>NC_136433.1:327358190-328800690 GCF_052849685.1 Lactuca virosa | reverse complement strand
ATACTAAACTAAAAGGAATTTGACTCTAATACAAAAACCTGGAAAGAAAGCTAAAAACATAACTTTCCAAAAATACCCCTGGAATAAAAATCGGATTAACCCATTAATCACTTCTTAATCGGATTGGTCATACCACTCGTTCACAATAGTGTCAGTTCCTCTTCGAGTAGATTTGCCTCATCTTTCTCCCATTTAGGACACTCTTTGCTATAGTGACCAAACTCACCACATTTGAAGCATTTAATGTGACTTTTATCTCAGACATGTTCATTACCATCTCGACTCTTCCTGACCAACGATCTCTTCCCCGACCACGTCCACAGTCATTCCGATTTGAACCTTCATTGCCACAATGCTTACAAACATGTAGATTTCTTCACTAGGCAACAACAACAAACAATGAATGTCATCAAATTTCTCGGTTCCTATTATACGCTCCTCGCATGCCTTTAATCTACCAACGACTTCATCGAATAACATCGAATCCTAGTCAAAATATTGCTCTACTGAAGCCATGATTTGGAGAAATGACTTAGACATCGAGTCTAGTAACCTTTTCACTAAATCCATTTCTTCAAGTCAGTAACCAAGGCTTCTTGATTTTGAGGCTAAACCAAATAATTTTGTCACAAAACATCAACCCTTACACCTGCCTTCATGCACAAACTTTCAAGCTCCCTCTTTAAGGTTGCAAATCGAGTTGTTCCCACCTTATCTACACCTAAATACCATGTTTTCAGCTCATCCCACACTTGCTTTGGGTCGGTGTAACTCGCTATTTGCAACATCATGTCTTTAGGTATCGCTTGAAACAAAAAAAAGCAAGAGCTTGTTTTGACTTCTTTCAATCCGATGCTTCACCTAACACCCTCAATTCATCTGTCTTCCATATATTGTGTGCATTGATAATTGATTTGACTTTGACTGCCCACAAGAGATAATTCGTTGGAGTCAAACACAGAACTTAATATGATATTAAACCTCCTTCTTTAACCATTGACATCCTATTCTCTCTTTTGACAACCCTTCTCTCTTTAATCAAGCTTGTTCCAAGAGCACTCTTCACTGATCAAGAAGACAAGGCCACTCTGAGCCTCTACGTTGTTGCCACTGGACTTTAACCAAGTGCAATTCCTTGTTCCTCAATGTCTTTACTTTCTTATCCAAGATCGCTATCGGACTCTCAATATAGTTCTGGCGATCATCAAACTGAATGTCCTCTAAAGGAACCACTATCGTCTCGTCAGCTACACACTTCCTCAACTTGGATACATGGAAGGTGTCAAGAATCTGAATCAGCTCTTCTGGCAGCTCTAACCGATAAGCTACCTTACCCACTCGAGCAATCACCCTGAAAGGACCAATAAATCTAGGACCCAACTTGCCCAGCTTCCCGAATCGGATCACCCTTTTCCATGGGGATACCTTCAAAAGAACAAAGTCACCGACCTAGAATTCTAGCTCGGAACGCCTTCGATCTGCGTAACTTTTCTGACGACTCTGGGCCGTCAGCAATCTCTGTCTGACCTACTGGATATGCTCTGTCATCTTGAAGACTATCTCGGTGCTCCCTCCATATGACGGATATAAGATTAAGGTCATCGAAGTATACCTCATTTCGGGATGTTACACAAATCAAAGCCATCTGCTTTGATGTCTTCCTGTCCGGTTATCATGCCTTTCCGGTTAGTCTCTTGCTCTCGTTAGAACAAGTCCGATCAAGAGAAGTCGGGGCTGTTATTAAGATGTTTCAACTTGCGCTAAAAAACGACTCACATCCCCTTGAACCGCTTTGATACCAAAGTGTAAACAAAGGGGCTTCTGTAAAAACTTAGCCTTGTACACCAAGGTAACAGGAAAATAAAAGAAGAAAAACAAATGAGATTAGAAGCTTGGTGCCTAAGGTTTTTCTTTATTAAGCAAAACAAAAGGTCTAAAATAAAATGACTATTAGCCAATTTATAGTAAACTAAAAGGAAATTGACTCTAATACAAAAACCTAGAAAGAAAGCTAAGAAACAAAACTTTTCAAAGAGACACTTGAACTAAAAATCGATTAACCAAAGAGAAACTTGAAGGATTGGTCGGGAAAACTATGGGAAAACTATGGAATACAAAACATGATGGAGAAAGATGGCTTGAAAGATTAAAAAAAAATAATAATACTTGTACTTTCAAGTTTGCATAAGTACGTTGAAATAGATTTATTATTATAACATTATAAGAAATGTTTTGTATATAGTAAATATTTGATAAAATTATTAGGAACAATCTAAAAAGCATCCAACAAAAACAGTATTGTAATTTAGATTATCCTTTCTTTTTCTTTTTCTATTTTCTTTTTGTGTCCCCAAACACGATACAAGTAATTTCTCTAGTTTTGTTTACTCCACTCCGATCCACTTCTGGTCATTTCGATTTTCCATATACCAAACATCACCTTAAAGTAAATAGTTCTTGTCATTTCTATATACCAAACATCACCTAAAGTAAAGCTTTTGGTAACAACTTGAAGATACCCATGATTTCATGTATGAAGTTTTTGATTAAAAACAAAATATTGCCAATCATACCGGTCTATAAGCCTAATTGCATCAATTGTAATCACTGTTGATGATACAAGACGAAGCTTACCCAAGGATCAATCCTACTTTTAGAAAGAAAAATGTGAGGTTTTATCCTACGACATGCTATTTCAAATACGTTTAAACAATCTATTTTGTTAATTTCTTATTATATTTATATATGAATGTTGAATTCATGTTTACATCTTGGATTCCATAAAATAAGACTGAAATTAAATGAAACGATGTAAAGTCTCAAAGCATCATTTGTTTGAATTCATCAAATTTAAGAACTCCATCACCATTAAGATCAAACCGACTAATCATCCCAGCACACTAATCCACACTTCTCGACTCACGGAGTCGATTCAGCATCCGGTTTAAGCTCCTGGGAGTTATGCAATCGGTTCCATCCATTTCATACATTCTGAAGGCTTTCCTCAAGTCCTCAAGCTTCTCATCTTCCTTCTCGCTTTCCATTAAACTAACAAAATCTTCAAACCCTAATTGTCCGTTGTTTCCCTGTGTCGATTCCACAACAACTTCTACCTCTTCGAGTAAAATCTCCTTGTTCCAGATCAATCCAACACCGTGTTGCAGCTCTGATGGAGATATCATGCCGTTGCCATCTATGTCGAAGTGATCAAATACGCGTTTGTAATCGCTTGATTTGATCATGATTGATTTTCTGTTGTGTGAGTTGGGACGATGAAACAATGTGAAATTGTGAATGTATCACTGATGATCTGGAGAATTGATGTTCTTGAGGATATTGGAGAATCGATTTATATACTACTCCACCACGAAGCTTCGAATTTTGAATTAATACACGAGATGAATTTGATGCAGAAACGAAATGAAATTGAATTTGTATGAAATTTCAAGCGGTTACTACACGGATTTTGATGCCTTGCAATGAAACAGCAAGGTAATTGCAGAGAAATCACTCCAACACGCAACTTAAGTCTTCAATAATGACATTTATTCTTTTTGCCGTTAAAAAATGACATTTATTGCCGAGGATACGTTTTCTTTTGGTTTCTTTCAATACGAAATTATGATTGTAAATTATAAATTTTGAAACACTATTGAGTATATTTTATACTAAAATATTGGTTAGGTCTTTTCATAAAAAAGTATTCGTGAATTGGTGAATATATAAGCTACAATTACGTCAAACACATTTTTAACATTAAATAAAGACAAATTTGTAAAATGGTTTTGTCAAATTTATATGGTTTTGGTCAACAAATGTTTGGTGGTGTTTCTGTCCAATTTTAGATATTTTATGCGTTTTTTTGTCAAAAAAAAATATTAACTTTAATAACTTACGTATTATCTTTTTTAAAATGATAATTTTATCTTTAGGGATAATTTTTTTTGTAACCAAACTAAAAAGAACATTTATGCATCTCTTCTTTTTAATTTTATTCGACTATTATACATTAATTAATTTATTTTAATTTTTTTAGGATTAATTTTTTTTGTAAGATTATTTATATATTAATAATTATTATTTTTAATATATAATATTTATTTATTAATTAATATTATTTTATTGGTTAAATTCGCACATTCGGTCCAACTTTTGAAAGTTGACAGGATGCATCGCATTACTGTGGTTTAAAGAAATTGCACTGGACATCCTTAATCCACTTTAAAAGACCATTTTACCATTACTTATATATATATATATATATATATATATATATATATATATATATATAAAAGTGTTTAATTTTTTTTATATTTTGCCACTTACATTCTATTTTATTTATTTATATTTTTTATAATTTATATATTTTTTTAAAATTTTATTCGAACATATTTTTAATGTTTTTATATTTTCTTTGTTTATATTTTTTTGACGTTTTATTTGAATAAATTTTCTAGTGTTCTTTTAAAAAAAATTGATTTTTTGCTCGAATATATCTTTTAATGTTTTTTTATATATTTGTAAAGCTTTTTATAAATATTTTTTGTTTAAAAATATATAAAAAAAACTTAATTGAATGAGAATATAAGTAACACATATTAGATATATATTTATTTATTTTAATAGGGTTGTTGTATAGGCTAACCGAAATTTAAAACGAGTATCAATAGCTTCAAATTCAATTTTTTTAGTTTTATAATTGTTTTTACATTTCATTCCAAATGGAAAATGCTAATTAGAATTTGTCACAACTAGCATTTTAGCTAGGAAATTTTGTACTCATATAAACAACATCCATTGTAATACTTGTAACTCTAATTCGATAGCACGCATTATGCTCATCCAATGACAACAAATTCGATCAAGGTTCACACGTAAAGTTCAAAACCTTATACAAAACATTTCAAATAGTCAACTATGGGTTGAAAACCCTAAAAATCCCAGTTCAAGTATATTATGGACTAGGATTCTCTTATTGGGCTTAATGGGCCAATAAACCTCAATTTGACTATTTTGGGCCTAAAAACCCTAAGTGGGCTCTAATTGAACCCATGTTCTTGAAACTCTAGCATTTTGGGCCATGTGGGCATAGAATAATGCATCTTATCCCTAATAGGCCATGGTGGGCCATAAATGGTTTCATTAGCCCTAATGGGCCATAAACTCCATTTCTTTTATTCTATTGGGCCGTGAACCATCATAAGGGCCCAATCGGCCGAAAAATATTATTGGGCTTTATGAGATTCGAACAAAGCCAAGAATGGGCCCAAAACCATTTCATCTTCATTTCATTAAGCCCATTCTCAGCCCAATGTATCTATACATATACATACATACACATATATATATATATATATATATATATATATATATATATATATATATATATATATATATATATATATATATATATATATATATATATATATATATATAAAGAGAAAAGAAGGGATTTTGTGCATATGACACCTCATGTTTGCATGGTGGATATCCATGCAAACATCACCTCAAACTTCTTCTCCTCTCTTCTTATTATCTCTCGGCCGAAACTCCATCACACCACCATCTTTATTTTCCTTCAAACACTTTCAAGAACTCACTCAAGAACCTTCCTTTCCTCTCAAAATTTTCGTGAGTTTGGAGGAATATTTCAAGGGTTTTTCATCAAGGTCTCAACCTTTTGGTAAGACATCATCATATACTAGTTGTTATCTTCCATTTCTATGCTAAAAACTCTTTCTCACATAGCTTCATTTCGTGTTCTAACTTCCTAGAACCCTTCTAAGCTTGAGACTCCTTCCAAAGAAGCATCCAAGGCCGAAAACACCTTCAAATCTCCTTCATTTCTTCCTCAAGACCGAATCCATCATCATTATGAGTTCATACCCCTTTGTTTTCGGTTTTTATATGTTTTGGGGGAGAGTACAAGTTACATATGTGATAGATCTAAATATTGTGCATGTTTTGTGTGTTTTTCTTGTGAAAATGTGATAAAACATTATAGATCTCGAAAACTCTAACAAAAATGGGTGAGATTTGGAAACTAAAGCACTCTAAGTAACATTCTATAAAGATGAAAGTGTTAAACATGTTTAGATGTTGAAAGAATTAACAAAACCGTGTATAAGGACCATATTTGCCAAATAAACAAAAAGTTGAGACCCTTATGACATTCACGGTTTCAATAAGGACTAAAAGGGGTCATTTATTTTAAAAATGAGCTTTTATGATATTCTTGATGTTAAAAGGACCAAAAATGTAAATTTTTACATAATGGGCCTTAATATGGGTCCTTACAGTTTCTTGGGCCTAAATTGCAAAAATATCAATTTTATGGACCAAAAAGTTATTTAATACAAACTTGAGCCAAAAATGAAAACTCACGGTTTTAGGGGCTGAAAATGACACTTTATTCAAATTTGAGCCGAAAATGTTATTTTCACAAAACTTGGGCTAAAAATGTCATTTTATCAAATAAGGGCCGAAAATGTAAATTCCTACAAAAATGGGCTGAAAACATCAATATATGCATTTTTGGGCTAAATTTGTCAATTATTAGATATTTGGGCCGGAAATACAAATTTTTATAAATTAATGGGCTAAAACGTTATTTTAACCAAAGTGGGTCAAAAATGTCGATTCTTTGGAAATAAGTCCATAAAAGTGTATTTTGGGTCTTAAGGGACCTAAAGTGTCAATTTTTAATAAAAATAAATCCAAATTGTAAAGATATGGATTAATGGGCCAAAAATATAATTATAACAAAATATTGGACCCTTTTATGTCATTTCGGTAAACGTTCAAACTAAAGTGAACAATGCCATGATAAACAAACAAAATACAACGATTTTATGTGTATTGGGCCTAATACTCACTTTACATGTCTATTGGGTCTTAGTGGTCCATTTACATGTTTATTGGGCCCAATTCATTCATTACATGTTTATTGGGCCTTAGTGGTCCATGTACATGCTGATTGGTCCTGGAATATTCATTATATGCGTAATGGGCCTTAAGTATCCCTTTGCATACTTATCAAGCCTGGAAATAACTTACATGTTTAATGGGCCACAGCTGTCCTTTTTCATGTTTGTTGGGTTTCATCCCTTCATAATCATACTTTATCAGGTACTTGCAAGTCTAAATACATACATGTTAACATTATTCTTTGTGTAATTCAATACTCATGTGATAACAATTAAGGATCTAGTGAGACATGTCGGTTAACACCATTGAGTGTATGATCGTAGCCTGTAGTTATAACCAGAGTCTCCTGGAGGGAGAGCGAGAGTTTGTGTATAGATCTATACGGGGGTGACTCCCTCACACCTACACTATTCGCTACAGTTAGACTAGGCCAGTCTAGGGTGACAAACCTTACCTTCAACAAACCGACATTTGGAAAGTGCCAAGACAGGCGAATTAGTCCCTATCAAGCATGGCTATAACGACTCACATAGAGATCATTATCATCTTAACGTTACGGAATACAAATATAAATCGTAACGATACAAATCATTCATAATCTAATACGAGGTCTTAGGGTTAAGACTACAATACTTTTTATAATAAGAAAATATCGGATTTTCTGGGGAAAGATACTATTATACACTACCTTCTACTTACAACAGACACATACAAGGAATTTCTAGATTACAAACTTATACATATTTTCTACAATAGAAATCACACATGCATGTTACACTCGATTTATACATCATTTTCAAACTATTTTACAGAAAATATCGGATTTTCTGGGTTTTACTAATAATACAAAGTCTTTCATTCAAACATACTTGTGAACTCACCAACATTATATATGTTGACCGTTTTCAATATAACTTGTATTCTCAGGGATTCATTAAGCAGGAAGGTTATCAAGAATTGTGGAAGTTGTTTTATTTTGTTATCATCGTACACTTAACATTTTGGCATGTAATTTGTGATACTATAATGGATGTAAAACAATGACAGTTGTTATATTATATGCATGGTGATGATGACGTTATGCTTCATTTATATTCATTGTGATGATATTCCAAAAAAAAGTCACTCAAGCCCCCGGACGTTTCCGCCGTCTGGTTTCGGGGGTGTGACAGGTTGGTATCGGAGCATTGTTTATAGTGAACTGGCATATCTAATCATACATGATATGCAACTATAAAACACATTGGGACTAAATAACTCTGAACAAAACAAATAAAATACATACTTATTTGTGAATTTTAGAAAATCAGCATAATAATAACCAACATAAGTCTTTGGAGAAATTTGACGTTGCGATTAAACTTGGGAAGCATGTAATCGTATTAGGGATGAGTGTAGCCTGATCAACTACATTCCTTCAGAATACGACTAACATATGTTCATGAGTAATTGTATTGATCAATGAACCAAAAACTACCCTTTCAATACCCAAAAGGGAGCATATAAGATCCAACTTAAAATAATTAAAATACTATAGGAATAATCTATGTGTAATTTATTTCTAGTATTTATGCACTTTTGTGCAGACGCTATGGCTGGATTTCATCACCCCGGCGATCCTTATTTCCCCAATCAGGGAAATAATGGATGGGTGGAAGAGCCAGAGGAAGAAGAACCCGAGGAAGACCCTGAAGAAGAAGAAATTGAAGATGGACCTGCAGAACCAGTGGTAGGTTTTGAAGAAGAATAGTCCAGTGATGGCATCGACGGTGACTCGGATGCAGAGTCCGTAGTCATCAACCCACTGTTCCCAGTGAGAGTTCCAGCTCACCGATTAGGCCCCAATGGCCCTACACCTCCATGCAGTGTTGATATTTGGAGGTGGAGCAGACAGCAGAGGCAACGTCCCCCATTTGGGATGTCAAGAAGGTTCTACGATCTGGGTGATGGAGGGCCAGCTGATCGAGCTCTTCCGGTTATGGTGAGGCGACTGTGAGATACTGGTAATTAACCCAGAACACTGCTGATCAAATGTACCAGATGCAAGCTGCGGTTGCAAGGGCAGAGAGAGAGAGAGAGAGAGAGAGAGAGAGAGAGAGAGAGAGACAGGAAGTAATTAGAGACTTCCACAGGAGGCAGGAAGTTTGGAAGGCTCGACTACGAGACACCGAGCGATAGGTGGCTCGTCTCCAGGGTGCTGAAGGGTTTTGAGCATTCTAACGCTCCTAAGGTGTACATGCAACCCTAGAAACCTTGGATTTATGTTTTACTAAGATACATGCAAATTTGCTTTTCCAAGGTTCTTAACCTAACTAGCATGGCATGGGGAACTTTGAAACATAATAAGCTAGTAGAGTTACATACCTTTTAGTAGTGGTTGATTGCTTGGAGTTTTAGAGCCTAGCACCAATAATGTGGATGCCTCAAATGGAAATCACAAATCACCTCAAACCTTGGAAACTTGAGAGAATAGTAGAACAATTCTAGAAATCGGTCACCCTTAGTTCTCACACAAAAACTAGTGCAATTTCAAGTGCCAAAGACTCCTTTATATAGTGTGGTGGATTAGGGTTACATCCATGTAAACCCTAATACCTATGACCTTTTATTTCCATGAGATCCATGGGTTAAAGCTCCATGGACTTACCATGCAAGCCTAGCCCATTCTAAATAAGCATTAGCCCACACTATATAAATACAAGAGTCCATATTTAATTAGTCACACTTTTGATCACCAAATTAATTCTAAATTAATTTTAGATCAATACTAATTAAATAATATGATTTCATATTAATATATTAGAACTTATAATATATTAATAAATCATAACTTGTACTATTCTCAAAAGATTATCCATATAAATTGTTCGGGTGAAGTGCAACCCAAATGGACCGTGTCGGGTCGGGTCAAGTACATCTCAAATATAGTTATGGACTTAGACACCTTATCCAACAGTCTCCCACTTGGATAAGTCTAATAACTATAGTTGTAATTATGACTTCAGGAACCGACCGACAATCGTAGCTCTTAAAATTCTGTTGAACTATGAAGCGCCATTTTAGATAAGGGATCATATAATCCTCTGTTCTAGATATCAGCTGGACAAATACATGGAACAATGTCTTACTTATTGTCCAGAAGTTTGTTTTCCCATTTCCGATTTGTTTGACATAGAACTTAATTGAACACATCAATTTAGTTCTGACCGGGCCCGGTACATAGGTCACAACAAAATCATCGAGGGGCCCAGATATCGCTTTTAGTCCAAGAAGGAACAGATAAACTTCGACTCATATGCTTGTTCTACTACTTGTTGAATCATACACAAAGGCACGTTTTATAACATCGAGTTACCAATGCGTTTTCGTACAATCAATGTATAACCAACTCATAGTCAACAACTCATATCTCTAGGTTCGAAGACTTATATGATATTACTGTGTCACGATCGCTCGAGATAAATTCCATGAAGTGGTACAAGTGAGCGTGTGTTGAATCCAATACTCAGAACTTATGAGCACTCATGAATGTTGCAGCAACTCTTGCTATGTCGAACACTTTAGACATCTACAAGCTAGCTTCATGACAGTCTTGATTCATATCTACTTCCAACATATGACCGACTGTGGAGATTTTGAATAATACGATATACCATAACATAATTATTCTGGAAGGTAAAACATGCAAAATGAAATGATAGTAAACGATTGACAAAAGATAGCAACACTTTACTCATAAATAAACAACAAATTTTATTGATCATCAAATGTCAATTACACTTTACAAATTTCAAAAAGTATCTAATTTCCAAAACTAATATCATCCTTTAGCCCTATGCGCCTTGCATGCTGAAGATGATTAACCCTACTCAGTCCCTTCGTGAGGGGATCTGCTGGGTTCTCATCCGATGATACCCTCTTTGCCACGAGGAGTCCTTCTTCTATATGATGTCTGATGAAGTGATATTTTCTGTCAATGTGTCTGGATCTGCCATGATCTCTCGGTTCCTTGGCTAAGGCAACCGCACTATTGTTGTCACAGAAAATATCCATAGGCTGCTTTATAGCTGGTACAACTCCAAGGTCTCCAATGAAGTTCTTTAGCCATATAGCCTCCTTTGCTGCCTCGATTGCCGCTATATACTCTTATTTGCAAGTTGAATCAGCCAATGTCTCCTGCTTAGAACTTTTCCAAGAAACTACTCCTCTGTTTAAGGTAAAGACCCACCCTGACTGAGAGCGGAAATTATCCATATCAGTCTGAAAGCTAGCATCACTATACCCTACTACTCTCAAGTCATCACTCCCACTGAGAGTAAGGACTCAGTCCTTAGTCCTCCGCATGTACTTAAGAATGTTCTTTACCGCAGTCCAGTGATCCTTGCCAGGATTCCCCTGATATCTCCTGACCATGCTCAATGCAAAGGCCACATCAGGACGAGTACAAGTCATAGCATACATGATCGAGCCTACAATGGAAGCATACGGAACTCGACTCATCTCTTCTATCTCAGCCTCTATACTTGGGCTCTGAGTCTTAATCAGTCTGGAGTTACTCTGGATCGGTAACTCACCTTTCTTGGAATTCTGCATGTTGAACCTTTTAAACACTTTATCCACATAGGTGCTCTGACTAAGTCCAGTTAGTCTTTTACTCCTTTCTCTCAAAATCCTTATCCCTAGGATATAGGCAGCTTCTCCAAGGTCCTTCATAGCGAAACACTTCCCAAGCCAGGATTTCACTTCATGTAGGGTTGGGATGTCATTTCCTATGAGTAGTATGTCATCCACATACAATACCAAAAAGCTAACTATACTCCCACTAGCCTTGACATATACACAAGATTCATCTTCGCTCCTCGAAAAGCCAAACTCTTTGACTTTCTCATCGAAACAAAGATTCCATTTGCGAGGTGCTTGTTTCAATCCATAGATGGATTTCTCAAGCTTACAAACTCTATTAGGGTACTCTGTACTGACAAAACCCTATGGCTGACTCATGTAAACATCCTCAGCCAACCTTCCATTAAGGAAAGCGGTTTTGACATCCATTTGCCATATTTCATAATCATGAAATGCAGCAATGGCTAACATAACCCTAATAGACTTAATCTTTGCTACTGGTGAAAAGGTCTCATCATAATCAACTCCCGGAGTTTGAGAAAAGCCCTTTGCAACCAGTCGTGCCTTATAAGTATGTACATTACCATCCATGTCGGTCTTCTTCTTGAAGATCCATTTGCACCCGGCTGTCTTACGACCTGGTACATTGTCAATCAAGTTCCAAACTTAATTGTCATACATGGATTGTATCTCGCTGTCTATAGCCTCTTTCCATTTAGCAGCCTCAGGGCCTGCCATGGCTTCCGTGTAGTTGTTAGGTTCATCCAGACTCATCAGTGTGCTATCACTGATAAGTGTATCACCTTCCGCAGTAATATGGAATCCATAGTAATGCTCAGGTGCATTCCTAACTCTCTTGGAACGCCTCATAGGTACAGACTCTTCTGTTGGATCAACAGGAGTTTCATCCTCAGGTTGATTGCTAGGGTTTGAGGTTCCTTCACCACTTGACTCTTGAATTTCTTCAAGGTCAATTTGCCTCCCACTGTTTCCTTGGCTTATGAACTCTCTCTCTCTGGAAAGACTCGCCTCCTTGCTATAAAGACCACATTATCACTGGGTATGTAGAAGAGGTAACCAAAGGATCTCTATGGGTAGCCGATGAAAATACACCTCTCACTTCGAGGTTCGAGCTTATCGTGAGTCTCACGCCTCACGAAATCCTCGCACCCCTAAATCTTGATGTGGTCCAGATTAGGAACTTTTCCAGTCCACATCTCGTGAGGTATTTTGGCAGCCTTCTTTGTAGGGACTAGATTAAGGATATGGGCGGAAGTCTGTAAGGCATACCCCGAAAATGAGATTGCTAGCGAAGCTCGACTCATCATGGAACAAACCATATCCAACAAGGTTCGATTGCGCCTCTCAGCCACACCATTCAACTGTAGTGTCCTGCGAGGTGTCAATTGTGAGACAATCCCACATTCCTTAATATAGTCAAGGAACTCTGTACTAAGATACTTACCGCCTCGATCGGATCGAAGGATCTTAATGTTCCTGCCCAACTGATTCTCCACTTCTTTTTTAAACTCCTTGAACTTTTCAAAGGTTTCTGACTTATGCTTGATTAAGTAGACATATCCATATCTACTAAAATCATCAGTAAAAGTCACATAGCACAAGTATGTATGAGGGTACACACACATCAGTATGTATGAGGTCCAACAAACCCTCACCCTTAGCACAAGTACCAGTGAAGGGTGACTATGTCATTTTCCCAAGCAAACAAGATTCACAACTATCATCTGACTTTAGGTCAAATGACTCCAAGACTCCATCCTTTTGGAGTTGGCCTATGCGTTTCTTGCTTACATGTCCAAGACGACAATACCATAATGATGCTTTATCCAAGCTAGTGGAAGAATCGATACATAATACATTATTTCCTAGGTTATCAACAACCGACACAGTTTCATACACACCATCACAAGGTAATGTTTTAAAATAAAGAACATTATTAAAGAAAGCATTAATACCACCACATTCATTATCAAACGAAAAGGGAAAACCTTGTTTGCATGAAAGGAAATAATATTTCTCGCCATTTCAGACGAGTAACAACACTTATTCAAATCTAACACTAACCCACTACTTAGGAACAAATAATAAACTCCAATCTTGGTGACAGGTGAAGCTTTCCTATTCCCCATGATCAAGTTTATCTTCCCATGCTCCACATTCTCACCTCTTCTTAGTCCCTGCAAATCAGAACATATGTGAATACCACAACCTGTATCAAGGACCCAAGAATTAGAATGGGGTGAGTTATTAGACAATATAGTGTATATACCTTCATGGTTGGGTTTTACTTTCCCATCCTTAACATCTTGCAGGTACTTTGGGCAGTTTCGCTTCCAGTGCGACTTTTCATGGCAATAGAAGCATTCAACCTCTTTTAGGGTTAGCAGAAGGAGTGACAAAACGTTTCTTGGTTCCACTTGAAGAGGAGCCATCAAGGGATTTTCCCTTGGTACCTTTCGAAGGGCTCTTCCGCTTCTTTCCTTTGCCTTGCCTGATTGCCAAGACAGGGGCCGCGGTAGGAGTAGGAGTAATAACAACCGACTTACCTTTAAGACCACTTTCTACGGTCTTCAAAAGTCCTTGAAGCTTGCTGAGTGTAACTTCCTCCTTGTTCATGTGGTATGTCATTCGGAATTGATCATAACACGAACGTAAGGAGTGCACAATGATATCAGTTGCCAACTCCTCTGGGAAGTTCACATTCAGTTTCAGCAAACGGTCCACATACCTTTGCATTTTCTGCATGTGGCACGTGATGGGTTCACCATCCTTCATTCGGGTTGTTATCATGGAGGAGATGATTTCATACCGCTCTTGACGAGCACTCTGATGGTAGCGGTCCATCAAGTCCTGGTGCATCTCAAAAGGGTAATAGTCCTCACAGGACTTTTGGAGCTCAGCTGTCATTGTGGCCAACATGATACATGCCACTTTGGTGGCATCTCTCTCATATGCCTAGTATTCAGCGATCTCCTCAGGATTAGCAGACGACTCATCAAGTTCCTTAAGCTCCTTGTCGAGGACATATTCTTTGTCCTCATATCGAGTGACCATCCTGATGTTCCTGATCCAATCCATAAAGTTGGATCCATCAAAAATGACTCTCCCACAAAGGTTCATGAGAGAGAAGGAGCCGGTAGGGTTTGAGCCAGAAGCAGCATTGTTGGAAGACATCTGAAAAGAAGAAAGACAAGTTTAGATTAGATATAAAGATAGTCCTTAATAAGACACCCAAATGTAATATTAAGTCTAGGACCCAACACAATATTTTATAACTCAGAAGAGGAATGTCGTATTCCAAGCTATAAAATATTTGAAGGTAGGTGAATGACGATTCACCAATTTCCACCATGAAAAACTAAATAAATTTTTAGGTTTTAATTGGTTTTGAAACTCCTAGATTCTTTAAGATTCATTGAACTTTTCAATGGCAAGTTTCAATCTCGAGTGTGCCCTTCAAGTTTTGTGATTGGGATGCCGAGGATCACAAAACAAGGTGTGAAGTAACCATGCAAATTACTTGGTACTCTTAATGTTTATCACTTAATCGATGTACCGGTTAACCACACACGCTCCACCGACCTATGATAAACCTTAAGCCACCCTTTGGCTACGTTGTTAAGTCCAGGTTAGTGTGCTGGTTAACCACACACGCTCCACTAACGACTTAATCAAAGTGCAAAGTGTAATTTCATGGGTTAGCACCTTATTCACATTTTCCTAAAGTAACTAAGATTGGGACTTTATAAAAAAACATTTAGTTACTTTACATTCATCATACTTTTAATGAGGATTAAAGTCATTGTCCTACCCGTTTGGCTAACGACCCTCCACCAGTCAAGGAAGCGGTGGGTGAGAGTGGACACCCATTAAGCTACCATTTTATATGCAACAACCTTATACCCCCCCCCCCCCCTATAGACCGACTTCGTGAATAAGGCCTACTAACGGTAAAAGGACTTGTTCTTATACATATAAATATATATATATATATATATATATATATATATATATTATTAACTTATAATAGTATAAAGTATAAGGGTTGAATTTTAACTTTTAAAATTCTAGGGGTTGGAACTAAAGTTTACTAAAATGTGTGAGACTTTACATGTTCCAAAACTTGATGGAAACTTTTGTAACTTTCAAAACTTTTAATCTTTCATAACTTATGAGTTAATGGTTTATTAAAATGAGAGACTTTTCATTTTATGTAACCTATGTGTTTCTTTAATGGACTTTAAAAGAGTCACTTTTGGTAATCCATAAATTGAGGACAAATTATGGATTCCATTAAAACACATAATGATCAAGAATTAAACTAACAAGCAAGTTGCAAATAATTCCTATGATCTTCTAAACTCATAAGTGTATGAATATTCATATCAACAATTTCAAGAATCATAAAAAACACATATAAGACTTGAAATTTTGATAATAGCTATTGAAAATGGATTAGCATAACCATTATACCATCTAAAACAAGTTTTATAAGACCAAAATAGTTTAGGGTAATGTTTCTAGTCCATTTCCAGCAGCAAAACTCAAAAATATGCACTCTGGGCATTCTACTCGTCGACTGCATGAACCTACTCGACGAGTAGGATGATTTTAGGCATGGACTCGTCGAGTCCCCCCATGGAATCGGCGATTTCACTCAGTAGATTGCATATTTTTCGACTTTTTTCAACAATTTGCATCAAGTATCAAGAAAACAATCATAGGTTCTAATACCACTGAAGGGTTTTGAGCATTCTAACACTCCTATGGTGTACATGCAACCCTAGAAACCTTGGATCTATGTTTTACTAAGATACATGCAAAATTGCTTTTCCAAGGTTCTTAACCTAACTAGAATGGCATGGGGAACTTTGAAACATAATAAGCTAGTAGAGTTACATAACGTTTAGTAGTGGTTGATTGCTTGGAGTTTGAGAGCCTAGCACCAATAATGTGGATGCCTCAAATGGAAGTCACAAATCACCACAAACCTTGGAAACTTGAGAGAATAGTAGAACACTTCTAGAAATCGGTCACCCTTAGTTCTTACACAAAAACTAGTGCAATTTCAAGTGCCAAGGACTCCTTTATACGGTGTGGTGGATTAGGGTTACATCCATGTAAATCCTAATACCCATGATCCATGGGTTAAAGCTCCATGGACTTACCATGCAAGCCTAGCCCATTCTAAATAAGCATTAGCCCCCACTATATAAATACAAGAGTCCATATTTAATTAGTCACACTTTTGATCACCAAATTAATTCTAAATTAATTTTAGATCAATACTAATTAAATAATATGATTTCATATTACTATATTAGAACTTATAATATATTAATAAATCATAACTTATACTATTTCCATATAAATTGTTCGGGTGAAGTGCAACCCAAATGGACCATGTCGGGTCGGATCAAGTACATCTCAAATATAGTTATGGACTTAGACACCTTATCCAACAAGTGCATCCTCTTCTTCCGCACCACCGCTGGCCCATCTCACAACGATTAGGCCATATCTCCTACTGTTGTGTTTCTTTTATGTATGCTACTCTATGTACTATCGACCTTATGTTTAAGTGATTACACTACTCATAGGGTCGTTATGCTGTCAAAATTTTCACTTTTAAGTATTGTATGTCTTTAAGGCAAAATTTCATGTATCACAACGGATATTACTAGTAAAATTATTATATGTTTTAATCGTGATGTTGTTATTTGTTATGTGTTTTTCAATACTTTAATTCATGTTAACATAGGGGATCTGTCACACCCCCAAACCAAGGATGGCGGAAACGTCCGGGGGTGGTAGACTTCATGTATAGTATCATAACAACGTGTATAACAGTCATCAAAGCAATACAACCAATCATAATATAAAGGAAAAGAATTACATGGTTTCAAGTGTTACATATTTCAATGATTGATTACAACATGATATAAAAATAGTTGTTCAACGCCGTAGCGTTCCATCCTCAAAAGCTTGTGATTACCTGGTTTCGTTGATTCCCTGAGAATACAAGTAGTTTTGAAAAAGTGTCAACAATTAAGTTGGTGAGTTCATAAGCTTTTTAGATGAAGAGTTTGGAAACCGATCTTTGTTATGAATTGTGTGATACCAAGAAAAATCCAATATTTGCCTTAGACGAGTGATGTGTAGTCTTTAATTCCAAGACCGAAAGTGTGCAGTAATATCCATACTTATTGATATAAAAAGTGATTTTAAATCGACATAAAACCCTTTTTGATTTGAGAAAATCCCCGTAAACTTTATGTGTTGTTAACTCCCTATGTGAGTCGCTATAACCATACTATGACTAATGAACCTGCCACGACGTTTCTCAGGCATCGAAAAAGATAATGACACTTGTCACCCCAGACCTGCCGGTCTAGCTATTGCATGCAGCTCAGGTGTGGTTTTTCAAACCCAATATAGATCTATACACAACTATCACGTTCTCACTACAAGAGACTCTGGTTATAACTACCATGAATTTTAACCCGTACTCTAGGAGTACTAAGAGGAATGTCTCACAATTTACGTTAACAAGTTTACGTGTGGTGTGTGTGAATGTAAAACCTTTTTCTGTGGGAATAAAACCTTCCGAACTGTGTTTGTTGTGTTAATGGAATCATAAACTATACCTATTATAGCTTATCAAAACATTTTGTAATGGTAGAAATCCTCTTTTTATATGATGTAAACCTTTATAATGAGGTAAAAGACATGTAATATAACCAACATGTACTTATATATGATAATACACACCTTGCTCAGCAAGTTACAAGGTGTAATGAGTTACTGACAATTTGCTAGTTTTATCTTTTCTGTTCCTGTTCTTGGATTAATTATAGAAAACTCATACGGAGTTAAAAACTGATTCCGTAAATTCTGAGGGTTTAGAAAATGTGTCTAGTTTGTTCATAATTTTTATTATGATTTTTAGAAGTCTCTAACTGGTGTGAAAACATTCGTATTCACTGACTGGTCTGACTTCGTTGCTACAGTGATAGGGAGTATTGTAAAAATCGCCAAAAATTGTAGAAATATCGTATGGAGATGTGCAAGTAGTCATTTTAAAGGTATGAACCTGAACTATTTTCATATTAAATAGTTTTGAAAGATATGAAGTCTAAGTTGGTCAAAACAGTCCGTGAATAGAACTCAACTTTTCTAATGAAAGCTGTTGTTTGAGTTTAGTTAAGTTGTTGGTGTTTTAACTTGTATTCCCCCCCTTAAAACTTAAGAAAAACCTGAAAAGATAGGGGTGTGAACTCACCTTGAGTGATCTCTTAGGATGGATTATGGCGAAAAGGAGTTTCCAAGTCAAGAACACTTGGGAGATGCTTGAAGATTTGAAGGTTCTATGAACAAATATGATGATATTTGTGTAAGCAATCCATGATTTGGATGAAGGATAGTATAATATTTAAGTGTAGGAGGAAGATGCTTACCAAATGTGGAGGAAAAACTCAAGACCAGCCTTTGAATCTCGAATTTTAGAGAGAGAAAGTGAGAGAGATGTGTTTGTTCTTCTTGAGAAAGAGTGTAATAAGTAGGAGGAGAGATAAGGACTTTCCCCAGATCTTTGAGTATTGAATCTTGTTGGAGAGGGGTGGTGAAAGGAAAAATAGTAGACTAGGTAGGGATGAATAGTGACTGAGGTGACCATAAAGTGGGTATGGGAGGTTGCTTGTGACATAGCTTTATGGAAAAGTCAACACTCCACCTCAATATCTTATCCTATAGATTTTATTCTTAGACTAAGATTTCCCTTAAAATGTGTTTAAATTATGAATATATAGGGTCTTATGTGCCAAAATACGAGTTTGGGTGAAAATCCCGCGTTAAAATCACGAAAAACGAGCTTAAAACGAAGTCGGGGTCGAAAACCGGACAATAGGAGCGAATCTGCGAAATTTCTGAGCTCAGGACCGAAGTTCGGTCCTAACATGCTTAGAACCGAGAGGTGGTTTCGGTTGTGGGTGAGAGCTGAGAGTAGCTTCAGTCCGAGAAATCTCGCAGGCGAGAAGGGAAGGGAGCGAAGGCGAAGTTCGATCTAGGCGAAGTTCGGTCCAGGCGAGGTTCGGTTCTTAAACTAGTCTCGGTTTCGGTTGCTTCGGCTTCGGCCCTTCGGTCCTCTTACTTTCGGTTCTTCATAGTTTCGGTTCTAATAGGGACTTCGGTCCTATAAGGCTATTTTCGGTCCAAGAGGCTTCTTAGGGGTTTCGGCTCCTTAAGAGGTTTCGGCTCTTTAAAGCTGTTTTTCGCATAAACTTCCGTTTTCGAGCGGTTTTCGACTAAATCAAGGGTCGGGATGCCCCGATTGATTATAAAAAGTTGAGAGAGATTTTGAGAGAGATTTGGGAGAGATTTGACATACTTGGAGATATTTCACATACTTGGAGAGATTTGGGAGAGATTTGACATACTTGGAGAGATTTCACATACTTGGAGAGATTTGGGAGAGATTTGACATACTTGGAGAGATTTCACATAATTGGAGAGATTTGGGAGAGATTTGACATACTTGGAGAGATTTGGGAGAGATTTGACATACTTGGAGAGATTTGGGAGAGATTTGACATACTTAGAGAGATTTCACATACTTGGAGAGATTTGGGAGAGATTTGACATACTTGGAAAGATTTGGGATATATTTCATATTCTTGGAGAGATTTGGGAGAGATTTCGTTTGAGACCTTTTTGGATGTTTAGCTTCTCTATGCAAGGTGTGTAAACCCCGTTAAGCCTTGTTATGAATGTTATACGCCCTTGAAGGGTATGTATTAATGTTTTTATCGAGTAGTTCCATCTCTTACCCTAATTTGGGTGTAGATTTTCCGAACACGTGAACTTCTAAGTGATGCTTTGTATTAAGATAGTGCGTTGTACAATAGTAAACATAAGGTAAACCCTAATATACAAGGGTTAATTGAGTTGACCGGTTTGACTTGTTGACTTTATTTGACTTTGACTTGATCGGAAATTGACGGTTGTCACAGGATCACTTATATACATGAATCAAATCATCAATGACATAGAACTTCTAACTTAAGATACGCTATATACTCATCATCTCTTTGTTCCATGATAGATGATGCCTCAAAGGAATCCACCAACAAACGATAACGCTGATGCACCATTACCACCACCACCGCCTACGCCATAAATGAACTCGGCTGCGTTCCAAGCAGCAGTTTCAGCTGCAGTTGCAGCAGCTCTGACACACATCCACAATGGAAATAACGGTGGAGGCAACGGGAATGGAGCTGGAAGTTCGAATCATGGATTGAACCAAGGACCTATAAAGGCCTGTACTTACAAGGATTTCACTAACGCTAAGCCACGAACCTTCAATGGGTCAGGAGGCGTAATAACTTTAAAGAGGTGGATAGAAAAGGTTGAGTCAATCTTTGAGATCTGCGGATACCCCGAGGAGTGCAATGTGAAGTTTGCAACTTGCATATTTGTTGATAAAGCTCTCTCCTGGTGGAACTGACACGTAGAGGCCATGACACTTCCGGTAGCGAATGCTATGCCGTGGGAGGAGCTGAAGGAAATGTTGATGGCAGAATACTGTCCAAGAGGAGAAGTTCAGAAGATGGAAGAAGAGCTGTGGAACCTCACGGTTCAAAACTCCAACATTGATGCTTACATCTCAAGGTATAGTGAAATGTCGCTTCTGTGCCCAGGGATGATCACTTCTGAGGAAAAGAAGATTGAAAGATTCATATGGGGATTAACCTCCCCAATTCATGGGAATGTGATAGCAGCAAATCTTGAAACTTTTGATAGTACCAAGAGACTAGCCAAGAAGCTTTATGATCACAACAACAAGAAGAGTGACAAAGCAGGAGAAATCGAAGTCTAGAGGGAGAGTGATAACAAGAAGGGTAAGAACAACAAGCGAAAAGGGCGACAAAACTCGGAGACATCAAAGAAACAGCAAACAGTGGCAGTTCATACTGCTACTGCTCAGGTCTCCTCCACACCACATGCTCTAGCCTCAATCACACCAAATGCTTCCAGACAGTACTCCGGAGCCCTACCCAAGTGCAACAAATGCAATTTCCACCACCATGGTGAATGCAGGGAGATGTATTGCACAAGTTGCAATCGAAAGGGTCATACCGCAATGTACTGTAGAACTCATCCTCAACAGAACCAGCAGCTAAACAAAAACAACAACAAAAACAACAACCGCAACAACAACAACAACAACAACAACAATGCTGGGGCCAGTCACACCTGCTATGGGTGTGGGAGAACTGGTCATTTCCGACGTAACTATCCCAATGTTAACAACCAAGGAACTGGAGGATCAGGAAGGGTTCTAACCTTGGGTCAAGGTGAAGCAGTTCAGGACCCAACCATTGTTACTGGTACGTTCCTACTTGACAACACATATGCATGCATCCTATTCGATAGTGGTACCGAGCGAAGCTTTGTTAGTAACAAATTTAAACACTTACTAAAACAACAACCCCAGAAGCTCAACGAAGCCTTCACGGTGGAAATGGATAATGGGAAAACCGAAATGACCAAATATATTTATGTAGGATGCACATTAACATTAAACAACCAATATTTTCAAATAGACTTAATGCCAGTAAACATTAGGAGTTTTGATGTGATAATCGGTATGGATTGGTTAAGCCCCCATCATGCTGATATTATGTGTCGCGAGAAGGCCGTTCGCCTTCATCTTCCTAATCACGAAACACTAATAATCTATGGCGATAAACCTGGCGCAAATCTCCGTCTTATCTCGTGCATCAAGGCACAAAAGTTCCTACTTAAGAAGAACTACGCGTTCCTCGCACATGTGGTGGATAAGACCAAGGAAGAGGTAAACTTTCAAAACATCCCAGTGGCATGCGACTTCCCGGATGTGTTTCCTGAAGATCTTCCGGGAATACCCCCAAAAAGACAAGTCGCATTTCGAATTGACCTCGTGCCCGGAGCCACTCTAATCGCTAAATTACCCTATAGGTTGGCTCCCGCAGAAATGCAAGAATTATCAAGCCAACTAAGTGAACTCCTGGATAAGGGATTCATCAGGCCGAGTTTCTCACTATGGGGAGCTCCGGTTCTATTCGTTAAGAAGAAAGACAGATCCTTCAGGATGTGCATTGACTATAGGGAACTGAATAAACTCACCATAAAGAATCGGTACCCACTTCCTCGAGTCGACGATCTATTTGACCAGCTTCAAGGAGATAGCTATTTTTTAAAAATAGATCTGAGATCCGGGTATCATCAACTCAAAGTCTGGGATGAGGACATTCTAAAAACTGCCTTTCGAACACGATACGGACATTACAAATTTGTCGTGATGCCTTTCGGTCTAACAGATGCCCCCGCTGCATTTATGGACCTTATGAATCGAGTTTGTTGCCGATTCCTTGACAACTTCGTAATCGTTTTCATCGATGATATTCTCGTATACTCTCGAAGTAAAGAAGAGCATGGTCAACATCTTCGTCAAATCTTGGAAACCGTGCGAGCTGAAAGGTTGTATGTAAAACTCTCCAAATATGAGTTTTGGCTCCGCAGCGTGAACTTCTTGGGTCATGTTGTTTGAAGGAAGGGATTCATGTAGATCCTTCCAAAATCAAAGCCATTGAAAGCTGGACAATTCCGACATCACCAACGGAAATTCGCCAATTCTTGGGTCTCGCAGGCTACTACTGAAGATTCATTCAAAAATTTTCCAGAATAGCTAAGCCCCTCACCACACTGACACAAAAAGGTGAGGCTTTCAATTGGACCGAGAAACAAGAGGTTGCCTTCCAAACCTTGAAGCAAGCCCTCTGTAGTGCACCAGTGCTATCCTTACCGGCGGGAACCGAAGACTTCATAGTCTACTGCGACACTTCTAATCAGGGTTTAGGCTGTGTACTCATGCAGCGTGGAAAAGTGATAGCGTACGCATCCAGGCAATTAAAAACGCATGAAGTGAATTACACCACTCATGATCTCGAGTTGGGAGCTGTGGTCTTTGCCCTGAAGATTTGGAGAAACTACCTTTATGGTACAAGGTGCACCATCTTCACCGATCATAAAGGCCTCCAGCACATCCTGAATCAGAAAGAACTAAACATGAGGCAACGAAGGTGGGTTGAATTGCTAAACGATTCTGAGTTCGAAATCAAGTACCACCCAGGCAACTCTAATGTGGTAGCCGATGCTCTGAGCAGAAAGGAATACTCAGGATGTCGGGTGAGGACTCTATTAATAACCATTAAATCCCACTTAACTTCACAAATCAAGGAAGCCCAATCGGATGCATTGAAGCTGGAGAATGTCGCAAGTGAATCACTGCGAGGGATGGATAAGAACTTTGAAGCAAAGGAGGACGGAACTCACTACTTCATGAATAGAATATGGGTCCCCAAGTTTGGGGGATTCAGAGAAGTAATTATGAAAGAGGCTCACAAGACAAGCTATTCTGTCCATTCGGGTTCTGATAAGATGTATCTGGACATCAAGCAACATTATTGGTGACCGAACATGAAGGCAGAGATAGCCACTTTCGTGAACAAGTGTCTCACTTGCTCTAAGGTGAAAGTGGAATATCAAAAGCCATCGGGATTATTACAACAGCCAGTGATACCCGAGTGGAAATGGAAAAGCATTACTATGGACTTCGTGACCAAATTACCCAAGACAACTGACGAGTTGGATGCTATATGGGTAATTGTTGATAGGTTAACTAATTCCGCCCATTTTCTGCCAATAAAAGAGTCGTATAAGATGGAAAGATTGACCATAATTTACATCGAGGAGATTGTAAGACTTCATGGGGTGCCAGTGTCTATTATCTATGACCGAGATAGTAGATTTACTTCCCGATATTGGCATTCACTACAAAAGGCAATGGGAACACAATTAGATATGAGCACTGCTTACCACCCTCAAACTGATGGTCAAAGTGAGCGCACCATCCAGACACTTGAAGACATGCTTCGAGCCTGTGTGATTGACTTTGGCAAGTCGTGGGATACTCACTTGCCTTTGATTGAATTTTCATACAACAATAGTTATCACACGAGCATCAAGGTTGCTCCTTTTGAGGCTCTATATGGATGTAAATGCAGATCGCCCCTATGTTGGGCTGAGGTGGGTGACACCCAGCTAGCAAAAGGAAAATCAACAACCAGTACTCTCACAGGTCCAGAGATCATTCGTGAAACGACGGAAAAGATAATCCAAATCAAAGCGCGACTTCAAGCATCACGAGACCGACAGAAGAGCTATGCTGATAAATGGCGAAAGCCTCTGGAATTCCAAGTCGAAGATCGGGTGTTATTGAAGGTCTCTCCCTGGAAAGGCATGATCCGTTTCGGGAAACAGGGGAAACTAAACCGGTGATACATTGGACCATTTGAGATTCTTGCCCGAAATGGCCCAGTGGCTTATAGGCTGTAGCTACCTGCGGAGCTCAGCAATGTCCACCCCATGTTCTACGTTTCAAATTTAAAGAAGTGCTTATCAGATGAAACTCTTGTCGTTCCCTTAGAGGAGATTGAAATCAACGAGAATCTGTTGTTCATCGAAGAACCGGTCGAGATTATGGATATGGAAGTGAAGCGTACGAAGCAGAGTCGCATTCCGATTGTGAAAGTTCGATGGAACGCTAAGCGTGGACCGGAATTCACATGGGAACGCGAAGACCAAATGAAGCAGAAGTACCCTCACTTATTCTCTCATTCATAACCTTATCCTTCGAAACAATTTCGGGACGAAATTCCCTCTACGGGGGGATGATGTCACAAGTAGCATTTTAGCTAGGAAATTCTGTACTCATGTAAACATCATCCATTGTAATACATGTAACTCTAATTCAATATGATGCATTATGCTCATCCAATGACAACAAATTCGATCAAGGTTCACATGTAAAGTTCAAAACCTTATACAAAACATTTCAAATAGTCAACTATGGCTTGAAAACCCTAAAAATCCCGGTTCAAGTATATTATGGACTAGGATTCTCTTATTGGGCATAATAGGCCAATAAACCTCAATTTGACTATTTTGGGCGTAAAAACCCTAAGTGGGCTCTAATTGAACCCATGTTCTTGAAACTTTAGCATTTTGGGCCATGTGGGCCTAGAATAATGCATATTATCCCTAATAGGCCATGGTGGGCCATAAATGGTTTCATTACCCCTAATGGGCCATAAACTACATTTATTTTATTCTATTGGGTCGTGAACCATCATAAGGGCCCAAAGGGCCGAAAAATATTATTGGGCTTTATGAGATTCGAACAAAGCCAAGAATGGGCCCAAAACCATTTCATCTTCATTTCATTAAGCCCATTCTTGGCCCACTGTATCTATACATATATATAAAAAAAAAGAGAAAAGAAGGGATTTTGTACAAATGACACCTCATGTTTGCATGGTGGATATCCATGCAAACATCACCTCAAACTTCTTCTCCTCTCTTCTTATTATCTCTCGGCCGAAACTCCATCCCACCACCATCTTTATTTTCTTTCAAACACTTTCAAGAACTCACTCAAGAACCTTCCTTTCCTCTCAAAATTTTCGTGAGTTTGGAGTAAGATTCCAAGGGTTTTTCATCAAGGTCTCAACCTTCTGGTAAGACATCATCATATACTAGTTGTTATCTTCCATTTTTATGCTAAAAAATCTTTCCCACATAGCTTCATTTCGTGTTCTAACTTCCTAGAACCCTTCTAAGCTCGAGACTCCTTCCAAAGAAGCATCCAAGGCCGAAAACACCTTCAAATCTCCTTCATTTCTTCCTCAAGACCGAATCCATCATCATTGTGAGTTCATACCCCCTTGTTTTCGGTTTTTATATGTTTTGGGGGAGAGTACAAGTTACATATGTGATAGATCTAAGTATTGTGCATGTTTTGTGTGTTTTTCTTGTGAAAATGTGATAAAACATTATAGATCTCGAAAACTCTAACAAAAATGGGTGAGATTTGGAAACTAAAGCACTCTAAGTAATATTCTATAAAGATGAAAGTGTTAAACATGTTTAGATGTTGAAAGAATTAACAAAACCGTGTATAAGGACCATATTTGCCAAATAAACAAAAAGTTGAGACCCTTATGACATTCACGGTTTCCATAAGGACTAAAAGGGGTCATTTATTTTAAAAATGAGCTTTTATGATATTCTTGATGTTAAAAGGACCAAAAACGTAAATTTTTACATAATGAGCCTTAATATGGGTCCTTATGGTTTCTTGGGCCTAAATTGCAAAAATATCAATTTTTATGGACCAAAATATTATTTAATACAAACTTGAGCCAAAAATGTAAACTCACGGTTTTAGGGCTGAAAATGACACTTTATTCAAATTTTAGTCGAAAATGTTATTTTCACAAAACTTGGGACGAAAATGTCATTTTTATCAAATAAGGGCCGAAAATGTAAATTCCTACAAAAATGGGCTGAAAACATAGTGTATATTTGGGCCAAATTTGTCAATTATTAGATATTTGGGCTGGAAATAAAAATTTTCAAAAATTAATGGGCTAAAACGTTATTTTTAACCAAAGTGGGTCAAAAATGTCGATTCTTTCGAAATAAGTCCATAAAAGTATATTTTGGGTCTTAAGGGACCTAAAGTGTCAATTTTTAATAAAAATAAATCCAAATTGTAAAGATATGGATTAGTGGGCCAAAAATATAATTATAACAAAATATTGGACCCTTTTATGTCATTTCGGTAAACGTTCAAACTAAAGTGAACAATGTCATTATAAACAAACAAAATACAACGATTTTACGTGTATTGGGCCTAATACTCACTTTACATGTCTATTGGGTCTTAGTGGTCAATTTACATGTTTATTGGGCCCAATTCATCCATTACATGTTTATTGGGCCTTAGTGGTCCATTTACATGCTGATTAGTACTGGACTATTCATTATATGCTTAATGGGCCTTAAGTGTCCCTTTGCATACTTATCAAGCCTGGAAATAACTTACATGTTTAATGGACCACAGCTATCATTTTTCATGTTTGTTGGGTTTCATCCCTTCATAATCATACTTTATCAGGTACTTGCAAGTCTAAATACATACGCTTTAACATTATTCTTTGTGTAATTAAATACTCATGTGATAACAATTAAGGATCTAGTGAGACATGTCGGTTAACACCATTGAGTGTATGATCGTAGCCTGTAGTTATAACCAGAGTCTCCTGGAGGGAGAGCGAGAGTTTGTGTATAGATCTATACGGGGGTGACTCCCCCACACCTACGCTGTTCGCTACAGTTAGACTAGGCCAGTCTAAGGTGACAAACCTTACCTTCAACAAACCGGCGTTTGGAAAATGCCAAGACAGGCGAATTAGTCCCTATCAAGCATGGTTATAACGACTCACATAGAGATCATTATCATCTTAACGTTACAGAATGCAAATATAAATCGTAACGATACAAATCATTCATAATCTAATACGAGGTCTTAGGGTTAAGACTACAATACTTTTTATAATCAGAAAATATCGGATTTTCTGGGGAAAGATACTATTATACACTACCTTCTACTTACAACAGACACATACAAGGAATTTCTAGATTACAAACTTATACATATTTTCTACAATAGAAATCACACATGCATGTTACACTCGATTTATACATCATTTTCAAACTATTTTACAGAAAATATCGGATTTTCTGGGTTTTACTAATAATACAAAGTCTTTCATTCAAACATACTTGTGAACTCACCAACATTATATATGTTGACCGTTTTCAATATAACTTGTATTCTCAGGGATTCATTAAGCAGGAAGGTTATCAAGAATTGTGGAAGTTGTTTTATTTTGTTATCATCGTACACTTAACATTTTGGCATGTAATTTGTGATACTATAATGGATGTAAAACAATGACAGTTGTTATATTATATGCATGGTGATGATGACGTTATGCTTCATTTATATTCATTGTGATGATATTCCAAAAAAAAGTCACTCAAGCCCCCGGACGTTTCCGCCGTCTGGTTTCGGGGGTGTGACAGAATTCATATAACTCAAACACATATGTCAATGTTTTCGAGTTCATTTTTTTTTATTTTTTTTATTTTGTTCGTTTTCGAGTTATATGGTTTTCTAGTTAGTCTTATATAAACTGAAACTTTTTTCCTATTTCAGTAAACCTATCTATTAATCTTATTAAAAATATAATTTTATATCTAATATAATTTAATAATATTCACATTTAACTAACTTTTTATTACATATTTTACAAAAAGTATAAACAAATAAAACGTCAATAAAATTAAAATGTATTCAAACAACACGCCAATAAACTAAAAAAATTTATTCAAATGAACATCATAAAAATATAAACGAGAAAAATGTAAAAAACATTTTTTGGTGTGGTGTTTGAATATATTGTTTAAAGTTTTTTTATATTTTTTTCGTTTATATTTTATGATGTTTTTTTGAATAATGTTTTTAGATTTTTGGCATGTTGTTTGAATACATTTTAATTTTTTTGACGTTTTGTTTGTTTACACTTTTCAAAAAAATATATATAAAAAAAATCTTTAAATGTGAATATTATTAACTTATATTAGGTATAAAATTATATTTTTAATAAAATTAATATATAGGCTCACTGAATTACGAAAAATGGTTTCAGTTTATATAAAGACTAATTGGAAAACCATATAACTCGAAAACGAACAAAATTTCAAAAAAAAAATGAAGTCGAAAACATTGATATATGTGTTTGATTTATATGAATTCTAATTAGCATTTTCCATTTGGAACGAAATATACAAAAAAATTAAAACTAAAAGAATTGAATTCGAAACCAGTGATACTCGTTTTGAATTTCGGTTAACCTATACAATAATCCTATTAAAATAAATAATTATATATAATATGTGTTAATCATATTCTCATTTAACGAGTATTTTTATATTTTTTATACAAAAAATATTTATAAAATGCTTTACAAATACATAAAAAAACACAAAAGATCAAAAAACATTAAAAGATATATTCGAGCAAAACATCAAAAAAAAAATCTAGAAAAATTCTCCAAATAAAACATCAAGAAAATATAAACTAACAAAATATAAAAAAACCTTAAAAATATATTAGAATAAAATTTTAAAAAAATATATAAATAAAAAAAATAAATGAGTAAGTTACACGAATGGTCCCTATGGTTTGGGGTAATTTTCACGTTTGGTCACTAATTTATTTAACTCGAAAGGCCCCTAATGTTTGTTTTTGTTACGTGTTTGGTCTCTACTATTTGTTTTTGTTACGTGTTTGATCTTGTCTTACCTAAAATTACCATTATTTAGATAGAAAAAAAATGATGCGATAGGTAAGGTAAGGTGATGAGGGTGGGGTTGAGGGTGTGTTTATTTAAATAAATTAAAAATTCAAGGGCAAAAAAATCTTTTTAGGTAAGATAAAGACCAAGCGTGTAACAAAAACAAACAATAGGGACCTTCCGAGTTTAAAAAATAAGTTAGGGACCAAACACGCAAATTACTCCAAAGTTATATATATATATATATATATATATATATATATATATATATATATATATATATATATATATATATATATATATATATATATATATATATAAGTTAGGGTAAAATGGTTTTTTTAAGTTGATTAAGGATGTCCAGTACAATTTCTTTAAACCACAGGAATGGATCATGTCAAATTTTCAAAGGTTGGACTAAATGTACGAATTTGACCAAACCATAGGGACCAAAACTGTAATGTACTCTTATTTTTATTATATACTATTTATAGATTGTTTGGTTTTGATGACAAATGGTTGTATTGTTTCTGGTGTTTTGAAAATAAAATTTTTACTTTGTCTTTTTGGAACGAGATAATAAGATGTTTTTTTCTTTTTTCTATTCATATAAAAATTTCTTCATAATGACTTGATTAATAGTTTTTTGGAAAGAGGAACTAATTTTATTCGCATAAAGAAACAAAAATCTTAAGCGAGGAGCTCAAGCCAATTACAAGAATACAATTGAAATAAGATATATACACTACATTTACCACTCAAGCTTAGATGACATATCTCAATTTTCTATACAATTAAAAGTGTTAATACTAATATCATCATCCATAAACATAGTAGCTCGTCTTTCGCTCCAGAAGACACCGGCGCTTCGTGCTTTCCAAATCATCCATCTATTTATCTATATCTATGTTTATACTATACTGTAAAGAGTAAATAGCACAAGAGACACTAGGTTTACACCAAAATTTTAATTTGACATTGTGTTTTTTTGTCTCAAATTTGACACCATGTTTTCTAATTTTTTACAATGCTGACGTGACATGATGACGTGTCATTTTTTATGACGTGGCAGGCCGACGTGTCAAAATTGATTTTTTTTTCTCACAAAAGACACTAAGTTTTTATTTTTTACGATTTTGATACTAAGTTTAATTTTTTCTTTCAATTTTAACAATCCGTTTTTTTTTTGTTCCAAATCAAACATCATTTTTCAAATTTTGTTTAATGTTGACAATTTTCCATTTAAAACCGTATAAATATATATTTTTATTACATTTTAGACTGTATAAATACATTTTTTTCGTTTAAAACCCACATTTTTATACAAATACAAAGTTTTTTCATTCAAAACATAATGTTATGCATAAATATGCATTAGTTATATCATGAGAAAGAAAAAAAACTATATTTGTACAAAAATATTCTTTTTAAATGAAAAAAAAATGTATTTATACAGTTTGAAATGTATTAAATAAATATATATATATATGCAGTTTCAAATGGAAAAAATGGTCAACATTAAACAAAAAATTGGAAAAAATGATGTTCAATTTGGAACAAAAAAACAAAGTGTCAAAATTGAAAGTAAAAATTAAACTTAGTGTCAAAATTAAAAAAAGAGTGAAAACTTAGTGTTTTTGTTGGAAAAAATTCAATTTTGACACGTCAGCATGTCATGTTAGCATGCCAAGTCATCAAAACTGACATGTCATCATGTCACGTCAGCAGGTAACCGGGTTGGCGGTCAAGTGGTCAGAATTGTAAAAAATTAGAAAACACATTGTCAAATTTGAGACAAAAAAAACACAGTATCAAATTAGAATTTTGATGTAAACTTAGTGTCTTTTGTGCTATTTACCCTACTATAAAAGAGAAAAAAAATCTTTGCACCATCTTTTTTTTATGAAGAAGAATGATGGCTCTGACAGAATGTGCATCGATTATCGAGAGCTATACATGCTGACGGTGAAGAACCGTTATCCGTTTCCGAGGATTAGTGACTTGTTCGACCAACTTCAGGGTGCTTCTTGGTTTTCCAAGATCTATCTGCGTTCACACTACCACCAGATGAGAGTTAGAGACAAGCATATCCAGAAGACTGATTTTAGGACTCGTTATTGTCATTACGAGTTCGTGGTGATGCCTTTCAGGCTCACCAATGCCCCAACCTCGTTCATGGATCTCATGAAACTGTGTGTGTAGACCGAAGCTGGATCAGTATGTTATTGTATTTATTGATGATATCTTGGTCTATTCTATGACCAATGAGCAACATAAGGATCATCTGTGAGAGGTTTTAAAGACTCCGAGGAGGGTGAGGCTTTATGCCAAGTTCTCTAAGTGTGAGTTCAGGTTGTACGAGGTGTAGATTTTGGTGCACCTTGTCGAGGAGAAATGGATATTGGTTGATCTGGCCACGATCGAGGTCGTAATGCAGTAAGAGGTCGCGAAGTCTCCATTTGAGATTGTGAGCTTCTTGGGTTTATCAGGGTATTATCGTAGGTTTATCGAGAACTTCTTTGGGATCGCAGTTCTGACCAGGTTGACAAAGAAGATAGTCAGTTTCTACTGGGGGCCTGATCAACAAGCGGCATTTGAGAGTTTGAGACAGAGGTTGTGTGAGGCTATGATTTTGACCCTTCCAGAGGGTGTGGATGATTTCGTAGTATACTTTGATGCGTCAATCATAGGTTTGGTTGCGGTTCTGATGCAGAGGGGTCGAGTTATTGCTTATGCTTCGAGGAAAATGAAACCTCATGAGGCGAATTATCCCACTCACGATTTGGAGTTGGGGGCAATGGTTTTTGCCCTCAAGATTTAGCGATATTACCTCTATGGGTTCTGTTGTACAATTTAAACAGATCACAAGAGCTTGAGGTACTTCATGGATCAACCAAATCTGAATATGAGGTAGCACAGGTGGTTAGATGTAGAGAAAGATTATGGTCATGAGATCCTTTAGTACTCCAGGAAATCCAACGTGGTGGCCGATGCGCTCAGTCGCAAGGTGGCAAGTGCACCTATTCGAGACCTATGTTTGAGGATGACGGTGTTACTCCATTATTGGAGTGGATTCGCAAGGCACAAGTCGAGGCCATGAAAGAGGAGCACCGCAAGAGTGAGCGCATTGTGGTTCAAGTGTCCTCTTTCGATTACGACAGTAGGGGACTCTTGACCTTGTATCAGAGGATTTGGGTTATGTATGGGGTGGTATACAACACATACTAATGGAGGAGGCACACAAGTCGAGATTTTATATTCATCCAGGTACGACGTTATCTATAGACCTCCGACCCGATTATCGGTGGCCCTGCATGAAGCGAGATGTGGGTTGGTACGTGGAGAGGTGCTTGACTTGCAGGCAAGTCAAGGACGAGCATCTGCGACCTCACGAGAAAATGGAGCCGTCAAATATTCCTGTTTGGAAATGGGAAGAGATCACGATGGACTTCATCATGAAGTTGCCAAGGACTGAGCGAGGGCTAGATTCGATTTGGTTCATCGTAGAACGGTTGACCAAGAGTGTGCAATTTATTCCCATTCAGGAGAGCATCCCTACGGAGAAGTTGGCTGACATTTATATCCGAGAGGTGGTAGCATGGCATGGTGTTCCGGTATCAGTAGTCATGGATCGAGATGCACACTTCACTTCCATATTTTTGAAGAGATTTCATGAGGAGTTAGGTACTTTCCAGCACTTCAACACGACTTTTCATCCGCAGACTATCTAGACTTTAGAGGATATGATGCAGGCTTACGTGTTGGACTTTGGCGATAGCTGGGATATATATCTTTGGGGCGAGGTCGTTCAGTATGTCATGGGTATCACGAAAGTGGTGCTCTGGACTAATGAGTTTAGTTAGCAGTTGCGTGGAAGTTTGCAGGCCGCGTAGAGTTGCCAAAAAAGTTATGCTGATAGGCGGCGGTTATATTTAGAGTTTCAGGTTGGGGATATGTTACTCCTGAAAGTGTCACCGTGGAAAGTTATCATTCGATTCAGGAAGAGGGGCAAGTTGGGCCTAAGGTATATTAGACCTTTAAGGGTGGTTGACCGGGTGGGCATGGTTATGTATCGATTCAGGAAGAGGGGCAAGTTGGGCCCGAGGAACTGAGTCAGATCCACAATACTTTTCACGTATATCAACTATAGAAGTGTTTGGTTGATGATTTCGTAGAGGTTCCTTTGTAATACATTCAGGTGCAAGAGTGCATAAATTATATATATAGAGAGAGAGACCGATTGCCATCCTCGACAGGAAGAAAAAGACCTTGCGTCGCAAGGTTGTGAGATTGGTGAATGTGCAATGACACCACTACAAGGGTATAGAGTGAACATGGGATCCTGAGGAGGAGATAAGAGAGCATTACCTTGAGTTTTTTTCGACGTCGCATTTCAAGGATGAAGTTTGATTCAAGTGTGGGAGAGTTGTAATATCCGTTTTAGGTATTAGTCAATTCATTTAAATTTCAGAAATTTATTCTTGGGCTCGTGGTGGGGCTTCACCACGATGTGGCATTATTTTCCTAACCGCGGGTTTAATTGATTCGCCACGGCATGGAAATAGGTGCCTTGATGTGGCAGCCAATTTTGGAGAAACCCTAATCCTTGAGATTGGAGCCCTATATGTAACATACGCGTTAATAAACTTGTTTAGTTATCGCGTTTTGTAAGCTTATTAGCTTAAAATGAATATTTTTAAATAATATAAGGTTTTGAACGTTGAGTTTTTACTAGAATTGAAGTAAAACTATGTTTAGAATCATTCGGAAAGAATTAGAAGTCTTATGAGATTTCAATCAAAAGTCAAATATTGAAATTAATGAAAATATAATATTAAGTTGGAAATAAGTAAAACTAATGTTATTGAAAGTTGTAAATTATCTCGTTAGAAACGTGTAGGCGAAAACCTCATCGAAATCTGAGTTATAACGAAGAAGTTATGACTTATCGAAGTTTTGCGACAGAACCAACACGACGCCATATGACATAAAAAGTGAGTTTTCAATAAACTACTTTTTAGCTTTAATGATCTAAATGAAAGTCATAGTATTCGTTAAACCAATAACTTTCATAAAAAAGAACGTACAAATCTGACTTCGTATGAGAAAGTTATGATTTTTCTAGGATTTCGTATAGTAGTTTTCAGCTCGAAATTCGAATTATAAATCGAGCAATTTTTAGCTGACACTACCTAAACGAGAATTGAAGATCTTGTCAATATTAGTTCAACGGTAAAAATACAGACGAAAACGGACATCAGATGAAGAAGTTATAAATTTTTAACGGACTTTTCCTGTCCCAGCCTATTAAAAATATAACATTAAAAATGAAGTCAAAATTAGCCGATGGAGTCTAAACGAAAGTTGTAGAGTATAATCTCACCTACGCATAGATATAAAGAACATAAAAAACGGAGCTCGTATGCAAATGTTACGAATTTTAGAAGTTTGAAAAATAAGTGTACGCCCCGAGTACAAGAGTACGCCCCGCGTACTCGGAAGCTAGGCCTCGGATTGTCCACGCCGCCTTCTTCTTCGCACCAGTGACACCTCCGAAGCTCGGAAACCCAACAGATGACACGTGGCTCGTATGCGCCGCATACTAGATTTACGCTCAGCGCACAAGGCCGCAAAGCGTACGCCCCGCATACCGAAATTACGCCCCGCGTAATGCGAGGTTTCAGTCTACTATAAATAGAATGCTAAGGTCTCTGGTTTTTGGTTACAAATTTCACTCTCTTTCACTCTCCACTCCTTCTCTAGCCACTCTAAACCACCCCGAAGCCTAGGGAACATCCCTAACACCCGAAGCAAATTCGGAAACACCCGACGACCCTGTAAAAGAATCTTTTCAAGTTGAAACTTTGCCCGCATAAGGCCTGGTTTTCACCAAAACTCCCCATTTCATCAAATAAAGTTAATTTCTAGAAACGAAGTGCTGCCCGAATTATCATTTTAACTTTCGGTTATATCACGGTGAGATCAATATATAGGAACAATTGTATGTTATGTGTTATATGTGCAATATGCTTTCCCGTGTTATTCTGAAAATGGATTTATACCTTTGGCCATGTAGAGCATGTCTCGTATAACTTCTGTTATTAGCTTTAAGCCTTTGGCCATGTAGAGAATGTCTCGTATCACTTCTGGTGTTGGTATTATGTCTTTGGCCATGTAGAGCATGACTCATATAACTTCTGGTATCGACTTTGTGCCTTTGGCCATGTAGAGCATGACTCGTATCACTTTTGGTGTTGACATAGGGCTATATAGGGATAAAAGCCTGTATATTCTAGCAAAATGATAATCAGAAATTGTATATTTTCTGTGCCACTTGGGCTGAAGCTTTATTGATGTATATCAAGTTGAAATTGTTATGTCTCATTGATTGTAAATCTTTGAATCAAATCATTGGTTGATATGGAAAGCCTGTCATATGATACATATCTGTCATTGTTGTTCTTTGTTCGTCTTTACTTCTGTCATATTGATATATATATATATATATATATATATATATATATATATATATATATATATATATGGCATAACGTTATATTATATCTATTTTTGAACTCACTAAGCGTCACCGCTTACCCCTCTCAGTGCTTAACTATTGCAGGTGATAAGCATCCAGTATAGATATGTACTGTTGGAAGATTTAGAATAGTTAATACTAATACTTTTGTATTTTGTGTTCATGTATGTATAAAATTATAATTTCCTGGGTAGTTATGTAATATATAAAACTTATTCGGTTTGTATCTAGTCTTTTGTAATTAGAGTATCAATGTAAATTATTGTTTATGAATATGAATGTAGCATGTTTTGGAGTAATATGATGTTGTTTTAGAGAGGGGTTCTCTCAATTATGGTATCAGAGCAGTGTTTTAAGTGAACTAAATCCCACGGATTGGTATTTAGACTTAAACTATTAGAAGTTCAATATATGAACAGATTCATTATAAGTATATGGATACAAACCTTAGAAAAAATTGAAGTAGAGTATTAGGTAATGATAAATCCTAATATTCTAAAATACAATGTTACTCCAAATTTTCAGAATAATGGCTGAACAGGTGAGTATTCATACACCAGATGTGGGTGGAGATTCTCATCCTGATGAAGGAGATACTCCGGTATCCCCTCGTGAGGTTTGACTCTTAGATAAACTTAATGGTGTTATTCGGCAAACTCTCGAAGAACACAATTAAGAAGGATAATGATAAAGGAAAAGAGAAAGCCACCGGAGAATGTTCGAGAGAGAAGGCGAAGCGTCCCTCATTCAAAACATTCAAAACTAGTGGTGCTACGGAATTTTCAGGTGTCCTCGATCCTATTGTTGTTCTTACTGTTGGGTTTTGAGCACTATAACACTTCCTAAGTGCACATGCAACCATAAATGCTTTGGATCTAAGTTTTCTCTAATTATACATGCATTTATTTTTCCAAAGCATTCACCCTAGCTAGCATACAATTGTAGCTACATATATAATCAAAACATAGTTAGGATACATACCTTTTGAGTAGGGTAGAGTTCTTGACCTTTGAAAGCTTTGGCACCTCAAGTGTGATGCCTCTAATGGTTCACAAACACCAATATTCAAGAGGTGGTCTTAAGAGAATAAGTTACTTGTTTCTATGAAAGGTGCAACCGATTTTGGGCATGGAGGGGGCTTTTTATAGTTGTGGCAAGTGCTAGGGTTACACTTGGTAAACCCTAATGATCCATGACTTTCCATATTCCCATGATCCATGGGTTTAACATCCATGGACTATCCATGGGTTATATTATTGGTTTAGCCCACTTACATAATCATGGATCAATTAGCCCACACAATAAGTATGATTGATTTACAAAATCAATTCCTCCATAATTAATTAGTTTCTTTTGACCTCAAAATTAATTCCAAATTAATTCTTGGACAATACTAATTAAATAATCATATTAATATATTATACTTATAATATATTAATAAATCGTAAATAACCTTATTCTCATAAAACCATCCTATCAAATTGCACTGGTGAAGGCAACCCAAAAGGACCATGCTACAATCGGGTCAAGTACATACCAGTTATAGTTATGGGCTTAGACACCAAATCCAACAGTCTCCCACTTGGATAAGTCTAATAACTATAGCTGCCTATGTGACTTCAAGATTCGACTTGCAATCGTAAGCTTCCAAAAGTCGTTGTCAACTCTGACCCAGTCAGTGACGCATCCTTTAGAAAAGAGATCATATACTCCTCTGTTCTTCAAGATATCAGCGGACAAATACATGGAACATAGTCATACCTATTGCCCTGCAACTAGTTTCCCGATTTCCGATTAGTTTGACATAGAACATAATTGAACACATCAATTTAGTTCTGACCGGGCCCGGTACATAGGTCAAAAAAAATCATCGAGGGGCCTAGATATCACTTTTAATCCTCTTAGGATAAAAGGAACAGATAAACTTTGACATTATATGCTTGTACTAACTATTCATTAAACCATGCACAATGACACGTTTTATAACATCAAGTTACTGATGCATTTTCGTGCCATCAAGGCATGTCTAACTCATAGTCAAAAACTCATATATCTTGGTTTGAAGATTATATGATATTATCATCTTACAACCACTCGTGATAAAATTCCATGAAGTGATTCAGGTAAGTGCGGGTTGATCCAATACTCAAATCTTATTTCAGAAGCACTCATGAATGGTGTAGCAAACCTATTGCAATGCCTAACTCCTTAGACAATCATACAAGCCAACTTATGACAGTCTTAATTCATACCTACTTCCAAGGTATGATCAACTGTGGATAGTTTGAATAATTAAACTATCCAGGAAGTCAAAACATGCAAAATGAAACAATAGTAAATAATTGACACAAGACAGTAACTTTACTAGTAAATAAAAAACCCTTTTATTCAAACATCAAAATGTCAATTACAATTTAGCTATTACAAGTTTCTGATTTATCTAATTACTAAAACTAATATCATCCTTTATCCCAATGCCTCTTGCATGCTGCAAGTGCTTAACCCTATTTAATCCCTTTGTAAGGGGATCTGCTGGGTTGTCTTGTGATGATATCCTCTTTATCACGAGGTGTCCTTCTTCTACCTGATGTCTTATTAAGTGGTACTTTATGTCAATATGCCTTAATCTACTATAATCTCTTGGTTCCTTGGTTAAGGAAACTGCCCCTTCATTATCACAGAAAAGTTCTATAGGCTCCTTTACGGATGAAACAACTCCAAGATCTCCGATGAAGTTCTTCAACCATAATGCCTCTTTCGATGCTTCACTTGCTGATATGTACTCTGATTCACACTTTGAATCAGCTATAGTTTCCTGTTTGGAACTTTTCCATGTCACTGCTCCTCCATTCAGGGTAAATATCCAGCCTGACTGAGAGCGGAAATTATCTCTGTCGGTCTGAAAGCTCGCATCGCTATACCCTATCACTCTTAAGTCATCACTCCCACCAAGGGTAAGGATCCAATCCTTAGTCCTCCGCAGGTACTTAAGAATATTCTTAACTGCAGTCCAATGAGCTTTACCAAGGTTCCCTTGATATCTGCTGACCATGCTTAAAGCAAAGGCCACATCAGGGCGGGTACAAGTCATAGCATACATGATTGAACCAACTACAAAAGCATATGGTATGTGACTCATTTCTACTATCTCAGCCTCTATACTCAGGCTCTGAGTCTTACTCAGTTTGGTATTGCTTTGGATAGGCAAATCACCTTTCTTGGAATTCTCCATGCTAAAACGCTTTAGCACCTTATACAAGTAGGTACTTTGACTAAGTCCTATTAGTCTTTTACTCATGTCTCTTAAAATCCTTATCCCTAGGATATAGGTAGCTTCTCCAAGGTCCTTCATACCAAAACACTTCCCAAGCCAAGACATAACCTCCTACAAGTTTGGGATGTCATTTCCTATGAGTAGTATGTCATCCACATACAACACGAGAAAGCTAACTATGCTCCCACTAGCTTTGACATATACATAGGACTCATCCTCGCTTCTCAAAAAACCAAACTTTTTGACTTTCTCATCAAAACAAAGATTCCAACTGCGAGATGCTTGTTTTAATCCATAAATGGATCTCTTAAGCTTACACACTCTATTAGGGTATCTTGCATTGACAAAACCTTCTGGCTGATTCATGTAAACATCTTCAGCCAACTTTCCATTAAGGAAAGCAGTTTTGACATCCATCTGCCATATTTCATAGTCATGAAATGCAGCTATGGCCAACATAACCCTTATAGATTTAATCTTCGCTACTGGTGAGAAGGTCCCATCATAGTTAACTCCCTGAGTTTGAGTGAAGCCTTTCGCAACCAATCACGCCTTATATGTGTGTACCTTCCCATCCATGCCGGTCTTCTTCTTGAAGATCCATTTGCACCCGATTGTTTTCCGACCCGGTTCATTATCAACCAAGTTCCAAACTTGATTTTCATACATGGACTGAATCTCGCTATCCATAGTCTCTTTTCATATAGCAGACTCAGGGCCTGCCATTGCTTCCCTGTAGTTGTTAGGTTCATCCAAATTTATCAATGTACTACCACTGATAAATGTATCACCTTCAGCTGTTATATGAAATCCATATAACACAGGTGGAAAACTAACCCTACTGGAACGCCTCAGAGGTACGAATTCGTCAATTGGTTCAACAGGAGTTTCCTCCTTGGGTTGATTGCTAATGTTTGAGGTTCCTTCACCGCTTGACTCTTGAAGCTCTTCAAGGTCAATCTTCCTCCCACTGTCCCCTCTATGCGCTGCATGTGAAATAGGGAAGCAAAGCAGAAAGAGTCATCCAACTCTGGTGAACACAAAGATCATTGAACCTCTCGAACTTATACATCTCGATATTTGTGGCCCTTCTGTAATTGAAAGTGTTGGTGGTAGTAAGTTCATCCTTGTAATAGTTGATGATTTTTCTCGTTTCACTTGGGTGTATTTTCTTAAATAGAAATCAGAAGTGACTCCAAAGCTCAAGAACTTCATAAAAGCAAGTGGAGATTCAACTGCGAAAGCTGGTGAGAAACGTTAGAAGCGAAAACGGATTGGAATTCAAGAACAAGGAATTTGAAGAATTTATAGCTGAAAAGGGAATCACACACAACTTCTTAGCTCCCTACACTCCACAGCAGAATGGCGTAGTTGAAAGACGAAACTGTTCGCTATGTGAGGCCGCTCGTACAATGCTCAGCTTCGCTTCTCTACCACTATATTTCTGGGCTGATGCTATTGCTACTGCTTGCTATACCCAAAACCGATCCTTCCTCAATAAGCGATTCTCCATCACTCCTTATGAAATTCTTCATAATCGCAAACCTAACGTCAAATTTTTCCATGTATTCGGTTCCAGATGCTTTATCTTCAATTCCAAAGAGAACCGCAATAAGTTTGATGTGAAGGCTGACGAAGGGATTTTCCTTGGCTACTCTCTCACCTCCAAGGCATATAGGGTTCTGAATAAACTCTCAAAGAAAATAGAAGAAACCTACTATGTCACGTTTGATGATAATTTAATGAAGAAGCTTAAATCAAGCGAAAGTCCAATGGAGTAAATCTTTCCAAAAACAGGTCAAGTCATGGCTTCAATATCCAATCTGTTTGAAGAGTACATGTCACTCTTTGATGAACCGGAGAAAGCCACCAACTCTGGAGTGAAGGCAGTTGATAATAAAGTTGATAATTTGAAGAAGATAATCGATGACGCTAAAAAAGAGATGGAAATCGAACCTCAAGCTCCAAGCGAACCTCAAGGTCCAAGCGAACCTCAAGGACCAAGCAAACCTCAAGGACCAAGCGAACCTCCAAAAGATAATACTACAATACAGGGGGAGGGTTCATCAAAACCAAACAAACAAGATCTGCCTTTCCAGGGGGAATCCATCTCCATCAATAACCCATGACCATCCATTCGAGGGGTAGAATTCTGAACTTGTTATAGAAATTGTCTCATCATTCGAGAGGAAGAATTAGAATACAAATAATGATGATGTTCAATTAGAATTCGAAGAAGAAGTAAATGCTGAAATGGATCCTGCCTATGATACAAAATACCCTCCTCTCACAAAATGGACAAGATATCATCCGAAAACACAAGTCCTTGGTGAATCATCTGAGGGTGTTCTCACACGTTCTCAGCTAAAAGCGAAGCAAACTACTTTGTTCTCTCAAGTAGAATTTTGCATGTTTAATTCGTTCGTCTCCAAAATAGAACCGAAAACTGTTAACATTGCACTTGATCACTCTGATTGGGTACCGGCTATATAAGACGAACTCAATGAGTTTGAGCGAAACCGGGTTTGGAGACTGATTCCTACACCAAAGGATGCATCTGTGGTTGGATTAAAATGGGTATTCCAGAACAAGATGGATAAAAAGGGAACGTTATACGTAACAAAGCAAGGCTAGTTGTGAAGGGATATTGTCAGGAAGAAGGAATAGATTATGAAGAAACCTTCGCTCCAGTAGCACGGTTAGAATCGGTGAGGATCTTTCTGGCGTACGCTGCACACAAGAATTTTGAAGTTTTTCAAATGGACGTCAAATGTGCTTTCTTGAATGGTGAACTAGAAGAGACCGTGTATGTTGAGGAACCACCGGGTTTTGTGAATGAAAAGTATCATGATCATTGCTACATTCTGGACAAGGCGGTTTATGGTTTGAAGCAAGCCCATAGAGCCTGGTATGAAACTCTAACTCGCTTTCTAAAAATGTCAAAATTTAAACAAGGTTCGGTTGACCCAACCTTCTTTCGCAAGAAAGAGAGTGACCATTTAATGATCGTCCAAATCTATGTCGATGACATCATCTTCGGTTCTACGAATCCTAGCTTAACAACTGAATTCCGGAAGTTGATGGAGACTAAGTTTGAGATGAGCTCAATGGGTCTGATTAACTTTTTCCTTGGACTAAACATAAGACAGGGAACAGAAGGCATATTCATTAATCATAAGGCTTACACGAAGACCTTACTGGCGAAGTTCGGTATGATGGGAGATTCAAAAGTGAAGGTTCCAATGGAATTCAAAACAAAGCTAACACCATCTCTGGAGAAACTGGCTGCTAATATGACCCTCTATCGTCAAATGATATGGTCACTAATGTATCTAACAGCTAGTAGACCAGATATCATGTTTTCTATTTGTTATTGTGCCAGGTTTCAAGCTAATCCACGCGAACCTCATATGGTGGCTGTTAAAAACATCTTTAGATATTTGAAGCGAACCTCATCTCTCGGTGTATGGTACCCAGCGAAATCGGGCTTCTTTGTTCAAGCATTCTCCGATGCCGATCTTGGAGGATGTGGTCTGGATCGAAACAGCATAACTGGCGGATACCAATTTCTTGATGGAAAACTCGTCAGCTGGCAGACCAAGAAACAAACTTGCGTTTCCCTATCTACGGCAGAAGCTGAATATATTGCTGTAGCATCTTGCACTTCACAGGTCATCTGGATACAAAGCCAACTTAGAGATTATGGTCTGAATATGAAGAAGATTCCCCTCTATTGTGACTCAGAAAGCGCAATCTGTATTTGTCACAATCCAGTGCAGCCTTCCAAGACGAAACACATTGCACTGCGATATCATTTTATCAAGGATCACGTATAATATGGAAATGTTGAAATTTACTTCGTTCGATCCGCTGATCCGCTTGCCAACATCTTCACAAAAGTCTTGCCTGAAGCATCATTCAATAGAATACTCCAAGGCTTAAGAATGATGGAAGTCGAATATGTACCGAAAGTTCTTTCGGTTCCCTAAACTGAATCAATATCGAAACTGGTTTCGCCTCATTAAACTTTGACAAGCGAAATAGAGTGAACGCTCGGTCTATTTCAGTTCCGGATTTTTCGGGAACCGAAATGAACCGAACGCTCGGACAATTTCGCTTCATTCATTCAAAGGCTAACTTTCGGTTGTATCCTTTTTGTACATTATGTATTCTTACTTATATTTTTTTCTTGAAAATCTAAAATACAAAAAATAATTTTCTTTTGTCATTTCTCAAAAATCCAAAAATATTTTTTAAGTTTTATGTATTTTTCTCTCTTTTCACTAATTATATTCTATGATAGCTAAACTCACTACTGAGTCATGGGGGAAAGGTATACACTCTTCAACTTTATACTAGCTAAGTGTCCCTAGAAGCATGATGCAACATGTTGTCCAAAGCCTCGACGACTCTAAGTGAAGCCTTACTGATTCGATATATACAAATCGTTTCTTCCCAATCAGGCTGCTAAATTCACTTAAGTCATGAGCTACCTTACTCTTATCACATTGAGATAAGAGTTATCTGCTTGGTCACTTTCATATAGCAGAGGTACTTTCGATTCTTTAAACCACCTCAACACTTTTCTCCATCACATTTCGTTTCATGAAAGTAACCCATGAGACTCTCAGAATTTACCACTGAGGTTTACGGTTACACAACATCTGTGTTAATGATCTTAGTTTCGTTTCACCACGTACTAAGTGAAACCCAAAATCCATTACCTTAAATGAATTGACGGTGAACAATCTAATGTTCTAACTATCACCAACTCTAATGATAACCACTTTCGGTTATTATTACAAGAAATCTCTTTTTAATTTTTGCGAGATCTTTATGAAATTGTCTATCACCAAGACTTTTCTACCCGAAAGATCCGGTTTCGTTTTGTTTTTGAGATTTCTAAAACATCATCAAGTCACTGAATAAATCACCAAACCTACTTGTTTATTAGGTTATACTGGCCTCACAAGTACTTCATCTAACTTTCGGTCTTATATCAAGATTCGTAGTTCGGTTGAAGCGAAAGCCACCCTTACAGCCTTACATTAAAAAGATGCCTTTCAATACTTCTTAATAAGTATTTGATCGCACTTCAACGGGAAACCACGTAGACATTTCTAAGTCTCTCTTGACTTTGAAGGAAGAGATTCGTACCCGGGATCCACTGTTTCGTGTCTATATAGACATCACATAAATCCCACAAATGACTTGCTTTATTTCTTTTCCTTTGGCACACTCTTGCACGAAGATCTCTATGATTTTTCAAAAGTCTTGTTCGTGGTACTAATGGCAATTTTCAGATTTACAGTTTCGCTTCATTAAGCTAAGGTGATTTTCTTTATTTAGAAGCGAAAGGGATATCAGTTTATTCAAAATGGTTTTTGAACCGTTAAAGAAGACGAATGGATAAGAATACAAAGAGGCGGTGAAAAGATAAGATTTTGGAAAAGGCGTGTGAATTTGAAACGACACTCTATCCTCACGCCACCTGACACGCCTGTCACGCCTTTTGAGGAGAACAGTTTTCAAATCACGTCTAATCAGGCGTCGATTCAGAAAATCTCGCTTGCGTAATCATCGAGATTTTCTCTCTCCTGAAAATCATATAAAAGGTTTTGATCAATTTCGTTTTACTCTTTACCACTTCCAAAACCTCTCGAGCATTCAAAAGGCAACCACTCTCTCTACTGTTCATCTTCTTCACTTCAAGCTTCAACGATGGCCGATTCATCCTCTGTCCAAGAGCAAACTGTCCAGTCAACTCATCTCACGGTCAAGCCCAACCAGAAACTGATCATCAACCTCACTCCTTACAAGTATGATCCTTACATGCTTCAGGTGGTTGAATGTTTGAAGTATTCACCACTAGTTGTCGCCCACACCAAAGTCGACTCTATCCTGATGTCCCTTCTCTCTCAAGTTTACTCATCGGCAAAGTATGTTAACGCTGAGGAGAGGATTATGTTTGAGATTTTTGACAAGAAGACTTCGATCTTGAAACTTAGGTTTTGCTCTATTTTAGGGCTAACGTATAATGACTCGATGGTGAACCTAGACTCGATCTCGACTGTTCAGCTCTTCGAGATGTCCTACAACATGGGCTACAATGATGTTCTCACCACTATCATGATATTCAAGAAATCGTGCTTACCTCCACAATGGAATGGATTATTTACTCTTCTCTTTAAGGGTTTCTCAGAGAGGGTTGTTGGAACTGATGGGGCTGGCAAGGGGTTTATGACCATCATCTATGATCTTTACCATGGTATTCATATGGATTACGGGTCCATTCTTTGGGCTCAGTTGGTACAAAGCTTAAATTCATATTCCCGTCACACTGAAATTTCGTGTGGACGCCTCTGGACTGTCATCACGCAACGGGCAATGGAAAAGTAAAATTTTCCTGTTATGGTGGACTCCTTGAAATCTTCAATCGCTACTTTCCACACAACGAAGATCATAATAGCTGATTCCTCCAAATTTTCATTTATCGGTTCCATCCCTGAATCTATGTACCGATGTGTTTCGGGTGCCAGCGCAATAGTCGCCGAGTACAAGAAGCAATCATCTTCAGGTCCAAGGGTTCTTACTCCAGACATGCAACGCTCACTTAATGTTGCTGACAAACCAGCTAAAAGGGACAAGAAGGGAGATAAGAAGAAGAATACTCAAGAGGGGCCCTAAACTAATGTTTCCACTCCCGAGAAGCGAAAGTCTAAGGGTGGAGGTCTTTCGGTTCCAAAGAGGCGCAAGTTGCACAAGATGACCCTAATTCCGAACTCCTCTTCTTCAAGCAATCCAGCCTATGTTCCTTCGGATCAGGAGGAAGATCAATCAACCGAAAGCGAAAGTTGTCAATCAGAGGGTTCGCTCCGAGGAGTTTCGCCTCCGCCTTCTCCACTTCATGAGGTACATCTAACCGAAACCTTTCCATCTCCTCCTCCATCCCCTACTCATAATACAATTCCTATCACTATCGCTCCCTGCCCACCTCCTGTCTCAACTCAACCTACTACTTCTGCACCTCTTCCACCACCATTTTTTACCGAATCAACCACCACCACCACTACCACTACAACCGAACCACCTCTTCAGGTCAACGCATCTGATGCGGGGGCACGAACTTCTGCTTTTGAGATACCAATCACCTCTAAACCCCTTTCCCCAACTCCCTCTGATGAGTCTGACATCGTTCTAGGTGGTAACGGAGTTGAGTTTGACAATGCTTATTACAGCCCATTCTCGGTTCAATCAGACATTGATGATGATGCTCCTGTCACAAAGAGACATCTCAAGGCTCTTCATGAGAAACTTGACTCTTTGGCTTCCTCTTCCTCCCAATCCTCCAACTCTGCATACTCCGACGCGACTATTAAAGCTCTTGTGGCAACCTTGATTCAGCAACACAAATCCTCCATTGATAAATCCACCAAAGCCGTTGACGACTCCACCCTATCGTGCAAGCAAGCAACCGAAAAAGTCGAAAAACTAATTTCCGATGCTACATTATTTTTGGAGTCTCTTCAGGCTGCTGCGGAAAAGAATGTTAATACTGTCAATGCAACTGTTGATAACCTCACAACCTCGTTCCAAGCCAAAAATGAGTATTTTGAAAAAGTACGTTAAAGCCTCCAGTCTGACAACACCCAACTCCAAACCTCCATTAATTCTTGTCTTGACAAGCTACAGGCTGACTTAGCCTTGGAAAGCAAGATCATGGATGATTTGGCTCTTCGCACTACTCAAGACACAGACTTTAAAGCTCAACCAGGAAAATAAAGAACTTGATGAACTCAAGTCTGAAAAGGCCGTTATGAAGACGTGTGTGGGTGATGTCAGTTCCCTTCTTTCCAATCTGATCAATGCTCATGATTCGGTCTTGACTCTAAGTGTTCGTCAACACTTGGTTGATAAGCTACGCCCAACTATTGAGATTTTGCATCGGTTAGAGGGTGTTTCTGAGGAGGGTGATCCTTCGAAACAAGGGGGAGAAGCTAGTCAAGAACAACCTATACAACCTCCTCCATCTCAAACTGCAACAACTGAAATAACTCAGACTCCTCCCAAACCGAAAGTCACCAAAGAACCGAAGGGTAATGAAGCTTCGGGTTCAAATATGAAAGATAAAGGCAAGAAGATTATCGGGTAAAGCGAAGAAGAAGAAGAAGAAGAAACCGAAGAAGAAGCTTTAATGGGAAAGCACCGTGATCGCGTTCTTGATGAAAATCTTAGAATCCCACGGGAAGCTGAAGAGAGGGAAAGAAAAGAAAAAGAGGCCCACGACACATTGGAAAGTAGAAAAACTCTATTTCCTCTGTTGACGTTGGAAAAGTTGATGAAGGAAGCAATAGAATCTCCAAGTACTCACTAGCTTGAACCGGTCATTTCCTTTGACCTGGAGAATTCTAAAGACTCAAAGGTTTGAGCAGATTGTTTTTCATTGTTTTGAGCAGATTGTTGCTATTCCCTCTGCAGACCCAAAGGTTGATCGAGAATTGCTTGATTACTATCTCGCCTTCTCACAACCACAATACCTGACCTGGAGCGCACAGAAGATCACTACGGTCAAGGTATTGAAACCAGTCTCTGCAGGTAACTTCATCAGTGTGAAGTTCAGGGTGACCCGAGGTTCTGATAACTCAGTTCATATGATTTTTCTTGTTGATCTACCAAACCTGAATCGTCACGATTGGATCCTATTAACGAACATCCTGCTGACTGATGAACAGAAGTACGAACCCATTCTCACTCATATTAAAAGAATGTTGGTCTCGTATATTAATGAAGTCGCTAAGCTGGATCAAGAGATTGCCACTGCCTTACGGAAGAAGCCCACTGTTAAGCGAATTGGGAAGGCAAATGACGTCAACAAGATGCAAATGGGCAAGATCGACTCAAAGTTTCGCACGGTTATGTTCACTCGGGCCGAAAATCAAAAATGCTTGTTCGCTTTGGATGACAAACACCAGTTCTCTACAACATGTTTGGAGCATATTTTAGATATCATACGCAGGTGCAAACAAAACAGTAATGCTGATAAGAAGAACTTCACGTACATGCTTCGGTGATACATTGATTTCCGTCATACACTTCTTGCCATGATACCGAAGTTGTTCAAGACTGTTAAGAAGGTCCAGCCAGTGAAGCAGCAATAGTTCTCTCGTCTTAATTGATTCAAAGGGGGAGATTGTTGGGTCTATAGGTTGCATCATTGGGCTTTTTACTTAGTCTGTTTTATATACTCGGTCTGGGCATGTCCAGCCGTGTTTCATTTATTAGGGTTAGAGTATAAATGGTGCATGCATGCACCATATTAATAACGCTTTTGTTAATTACTCTTGGATTACATTATAAACCCTAGAACACCTTTACAATAGAAGTTTTTTATCGAGCTCTTCTGAGGTTGTGGCATATTAATCATTAGACATCCTTTTGATTAATCGTGTGTTATTTTATTGTGTTCTTGATTTACTTGTTTAGAAAATATCGATCGTATTTATTTAAGTTTCATCAACTATAAAAATAGTTGGTGAGTTCACAAGTTAAAAATAATATTGGTTTCATGAATCGTAATCAAAGTGTTGATAAAAGTTTCCATAAATAGAAATATATTGCAAAAACGAGTAAATAAGTTTGCATAAACAAAGTTCGTTGTCATCATGAGAGATAAAGTATGTTGTCCAAATGAGATGCAATGTTCATATTCTCATGGGAAATAAAGTCCGTTACTAAAACGAGTAAGCAAGTTTCATTGCTATAATGAGAAATCAAGTTTGTTGCTACAAGGAGCAAACAAGTTCGTTGCTACAAGGAGAAAACAACTTCATTGATACAAGGAGCAAACAAGTTCGTTGCTAAGACAAGTAAATAAGTTTATAGTAATAAAAGTTCGTTGTTATAATGAGAAACAAAGTTTATTGCTATAATAAGTAACAAGTTCGTATGTATATGAGAAAACAATGAGTTCAAAACCAAGACTATGACTGATGCCCTATGAAGATCTATGCTTATCGTTCCATAGATTAATATGGTATCATGCACACCATCAATCGGGTGAATGAGGAGTTGTCAATTCCTAATAACGCTATCCATAATGACCATTGGATCAAAGAGTTAATGGTTGGAGTAAAGTGTAAGGGAAGAGACTTAGGATGATAAGGCCTCATGTTTCAAGTTGCATAAACATAAATAGCCAAATATAGCAATCAAGTTTGATACAAATCAATTTAAATACAACGAATAATAAATAGTTTTTGGGACATGTTTTTCCACCCCAAAACATAAAAACCGAAAATAGGGGGATGCATGAATACTCACAATGATTCGAGATGATGTAAATGATGCCTTGAACTAAGTTCCACTTGTACCACTACCGATTCCTACAACGATGTTACACACTAATGAGTCTGTAATCGAAATCTAATACTTCTATACTTAACTTCTACAATAGAATTATGTAAATATTGTGTCAAAGTTAGGTTTTGTATAAGTTGCAAATGCTTTTATGAAAATTCAGATTTCCATATACCAATTGACTTATTAACATTTGCAAGTGACAAATTCCATTTTGTGTTATTGTTTGTAATGCATTTTAGCACTTTTGGAAGGGCTTTACAAAATAAAATTTCAAAACTAAATCAAATCAGTTGCAAAAATTTCCAAACTTTACATTTCAGTTTTAACTATAATTTAGAACCCTCTTGTAAATTTTTCATGATTTTTAAATAAGTTTAACCATTGTTTCACCATTTAATTCCTTGAAAACATCATAAAATCGTGAAAAATAATAAAAAAGTAATAAAAATTCCCAATATTTTTGTAAAACCATTATATAATGTATATAAACTGGGAAAAACACTCAAATTGATTTTCAAACAGATTAACCCGATTTTATGATTTTTGTGTATTTATTATAGCAAAAATCAAAATAAATAGGAATCAGTTTAATATATATAAGCTGAGAAAAATATCAAAGTTGGTTTTCAAACAGATTACCTATTTTTCTTTGTTTTATTCATTTAAATAAGCATTAATTCGTGAAAAATTATTAAACTGTAGGTAAAATTCACTAAATTTTTTATTTAATATTTTTATATAATATAAGATATTCTGATGAAGTTTCGTAATTTTTGGATAAGTGTAGGTATTTTTCATCAATTTAATCCCTTAAATATTCATTAAATCGAGAAAAATAACGTATTTTCTTGGAAAAATATGGAAATTTTTTCGTTAAGTCTTTATGATGTCTAGAAGATGTGAAAATTATTAAATGTGGCTTTGGACATACATAAGTGTATATTGCTATTTATTTCTCTTCAACAAAAATAAATTAGAAATCAATAGAAAATAGCCTTAGAAATTCGTACAACTTCATTAAAAGTCTTTTATTGGTACATAGGTCATATCCAAAATATACCAGAATTTATTAACCATCCATATTATTTTATATGAATTATTGCTCTATTTTCTTGCAAAATTTACAATAAATCGAGAAAGACGATTTATTTTCTGAAAATTTCCAAATCATCTTATTTTGTTGTTTGGATTCTAGGAGAAATCGGATTTGAGAAGAAAAGAAGTTTTAGATATTTATTTATGAATAAATCCTTTACAAGCATTCTTAACAATGTACTTTGATAATCAAGCCTTTAAGCTTGATGTTCATCACATGTATTATGATTTGAAGACCATGTATGAACAATTTTGTTCAAAATGATGTTTCTAAATGAAAAACTTGAATGCATGTGGTTTTGGATCTTTAAAAGTTGTAAAACTCAAGTTGATTGATTTGATTTAGGTTTTTATCATTGGATTTAACCTTCTAACTAACAACATGTATTTTGTTTTTGGGTGAAATCCTACCATCATCATCATCATCAAATTCGACATGCATGAACATGCATGTAAATAATCTCAAAGAAAAGTATTTATGGAGAAGAAAAATACAAGAAAACTTGTAATTTTTTATAGGAAAGTGAAGGAGGGTGAAGAGAATTTGTGTTTACCTTGAAAAACAACTTCATATGACGAATATTCTTGAGTAAGATGATGGATATTTGCTGTAAATTTTATGGATTTGGAGCTATTTCATAGAGTGAAAGAATGGGGGTTTTAGAGAGAAGAAAATAGAGAAAAGAGAGATTTTATCCCTCTAAATAAGTCATCTCTTTATGGTTATAGTTATACTCCACCAAAATACAGAGATGCTTAAGAACTCATTAAGAATTGAATGTAAAAATCTCTCCCAGTGATATTGCTTTTAGGTTTGTCATTTGTAGAGAATATGAAGAGGGGAGTTTTTAGAGAGAGAAAGAGATAGGTGGAGTGAATGGGTGATCAAAATGATTAGTATTGGGAAGGAGAAATGAGGGGAGAGAGAGAGAGAGATTCCGAATTTGAGGGAGTGAAAGGAGATTTGATTATATTTTATTTATTTTTTTTATAAATCCCTAAATTTTTATAAAATTCTTTCAATTTATATTAAATGTGAATTTTATATAAATTTTGTTCATAATTCATGGATTTTTAGCTTATAAATGTAAAGTTAATTTCCTTGATTATATTTCCACATATTAAATATATTAATTTGATATTATAGTGTTTATAAAATTTTTTATGAGATTTTAATATCAAACTTCATAAATTTAAGTTTTTATGACTTTAGGGTTTTGAGGAATTTTCTAAATCTTTGGATCTCAAAATAATTTGAATCTTTGAGACTTCACATTATTTTTGTGTTTCCTAACTCTTATTCAAGTTAGAAATAATATTTGTAATTTATTTTTATCAGTTTATTGGCATTCTATGTAGTGATTTCGAGATTCAAGCGGAATTGAGGAATCAAGTATACTAGTCCTAGATTTCAACTTTGACTTAAGTTTCTATGACACTTTGACCTAATTTTTACTTTTAGGTCAATTGGATGATGTGTCTACATGATTCATGCAAAGATGTTAAATTCAAGGAATGACCCGAATATGGATAGTCATTACAGTTAAGTAGTTGTAGAATGCACATACCAATGTGAAATCTAAGTACACTATTCTTCGATTCTACTTGTTTCCAAGTTTCTAGTAGGTTATAACTTAGTCCTAGTTACAAAGTCTAGTATGTGTCGTGCTATATGTGCAACTAAGTTTATTCAAATCTAGAACTGTCGAAAATTTTGATGGTTGTCACAGTCTCCCCCGGTTGAAAGAATTTCGTCCCAAAATTCAATTCGTGACGTTTTCAATTAGAACTCACCCGAATATAATTGTATAGTTGGAGAGGCGGTGACTTGAAGAGCCCTTTGATTATTTTGGGTTTATTTATCAAGGGAAGAGCCCAACGTTTTAGCTATAATCAAATTAGTGTTTCCCTAATTTGAATTCTACAGTCTAGATTGGGAGAAATTAGGATAATGGAAATCATAATCCAACCATGGCGATCTAGTTGAAAAGATTATCTAGTTAGATATTATCTAACTTAAAAGTGCGTTATAAGTTTTTCTAAAGCATCAACTGCATTAAGCGTTAAGTCCGCATTGATCCTTAATTCACGTTCTAAATCAGCACTAAATGTAAATTTGCCGCCTAATAAAGAAGAGATTAGGCACAATTAATTCACTTCCGGGTTGGCTACTACATCTGGAAAAAAAATATATTCCGAAATAAGAAGGGGTAGCACGAATAAAAGAGAAGCGATCGAGGGTAAGTTCCTAAAGATACGTACTAAGGGTAGGCAACGAAGTTTTGATACATCTCAAATGTAAAGCCTATTGAAGTCTCGTCTGCCAAAGAAATTATGAAATGACCAAAGATTTCAGAAGCTATATTTACTACTAGCATTACTCTATCTACAATAAAATCATATTCGAAGAATATATATATATATATATACATATATATATATATATATATATATATATATATATATATATATATATATATATATAGAGAGAGAGAGAGAGAGAGAGAGAGTCATTGTTGTAAATGAAGACGATGAAAGTTTATGATCAATAAAATCACATTGTCTAGACAACATTTTAAGTGTTTAGAAATGATAATTAATAATACTGTTATCAAAATGTGTAATAATTCCAAGAAAATGAAGATGCATGTGAGGCGATCAAACGAAGTAGTAAAATAATAAAGAGATTAATTAATGTTAAAGGCTTAAGTCGTCAATGAGGGAATTTATATAGAAATATTCGTATTACGGTTTTTGAAAAATTGTCCAATTGTTTAAGTCAGGACAAATTCAAGTTTACGAGGAGTCAGAATATTTATGAAAACATCTTTGAGATTTTAGGAACTCGCTACAAATTGCAAAGCATAATTCTATTTTAAGAAGGGTGTAAAAATGTCGATCATTGAAAATAGGGCATTCTTTATTTAGTGATCCTACAAAAGCAATCATTTGAAGGATAAATAATCGTAACCTTTAAAAAATTTTATATTTTGAAAGAAAAGAAGAAACATAAGAAAATGTATTCTTTCACATATATTTTCTGGATTTAGAAAAATGATAAGAACAAGGGTATTCATCTTATGTATTAATTGTAAGGAAAATACAATGAAAAATCCAGTTTAAATAAGGTTTCCGAATTTAGAACGAAAAAGCAAATGTAAATAAGGATTAATTGTTACAGTAGATTTCAAAATAAAGGCAAAATGTATATGATAAAATATATCAAAGTTGACTAAATCAAAATTATGCCTCACGACTATACACGTATCAATCGCTCAAAATGAAAGGATAGATATCTAGTTTGTATGTGTATGAACATGGTACCAAGAGAAGCAAAATAGACAAAAACAAACTTATATAATGTATTATGTTATTATTATGGGTGTACGAGATCTAAAATCAGAAGGATAGCAAGAAATCAAGTGCAGGGGAAAGAAAAGGAAGGTAGCAGCAATGATTGTTGTTGTTAAAATTTTAAGAACAATACATATAGTTAGATTTAAAACTAGGTTAAGATATACTTCAAACTTCAATCCTTGATGTATGTTGATGGTTACATAGAAATGCAGAAGTTTTAAAGTGTTCGCTAAGGTTTGCTAAAAATTCACGAGTTATCTATTATGTTAAACTCCATTTGTGAAAAAGAAGAAGCACTACAAATGGTTATTAAAAGTCTGAGAATTTCGACTTTTTAGACTGAAGTCCAACAATGGTTAAAACGGATAAGGTAAAGACTCAATATATTTATCAGAATAATTATACCTTGTTGAGAGTGTCACTGGAAATTTAAAAGTCAACACTATGTTTTGTAATGCAGTAAAATCTAGAAACTTTATAGTTTATATAAGTAATTTGTAATAAAATATATAAATTAGGTGTGTTTTGAAATGTAGGCATTAGTGATGTCTTGTAAACACGTTTGGAGTAGAAAGTTGTAAAAATATCATGTTGGGTTTCAAGAAAACACATTTAAGTAAAGTACAATGACTAAATAAGAAAGTGGTCAAAAGAGTCAAAACAAAAGTGGTTTGAAATATCTGATGAATCTTTTACACATAATATGAACTTCAGTGTCATATGTTTAAGTTTTATAGTATAGATTTTAAACACTTTTATAAAAGAAAATGTTTCATGTTTTTCGAAAATGAGTCAAAATGGTAACAAGGTTTAAAATGGTGTATCTGCCCTTAAAAGCACATATATCCATTGAAATGGATTTGAAATGAAATTGAAATAGCAAGGTTAAAACCAATATTGGTTAAATTGAGTTTTGATGAAAAGTGTTAAGTTAAAGCAAGTTGTCAAAAGTAAAGTTGGTTGTTTTTAGCGAGAAATATGGCTTACATTGTTAGGAAAGGTCTAGTAAGTTGTATGAAATTGTTATAAAGTATTTTATCGATGATAAATAAAACCGCTGAAGCGAAATAACTTTTCGATGGAAGATTAAGAAGTAAGGAATAAGTAGATTAGTGTAGCTGATCGTACCTAAATACAAAGGCGAGAACTAATGTCTTTTCCCCAAGATAAAGGACAAGAAAAATTGTTGGTAAAGCATTTTATGGTGTCAATGTAGTTTCATGGCCTTTAATAGAGGTCAAAGGTTATGTTATAGGTTTGGCGTCTGGCTCACGACGCAAGAGGATGTAATCCTTTATAATGATGGAAATGTTAGTAATGTCGCTAACGCAAAAACGAATGTATGAAAATAATAAGGTTCGAAGGAGGATTTGAAATTTGTAGGAAGGATTCATACAACAAAGTAGTGCGATGTTTGATCGGGCATAAAAATTTAAGGTTGGTGTTGGTGTGAAACATGTTAGTAATTTTGAAAGTGTAAGATGATGGTATACTTGTGATAATCACTAGTGCATCGAGGGGTCTTGAACTAAGGCTTGTAAATTTTGCCATAAGATGAATGGTTTATGCTTGAATTAGGATATTCGAAGTAAATATGGTAAGGTAAGAACTACGTAAAGAAAAGCTTTTGGGTCAAAGGAAAATCCAATTTTAAGTTTTAAGCTCAAGGTGGGAACAACCTGGAGCTAAATCGTAGTGTAGAAAAAAAAAAGTCTCACATATTAGTAATAATGGGTTAAACCTCCATCTCTCCTCGTGATTCGAATCTGGAATGCCCGCCAATGGTATCGAAATGATTACTTAGTGGCGACTTATCTACCTCCTTACACGATGCTCCAATTCCCATCCGTGTCGGTATCGGAACGATTTTCCTATTTATAACTCTAGTACGAAGACGATGAAGAGGTATTGAGGTATAATTGGAATTGGTTTCGAAATAAGATTATTACTAGTGGCTATCTAGCTACTAACCTTACGTATAGAGTTAATAGCTACCGAGTATTTCCAAATAAAGACAATGTGATAAATGTGCACTTACTTTTTATGTGTACCTAGATGAATGCCTATAATATGCAATGCCCGAACGCACACCAAAAAATTTTGTTTTTCAAAAGTATATGTTGAAAATCGTTTTGAACATAATTCTACTATAACCGTTTCCAGCCTCCCATTAACTTTCCTTAATTAAGCATAGTTGGCCAGGCTATACTCAATTAAAGTCCAATAATGCGTACTCGAATTAGTTATGCCAGTAGTATGTTCAGTATTTTAAAAACATTTTTAAATTTTTTGGCTAGAGTTGTGGTTCTCCAAAGGAAAACTGATATTCTCTATAACCTTCGGCTCTGATACCATTTCTGTCACACCCTGCTAAAGCGGAAACACAGGGCGCGATAGTACAATGGGTCTCATAGCAAAAGTTAAAAGACAACACCAACCATAGTATTAAAAAGTACTACAATTTACAATGACATTGAACAACTTTTTAAAATAAATTAAAATGTATTTGATATTCTCTACGTGCCTCTTACTAGGTGATTCCTCAAAAAGCATGTAAAACGAGCGTCAACTATAAAAATAGTTGGTGAGCTCACAAGTTAAAAATAATATTGGTTTCATGAATCATAATCAAAGTGTTGATAGAATTTTCCATAAATAGAAATATATTGCAAAAATGAGTAAATTAGTTTACATAAACAAATTTCGTTATCATCATGAGAGATAAAGTATGTTGTCCAAATGAGATGCAATGTTCATATTCTCATGGGAAATAAAGTTCGTTACTAAAACGAGTAAAAAAGTTTCATTGCTATAATGAGCAATCAAGTTCGTTGCTACAAGGAGCAAAGAAGTTCGTTGCTACAAGGAGAAAACAAGTTCGTTGATGCAAGAAGCAAACAATTTCGTTGCTAAGACAAGTAAATAATTTTCTAGTAATAAAAGTTTGTTGTTAAAATGAGAAACAAAGTTTATTGCTATAATAAGTAACAAGTTTGTATGTATATGAGGAAAAAATGAGTTCATAACCAAGCCTATGACTGATGCCCTATCAAGATCTATGCTTGTCATTCCATAGATTAAAGTGGTATCATGCACTCCAGCAATCGGGCGAGTAAGTAGTTGTCAATTCCTAATAGCGCTATCCATAATAACCATTGGCTCAAAGAGTTAATGGTTGGAGTAAAGTGTAAGGGAAGGGACTTAAGACGATAAGGCCTCATGTTTCAAGTTGCATAAACATACATAGCAAAATATAACAATCAAGTTTGATACAAATCAATTTAAATACAATGAACAATAAATAGTTTTTCGGACATGCTTTTCCACCCAAAAACATAAAAACCGAAAATAGGGGGATGTGTGAATACTAACTATGCTTCGAGATGATGCAAATGATGCCTTGAACTAAGTTCCACATGTACCACTACCGATTCCTACAACGACGTTACACACTAATGAGTCTCTAATCGAAATCTAATACTAGTATAGTTAACTTCTACAATAGAATTATGTCAATATTGTGTCAAAGTTGGGTTTTGTATAAGTTGCAAATGATTTTATGAAAAATTCAGATTTCCATATACTTATTGACTTATTAACATTTGCAAGTGACAAATTCTATTTTGTGTTATTGTGTGTAATGCATTTTAGTACTTTTGGAAGGACTTTACAAACTAAAAATCCAAAACTAAATCAAATCAGTTCTAAAAATTTCAAACTTAACATTTCAATTTGAACTATAATTTAGAACCCACTTGTAATTTTTTCATAATTTTTAAATAAGTTTAACCATTTTTACACCATTTAATTCCATGAAAACAACATTTCACGTATATAAACTAGGAAAAATTAATAAAAATTCCGAATCTTTTTGTAAAACCATTATACAATGTATATAAACTAGGAAAAATACTCAAATTGATTTTCAAATAGTTTAAACCGATTTCATGATTTTTGTGAATTTATTATAGCAAAAATCAAAATAAATAGGAATCGGTTTATAAAATTCACCAAACATTTTGTGCTACTGTTATTTAGCATATATAAGCTGGAAAAAATATCAAAGTTTGTTTTAAAATAGCTTAACTATTTTTCTTTGTTTTATTCATTTAAATAAGCATTAATTCGTGAAAAATTACTAAATAGTAGGTAAAATTCACTAAAATCTTTATTTATGATTTATATGTACTATAAGATATTCTGATGAAGTTTCGTAATTATTTGATTATTGTAGTTGTTTTTCATCAATTTAATCCCATAAATATTCATTAAATCGGGAAAATAAACAAAGTTTCTTGGAAAAATATGGAAACTATTCATGGAGTATTTATGATGTCTACAAGATGCGGAAGTTATGAAATATGGCTTTGGACATTTGTAACTGTGTTTTGCTATTTATTTCTCTTCAACAAAAATAAATTAGAAATCAACAGAAAACAGCCTTAGAAATTCATACAACTTCATTAAAAGTCTTTTCTCAGTGCATAGGTGATATCCGAAATTTACCAGAATTTATTAACCATCCATATTATTTTATATGAATTATTGCTCTATTTTCTTGCAAAAATTACAATAAACAAGTCTTAGATATTTATTTATGAATAAATCCTTTATAAGCATTCTTAACAATGTACTTTGATAATCAAGCCTTTAAGCTTGATGTTCATCACATGCATTATGATTTGAAGACCATGTATGAACTTATTTTGTTCAAAATGATGTTTCTAAATGAAAATCTTGAATGCATGTGGTATTGGATCTTTAAAACTTATAAAATTCAAGTTGATGGATTTGATTTAGATTTTGATCATTGGATTTCACCTTCTAACAACATGCATGTTGTTTTTGGGTGAAATCCTACCACCATCATCATCAAATTCGACATGCATGAACATTCATGTGAATAATCTCAAAGAAAAGTGTTTATGGAGAAGAAAAATTCTAAAAAACTTGTAATTTTTTATAAGAAAGTGAAGGAGGGTGAAGGGAATTTGTGTTTACCTTTAAGAACAACTTCATATGATGAATAGTCTTGAGTAAGATGAGGGATATTTCCTATAAATTTTCTGGGTTTTGGAGCTATTTCATAGAAGAAAAGAATGGGGTTTTATAGAGAAAAAAGAGAGAAAGAGAGATTATATCTCTCTGGATAGCTCATCTCTCTCATCATCTCTTTGGGGTTATACTCCACCCAAATCGTCCACCAGAATACAAAGATGCTTAGGAACTCATTGAGAATTGAATGTAATAATCTCTCCAAGTTATGTTTCTTCTAGGTTCTTCATTTGTAGAGAAAATGAAGAGGGGAGTTTTTAGAGAGAGAAAAAGGTAGGCAGAGTGAATGGGTGATCAAAATGATTAGTATTGGGAAGGAGAAATGAGGGGAGAGACAGGGATTATGAATTTGAGGGAGTGAGAGGAGATTTCATTTTATTTTATTTATTTATTTATTATAAATCCGTAAATGTTTATACAATTTCTTTCAATTTATATAAAATGTGAACTTTATATAAATTTTGTTCATGATTCTTGGATTTTTAGCTTATAAATGTAAAGTTAATATTAATGAATTAAATTAATTTTCTTGATTATATTTCCACATTTTAAATATATTAATTTGATATTATAGTGTTTATAAAAAGTTTTATGGGATTTTAATATAAAACTTCATAAATTTAAGTTTTTAGGACTTTTAGGGTTATCAAGAATTTTGTAAATCTTTGGATATCAAAATAATTTGAATCTTTGAGACTTAAAATTATTTTTATGTTTCCTAACTTTTATTAAAGTTAGAAATAATATTTGTAATTTGTTTTTGTCGGTTTATTGGCATTCTATGTAGTGATTCCAAGATTCAAGCGAAATTGAGGAATCAAGTATACTAGTCCTAGATTTCAACTTTGACTTAAGTTTCTATGAGACTTTGACCTAATTTTTACTTCTAGGTCAAATTCATGAGGTGTCTACATGATTCATGCAAAGATGTTCAATTCACAGAATGACCCGAATATGGATAGTCATTAAAGTTAAGTAGTTGTAGAATGCACATACCAATGTGAAATCTAAGTACACTATTCTTCGATTCTACTTGTTTCCAAGTTTCTAGTAGGTTATAACTTAGTCCTAGTTACAAAGTCTAGTATGTGTCGTGCCTATATATGCAACTAAGTTTATTCAAATCTAGAACTATCAAAAATTTTGATGGTTGTCACAGTCTCCCCCGGTTGAAAGAATTTCGTCCCGAAATTTAATTCGTGACGTTTTCTATTAGAACTCAGCCGAATATAATTGTATAGTTGGAGAGGCGGTGACTTGAAGATCCCTTTGATTATTTTGGGTTTATTTATCAAGGGAAGAGCCCAACTTTTTTGCTATAATCAAATTAGTGTTTCCCTAATTCGAATTCTACAGTCTAGATTGTGAGAAATTAGGATAATGGAAATCATGATCCAACCATGGCGATCTAGTTGAAAAGATTATCTAGTTAGATATTATCTAACTTAAAAGTGGGTTATAAGTTTTTCTAAATCATCAACTGCATTGAGCGTTAAGTCCGCATTGATCCATAAGTCGGGTACTAAATCATCACTAAATGTAAATTTTTCGCCTGATAAAGAAGAGATTAGGCACAATTTATTCACTTCCGGGTTGGATACTACATTTGGAAAAGATATATTCTGAAATAAGAAGGAGTAGCACGAATGAAAGAGAAGCGATTGAGGGTAAGTTCCTAAAGATACGTACTAAGGGTAGGTGATGAGTTATAAACTCTTTTGATCGATAGATCTTTAACAGGTAAATAAGCAAGAACAATAAATACTGGAACACACAATGAATTAATCCGTATGTCGAATGATTAAAACATAGTCACACCTCAGCAGAGCTCGATTAAGAACTTCCGCTGTAGAGGTGAGCTAGGGTTTACAATACACTTGATAAAATAATAATGAAAGCGTTAATGATAAGATTGCATACATGCAACTTATATACTAAACCCTATAACATACACACGGCTGGACAAGCCCAAACCGGTGAAAAATGGACCGAACTACTAAGGTCCAATGGCGCAATCCTTTAAACCCAACAATATCCCCCTTTGCGCCAATTGAGGCGAGAGACTACTTCGGTTGAGTAACTTTAGTCTTCCTCACAACCTTGAACAGCCTGGGGATGATGGCAAGAAGATTTTGACGGAAAAGCATATACCACCGAAGCATATCGGTAAACATCTTTTTATCGGCTTCGCTGTTCTGATTACACCCGTGAATAATATCCAGAATATGCTCCAGGCAGGCAGTGGAGAACAGGTGTTTTTCAATAAGAGCGAACATGCATTTTTGACCTTCGCCCCGAATGAACATGGCCGTATGAAACTTGGGGTCGATTTTACCCTTAATCATCACGTTGACATCGCTTGCCCTCCCTATTGGCTTCATAGTGGGCTTCTTATGTATGGCAGAGGCGATTTCCTGATCCATCTTTGCGACTTCATGAATATAGCACACGAGCATTCGCTTGATGTGATCAATAATAGGCTCATACTCCTTTTGGTTAGTCAGCAAAATGTTGTTCAGGAGAATCCAATCATGAGGATTCAGATTCGACAGATCAGCCAGGGAAATCATATTAACTGAGCGATCAGAGCCTCGGGTCACTTTGAACTTGATGTTGATAAACTTTCCTGCTGAAGTGGGTTTCAACACCTTGACCGTTGTGATTTTCTGATTACTCCAGGTCAGGTATTGCGGCTGAGCAAACTCAAGATAATACTCAAGCAAATCCCGATCAACCTTCGGGCCTGGAGAAGGAATGCCAGCCGTTGACTCAAAACAATGAAAAATGAATTCCTTTCGGGTGATTGGAATATCAAATTGTGAGTCCTTGGAATTCTCAAGCCCAAAAGAAAGGACTGGTTCGAGCCAATGAGTGCTTGGTGCATCGATTACCTCCCTCTGAAGCGTTTCCATAGACCACTCAGGAAACATAGACTTCCTTTGTTCTAGCATTTCGTTCGCTTTCCTCTCCTTATCAATAATTTCTTTTTCTTTTTGAATCTTCGCCTCAATTTCTTGTTCAGTAGGCTTAATTTTAAGATATTCGGTTTTAGAAGCTTTTCCTTCTGTTTCAGTCTCATCGTCGTTTTCATCCACATCATCATCACCAATCATCTTTTTTCGGTTGCCCTTCATACTGCCCGAAGCTTCATTACCCTTCGGCTCAGTAGTGACTTTCAGTTTTGGATGTGGTTGAGATTGACCCTTGCCCTGAGTAACATTTTATCCCCTTGTTTTAGTGGGACAACTGGCTCCGGAACACCCTCAATTCTGCTCAAAACGTCCAGAGCAGGTCTCAACTTCTCAGCCAAGTGGCGTCGAATGGAGATGGTAAGGATCGAGTCATGGGCTTCCAAAAGGTGTAGGAGAATGGAATGTACATCACCAACCGAACTTTTAATCACTTCACGCTCAGATTTTAACTCTGCAATCTCCTTGTTTGCAGCCTTGAGCTTGAGATTCTGAAGTTTAAGCTGAGAAGTGCGTTTATCCAGCTCATCCATAATCTTGTTTTCGTCAGCAAGCTCAGCTTCGAGTTGAGTGAGATGAGCATCAACTGAAGTGTGAAGCTCAGTGTTAGCAGCCTGAATTGCTTGGCGAGCTTCCTCAAAATGTTTCTTTTTAGCTTCTAGTGAACGCGTAAGATTATCAACCCAAGCGTTCATTGTTTGAGCATTCTTCTGAGCGGCAGCTTGGAGAGAATCAAGAAACAGGTGTGCATCCGAAACTAGTTTTTCGACATTTGCGGACGTCTGCTTGCAATCCTTGGTGGAGGCTTCGACTGCAAGTGAAGCTTTCTGACATGTGGAGGTTGAGGCTTCAATGGCTTTAACAACATTAGTGATGGAAGTGTCATGCCCTTTGACAACAATTGCCAACAGAGCCTTGATTGCTTCTTCTGAATATGCACTGCCAGAAGAGGATGAGAGCAGTTGGTCAAGTTTGTCATTCATGGCCTTGAGATTCTTCTTTGTAACAGGAGCGTCATCATCATCATCACTCTGTACTCGATAGGAACTATAGTAAACAGAGTCGAATTCCATGTTTTCTCCACCTAGAACAGGTTCGGATTCGTTTGAAGGAGGTGGGGATAAAGGTTTTGAGGTAATAGGAGGTTCAGAACCGAAAGTAGATGCCCCCGTATCAGATACGTTGACACGAACATTAGGTTCGGTTGGAGAAGTAGTAGTGGTAGTAACTTCAGTGAATAAAGGGGTTGGGATTGGAATTGAGGTAGTAGTGGTAGATGAGATGGGTGGAGGAAAGGGGGCAATAGTAATATGAACGGAGTGTGGAGGAGAGCGAGGAGGTGAGTTTCGGTTACTGTCATTAGATGGTGAGGGTGGAGGCGAATTACCTCTAGGTGGACTTTTGGTTCGAGTAACTTCATCGTCAATTGACTCAGAGTCACTGGTAGATGGGGAAGGAGACTTCGGTCTTTGAACTTTCATCTTGATCTTTCGTTTCTTTGGAGCAGTAGCCGCTGCTTGCTCAGACTTGCGTTTCTTGGGAGTAGAAACTTTGGAGGATTGACCGTCCTTTTCCCCTTTTTTATCAGGCTTCTTCCTTATTTTCACTGGTTTGTCTGCAGCGTCCATCGAGCTTTGTATTGCTGGAGTAAGATGTCGTGGCCCTGTAGGTGTTAGCTTCTTGTACTCATTGATTACCTTGCTTTCAGGACAAACACATCTGTACATTGACTCCGGAATCGAACCAATGAAGAGAAATTTGGAGGGATCTGAGACAAGAATCCTCGTCGTGTGGAAGGTAGCAATCAATGACTTGAGTGAATCCGCCATTGTTGGAACATGAAACTTTGCCATCGCCCAATTAGTGACTATAGTCCAAAACCGAGCACATGAAATTTCTGAGTGCCTTAAAGAAGAACTTATACTCTGAACCAGTTGAGACTAAATGATTGACCCATACTCCATGTTAACCCCATGATACAGACCATATAGAAGGGTCATGAACCCCCTGCTCGTTCCATCTGAACCTGCAACCCTCTCCGATAAACCCTTGGAGAGGAGAGTAAAGAGTCTGTTCCACTGAGGAGGAAGACAAGATTTCTTGAACTTGGTGACAGTGGTGAGAAGGTCAGTGTGCCCCATATCATAGAACATTGTGAACAACTGAGTAGTGGTAATCGAATCAGGGTTAATCATAGAATCGACGACAGCAAGGTGTAGCAATAAACAAAACCTAGCTTTTGAAATCGACGTCTTTTGATTGACGATCTCAAAGAAGATACGCTCCTTAGCTTTATCATAGACAGCAATTGAGTAGACATGAGAGAGCATCGACATTGGAACGCATTCAACCTGTGTGAGAGCAACCACCAGCGGGGAATACTTGAGACATTCAACCACATATAGCATGTACGAATCATAGACAAACAGGTTCAGGTCGGTGATCAGATTCTGATTGGGTTTGATGGTTAGAAGAGATGACTGAGCATTTTGTTCGTAAACCGAGGAAGATTTAGCCATTGTTGCAGGGGTGAAGAAGAAAATGAACAGTAGAAAATCGTCGATTTGTTCTTGAGAGAGTGGAGAATTGGTAAAGTAACCCAAGAGATGTGAGAAAATCTTTTATACCATCGCCAGGAGAGAGAAAAATCCACTGTAATGATTCGACTATCTTCTGAATCGACGCCTGAAAAAGCGTGATTTGACAGCTGGGTTTTCCGAAGAAGACGTCATCAGGCGTGATATTAGGTGCCGTTTCAAATTCACGCGCCTTTTCATCCTTATCTCCTGTTCAAATTTTGAACCGTTTCAAATTCATGCTGACTCACCCTTATTTGATTTTTATTATTTAAATAAATCAACGCCACCATAAAGAATCGAAGTTATATGTCTGAAAACAACTTATTAGCAACCGAACAAGAGTTTGGAAAAATTATAAAGAATTTCGTGCAAGTTAGTGTGAAAGATAAAGAAATAAAGCAAAATTTATGTGGGATATTAGTGATGTCAATCAAGACATGAAGCAGTTGATCCCGGGTACGAATCTCTTCCTTCAAAGTCAAGAGAGACTTCGAAGTGCTTGTGTGGCTCCCCGTGAAAATACGATCAAATACTTGTTAAGAAGCATTGAAAGGCATCTTTTGATTATAAGGCTATTGATGGTGGTTTAGCTTCAATCCATTATTTGGTTCTTGACATAAGACCGAAAGTGGACGAAGTACTTGTGAGACCGATGTGGCCTGTTAAACAAGTAGGTTTGATGAAATATTCAGTGACTTGATGTATTATAGAAATCTCATGAAAAATAAAACTGGATCTTATGGGAAGAAAACGTCTTGGTGGTTAGACAATTTCATAAAGATCACTCAAAAATAAAAAGAGATTTCAGGTAACATTCCACAAGAGTGGTTTCGTTAAGTCATGGGTGAGAGCTAGAACATTTGATTGTTCACCGTCAATTCATTAGTTGTGTTGGATTTTGGGTTTCACTCAGCTCGTGGTAGAACGAAACTAAGATCACGAACACAGAAGTTGTGTAACCATAAACCTCAGTGGTAATATCTGAGAGTCTCAGGGGTTACGTTGATGAACCGAAAGCAAATGGAGAAATGAGTGGAGGTGGTTAAGGAACCGAAAGTACCTCGGCTATATGAAAATGACAAAGCAGACAACTCTTTACTCAATATGAGAAGAGTAAGGTAGCTCATGACTTGAGTGATTTTAGCAGCCTGATTGGGAAGAGACGATTGGTGTTTATCGAATCATTAAGGCTTCACTAAGAGTTTTGGAGGCTTCGGTCTACATGCAACAGCATGCTTCTAGGGACACCTAGCTTAGTACAAAGATAAGAAAGTTATACCTCCCCCAACATCATTTTGTGTCGCATCTGTGAACTTGAAACAAGATAAGAATAGAGAGAGAATACTAAAACAAATAAAAATATTTTTGTAATTTCTGAATAATAAAAACAGAAAATAAAATATTTTTGGATTTTTGTAATTTTTGAAAAATAATAAAAACAAAAAATAAGATATTTTTGGATTTTTGTAATTTCTGAAAAATAATAAAAACAGAAAATCAAATACCATAGTAAAGCAAGCGAAAGGATAAACAAGATATACAACCGAACCCAATCCTGAGATAAGATGCAGCGAAATGGACTGAGCGTTCGGGTCAATTCGGTTCCTAAAAATTCCAGAGCCGAAATAAATCGAGCGTTCAGTTCATTTCGGTTCCCGAAAAAGTCTAGAGCTGAAATAGACCGAGCATTCGGGTCATTTCGGTTCCCGAAAAATTCAAGAGCCAAAATAGACCGATCGTTCGATTCATTTCGGTTCCCCAAAAATTCTAGAGCCGAAATAGACCGAGCGTTCGGTTTATTTCGGTTCCCGAAAAATTCAAAAGCCGAAATATACCAAGCGTTCGGTTCATTTCGGTTCCTGAAAAACTCAAGAGCCGAAATAAACCAAGCGTTCGGTTCATTTCGGTTCCCGAAAAATTCAAGAGCCGAAATAGACCGAGCGTTCGCTCTATTTCGCTTGTACAGTTTTAATTAGAAGAAAAGGGTTTCGCTAGAGACTCAGCTTCCATCATTCCCAAGCGTTAGAGTATCTTATTGAAGCTTGCTTCAGGTAAGGCCTTGGTGAATATATCAGCCAGTTGATCAGCACATCTAATGAAATGGACTTCGATATTACCATCTTCAACATGATCATTGATAAAATGGTATCTTAGCGCAATATGTTTTGTCTTAGAGTGTTGCACTGGATTGTGACATATTCTAATCACGCTTTCAAAGTCACAATAGAGGGGAATCTTCTTCATGCTTAGGCCATAATCCCTAAGTTGGCTTTGAATCCATACAACTTGTGAAGTACAAGATGATGCAGCGATGTACTAAGCTTCGGCTGTAGAAAGAGACACACAAGTTTGTTTCTTTGATTGCCAAATGATGACTTTACCATCAAGAAATTGGCACCCTCCAGTAGTGCTCTTTCGGTCCAGACCACATCCACCAAGATCAGCGTCAGAGAAGGCTTGAACGAAGAATCCGGATTTTGCAGGATACCAGAGACCGAGAGACGAGGTTCGCTTCAGATACCAAAAAATATTCTTCATAGCAATCATGTGAGGTTCGCGTGGATTAGCTTGAAACCTGGCACAATAACAAACAGAAAACATTATATTTGGTCGACTAGCTGTCAGATACATTAAGGACCCTATCATTTGTCGATAGAGGGTCATGTAAACAGCCGGTTTTTCCAGAGAAGGTGTTAACTTCGTGCCAAACGCCATAGGAACCTTCACTTTTGAGTCTCCCATCATACCGAACTTCGCTAGTAGAGTCTTCGTGTAAGCCTCCTGATTAATAAATATTCCTTCTTGTCCCTGTCTAATGTTTAGTCCAAAAAAAAAGTTAATCGGACCCATTGCACTCATTTCAAATTTAGTTTCCATCAACTTTCTGAATTCAGCTGTTAAGCTAGGATTTGTGGAGCCGAAGATGATGTCATCGACGTAAATTTGAACTATCATTAAATGTTCGCCTTCTTTCTTGCGAAAGAAGGTTGGGTCAACCGAACCTTGTTTGAATTTGGACAACTTAAGAAAGCGTGTTAGAGTTTCATACCATGCTCTCGGTGCTTGTTTCTAACCGTAGACTGCTTTATCCAAGATGTAGCAATGATCCAGATACTTCTCGTTCACAAATCCAGGTGGCTGCTCAACGTACACCGTTTCTTCGAGTTCCCCATTCAAGAAAGCACACTTGACGTCCATTTGGAAAACCTCGAAATTTTTGTGTGCAGCATATGCCAGGAAGATTCTAACTGATTCTAACCTGGCTACTGGAGCGAAGGTATCTTCGTAGTCTATCCCTTCTTCTTCACAATATCCCTTCACAACCAGTCTTGCTTTGTTACGAATTACATTCCCTTCTTTGTCCATTTTGTTTTGAAATACCCATTTTAGTCCAACTACAAATACATCCTTTGGCGTAGGAATCAGTCTCCATACTTTGTTTCGCTCAAACTCATTGAGTTCGTCTTGCATTGCCTGTACCCAATCTGAGTGATCGAGTGCAATGTTGACAGTCTTCGGTTTAATTTTGGAGACAAACGAATTAAACATGCAAAATTCCACTTGAGAGAATAATGCAGTTTGCTTCGCTTTCAGTTGAGAACGAGTAAGAACTCTTCCTGATGAATCACCAATGATTTCGGTTTTTGGATGATCTTTTGTCCAATTGGTGAGAGGTTGGTAATTTGGATCATAGGAGGGATCCAACTCAGCATTTACTTCTTCTTCGAATTCTGACTAAGTATCATCATCATTTGTATTTGCATTCTCCCCCTCAAATCATGAGACATTTTCGCCTTCAGGCATTGAATTCTCCCCCTCAACTGGACGTTCGGTTGATGGGTTCTTCCCATGGAATGATGATTCAGGGTTATCAGATGAAGATGAACCCTCCCCCTGAAATGTAGAATTTTCTTTTGGAAGTTCGCTTGGACTAGGCTGTTGATTAGTTCCCGGTTGTTCTTTTTCCATAACCTTCGCTGCATCATCAATGATTTGCTTCAAGGAATCAAGCTTATTGTCAGCAGCCTTTGCTTCAGAGTGAATGGCTTTCTCTGGTTCATCGAACAATGACATATACTGCTCAAATAAATTCGAAATGGAAACAGTGACTTCACCAGACATTGGAAAGATTTCCTCCAATGAACCTTCGTTTGTTTGAATCTTTTTTACGTAGTTGTCATCGAAGGTGACATAATAGGTTTCTTCAATTTTCTTGGAACGTTTGTTCAGAACCCTATATTCCTTGGAGTTTAAGGAGTAGCCAAGAAAAATCCCTCCGTCAGCTTTGACATCAAACTTGTTTCGGTGCTCCTTTGAATTGAAAATAAAGCATCTGGAACCGAACACATGGAAGAACTTGACATTTGGCTTACGACTGTTCAAGATCTCATATAGAGTAATAGAAAAGCGCTTGTTGAGAAGAGATCTGTTTTGTGTGTAGCAGGCAGTAGCAATAGCATCAGCCCATAAATATAAAGGCAATGAGGCAAAACTGAGCATGGTGAGCATGGTTCGGGCTGCTTCACACAACGAGCGGTTTCGCCTTTCAACGACACCATTTTGTTGTGGAGTGTAGGGAGCAGAAAAGTTGTGAGATACTCCCTTTTCAGCAAAAAAGTCTTCAAATTCATTGTTTTTGAACTCCAGCCCATTGTCACTTCGAATATTTCTTACCAGCTTTCTCAGTTGAAGCTCTATTTGCTTGACAAATACCTTGAGCTTTGGTGTAGCCTCTGATTTTTGTTTAAGAAAAAATACGCAGGTGAAACGAGAAAAGTCATCTACTATTACTAGTATATATTTGTTACCACCAATGCTTTTAATAGCCGAAGGTCCACATAAATCTATATGCAGAAGCTCAAGTGGTTCAATGATCTTCGTGTGGACACGTGTTGGATGGCTTTTCCTGCGTTGCTTTCCCATTTCACATGTAGCACAAAGATGTTCTTTATCAAACTTGAGTATTGGAAGTCCTCGCACATGATCACCAAGAACTAGCTTGTTGATGTCTTTGAAGTTGAGGTGCGAGAGCCTTCGGTGCCATAACCAACTTTCGTCTGAGTGTGATTTCATTAGCAGACACACAGATGGCTTCCCTCGAATGGGATTGAGATTCAGTGGGTACATTTCGCCTTTTCTTTTGGATTTTAATAGAACTGATTTGGTCTTCTTCTCTACTATTTCAGATCCTTCATCGTCGAACGAAACCTTCAGTCCAGTTCCCACCACCAGTTGTGAAACACTGATGAGATTGTGTTGCAAGCCCTCTACGTATGCTACTTTTCTAATCGAGAATTCGCCATTTGTGATCATTCCATAGCCTTTTATTGTTCCAAATGAGTTGTTGCCATATTTGACACATCCACCATCCTTAATAGCTCGAAACTCCTGAAGTTCTTCCTTTCTCCCTGTCATGTGACGTGAGCAGCCACTATCAATGTACCATTCGTCGTCGAACTGCTCGTCACGCATAACCTGCAAAAATGAAGCAGATTTAGGAACCCAAAGTTTCTTGGGTCCATGTGAGCCTTTTACAGAACAGGATATAATAATAGAATAGTCAACCAAGTAAGTTTGTTTGATTAGGGTTGGTTCATCTTTTCTTTTGATTGTAAAAACTTTGATTTTATTATCTTTTGATGCTTCAACCTTAGGTCTAGGAATTGGATCTTTATTGTTTTCTAACTTTTGGTTTTGTTTCCTTAGATTAGTATTCATCTTCTTTTCATCTCCTGAGACGGTCTTCCTTTTTTCCTTCACATCTTCTTTAGGATTGTGCTTTGAGTGAGAGGAATGTGTTTTAGAAGCGAAACCTTGCTTTTGGGTCCTTTCGCTTGTGGCTGAGGAACCGAAACTGCCCCTTCGGTTGTTGGGTTGAGAGCCGAAACCACTCTTTCGGTTTCTTTCGCTTCTATTTTGGGGACCGAAACTTCCTTTTCAGTTTGCTTGGCTACATGAAGAGCATTGAGTGCAAGAAGTCGCTTGATTCTTTAACACTCCTTTATCCTTAGCAGTTGAACTCTTGTCTGATTGAACGTAATTTGGGTTTTCGGACCGCCAAAACTGTTTCCTTTCAGTGAGATTTTTCTTGTATCTCCTGTTACGTTGATGTTTCTTTTCAGACACCTGTTTGGGAGTTTTATGGATGTTGGCCTTAGGTTTCGATCTTTTATCTGGAGTTTAGCTCTTTAACGAGGAGGTTTCATTTAGCACCTTAACTGATTCACTTGGAATCTTTTTGGTACCACTGGTTGATGGCACATCAAAATGTGTTGGCTTGTTGAGTGGTTCTGGCACATATCTGCCTTTAACCCTCCATGATGTTTTCTCAGATAGACCGGCCGTTTCATCAGCATTTTCTATTGGTGCCGACCAGAAAAATTCATCACATCCATCAGCATTATCTTCGTTTACTAATGCTGTGAGTTCGGCTGTTTGCTTCTGTGTAACACCGGTAACTGCATAAACTTGATTTGGCGTGGTTTGTACCTTCTGATACACTACTGCCTTTTCTTTCATAACCTTGGACTTATTTTGGGTTAAACGAGCGAATTCAACCGAATTTTCAGAAATGAGATTTTTGGTTGGTTCGGGTTCGCTCTTGACAAATTCAGAACAGTCTACCTCATCTTCTACAGATATTTCGGTTCCCGAAAAATTCAAAAGCCGAAATAGACCGAGCGTTCGGTTCATTTCAGTTCCCGAAAAATTCAAGAGCCGAAATAAGCCAAGCGTTCGGTTCATTTCGGTTCCCGAAATATTCAAGAGCCGAAATAGACCGAGCGTTCGCTCTATTTCTCTTGTACAGTTTTAATTAGAAGAAAAGGGTTTCGGTAGAGACTCAGCTTCCATCATTCCCAAGCCTTGGAGTATCTTATTGAAGCTTGCTTCAGGTAAGGCCTTGGTGAATATATCAGCCAGTTGATCAGCAGATCTAATGAAATGGACTTCGATATTACCATCTTCAACCTGATCATTGATAAAATGGTATCTTAGTGCAATATGTTTTGTCTTGGAGTGTTGCACTAGATTGTGACATATTCTAATCACGCTTTCAGAGTCATAATAGAGGGGAATCTTCTTCATGCTTAGGCCATAATCCCTAAGTTGGCTTTGAATCCATACAACTTGTGAAGTACAGGATGATGTGGCGATGTACTCAGCTTCGGCTGTAGAAAGAGACACGCAAGTTTGTTTCTTGGATTGCCAACTGACGAGTTTACCATCAATAAATTGGCACCCGCCAGTAGTGCTCTTTCGGTCCAGACCACATCCACCAAGATCAGCGTCAGAGAATGCTTGAAAGAAAGAATCCGGATTTTGCAGGATACCAGAGACCGAGAGACGAGGTTCGCTTCAGATACCAAAAAATATTCTTCACAACAATCATGTGAGGTTCGCGTGGATTAGCTTTAAACCTGGCTTAATAACAAACAGAAAACATTATATCTGGTCGACTAGGTGTCAGATACATGAAGGACCCTATCATTTGTGGATAGAGGGTCATGTCAATCGTCGGTTTTTCCAGAGAAGGTGTTAACTTCGAGCCAAACGCCATAGGAACGTTCACTTTTCAGTCTCCCATCATACCGAACTTCGCTAGTAGAGTCTTCGTGTAAGCCTCCTGATTAATAAAAATTCCTTCTGGTCCCTGTCTAATGTTTAGTCCAAAAAAAAAGTTAATCGGACCCATTGCACTCATTTCAAATTTAGTTTCCATCAACTTCCTGAATTCAGCTGTTAAGCTAGGATTTGTGGAGCCGAAGATGATGTCATCGACGTAAATTTGAACTATCATTAAATGTTCGCCTTCTTTCTTACGAAAGAAGGTTGGGTTAACCGAACCTTGTTTGAATTTGGACAACTTAAGAAAGCGTGTTAGAGTTTCATACCATGCTCTCGGTGCTTGTTTCTAACCGTAGACTGCTTTATCCAAGATGTAGCAATGATCCAGATACTTCTCGTTCACAAATCCAGGTGGCTGCTCAACGTACACCGTTTCTTCGAGTTCCCCATTCAAGAAAGCACACTTGACGTCCATTTGGAAAACCTCGAAATTTTTGTGTGCAGCATATGCCAGGAAGATTCTAACTGATTCTAACCTGGCTACTGGAGCGAAGGTATCTTCGTAGTCTATCCCTTCTTCTTCACAATATCCCTTCACAACCAGTCTTGCTTTGTTACGAATTACATTCCCTTCTTTGTCCATTTTGTTTCGAAATACCCATTTTAGTCCAACTACAAATACATCCTTTGGCGTAGGAATCAGTCTCCATACTTTGTTTCGCTCAAACTCATTGAGTTCGTCTTGCATTGCCTGTACCCAATCTGAGTGATCGAGTGCAATGTTGACAGTCTTCGGTTTAATTTTGGAGACAAACGAATTAAACATGCACAATTCCACTTGAGAGAATAATGCAGTTTGCTTCGCTTTCAGTTGAGAACGAGTAAGAACTCTTCCTGATGAATCACCAATGATTTCGGTTTTTGGATGATCTTTTGTCCAATTGGTGAGAGGTTGGTAATTTGGATCATAGGAGGGATCCAACTCAGCATTTACTTCTTCTTCGAATTCTGACTAAGTATCATCATCATTTGTATTTGCATTCTCCCCCTCAAATCATGAGACATTTTCGCCTTCAGGCATTGAATTCTCCCCCTCAACTGGACGTTCGGTTGATGGGTTCTTCCCATGGAATGATGATTCAGGGTTATCAGATGAAGATGAACCCTCCCCCTGAAATGTAGAATTTTCTTTTGGAAGTTCGCTTGGACTAGGCTGTTGATTAGTTCCCGGTTGTTCTTTTTCCATAACCTTCGCTGCATCATCAATGATTTGCTTCAAGGAATCAAGCTTATTGTCAGCAGCCTTTGCTTCAGAGTGAATGGCTTTCTCTGGTTCATCGAACAATGACATATACTGCTCAAATAAATTCGAAATGGAAACAGTGACTTCACCAGACATTGGAAAGATTTCCTCCAATGAACCTTCGTTTGTTTGAATCTTTTTTACGTAGTTGTCATCGAAGGTGACATAATAGGTTTCTTCAATTTTCTTGGAACGTTTGTTCAGAACCCTATATTCCTTGGAGTTTAAGGAGTAGCCAAGAAAAATCCCTCCGTCAGCTTTGACATCAAACTTGTTTCGGTGCTCCTTTGAATTGAAAATAAAGCATCTGTAACCGAACACATGGAAGAACTTGACATTTGGCTTATGATTGTTCAAGATCTCATATAGAGTAATAGAAAAGCGCTTGTTGAGAAGAGATCTGTTTTGTGTGTAGCAGGCAGCAGCAGTAGCATCAGCCCAGAAATATAAAGGCAATGAGGCAAAACTGAGCATGGTTCGGGCTGCTTCACACAACGAGCGGTTTCGCCTTTCAACGACACCATTTTGTTGTAGAGTGTAGGGAGCAGAAAAGTTGTGAGATACTCCCTTTTCAGCAAAAAAGTCTTCAAATTCATTGTTTTTGAACTCCAGCCCATTGTCACTTCGAATATTTCTTACCAGCTTTCTCAGTTGAAGCTCTATTTGCTTGACAAATACCTTGAGCTTTGGTGTAGCCTCTGATTTTTGTTTAAGAAAAAATACGCAGGTGAAACGAGAAAAGTCATCTACTATTACTAGTATATATTTGTTACCACCAATGCTTTCAATAGCCGAAGGTCCACATAAATCTATATGCAGAAGCTCAAGTGGTTCAATGATCTTCGTGTGGACACGTGTTGGATGGCTTTTCCTGCGTTGCTTTCCCATTTCACATGTAGCACACAAATGTTCTTTATCAAACTTGAGTATTGGAAGTCCTCGCACATGATCACCAAGAACTAGCTTGTTGATGTCTTTGAAGTTGAGGTGCGAGAGCCTTCGGTGCCATAACCAACTTTCGTCTGAGTGTGATTTCATTAGCAGACACACAGATGGCTTCCCTCGAATGGGATTGAGATTCAGTGGGTACATTTTGCCTTTTCTTTTGGATTTTAATAGAACTAATTTGGTCTTCTTCTCTACTATTTCAGATCCTTCATCGTCGAACGAAACCTTCAGTCCTGTTCTCACCACCAGTTGTGAAACACTGATGAGATTGTGTTGCAAGCCCTCTACGTATGCTACTTTTCTTATCGAGAATTCGCCATTTGTGATCATTCCATAGCCTTTTATTGTTCCAAATGAGTTGTTGCCATATTTGACACATCCACCATCCTTAATAGCTCGAAACTCCTGAAGTTCTTCCTTTCTCCCTGTCATGTGACGTGAGCAGCCACTATCAATGTACCATTCGTCGTCGAACTGCTCGTCACGCATAACCTGCAAAAATCAAGCAGATTTAGGAACCCAAAGTTTCTTGGGTCCATGTGAGCCTTTTACAGAACAGGATATAACAATAGAATAGTCAACCAAGTAAGTTCGTTTGATTAGGGTTGGTTCATCTTTTCTTTTGATTGTACAAACTTTGATTTTATTATCTTTTGATGCTTCAACCTTAGGTCTAGGAATTGGATCTTTATTGTTTTCTAACTTTTGGTTTTGTTTCCTTAGATTAGTATTTATCTTCTTTTCATCTCCTGAGACGATCTTCCTTTTTTCCTTCACATCTTCTTTAGGATTGTGCTTTGAGTGAGAGGAATGTGTTTTAGAAGCGAAACCTTGCTTTCGGGTCCTTTCGCTTGTGGCTGAGGAACCGAAACTACCCCTTCGGTTGTTGGGTTGAGAGCCGAAACCACTCTTTCGGTTTCTTTCGCTTCTATTTTGGGGACCGAAACTTCCTTTTTAGTTTGCTTGGCTACATGAAGAGCATTGAGTGCAAGAAGTCGCTTGATTCTTTAACACTCCTTTATCCTTAGCAGTTGAACTCTTGTCTGATTGAACGTAATTTGGGTTTTCGGACCGCCAAAACTGTTTCCTTTCAGTGAGATTTTTCTTGTATCTCCTGTTACATTGATGTTTCTTTTTAGACACCTGTTTGGGAGTTTTATGGATGTTGGCCTTAGGTTTCGATCTTTTATCTGGAGTTTCGCTCTTTAGCGAGGAGGTTTCACTTAGCACCTTAACTGATTCACTTGGAATCTTTTTGGTACCACTGGTTGATGGCACATCAAAATGTGTTGGCTTGTTGAGTGGTTCTGGCACATATCTGCCTTTAACCCTCCATGATGTTTTCTCAGATAGACCGGCCGTTTCATCACCATTGTCTATTGGTGCCGACCAGAAAAATTCATCACATTCATCAGCATTATCTTCGTTTACTAATGCTGTGAGTTCGGCTGTTTGCTTTTGTGTAACACCGGTAACTACATAAACTTGATTTGGCGTGGTTTGTACCTTCTGATACACTACTGCCTTTTCTTTCATAACCTTGGACTTATTTTGGGATAAACGAGCGAATTCAACCGAATTTTCAGAAATGAGATTTTTGGTTGGTTCGGGTTCGCTCTTGACAAATTCAGAACAGTCTACCTCATCTTCTACAGATATTTCACTCATATCATCATCCTCATCAAATTCAGAAGTATTTTCAGCATTAATTTTTGTTTCTGAATTCAATTTGGCATTCAATGAATCAAATTTTTGCATAGTTTCGGTTTTAATTTTCAATTTGTCATTTTCGTCCAAGAGGTTCTTAAGCATGTCCTTATGGTCTTTGGACTTGATGAAGGAATCGATTTTGTCAAGACCAATTCTATATGCTGGAGAAATTTCGTCAGAAGATACAACAACTTCACAGTTATATACATCAGCATCAATTTCATCCTCCTTAAATTCAAGGAAGGGCAGAATCATACGATGATTTTTCTTGCCTATTTCACAATTCAAATGCAGTTGGGTAATGTTTGAATATAAACTCTTAGCAATTAAACAAAAAACATTTCTTTGTTTTAAAAGCTTTAAATTATCCCTTTGCAAATAAATTGCCTCATCCTTAATCCTAACTAACTCGATCTCCTTTTGCTCTATCCACATCCGTCTCTCCTCACTCTTCGAAGACACCCTGCTGAGTTGATCAGTTAGGTTAGAGTTTGTTATGCGATTCTGTATTAAACTACCACTTAAATTAGAAAATTTATATTTTAATCCGTTCAATTCTTTTTCATAGTTTGTAACAGGGATTTTTAATGATTCGAGAATAGATTGTACCCTCTTGATCAACTGGTCGCACTCATTGATCTACTCACCAACAGGCTTGTCAGCGAAGCACCTATCTTCTCGTTCCTTCGCTTCATCTTTACCCCCATCAGTGGTGTAACCCCTCATCTGTGACACTCCAGCTGTCACCATCAAACACTTTCCTTCAGCAACATACTCATCTTCTTTCGCCACGAAAGCTCTTCCATGTGTAGGCCTTCTCACTTCTTCATCCTCTGAGTCAGTAGACCAGACTTCAACACCACCAAATTCATCATCTGCAACATTTTCCTGCACAATAAGAACATTCATAGTGTTATTTGCAGCAACTTTCTTCTTCTTAATCTCTTTTAGCTTTCGCAGGTGGTATGCTTCATCGTCTCCACTCTCATTTTTCTCAATCATCTTCGTCAACATACAGTCCTTGGCAAAGTGGTTTTTGCCTCCACAAAAGTGACAATTGAATCCTTAGTCGCTTGACATCTTGCTCTCCTTCTTCGATTCTTCTTGAGGGGGAGTGATCTTCGGTTCCTCCTTTGCCTTTTCTGAACTGTAGTTTCCTTGCCAGTTTCGGTTCTTATTGGTGGGAAACTTTCTGCGAATGAACTTCTTTGGGTTTGAAACCATCAAAGCATATTCTTCATTGGTCAGATCAAATTCAGAGAGATCTAAATCTTGTTCTTCTTCAACTGCATTCTTTCCTTTGGAAATTAGGGCCAAAGAACCCATGCTAGAAATCACATTCGTTTCTTTAGTCACTGCACCTTCATGTGACCTTAGTATACCCACTAGCTTCGCCAAAGAGAAAGACTTGAATTGTTCATGGGCCTTTACTGTAGACACAACAGCCATCCATTCGGATCTTAGGCCATTCATGAATGTGACCTTCTGCTCAATAACTTTCCTCTCTATGCCATGCTTTATCATTTTGCTAAGAAGATGATTAAAGCGATCAAAGGCTTGGATAAGCTTCTCTTCAGGTTTCTGCTTGAAGTCTCAAAATTCTGAAAGCAATAGAGTCTGGATCAAATGCTCAAGATCCTCATCTATAGAATACAGCTCTTTCAACCTGTCCCAAACCTCTTTCGCCGTCGCGCATGAACTAACCAACCGAAAGGTGTCAGACTGCAATGCAAATCTGATCATTCTTAGCGCTTTAATATTGCATACAAACTTCTCCTTTTCATCTTGAGGAAGATCTTTAACATCAAACACAAGTTGGTTGTACTCCCTTTGAGTCTTTATTTTTCGGTTTGTGCCAGTGTGAGCGAACAGACCTACAGTGATCGCTTCCTAGATTAAATACCCATTGTCTTCAGAACCGATCACATAATCTTCAAAGTGATGCATCCATACTTCGTAATATTGAGTATATAGAATTGGAATCCTAGTCGTGGATCCAATGTTGTTGGAGATATTGATAGGGTTTGTGTTGGAATCGTCGTGTGACATGATGATATTGCGAAAAACCTGTTCAAGATCAGACTTGTAAACAAAGTCAGGGTAAAATCGAAATCTAAGAACAACTTCAACAACAAGATGACGGCTTCTAACAGAGATCAATATTAGCGGAAAACCCTGAAACCTTCTTCGACAGAAGAAATGCGTATAGATTACACAGTCTCCTGCTCTGATACCAATTGATGAGTTATAAACTCTTTTGATCGATAGATCTTTAACAGGTAAATAAGCAAGAGAAATAAATACTGGAACACACAATGAATCAATCCGTATGTCGAATGATTAAAACGTAGTCACACCTCAGCAGAGCTCGATTAAGAACTTCCACTGTAGAGGTGATCTAGGGTTTACAATACACTTGATAAAATAATAATGAAAGCGTTAATGATAAGATTGCATTCATGCAACTTATATACTAAACCCTAAAACATACACATGGTTGGACAGGCCCAAACCGGTGACAAAATGGACCGAAATACTAAGGCCCAATGGTGCAATCCTTTAAACCCAACAGTAGGCAACGAAATTTTGGTATATCTCAAATGTAAAGGCTATTTAAGTCCCGTCTGCCAAGGAAATTATGAAATGGCCAAAGATTTCAGAAGCTATATTTACTACTAGCGTTACTCTATCTACAATAAAATCATATTCGAAGAATATATATATATATATATATATATATATATATATATATATATATATATATATATATATATATATATATATATAGAGAGAGAGAGAGAGAGAGAGAGACTTATTGTTGCAAATGAAGATGATGAAAGTTTATGATCAATTAAATCACATTGTCTAGACAACATTTTAAGTGTTTAGAAATGATAATTAATCTCACTGTTATCAAAATGTGTAATAATTCCAAGAAAATGAAGATGCATTTGTGGCGATTAAACGAAGTAGTAAAATAATAAAGAGATTAATTAATGTTAAAGGTTTAAGTCGTCAAGGAGGGAATTTATATAAAAATATTCATATTACGATTTTTGAAAAATTGTCCAATTGTTTAAGTCAGGACAAATTCAAGTTTACAAGGAGTCATAATATTTATAAAAACATGTTTGAGAGTTTAGGAACTCACTGGAAATTGCAAAGTAGAATTCTATTTTAAGAAATGTGTAAAAATGTGGATCATTGAAATAGGGCATTCTTTATTTTGTGATCCTACAAAAACAATCATTTGAACGATAGATAATCATAACCTTTAAAACTTTTTATATTTTGAAAGTAAAGAAGAACATAAGAAAATGTATTCTTTCACATATATTTTCTGGATTTAGAAAAATGATAAGAACAAGGGTATTCATCTTATGTATTAATTGTAAGGAAAATACAATGAAAAATGCAGTTTAAATAAAGTTTCCGAATTTAGAAAGAAAAAGCAAATGTAAATAAGGATTAATTGTTTACAGTAGATTTCAAAATAAAAGCAAAATGTATATGATAAAAGACGTAATTGAATATATCAAAGTTGACTAAATCAAAATTATGCCTCACGACTATACACGTATCAGTCGCTCAAAACGAAATGGTAGATATCTAGTATGTATGTGTATGAACAAGGTACCAAGAGAAGCAAAATAGACAAAAACAAAGTTAGATAATGTATTATGTTATTATTATGGGTGTGCGAGATCTAAAATCAGAAGGAGAGCAAGAAATCAAGTGCAGGGGAAAGAAAAGGAAGGTAGCAACAATGATTGTTGTTGTTAAAATTTTAAGAACAATACATATAGTTAGATTTAAAACTAGGTTAAGATATACTTCAAACTTCAATCCTTGATGTATGTTGATGGTTACATAGAATCCAGAAGTTTTAAAGTGTTTGCTAAGTGTAACATCCGGGGATTTTCCAGGTATTATTATTAATCATCTTAATTGAAGTGTGGAATGGTTTGGTTTGGGCTTTAACCTTTGGGCTTTATTAGTTGGCTGAGGAAGCTTCGTACGCAGGGTGTACATTGCCATGTACGCCCAGCGAACTCGTGAAAAAGAACCGCGGAGGCCATGCATGTACGCCCAGCGTACGTGTGCATCTCCTTAAACCCTAAGATTTAGAAATTACTCCCTATATGAAGAACATAACCCTTTTTGGTTCAGCCTCTCTTCACCCATAGCCAGCCACCACGAAAACCCTAGCTCATTTTGTGTGCCTTTGTGTTTTAGAAGCGATTTGAGAGTGTTTGTGTGTTGTGTTAGTGAGAAGGGAAGAAATGAGCTTGTAGAAGAAGCAAGGATCCACCAAGAGCTTGTAGATCTAGAGGATTGACACCATTTCTGACTCTTTTGAGGTATCAAGTTCCATACTTGGCCATTGTATGCTTAGATTTTTTTATTTGGGGATTTTATGTCACCTTTAGGCCCCATTGTTGAGAATGCTTGAGTATTGATGGTTTCAGAGCATAAGAGTTGTCCTTTTGGACTCTTAGAAGCATCTATGGTCATAAAAATCGGATCTTAATGGTTAAGCCACAACCATGCAAGTGCTAGTTGGCCTTGAAGCTTGTTAAATGGACCAAAATCATGTTTTGACCCCAACCATGCATGCGAGCACATAAAGTTTGTGACTTTATGGCTTAGGAGGTCTTAAAGGACCTGATCTAATTTCTGGACGTAAAGGCTTAATGTATTAAGCCACAAGTGAGGTCCCTAGGAAGCTGGCCAGTACGCTGGGCGTACTCCCTGGTACACCGCGCGTACTGGGTCAACTCCCCGTTCTGGTCAAGGTCAGTTTACGTTGGGCATACGTGCCAGGTACGCCGCGCGTATGCTTGCAGATTGGATAAGTTGGGCTTTTGGGCCTTAAGAGAATGAGCCTGGATTTTGGGCCCCGTGACCCACTGTGAAGTATAATTTTGGTCTTAGGAATCTGGAACTAGAGTATTGGGCCTATTGGGCCATGATTGGACCCTTGGAATTATTACATTTAGACTTGGAACTTTTTGGGCCCATTTGGGGGATAAGGCCCAATTCAGAAATTGACCAATTAGTAGGCCCTTAGGGAACCTTTGATGGGCCATAGAGAGGGCTGGGTTTAATAAGCTAGACTTGGGACTTATGAATGTTCCTATTGGACGAAGGGGTAAAATGGTCATTTTGCCGTAAATAATGTTATAGACTCTGATTGAGTGTTAATGTGATTATGATAGCCGGGAGTCATCAGAGCAGCTGCTAGAGACTATTTTCCAAGAGATTCGACATGCAGTTTTACGAGGTGAGTTACCTTCCAATAGAAGTGGGTCTAAGGCACCAAGGCCGGCCCACTAATAGTTGATTATAGTAGAGATGATTGTATTTGTGATAATTGTCTGGTTTGCTACTACCTGGTATGTTTATGTTCTAGCATGATACGCTATATGTGATAGTGGTAGTAGGAGGGGAATAGTCCCTAAGTTTGGTTGTTAGGACCGAAGGGTGGGTCGGGCACCCCAAATATGCCTGACAATATGATTATGTTATGATATATGTGGTGGTAGTAGTAGGGGATGAAATAGTCCACGGAGTTCGGTTGTTAGGACCGAAGGGTAGTTCAGCACCCCATAACTGCTTGACATGGGTAGGTCAGCACCCCAGAACTGGTTGAGAGGGTAGGTCGGCACCCCAGAATGGCCGGACAGGGTAGGTTGGGCACCCCATAATTTCCCGGTAGTATGTATGCTATGTGATTGTATGGTATGTGGTATGATGGGGGAACTCACTAAGCTTTGTGCTTACAGTTTTCAGTTTTGTTTCAGGTACGTCTTCGTCGAAGGGGAACGAGTCGGTGCGGTAGCAGCGCATCACATACACACACCAGGTTCCACATTTTGAGATTCATGGGATTGTACTCTGATTTTATTACTGTCCGATGTTGTGATTTGAGATATGTTCATTATGGTTTTATGGATTGTTATGGTATTGACAATGTTTTTAGTAAACGGTTTTATAAGATACTTAATTAAAAGAGAAAATAACACGGATGGTCCCTGTGGTTATGGGTTACTTGCACGCTTGGTCCCCAGAAAGATTTTTTAACTTGGACCGTCCCTGAAACTTTAATTTGTTACCCTCCCAGCCCCTCTATTAACTTATCCGTTTGTTTAGCTGTTAGCATCCCCCACATCAGGGGCATTTTTGTCCTTTCGTCTTTGGATGGGCTTAAATGTATATTTTTTCACCCCTAAAGTCGCGATCTGCTAAACTCCACTAGACCCCTCCTCTTTCCCTCTTCAGTGCGTTCATGAAAGGTACTTCCCTTTCCGATTTCCCCCTCCTTCGAGTTTCTTTCGGCGATAGGACTAGTGAACCAGGAGAAGCTCGTCGGCGATCGACTGTCACTCTTCCTCCCTTCGCATTATCTGATGTCGAGTCAGAAAAAAAGTGGGAAACGATGAGGAGTCTGCTTCCACCCCTCGCCACCATGGTCGGCGACAGCAGCCACTTGTTGCTTGCATTTTTTGACTGGTGTCGTCGATCAGTCACCACCGGATCCTCCCGATTGCTAATTTCTTCGTTCATCTTCTGCCCTCGTCGTTGTTTCATCCGTTCGTCCCGATCAGATCAGCACCCCTGAAGTCGCGATCTGCTAAACTCCACTGGACCCCTCCCCTTTCCCTCTTCAGTCCGTTCAGGAAAGGTACTTCCCTCTCCGATTTTCCCCTCCTTCGAGTTGCCGTCGGCGACAGGACTAGTGAACCAGGAGAAGCTCGCCGGCGATCGACTGCCACTCTTCCTCCCTTTGCATTACCTGCTGTCGGATCAGAAAAAAGGGGGAAACGATGAGGAGTCTGCCTCCACCCCTTGCCACCTCGGTCGGCGACAGCAGCCACCTGATGCTTCCATTTTTTGACCGGTGTCGTCGATCAGCCTCCACCGGATCCTCACGATTGCTACTTTCTTCGTTCATCTTTTGCCCTCGCCGCTGTTTCATCGGATCGTCCCCAATCAGACGCACAAATGAAGAAATTTACATTTAAGCCAATCCAAAGATGAAAGGACAAAAATGCCCCTGATGTGGGGGATGCTAACAGCTAAACAAACGGAGAAGTTAATAGAGGGAGCGGGCGGGTAACAAATTAAAGTTTTAGGGACGGTCTGAGTTAAAAAAATCTTTCTAGGGACCAAGCGTGCAAGTAACCCATAACCACAGGGACCGTCCGTGTAATTTTCTCTAATTAAAAACAAATTTTTTGGACTCGAAATTTGGGATGTTACAAGTTGGTATCAGAGACTTGGTTTGAGGGATTCGGACACACTTTCAGGGGTGTCTGGACTCAAATCGTGGGTTTTAAAGATTTTTCACAAGAAAAATGTTTTCTAAGTTAAAGTAAAAAGTTTTGAGAAAGAACAAGGTGTGTGATGCGTGCGACCGGCCGAGCTCAAGTAAGTTTTCATCAAGATACCCATACATGCTTTGTTATGTTATGATATCATTATGAGAAACTGCATGCTAGATTAGGGCTAAGGATCTAGGAAGGATGCCTTTTTATGCCTACTATGTGTATATGAGAATTGCATGCTAGATTAGGCTAAGGATCTAGGAAGATGCCTGATATGCCTGTTGTATATGCTTATTGAGTTATATGATAGCCTGGATAAGATATGTTTGGTTTGGGTTACTCAATGCCCGAATGCTGCTTGCTTTATGCTACTAGGAGTTCTACCTATCTTTAGCTAACTAATAAACGAATACATTCACATTACATATTGCAAGGACTAAATAGTTTCAGAAGGTTAGGTTTAGCCATATTTCGCAGCTCTTATCTCTGTCCAACCATTGTAGGGCAGGACCTATCATCCGAAGAGTTATCTGGTCTTAGTGGTATGTAATGGTATTCGTGAATTAGTTAGGTAAAGGTAGCAGGAACTTATTATGCAGCTGATGGCGGAGAGTGAGTTGGAGAGTTACCCTAGGGTAAGCCTATGACAAGATTAGCAAAGAGTACAGCAGTAGAAGAAGGGACTTGGTGAACTCGAAGCAATCCTTGAGGAAAGTACGGATAGACGTGCAAGGTAGTATGGGCCCGTACTACTGAAAGCAGAGGATCCGTACTCAAGTCAAGGAGGGACGAGATAGAACCAAGGATCTTGTAGAGTGTGTAGGATCTCTCGAGATTATGTATGACCCTGACAATTTTGTATTTTGTTTCAGAATGGTGATGATTACACGTCATGGAGCAGGAGGATCGGGATCAGGATCAGGATCGGGTTCCGGTTCAGGTTCCGAGCCAGTGGATGAGAGGGTACGCGAGTTTATCGCATCAGAGATCACGAGATGTATCCTTGAGGCGACCCCGGTTATCTTTGGGTCGATCAAGGAAGTGATCATAGAGCTGATGGAGGATCGCCTCAGGGCGTTCAGGAGCGACATGGCGTCCAGCCAGTCAGGATCGCGCACACTGTCCTTCAAGGACTTTAGGGGAGTGGTGCGCCGGATTTCCATGGGGCAAAGGACCCCATCGTGGCTAGGAAATGGATTGCAGACATCGAGTCTGTACAGTTGACGAGCTTCTGCCCTGAGGGGTCGAAGGTTCGATATGCTGCAGGTTGTTTGAGGGACATGGCTAGGGATCTGTGGGAGTCAGTTGGTGACTTTTTGGGAGCCTCAGCTGTTGAGGCTATGACTTGGTCAGATTTTGTAGCCCGGTTCAGGGCTGACTTTGCACCAGCTGTGGAGCTAGGGAGTTTCTTGATATGAGGCAGACAACTGATACAGTGTTGGAGATTACCGCCAAGTTCCGGGAGAGGGCATTGTTGGTGCCCCAGTATGCGGGGATGAGGAGATGCGGAAAACCCGCTATCATGACATGTTAAGGGCTGATATCCGGGAGCATGTCAGCTACTCAGCTTGCCTGACCCTGGATTCCATGATTGTCAGGGCGAGGGAGAGGGAGATTGACTTGGAGCACATCCAGAAGAGGAAGGTGGAAGAGGGACAGGTGACTGGTGCTTCGGGGAAGAAGCCCAAGGGATCCGACACTAGGCCGAAGGGCCAGCCGGGCAAGAGCCGCTGCAGGAAATGTGGTAGGCCGCATGATGGAGCTTGTAGATTGGGATCGTCGGGCTGCTACAAGTGCGGCAAGACGGGGAACTTCAGCAGGGATTATACCGCCTCTGCGCCCACTGTTCAGATATCACAATTGTTGTGTTTCCACTGCAAGCAACCAGGCCACAAGAAGGCCAATTGCCTGCGGTTGACAGCAGCAGCAGCAGCGCCAGTAGCGGCGCCAGCTCCAGCGACCCTGCGGCTTACGGACGGCCGGCAGGGCAAGTCAGAGGCTCAAGTGGTGAGGAGCTGAGCCTTCCATTTGACTACCGAGGAGGCACGTGCTGCACCCGATGTGGTGACGGGTATGTTTTCTTCTCCCTAGCCCTTATTGTAGGTTGTTATTGATATTTATTTCTATGTTCATGTATGGTTTAGGATCGTTCCATGTGAACAGCATCCCAGTTCAGTTGTTGTTTGATTTAGGTGCCACCCGATCATTTGTTTCTCTTGCACTTAGCAAGAGATTCCCAGAGTCTTTGGGCATGTTGGATTACCCTCTAGAGGTCGAGATTGCTGACGGCCGCTCAGTGCGGGCATCAGAGGTTTTTAGGGATTGTGTTTTGAGGCTGTATGAGGAGCGCTAACTGGTAGACTTGGTTCCCATTCCATTGCGTGGGAACAAGGTTATTATAGTCATGGATTGTGTTGAGCGTGTCAAAGCCAAAAAATAAAGGGGTAAAAATAACTCCTTAAACACTACTACTTTGTACTAAAAATGTAATACAAGGTAAGTAGGGTCGATCCTCAAAGACACGAGATAAGTGCTTATACCCTTTTTGCGTAAGGTACAAATGAGATCACAAAAGAGAGGGGTTTAGATACAATGATTCAAATAAAGGACTAAAGTGATAAATAAGCAATTGATTAAGTAAAATAAATTCAAGATTTGTAAGTACTCACACTCTATGCAAGACTAATTAGCAATGTGATTCAAAGAATGAAATGATATTTTTTTTAGTTCTATCTAAGTTGGTATTAGAAATGCTAATAAGCTTTAGCAATTCACATTCACCATTTTAATTAATTAAAATTAAGGATTGCAAAAAACCATATACCCGATGGGGAACCCGAAACCCGCACCCGTTTTGACCGGGGAATCCCCAAGTTGACCGGGGATGGGGACGGGGATGGGGAATCCCCGAATAAAAAAATGGGGATGGGGATGGGGATGGGGATACCCCTAATCCCCGACCCTGGACCCGCCCCCGATATATATTAATATATAAAAATAATACAAAACATATATTTATATTACAATTTACAATACATAAAATTTGATCCAAGTAACCTAACTCATTAGTAATTACTTGGTTGAAATTATATATTTTTTCTTTTATCTAAGTTAAACTCATGTATATTTTTTGTATTTTGTTTATCTATTTTAACTCAAAGATCACTTTGATAAATTTTTTCTACTTGATTTTTCATGTATGTATTTAAATTTGGAAGAAAATTTGTTTATATTTTTTATGAAATCTATGGATATTTTTATAATTTGTAAAATCTTTAAGAGCATTAGGTATGGGTCACGTTATAACACCAATTTCATATGCCACCTCAACCATAACACCAAGGGGGAAATGGTGTTCCCCATGTTATAACATGTTAAGAGGTAGAGAGAGAAAGAAAGAAAAAGATTTGATTGGTTGATAAAGGCAACAACCAATTAAACTTCCCGTTGCATCTTGTCTCCGTCACAACGAGATATGCCATAACACCCTCTTAACAAGAAGGGGGTGGTGCTCATCTTGTTATGACTAGGTGATGAGGTGCCACATCAACAATAATACCACTTCTCGTTGCCCATACCGTATGCTCTAAACTTATGATGGTAAAATTGAAATTTAGAGTTTTTCCTTACGTAAAAGTTTTCATATTAAAAGAGAAAAAGAAATCCCCGCTTCCCCGTTGGGGATCCCCAATCCCCATTGGGGGTGGGGATGGGGGTTTATTTATATTCCCCGACGGGGATGGGGATGGGAATGGGGATTGGAATGAGGATTCGGGGATGGGGATGGGGATTGGGGTCCCCTGTAATACCCGCCCCCGTTGCCATCTCTAATTAAAATAAGCTCTTTAATTAATTCTTATCTAACTAACCTAATCTAAACAAGTTCTTAGAATAGGTGGAAAGATTGCATTATGCTTTGTGTGAATTTTACCAACAACATTCAATACTCCTCATAAGCTTGGAAGTGTAAGAATGTGTGAATTTGATTTACACCAGAATTATTTTAAGAAAGTTCAATCTAGTGTTTGTTACTTGTTCTATATGACAAAACAATTACGGATTTTGTATATTAGATAACTTGAATGAATCAACCCTAACTCAATTGGCCAAAAAGAACTAGAATTAAAATCAAACCTTCAATTAAACAAAATCAAATTCACTAGATAGCATTTAAAACAAACACCAAGTCAAATGATTGAATTCACCGACATAATTGTCAATACATGAAGTTCGAGAGTTAGATTTCTAGCCACTCATGACTAGAACAAAGCACAAACCTAGAAATTGAAATTAAACTCTTACAAATTAAAATCCAAGTGAAATCCAAGTGTTTTCAAGCAACAATTGTCTTCAAAATGCACCCCAAAATTGCCTCTAGAACTCACAAAATCGTCTCCCTTTACTTCTGGAACCGGTTGCATCTTTTTATAAAGGAATTAAACTGTTTTAAACTGACAACCTCGTTTACAAGGCCCGTGTAAACTAACACTACCATTTACAGGGTCGTGTAAACACAAAAAGTAAAATGCTCAATTTGGTCAGGTCTTCAAAGTACACTGCTCGTGAGTATGCGTTTACACGGCCCGTGTAAACACAAGGCTTGCATTTACACGGCTGTGTAAACCTCTGTAAAGCTAAAATCTTCATTTTCTTTATATCTTCCTCCTCAATGCTCTAATAGTCCCGAAACTTCATCCATATCTCTTATTCATCACCTCAACTAAGATCCTACCTTCAAAAGTCCCTGAAATATCACAAAAATGTGTGAATGGAATTGCATCATGAAAAATCCTGAAAAATATGCAAAATGCATGAGTTTAAACCTAAATGCAATGCACTTTTATGGATTAAAACTACAAAATGAATGCATGAAATGAACCTAACAAATATCCCCAAGCTTGAACCTTTCTTGTCCTCAAGAAAGAACAAGAAAATTTAAACTAGAGAAAATAAAATAAAAGAGAAGAAAAGAAAATCAAAGTCAAAACTTTTTGAAACTTAATGCAAAAAAAAAATCAAAACAAAGATGAGAAGGATCCAACCCAATTAACCCTGTTTTTGTACCATAGTTGAGAATGTACCTGTCGTGCCTTGAGTCAACTTGGCTTTAGTCTCAAAATATTATATAACAATAAAAATAAGACTTTAGCCACTCCCTAATGCAACTCAACAGAATCAAAGATCACAACACTTGTTCCCTCTCAATATCATCAAGTCAATTCATGGAATAAATTATGGTCTTACTCTCGTGAAATTGTATGTGACAAAACATGCTCAATCATCTTTGTTTCACAAAATATAACAATGACCGACTCCAGATATTTTTTGATTAACAACAATCTTTTTCTAAAAAAATATCTTCTAAAAATTTCCTAATATTTACCCAGATTGGTTACAAACTTCAAGCCACTTACACCAGTCAAAGTAATTAACATTCAGTCCCAATGTCATAAGTTCAAATCCAAGTCCAAAGGAATCTCTTGGCAGCCAAGCATTTTTCCTAAACATATTATTCAATTAACTATAAACACAAATATGTACCAACTTCCTAATTACATTTTCCTACAAATAAAGCTCATGGCTTTCTTTGAAATCTGTGTAACGGGCTTCCAACCAACACATCCAAATCAAATGACCTTAGTGTGCTAGATTTAAAAAGATCCCTCGGGTTTACTTGCCCGAACCTCAAAGGCCACAGATTAGCTTTATTTGTTATTATTAAGTTCATGACTTTCTATGGAACCCGTGTAGCGAATTTTCAACCCAATCAATCCCAAACAATTCAGCTTTTGGCGATTAGGTGTAGAACACCCCTCGGAGTTTACTTATTCGAGTACCAAAGGTCACAGATTAACTTAATAATAATTTTTATTATTATTTTATATATATATATATATATATATATATATATATTATATCTAACTAAGATAACACATAACACTCTTATTAATTTATTTGTTTGGCCTATTTCTTTATATTTTCGTCCTTGACTTTTCTATTGTGGGACATCTCACAGTCTATTACCGTGAGGGGCTTCTAGACATTTTTCGGGAAACTGAAGTTAACATGCAAATACCCGTAGGTATAGTTGGAAACTATGTCCCCAAGCAGGGTATATAAAAGGGAATGAGTAGAAAGGACTTTTTAGAGCGCTGGAAGGCTCGGGACATTGCAATTTTGTATTCTTTTTATGAATTTTTGAATTTGGCATTTTTAATTCAATTGAGCACTTACTACTCATAAGACCAGTCATACATCCCAAAGAATTGACTCATACCTGCTGTTATGCTCCAATGTTGACAATCTTCTCACTTTCTATTTTGCACAAGTAGCTTCGGGAGGTGTGTTCGTGTGCAATTAGCTTTCTTTTAGATTTTCAAATAAAAAGAGCAAGTCTAATCTCAAGGCATACGATTCACTTACCAGCTCAACTGTTTTGAGAAGATTCGGCTGCTTGGGATTGGATCAAATTATTTATTTTATTTTATTTTTTTTTTATGAATGCAATGCAAAAATTTAGATGCAAAATGCAAAAATAATAAAAAAATAGTACAGAAAAAAATCTTTTGGTTCTTTTTTTTGTGAAAATTTTTCTATGCAGAAAAATGAAAAAGGAAAAGAAAAATAATGCAATATGTACAAAATTACATGCAACCTACATGCAAAGGGATTTATGCATGGATGGATGCCCCTCCCCAAGCTTAAAATAAGCATCGTCTTCGATGCTTGGAGAGAGGCATAGTCGGCCTATTGAGAGTCGGACGGTGGAGGAAATGATGGGAACTGTGAACGATAATCAGTAGGATAATATGGAGGCCACTGGGGTTGGAATGATGATGGTTGTTGCTGCGTGGGAAGGACAAGAACTCGGTGGATATCACTCAGCAGGTGATGAATGTTACGGTTATGCTGCTCTTGAGCTGCCCATCGCTGATCCTGCTCAGCCCACCGCAGCTCTTGCTGGGCCCAACGCTCTTCTTGAAGGTTAGGGTAGTCCTGGAATTCGGAAGTGATTTTAGCAACACCCATATAAATCTCTCTTACTTCCTGCTGGAGGCTCGTGTAATGGTGATCTAAGCGTGCAAACTCGCCCATGTAAAGGTTGTGTTCGGGGAAAGGAATGGGGCGAGACGACCTGGAAGCACCTGCAGTTGTAGTTGGAGCAGGAGGATTAGGAGTGGTGGTTGAAGGTCTACGAGTTGCAGTAACACCCAAGTTGGATTGGAGGCGCCAATTGGTAGATGGGATGTCATTGGCCAAATCGAGTATCTTCTTATTTCGGCTGTCAATCCGTAGATACTCTTTACCATATACGGTCCAATCAACATCCCCGTTGGGATTGCAGTGAAAGAGGTGCATGGTCTCCATAACATCAATTGATAAACGAGTACGGCCCGTGATTATATCGGTTGGGTTGTTGGGTAAGTGGAGGCCAAGATGTTCGGCTATAATAGAAACCATTCCTCCACAATGAAGTTGGCCACCATTTCTCAAGGCATTTCTGAGCATTATTTAAATTACCCAACACCCGAAGTGAGGAACTTCCTCGGGCTTATTAATCATCCACCATAAGACTTCTAATTCTTTCTTGTTTGCCTTGCTAATCTCTTCTTGAGGAAACAAGAGAGAAGCAATGATCCGGTGGGTGACCTTAAGGACCGGATGCATAATGCTAGAAGCTTTTGCTGTGCCTGATTGAAACTTATATTCACAAGAGATGCTTGTCCAAAATCTTCCGCATCTTTGCTGAAATATAACATTTTTCTGCCTTTTGTTGTGTACACATCCCTTTTTGCTTTAGGAGCACCAATAATATCACAAAGGGTGTCAGCATGAATCTGATGAGATTGATTGAGAAAACGGAAGGTAAGGATATGTGTTTGGTAATCAAAGGCGATTAAGGACAAGAGTTCCAACATGGGTGTTTGATAGCTTATTGCATGGAGATTCAATAAACCTTCCCAACCTATGTTCTTCAAGAGCTTGTGGACGCCTTTATTGGTATGAACGTCCTTAAGGGCTTGGATGTCCACAAACTTTTGAGCCCCCTTTACTCTTTTAATAAGGCTTGCATACAAAATCTCTTTTTGATTGAACTAAAAAATAAGACCAAATTCATAGGGATTTTCCATGGAATGTTGGTCTTGTTCATCATTGGTCTCTTGACCACCCATATGTGAAGTCCCAATTCTAGCCCTTTTTCCATGGGAAGCCATTGCCCAAATTAATTCAAAGAAGTTTTGCACACAATGTAGGGCAATTTTGAACTCTAGAGTATGCACAAGAACTAGCAATATCACCAAAAATCACCCCAAAAGAATGTGGCTCTAACTATATGCACAAAGTAAAGAGTTTGGAAAAATTATACCAATGTGTGCTTGAAAATGGTGGTAGGGTGATGTCCAATGCTTCCCCAAGCTTTCCCCAAGCTCATACTACAAGAAATTACAAACATTAGGTCGAGATTTAGAGACCCAAAAATTCTAGGGTTTGCTTAAAACCCCCAAAATCGGCCATGAGATGTTGAAATTGAGATGCAAGACAAAGAAGATGAAGAAAATAGAAGAATTTCATACCTTGGAGCTTGATTTTTGATGCAAAATTGAGGAAGATTGAATGTTTTTTAGGGTTTTTTCGAAGGGGGCCAGTAGGGAGAAGAGTAGTCGCAGGCTTTGTGAAGAGAATGAACAAAAAAATCGATTTTTTTAGCCTAAAAACGTCCAGCTTTGTTTTTACGTTTACACAGCCCGTGTAAACAGAAGGGTAAAATTTACACAACCGTGTAAATGTTGTGTTTTAATTGTGCTATCTGAACGTTTACACGGCCCGTGTAAACCATAAGCATAAGTTTACACGGCCGTGTAAACATCTGAGAAGGCCAAAAATTTTGATTTTTTCACTTTTTGAAATTGCAACCCGCTAATCCACTACTGCCTGGAAAATGATTTTAACCCTCTTTAAACATGAGAAACAACTTGGAAACTTGAAAACGAAGAAAATATGATGGAAAAAAAATAAGAAATGACAAAAATACCCCCGGGTTGCCTCCCGTTTAGCCGCCCCTTTTTAATGTCGTTGGCTCGACTTGGACCACAGCTATTTGTCAATCTTGGTACTTTGGATCCGTTACTTCCTCTACTTCTTCGTTTTTTACTTGAAATCCTTCATAATAAGGCTTCAAACGATGACCGTTTACCTTAAAGATCTTCCCGGTTTTCTCACTTGTGATTTCTGTTGCACCATGCTCAAAAACATTAGTGACAACAAATGGTCCCACCCAACGGGACCTTAATTTACCTAGATACAATTTAAAACGAGAATGGTAGAGTAATACCTTTTGACCTTTTTCAAATACCTTGCGTGCAATCATCTTGTCATGGTATGCTTTTGTCCTTTCTTTGTAAAGGACTTCATTCTCATATGCTTCATAACGGATCTCCTCAAGTTCTTGTATGTCAAGCTTCCTCTTCTTTCTCGATTCACTTAGATCCATATTGAACTACTTGATTGCCCAATAGGCTCTATGCTCCAACTCAATGGGTAATCGACATGGCTTTCCGAAAACAATACGATATGGAGACATCCCAATTGGAGTTTTGTATGCAATGCGGTACGCCCACAAAGCATCATCAGGACGTGTACTCCAATCTTTCCCTATTGTATTCACAGTTTTCTCCAAAATACCCTTGATTTGTCGATTGCTCACTTCGGCTTGTCCATTTGTTTGTGGGTGGTATGTTGTGGATACTTTATGAGTAACACCATATTTCTTCAAAACACTTCCAAGCATACGATTGCAAAAATGTGTACCACGATCACTGATTAAGGCCTTTGGAACACCAAATCTGGAAAAGATGTTAGCCTTCAAAAAATCTATCACAACTTTTGAATCGTTAGTACGGGTAGCTTTTGCTTCCACCCACTTAGAAACATAATCTACAGCCAAAAGAATATAAGTAAAACCCAAAGATGATGGAAAAGGTCCCATGAAATCAATGCCCCAAACATCGAAATTTTCACAAACTAAAATGGGATTAAGGGGCATTTGATTCTTTGAGCTTAAATAGCTCATCTTTTGACATTCATCACAACTTGCACAAAATACATAAGAGTCACGGAAAATACTTGGCCAGTAAAATCCACTCTCTAATACTTTTCTTGCAGTTCTTTGAGGACTAAAATGCCCTCCACAAGCATAAGAGTGACAAAATGTTAAGATAGAAGGTATCTCATGTTGATCCACACATCGTCTAATCATTTGGTCAACACTATATTTCCACAAATATGGCTCATCCCAAACGTACCTCTTGGCTTCTTTCTTGATCTTGTCTTTTTGCCATCGAGTCAAATCTGATGGAAATTGATTTGTGACGATGTAGTTCACAATATCGGCATACCATGGGGCAACTTTTGCTGAAAATAGATTTTCATCGTGAAATGCATCATGAATGGGAGTCGAGTCATCGGGAGAAACAATCCGGGTAAGATGATCAGCTACAAGGTTTGACTTTCCACTCTTGTCCTTGATTTCAATATCAAACTTTGTAAGAGTAATACCCATCGAATGAGACTAGGCTTCGAATCCTTCCTTGCAAGTAGATACCTAATAGCTCCATGATCAGAATAAACAATCACTTTCGAACCTAGCAAATATTGAAGAAATTTATCTAAAGCAAAGACAATTGATAGCAATTCTTTTTCAGTTGTTGAGTAGTTGGCTTGTGCACTATCAAGTGTTTTTGAGGCATAGTAAAAGACATTAGGAACTCGATCTTTTCTTTGCCCCAACACTGCACCAACTGCATGATTGCTGGCATCACACATGATTTTGAAGGGCAAACTCCAATCCGGTGATTGAAGTATTGGTGTTGATATTAACAACTCCATCAACTGATCAAAAGCTTGCTTGCACTCCTTGGAAAATTCAAATTCTGCATCTTTTTGTAGGAGCTCACAAATGAGCGTACCTCACGAACACAAGTGGGATAAGGTAAAGATTTAATGACATCTATTTTTGCTTTGTCTACCTTTAGACCCTTAGAAGACACAATATGACCCAATATGAGACCTTTGTCAACCATAAAATGGCACTTTTCATAATTCAAGACAAGGTTGGTCTCAATACATCTTTGCAAAATCTTTTTCAAATTGCCCAAACATTAATGAAAAGAATTACCATAAAATATGAAGTTATCCATAAAAACTTCAATGATTTCCTCAACATACTCCGAAAAAATACTTACCATGCACCTTTGAAAAGTGGCGGGAGCAATGCAAAGTCCAAAAGGCATTCACCTATATGCAAATGCTCCGAAGGGACATGTGAAAGTGGTTTTTTCTTGATCCTCGGGTGCAACGGGTATTTGATGGAAACCGGAACACCCATCCAAGCAACAATAGTGAGTTTTTCCCGCTAACCTTTCCAACATTTGATCAATGAAGGGAAGTGGGAAATGGTCTTTCCGGGTTGAGGAATTGAGTCTTCTATAATCAATGCAAACTCTCCACCCGTTTTGCACACGGGTGGGGACTAATTCACCTTGGTCATTCTTTGTAACGGTTATACCTGTCTTCTTTGGTACAACTTGGACTGGGCTTACCCACTTGCTATCCGATATGGGATAGATCATCCCCGCATTCAACAACTTCAAAATCTCTTTCTTCAAAAATCACAACCTCCATCATTGGAGGGTTCAAACGTCTTTAAGCTTCTCGGGAAGGCTTGTAATCTTCTTCCATAAGGATCTTGTGCATGCAAATTGAAGGACTTATCCCTTTGATGTCGGCTATAGTCCACCCAATAGCTTCCTTATACTTCTTCAAGGTGGTGACAAGCTCTTATTTTTCTTCTTTTGTTGATAACTTTGTGGAGATGATCACTGGTAAAATCTCTTTCTCTCCAAGATACGCATATTTGAGATGCTCGGGTAAAGTCTTGAGTTCCAATTCTGGTGCTTGCACAATAGAAGGAACAAGTTTCTCATTAGGCATTGGTAATTTCAGCTTTGGAACATCAAACCTCATTTTCTTCTTTTGGTCCATGCAAGATACAACTTCCAAAATCTCTTCATCAATTTTGAATTGCTTAGAAAGATTTCCCACTTCATCCTTTTGAAGATTCATGTCTAAAATGAGAGCTAACACATCGAGATTAGACAAATCAAAGCACTCTTCGGTTAATGGTTCAATAACATCCACAAAATTCAAAGATGAAATATCACTTGGATATCTCATAGAATCATAGATGTTAAAATTTATCACTTCCCCATCAAATTCCATGGACAATGTACCATCATAAAATCAATTTTTCTCCTGGCTGTTTTCAAAAAGGGTCTTCCTAGAAGAATTGAACTCAAATTTGGTGAGTCATCATCATCCATGTCAAGGACATAAAAATCTGCTGGAAATACTAATTCATTCACTTGGACTAACACATCTTCTAGCACACCTTTTGGATGTACAAAAGATCTATCAGCCAATTGAATGATTACCCCGATCTTCTTCAATGTGCCAATATTTAAGGTTTTGAAAATAGAATATGGCAAGAGATTGATAGAAGCTCCAAGGTCTAGCATAGCTCGTGGAATATGAAGATTACCTAACTTGCAAGGAACCGTGAAAACACCCGGATCCTTTCATTTTGAGGTAATCTTTTCTATAACACTGCAAATACATTTTCACCTACTTTGACTGTTTCATTCCCTTTCAATCTTTTCTTGGATGTGCATAATTCCTTAAGGAATTTAGAATACCTAGGGACTTGTTTGATGGCATCAATAAGAGGAATATTTACCTCAACCTTTCTGAACATCTCCATGATTTCATTGTCTTCCCTTCCACGCTTTGACTTGCTTAACCTTGTGGGAAATGGAGGAGGAGTGACTTTTGCTTCAATGGGAACTTGCATTGAAGGTGCTTTTGACTTCTCTTCTTCTTTTTCTAACTCCATATCTTCTTCTTCTTCAATCATCTTTGGACCTTTATATTATTTCCCATTTCTCAAAGTGATGGCACATGCACTATGCTTTGGATTCTTCTCGGTCTGTGCGAGTAGTTTGCCTTGTGACTCCAATTTACTCACAGAAGTGGCGAGTTGAGTCATTTGTTGCTCCAAAGTCTTTATACTCGCCTTGGTCTCATTTTGAAATGTCTGAGTACTTGTGGCTAAACTCTTGACAATGTCTTCCAAAGACATTCCTGATCTGCTTGAACTGCTTCCTTGTTGCATGTTTTGAGGTTGGAATTGAGATCGATGAGGAGGTTGATTTGGCTGGAAATGCGGTTGATAATTTTGTTGATGATGCATTTGATTTTGAAATGGAGGTCTTGCTTGAAAAGATGGTGGGCTTGGCTGAAAATTGGCATTGGGTTGGTTCCAATTTGGATTACTTCTTGGCTGAAAGTTTCCTTGTTGTTAACTAGAAAATCCCATAGCTTGAACCGGCTTTATATCTTCTCGTAACATTGGGTACATATCGGCGGGGTGTGCAACTTGTGTACGAATACCACAAGGTCTAACAGCTGGTGGTTTCACACCCTTGTCCTTAGCAAGCATCATCACTACTTTAGTCAACTCAGAAAGTTGGCTCTCAATTTTTGGGGTAGAAATTTCTTTCACTCCTCTTGGTGCATCACTTTACCATTCTTCTTCTTGAATTGTATGCTTGGACTCTTCTGCCATGTTCTTGATAAGAGCTCTGATTTCTGTTGGAGTCTTATCAGATATTGATCCACCACTTGATGCATTGAGTTATCTCTTATCCCAAGATGATTTCTTGATAAGAGCTCTGACTTCTTAAACCGTTCCCAGTAAGTATGCAAGGCTTTTCTCTTCTGTTGCTTGATAGCAATTATTTCCCTACGTAACGGTGAAGCTCTCATTTTTGGAAAATATTTATCCAAAACATCCATAAAAGTTCATTCCACATTATGACTGACCCCGATCGTAAGTCATATAACCACTCCTTAGCTGAATCTTGTAAAGCAAAGGGGAATGCCCTTAACTTGATTTGATCTTCTGTAACTTCATGTGGCTTCATACCCACACAAACGACATGAAATTCCTTAAGGAATTTATGTGGGTCTTCTTTTTCAAGACCATGGAATGAAGGCAGCAAATGGATGAGTCTAGACTTGAGTTCAAAGTTTATTGTTGCAGGGTAATTAATGCACAAAGGTTGTTGAGTGACATCTTGAGTTGCCCATTGTCTAAAGGTTTATTCAGGTGGTGGATTTGGTGGATTTTGGTTTCCTCCATGGTTATCTGCCATGGTAGGAGTAGGGATAAAAGTTTCAAATTCGGGTAAAGGTGAAGATGGTGGGGTGGTACTTTTGGATGTTGGTGAAGATGTGGTTGATGGATTTGATGAAGAAGCTCCAGATTGTTGTTGTTTCTTTAAAATTCTGAGTTGTTTCCTTCTTTTTTTTTGCATATTTCTCTATCTCCAAATCAACTGGTAAACGTGTACCTGTACGAAAAGATCTTGGCATAAACAATTAGTACTACCGTGTCCCCGGCAACGGCACAATTTGTTGAGCGTGTCAAAGCCAACAAATAAAGGGGTAAAAATAACTCCTTAAACACTACTACTTTTTACTAAAAATGTAATACAAGGTAAGTAGGGTCGATCCTCAGAGACACGAGACAAGTGCTTATACCCTTTTTGCATAAGGTACAAATGAGATCACAAAAGAGGGGGGTTTAGATACAATGATTCAAATAAAGGACTGAAGTGATAAATAAGCAATTGATTAAGTAAAATAAATTCAAGATTTGTAAGGACTCCAACTCTATGCAAGACTAATTAGCAATGTGATTTAAAGAATGAAATGATATTTGTTTAGTTCTATCTAAGTTGGTATTAGAAATGCTAATAAGCTCTAGAAATTCACATTCACCATTTTAATTAATTAAAATAAGCTCCTTAATTAATTCTAATCTAACTAACGTAATCTAAACAAGTTCTTAGAATAGGTGGAAAGATTGCATTATGTTTTGTGTGAAATTTACCAACAACATTTAATACTCCTCATAAGCTTGGAAGTGTAAGAATGTGTTAATTTGATTTACACCAGAATTATTTTAAGAAAGTTAAATCTAGTGTTTGTTACTTGTTCTATATGACAAAACAATTACGGATTTTGTATATTAGATAACTTGAATGAATCAACCCTAACTCAATTGGCCAAAAAGAACTAGAATTGAAATCAAACCTTCAATTAAACAAAATCAAATTCACTAGATAGCATTTAAAACAAACACCAAGTCGAATGATTGAATTCACACACATAATTGTCAATACATGAAGTTGGAGAGTTAGATTTCTAGCCACTCATGACTAGAACAAAGCACAAACCAAGAAATTGAAATTAAAGTCTTAAAAATTAAAATCCAAGTGAAATCCAAGTGTTTTCAAGAAACAATTATCTTCAAAAATGCTCCCCAAAATATCCTCTAGAACTCACAAAATCGACTCCCTTTACTTATGGAACCGGTTGCATCTTTTTAGAAAGGAATTAAACTGTTTTAAACTGACGACCTCGTTTACACGGCCCGTGTAAACTAACACTACCATTTACACAGCCGTGTAAACACAAAAAGTAAAATGCTCAATTTAGTCAGGTCTTCAAAGTATACTGCTCGTGAGTATGCGTTTAAACGACCCGTGTAAACACAAGGCTTGCATTTACACGGCCGTGTAAACCTCTGTAAAGCTAAAATCTTCATTTTCTTTATATCTTCCTCCTCGATGCTCCAATAGTCCCGAAACTTCATCCATATCTCGTATTCATCACTTCAACTAAGATCTTACCTTCAAAAGTCCCTGAAATATCACAAAAATGTGTGAATGGAATTGCATCATCAAAAATCCCGAAAAATATGCAAAATGCATGAGTTTAAACCTAAATGCAATGCACTTTTATAGATTAAAACTACAAAATAGATGCATGAAATGCACCTAACAGATTGCTTGAGCCCCAACGTGGCGGTGATCGACTGCGCACATCAGTTGGTTCGGGTCAGGACCCCAAGTAGGGGAGAGCTAGTGATTCAGGGCGAGAGGCCATATCACAGACCAACGTTATGTTCAGCAGCGAGGAGTGGGCGCTACCTTCAGCAGGGTTGTGCAGGGTATGTCGCCTATGTTATGAATACCGGGAGGCGGGTAAGGCGGCGGTGAGCGATGTACCGGTGGTGTGAGAGTATGCGGATGTATTCCCAGAGTAGTTGCCCGGGATACCTCCAAGGAGACGGTGGAGTTCAGGATTGACCTAGTCGCTGGTGTGGCTCTGATAGCCAAGGCACCATATCGGTTGGCTCCTCCTGAGATGCAGGGGTTGTCTACGCAGCTGTAGGAGCTGCTGGACAAGGGATTTATCAGGTCAAGTAGTTCGCCTTGGGGAGCCCCGATCTTGTTTGTAAAGAAGAAGGACGAGTCGCATCGGATGTGTATAGACTATCAGGAACTGATAAAGGTAACGGAGAAGAACCGTTACCCACTCCCGAAGATTGATGACCTATTCGACCAGCTACAGGGAGCATCTTGGTTTTCCAAGATAGACTTGCCATCAGATGAGGGTCAGAGATGAGAATGTATAGAAGACTGCTTTCTGGACTCACTATGGCCACTAAGAGTTCGTGGTGATGCCCTTCGGGCTCACCAATGCTCCTGCCGCGTTCATGGATCTCATGAACCGCGTATGCAGACCGATGCTGGATCGGTCTGTGATAGTTTTCATTGATGATATCTTGGTTTACTCCAAGAGGCACGAGTAGCATGAGGAGCATCTGCGAGAGATTTTAGATACCCTGACGAGGGAGAGCTTGTATGCCAAGTTATCCAAGTGTGAGTTCTGGTTGCGCGAGGTGCAGTTTCTTGGGCACCTTGTCAACCAGAACGGTATTCTGGTCGACCTGGCCAAAGTGGAGGCCGTGATGAGATGGGAGGTTCCGAAGTCTCCATTTGAGATTCAGAGTTTCCTGGGATTAGAAGGCTATTATCGAAGATTCATTCAGGAATTCTCCAAGACATTCGTACGCTTGACCCGGTTGACAAAGAAAGTTGTGGTCTTTCGCTGGGGACCTGAGCAGCAGGCAACGTTCGAGACATTGAGACAGAGGTTATTCGAGGCACCGATTCTAGCCCTGCCAGAGGGCGTGGAGGATTTTTAGTATACTGTGATGCGTGCATCTTGGATTTGGGCGCAGTATTGATGCAGAGAGGTCACGCCATCGCTTAAGCATGATCTAGAGTTGGAGGCGGTCATTTTCGCCCTCAAGATTTGGCGACATTACCTCTATGGAGTCCGTTATACCATTTACATGGACCACACGAGTTTGACGTACCTCATGGATCAGCCGATTCTGAACATGAGGCAGCGTCGGTGGCTAGATGTGGTGAAGGATTACAATTGTGAGATCCTCTACCACCCGAGGAAGACCAATGTTGTGGCCGACACGCTTAGCCGCAAGGCAGCCCCGATCTGAGATATTTGTCTGAGGATGACGGTAGTGACTCCGCTGTTGGATCAGATCCGCGAGGCGCAGGTGGAAGGTTTGAAAGAGGACCGCCGGAAATGCGAGCGGATCGTAGGTCAGGTGGGCTCATTTGACTATGATAGCCGCAGACTGCTGACCCTTCACGGGAGGGTCTGGGTTCCGTACTGGGGCGGAATGCGGCAGATTCTGATGGATGAGGCCCATAAATCCATGTTTTCTATCCATCCCGGGGCGACAAAGATGTATAGAGATCTTTGTCCTGACTACTGGTGGCCCTGCATGAAGCGGGATGTATCCTGGTACGTCGAGAGATGCCTGACCTGCAGGAAGGTCAAGGCAGAGCACCAAAGGCCTCACGGCAAGACGCAATCGTTGGACATACCCATGTGGAAATGGGAAGATCTTACTATGGATTTGATCACCAAGCTTCCCAGGACTGCACGGGGAGTGGATTCGATATGGGTCATCGTGGATCGGTTGACCAGAAGTGCCCATTTCATACCGATCCTGGAGACTATTTCGGCGGAGAAGCTAGCCGACATCTATATTCGGGAGGTTGTGGCCCGACACGGAGTGCTAGTCTCCGTGATTTCTGACAGAGACGTATGGTTTACTTCCAGATTCTGGAAGAAATTTCACGACGAGTTGGGTACTCGTCTGCACTTTAGCACTGCCTTCCACCCGCAGACGGATGGTCGGAGCGAGCGGACCATCCAGACATTGGAGGATATGTTGTGGGCGTGCGTTTTGGACTTTGGTTGTAGCTGGGATACCTACCTTCCCTTGGCGGAGTTTTCCTATAATAATAGCTACCACGCGAGTATCGACCGTCCGCCCTTCGAGATGCTGTACGGGAGGAAGTGCAGGACCCCGATATGTTGGGGTGAGGTGGCGCAGAGAGTCATGCGGAGCACCGAAGTGGTGCTCAAGACGATGGAGAGGATCCAGCAGGTATGGAGCAGGCTTCAGACTTCTCAGAGTCGGTAGAAAAGTTATGCCGAGAAGCTTCGTTCAGACCTGGAGTTCCAGGTCGGAGATATGGTCCTCCTGAAGGTGACACCTTGGAAAGGTGTCATCCGATTCAGGAAACCGGGCAAGTTGGGCCCCAGGTACATTGGTCCTTTTAGAGTTGCAGCACGGGTGGGTAAGGTGGCGTATAGGCTGGATCTGCCATCCGAGCTTAGCCAAATTCACAGTACCTTCCACGTCACGTCTCCCAGCTACGGAAGTGCCTGGTAGACGACTCTGCGGTGGTGCCTCTTGAGGATATTTAGGTGGATGACAGCCTGAACTACATCGAGCGACCGATAGCCATTCTAGATAGGAAGACGAAGGCACTAAGGAACAAGAAAGTAGAGCTGGTGAAGGTGTATTGGCAGCACCACAAGGGCTCAGAATAGACTTGGGAGCCGGAGGATGAGATGAGGGAGAACTACCCCAAGTTATTTCCAGCAGCAACAACGGACTTCGAGGACGAAGTCTAATTCAAGTGGGGGAGATTTGTAACATCCGGTATTTCCAGGTATTATTATTAATCATCTTAATTGAAGTGTGGAATGGTTTGGTTTGGGCTTTGACCTTTGGGCTTTATTAGTGGGCCGAGGAAGCTTCGTACGCAGGGCGTACTTTGCCATGTACGCCCAGCGTGCTCGTGAGAAGGTACCGCGGAGGCCATGCACATACGCCCAGCGTACCAGGAGTACGCCCAGCGTATGTGTGCAACTCCTTAAACCCTAAGATTTAGGGTTTACTCCCTATATAAAGAACATAACCCTTGTTGGTTCAGCCTCCCTTCACCCATAGCCAGGCACAACGAAAAACCTAGTTGAATTTGTGTGCCTTTGTGCTGTAGAAGCCATTTGAGAGTGTTTGTGTGTTGTGTTAGTGAGAAGGGAAGAAGGAAGCTTGAAGAAAAAGCAAGGATCCACAAAGAGCTTGTATATCTAGAGGATTGACACCATTTCTGACTCTTTTGAGGTATCAAGTTCCATACTTGGCCATTGTATGCTTAGATTTGTTTATTTTGGAATTTTATGTAACCTTTAGGCCCCATTGTTGAGAATTCTTGAGTATTGATGGTTTCAGAGCATAAGAGTTGTCATTTTGGACTCTTAGAAGCATCTATGGTCATAAAAATCGGATCTTGATGGTTAAGCCACAACCATGCAAGTGCTAGTTGGCCTTGAAGCTTGTTAAATGGACCAAAATCATGTTTTGACCCCAACCATGCATGCAAGCACATAAAGTTTGTGACTTTATGGCTTAGGAGGTCTTAAAGGACCTGGATCTACATTTTGGACATAAAGGCTTAATGTATTAAGCCACAAGTGAGGTCCCTAGGAAGCTGGCCAGTACGCTGGGCGTACTCCCTGGTACACCGCGCGTACTGGGTCAACTTCCCGTTCTGCTCAAGGCCAGCGTAAGCTGGGCGTACGTGCCAGGTACACCGCACGTACGCATGCAGATTGGATAAGTTGGGCTTTTGGGCCTTAAGAGAATGGGCTTCGACTTTTGGGCCCCGTGGCCCATTGTGAAGTATAATTTTGGGCTTAGGAATTTGGAACTAGAGTATTGGGCCTATTGGGCCATGATTGGACCCTTTGGAATTATTACATTTGGACTTGGAACTTTTTGGGCCAATTTGGGGGATAAGGCCCAGTTCAAAAATTGACCAATTAGTGGGCCCTTAGGGAGCCTTTGATGGGCAATAGAGAGGGTTGGGTTTAATAAGTTGGAATTGGGACTTATGAATGTTCCAATTGGACCAAGGGGTAAAATGGTCATTATACCCTAAATAATGTTATAGACTCTAATTGAGTGTTAATGTGATTATGATAGTCGGGAGTCATCGGAGAAGCTGCTAGAGACTATTTTCCGCGAGATTCGACACGCAGTTTTACGAGGTGAGTTACCTTCTAGTAAAAGTGGGTCTAAAGCACCAAGGTCGGCCCACTAGTAGTTGATTATAGCAGAGGATGATTGTCTTTGTGATAATTGTTTGGTTTGCTACTACCTGGTATGTTTATATGCTAGCATGATATGTTATATGTGATAGTGGTAGTAGTAGGGGAATAGTCCCCGAGTTCGGTTGTTAGGACCGAAGGGTAGGTCGGGCACCACATATATGCCTGACAATATGATTATGTTATGATATATGTGGTAGTAGTAGTAGGGGGTGAAATAGTCCCCAGAGTTCGGTTGTTAGGACCGAAGGATAGGTCAGCACTCCAGGACTGCTTCACATGGGTAGGTCAGAACCCCAGAACTGCTTAACATGGTAGGTCGGCACCCCAGAATGGCCGGACAGGGTAGGTTAGGCACCCCAGAATTCCCCGGTAGTATGTATGCTATGTGATTGTATGGTATGTGGTATGATGGGGAAACTCACTAAGTTTTGTGCTTACAGTTTTCAGTTTTGTATTAGGTACCTCTTCGTTGAAGGGGAAAGAGCCGACACGGTAGCAGCGCATCACATACACACACCGGGTTCCGTATTTTGTGATTCATGTGGTCGTACTCTGATTTTATTACTGTCTGGTGTTGTGATTTAAGACATGTTCATTATGGTTTTATGGATTGTTATGGTATCGACAATGGTTTTAGTAAACAGTTTTATAAGTTACTTAATTAAAAACGAAATTTTTGGACTCGAAATTTGGGATGTTACACTAAGGTTTGCGAAAACTTCACGAGTTATCTATTAAGTTAAACTTCATTTGTGAAAAAGAAGAAGCACCACAAATGTAATTAAAAGTCTGACAATTTCGACTTTTTAGAGTGAAGTCCAACAATGGTTAAAACGGATAAGGTAAAGACTCAATATATTTAGAAGAATAATTATACCTTGTTGAGAGTGTATCATTGGAAATCTAAAAGTGAACACTATATTTTGCAATGCAGTAAAATCTAGAAACTTTATAGATTATATAACTAATTTGTAATAGAATATACAAATTAGGTGTGTTTTGAAATGTAGGCATTAGTGATGTCTTGTAAACACGTTTGAAAGTTGAAAAACTATCATGTTGGGTTTCAAGAAAACACATTTAAGTAAAGTACAATGCCTAAATAAGAAAGTGGTCAAAAGAGTCAAAACAAAAGTGGTTTGAAAGATACGATGAAGCTTTTACACATAATATGAACTTCAATGTCATATGTTTAAGTTTTATAGTATAGATTTTAGACACTTTTATAAAAGAAAATGTTTCATGTTTTTCGAAAATGTGTCAAAATGGTAAAAAGGTTTAAAACGGTGTATCTGCCCTTAAAAGCACATATATCCATTGAAATGGATTTGAAATGAAATTGAAATAGCAAGGTTAAAACCAATATTGGTTAAATTGAGTTTTGAAGAAAACTGTTAAGTTAAAGCAAGTTGTCAAAAGTAAAGTTGGTTGTTTTTAGCAAAAAATATGGCTTACAATGTTAGGAAAGGTCTAGTAAGTTGTATGAAGTGGTTAAAAAGTAGTTTATCGATGATAAATAAAACCAATGAAGCGAAAAAATTTTCGATGAAAGATTAAGAAGTAAGGAATAAGTAGATTAGTTTAGCTGATCGTACCTAAATATTAAGGCGAGTACCGATGTCTTTTCCCCAAGATAAAGGACAAGAAAAATTGTTTGTAAAACGTTTTATAGTGTCAATCTAGTTTCGTGGCCTTTTATAGAGGTCAAAGGTTAAGTTATAGGTTTGGCGTCTGGCTCACGACGCAAGAGGATGTAATCCTTTATAACGATGGATATGTTAGTAATGTCGCTAAGGCTCAAACGAATGTATGAAAATAATAAGGTTCGAAGGAGGATTCTAAATTTGTAGGAAGGATTCATACAACAAAGTAGTGCGATGTTTGATCAGGCACAAAAATGTAAGGTTGGTGTTGGTGTGAAAGATGTTAGTAATTTTGTAAGTGTAAGATGATGGTATACTTGTGATAATCACTAGTGCATCTAGGGGTCTTGAACTAAGGCTTGTAAATTTTGCCATAAGATGAATGGTTTATGCTTGAATTAGGATATTCGAATTAAAGATGGTAGGGTAAGAACTAATTAAAGAAAAGCTTTTTGGTCAAAGGGATATCCTATGTTATGTTTTAAACTAAATGTGGGAACAACCTAGAGCTAAATCATAGCGTAGAAAAAAAGTCTCACATATTAGTAATAATGGGTTAAACCTTTGTGTCTCCTCATGAGTCAAATACAGAATGCCCGCCAATGGTATCCAAGTGATTACTTAGTGGTGACTCATCTACCTCCTTACGCGATGCTCCAATTCTCATATGTGTCAGTATCGGAACGCTTTTCCTAATTATAACTCTAGTGCGAAGAAGATGAGAGGTATTGAGGTATAATTGGTATTGGTTTCGACATAATATTATTACTAGTGCCTATCTAGCTACATAACTTACGTATAGAGTTAATAGCTACCGAGGAGTACTTGTTCTCAGTACTAAGTGGATTGCTCCTAGAGTGGCTAGTGATATAACCTAACTGGTTAGCCTAGCACTTCATAAGGGATAAAAATATTTCCTAATAAATACATTGTGATAAATGTGCACTTAGCTTCTAAGTGTACCTAGATGAATGCCTATAATATGCAATTCCCGGACGCACACCGAAAAATTTTATTTTTCAAAAGTATAAGTTGAAAATCGTTTCGAAGAAACGAACATAATTCTACTATAACCGTTTCCAGCCTCGCATTAACTTTACTTAATTAAGCATAGTTGGTGTGACATCCCCAATTTCACGGCCAGAAAAGACCGATTTCGTTTATGCTTTTTAAAATAAAATCAGAGTAATCATTTGATTATAAGTGTTACGGAATTTGTTCCCAAAACCAAACATGATAAAAATTTATCAAAACCTTTCTTTAAGAAATATATATTTTTATTTCATAACAAAACCTCGGGATGTCATGTTCCGATACAGATCAAAAGCATAAACAAGACATTATAAGCCTAACACAGTTATTTACAACTACTGGCCTATAATCCAAAATCACTCATCTTCATCATCCGACTATGCTCGGGGTCCACTACCTGTAATATAAAAAGCTGAGTGGGTCAAGCTTGGAAACCTGGTGAGCATATAGGGTTTTCAACCCACAATAAATAATAAACTCTTTAAGTTTATCAATCAACAAATAATTTATTAAGTTCCATCAACCAAAAACAACCCTAATTACCCATTCCCGTTATCCTCACCTTACGTCCCTAAAACAACTATCACAAGGAACCTAGCCTAAGGATTTTCATTAGGGGTGACAACTTTGCTTTGGGGATTCCTCAGCAATTATGTCAAATTAGGCAACCTACATGGTGACAACACTGCTTTCCTCAGCAATTTATGTCAAACAAGACAACCTAACACAAAATGACCAATAAGGTGACAACATTGCTTTCTTCAGCAATTTATGTCAAATAAGGTAAACACCGGGGTGACAACATTGTTTTCCTTCAACAATTTATGTCAAATAAAACAAGCAACAATAGGTGACAACATTGCTTTCTTCAGCAATTTATGTCAAATAAGATCACCTGACATAAAACAATCAGTATGGTGACAACATCGCTTTCCCTCAGCAATTTATGTCAAATAAAACAAACACCGGGGTGACAACATTGTTTTCCTTCAACAATTTATGTCAAATAGGCACGAAGTCACATCGTCGCCAAGGTTTATACAACAGGCACTAAGTTCATAGCTGCCAACATACTAAATCTGTAGCTACCAACGTACATCTATACTGTACTAAATTCATAGCTACCAACGTACATCTATACTGTACTTCTATCCCTCATACTTTATCTACCCATGTTTTACCCAACATATTTGAAGATAAAATATATATACATTTTAAATCATTTTAAACATGTATAAAACATTCATTCAACACCCATCTCGAATAAACAAACAACATATATACACATACCATGTATTCTATATAAAACACTTCATATCTATGTGTAAGATGAAAGTGACTACACACTCACCTGATTTAATGAAAATCGGGCAGCAATTCGTTTCCTAAAACGATCGTTTCTAATAAAATCGGGAGTTTTATTGAGAAACCGGGCTCTGCGAGGGTCGGGCTTCGAAACCGAAAAGATAAATTATAGGGGCATGAACTCACTTTGATAAGCGGTGATTCGGGCAGCGTTTTGTTTCCCGTAAAGAGTTTATTTAACGAGAAACCGGCTCAAACCGGGCAGAGTTTCGACAGGAGAGAGGATGAATTCTCTAGAATTCTAGGGCTTCGGGGCTTGCTTCGGGCTTTGGAAGTGATACCGGGGCTTTAGGGGTTGTATATGAGCTTATGGGAGTAGAAAATGTGAAAGAGGATGAAAATTGGGGTGAAAAAGTGTAGAAATTCGGAAGCCCTCGCATGCATATATATAGTCCGAAGGTTCGGACCCGGAGCTATGCGAAGCTGACACGCGTCGGACAGGTGGCTTACTTCGGACCGAAGGCTTGCAAGGTGCTAGGCTCGGATTGGACCAAACCTCGGTCCAATGGGAAGGGGCCACGTGCGAAGGAGGGTGTCCGAGGGGTGTCTCCGGGGCATATCATTCGAAGCTGTTGGCTTCTAAGTGGACCTCGGCTGCGGTCCAATCAGGAGGTGCCACGCATGGGTTCGGTCCACTCAGCAGCTGCCACGTGCGAGGGTGACGTGGCATGTGAAATTGCCCGGTTTTCCCATTTTTTCTTTATTTTTGTGCCAAACTTGCGAAAATCATAACTTTCGCATACGAGCTCCGTTTTTAGCGTTCTTTATATGCACGCGTAGGTAAAATCATACTCTACGACTTTCGTTTAGACTTCTTCGTATAACTCGGATTTCGGTGTTCTTTATATTTTCGGAAACCTCGAGACATATACTACAACTTGGTTAAGATTAATCCTTCTAATTAATCTTCCATCAAAAAGTCATTTTTGATGTTTATCGTCTCTAAATTGACTAGCCCGGATCTACGGGCGTTACAATTATCTCCCCCTTAGGATGATTACGTCCCGGAATCATCAACGAAAATAGGACTTGTATAATGATTCCATACGTTATCTTTCCATCCTAAGTAATAACCATAATGCTCAATCTTACACCTGCTCTTCGTACTAGGTTGGACTTTCAATCGTAACCTACAAGTTACGAAATAAATCCTTATTAAGGACTTCTTCTTCTTCTTAGGATAAGTACTTCCCCTTATCTATTGTAACAAATCGACGGGTCATGTTCTAATGACCTTCATCGGATGATGCAACGTCTAGACTCAAGTCTCTTTGAGTCAAATTCCAGAATGGAATATACCTTCGTTCGTATCTTAATGTGATATAATCACATTTTAGCATATAGCATTTCCAGCTACAAGCTTCATCAACAACGTGCGCGATGCTATCGATCACATTAATTTCAACCTTCTGACTTTAGTCAGATCCTACATCGAGCTTGGTTCTCTGAACCACGTAAACAACTCATCGTAGTCGGACTCAATTCGATATGACCTCTAGGGTCGGAATAACAATCATCTTCTTAGTTATTACCGAAACGAAGGTAATGAAGTACTCGAACAATAACAGAATCAATTTCTAGTTTCTTGGTAACCTTGTGACTTTCCTTGATCCAAGTACGAGTCATGTGCTTCCGGTAGTATACGCCTCTACTACCATTCACACCTACTCCTACTCGTCCCAAGTATTGTCTCGCAGTTCTCCAAGTCACCATACAATAATTTCACATAGTCATTCAATTCATCAGACGACAAAACCAGGGTTTGTATTATTTCTTAAAATAATGACACAAAGGTTCGAGTTTACCCTATACTACGCCTCTAATAGGCTACACCAAAAGTTACTAACTGCATTGCTACTTTATATCTTAGCTTTGGGAATATAAGGTCCTTACTCCTGATCCTTTGTATTTCCATCTGCTTCATTAAGGATCATTTGGAATGCCTTTGGTTTTGGTTTTGGTGGAACATTGGGCATTGCTACCTCTTTCTTCTTTGGGCAGTCTTTCGAAATGTGCCCTTCCTCGTTGCATCGATAGCACATCCTCTTGTTGGACGGACACTCGTTGGCATAATGCCTAATCTTTCCACACTTTTAGCAGGTCACCTCTTCGCTACATTTCCCGAAGTGCTTCTTTTTGCACTTCTCGCACCATTTTGCTTCGCCTTCTCCTCCTCCAGCCTTCGAGAACTTTCTTTTCTCGTTGGACCCTGAAGTCTTTTCAAACTTTCTTTTCTCGCCAACTTCAACCTTGCTGGCGGCTCTCCCCTTAATCATATCTTCAACAGACTTGGCAGCCCAGATAGCTGCCTCCAAAGTAAGTGTCTGACGTACTGGCACCGCATACTCCCATGGAAGTCCCTTTGCGTACCTGTCAATTTTCGCCAGATCATCTGGGACAATACGCAAAGCAAACTCCATTTTATCTGTGAAGTTATTCGTATATTCATCAACGGTCATGCTCCCCTTCTTCAGTGTTAGAAATTGGTTTTCTAACTCAAGCACGTTTTGGGCCGAGCAGTACTTGCGCTTAAAGTGCACCAAGAACTCTGCCCAAGTCATTTGCAGTGGCTCATTAGGGCTTAGGGTTTTCCCTAATGTATTCCACCAACGAGCAGCACTACCCCTGAACTGACGTACTGCAAAGGTAGTTTGTAGCTTGCTTTGGCAATAACAAGTCATGAAAGTCAACTCCATTTCCGAGATCCAGTCCATTACTCCGACAGGATCTTCTTTTCCAGTGAAGGTCGATGGCTTGCAAGTCATAAAGTCCTTATACTTGCACCCATTTCTCTCCACTCTACCCTCGTGGTTATTCCTCCCAACCACAAGCGGTTCACTATGACCAACCGATCTGCTGTTGTTCCCTTCTTCAGATCGATCGTCATTTAGTTCACGTTGTTCAACAGGAACTGAAGGTTCATCCCTGTTATTCAGCAACATTTGCCTCAACTCCTCCCTCTGTTTAACCATCATGGTCTGAATCACAGCACGTACTCCAGCCATGGTGATGGGTTCGGGTGCAACTCCTACTATAGGCACCTGTTCCACCACTTAGGTTTGAGGTTGTTGATTTCTATTTACATTTCCAGCTCCACTTCGGGTTCTTGCCATTATAATCTATATACCGAATAAGGTGAATTTAGGTCTTTATCCGTGTTAGACATGTCAATTCCCTTATCACTCCGAAACGTTTACATGTTAGTTCTAATCTCGTAATCATACGCTTAGAATCCTACACACATAAGGTTTCCAGATCTGGTCGACAACAGACCATAGATCCGAACAAATAATGGCATATATGGCAAGCATATAACCTTTAGCACATAAGGGCATTTTAGGCATCTTTCCTAAAATAAACTAGTGCTTGTGTCTAAAATATAATAGACACTCATCTCACAATCATCACTTAGCATTCTAAGTTTAAGTCTAGAAATCGTAGGATATTTCTTAGTTCGCTTAAACTAATGCTCTGATACCAACTGTGACATCCCCAATTTCACGGCCAGAAAAGACCGATTTCGTTTATGCTTTTTAAAATAAAATCAGAGTAATCATTTGATTATAAGTGTTGCGGAATTTGTTCCCAAAACCAAACATGATAAAAATTTATCAAAACCTTTCTTTAAGAAATATATATTTTTATTTCATAACAAAACCTCGGGATGTAATGTTCCGATACAGATCAAAAGCATAAACAAGACATTATAAGCCTTACACAGTTATTTACAACTACTGGCCTATAATCCAAAATCACTCATCATCATCATCCGACTATGCTCGGGGTCCACTACCTGTAATATAAAAAGCTGAGTGGGTCAGGCTTGGAAGCCTGGTGAGCATATAGGGTTTTCAACCCACAATAAATAATAAACTCTTTAAGTTTATCAATCAACAAATAATTTATTAAGTTCCATCAACCAAAAACAACCCTAATTACCCATTCCCGTTATCCTCACCTTACGTCCCTAAAACAACTATCACATGGAACCTAGCCTAAGGATTTTCATTAGGGGTGACAACTTTGCTTCGGGGATTCCTCAGCAATTATGTCAAATTAGGCAACCTACATGGTGACAACACTGCTTTCCTCAGCAATTTATGTCAAACAAGACAACCTAACACAAAATGACCAATAAGGTGACAACATTGCTTTCTTCAGCAATTTATGTCAAATAAGGTAAACACCGGGGTGACAACATTGTTTTCCTTCAATAATTTATGTCAAATAAAACAACCAACAATAGGTGACAACATTGCTTTCTTCAGTAATTTATGTCAAATAAGACCACCTAACATAAAACAATCAGTATGGTGACAACATCGCTTTCCCTCAGCAATTTATGTCAAATAAAACAAACACCGGGGTGACAACATTGTTTTCCTTCAACAATTTATGTCAAATAGGCACGAAGTCACATCGTCGGCAAGGTTTATACAACAGGCACTAAGTTCATAGCTGCCAACATACTAAATCTGTAGCTACCAACGTACATCTATACTGTACTAAATTCATAGCTACCAACGTACATCTATACTGTACTTCTATCCCTCATACTTTATCTACCCATGTTTTACCCAACATATTTGAAGATAAAATATATATACATTTTAAATCATTTTAAACATGTATAAAACATTCATTCAACACCCATCTCGAATAAACAAACAACATATATACACATACCACGTATTTTATATAAAACACTTCATATCTATGTGTAAGATGAAAGTGACTACACACTCACCTGATTTAATGAAAATCGGGCAGCAATTCGTTTCCTAAAACGATCGTTTCTAATAAAACCGGGAGTTTAATTGAGAAACCGGGCTCTGCGAGGGTCGGGCTTCGAAACCAAAAAGATAAATTATAGGGGTATGAACTCACTTTGATAAGCGGTGATTCGGGCAGCGTTTCGTTTCCCGTAAAGAGTTTATTTAACGAGAAACCGGCTCAAACCGGGCAGAGTTTCGACAGGAGAGAGGATGAATTCTCGAGAATTCCAGGGCTTCGGGGCTTGCTTCGGGCTTTGGAAGTGATACCGGGGCTTTAGGGGTTGTATATGAGCTTATGGGAGTAGAAAATGTGAAAGAGGATGAAAATTGGGGTGAAAAAGTGTAAAAATTCGGAAGCCCTCGCATGCATATATATAGTCCGAAGTTTCGGACCCGGAGCTATGCGAAGCTGACACGCGTCGGACAGGTGGCTTACTTCGGACCGAAGGCTCGCAAGGTGCTAGGCTCGGATTGGACCAAACCTCGGTCCAATGGGAAGGGGCCACGTGCGAAGGAGGGTGTCCGAGGGGTGTCTCCGGGGCATCTCATGCGAAGTTGTTGGCTTCTAAGTGGACCTCGGCTGCCGTCCAATCAGGAGGTGCCACGCATGGGTTCGGTCCACTCAGCAGCTGCCACGTGCGAGGGTGACGTGGCATGCGAAATTGCCCGGTTTTTCCTATTTTTTCTTTATTTTTGTGCCAAACTTGCAAAAATCATTACTTTCGCATACGAGCTCCGTTTTTGGTGTTCTTTATATGCACGCGTAGGTAAAATCATACTCTACGACTTTCGTTTAGACTTCGTCGGCTAATTTTGATTTTATTTTTATATTATTATTTTTAACAGACCGGGACAGGAAATCCGTTAAAAATTCATAACTTCTTCATCCGACGTCCGTTTTCGTCAGACTTTTTACCGTTGTGCTACTAATGACGAGACCTTCGATTCTCGTTTAGGTCGTGTCGGCTAAAAATCACTCGATCTAAAATTCGAGTTTTTAGCTGTCTACAGCTAAGTTGAAACTTCGAAAAATCATAACTTCCTCATACGAAGTCAGATTTACGCGTTCTTTTTATACCTACTCTCGGTTTAACGAACACTACGAGTTTCGTTTAGATCACTAAGGCCAAAAAAGTAGTTTATCGAAAACTCACTTTTTACGACATTCGGCCTCGTGCCGGTTTGTCGCGAAACTGCGACAGGTCATAACTTCTTCGTTATAACTCGGATTTCGGCGTTCTTTATATTTTCGGAAACTTCGAGACATATACTACAACTTGGTTAAGATTAATCCTTCTAATTAATCTTCCATCAAAAAGTCATTTTTGATGCTTATCGTCTCTAAATTGACTAGCCCGGATCTACGGGCGTTACAATTATCTCCCCCTTAGGATGATTACGTCCCGGAATCATCAACGAAAATAGGACTTGTATAATGATTCCATACGTTATCTTTCCATCCTAAGTAATAACCATAATGCTCAATCTTACACCTGCTCTTCGTACTAGGTTGGACTTTCAATCGTAACCTACAAGTTACAAAATAAATCCTTATTGAGGACTTCTTCTTCTTCTTAGGATAAGTACTTCCCCTTATCTATTGTAACAAATCGACGGGTCATGTTCTAATGACCTTCATCGGATGATGCAACGTCTAGACTCAAGTCTCTTTGAGTCAAATTCCAGAATGGAATATACCTTCGTTCGTATCTTAATGTGATATAATCACATTTTAGCATATAGCATTTCCAGCTACAAGCTTCATTAACAACGTGCGCGATGCTATCGATCACATTAATTTCAACCTTCTGACTTTAGTCAGATCCTACATCGAGCTTGGTTCTCTGAACCACGTAAACAACTCATCGTAGTCGGACTCAATTCGATATGACCTCTAGGGTCGGAATAACAATCATCTTCTTAATCATTACCGAAACGAAGGTAATGAAGTACTCGAACAATAACGGAATCAATTTCTAGCTTCTTGGTAACCTTGTGACTTTCCTTGATCCAGGTACGAGTCCTGTGCTTTCGGTAGTATAGGCCTCTACTACCATTCACACCTACTCCTACTCGTCCCAAGTATTGTCTCGCAGTTCTCCAAGTCACCATACAATAATTTCACATAGTCATTCAATTCATCAGACGACAAAACCAGGGTTTATATTATTTCTTAAAATAATGACACAAAGGTTCGAGTTTACCCTATACTACGCCTCTAATAGGCTACACCAAAAGTTACTAACTGCATTGCTACTTTATATCTTAGCTTTGGGAATATAAGGTCCTTACTCCTGATCCTTTGTATTTCCATCTGCTTCATTAAGTATCATTTGGAATGCCTTTGGTTTTGGTCTTGGTGGAACATTGGGCATTGCTACCTCTTTCTTCTTTGGGCAGTCTTTCGAAATGTGCCCTTCCTCGTTGCATCGATAGCACATCCTCTTGTTGGACGGATACTCGTTGGCATAATGCCCAATCTTTCCACACTTGTAGCAGGTCTCCTCTTCGCTACATTTCCCGAAGTGCTTCTTTTTGCACTTCTCGCACCATTTTGCTTCGCCTTCTCCTCCTCCAGCCTTCGAGAACTTTCTTTTCTCGTTGGACCCTGAAGTCTTTTCAAACTTTCTTTTCTCGCCAACTTCAACCTTGCTGGCGGCTCTCCCCTTAATCATATCTTCAACAGACTTGGCAGCCCAGACAGCTGCCTCCAAAGTAAGTGCCTGACGTACTGGCACCGTATACTCCCATGGAAGTCCCTTTGCGTACCTGTCAATTTCGCCAGCTCATCTGGGACAATACGCAAAGCAAACTCCATTTTATCTGTGAAGTTATTCGTATATTCATCAACGGTCATACTCCCCTTCTTCAACGTTAGAAATTGGTTTTCTAACTCAAGCACGTTTTGAGCCGAGCAGTACTTGCGCTTAAAGTGCACCAAGAACTCTTTCCAAGTCATTTGCAGTGGCTCATTAGGGCTTAGGGTTTTCCCTAATGTATTCCACCAACGAGCAGCACTACCCCTGAACTGACGTACTGCAAAGGTAGTTTGTAACTTGCCTTGGCAATCACAAGTCATGAAAGCCAACTCCATTTCCGAGATCCAGTCCATTACTCCGATAGGATCTTCTTTTCCACTGAAGTTCGATGGCTTGCAAGTCATAAAGTCCTTATACTTGCACCCATTTCTCTCCACTCTACCCTCGTGTTTATTCCTCCCAACCATAAGCGGTTCACTATGACCAACCGATTTGCTGTTGTTCCCTTCTTCAGATCGATCGTCATTTAGTTCACGTTGTTCAACAGGAACTGAAGGTTCATCCCTGTTATTCAGCAACATTTGCCTCAACTCCTCCCTCTGTTCAGCCATCATGGTCTGAATCACAGCACGTACTCCAGCCATGGTGATGGGTTCGGGTGCAGCTCCTACTATAGGCACCTGTTCCACCACTTAGGGTTGAGGTTGCTGATTTCTATTTACATTTCCAGCTCCACTTCGGGTTCTTGCCATTATAATCTATATACCGAATAAGGCGAATTTAGGTCTTTATCCGTGTTAGACATGTCAATTCCCTTATCACTCCGAAACGTTTACATGTTAGTTCTAATCTCGTAATCATACGCTTAGAATCCTACACACATAAGGTTTCCAGATCCGGTCGACAACAGACCATAGATCCGAACAAATAATGGCATATATGGCAAACATATAACATTTAGCACATAAGGGCATTTTAGGCATCTTTCCTAAAATAAACTAGTGCTTGTGTCTAAAATATAGTAGACACTCATATCACAATCATCACTTAGCATTCTAAGTTTAAGTCTAGAAATCGTAGGATATTTCTTAGTTCGCTTAAACTAATGCTCTGATACCAACTGTGACATCCCCAATTTCACGGCCAGAAAAGACCGATTTCGTTTATGCTTTTTAAAATAAAATCAGAGTAATCATTTGATTATAAGTGTTGCGGAATTTGTTCCCAAAACCAAACATGATAAAAATTTATCAAAACCTTTCTTTAAGAAATATATATTTTTATTTCATAACAAATCCTCGGGATGTCATGTTCCGATACAGATCAAAAGCATAAACAAGACATTATAAGCCTTACACAGTTATTTACAACTACTGGCCTATAATCCAAAATCACTCATCGTCATCATCCGACTATGCTCGGGGTCCACTACCTGTAATATAAAACGTTGAGTGGGTCAGGCTTGGAAGCCTGGTGAGCATATAGGGTTTTCAACCCACAATAAATAATAAACTCTTTAAGTTTATCAATCAACAAATAATTTATTAAGTTTCATCAACCAAAAACAACCCTAATTACCCATTCCCGTTATCCTCACCTTACGTCCCTAAAACAACTATCACAAGGGACCTAGCCTAAGGATTTTCATTAGGGGTGACAACTTTGCTTCGGGGGTTCCTCAGCAATTATGTCAAATAAGGCAACCTACATGGTGACAACACTGCTTTCCTCAGCAATTTATGTCAAACAAGACAACCTAACACAAAATGACCAATAAGGTGACAACATTGCTTTCTTCAGCAATTTATGTCAAACAAGGTAAACACCGGGGTGACAACATTGTTTTCCTTCAATAATTTATGTCAAATAAAACAACCAACAATAGGTGACAACATTGTTTTCTTCAGCAATTTATGTCAAATAAGACCACCTGACATAAAACAATCAGTATGGTGACAACATCGCTTTCCCTCAGCAATTTATGTCAAATAAAACAAACACCGGGGTGACAACATTGTTTTCCTTCAACAATTTATGTCAAATAGGCACGAAGTCACATCGTCGCCAAGGTTTATACAACAGGCACTAAGTTCATAGCTGCCAACATACTAAATCTGTAGCTACCAACGTACATCTATACTGTACTAAATTCATGGCTACCAACGTACATCTATACTGTACTTCTATCCCTCATACTTTATCTACCCATGTTTTACCCAACATATTTGAAGATAAAATATATATACATTTTAAATCATATTAAGCATGTATAAAACATTCATTCAACACCCATCTCGAATAAACAAACAACATATATACACATACCACGTATTTTATATAAAACACTTCATATATATGTGTAAGATGAAAGTGACTACACACTCACCGGATTTAATGAAAATCGGGCAGCAATTCGTTTCCTAAAACGATCGTTTCTAATAAAACCGGGAGTTTTATTGAGAAACCGGGCTCTGCGAGGGTCGGGCTTCGAAACCGAAAAGATAAATTATAGGGGTATGAACTCACTTTGATGAGCGGTGATTCGGGCAGCGTTTCGTTTCCCGTAAAGAGTTTATTTAACGAGAAACCGGCTCAAACCGGGCAGAGTTTCGACAGGAGAGAGGATGAATTCTCAAGAATTCCAGGGCTTCGGGGCTTGCTTCGGGCTTTGGAAGTGATACCGGGGCTTTAGGGGTTGTATATGAGCTTATGGGAGTAGAAAATGTGAAAGAGGATGAAAATTGGGGTGAAAAAGTGTAAAAATTCGGAAGCCCTCGCATGCATATATATAGTCCGAAGTTTCGGACCCGGAGCTATGCGAAGCTGACACGCCTCGGACAGGTGGCTTACTTCGGACCGAAGGCTCGCAAGGTGCTAGGCTCGGATTGGACCAAACCTCGGTCCAATGGGAAGGGGCCACGTGCGAAGGAGGGTGTCCGAGGGGTGTCTCCGGGGCATATCATGCGAAGCTGTTGGCTTCTAAGTGGACCTCGGCTGCGGTCCAATCAGGAGGTGCCACGCATGGGTTCGGTCCACTCAGCAGCTGCCACGTGCGAGGGTGACGTGGCATGCGAAATTGCCCGGTTTTTCCCATTTTTTCTTTATTTTTGTGCCAAACTTGCGAACATCATAACTTTCGCATACGAGCTCCGTTTTTGGCGTTCTTTATATGCACGCGTAGGTAAAATTATACTCTACGACTTTCATTTAGACTTCGTCGGCTAATTTTGAATTTATTTTTATATTGTTATTTTTAACACACCGGGACAGGAAATCCGTTAAAAATTCATAACTTTTTCATCCGACGTCCGTTTTCGTCAGACTTTTTACCGTTGTGCTACTAATGACGAGACCTTCGATTCTCGTTTAGGTCGTGTCGGCTAAAAATCACTCGATCTAAAATTCGAGTTTTTAGCTGTCTACTGCTAAGTTGAAACTTCGAAAAATCATAACTTCCTCATACAAAGTCAGATTTGGGCGTTCTTTTTATACCTACTCTCGGTTTAACGAACACTACGAGTTTCGTTTAGATCACTAAGGCCAAAAAGTAGTTTATCGAAAACTCACTTTTTACGACATTCGGCCCCATGCCGGTTTGTCGCGAAACTTCGACAGGTCATAACTTCTTCGTTATAACTCGGATTTCGGCGTTCTTTATATTTTCGGAAACCTCGAGACATATACTACAACTTGGTTAAGATTAATCCTTCTAATTAATCTTCCATCAAAAAGTCATTTTTGATGCTTATCGTCTCTAAATTGACTAGCCCGGATCTACGGGCGTTACATTTATACTCGATTTTCACATCGTTTTTCAGACACTTTCACAGAAAATATCGGATTTTCTGGGTTTACAAAAGATACAAAGACTTTTATTCAAACATGCTTATGAACTCACCAACATTATATATGTTGACCGTTTTCAAAATAACTTGTATTCTCAGGTAATCGTTAAGCAGGAGGATTTTCAAGTGTGTATGGATTTCTTTTGTGTAACATCACTCATTGTACTATTAATACTTTGGATTTATGTAACCTATGACAATGTACTTGATGTGAACAATACCAGCTTTAATATGTAATGTTTGGTGATGAATGTGTTATGTTTCATGTATATTCATTGTGATGATATTTCAATTTATAGTCACACGAGCCCTCAGACGTTTCTGCCGTCTGGTTTGGGGGTGTGACAGGTTGGTATCAGAGCATTGTTTATAGTGAACTAGAATATCTAACCATACATGATATGCAACTATAAATACAATGGGACTAAAACACTCTGAATAAAGTGCATACATTAAAACTATAACATTAAAAGTCTCTAGAGGAAATGGAACGCTGTGATTAAACACGGGCAGTTATGTGGTTATATTGGGGGTAAATATAGCCTGATCAACTATATTTATTCAAAATATGACCAACATGTGTTTGGGAGTAACTATGGTAGGAAATTGACCTAGAAACTTACCTCATACCCAAAACTTTGTAAGAATTCAAACATAAATAATTAAAATACTATAGGAGTATTTTGGAAATACTATATGCATACGTGATTAGAATTTTTACGACGTCTTACACCCCTCGTGCAGACTTCATGGCTGGATTTCATCACCCTGGAGATCCTTATTTCCCCAATCAGGGAAATGGTGGATGGCTAGAACCCGAGGAAGAACCGGAAGAGGAGCCTGAAGAAGGATCGGCAGAACCAGTAGCCGACTTGGACGAGGAAGAGGCGGAGGGCAGCGACTCCGATGAATCGGACACAGGGTCCGAAGTCATCAACCCTCCGTACATGGCCAGGGTACCCCCACACCGGATGGGCTCCAACGGACCTATGCCCCCATGGGCACACGACATTTGGAGATGGAGCCGCCAGCAGGGGGTGTGGCCCCCGTTTGGTATGGACCGGAACTACTATGATCTGAGTCACGGTGGACCCGCCGATCGAGCCTTGCCGGTGATAGTAAAGAGGAATCGCGACATCGGCGAGCAGGCGCAGGCGACTGCTGGCCAAATGGTGGCCATGAGAGCCGCAATGGAGCACACGGAGAGGATGACGCACGAGGTAGTTAGGGACTACCAGATGCGTCAAGCAGCTTTGGAATCCCGACTTCGGGACGCCGAGCGCCACCTGGATAGACTTCAGGGCGCATCCACTTCTTCAACACCACCTCCTGACGCATCTCATCATGATTAGGATTCACTCCCTCACTCACTAGTATCGTTTCCTTTTATATGTATGCCACTTTATGTACTATCGACCTTATGTTTAAGTGATCACACTACTCATAGGGTCGTTATGCTGCCGGATTTTATATTCTCCATGCACTGTATGCCTTCTGGAAAATTTTCATGTATTAAAACAATTAGTATTAATGAAAATGCTTTGTGTTTTATCATGATGTTGTTATCTGCTATGCGTTTTATTTCCATGTTTTATGTTAATGCATGGAATTACTTAAATACACACTCGATACACTGGGTCTATGAAATTCTAAACTCGGAATACAAATATGCACTCAACATCTTTCCGTTCTTTGATAGAAAGATGCCTCAAAGACCCAACCGTGGAAATAACGCAACACCAACCCCGCCGGAGATAAACTCGGTTGCATTCCAAGCAGCAGTGTCCGCTGCGGTCTCTGCAGCGCTTGCGCAGATTTGCAATGGAAACAATGGAGAAGGCAACGGGCAAGGAGCCGGGAGCACGAATCAAGGGACAAACCACAAAACCATGCGAACCTGCACCTACAAGGATTTCACCAACGCCGAACCTCGAACCTTTAATGGAACAAGAGGCGTAATAGCCCTGAAGCGATGGATTGAGAAAGTGGAATTCGGTTTTGAAATCTACGGGTGCCCAGATGGATGCAAGGTCAAGTTTGCGGCCTGCACATTCACTGATCAAGCTCTCTCCTGGTGGAATGGCCACATAGAGGCCATGACACTCCCGGTGTCGAACACTTTGCCATGGGAAGAGCTAAAAGAAATGATGCTGGCTGAATACTGCCCAAGAGGCTAAATTCAGTAGATGGAACAAGAATTATGGAACCTCACGGTTCAAAACTCCGATATCGATGCATACATAACCAAGTTTAGTGAACTATCTCTCTTGTGTCCCTGAATGATCACCTCAGAAGGGAAAAAGATTGAGAGATTTATTTGGGGATTGACTACACCTATCCAAGGAAATGTCATTACGGCAAACCCTGAGACGTTCGACAGCGCCAAGAGGCTGGCTAAGAAATTGTATGATCATGGCAACAGAAAGGGTGCCAAAACAGTAGAAGCATAGGTTAAGAAGGAAGGTGAGAACAAGAAAGGGAAAAACAACAAGCGAAAGGGGAAGCAAAACTCGGAATCATCTAAGAAACAACAAACGGTGACTGTTCATGCTGCACCTCAAGCTACCACCACACCACACGCTCCAGCCTCATCCACGCCTAATGCTCCAAAGCAGTACTCAGGAAATCTCCCCAAATGTAACAAATGCAACTTCCACCATCAAGGGGAATGCAGAGAGATGATTTGCACAAGGTGCAACCGGAAATGCCATACAACAAAGTATTGTAGGGCTCAGCTTCAACAAAATCAGATGCCAAAGAACAACAACAACAACAACAATAACAACCACAACAACAATAACAACAACACCAATGATGGGGCCAGTCACACCTGTTAAGGATGTGGGAGAACCGGGCATTTTAGGCGAAATTGCCCCAACGCAAACAATCAAGGGGTAGGAGCAGCAGGGAGAGTGCTAACAATGGGTCAGGGTGAAACAGTGCAGGACCCAGCCGTTGTCACCGGTACGTTCCTACTTAACAACACATATGCATGCATCTTATTCGATAGTGGGGCGGAGCGAAGTTTCGTTAGTAATAAATTCAAATACTTGCTAAATCAACAACCCCAGAAGCTCAACGAAGCCTTCACGGTGGAAATGGCTAATGGGAAAACTGAAACAACTAAAGATATCTATATAGGATGCATGTTAACACTAAACAACCACTCCTTCCAAATAAATTTGATGCCTGTAAATATTAGGAATTTTGATGTGATAATTGGCATGGATTGGTTAAGCCCCCATCATGCCGATATTATGTGTCACGAGAAGGTCGCTCGCCTTCATCTTCCTAAACACGAGACCCTAATAATCTACAGAGATAAACCCAGCACAAACCTTCGCCTTATCTCATGTATCAAGGCACAAAAGTGTCTACATAAAAAGAACTACGCATTCCTTGCTCATGTGGTGGATAAGACCAAAGAGGAAGTGAACATTCAAAACATTCCAGTGGCATGTGACTTCACGGATGTGTTTCCATAAGATCTTCCGAGAATACCCCCAGAAAGACAAATCGAATTCCGAATCGACCTAGTGGCTGGAGCCACTCCGATCGCCAAATCACCCTATAGGTTGGCTCCTGCCGAAATGCAAGAATTATCAAGCCAACTAAGTGAACTCTTGGATAAAGGATTCATAAGACCAAGCTTCTCTCCATGGGGAGCTCCGGTTCTTTTCCTTAAAAAGAAAAACGGATCCTTCAGGATGTGCATTGACTATAGGGAATTAAATAAGCTCACCATCAAAAACCAATATCCACTTCCACAAATTGATGATCTATTTGACCAGCTTCAAGGGGCTAGTTACTTTTCAAAGATAGATCTGAGATCCGGTTATCATCAACTCAAAGTTCGAGATGAGGACATTCCTAAGACTCCTTTTCGAACTCACTACGGACATTACGAATTCGTCGTAATGTCCTTCGGTCTAACAAATGCCCCCGCTGCATTTATGGACCTCATGAATCGAGTCTGCCGCCCACTCCTTGACAATTTCGTGATCGTTTTCATCGATGATATTCTCGTATACTCTCGAATCAAGGAAGAGCATAGCCAACACCTCCGACAGATCTTAGAGACCCTTCGGACTGAAAAGTTGTATGCGAAACTCTCCAAGTGTGAGTTTTGGCTTCGCAGTGTAAATTTCTTGGGACATGTTGCCAGCAAGGAAGGAATCCATGTAGATCCCTCCAAGGTCAAGGCCATCGAAGGCTGGGCAATTCCGACAACACCAATAGAAATTTGCCAATTCTTGGGTCTTGCAGGCTACTACCGAAGGTTCATTCAGAACTTCTCCAAGATAGCCAAACCCCTCACCTTATTGACGCAAAAGGGCATACCTTTCAAGTAGACTGAGAAGCAAGAGATTGCCTTCCAAACCTTGAAGCAAGCCCTCTGTAGTGCTCTAGTTCTATCCTTACCGGAGGGAACCGAATATTTCGTAGTCTACTGTGATGCTTCGAATCAAGGGTTAGGTTGTGTCCTTATGCAACGCGGGAAGGTAATTGCATATGCATCCAGACAACTGAAAACACATGAAGTAAATTATACCACGCATGATCTCGAGCTGAGGGACCACAAAACCCTCTAGCACATTCTAAATCAAAAGGAACTGAACATGAGGCAACAGAGATGGGTTGAACTGTTAAATGATTATGAGTGTGAGATCAAATACCATCCAGGAAAGGCTAACATGGTAGCCGATGCCCTGAGCCAAAAGGAGTACTCAAGTCGTCGCGTGAAGACTCTATCAATCACCATCAAATCTCATCTAGCCTCACAAATTAAGGAAGCCCAATTGGACGCATTGAAGCCGGAGAATGTCGTTACTAAATCACTGCGTGGAATGGATAAGGAACTTGAAGTTAAAGAAGACGGAACTCACTACTTCATGAATAGAATCTGGGTTCCCAAGATTGGGGGATTTAGAGAAGTAGTCATGCATGAAGCCTACAAGACGCGATATTCTATTCATCCGGGGTTAGAAAAAATGTATCTGGATATCAAGCAACATTATTGGTGGCCTAATATGAAGGCAGAGATAGCCACTTTCGTAGGCAAGTGTCTTACTTGCGCCAAAGTGAAAGTGGAATACCAAAAGCCCTTGGGATTATTGCAACAACCAGTGATACCTGAGTGGAAATGGGAAAGGATTATTATGGACTTCGTGACCAAATTGCCAAAGACAACAGACGGATTGGATGTTATCTGGGTAATCGTCGATAAATTAACAAAATCTGCTCATTTCCTGCCAATAAAAGAATCCTACAAGATGGAAAAGCTGACCCGAATCTACATCAAGGAGATCGTGAGACTCCATGGAGTGCCAGTGTCTATTATCTCGAATCGAGATAGTAGGTTCACTTCAAGATTCTGGCAATCTCTCCAGAAGGCAATGGGAACATAGCTAGATATGAGCACTGCCTATCACCCACAGACGAATGGTCAGAGCGAGCGTACCATCCAGACACTTGAGGATATGCTCCGAGCTTGCATGATTGACTTCGGCAAGTCATGGGATGCCCACTTGCCTTTGATCAAATTCTCATACAACAACAATTACCACACGAGCATCAAGGTTGCTCCTTACGAGGCTCTCTACGGACGTAAATACAGATCGCCCCTATGCTAGGCCGAGGTGGGTGATACCCAACTAGCAAAAGCGAAATCGCCAGCCAATGCTCTTACAGGACCCGATATCATCCGTGAAACGACCGAAAATATAATCCAAATCAAAGCTCGACTACGAGCATCGCGAGACCGACAGAAGAGCTATGCTCACAAGCGGCGAAAGCCATTAGAATTTCAAGTCGGGGATCGCGTGTTATTAAAGGTCTCTCCTTGGAAAGGAATGATCTGCTTTGGGAAATGGGGAAAACTGAACCCGCGATACATTCGACTGTTCGAGATTCTTGCCCGGATTGGTCTAGTGGCTTACAAGCTGCAGCTACCTGCCGAGCTCAGCAACGTACACCCCGTGTTTCACATCTCAAATCTGAAAAAGTGCCTATCAGATGAAACTCTTGTCATTCCTATAGAAGAGATTGAGATCAACAAGAATCTCCTGTTCGTCGAAGAACCAGTTGAGATATTGGATAGGGAAGTAAAGCGTACAAAGCAAAGCCGCATTCTGATTGTGAAGGTTCGATGGAACAACAAACGTGGACCAGAATTCACATGGGAACGCGAAGATCAAATGAAGCAGAAGTACCCTCACTTATTTTCTCTTTCATAATTAAAGTTTTCGAAAGAATTTTTGGGACGAAATTCCCTCTAACGGGGGGATGATGTCACAACTGGCATTTTTGCCAGGGAATTCTGTGATCATGTAAACATCAACTATGATAATACTTGTAACATTAACTTGATATCATACACTATGTTCATTCTACGACCACAAACTTAATCAAGATTCACAAGTGAAGTTCAAAACTCTACACAAAGTATCCAAATAGTCAACTAGGGAGTTGAAAACCCTAGAGACCCTGGTTCAAGTTCATTATGGACTAGGATTTCCTTATTGGGCCTAATAGACCAATAAGCATTCAATTCAACTACATTGGGCTTGGAAACCCTATTTGGATTCTAAATAGACCCAATTCATAAATCTATAACATTTTGGACCATTTGGGCCTAGAATGATTCATTCTAACCCTAATGGGCCTTATTGGGCCATAAATAAATTAATTTTCCCTAATGGGCCATAAACTCCCTTTCTTCTTTCAAATGGGTCGTGAACCATCTAATGAGCCCAATGGGCCGAAAAGTAATTATTGGGCCTCATAATTTCGACCCAAGGCTAGAAATAGGCCATGCTAATCCACCTCCTTTCTCTTTAAGCCCATTCTCGGCCCAATAAGGAAAAGAAAAGAAAAATAAAGGGAAATTAGGGGAACTATGAGAGCTTGCCACCTCTTTATTGCATGGTGGATCTCCATGCACATCACCTCACTCCCTCTCTCTTCTCTTCTTCTTCTTCTCGGCCGAACCTCACTCTCAAGAACACTCTCTCTAGAAAACCTCCTCTCTTCTCCAAATTCTCGAAGATCTAGGGTTGTTCAAGGAGATTTCCACCAAAAATCATCTTTCTTTGGTAAGTTCCTACATATCTAAGTTATATAACTTCATTCTTATGTTAAGAACACTTCTCCTAAACATTTTTGGTGATCACACTCTTAGAAAACCCCCATAAGCTCGAGATCTACTCAAGAAGACTTGCTAGGGCCGAAAACACACTCATTTCTTCTTTAAATCGAGATCAATCAAGCAAGGTGAGTTCATACCCCCTTGTTTTTTGTTTTCACTTGTTTTTGGGGGAGAATACAAGTATTTATGTGTAGATCTATGTATTTATGCATGTTATGTGTGATTTTATTGGATTTTGTTTGTGTTTGGGTGAAAAACTCGATGGATCTATAAAACAATAACAAAAATAAGTGTGAATCATAAACAAAGACACTCTAGACACTATACTACAAAGTTAAAAGTGTTAGAAATGCCTAAGTTGTGAAAAACCAAACAAAATCTTGTGTAGGGGTCATTTTTGGAAAATAAACAAAAGTTTGGGGTAAAGAGTGACACCTACGGTTTTATAAGGACTAAAAGCGTATTAATGGCTTAAAAATTAGTTTTTATAACAACCATGTTTTTCTAAAGGTCAAAAGTGTAAAATTTGGCATTTGGGCCTTAATGTGGGCCTCACGGCCTATTGGGCCCAAATTGCGAAAAATATCAACCTTTGGGGATAAAAATGTTATTTAATCAAAACTTGAGCCAAAAATGAGAATAAACGAGATTAGGGGCTGAAAATGACACTATCTCAAGATTTGGACCAAAAATGTTAATTTTATAAAAATTGGGCCGAAAATGTCATTTTATGCAAATAAGGGCTGAAATTGTAATTTTCTGCAAAAATGGACTAAAAATGTCATTATATGCATTTTGGGCCAAACCCGTCAATCACTAAACATTTGGGGCAAAAATATAGATTTATAGATTTATGGACTAAAATGTTATTTTTAATTTAAAATAGACCAATATGACATTTTATGTAAAATAAGCCCTTAAATGTTCAAATTACTTCTCAAGGGACTTAAAGTGTAATTTTTAATAAAAACGAGTTCGAATTATAGAATTTTAACGTATTAAACTAAAAAGATCATTATAACGAAACATTGGACTTTTATAACGTTACGGGTAAATAATTCGATTAAACGAAATACAACAATGGTGCGATTATTAGGCCTAGTATTTGCTATACATGTTTATTGGGCCTTCGTGATCCAATTACATGTTTATTGGGCCCAATGTATTCATCACATGTCTGTTGGGCCTCAGTGACCCAATTACATGCTAAATGGGCCTAATTTAGCATTTACATGTTATTGGGCCTTAGTGGCCCATTTACATGCTAATTTAGCCTGGAAATAACTTACACGTCTAATGGGCCGTAGTTGCCTTTTCTTCATGTTTGTTGGGCTTTATCTTGTCGTTTCATACATTATCTAGTGTTCGAACTTCTAAATACATATAACATTATACAAATTCATGTGGAGACAAATGGGATCTAGTGAGACGTGTCGGTTGACACCACTGAGTGTATGGCCGTAGCTTGTAGTTATAATCAGAGTCTCCTGGAGGGAGAGCGGGAGTTTGTGTATAGATCTATACGGGGGTGACTCCCCCACACCTGAGTTGTTCGCTACAGTTAGACTAGGCCAGTCTAGGGTGACAAAACCTTGAACAAAAATCTGGTGCTTGGAAAAATGCCAAGACAGGCAAATCAGTCACTATCATGTATGGTTCTAACGACTCATATAGAGATCCATTCCCATTAAGAAATTACAGAAAAATTAAAAACTCGTAAGTCATAATGATACAAAACATTTCTACAGTGCAAGGATCGTGACATTTTTATAAATCAGAAAATATCGGATTTTCTGGGGAAATACTATTATTCAATTACCACTCACGTACAACAAAAAGAATACAAAGAAACTTAAACGGCATTCTTATATGTTACTTCAATGAAATTCACAAATGCATTTATACTCGATTTTCACATCGTTTTTCAGACACTTTTACAGAAAATATCGGATTTTCTGGGTTTACAAAAGATACAAAGACTTTTATTCAAACATGCTTATGAACTCAACAACATTATATATGTTGACCGTTTTCAAAATAACTTGTATTCTCAGGTAATTGTTTAGCAGGAGGATTTTCAAGTGTGTATGGATTTCTTTTGTGTAACATCACTCATCGTACTATTAATCCTTTGGATTTATGTAACCTATGACAATGTACTTGATGTGAACAATACCAGCTGTAATATATAATGTTTGTTGATGAATGTGTTATGTTTCATGTATATTCATTGTGATGATATTTCAATTTATAGTCACACGAGCCCTCGGACGTTTCCGCCGTCTGGTTCGGGGGTGTGACATTAAACACTAATGAGTCTCTAATCGAAATCTAATACTAGTATACTTAACTTCTACAATAGAATTATGTCAATATTGTGTCAAAGTTAGGTTTTGTATAGGTTGAAAATGCTTTTCTGAAAAATTCAGATTTCGATATACCAATTGACTTATTAACATTTGTAAGTGACAAATCCCATTTTGTGTTATTGTTTTTAATGCATGTTAGCACTTTTGGAAGGGCTTTACAAACTAAAAATCCAAAACTAAATCAAATCAGTTCTAAAAATTTCCAAACTTTAGATTTCAGTTCTAACTATAATTTAGAACCCTCTTGTAATTTTTTCATGATTTTTAAATATGTTTAACCATTTTTCCACCATTTAATTCGTTGAAAATATCATAAAATCGTGAACAATAATAAACATTTAATAAAAAATCCCAATCTTTTTTTTAAAACTGTTATACACTATATATGAACTGGAACAAATAATCAAATTGATTTTCAAACAGTTTAACCCGATTTTATGATTTTTGTGTATTTATTATACAAAAAATTAAAATAAATAGGAATCAGTTTATAAAATTCTCCAAAAAAATTTTGCCACTGTTATTTAACTTATATAAGCTACGAAAAATATCAAAGTTGGTTTTCGAATAGTTGAACTATTTTTCTTAGTTTTATTCATTTAAATAAGCATTAATTCATGAAAATTTACAAAAAAGTAGGTAAAATTCACCAAAAATTATATTTATGATTTATATGTAATATAAAATATTCTGAAGAAGTTTCGTAATTTTTTGATAAACGTAGCTATTTTTCATCAATTTAATCACTTAAATATTCATTAAATCGGGAAAAATAACATATTTTCTTGGAAAAATATGGAAAATTGTTCATGAAGTCTTAATGACGTCTAGAAGATGCGAAAGTTATGAAATATGGCTTTGGACATTCATAACTGTATTTTGCTATTTATTTCTCTTCAAGAAAAATAAATTAGAAATCAACAGAAAACAAACTTAGAAATTCATACAACTTCATTAAAAGTTTTTTCTCAGTGCATAGGTGATATCCTAATGTTAATTTATTTACCATCCAAAGTATTTTATATGAATTATTTCTCTAGTTACTTGCAAAAATTACAATAAATCGAGAAAGACGATTTATTTTCTGAAAATTTCCAGATCGTCTTATTTTGTTGTTTGGATTCTGGGAGAAATCGGATTTGAGCAGAAAAGAAGTTTTAGATATTTATTTATGAATAAATCCTTTATAAGAATTCTTAACAATGTACTTTGATAATCAATCCTTTAAGCTTGATGTTCATCACATGCATTATGATTTGAAGACCATGTATTAACTTATTTTGTTCAAAATGATGTTTCTAAATGAAAAACTTGAATGCATGTGGTTTTGGATTTTATAAAACTTGTAAAACTCAAGTTTATGGATTTGATTTAGGTTTTGATCATTTGATTTCACCTTCTAACAACATGCATGTTGTTTTTGGGTAAAATCCTACCACCACCATCATCAAATTAGACATGCATAAACATGCATGTGAATAATCTCAAAGAAAAGTGTTTATGGAGAAGAAAAATGCAAGAAAACTTGTAATTTTTTATAGGAAGGTGAAGGAGGGTGAAGGGAATTTGTGTTTACCTTGAAGAATAACTTAATATGATGAATATTCTTGAGTAAGATGAGGGATATTTGCTGTAACTTTTGTGGGTTTTGGAGCTATTTCAAAATGATAGGTGGAGTGAATGGGTGATCAAAATGATTAGAGAGAGAAATGAGGGGAAAGAGAGGGATACCGAATTTCAGGGAGTGAGAAGAGAGTTCATTTTATTATATTTATTTATTTTCTATAAATCCCTAAATTTTTATGCAATTTCTTTCAGTTTATATAAAATGTGAATTTTATATAAATTTTGTTCATGATTCTTGGATTTTTAGCTTATAAATGTAAAGTTAATATTAATGAATTAAATTAATTTCCTTGATTATATTTCTACATTTTAAATATATTAATTTGATATTATAGTGTTTATAAAAAGTTTTATGGGATTTTAATATAAAACTTCATAAATTGAAGTTTTTAGGACTTTTAGGGTTTTGAGGAATTTTGTAAATCTTTGGATATCAAAATAAATTGAATCTTTGAGACTTCGGCCTCGTTTGTTTTTCTACAAAAGTACTTTTTGAGCACTTTGCCCTTTTGGCGGGTAGATGTTTCGCAAGTGCACGTCTTCCTCCACAAACATGGAAAAAGACAAAAGTCGTTTAACCACTTCCAAAACAAACAACACCTTCATGTAACGCCCCGACCCTCAGGTATACTTTCAAGTTGTACATTTTCAATAGTTAGCATGGACTCGACGATTTTGGCGCTTGAATCGTCGAGTAGGAACGGATTTGGTCGTGGATTTTAAGTGGCCAACTCGCCGAGTCTGGGGATGGACTCGACGAGTTGGAGCTGGATGATGAAACCCTAATTTCCGGGGTTTTGCACCCTATTTAAAGGATCATTTGACCCTTTAGCCTCCTTTACAGCCCCCTTTGAGTCCAGAAACCCTAAAACCACGTTTTCCCCCCATTGTTGGTGTGCTTAAGCTTGGAAGGTGGATCTTTGAGAGAGAGGCTTGGAGATCAAGAAGTTGTGAGAAAGAGCTGTTGAGGGATCCGGAATCTACTTCATTTTTGGCGTCTTTTGGAGGTAACAAGTCGTTACCTTGACCTCTTTCCTTCTAGATCTCACATGGGTGAAGTTTATGATGGGTTTTGAGCATTCTAACACTCCTATGGTGTACATGCAACCCTATAAATCATGGATCTATGTTTTCTCTAAAATACATGCAAATAAGAATTTCCAAGGTTTACATCCTAACTAGCATGGCATGGGGAACTTGAATCATAAAACTACTAGTAGAATGACATACCTTTTAGTAGTGGTTGATTGCTTGGAGTTTGAGAGCCTAGAACCAATAGTGTGGATGCCTCAAATGGAAATCACAAATCACCACAAACTTTGGAAAACTCTTGAGAGAATAATGCACACCCTTGAAATCGGCCACCACTCTTGTTCACACACAACTAGTGTCAAATCAAGTGCCAAAGACTCCTTTATATAGTGTGGAGGATTAAGGTTACATCCATGTAAACCCTAATACCCATGACTCTTACTATTCAAGGATCCATGGGTTAAAAGCTCCATGGACCATCCATGGACTCCCATACAAGCCTAGCCCATACTAAATAAGCATTAGCCCACACTAAATAAATACAAGAGCCCATATTTAATTAGTCACCTTTTGATCACTAAATTAATTCTTAATTAATTTAAGATCAATACTAATTAAATAATATGATTTCATATTAATATATTATACCTTGTAATATATTAATAAATCATAAACTTACTATTCTCAAAAGATTATCCATACAAATTGTTCGGGTGAAGTGCAACCCAAATGGACCATGCTGGGTCGGGTCAAGTGCATCTCAAATATTGTTATGGACTTAGACACCTTATCCAACAGTTTAGGGCTTTTTGGCATGTTTATGAAGTGATTGTTGTGTATGAGCTAGATCTGAAGTTGCAACTTCAGATCTGAGCTTACCTTGGGTTCTAAGTTCATAAAGCTACTAGCTTTGTCATGTATGAATCCTTCCTTATGAGTTGAACTCCATTTCAAGCTTGTATATTGGCTTTTGAGTCATTAAATCCATGCAAGTACGTAAAGGTGGTAACTTTACGTGGAGAACACACCCTAGGAACTCGGATCTACTGTTTTGAAAATAGCTCAGAATCAACTGGACATGAGTGTGGTTGCTGTTGGATATGGTGTCTAATTCCATAACTATATTTGATATATACTTGACCCGACTTGGCATGGTCCATTTGGGTTGCATGGCATCACAACAATTGGATAGACAAAATGAGAAAAAGGACACTTATGATTTATTAATATCTTATAAGTTCTAATATATTAATATGAAATCATATTATTTCATTAGTATTGATCAAGAATTAATTTGGAATTAATTTTGTGATCAAAAGAGACTAATTAAATGTATGGGGATTGATTGCGTAAATCATTCATTCTTATATAGTGGGCTTATGATCCATGGTTCATAAGATTGGGATAAAACCCATAGGGTGCTCCATGTATGCTCCATGGAGGTGAAGACCCATGGATCATGGAGTAAGTGAAAGGTCATGCACATTAGCGTTTTCATGGTGTAACCCTAATTGCATGACACTATATAAAGACCCCATCATGGAGAAAAATCGGCACTTAGAGTACAAGAAAGAGGGCTAGCCGAAATTTGCATGCAAGTGTTCATTCTTGAGTTATTTCAAGAAGTTTTGGTGTTGTGTGAAACGTTTGAGGCATCACATTTGGGGTGCTAGGCTCACAAGGTTTTAAGGAATCAAACAATAAGAAAGGTACGTTATTCTATCTAAATTTTATATTACATATACCTCATAATGTCACACCCCCAAACCGGAACGGTGGAAACGTTCGGGGGCGGATGACGTCATGTAAGTATCACAACACATGCATTATAGTAATCAAAGTACACCCAACCATTGCATTAATAAGTATAACTTTTACATAAGTATTTTAACATATCAAATTCAAACATCAAAGTAGACACAGAAGACGACAGGAGTCGTAGTACGGTACTAGGCAGTCTTCTCAAAAGCTTCGGGAGTTTACCTGTATACTAGAGCCCTAAGAATACAAGTAAGTTTTGAAAGAGTATCAGCATAAAGCTGGTGAGTTCATAAGCATTTTGATTTAGAAAGACAGTTCTCGGTTCTTTTGAAAAGTGTGATATCTTTCCCAAAAAACCTTATGCTATCGGGTGTAATAAATGTATAAACCTTAAGTAAAATGATTCTTTGGTATCTGTTGAAAGTGTTCTTCAAGAAAATCCCATATTTTCTTATGAAAAGCATGATTAAACCCATTTCTTCTCTGACTTATCTGTTTATACTAGTCACGAATAAACCAAGGAGTTATGGAAGAAATATGAATATTCGTTAGTTGATTAATAAACCATCTGTTTATAAAATACTGATGTTTAACCTGGGAAATCCTACATTTCCCCTATGTGTAGTTATTGAATTACCCATTCTAAATCAGAAAGTACAAGTATCTACCATACTTATATTGTTTAAGCATTGTTCCTTTTGAAAACCCTGGCTACTCCCAGTGATGTATATTAGTCTTATTACATAAATAAAACTAATTGAAAACGTGGTGATCTGAATCCTGAAAGTATTGTTAATACCCTCCTGTGATCAATTATTTATTAACTCTAAAGTTAGTTCGTTCGATCTATTATTACGTAAATACATCGTTGTTATCTACATTGCGAGCTTTATGACCATACATTAACTTGATATGGCGCGAATCGGGCACCAGTATCCTTTATGACTTTGTCACCCGTAGACCTGCCGGTCCTACTGTAGCTAGCAGTAAGGTGTGGGATAGTCAGTCCCGTATAGATCTATACACAAATATCACGTTCTCCCTCCAGGAGACTCTGGTTCATAAGGGGTAGTCCTCCACTTAGTTATGTTTGTAAGCGCCCAAGGACGTGTCTCCAATTAGATTAACGACTTTACGAATAATAATACAGGAAAAACCCTTTTTGTTATTAACATGAATCCTTTATAAAATAATATCTTTTATTTCATGATTCATAAGTTCATTTCCTTAGTTTTGAAAATTGCCTTTGCAAGGTTAGTATCTTAACACGTTTTGTAAGACTGATTTCTATATTCGATGTACGTTAATAATGGAATTATATTAAACAAAATAATATATTTGGACACAAGATTTCTTGTTCTTTTACTTGTATTCCCCCCCCCCCCCCCCTCTGAAAACATTAAAAACTCGGAAAACGTAGGGGTATGAACTCACCTCGAATGAGTGGTTTGAATGAAGGATCGATATGGGGTGCGGAGTGTCAAGTGAAGCCTCGAACACGATTGGATCCTATTTAACATGTAATAACACATATAGGAGTCAAATTAGGGTATTTCACTACCAGACACGATAGGAAACCACTCTAGGGACTTGGAAACACTTGAACTAAGTGTTAAAACCATATGTGATTGAGTGAGGGAGGTGTACGGCCACCCTAAAGGTGTGTACGGCCATGGGTGTGTGGCCCATGAGTGTATGGCTGTACACTCATCATGAGATGTGCTTTTGAGGTGTTTCCAAGGTTCTAACTAGTATCCAAGAAGTGTTCTAGGTCCCATTCTTAGTTGAAATGCAAGTTTGAGGCCAATAAGTGAGTTTACGGCCCTATGGTGTGTGTACGTCCGTACAAAGGGGTGTGCGGCCATACACCCTTCACGTTCATGCCCATTTTGTCGACTTTAAGGTGAAACAAGGCTATGGTCATGTCCAACTAGAAGATAGAGGTTAAACTCTGACTGTGGAGGGCCTCTAAGGAGTGTACGGCCAACCTCATGAAGGTGTGCTGCCGTACTCCTTCAAAAGGGTGAATAACATGATGAAACTTGATGAATCAAGGCTTAGATCAAGAGGTCTTTCAAGTATAACAAGCTAGAGGATGGAATACTCATGTTTTTTAAGCCTTGGAGGGTTCACGGTTGAGTAAGCTTGAGAGAGAAAGGAGTAGTGTGCAGCCAAGGGGAGAAAGGAATGAAAGAAGGGGGTCTACTCATATATATAGGGGTGGGTGAACCACCACCTTGAGTGTGTGGCCATGGGGTGGGTGTACGGCCGCACACCCATGTGTACGGCCGTACACTCCTCCTAAGAGAGTGTATGGCCCGATTTTGCTACTTTACGACTTGATAACTCATCCCTAATCTCAACCTTGGTTGTACTTAAGCTTAGAACACTTAAACGAACCCTTAAACAGTGCTAAAAGACAACAGAAACGAGTTTAACATTGATTGAATTGACTAGATGCACAAGATAGGAGTTCCGGGTTGTCACATCATCCCCCCGTTAGAGGGAATTTCGTCCCGAAATTCAAACATGGAATAAAATTCATGGACTTGGAAAAAGATGAAGGGTATCACAAGTGTCTCATCGGATAGACACTTCTCTAGGGTCGGTAGGGTACCTGAGTTCCATAAAACCCTCGTGCTCTCCAGTGAATTCGGATTCTCGCTGGGTGTTTCGGTGGATCTTCACTGTTGTATCTGCTGTTCTGATTCTGTGAAGGGTGGGTAGGTTTAGCTCGCTCTATCATGTTCATCCAGCTGATAGAATGCCCTTTTTGAGGTCGCGTATAGCCTTTGTCCTGAAGTTCGTGGTAGGACTCATACCTGGTTCATCTATCATTGTCCCGTGTACACAAATCGTATATAATTAAGATTGACAAGGCGGTCGGATGAGTGACTCTGCTCCAGGTCCACAACTAGACAAGGAACAGGAGATAGGGCGGACACACACATCCTAAGTCAGTAGAATCTTAATTATATACCACCCTCGCATGTACATTATTCATGGATGGGTTAACCGTATTTGTCCCTAGCCTCTGTGCCTGAACTTGACTTGTTGCTCGAATGGTAATCCCATAATGGTCTATCGAGGATGCTCCAGGAATGTTACGGGTGGATGCCATACTCTTCGCATGAACACTTTCGGGTTTTGAAGGGAGATGAATTTTTGAAGTTCGCATCTAGTTTGTCGTTACGAGTGACGAGAGTTTTGGGATCGAGCGATTTAAGACAAAGGGTCTCCTTGGTGACAGTGGGTTTGGTACGACGTAGACTCGGTCGGACTAAGCGGGATGACGTCGTAGAATATCGCGTTAAGTTAGTTCGGAGGGAGCGTTTTGTTAGAACCTTGGTGCCTCTGGGTGTATGTTTCTGGTGTTTTCTGTTTTTGATTCGAAGTTGGCGGGTACTACTAATACGAGGGTTCTGATACTTTGAAATTATGGACTTTTTATGAAATGATTCTTACTAGGTCTCTCTATAATTGCTTGGTGTATACAAGTCATGTATAATTATAATTGACTCCAACGTATACATTAAGCCATCATAGTTCACCCATTAGGGCTTCAAATTTTATATGAATGTTGTGATTTAACTTGAACAAAAGAGTAATTATAATTATAAACAATTATTGGGGGTTTTGAAAGCGTACCAAAATATAGCAGGGTTCTTTGATGCTTCCCCATTCTCTGGCGTCAAACTCCTCCTGCTTCCCCGTCGTTCGTCTCTGTTGGACAGTCTTTCTTGAAATGTCCTACTCCACCACATAGGTGACATATTGGACTAGTCCCAACATTGGTAGTCGAAGTGATGAACTCGATTGGGGTCCTACAGATGCGGGCGGTGTGTCCCTTCTTGTTGCATCTAATGCAATGCAACACTCGGCAGACTCCATAATGATGGTAGTTGCATTTGCTGCAGTATGGGAGGTTTCCCAAGTATGGTGTGGTTGGTGTTGGAATAGCAGGGCTGACGAGGGTGTTGACTGTCCCAGTTCGTTGCCTTTCAGTAGGTCCTTTAGTTGAACAACTCCCTTTCTCGTTCTCGAACTTTCGTTTCAGGGTATTAGGTTTGAAGTCCGGTGCGTCTTTACCCGTAGGCACTTGTTGCTGAAATTGGTTATCACCACAATCAGGATTGCCGTTAACATTTCTACTAACATTTGCGTTGTTAGTATTAAGGAGAGTCATGGCATCTGCTACGGCTGTTGTGATTGCAACTTGAAACGTAGCTGAATCCATCTGAAGGATTGGTGTTTTACTGGTGGGTTGGCTACGTTTCTTCGGAGGCATGATCTGCTACATGTTGAGAAAATGAGCTTGTGAGCAACAATGGTTGCCTCTGGATGTATTCTAAATGTTTATATATGCAAGAAAATTTTCCATTTTGTTACCTGGTTCTCAATAATTTCGACCCACATCCCTATGATGTGGTCCTAGCAAGAATAGAAGTAAGTTTCTAGAATGGTTAATGACCGAGTGTCATATGAACTAAGTTACCTTCGATTGGTGGATAGCGATTTCCAAGTTTCGAAAAGATTTGAAAACAATTCATAATAAATCTCACATAAACTAGACTTATGAATCCTTTGCTGCTCAGCTCATTGAGCTGGCTGGATAACTCTTTCATTTCTGCCGGCGCTAGACGATATGGAGATTTAGCTATAGGAGTAGCTCCGGGGATTAAGTCAATACAAAACTCGACTTGGCGCTCGGGAGGAATCCCTGGAAGATCTTCAGGGAAAACATCAGGAAAGTTACAGACTTCGGGGATGCTCTCGAGGTCTTTAACTTCTTGCGTTTCGTTAGCAACATAAGCTAGGAATGCATGGCATTCCTTCCGTAGATACTTCCGGGCTTCGACGCATGAAATGTTACGAAGGTTCGAACTGAGTTTATCACCGTAAATAGTGAGGGCTTCGCCAGAGGGAAGATTGAGACGAATAGCTTTCTCGAAGCAAAGGATATCAGCACGATTTGGGCTCAACCAATCCATGTCGATTATGACATCGAAGCTTTTATGGAGACTGGCATAAGATCGATGGGAAAGGAATGATCATCTAGGGTAAGAGTACAGCCTATGAATATGTTTCAAAGATGAAATAGTGGTACGACTTTGATAAAGTTGCTTAGTTTGCATGCTACCGATCTAAGATATATTTTTGATAATGATGGTCTTTAACTGAAATAGAATTGTTGTCACTATAGTTGGTATTGAGATTACACAGAGTTTGGAAAATTTGACCTAGGAGTAGGTCTACAGCATACCAACAGAGGGAAAATTGACAACATAAAGAACTAGTAAAACAGTACTTGCAAGACAGGAATGTCTACATGGAAAAGAGCTACTTAGAGCATAGCTATAAATGCTATTCTATTAATCCAAAAGGAAGGATGAGTAGATTATTTCCTATCGACGACGGGCACCCCTCAGATGAAACCTTAATTCGGTCAGCTGACGCTCCACACCAAGTAGGCGTCTCTCGTATACTGACTGGCGTGCTCGGAGCTCTATGACTTCAGCTCGGGTTGCAGGTAACTCTCGCTGCAGAGCTTCATTGTCCCTCACAGCTCTCCCATGAGAAATTTCAAGGCGACGAATGTGATCCGTGCTGGTGCTTGAATCTGCTTCGAGTTCCACAGTTCGCTGAAGGGTTGCCACACCTAGCTCAACATTGTGAGCCACTCGGCATATCAGGATTGGAAGGGCCCTGTCTATGGGGCCTCCTTCATTCAGATTGTAGAAGTTGCGGTTTCCGTTGTATGGGAGGGGTTGGCCTTGCTTGTGGCTCCGCCTATTCAAACTCCCAACCCACATAGGCGTTGAACCTTGGAATTCAAGTCGGTGGTTAGGATTTGGTATTGGGGCCACTTGAGGTAGGTTCTCGACTTCAGGTTCTGAGTCAGTCTCTTCAGGAAATTGTTCGGCGAAGTCATCGTCCAAAGGAATTTCATGATTTTCTTCTGGCTCTTCCTCGAGCCATCCATTATTACCTTGGTTGGGAAAGTACGGGTCGCTAGGAAGATTGAATCCAGCCATGCTATCTACGCGAGAATAGAGGCGAAAAGGGATAGTTAATAAACGTCGAGTCTAATAATACTCCTATAGTATTTTAAGTCGTATGTTTTTGTTCTACCGATATCTGGTGTACATATACATGGTAAGTTTTAGGCTTGCTGCAACACCACAGTCACTCCCAAGCACATGTTGGTCATGTCTTGAATAAATATAGTTGATCAGGCTATATTGATCCTAGACATGATTACATAACTGCCCAGGTTTAACCACAATGTCCAACATCCAAATACTTTTGTTTTGTTCTTCTTGTAATTCTTGTTCTAGTATATACATATTCTGAATATATTTATACTTTTATAAAATATTGATATATTTTTAAAGTATAATTCTTGGTCAGAGTGTTTTCATCCCAATGTGTTTATAGTTGTATGTCTTTTATGATTGATATACTGAGTTCACTATAAACAAGGCTCTGATACCAATCTGTCACACCCCCAAACCGGAACGGCGGAAACGTTCGGGGGCGGATGACATCATGTAAGTATCACAACACATGCATTACAGTAATCAAAGTACAGCCAACCATTGCATTAATAAGTATAACTTTTACATAAGTATTTTAACATATCAAATTCAAACATCAAAGTAGACACAGAAGACGACAGGAGTCGCAGTACGGTACTAGGCAGTCTTCTCAAAAGCTTCGGGAGTTTACCTGTCTACTAGAGCCCTGAGAATACAAGTAAGTTTTGAAAGAGTATCAGCATAAAGCTGGTGAGTTCATAAGCATTTTGATTTAGAAAGACAGTTCTCGGTTCTTTTGAAAAGTGTGATATCTTTCCCAAAAAACCTTATGCTATCGGGTGTAATAAATGTATAAACCTTAAGTAAAATGATTCTTTGGTGTCTGTTGAAAGTGTTCTTCAAGAAAATCCCATATTTTCTTATGAAAAGCATGATTAAACCCATTTCTTCTTTGACTTATCTGTTTATACTAGTCACGAATAAACCAAGGAGTTATGGAAGAAATATGAATATTCGTTAGTTGATTAATAAACCATCTGTTTATAAAATACTGATGTTTAACCTGGGAAATCCTACATTTCCCCTATGTGTAGTTATTGAATTACCCATTCTAAATCGGAAAGTACAAGTATCTACCATACTTATATTGTTTAAGCATTGTTCCTTTTGAAAACCCTGGCTACTCCCAGTGATGTATATTAGTCTTATTACATAAATAAAACTAACTGAAAACGTGGTGATCTGAATCCTGAAAGTATTGTTAATACCCTCCTGTGATCACTTATTTATTAACTCTAAAGTTAGTTCGTTCGATCTATTATTACGTAAATACATCGTTGTTATCTACATTGCGAGCTTTATGACCATACATTAACTTGATATGGCGCGAATCGGGCACCAGTATCCTTTATGACTTTGTCACCCGTAGACCTGGCGGTCCTACTGTAGCTAGCAGTAAGGTGTGGGATAGTCAGTCCCGTATAGATCTATACACAAATATCACGTTCTCCCTCCAGGAGACTCTGGTTCATAAGGGGTAGTCCTCCACTTGGTTATGTTTGTAAGCGCCCAAGGACGTGTCTCCAATTAGATTAACGACTTTACGAATAATAATACAGGAAAAACCCTTTTTGTTATTAACATGAATCCTTTATAAAATAATATCTTTTATTTCATGATTCATAAGTTCATTTCCTTAGTTTTGAAAATTGCCTTTGCAAGGTTAGTATCTTAACACGTTTTCTAAGACTGATTTCTATATTCGATGTACGTTAATAATGGAATTATATTAAACAAAATAATATATTTGGACACAAGATTGCTTGTGCTTTTACTTGTATTCCCCCGCCCCCTGAAAACATTAAAAACTCGGAAAACGTAGGGGTATGAACTCACCTCTCTTAAGTGGTTTGAATGAAGGATCGATATGGGGTGCGGAGTGTCAAGTGAAGCCTCGAACACGATTGGATCCTATTTAATATGTAATAACACATATAGGAGTCAAATTAGGGTATTTCACTACTAGACACGATAGGAAACCACTCTAGGGACTTGGAAACACTTGAACTAAGTGTTAAAACCATATGTGATTGAGTGAGGGAGGTGTACGGCCACCCTAAAGGTGTGTACGGCCATGGGTGTGTGGCCCATGAGTGTACGGCTGTACACTCATCATGAGATGTGCTTTTGAGGTGTTTCCAAGGTTCTAACTAGTATCCAAGAAGTGTTCTAGGTCCCATGCTTAGTTGAAATGCAAGTTTGAGGCCAATAAGTGAGTTTACGGCCCTATGGTGTGTGTACGGCCGTACAAAGGGGTGTGCGGCCATACACCCTTCATGTTCATGCCCATTTTGTCGACTTTAATGTGAAACAAGGATATAGTCATGTCCAACTAGAAGATAGAGGTTAAACTCTGACTGTGGAGGGCCTCTAAGGACTGTACGGCCAACCTCATGAAGGTGTGCTGCCGTACTCCTTCAAAAGGGTGAATAACATGATGAAACTTGATGAATCAAGGCTTAGATCAAGAGGTCTTTCAAGTATAACAAGCTAGAGGATGGAATACTCACGTTTTTGAAGCCATGGAGGGCTCACGGTTGAGTAAGCTTGAGAGAGAAAGGAGTAGTGTGCAGCCAAGGGGAGAAAGGAATGAAAGAAGGGGGTCTACTCATATATATAGGGGTGGGTGAACCACCACCTTGAGTGTGTGGCCATGGGGTGGGGCGTACGGCCGCATACCCATGTGTACGGCCGTACACTCCTCCTAAGAGAGTGTATGGCCCGATTTTGCTACTTTACGACTTGATAACTCATCCCTAATCTCAGCCTTGGTTGTACTTAAGCTTAGAACACTTAAACGAACCCTTAAACAGTGCTAAAAGACAACAGAAACGAGTTAAACATTGATTGAATTGACTAGATGCACAAGATAGGAGTTCCGGGTTGTCACACATAATATGCTAGATAGGATGGGACCTTGGAAAAATCAATATATGCATGTATAATAGAGAAAACATAGATCCAAGGTTTCTAGGGTTGCATGTACACCATAGGAGTGTTAGAATGCTCAAAACCCAACAGTGGTATCAGAGCCTAGGCTTGTTTTCTGTTATATTGCTGTTTATATGTGATTTTGCAAAAATATGCCGCTGTCAAACTGATCAACTCACCGAGTCCATGAACAGACTCGACGAGTTGATGGTTTTTGTCACAGACTCGACGAGTCTGTTCATGCACTCGACGAGTCTGACGAACAGACAGCCTGCTATTTGAGTTTCTTGGCCAGAATTGGGTTAGGATCATTACCTGTAACTGTTTTGAATCATTTAAACTGTTTTTTTATGATATGGTAATGATTATCCTAATCTAATTACATGGTAATTGTCATAATTTCAAGAATTGGATTAATATGATTATGCTAATGTCTTGAATATTGATGATATGAATTACTTGCTTCTATGAGTTTGAATATGATCATGCTTACTTGTTTGATTATTATGATTATTATGATTATTATGATACATGATGCATATGTTTTAATGGAATCCATAACTTGTCCTCAAGTTATGGATAACCAAAAGTCTTTTTCTTTTAAAGTGCCATTAAATAAAACTCATAGGTTATAAAATGAAGAGTCTTCATTTTAAGAGCCATTAAACTCAATAAGTTACAGAAATGAAAGGTTTTGAATAGTTTCAAAACCTACCCTCAAGTTTTGGAATTTGTAAAGCCACTTAGAAAACTTTAATCCCAACAGCGCTGGACCAATCTGAGGCCGACGCGTGCCCTTCTTCCTCCGGCCGAAGATCCGAACCTCACACTATATAAGGGAGGGTGTGAACCCTCCCGGTTTATGTTGGGATTTTTCACACGTTTTCACTTTAAACCCTATTTTAAGCCAATTTTACATCCCCCGAAGCCCCGGGATCATTCCCAACACCCGAAACACGCCTCGAAGTGCCCGAAGACCCCGAGAAATTTATCTTTTCGGTTTGAAGCTCAACCCTTGCAAGGCCCGATTTTCAATAAAGCTCCCAATTTTCAACGAAGAAACTTAATTATTGTAACGAAGTGCTGCTCAAATTACTATTTTAACCCCCGGTTGTTTCACGATGAGTTCAATATATAGGAACAATTGTATGTTATGTTTTATATGTGCAAGGTGCTTTCTTGTGATATTCTGGTATTCACTTTGAGTCTTTGGCCATGTAGAGCACATCTCGTATTGATAATATACCTTTGATCATGTAGAGCATGTCTTGTATAACTTTTAGTATTGGCTTTGTGCCTTTGACCATGTAAATCATGACTCATATAACTTTTGATATTGGTAATGGGATAGGTAGGGCTGAAAGCCTCTATATGCTAGCAAAATGATAATCAGAAATTGTATAATTTTCTGTGTCACTTGGGCTAAACTTTATTGATGTATATCAAGTATAGAAATTCTTATGTCTCATTGATAGTATATCTTTGAATCAAATCATTGATTGATATGGAAAGCTTGTCGCATGATTCACATAGGTCTTTATTGTTCCTCTTTGCTTCTGCCATATTGATGTATATATATGGCATAACGTTATATTGTATCTATTATTGAACTCACTAAGCATCATCGCTTACCCCTCTCAATGTTTTTCATAAATTGCAGGCAATAAACACCCAGTATATCCATATACTGTTGGAAGAATTAGAATAGTTTATATTATTACTTTTGTATTTAAGTTTTAGTATGTATAAAATTATAATATCCTGGGTAGTTTTGTAATATATTAAACTTAGTCGGTTTGTATCCAGTCTTTTTGTAATAACACCATCATTGTATAATATAATATGTTTATGAATATGCATGTAGCATGTTTTGGAGTAATAATGTAGAATTTATGAAAGGGGTTCTTTCAGTTACTGCCTATAAAATGGTAGTTTAATGGGTGTCCACTCTCACCCACCGCTTCCTTGATTGGTGGAGGGTCGTTAGCCGAACGGGTAGGATAAGACCTTAATCCTTGTTAAAAGTATAATGAAATTATAAAGTAACTAAACCTTTATTAATTCCCAATCTTAGTTACTTTAGGAAAATGTGAAATAGGTGCTAACCCATGAAATTACACTTTGCACATTGCTAAGTCGTTAGTGGAGCGTGTGTGGTTAACCGGCACACTAACTTGGACTAACAAGGGTGGCAAAGGGTGGCTTAATGTTTATCATAGATCGGTGGAGCGCGTGTGGTTAACCGGCACATTTATTAGGTGATAAAATTAAGAGTACCAAGTAAATTTGCATGGTTATTCACACCTTGTTTTGTGATCCTCGGCATCCCAGTCACAAACTTGAAAGGAACAATCGAGACTTAAACATACCATTGAAAAGTTCAATGAATCTCAAAAGATCTAGGAATTTCAATCCAATTAAAACTTAATAATTTATTCTGTTTTTCGGGGTGGAAATTGGTAAATCGTCATTTACCTACCTTCAAATATTTTGTAGCTTGGATTACAACACCCCTCTTCCAAGTTATAAGATATTGTGTTGGGTCCTAGCCTTAATATTTCATTTGGGTGACTTATTAAGGACTAATTATCTAATCTAAACTTGTTTTTCTTTCTTTTCAGATGTCTTTCAACACTGCCACTGGCTCAAACCCTACAGGCTCCTTTCCCCTCATAAACTTGTGTGGGAATGTCACTTTTGATGGAATTAATTTCAATGATTGGATTAGGAACATCAGGATGATTACTCGCTATGAGGGAAATGAGTATGTCCTTGATAAGGAACTGAAGGTTATAGATGAGTCGTCTGCTACTCCTGAGGAGATTGTTGAGTACACTACCCATGAGAAAGATGCCACTAAGGTGTCTTGCATCATGTTGGCTACCATGTCAGCAGAACTCCAGAAATCCTATGAAGATTTCAATCCTTTTAAGATGCACCAAGACCTGATGGAAAGGTACCATCAGAGTGCTCGTCAAGAGAGATATGAAATCATCTCTTCCATGATAACAGCCAAGATGAAGGATCACCGGCCACTTGCAGAAAATGAAAAGGTTCGTGGACCGATTACTGAAGCTAAATGTGGACTTTCCTGAGGAGATGGCCATTGAGGACCGCTGAAAGTGGTCTCAAAGGTAAATCGGTTGTTACTACTACTCCTACAACAAACCCTGTTCTGGAAATCGGGCAAGGTAAGGGAAAGAAGAGGAAAACCCCTTCGAAGGTTACCATGGGAAAGTCTCTTGATGGCTCCTCTTCAAGTGGAACCAAAGGTGGTTCCATCACTCCTTCGTCAAACCCAAAAGAAGCACAATGCTTCTACTGTCAGGAAAAGGGGCACTGGAAGTGAAGATGCCCCAAATACTTGCAGGATGTTAGGGATGGGAAAGTAAAACCCACCCATGCAGGGCCTAAGAAGAAGTGAAGAAGTGGAGCACGGGAAGATAAACTTAATCATGGGCAATAGGAAAGCATCATTTGTGACCAAGATTGGAGTTTATTCTTTATTGCTTAGTAATGGGTTAACTTTAGATTTGAATAAATGTTGTTACTCGTCTAAAATGGCGAGATATATTATTTCCCTTCATAGTTTGTACAAGCAAGGATTCACATTTTCTTTTGATAATAAAATTGGTGCTATTGATGCTTTTTATAATGATGTATTTTATTTTAAAGCATTACCTTGTGATGGTGTATATGAAACTGTGTCGATTGTAGACAACCTAGGAAATAATGTATTACATATCGATTCTTCCATTAGTTTGGATAAAGCATCCTTGTGGCATTGTCGTCTTGGACATGTTAACAAGAAGCGCATAGGCCAACTCCAAAAGGCTGAAGTTTTGGAATCATTTTACCTAAAATCAGATGATATTTGCGAATCTTTTTTGCTTGGAAAAATGACAAAGGCACCCTTCACTGGTACTTGTGCTAGGGGTGAAGGTTTGTTGGACCTCATACACACTGATGTGTGTGGACCCTTCAGAACCGCCACAAGGGATGCTAACCGGTTCTATGTGACTTTTACTAATGATTACAGAAGATATGGTTATATCTACTTAATCAGGCATAAGTCAGAAACCTTTGAAAAGTTCAAAGAGTTTAAGCAGGAAGTGGAGAATCAGCTGGGCAGGAAGATCAAGATGCTCCTATCCGATCGGGGAGGAGAGTATCTTAGCATCGAGTTCCTTGACTATCTTAAGGAATGTGGAATTTTTTCACAATTTACACCTCCTAGGACACCACAACTGAATAGTGTGGCTGAGAGGCACAATCGAACCTTGTTGGACATGGTTCGTTCCATGATGAGTCGAGCTTCATTACCAATCTAAGTACACTATTCTTCAATTCTTCTTGTTTCCAAGTTTCTAGTAGGTTATATCTTAGCTCCTAGTTACAAAGTGTAGAATGTCTTGTGCCTATATATGCGACTAAGTTTATTCAAATCTAGATCGGTCTCAAATTTTGACGGTTGTCAAAAAGGAAGACCACGATGTGGAGAATTTGTTATTGGCTCATTGACTCTTTGACTTGGGTATGGATCGGGTTTAGACTTGTGGACCACGGCGTGGATGTTGTAACGCCCGAGATTTGGGGCTAGACGTTTAAGGGAAAATAATAAATAAATATTTAGTTTATTGAATAATTAAAATCCTCAAATGGGATAATTATTATATGTACCTGTTACGAGTTATATAATACTTATTTATTAAAAGTGTTATGAATATGTAATATTTGTATAAATCGTTTTATAAAATTATCGAAAATTGATAAAATAATGTGGATAAGATTGAATTAAATAATGTGAATAATATTGTGCATAAGATCGAATTAAATAATATGGATAAGATCGAATTAAATAATATGGATAAGATCGAATTGAATAATGTGGATAATATTGTGGATAAGATCGAATTAAATAATGTGGATAAGATTGTGGATAAGGATGAATTAAATAATTTAGATAAGATTTTATTATAAAGGCTATAATGATTTTATTAATAAATAGTTAAGGGGCTTTAGTGTAACTTGAAAGATATATTGTGTTAATACAAGAATAAATGAGGGACCATATATGTAACTATAATTTGTAAATTGCAAACCAACATACGTGTAACAAATATAAGAAAGGTCGTACATATTTTATTAATTAAAGATAATATGTGTTGTTTAAATATGTGATCATACAATAAAAAGGTATACGTGTTTTGTTTTCCTATTGCCTCTTGTAACTAGAGTTATACGTGCCAATAGTTTTAAATCAGTAAGCATTTTAAATCGTACGAAAGATAAGAAATAGGCTGTTTGAATTCTAGTATAAGTAGCAACATCTTGAATTATTTTCATATATCAACAAAAGACTTTCAAGAAATTATTTTTGGATATCACTTCACAAATTAGATGTTTTAGGCAATATAATAAGTTGGCATGCAGTTTTGAGCTTGGATCCATAATAGTAGTTAGTTTTCACTAATTAGTCAAGTGAGTGCATAGTTACTTTCATCTTACACATAGATATGAAGTATTTATATAATTTACGTGTTATGTGTGCATATTATCTGTATACTTGCTATCTATGCTGGATGAACGATTTTATACATGTTTTAAATTATTGAAAATGTATATGTATTTTACATCTACAAAATATGTTGGGTAAAACATGGGTAGATGAATGATGAGAGATGAAAGCTGATATAGAGGAACAATGGCAGTATGGACATAGTGCCCTATAGGTGAACATTGGCAGCAATGGACCTAGTACCCTATAGATGAGCATTGGCAGCTGCGCCACAACCTGTAGATGTTTTTGAACTACGATGTACTCTAAACATCCTAGCAGCTGCGCCTGAAGGATAATATCGACAGTTGCGCCTAATAGAGAACATCATAATCCTGGCAGCTGCGCCTAAAGGATAATATCGGCAGTTGCGCCTAATAGAGAACATCATAATCTTGGCAGCTGTGCCTAAAGGATAATGTTGACAGTTGCGCCTAATAGAGAATGTCACTATTCTGGCAGCTACGCCTAAATGATAATATTGGCAGCTGTGCATGATAGATAACATTGACAGTTGTGTCATTGGCAGCGATGGACTTCGTGCCTATTTCTTAGGACAATCCTTAAGAATGAATGAGTGAATGATAGATGATTCTTAGGAAATAAAGAAGATAATGGGGATGGGTAATTGGGTTAATTGTTTGATGATGAAACATAATAACTTTATTATTGTGGGTTGAAAACCCTATGTACTCACCAGGTTTCCCAACCTGACTCACTTAGTTTATTTGTATCACAGGTGTCGATATAAAGCTACACTACACCGAGAGATTAAGAAGATGAAAATCACTAGTATAATTGAATGTAAGATCTGTTTATGCTTATGTTTATGTATTGACGATGACATCCCAATGTTTTAAAATGAATAAAATACATTTCTTCGGAAATGATTTGGTAACGTATTTATCATGTTTTTCTGTGAACAAATTCCGCAACATAATTCGTTAAAAGATACTCTGATTTTCAAAATAAAGCATAAACAAATCGGTCTTTTTTGGCCGTGAAATTGGGGATGTCACAGAGGTCAATTGTATTTGACTTCGACTTTGATTTGGGTTGACTTTTGACTAACCCCTTAGCTTTGGAAGGTAGAATAAGAGTTACCTTGTATCACTATTTAGGTGTGGGGTAGCACTTTTCTTGACTAGCAGTAAGAGCAGCAACAACTTATTATCGTCTGAGAGGTGAGTTCCATTACTGTACTCTTGAGTCGAATGCACCAATGTCGGCCCACTGGATTATGCTTGTAGGATGACAGTTGTCATTGTGACACATACTGTTATCCATGTATGTGCTTATTATCTTTGTGACTCCTGCATGTGTGTATATATTTATGGGTGGTGCTCATACGTGATTTAGGCAGGCCCCGTTATGCTGAGGGCAGGGCCCGTATGCAATTTGGGCGGGGCTCGTATACAATTGGACGAGGCCCTTTTATATGTATGTGATATGTGGTATATTTTGGGTAAACTCACTAAGTTTTGTGTTTACAATTTTATGTTATGGTTTCATGTACTTCCTGTTTGAAAGGGAAGGGTCCGACTTGATCACAACGCACCCACCCATGTTTTTCCGCGCTTATATGATTTGGAGAAATGTACTCTGATAACTATTTTACTAGGAAATACTTTTGAATGGTTGATATGTGATTTTGATGGTGTTTGGGTTAAATTAAAAATGAAATTTTTACTTAGTAATTTTTCGGACGTTACATTAGATTTAAATTTATTCAAGGATAAACCATGAGTAGATGTTATTAATTGATTTCATTCTAGTAGTTGTTTATTTTATCCTATTATTCAAATAAATACTTAAAGTTTTTCATATCAACATCGTGTTAAAAATATTATTTCATAGTTAATCTCCGCAATACGCATACATTCGCCTAGTAATGTGAAGTAAATAAGCGATAACTTCAACTTTTGAATTTGTTTAATATTATCCCTCGAAGCCACTCCATCAGCCATTTCCATAGCTTCGAAGCCACCCAACAAGAAAAAAACATGATCCAAGCTCTCATCCTAGATCTAACATAAGTGACACAAGATCGATGAAACATTTATCCCACGTTTCAATAAGTTTGGAAAGATGGGAATTCTGTTTTTAAGCATCCTCCACACAAAGAAATTCACATTTAAGGGAATCCAATTTACCTTATTAAAAGAGTTGACTATACCATCACCTTGTTTATCAATAAGCAAGCTTAGTCTAATATAAGTGTCCATTTGAATGTAATATAATGATTTCTATTAGAGACGAAAATTCAGTCCCAAAGGTTTAAGTTCTGCTATAAAAACTCTTATATTGAATCGATTTAGAGACCGAATTCATTCAATGTGCAACAATTTCATTGAAGGGCATGACCTTGTGTTGATGTAAACCATTATATATCATGGTTTTCAGTTTGCCTTAATCTTCTTGCCCTATCACTTTCGTATATGTCTCCATAAATATTAGGGTTAGATATTTGTTGTTTAAACTATCTTAAAAAAATCTATTTGAGGATTATTTATAAAAGTTTTAATTATTGTCATAAGCACCTTCTCCTATAAAACCCTAGGTTGTAACTCATGCACGACTAGACCGAAAAAGTAAAACAACATTGAAATTTTAAACAATGTAAAAATAATCATAGATTTGCTAGGAATTATTTTGAATATAGGTACATGTTTTGTTAAGAAATGTACAATTGCTAATTTAAATTAATATGTAAAATGGTTGAAGTATATAAGCAAAGTTTTTATATCTATGTTAATGATAAAAAAATCATGTATTACAATGAAATATCAAATTTAGAATGAATCTTGGGGGATAAAGATATATGGTTTTTTAGTTAATAATATGAATAAATGCTTCCTCATATAACCGGATTCACATAATAATTACATGGTAATTCCGGATGAAAATCAAATAAAAAATGGTATATTAATAATTTCTTATGTTTAATTAGATGTTGATTTTATGGGATAAAAATGTATCGTTTATTTTGTTTTATAAAATACTAGGTTGTTTTATAAAATATTAGGTTAAAACATGTGTCCTATACAGTTTATAAAGTAAAATAATTTAATTTTTCTTAAATAGAAACATAATTTCGCTTGTCCAATAAAATATGTTTTCATAATTTTCAAAGATATCATTTACATTTTTAAGTAATAAGTATGATAAAAACAACTTATACTTAACTATTTAAGTCCCTAAAGTCCTATTGTTTATTCCACTTTAGATATGCAGAAAAGTAATTATCATTTTCATTTGCAATTAAAATAAGTAATTAGTTTTCATCCCACATAAAATAGAGGCATGAAGCTTAGGCATGGCAATAAAAAAAACCAAATACATTAAAATTAATGAGATTCCTAAGTGAAATCGATGGAATTCAAGATAAAATAAAAAAAAATGGAAAACAGAGACATCGTAGTATGGGTTTTATCGCACAAATTTATAGAAAACCAAAAAATAAAATCAATACATGATGAAGGAGATATCCTCAAAATAAGATAGTGCATTGCTATTACGGGCTTGGAAAAATCTACCTAATTAATAGCAAAAATAAGATTTGTATCATAAAATGTAACACCAACTTTAAAGTTCATTGTTATTTTAGGGTTATCTTGTAAAATAAGAAATTTGTTTAAATAGCAAATGTGACTCTATCATTTCATCTGATTCATAGCCCTCAAAGTAATCATCGAGAATTCTAATCAAATCCATGATATCGATAATGAGGAAAAAGTAGGAATATATTATTCAGGAAATGCAACCTTCCATCACCTTTAAGAGCAATCAACACTCCTCCCTGGACAAGACATTCCAACTCTTTTTTCCATGGAATTGATGATTCCATAGAGTCAATTAAAACATCACTTGAAGGGAGTTGTGGAGTTGGGTACGATTTTGCCTTCTCCCTATCATAAAACGCTTATTCAATGTCATCTTCAATCCTTGGTTCACAAATCTGGAATCTTCAAATATAGCAGGATTTTTTTGGCTCCAACATCTTTCTCAGTTTTAGCAACACCAAACTTCTGCCTAACACTGGAATTTATTATATCTTAAATGACTCGAATGAATGGTGTAATATGAACCCATATTCGTTCTTCATGAGTTGCAACCCCTCTTCCTTTTGAGCATCAACATCCCCTTCAATGGCCTTATCATAACTATCAACTGTTTCCTGCTTTGAAGCTTGAGAAGACTCCGATTGTTGTTCAAGGAAGTCCTTCCACCTATCATATCGTTCCTCCTCTTCCTCCTAACTAAATCCATGAAAAATATACAGATGTGTTTCTTTTTATAGTATAAACCAAATTAAGTTCCTATCAGAAACTGAAAGGTAGATAAAGAGAGGAGATGGAGAGATTATTAGCCTTTTAAATGCTTGAATATTCATGTTATCTCTGTATATGTTGATGTCTCACAGCAAAACCGTAGTATCACCAACATTTATCAAAAAGTTAATCAAGTGAAATAAACAACGATCCAGTTAATTCGTTCACCAATATCTTCTGATAAATCAGTCTCAACATTAAAATTTAAAATTCTTGGAGTTCCCAATGTTGTATTAAGAAAACTAACATGATCAAAGCTTTACACGATCAATACCACAAAGGAACCAGAAGAACAAACAAATATCCTGATTACAAGTGAAAATAGTGTTTGTTATATATCCAATGACATAGACAAAGTTGAATGGTGTAAAATATAGTGCAGCGCCCTAATGAAAGGGATGCCAAAGTGATAAGATATGCATAATTGTACCTCTTATGTTCGATAAATCGGTTCAGGCTTTGGATTGAGAAGGCATGCTAGAAGAATTATGTATATCGTTAGAGGTGGAAACACAGTAGGATTAATCCCTAGGGATTAGGTATTTGTAACATTAAATCGATATCGATGGTGATTTTGTTTCCAAAAGAGAGAAGACGAAATTGAGGGAGATATAATCATGATTTATGAGGAATGAATCGATGAACAGATAGAATGAGAAGAAACATCAATGTAAATCGAACTGACAATAATACCCGCGGGGTAAATGTAGTTGAAATGTAGCACATTAAAGTTAAAAAGTTTTTTTTTTCCATCACTAAAGTTTTTCATTAGACCACTAAATCCTTTTTAACCTATCAATTAAAACACTCTGCTTGAATTTTACAGGTTACCAGATTAAAATACTGATGTGGCATTTATAATTAATTTATATGTATAGTTTGGGAGCCACATCATATAATCCACATAGATAACAATATATTTTTAATTTGTTAAAATTTAAAAATTTTAATTAACCTTTGATATTATCAAATCTCTCTTCTTGTTCCTGCCCCTTCCTCCCTCTGCTTATTCTTCACACATCACTCTTCAACTTGCACCTGTCGGAATTGGGTTCCGATTTGTTGGTTCCTTTTTTTTCGGTTTTCTACTTCTAGGTTCTGATTCGATGGAATTAAACCTAAGTGGGATCAGTGATTTTGACAAGGGTTTTTTCCCTCTCCCAACCGGTACAGATTCGATAAACACATATCATGGGTTACAATTTCTATCAAGAATTCATGTATTCGATTTGATCTTTTTCAGGGTATCATAGTTGAGAAGAGGGTCACTAATTTAACAATAGTTGATGAGTTCTTTTATTGTGGCCGTCAAACCGGGACGGAACACGAACCCTAAAGTTAGTGGGTCTGAAACAAGAACTTCAGAACAAATTATATATGCAAATTTAATTCGGTTCAAAATTATGACATATAAAAGAGACATTTACAAACCGATTAAAATGAAATATTTTGATATCACTAGAACTTGTTGATTTTTCGCTTATTTTAGGTTTTGCACAATAACTTGTTGATTTTTCGCTTATTTTAGGTTTTGCACAATTAACTAACAATAAAATTCCAAAAAATTTTGTAACATTCTTTTGTTTAACACAAAATATTATCAATCAAATAACAAAATTAACTAAAATAAAATAAATATTCCTACTAATTTTCCTAAGATTTTAGTAAAATTCTTAAAACTATTGTAACATTCTTTTGTTTAACACAATGAATTCATAAATTGGCAAACAATAAATAATAGTAAATCCATTGCTGAAATAACAATTTATAAATTAAATTGGGACACTAAGGGGCCGTTTGATAGTTGCTGACTGAGAAAGTGCTGATTGGGAAATGTCTGTCTGAGTAATAAATTCTGACTGAGAAAGAAATCATGTTGTTTGATTGTACATCTAACTGAATGTGCTGACTGATACAAAATGGTCATTTTACACTCGTGCTCTTTATAATAATAATAATAATAATAATAATAATAATAATAATAATAATAATAATAATAATATTAATATTAATATTAATATTAATATTAACAATATTAATAATAATGTATACAAAAACTTCCAGCAAAATAGACATTAAATATACTATTTTAGAGATTAAAACACAAAAAACCATCTAGCTTGGTGGTAAACACCATTGTTTATATATGGGAGACCCGAGTTCAATTCCTGTAACCTCCCATTTCACTTGTTGAGCTGTGAATTTTTATCCAAGGGCAAGGGTATTATTGTAAAGCTTTGCTTTCTTTCTCAGTCAGCCTTCTCCCAACTCCTTTCTCGGTCAGACATTTCTTACCGAGTCAGATGGCCAAATTTTGATTATCAAACAGATTTTGCTGACCGAGTCAGCCAAAAACGTCTGACTTGACTCGGTCAGACGCGTATCAAACGGGGCCTAAACCATGTGCAGCATTTTAGTACTTTTAACATATTAGCTTTCATATGTTATTCAAGTTTAATTTAGGGATCAAAAAGAGAAAGAAAATGAGAGAAAAATGGCTTATCTTAGTCAAACGGTTTGAGAGATGAGACAGAGCACAGGGCTCAATAATATTCTGGTGAAGATGAAGCACCGGCCACAAAGGTCGCCAGTCGGAGTAGTATTTTCGCAAGCGTTTGATAGGAGACACGGAGAGCGTACAAATGTCAATAATGGCGTGAAAAAGAACGGAGTGGTGAGCACCGACCACAAAGATCGCCGTTTCAGTTGTGTAATTGTGTTTCCGGCATTAGCTCTTTTTTCCGGTGAGCAAATCTTTTTCCGACAGCAGTTAGTTTAGGGTTTTATATTTTCTAAATCATAGAGTTATAAAGTTGTACGTCAAGATAGATTTTTGGTTTCTGTTAAGTTTAAATTTCCGAATAATTAGCATTCTAATTTTAGTAGGATTGGTTTTGATTTTTTGAAAAATTTCCGTGTTTTTTTATTGATTACTTGGTTAGTTTCTTAATTTATAAGTCACATACGATTGATTCTATGGGTTATTTGTTTTCCTAAGATAATTAGTTATATTTTAATTAATGTTCTTGCTATATTCATGTATTATAATATAATAGGTGGGGGGGGGGGGGGGGCAAAACCTTAGTGTGTATAATACTTGTCTTGGTGAAAAATCAGGGAGGCCATGGCCTCCTGGCCCTTAAGAGGATTCGCCTTTGCCTTCAAAGAGTTGCAGGTGTGGTGGGTAATTCTTTTCTTAGAGAATCCCATGGTCAGGTGGAATGTTGAAACTGATGATCATTCTTGCAGAAGCTTTTGAAAAAGTACAACTATGCTTGGTATTCAACTTGGAGTTGAAATTTGATGATTACATTGTCTATGAACAAGAGTATCTCATCAAAGTTCTTCAAATCATCATGAAGGTAGTATACGAATACACATAAGAAATACTTATAATGTTCTCAAGCTTCCAACACGATGTGGCCTTGATCACAAAGAAACTTCAAACTACATACCCAATTAGTATTCTTTTATCTCTTTTCAATTTCCAATACCACCAATCTTTATGAACACTACTAATCAACTCAAAAAAATCCCGTTGGGGTTACTTCTTGACAAATGGATGAACCGAGATATTTGACGATGTTCAAATAAAGTCATTGGAAGAAGCCAAAAAGTTTGCAATCAAAGGTGAATTGGATGGAAACGTTTCCAAAGATAAAATATTTTTAGAAACCCTTCAGTTGTAAGAGAAATCAAATAATCAAATCTTTTTGTCTTGAATTATGGAAATTTGAAGCAAGTTTGTCAAATTGTTTCCATTTATCAATATTTAATGGGCATTGAGGGTGTGATTGTCATTTAGTTCAAGAAATCACAACTTCTATTGCAAATATAAAGACAACAAAGGCATACAATGAGAGAGAGAGAGAAAAAAAGAAGCTTCTAATTGAAAGGGGGGAAGGGGAATTACACATGACCCAAGGCTAGATTTAAGGGGGCAAGGCGGGCAAACGCACAGGCCTGAAAAAATAGGGTCTGAGATTTAGCCATATTGTCTATTTAATATTTATATAAATAATAAATCTTTCAAACAAGAACATAAATTTCATATGGCTTAACTGATAAGCGTGCTTTCATTTTTTCAAGTCAATGCAAACTCTCCAGGTTCGAATCCCTTCATTGTTGAACTGCATGCCTTTTTAATTGGCCTAAAGTTCCTTTGTGTGCTTCAATTAAATTCTCGGGTTTTTTTTTTTTTTTTGCATCCACTAAGAACAAGATTGCAAGATTCTTCATATCATATTTTATTAAATTATTAAGTATTTTTTTGTTAAAAGATTAATTACTTTTATTGAGTTTTAATACACTATGCACCCATTTGTTTCACTAATTTATAATGACTTCCAAAAAGATAATGATAGTGAGGACTTCTAGTTATCGGCAAGGTATCGTTGGACGATTGAAGGAGAAGAGTAGATTTTTGTCACATTTTACTAATGACCAAACTAACCATTAACATCTTCGTTTTACAAAAATATTTATACTTTTAGTGAAATTGTAGTATAAAATATCCGGTCCGGAACAACTAGTCGGTACTCATTAAAATACTATGATTTTGTTATGTTTATTGATATAAGTTTATCGTCATTCTAAAAAAAATAGTTTATGTAATTTAATTCGTTACACGTTAAGGATTAAGGGCCTTTTTTTCGGCTCGTCTAGGGCATTTGAATCCTCAGGACCGCCCCTGACGTGACGGCTTGACTTTGACTCTTTAGACAAGGGGTTGATGGGTGGGACCCAATACCTTTTATTTTAGCAAAATAATTATTTAAAAGAATGGAAAATAAAAGGAAAAGTGAAATTAAATTCCATGTAGGCTTGTCACCGATAACTGAGTCAAATCAATCAAAAATTGTTTAATTGACAGGTCAAAAGGGAGTTTAGTGGTCTAATGTTTAAAAAAAATAGTCACAAAATCGAAAATATACCTTTAAGTTTAATGTATTATAGTGATATTTTCTCGAATGAAAATGGTATTTAGGAATTCAAATTTAAACAATTAGTTGTCATATGACACAAAATTGATTCTTTTATTAGATAAGGAGAGATAGAATAAATTAATTGCATTGAAAATAGAAAATTATGAAAAAAAAAATGTGTAAATGTAATTAAGGACGTAAACAAATTGAACCGTAAAAAAAATCACAAGAACTTCCCAAGATTGGCATGCATAAAAAAATATTCGTTTACTAGAATATTAGATTAGATTAGATTAGATTCCGACAAAATTATATTGGTGACTAAAATAGGCTAACTAAGGAAAAGAAATAAAACCCAAAATTTTGAAGTTATAATTCTCAAATATGGATCTTAAAATAATGAGAGTTTAAATATTCTCATATATTTTTCTTCCTAGTATCCTGCTACACATATTAAATATATCATTAAATCATGTTACTCATATTAAATGGTGACAAGTGGATTAAATTATAATTAATTTCATTAAATGTGACACATGTCAACATTTGATATGGTAGGAGGATGAATATGAATAAAATGTTGGCATTCCAATTTTTTTCATGGTTACATATTTCAATCTTTCTTTGGTTTTTTACTCGTTTGTTGTTTCTATTTTTTGTGTGTATAATGTTTTGAGGAAAGTAGGGTCGTATAATAAAATATCGAAGATGGAGAGACCAAAAACGCCAACTCCACAAACTAATGTGGCAAAACTTGAGGTGTCACATTTGGTAAATGTCAGGGACCAAAAGTAGCAAACTATTGAAACCTTTGTGCTGTAACATCCTGTTTCGGAGCGTTTGTGATTTAAGGCTCGTGAGCGGTAATTTGGGTAAGAGAAGTTTTGAGGCTTTAAAGAAGGAAGGTTTAGACCCTTTTGGGATGTGGGTAAGGTAGGTTGTGTGATAAAAGAGTTTGGTTTGTGCTTTAGAGCCCAAGGGTATGGTTAAAGGCGTTGGTTCGGGCCTTTCTTGAATTTTGGATTTGAGTTCGAGTGGGCTTCATGAGAAATACGGTTGGTAGAAATGTAGGGCTTCTCGCTACCTTTTTGTGGATATAAGGATCGTTGGAAACAGACTTATAATGAAGAAGTTATGGCCTCCGGAAGTTTGGTGGTTTTGGGGTTCGGCCGGGTACACGGGGCGTACATAAAGGTTATGCGGGATGTACTAGTGAAGAGAACGGTATGCGGGGCTTGGCGTATGTTGGGCGTACTGACCAGGATGATCGCGGGTGCTTTTCGGAGTACGTTGGGCGTACTCCAATCAGACCCAAACCCTATTTTAGGGTCTTGGACCCTATTTAAGCTCCTTATCTCATAACCTAACCCTAATATCTCCAGCCTCCATCCCTTTAAACCCTAGAAATCGACCCTTAGCCTCCATTTGAGTGATTCTTGAACTTTTGGGTGATTTAGTGGGTTTTTGGTGCTTATTGTGGAAGAAGGAGTTTCTTAAGGAAGCATTGCTTAGCTTGGAGCTTGTATATCCAAGCCCTAATCATATTGATCTAGCTCCAGAAAGTATAAATTTTGAATCTTTGTGGCTTTGGATCTAGTTGGGTTATGACTTCTTATGTTTGGCCCTTGAAGAAGAAAGAACTTGGTAATCAAGCTATAGTTGGTGTAAAGCTTCTGGTGTTGGATTAGGTGTCTAAGCCCATAACTATAATTGGTATGTACTTGACCCAATAGTAGCATGGTCCTTTTGGGTTGCCTTCACCGGAGCAATTTGATAGGACGGATATTTGAGAAAAATGTTATTTGTGATTTATTAATATATTATAAGAATAATATATTAATTGAGAAATCATATTATTTAATTAGTATTGATCAAGATTAATTTGGAATTAATTTAGTGATCAAAAGAGACTGATTAAATTTACAGGGACTGATTAGGTAAATCAGTAATACTTATAGTTTGGACTAATGATCCATGTTGATTAGGGATGGGCTAAGCCTATATGAGAGTCCATGAAGGTTTGGTCCAAAGGGCCTATGAAATGTGAAGGGTCATGGTGAATTAGGGCTTACATGTAAGAAACTCTAGGAATTCCACACTATAAAGGTAACCCCTAACCCCCCTAAAATCGGTCAATCTCTTCCAAGGTGGAACCCTAGCCGATTTTGTGCTTCCTAACCTCTCTCTCTCTCTCTCTCTCTCTCTCTCTCTCATAAGCCTCCTTGTGCTTTTGGTGTTTGTGGCACATTTAAGGCATCACATTTGACGTGCTAAGCTTTTGAAAGGCCAAGAACTACAAGCTACAACAAAGAGGTATTCATCTAACTAGTTTTTATGTTGTATATCTCCAATTCCATGCTAGCTAGGGTATATGCTTTGGATAAAATCAAACTGCATGTATAACTTGAGAAAATTTAGATCCAAAGCATTAGGGTTGTATGTGCACCATAGGGATGTTATAGTGCTTAAAACCCATCATCTAGATCCAGAACCTTCAATAACTTTGCAAGCTTCTAGAGGTATAAAATCTCAAGTTGGAAACTCTTTCATGTAGATCTAGCTAGGTGGTTTTTGGTTATGGTTTTGGTCCCTTTGTGGTGGTTCTTGTGAGTAGAATTTACTCCAGAACCTTTGAGCTTCGTATTTGGTCCTTGTTGGGGTTATGGAGTCTTAAAGTTTGGATCTTGATGAGTATAATCATTTCATGCATAAGTTAATGTTCATTTAGTGGAAGTAGAGTGTTATTTCTTGAGATTGGGTCCTCTTGGGGCATGCAAAGTCACTAAGTCCGTGACTTTATGGTTCTAGACGTTCATTAAGATTTGGATTTGTGTTGTGGGCTTCTGGTCTTAAGCATTAAGTGCTTAATGGAAAATTTGGGTTTTTGGCGCGTATGTCGAGCGTAAAAATGGGTACGCTGAGCGTGTGCATGCAGCTCCCCGTTTTCAGCTGAGCAACCTGGTACACAGGGCGTACTAGGATTATGCCCAGCGTAATGATGGTCAATGGGCTTTCGCACTTGTTCTTCGTTTGGACTTTGGGCCTTGGCTTTTGTCTGGGTTTGTGCTATTTGGGGTTTTGATGGACTGAGGACTTGCATTAAGGATTGGACTTATTTATGGGCCTTAGTGGGCCCAATGGGCTTGAACCTTTTGTGGGCATGGTTAGTTGGGCCATCTTTGGACTTAGTGCTTGGGTTTAGCCTTGGATACTAATTGAGTTTAGTTGTGAATTTGGCTCAGTGTTTAGGGTCGGTGCACGGCAGCAACAGTTGTAGGAATGGTCCTTCGTCAAGGTGAGTCTTCTCACTATACTTAACTGAGTGGTAATTTATGTGAGACAGGAGGGACTTATTTGTGTTATTGACCAAAGGGTCTTATTCGTGTTATTAACCGGAGGGTCTTATTCGTGTTATTAACCAGAGGGTCTTATTTGCTTATACTGAGATATGTGTTATTATGCATTCTGTCTTTGTGACTTATGCGGTTATAATATTCTGTGTATATATTGACTTATAACTACGAGGGTCCATACCGAGACGTGAGACTAGAGGGTCTTCACTGAGATACATGACCGGAGGGTCCTTATCGAGATTTAGCCATGAGAGGCTAATTATTTGTGTATGTGGTATTTTGGAGAACTCACTAAGCTTCGTGCTTACAGTGTTGATTTAAATGTGTTTCAGGTACTTTTGTAGATTCCGAGAAGGCGGAGGCAAGATTGTACTCATTCGTCGGCTTATGATGTCTTGTGGATTTTGGGATACTCTGATATTGTTTTTATAATGATTTATAATTTTGTGATGACTTGGATTTATGAATAATGTTTGGTAAATTAAAAATGAAAATTTTGTTTTGAAATTTGAGGTGTTACAATTTGGTATCAGAGCCTTGGTTTGAGGGATTTAGGCACACCCTCGGCTATGTCTTGACTCAAACTGAGGAGTTGATAATTTTTCAAAAGAAATGATTTTTCAACACATTATTTTCCAAGGAAATTAAAGATTTTTGAAAGAAGGTCCAAAGCGGTGTGTATAATCTGCCAGAGCCCGAGCGGTGATTTCCCAAAATACCCTTACTTGATTATGTGTTGCGATGAGTTGTTATTATGAGCTAATAGAATTGCATGCTAGTTTAGGGCTAGGGTCTGCTCAGTACTGCATGCTAGTGTGCCTGCTTAGGAGAGATGCCTTTTATGCCTGTTATGTGAGCTGGTAGTGTTGCATGCTTATGATTAGTGTCTCCAAGAGTTGTGAGGTAGGATTTCTTGAGTTCGACGATGCATTTGTGTTGTGGTTAGAGCAATTGGGGTTGTATGCTAGTGTGGTTTCATATGTTGGTTTGGATAGCTTGTTTAGGTTATGTACTGGTAGAGGTTGCTTGATGCCCGAATGCTGCTTGCTTTGTGCTTTTAGAGACTTACATTAATATTGACTAACTATTAATCGAATACATTAGGTTGCATGTTACAAGGATTAGATAATTTTAGAAGGTTAGATTTAGCTCTATTACGCAACTCTTGTTTGAGTAACCGTTGTAGGGTGGGATCTTGTAGTCAAAGAATTATCTAGTACATGTAGTATGTAACTGTATTCGAGAAGTAGTTAGTAGGTATTAAGGGGAGTTCCTTTTGCAGCTGATGGCAGAAAGAGGTGTGAAGGGAATCCTAGGAGATCCTAGTGAGTATTTTCAGTCTGATGAGTGTGTTGTTTAGCAGCGAGTATTCGCTGGAGATTGGGTGTGTGGAATTGGATTGGTCGATAGTGGATTTGATTAGCTACTTAGAAAATCTGGAGCGATTCTCGAGGAAAGTATGAATAGATGTGGAAGGTAGTATTGGGCCCGCACTACTGAAAGCAGAGGATCCATACTCGAATCGAGGAGAATTCTAGGGGTTCTAAGTAGGAGGTTGAGGGTGGATAACTTGTTTTGGGTGCCATGATTCATCGCGGAGTGTGTTTCCGTCTTTACTGTTGGGTTTTGAGCATACTAACACTCCTATGGTGTACATGCAACCCTATAAACCTTGGATCTATGTTTTCTCTAAAATACATGCAAATAAGAATTTCCAAGGTTTACATCCTAACTAGCATGGGATGGGGAACTTGAATCATAAAATTACTAGTAGAATGACATACCTTTTAGTGGTGGTTGATTGCTTGGAGTTTGAGAGCCTAGCACCAATAGTGTGGATGCCTCAAATGGAAATCACAAATCACCACAAACTTTGGAAAAACTCTTGAGAGAATAATGCACACTCTTGAAATCAGCCACCACTCTTGTTCACACACACCTAGTGCCAAATCAAGTGCCAAAGACTCCTATATATAGTGTGGAGGATTAGGGTTACATCCATATAAACCCTAATACCCATGACTCTTCCTTTCCAAGGATCCATGGGTTAAAAGCTCCATGGACCATCCATGGACTCCCATGCAAGCCTAGCCCATACTAAATAAGCATTAGCGCACACTATATAAATACAAGAGCCCATATTTAATTAGTCACCTTTTTATCACTAAATTAATTCTTAATTAACTTAAGATCAATACTAATTAAATAATATGATTTCATATTAATATATTATACCTTATAATATATTAATAAATCATAAACATACTATTCTCAAAAGATTATCCATACAAATTGTTCGGGTGAAGTGCAACCCAAATGGACCATGTCGGGTCGGGTCAAGTGCATCTCAAATATTGTTATGGACTTAGACACCTTATCCAACAGTCTCCCACTTGGATAAGTCTAATAACTATATTTGCATATATGACTTCAGGAACCAACCGGCAATCGTAGCTCTCAAAACTCTGTTGAACTATGAAGCTCCATTTTAGATAAGTGATCATATAATCCTCTGTTCTCGAGATATCAGCCGGACAAATACATGGAATAATGTCATACTTATTTTCGGGCAGTTTGTTTCCCGATTTCCGATTTGTTTCACATAGAACTAAATTGAACACATCAATTAGGTTCTGACCGGGCCCGGTACATAGGTCAAAACAAAATCATCGAGGGGCCCAGATATCGCTTCTAATCCTCCAAGGACTAAAAGGAACAGATAAAATTTGACTCATATGCTTGTTCTACTACTTGTTGAATTATACACAAAGGCACGTTTTATAACATCAAGTTACTGATGCGTTTTCGTGCAATCAATGTACAACCAACTCATAGGTGACAACTCATATCTCTAGGTTTGAAGACTTATATGATATTACCGTCTCACGATCACTCGAGATAAATTCCATGAAGTGATATAAGTGAGCGTGGGTTTATTCCAATACTCAGAACTTATGAGCACTCATGAATGTTGTAGCAACCATTGCTATGGCTAAACACCTTTAGTCATCTACAAGCCCAATTCATGACAGTTTTAATTCATACCTACTTCCGACGTATGACCGACTGTGGAAGTTTGAATAACTTAGTCATTCAGAAAGAATAACCAAATTATTATGGAAGTCAAAACATGCAAAGTGAAACACAAAATAATTGAATCCAATATGGTCTCAGCACTTATCAATATAAATAAAACACCTTTTATTCATCACCATATTGATTACACATTATTCTGTTTCGATTTATCAACTTAACACTTGAATTAAAACAATAGTTGTCCCATGCTCCAAACATGTACACTATGTTTTCTAAACAATAGTCATGCCATACTCCAAGTATGCAAACTATGTTTGTCTATGATCCTTACTTTGTGAAGTATATTAATTGAACATGATTCCAATTATGCTCATTTCACAATCCCAAATCCTTACCGTAAATGTAAGAATATCAAATTCGTGTCATTTACTGTAAGTTGTTAGATTTTAAACTCATATGCATTGATCCTCTTGCAATGACTATGCACAAAAGTCACAAAGACCCGACAACAGACATTACAAAGTATTCCAGTGGAGATCAATTCCATGGAAACGAAGTCTCACATTCAAAGTACATTCCTTTGAATATCCTTCTTGCATAACAGTTTCTAACTTTCTCATAGATTCTTAAAATCCAACTCCCAATATGGAAAACATTTCCATATTCCCATTTTGACTATCACTTCTGAATAAGAGTTACCTCTTTTCAGAATATGTCAATATGGTTCCTCTCCAAAATTTAACATCATACTTCCAACTGTCCATAAGAAACCAATCTTAGGTAAACCTCAGATTGTTCTCGACAATTGCTTAATCATTTCAGTCATATCCGGTTCTATTCCTTTTTCCCTCTTAATGCTCTAGGCATTTTTGAAAATTTTAGAACGGATAAATATTATAGCATATGTGATCGATCCTATACCCGAAGCATATGGAACACGATTCATGATGTCTCACATAAAGACATGATGCTAGATCAGTCTTTCGCTACAATATTTTTTTTATTTTCCATGTTTTCAAAAATCGACTATGAAGAGGGATGCCGTAATTATAATCGAAATTTGAGAACACAATATATATAGAATTCCTTTATATTGAACCATTCCAACATGAAATTCATATATATATTCTTGACTAAAGATGATTAATATCTCAATCCAAGCTTTTAGGATTTGAAATGAAGTATAATCTCCTCTCCCTTAATTATAGCAAAACAACCTTTCCCAACATTAACTATTGTTTTCTATAATTAACAATACTTATCATAATTGATTATGCTCCCACTAGCATAATAATTATTTAGCATAACAATTATGCTCCCACTAGCTTTGACATATACTCAGAAATCGACTTCTGGAAATCAATACTTTATTGACTTTCATGACCAAAGTTCAGTCTTCTGATACGAGATGCTTCGACAAAACTTTATCTAAGCTTCTCAGACTCATACATCTTTCCTTAGATAGCTCACATGTGTGTCTAAACAAGTATGAAGAGGGATGCTGTAATCATAAGGTTTAGACCTTTTTTCCATTTCTCACAAGTCCATGTTAGTGTGCCGGTTAACCACACACGCTCCACTAACGACTTTAAGAATGCAAATATCATAATTGCTATCTACTTAAAATCTACTTAGTGAAAGCGTTTCCTCACCATCATTTTCATGAATCGGAAAGAACCCTTATGGCACTTAGATTTTATGGTGTATGTGTTCCTATCCATGTGAATTTTTCAAAACCATAATCACAAGACAAGGTTAGTGACAAACTCAAACTCATATGAATTGAACTTGTTAAATCTTGATTTCTTGCCTTTTGGTAGTACAAGGGCCTACCATTGCTTCCAAGTTTTTATGCACACAATTGAGAACTCACATACATAGTCAACTTTACCGGAATAGGCACAGAAACAAGAATTATGTCAACACGATAGGTTACAAACCTCAAGTCGTGTGCTAGCGATAAACAATAGGTTTTATCCTTGATTAGTCTTGAAATTTTTAAGACCTTTAAGACTCCCACTCTCCTCTTGACATATAAGTTTTTCTTTGTCAAGAACCATTCCTTGACAACCAAACAAATATTCAAGATTCTGTGCGGATTCTTATCAAGATAAACACTTCACACAATTGGTCTTAGTTGGTCTTTGTTTTATCCAAGACAGCACAACTTACCAATTTCAAATGTTCAAGAGTAGAAAACATTTTACTCTACATTTGATAAGTGTTTTAAACCTTTCTTTATGTCACTCAAGGTTACCATCTTGGAGTATAACTCCAAGAATTGTTTTGGAATGGAGTATGATTCATCTTCTTGATTTTAACCATTTTAACAGTTCATGAATCCTCTTCTTAGCCATACAAATGCACTAAGATGTCCTTAGAGAATCAAATTGTGATATGGTTCCATAATCATTAAGATGATCATAAAACATGATACTAAAGTACTCTCCCATCTTTTTAGATTTGAGAAACTTTTATCTTTCTGCCTAATTTGATTCTTCCCATTCGCCCTGCCATACATTGAAACTTTTCCAATGTTTCAGAATTGTACTTAAACTTGTAGGTACAACCATATTTACTAAACTTTAGTAAATCATGAAGAATAGTCTTATCGATCTTTGTGGTGGACTTTGACCTGCACACACCTAGTGTACCCGATCCTTTAGTCTTTCACCTGACTCACATAAACATGTGGTTAGGGAATTAGTCTTAACTTTCCAAAAATGAAAATTCTCATTCATCACGCAATACAACTTGCATGATTCCAAGTTTCGGTCCAATTGAAACTTGGGTGATGAGAATCTTTCCTTATTTGGTAAATTTAGACACTACCACAGATGAAAGTATCAAATTCATTATTGCTAGAAACATACAAACATTAACTTTCCATAAATGCCATTGCAAGGAGATATATAAAATAAAGTAAAAAAAATTATTTATTTATAAAATGCGGAAAAAAACTTTTTCCTTACAATGCAACTTTAAATGGAAACTATGTTATTACATATTTCCTAGCAATCTATCATAACTCCTAAGTAGTAGCTCAAGAATCCGATCTTCGAACCATGCGATGAAATCCATCTTCGCGATCAAATTCAGCATACTCTTCTTTTAAGCTTCTTTCCCTTTGCTTGATCCTGCAAAACATTAAAATGCAACCCAATCACATCATGTATTAAGAATCAATAATTAGGAACTTAACAGAGTTAGATAGTGGACTTACCTGAAGCAGAACCATACATTCTGACTAAAGATCTCAGGTAGTCAGGACATCTTCGATTCCAATGTCCCTTTCCTTGGCAATAGAAACACACAGGCTCATCTGAGCCAGCACATAGAGCAATCTCAGACATGGCCTTTCTCTTATGATCATCACTTTTGACCATGGCCAATTCCTTCCCTTTAGGAGAAGGAATCATTTATGGGATGTCCATGTCAGCTTGGGAGGCAGACCTTCCAATCAAAGTTGCTTGACCATTGCGCCAAATCATTGTTGATTCAGTAGCAATTAGCAAATAGGTAAGATCTATTAGGGTCATGTCGAGATCTGTCACATAGTAGTCTTTAACGAACTCACGATATGACTCAGGAAGTGACCGAAGAACCCAGGCAATAGTCAACTTTCTTGGGAACCCGACACCCATCATCCTTAGCCTGTCAATGTGTGCCTTCATCTCCAAGACATGTGCACACACTGGCTTTCCACCCTTGTGTTTACTATCCAATAGGACTTGAGTGAGTTTGAACTTTTCAAGTCTTCGAGCTTGTGAGTCGGGGAGAATAATTGGAGGAGGTGGAGGAAGTGAAGCATGATGTTGTGGGATATCATCTTCAAGAGGAAAGCTTGTTCCAAGAGATTTGGGAAGATCATACTTGTCTGAACCAGACATCTACAATGGGAGAGATTCAAGTTAGTTGATTTAAAATCCTTAATATAACACCCAATATGAAATATTAAGGCTAGGACCCAACACAATATTTTATAACTTGGAAGAGGGATGCCGTAATCCAAGCTATAGAATATTTGAAGGTAGGTGAATGACGATTCACAAATTTCCACCATGAAAAACGAAATAATATATTAGGTTTTAATTGGATTTGAAATTCCTAGATCTTTTGAGATTCATTGAACTTTTCAATGGCATGTTTCAATCTCGATTGTGCCCTTCAGATTTTGTGACTGGGATGCCGAGGATCACAAAACAAGGTGTGAATAACCATGCAAATTCACTTGGTACCCTTAATATTATCATCTAATCAATGTGCCGGTTAACCACACGCGCTCCACCGATCTATGATAAACATTAAGTCACCCTTTTCCATCCTTACTAGTCCAAGTTAGTGTGTCGGTTAACCACACACGCTCCACCAACGACTTGGTAAGGTACAAAGTGTAAATTTCATGGGTTAGCACCAAATTCACATTTTCCTAAAGTAACTAAGATTGGGATTTATAAAAGGTTTAGTTACTTTATATTCATCATTATACTTTTAATGAGAATTATAGTCCTTGTCCTACCCGTTCGGCTAACGACCCTCCACCAGTCAAGGAAGCGGTGGGTGAGAGTGGACACCCATTAAGCTGCCATTTTATAGGCAACAACCTTATACCCCCCTTATAGACCGACTTCGTGAATGAGGCATACTAACGGTAAGACTGACTTGCTCTTATATATATATATATATATATATATATATATATATATATATATATATATATATATATATATATATATATATATATATATATATATATATTATTACTTATAATACTATAAAGTATAAGGGTTGAATTTTAACTTTTAAAACTCTAAGGGTTGGAACTAAAGTGTGTGTGAGACTTTACAAATTCCAAAACTTGAGGGCAAGTTTTGAACAATTCAAGAACTTTTGGATTTTCATAACTTATGAGTTTAATTAAGGTTAAAAAAAACTTTTAATGAAGAGACTCTTGGACATCCATAACTTGAGGACAAGTTATGGAGTCCATAAAACTATTTATGATGAAAAAGACTCTTCAACTTGTGTAACCTATGGTTTTTAATGGACTTTAAAAGAAAAGACTTTTGGTAATCCATAACTTGAGGACAAATTATGGATTCCATTAAAACACATCAAGATCAAGAATTAACTAACAAACAATTTGCAAATAATTCCTATGATCCAACAAAACTCATAAGTTCATGAACATCCATATCAACAATTTTAAGAATCATATGAACACATAAAAAACTTGAATTTTTGATAATAGCCTTTGAAATTGGATTAACATAATCATTACAGTATCATAAACAGGTTTCATAAGCCCAAAATAATTTAGTGTAATGATTCTAGTCTAATTCCAGCTAAAAAACTCAAAAATCTGCACTCTGGGCCTCCTACTCGTCGAGTGCATAAACCTACTCAACGAGTAGGATGAAGATATGCTTGGACTCGTCGAGTCCCCCCATGGAATCGGCGAGTCCACTGTTCAGTGGGCAGAAAATCGACTTTTTTAGCATTTTGCATCAAGTTTTCAAGAAAACCAGCCTAGGCTCTGATACCACTATTGGGTTTTGAGCATACTAACACTCCTATGGTGTACATGCAACCCTATAAACCTTGGATCTATGTTTTCTCTAAAATACATGCAAATAAGAATTTCCAATGTTTACATCCTAACTAGCATGGGATGGGGAACTTGAATCATAAAATTACTAGTAGAATGACATACCTTTTAGTGGTGGTTGATTGCTTGGAGTTTGAGAGCCTAGCACCAATAGTGTGGATGCCTCAAATGGAAATCACAAATCACCACAAACTTTGGAAAAACTCTTGAAAGAATAATGCACACTCTTGAAATCAGCCACCACTCTTGTTCACACACACCTAGTTCCAAATCAAGTGCCAAAGACTCATATATATAGTATGGAGGATTAGGGTTACATCCATGTAAACCCTAATACTCATGACTCTTCCTTTCCAAGGATCCATGGGTTAAAAGCTCAATGGACTATCCATGGACTCCCATGCAAGCCTAGCCCATACTAAATAAGCATTAGCGCACACTATATAAATACAAGATCCCATATTTAATTAGTCACCTTTTTTATCACTAAATTAATTCTTAATTAATTTAAGATCAATACTAATTAAATAATATGATTTCATATTAATATATTATACCTTATAATATATTAATAAATCATAAACATACTATTCTCAAAAGATTATTCATACAATTGTTCAGGTGAAGTGCAACCCAAATGGACCATGCCGGGTCGGGTCAAGTGCATCTCAAATATTGTTATGGACTTAGAAACCTTATCCAACATTTACCGGTTATCTGGCACTGGTTGTTCAGACTGAGAATGGTTCTGGTGATTGTAGGGCCCGAGGGCCATGTCGGTCGGGTTTGAATGGAGTAGGCCTTGCGAGAAAGTTGAATTTAGGTCTCGACGGATTTGATTGGTGAGGTGCCAATTTGAGTCGCAGGACTCAAACGGGAAGTGGACGTGATGAGCTGTTTGAGAATTTGCAGTCAGGGTTGAGTGATTGGCCGATGGTTTATGTTGTCATTTTCTATGACAAGGATTATATTATCCCAGTTTTTCCATATTGGAAGGAAGAGAGAGCGAGCTCCTGATTTTAGAATTTGGAGGTAGGCCCCGTGGGGTACCAGATAGTTGCGGTATTTGCACCAATGAGTTATTGTGGTATGACCGCCTTGAGGTATTTCTTATGCCGAAAGAGAGTCATCAGTAGGGACTGGGACAGATGAGGACAAGGTTATGCCTTGATTGAGTATGGTAAGGCGTATTCTAGCAACTATTTCAGGTAATCGGGAGGAGTATATTGGGACGACGACCCTTGTTGTTTATGCTGCAAATCGAATGTGAGAGTGAGGTATCCTGTTTCTATGTCGATTCTTGCAATGGGGTGTTGGTTTAGGATTTAGAGAATGAGGTGTGTGATGTGAATTTTAAATGCACTAGTCTCTTATTTATAATTCCTAATTTATCGCATCTAAACCACACCTTACAGGCAGTGAACCTGATTGAGTATATTATAGATTTGATAAGCAAGGGTGTCGAACACAGGGGGAACAGTAGTGAATTAATTGAAAATATTTGATTATAGGTTACAAAACACATGAAAGGAATAAGGAAATGTTTTATTAAATCTCAAACAAATAACTAAATAGCAAATCTCGATAAACTGACACGAAGACAAATCACTTTAGGTACTTTAGTTTAGACAAATTACACCTTAAAATCATAGACAATTACACACATAGATTTATTTATTCATGTTCACCGATTTCTAAAATGAGTTCATGTTCACTATTACTAATCCTTTAGCAAACAAGTCAATTCAAGCAGTGATCAGTTGATTAAACTAACATGTTTCCTAGTGTTCAGTTCGTATCAAGCAAGACTTGTAATAATAGTTAATCAAATTGGTCGTTCAATTAACTCATATGTGGTTGGTCATCACATATGCTCACACATTAACTTACTTATTTTCTAGTTAACCCTAGTTTCACGTTCGCTAATCCTAGGCATATAATCTTGATGGTCATCAAAATAATAAGAGGCAAGCAATCAAGCAGATGTTCATACAACTCAATATACTTAATTAATAGAAAATAATTGTCATTAACACATAAGGATCTTTTAACAAGCTTAACAAGATAAATTAAACACAAATAAAACAATCCAATATAGCAATTAATCCAATAATCAAGGTCTCATATAATCATAAACTCAAAGTAAATGGTTTTGACACCAAAATCAGAAAGTAAAAACATAAGAGTATCACAGTGGAATGCTAAACATGGTCACGATAACAAACCACATGATTACCGACATGAATCCGCTCTCTAATCATTCAGATCTTCGCTCCTGTCAGCTTAATGGCCTTCCGCCCGCCTTCTAGACCCTCAAAACGGCCAAATATGTGTTACTTGTCGACTAAGGATCGATGGTAGTCGAAATCTCCCTCTGGTTGGCCGAACTTCGATATTTATAACTTTTGGAACCGACTTACGTACGCTGGTCGTAAGTTGGCGTACGCTGGGCGTACTAAGAAAGCCATCCCAATCCATTCTTCGTACCAAGCCCAATACGCTAGGCGTACGTCAATCTATGTGGGGCGTAGTCCTTGTCTCACCAGTACACTTAGCGTACTTGACGCTACGTTGGGCGTAATGGCAGACGGCGGAAACGTCCGAGGGTGGAGGACTTCATTTGTAGTATCACAACACATGCATTATAGTAATCATAGTACAAACAACCACTGTATTTAAAAAGTATAAGTATTTACATGTTTTTCGAACTTGTATTATGAAACTAAATAGTTGTACAAAAGAAGAAGACAAGACATAAATAGCTCCATCTTCTCAAAAGCTTGGGGTGTACCTGCCTACTGATTCCCTGAGAATACAAGTAATTTGAAAAGAGAGTATCAGCATAAAGTTGAGTGAGTGCATAAGTATTTATGTTTTGAAAGAATGTCTTCTGTTTCTTGAATATGTAACTGTTTCCAGAAAAACCCTATATTTTCTGCTGTATATGAAAAGTAGTTTTAGTTGCATAAAACTGTTCTATTTGTAAACCAATGTTCTGTATTTGTAATCCTTTTGTAAACTTGTATCTATGAGTATGTCTGAATTTATTAACTGTTATTGTAAACTGTAATGTATTACTGTAAACTGTATCTGGTAAACTAGTACTTTGAAATAGTACATAAGTTTAGTTAACTATACACTAACGTATTGTTAATATCTTTTAATGAGTTATTATAACCATACTGACTAGGTGCCCTGACCTAACGCTATGAGTGCGCTGAAATTTGATGATAACAATTGTCACTCACAGGCGTGTATGCCTGACTGTAGCTAGCATTCCGAGTGCGGGATTGTCATTCCCAATATAGATCTATACACACATTGTTTCGATCCCATGCTGGAGACTCTGGTCATAATATCAGGACTTTACTATATTGTTTAAAATGAATTAAACAAACTGTACTACTTGACTCATAAAAGCATATAAACGTTACATGTATAATAATTATGAAAACTCAATCATTCTGAGATAAATGATTACTAGTATGTTCTTGAATTAGTACTCTTAACCTGTATTTGAAAGAGTGTATACGCTTGGATAGTTTTGAATTAAACCTTTGTTTTTGTAAAACAATGTACTCTAGTATGCTTGAATCATGAATTAATGTTTCGTGAATCATAAATTATACCTATTATAATTTATATGTACTTTCTGTATTGATACTTAGTATTAATGAATACAACCCCTTGCTCAACTTGTTACAAAGGGTAATTGAAACTAAATGAATAAACTTTTATACTTGTATACATATACAAATATATATAAGTAAAATTTAAATGACACTCGGACAAATAACTGATACTTGTAACCACACATCCAAACAAGGAAAAGGAACCAAAGTGGGTTATTAGTCCTAAATCTTTTAAATCTTATTTATATAAATATATGTATACTAGTATGATTTTTGGGGAAAAATATAAATTTATAAAATATTTAAAAGAAGTTTCATATTTTGAAATCCATTTTGGTGACTTGATGTCTTTTTGAAACAATCACTTAAAACCACTTGATTTGATGATACTGAAATTCATTTCGATAAGATGTTTGAAACCATTTGTTTTGATAACTGTAATCCATTTGAAATTATTTGTTATAACACAAAATCTTTGTGTTAGACTTGTATTCCCCCTCCCCCCCTTAAAACAGTAAAAACTATGAAAATGTGGGGGTATGAACTCACCTGTTATAAGTTATTCAAATGTAAGGTTGGTGTAGGATGCTAAGTGTCAAGTGAAGTTTTGAACACAACGGATCCTAGTAAGCATATATTGATACATATATGGATATAACTAGTGTATCTACCAATTAATTATGATAGGAAACCACTTTAGGGACTAGAAAACACTTGAATTTAAGTGTTACAATCACATGTGATTGTTCTAAAGGGGTTTACGGCGACACAATGTGTTCACGACCATGGAGTTTACGGCCTAAGATGTTCTTCATAGGAGTTTACGGCCAAGGGAGATGCTCATGGCCGTAAACTCGTATGTTCTTGGGAAAAATGGTTGATTTCAAGGGTGTATGTTATGAGCTTCTATAGAATAACTAGTATACAGAAGATTACTTACGTTTTGAAGCTTGAAGGGGGTATTCACGGTGTAAAGAACTAGTATGTGTTCTTGGTGTTCTTGGTGTTCTTGAAGATCTAACCAAAAGAAATGATTTCATGGATGAAATCATAGGTTTTAACTAGATTAAGCAAGGATATCAACTTAGGAATGGAAGAATCACTTACAAATTTGGTGAGAATTTGAAGTGTTCTTGATGGTACTTGAGAGAATTTGAGAGTTCTTGACTGGAGGATATGAGAAATGAAGAAAAATAAAGGAACTCTATATATGTATGCGAGGGTTTACGGTCGAGGAGTTTGCGGTCCGAAGTCGGTTTGATGTTTACGGCCGAAGCCTCGTTTACGGCCTGCGAGGAGTTTACGGTCCGAAGTGTTTACGGTCGTAAGCTCTTTGCGGCCCGAATTGTATACGGTCTGAGGCAAGAATAAGATGTGAAGTTCTCGATTGTAAGCCTTTTCCTTCTAAATTCAACTATGGATATTATAAATATTTTAGCAAATAAAGGTTATTATCATAACCTTAAATAAAAATCCAAATAATAAAAAGAACTTTAGTTGACTTTAGTTTGACCTCGATTGACTTGTGTTGACTTTACAAATAGGAAAATAACGGGATGTTACACGCTAGGCATACGTAAATCTACGTGGGGCGTAGTCCTTGTCTCACCAGTACGCTTAGCGTACTTAACGCTACACTGGGCGTAATGGCAGCCTTCGGCAAATTTTCTTTCTTTTTGCTTCTAAGTCTGAATTCCGCTCCAATCTTTTCTTTTCCGCTCTATCGATAACTAATAGCTGTAAATTATAATTCAAAGCATTATAAGTACCTTTTAGTTCTAAATAAGAATAATAAATGCTAAAATATTAAGATATAATGTATAAAAAAATGTATAAAAATACACATATCAAAATACCCCACACTTAGCATTTGTTTGCCCCCAAGCAAACTTACTTTTAATTTACCAATATCGCATAAAATAATCCATTTTAAACTCAGCCATTATGCCAAGACTGCAACGCTTGCATTTGTATCTAAAAATTTTCCTAAGGACTCCCCCTAATTCTAAATACTCACAATCCTCATAAACACTCGCCCACTTCTTTTGAACAACACTCATTTTATGCATCCCTCCGAATCCATCTGCAGAAAACTTTCTAACCTCAAGGTATTTTTGGTCAAGCAACCCAAGCATACATAATCTAGAAAATTACAACTTTTCGATACCAATATGGAGCTCTTTGGAATTCTTCACTTCTTTGATAATTTGAACTTTAATTTCTTTGAATTCACCACCTTCTTGTTTGATTTTTGGTATTTTCAACTTTTCGATTCTTTAGAATTTTGATCTTTTGATCTTCATACTTTGACTACTCCAAAATTCTTACAACTTTTCTTGTAATTCTCTCTCTTTTTTTCTATTTTTTAAACATGTATCTCACTTTTTTTCACTCAAAACCTACTTGCTTAAGCAAGGGCGCTCAACTTCAACCTTTATTGGTTAAGGCATTAGTCTTACTCCAATGACTACTTAAGCTTTCCTGGATACATTTTTGGTACATGATGCTAAACATATTGCGCTCCTCAAACTAAGCGAGGTTGTGTTTTTATCCCATGATTTCACTAGAATAAAGGGGGCCACAAATACATTATAACGTATATTGGCTCAACTAAACATTTGGGTTCTCATGGGATCATCCTATACAATATTAGCAAAATTGTAAATTATAACTAGATTTTCCTAAATTAAACTATTTTTTCAAGTTTATAAATTTTTAAATTTTCCTAATCTAGCAATTTTTAATTTTCTTTTTCGACCCCCTACCCCACACTTATTTCATACAATGCCCTCATTGTATGCATAAAACTAATTAAGCTCATAAAAATAATAAAAAGGGAGAAAAAGGAACAGACTCCCCTGGGGTAGTAGTGGCGAAATCGAATGGGGCTGCTAAAAGTTGTTCCATAAATTTCCTGGAAGACTGGAAACTGGAACTGCTGCTTCTGAATTTGCCGGAAAAAAATAAAATCAAGAACGCCGACTTCTAAAATCTGGTGCAAAAGATTGCAAATAAATGCAATATGTAGTAACCATGACATGGGAAAGTGTCAACCACGTCGTCTCATCGAGTGATGTGAAATCTATATTATGAATAATAACCTGGACATAATGTGAAAATTGTTGGTCACGTCGTCATATCAAGAATGACAGCCTCCTCTTGCGATGAAAAACTCCCCCACAATATAGGAAAGTGTCAATCATGTTGTGGCAGCCGGGATGATACTTCTACCTCGCGATGAAATAAAACTCTATGGTGTGGGAACAGCTCATCCATACCATAGGAATCAAAATATGGAAGAAACGCCATTCTTCTAAATAATATACTCTCACAAAATCGACACGCACCCCACACTTATTAGAAATTGTGGGTCTTGACTATAAACTTCACACTCTCACACGACTCTCTCTCTCTCTCTCTCTCTCTCTCTCTCGTGATAAAGCAACAGTCGGACCTAGCTGTTGAACTTACTGCCAGCTTTCTAAGGGCAAAAATTCTGCAAAGATCTAAAATGAATCACAGAGCATCAGCATGGAAAACAAAATCACATAAACTAAAATAATTAAACATCCTAATTAAAACACACCAAAAAAATAAAAATAAAAACCAAAAAGTCTAATAAAATAAAAAGGATAACTATGTCACTCATCATCCCTGTCATCACGCTGATGTGTCCCTGATGGGCCTGCTCCATCATGTCGCGACTGGTATGGTGGAGGAAAAGGAACCGGGTACTGAAAACCTTGATGGGCAAAGAATGCGGTCAGCGCATCCCCATACCACTGCTGTCGACTCTCTATTATATCAAAACGCTCGTCTATACGCTGGTCCAAATAACGTATATCGATCTCTGGCTCCGGTCCCTGCTATGCTCCTCGAGGAGCAGGTCTACGCCTCTGAACTCGTTGTGGTTGTGGCTCAACTACACCCTCCTTGTCATCCGTGTCATCTGGCCAAATCCGTAAAACACCATCCTCATCCAGCTCGAGCACTCGCATCGACTCTAATAACTGTAGACTCATCGGCCGAATATCATAGAACACCATCGATCTAGTGATCTCCCGCGTCAATAACTGATAATATCTAGCTAAGTGTGTGATGAAGTGCCCCCCGCAAATTGGGTTGTCCTCCCGAAGCCCCCGGGCCCTCCTCCCCATATAAGCAGCTAAAGCAACCGGAAGGTTTAGGTGCCTCCCTGGAGTAACAAGCGTCCATAGGAAATACAAGTCTGTAAAAGGCACTCTCTCACTATTCTTATGATGCGTGAGAGACATAGAAATCAAACGATGCAGTAATCTATAAGTGGTAGACCGAATCATCTTCCCCCGAGCAGTAGATGGTATGTACGCTCCCCCAGTAATCTCTACCCAAAAAGTATTTTCATTGTAGTCATTTGGCCGACCCGTAAGACAATCAGCAAGGAATGCGGGGAAGTGGACACTCCTCGTGTGCTGCACTCCCGACTCATACCACCAAGTCGAAAGGAAAAAGCTTTCCTGTCATCGGGTGTCTTCCTAGGATCATAGGAAACTGCAGAATAAAACTCCAGCAAAAATTCCCGATAAACAGGCTCCTCAATCCTGAACAATCTGTCCCAACCCTGGCATACGAACAAAGGCACACCACTGGCGTCCAAGTGGGTGTATTGCAAAAAAAATTGGATCAGCTCATCAAGTCCAGTTCGGGACGCCAATCCCCAATCAAATGAAGGTGCAATGTCAATCTCCTTAGTGAGCAACAAACTCAAATTGTTCACATATTTGCCCCGGGTTTCATCATTCAAGCTGAGTGGGAATTGCAAGAAACGGTGATCGGTCACGTCCTCGGGTGGGTTCCTTCATTGAACTCTACGGGCCATAATCTGCAAAAATAAGAAAATCAAAACAAAAACAACACCAAAAACCACCAGCATTAAACAAAATTTAAATAACACAAAGCATGTTGGGCAAGGCCTTACGCTGGGCGTACATCCAGCATACGTTGGGCGTACGTCCAGGAACTCGTAACCGGGTTTGTTCTTTCTCAGTTGTAAACCATAAATTCAACGAGTATATATGCAGTGGAATTACATAGGGGTAGTCAAAATACGGGTTATACACAGGACGTAGCGAAAGCTATGCGTATGGCCTGAAAACCGAATCGAAGGTTATGCACATGTTGCAAGCCACATTTAAGTTCAAGGGTTTAATCTAATGGTCTGAATCGGTCTATTAAGACATAATCTGTTGGGTCAAAAATATGGTTTATACTTTACTTTTCTAGGAAAATATATTTTTCTGTAATGTAATATATATTTGCGGCTGTGTTCACGGCCAAGTGAGTGTTTACGGCCGTAAACCAGTTCACGGCCGTGAACACATCTAAGGCCCATGTTCCCCATAAGTATATAAATAGATGTTAGGTGGGTGAGGAGTGATTGATGCATGTGAGAGAGCATATTGTAGAGAGATAAAGTTAGAGAGAAGAGAGAAGAATAATGTGTGTGAGAGAATCTAATGTGTATGCAGCATCACTCATATCTTTGAATACATCATAGATTCAATTTATTCTTCTTCTCCTTCTCTTCTATTTTGATATGGCATCATCCGTTTGATTAGGATTCCGCACCATCAAACGGATCTGATTGATACTCAAGCAGATTGGGGACTTACAAGTGGTATCTGATCGTGGATTGTATTAATCAATTTTCTCATATCTGGAACTTATTTGATCTTATTTTTGAAGGATTTTTGCGTTTTTGGATAGATCTCTAAAAATTAGGGGGGGGGGGGGTTTGTTCTTTGCATTTTTGATAAAAACGAGTTTTGGATCGAGTTTTGGAGCAAAAAGGGGCAAAAATCGTCGTTTTTTTCGTATCTGCGAGGTGTACGGCCAGTTGAAGGTGTACGGCCGTAATCTCGTGTACGGCTAGGGTTTCTCGGAGTACACGGCCTCGGTGTACAGCCATCCTCGCACGTGTTCGGTCGGCATTCATGGCTCAGCCTCGTCCTCGCATCGCATCGCGCCTCATCCTCGCATCTCAGCAACCTTGCACGCGCATCAGCAAAAATTGGAATCGATTTTGGGGGTTGCCAAGGATCGAACCCGGGTGCCTCACTTCAACACCCCATCGCTTTTTCCACTTGATCTAGCTTGCTAGATGCTTCTTTCCTTCCCTTTTGAATTCAAATATTATATCTTCGGTTCATAATTTCGCATTTTTAACACATTTAATCCAAAAATCAATTTCTTTTATTTTTAATTTTCTTTTTCAACCCAAAAATTTTAGTTTTTAATTTTTGACTTTTAACTTAAAATTTTGACTTTGACTTTAAAGAGTGACCTTTGACTTTAAACTTTGACTTTCTCGTTTGACTTTCAAATTTTCAAATTTTCAAATTTTCAAATTTAGCTTTTCGGTTTGACTTTCAAGTTTGACTTTTAAGTTTGACTTTTTAAATTTGACTTTTAAGGTTGACTTTTGAGTTTTTAGTCAAAGGGCATATTTTTTATAAAAATGAGTTCCTCAAACATCTCGGTCAATGAAGTTTCTTGTTCTCAATCTTGTATTAAGACTGTCAAGTTTTTACGTGAACAAATCGAGTTAATTAAAAGAGAAAATGAGGATCTAAAATATAAGAGATATACTATTAGGAAAGAATAAAAACCATTAAAAGAAAAATTAGAAGCCAAAATTAGAAGCCAAAACTAATGACTTCAGGAAATTGCAAGAAGATTACAGCAACAAGTGTGTAAACTATGATCACATTAAAAGCAAACTTGCTGCTGTAACTGAAGAACTTGACACTTTGAAAATTAAGTGTGGAAAAACATATGTTAGTTTCACAAATTATACTGCGTCAAGTAAGTCAGTCGAGTCCTTAGTTGAAAAACAATTGAGTGTTAAAGATAATCAAACCAAGGGTCTAGGGTATGATTGTTGGATAAGGTGTATAAGTCCATAACTATTTCTGGTATGTACTTGACCCGACCCGGCATGGTCCATTTGGGTTGCATGGCACCATGCAATTGGATAGACTAAAATGAGAGAAATAACACTTATGGTTTATTAATATATTATAAGTTCTAATATATTAATAATATTATTTAATTAGTTTGATCAAGAATTAATTTAGAATTAATTAAGTGATCAAAAGATAACTAATTAAATATATGGGTAGATTATGTAAATCTTCCATATCTTATATAGTGGGCTAAGAGGCTCCATGGATTATCAAGTTGGGTTCCACCCATAGGATGCTCCATGGAGGCTCCATGGGAGTTACAAACCCATGGGTCATGGAAATGAAGAGTCATGCCACATTAGGGTTTACATGGTGTAACCCTAGATGTGACACACTATATAAGCAACATGTTCTCCACCAAAATCGGCGACACTAAGAAACAAGAGGGCCAGAGCCGATTTTGCAAGTGTAATATTCTCTCAAAGTTTACTCATTTGCATTTGGTGATGTGTGAAGCATTTGAGGCATCACACTTGGGGTGCTAGGCTCACAAGGTTTCAAGGATCATAATCAACAACAAGGTAAGTTATTCTATCTTTCATTCAAGTTAAAATGTTCCCCATGTATGCTAGATAGGAATATAACCTTGGAATTCAACTTTGCATGATTATTAGACAAACATAGATCCAAGGTTATTAGGGTTGCATGTACACTTAGGAAGTGTTAGAATGCTCAAAACCCATCAGTGGTATCAAAGCTAGGTTCGTTTGTTGTTGTTTTTTTTTTTTTTTGTGCAAACAGCTTGAAAAAAAATCATTTTTTTGTTTTCTGCTCGTATGAAAGTTTGCACATTTGTTGCTGGAAATGGACTAGAAACATTACCCTAAACTGTTTTGATGTTTTAAAGCTTGTTTTAGATGGTGTAATGTTTATGCTAATCCATTTACAACGGCAATTATTAAAATTACAGGTTTTTTTTAAGTGTAATTTTTGATTCTTGAAAGTGTTCATATTCATGTTCTTGAACTTATGAAGATTAGATGATCATAGGAATTTTTTGTAACCTTCATGGTAGTTTAATTCATGATCATAATGTGTTTTAATGGAGTCCATAACTTGTCCTCAAGTTATGGAAAACCAAAAGTCTCACTTTTATTAAAGCCATTAAAAGAACACAAGAGTTATAAAAATGAAGAGTCTTCATTTTTATTACTCAATTAATTCATAAGTTATAAGAAATGAAAAGTTTTGGAAGTTTACAAAACTTGCCCTCAAGTTTTGGAACATGTAAAGTCTTGATTAAAACTTTAGTTCCAACCCTTAGAATTTTAAAAGTTAAAATTCAACCCTTATACTTTATAATATTATAAGTTACTAATATATATATGTATAACGTCAAGTCGTCTTACCGCTAGTACGCCTCATTCACGAAGTCGGTCTATAAGGGGAGTATAAGGTTGTTGCCTATAAAATGGCAACTTAATGGGTGTCCACTCTCACCCACCGCTTCCTTGATCGGTGGAGGGTCGTTAGCCGAACGGGTAAGACAAGGACTTATAAATTCTCATTAAAAGTATGATGAATATTATAAGGTAACTAAATGCTTTTATTAAATTCCCAATCTTAGTTACTTTAGGAAAATGTGAATAAGGTGCTAATCCATGAAATTACACTTTACACTTTGGTTAAGTCGTTGGTGGAGCGTGTGTGGTTAACCGGCACACTAACTTGGACTTAACAAGGTAGGTAAAGGGTGACTTAAGGTTTACCATAGCATCGGTGGAGCATGTGTGGTTTACCGGCACATCGATTGAGTGATAAACATTGAGGGTACCAAGTGATTTGCATGGTTACTTCACACCTCGTTTTGTGATCCTCGGTATCCCAGTCACAAAACTTGGAGGGCACACTCGAGATTGAAACATGCCTTTGAAAAGTTCATTGAATCTCAAAAGAATCTAGGAATTTCTAAGAACCAATTAAAAACCTAATATTTATATTTCGTTTTTCATGGTGGAAATTGGTGAATCGTCATTCACCTACCTTTCAAATATGTTATAGCTTGGATTACGGCATACCTCTTCTAAGTTATAATATATTGTGATTGGATCCTAGCCTTAATATTACATTTGGGTGTTTTATTAAGGACTCTCTTAATATCTAAACTAATCTTGTCCTCTTCTTTCAGATGTCTTCAAACAATGCTGCTTCTGGCTCTAATCCTAATGGCTCCTTTACCCTTATGAACTTGTGTGGGAAAGTCACTTTTGATGGATCCAACTTCAATGAATGGATCAGAAACATCAGGATGATTACCCGCTACGAGGACAAAGAATATGTCCTTGACAAGGAGCTTAAGGAGATTGATGATACCACTGCAACTCCCCAGGAGATCGCTGACTTCCGGGCACATGAAAGGGATGCTACAAAAGTGGCATGCATCATGTTGGCCACCATGACAGCGGAACTCCAAAAGTCCTATGAGGACTTCTACCTTTTTGAAATGCACCAAGATCTGATGGAAAGATACCATCAAAGTGCACGACAAGAGAGGTATGAAATCATATGCTCTATCATAACAACCATGATGAAGGACGGGGAATCCGTCACGAGCCACATGCAGAAAATGCAAAGGTATGTGGATCGGTTGCTGAAGCTTAATGTGAACTTCCCTGAGGAGCTTGCAATAGATATCATTTTGCACTCCTTACCATCGTGCTATGATCAATTCCGCATGACATATCACATGAATAAGGAAGAGGTCACACTCAGCAAACTTCAGGGACTCCTCAAGACCGCAGAAACAGGTCTTAAGGGTAAGTCGGTTGTTAACACTCCTACTCCAAACTCCGCCCCGGTTTTGGCAATCGGGAAAGGTAGAGGGAAGAAGAGGAAGAGCTCTTTGAAGGGTACCAAGGCTAGGACCCTTGATGGCTCTTGTTCAAGTGGAACCAAGAAAGGTTTTGTCACTCCTTCTTCTGACCCTAAAGAGGCTGAATGCTTCTATTGCCATGAAAAGTCACATTGGAAGCGGAACTGCCCAAAGTACCAGCAAGATGTGAAGGATGGGAAAGTTAAACCCAACCATGCAGGTATTTACACTATCTTATCTAATAACTCACCCCATTTTAACTCTTGGGTCCTTGATACCGGTTGTGGTATTCATATCTGTTCTGATTTGCAGGGACTAAGAAGAAGTGAGAATGTGGAGCATGGAAGAATAAACTTAATCATGGGGAATAGGAAAGCTTTACCTGTCACCAAGATTGGAGTTTATACTTTATCGCTAAGTAGTGGGTTTAGTTTAGATTTGAATAAATGTTGTTATTCGCCAGAAATGGCAAGAAATATTATTTCCTTTCATGCATTGTATAAACAAGGTTTCACCTTTTCATTTGATAATGAAGTTGGTTCGATTAATGCTTTCTTTAATAATGTTCTTTATTTTAAAGCATTACCTTGTGATGGTTTCGTATGAAACTGTATCTGTGGTTGATAACTTAGGAAATAATGTATTGTGTATTGATTCTGTTAATGATAATAACTTGGATAAAGCATCATTATGGCATTGTCGTCTTGGACATATAAGCAAGAAACGCATAGGCCAACTCCAAAAGAATGGAGTATTGGAGTCATTTGACCTAAAGTCAGATGATAGTTGCGAATCATGCTTACTTGGAAAAATGACAAAGTCACCCTTCACAGGTTCTTGTGAGAGGGGTGAAGGTTTGTTGGATCTTATACACACGGATGTGTGTGGGCCCTTCAAACATGCCACAAGGGATGCTAATCGTTATTATTTGACTTTTACTGATGATTACAGTAGATATGGATATGTCTACTTAATCAAGCATAAGTCAGAGACTTTTGAGAGGTTTAAAGAGTTTAAACAGGAAGTCGAGAATCAATTGGGCAGGAACATTAATGCTTCGATCTGATCGAGGTGGTGAGTATCTTAGTTCAGAGTTCCTCGACTATCTTAGGGAATGTGGGATTGTCTCACAATTGACACCTCCCAGGACACCACAGTTGAATGGTGTAGCTGAGAGGCGTAATCGAACCTTGTTGGATATGGTTCGTTCCATGATTAGTCGAGCTTCGCTACCAATCTCATTTTGGGGGTATGCCTTAGAGACTGCCGCCCATATCCTTAATCTAGTTCCCACAAAGAAAGTTGCCAAAACTCCTCATGAGATGTGGACTGGTAAAGTACCCAAACTAGACCACATTAAGATTTGGGGTTGCGAGGCTTTCGTGAGACGCGAGACTCATGATAAGCTCGAACCTCGAAGTGAGAGGTGTATTTTCATCGGCTACCCATAGAAATCCTTTGGTTACCTCTTCTACAGACCTAGTGAGAATGTGGTCTTTGTAGCTAGGAGGGCTTTCTTTCGAGAGAGAGAGTTCATAAGCCAAGGAGACAGTGGGAGGCAAGTTGACCTTGAAGAAATTCAAGAGTCAAGTGGTGAAGGAACTTCAAACCCTAGCACTCAACTTGAGGAGGAAACTCCTGTTGAGCCAATTGACAAGTCTGTACCTCTGAGGCGTTCCACAAGGGTTAGGAATGCACCTGAGCATTACTATGGATTCCATATTACTACGGAAGGTGATACACTTATCAGTGATGAGACACTGATAGGTCTGGATGAACCTAACAGTTACGTGGAAGCCATGGCAGGCCCTGAGTCAGCCAAGTGGAAAGAGGCAATGGACAGCGAGATACAATCCATGTATGACAATCAAGTTTGGAACTTGGTTGAGAATGTACCAGGTCGTAAGACTATAGGGTGCAAATGGATCTTCAAGAAGAAGACCGACAAGGATGGTAATGTACACACTTATAAGGCACGACTGGTTGCAAAGGGTTTCTCACAAACTCCGGGAGTTGATTATGATGAGACCTTTTCTCCAGTGGCCAAGATTAAGTCTATTAGGGTTCTGTTAGCCATAGCTGCATTTCATGACTATGAAATATGGCAAATGGATGTCAAAACCACTTTCCTTAATGGAAAGTTGGCTGAGGATGTTTACATGAGTCAGCCAGAGGGTTTTGTCAATACATAGTACCCTAATAAAGTGTGTAAGCTTGAGAAATCCATTTATGGGTTAAAGCAAGCACCTCGCAGATGGAATCTTTGCTTTGATGAGAAAGTCAAAGAATTTGGCTTTTCTAGGAGTGAAGATGAATCTTGTGTATATGTCAAGGCTAGTGGGAGTATAGTTAGCTTTTTGGTATTGTATGTGGATGACATACTACTCATAGGAAATGACATCCCAACTCTGCAGGAAGTTAAGTCCTGGCTTGGGAAGTGTTTCTCTATGAAGGACCTAGGAGAAGCTGCCAATATTCTAGGGATAAGGATCTTGAGAGACCGGAGTAAAAGACTAATTGGACTTAGTCAGAGTACCTACTTGGATAAGGTGCTGAAGAGATTCGGCATGCAGGACTCCAAGAAAGGAGAGTTACCCATCCAGAGTAACGCCAGATTGAGTAAGACACAAAGCCCTAGTACTGAGGCTGAGATAGCAGAAATGAGTCAAATACCTTATGCTTCGGCTGTAGGATCGATCATGTATGCTATGACGTGTACTCGACCTGATGTAGCCTTTGCTTTGAGCATGGTTAGCAGGTATCAGGGGAACCCTGGCAAGGTACACTGGACTGCGGTAAAGAATATCCTCAAGTACCTACGGAGGACTAAGGACTGGGTCCTTACCCTCGGTGGGAGAGAAGACTTGAGAGTTGTAGGGTATAGTGATGCTAGCTTTCAGACTGATAGGGATAATTTCCGCTCTCAGTCAGGCTGGGTCTTTACCTTAAATGGAGGAGCAATTTCTTGGAAGAGTTCCAAGCAAGAGACAGTGGCTGATTCAACTTGCGAATCAGAGTATATAGCAGCTAGCGAGGCAGCAAAGGAGGCGATATGGCTGAAGAACTTCATTGGAGACCTTGGAGTTGTACCAGCTATTAAAGAGCCAATGGAAATTTTATGTGATAGTGAAAGTGCAGTTGCCTTAGCCAAGGAACCAAGGGATCACGGGAGATCCAGACACATCGACAGAAAATACCATTTCATCATACATCGAATAGAAGAAGGACTCCTCGTGGAAAAGAGGGTATCAACGGATGAGAATCCAGCAGATCCCCTCATGAAGGGACTGACTCGGGTTAAGCATCTCTAGCATGCTCGGAGCATAGGGCTGAAGGATGATATTAGATTTAGTAGTTAGATAACCTTGAAATTTGTAAAGTGTAATTGACATTAGATGATGAATAAAAGGTGTTTTATTTATGAGTAAAGTGTTGCTATCTCTTGTCGATCGTTTACTATATTTCTTTTGCATGTTTTGACTTCCAAAATAATTATGTTTGGTATATCATATTATTCGAACCTCCACAGTCGGTCATATGTCGGAAGTAGGTATGAATCAAGACTGTCATGATTGGTTGCAGAGGTCTAAGTTGTTGGACATGGCTACAACACTCATGAGTGCTCATAAGTTCTGAGCATTGGACTCAACCCACGCTCACTGGAATCACTTCATGGAATTTATCTCGAGTGATCGTGAGACGGTAATATCATATAAGTCTTCAAACCTAGAGATATGATTTGTTACTTATGAGTTGGTTATGCATTGATTGTACGTTAACGCATTGGTAACTCGATGTTATAAAACGTACTTTTGTGTATAATTCAATGAGTGCTAGAACAAACATATGAGTCGAAGTTTATATGTTCCTTCTTGGATTAGAAGCTGATATCTGGGCCCCTCGATGATTTTGTTTTGACCTATGTACCAGGCCCGGTCAGAACTAAATTGATGTGTTCAATTAAGTTCTTTGTCAAACAAATCGGAAATCGGGAAACAAACTACTGGACAATAAGTAAGACATTGTTCCATGTATTTGTCCGGCTGATATCTAGAACAGAGGATTATATGATCACTTATCTTAAATGGCGTATCATCATCTTCTCAGTTCCGAGAGACCTTGAAAGAGCTACGATTGCCGATCGGTTCCTGAAGTATTGCAGTTATAGTTATTAGACTTATCCAAGTGGGAGACTGTTGGATAAGGTGTATAAGTCCATAACTATTTCTGGTATGTACTTGACCCGACCCGACATGGTCCATTTGGGTTGCATGGCACCATGCAATTGGATAAACTAAAATGAGAGAAATAACACTTATGGTTTATTAATATATTATAAGTTCTAATATATTAATAATATTATTTAATTAGTTTGATCAAGAATTAATTTAGAATTAATTAAGTGATCAAAAGATAACTAATTAAATATATGGGTAGATTATGTAAATCTTCCATATCTTATATAGTGGGCTAAGAGGCTCCATGGATTATCAAGTTGGGTTCCACCCATAGGATGCTCCATGGAGGCTCCATGGGAGTTACAAACCCATGGGTCATGGAAATGAAGAGGCATGCCACATTAGGGTTTACATGGTGTAACCCTAGATGTGACACACTATATAAGAAACATGTTCTCCACCAAAATCGGCGACACTAAGAAACAAGAGGGCTAGAGCCGATTTTGCAAGTGTAAGATTCTCTCAAAGTTTACTCATTTGCATTTGGTGTTGTGTGAAGAATTTGAGGCATCACACTTGGGGTGCTAGGCTCACAAGGTTTCAAGGATCATAATCAACAACAAGGTAAGTTATTCTATCTTTCATTCAAGTTAAAAATGTTCCCCATGTATGCTAGATAGGAATATAACCTTGGAATTCAACTTTTCATGATTATTAGACAAACATAGATCCAAGGTTATTAGGGTTGCATGTACACTTAGGAAGTGTTAGAATGCTCAAAACCCATCAACTGTAATGTTCACAAGAGGCGAAGCCAATCGTTTTCTGTTTGCTCTTGTTGATAAACATTTGTTCTCAACAGACTGCTTAGAGCACATTATCAATATCATCCATCGATGCAAGTAGAACTCTGAGGCAGATAAAAAGAACTTCACGGACATGCTTCGGTGGTACATTACTTTTCTTCATCATCTATTGGCCATTATACCGAAGGTGTTCAAGACAGTCAAGAAATCTTCTGCAGCTCAACCGAAGTGAGCTCTCGGCTCCAATGACGCAAAGGGGGAGATTGTTGGGTATTGATGTGTTGCGTCATGGGCTTGTTTTGTATATCCGGATTGGGCCTGTCCATCCGTGTTTATCTAGTAGGGTTTAACTATAAATAGTGCATGCATGTATGCATTAGAAAGGCTATTGATTATCATTGATTATTGTTTTGTAACCCTAAGCACCTCTACATTCGAAGTTCTTAGGCGAGCTCTTCTGAGGTGTTAACATTTTAATCATACGACATCTTTAAAGCCATTCTTGTGTTCTTATTTACGTCCTTAATTGTTTGCCTGCATAGAATCTATCGATCCTAATAGAACTTTGTTCTAACAGATTCCTTACTCCATCTAGTGTAAATCACTGATTTCATCCATGAAATCAGCTCATTCTAGTGAATCTTCAAGTGTTCTTCAAGAACACCAAGAACACCTACTAAGTTCTTGGGCTCCAAACACCCCCATGCGCTTCTACACTGTAAGTACCCTACTCCTACATGTGTTTAGCTATATTTGAGCCTTGTTAAAAGCACCAAAACTCGATCTGAAAGGAGTGTGCGGCCGCACACCTTCATGTGGCCGTACACCCCTTATTTTGGTGCTTTAAGGCCTTAAACTCATGTAGTATTCTAGCACATGATCAAAGATACTTAGGGGATGCAAGATCTGACCATGGAATCTCGTTTTGGACCATTTTTGCTAGGAGTGTGCGACCGCACACATCATGGCCGCACACACTTGGCCGCACACACCAAGTGTGACCGCACACACACTTTTAAGGTCCAAAATAGCAACAAACTCCCAATCTGGCTAAGAAATGGCCAAAACACCTTCTTAGGATCATCACAAAGACTTGGAAAATCGATTTGGACACACTTCTATGGGAGTGTACGGCCGCACACAGGCCTGGCCGCACACTCTGGCCGCACACCTGGCCGCACACTCACAAAAGTCAAGTTTGGTGGCCTTACACTCAAATCCAAGGCCCTACACTCATTTAGGGACTTCAAGAGGTGTTTGTAACACTTAATTCCAAGTGTTTTCATGTCCCTAAGGGGGTATTCACGGTGTAAAGAACTAGTATGTGTTCTTGGTGTTCTTGGTGTTCTTGAAGATCTAACCAAAAGAAATGATTTCATGGATGAAATCATAGGTTTTAACTAGATTAAGCAAGGATATCAACTTAGGAATGGAAGAATCACTTACAAATTTGGTGAGAATTTGAAGTGTTCTTGATGGTACTTGAGAGAATTTGAGAGTTCTTGACTGGAGGATATGAGAAATGAAGAAAAATAAAGGAACTCTATATATGTATGCGAGGGTTTACGGTCGAGGAGTTTGCGGTCCGAAGTCGGTTTGATGTTTACGGCCGAAGCCTCGTTTACGGCCTGCGAGGAGTTTACGGTCCGAAGTGTTTACGGTCGTAAGCTCTTTGCGGCCCGAATTGTATACGGTCTGAGGCAAGAATAAGATGTGAAGTTCTCGATTTTAAGCCTTTTCCTTCTAAATTCAACTATGGATATTATAAATATTTTAGCAAATAAAGGTTATTATCATAACCTTAAATAAAAATCCAAATAATAAAAAGAACTTTAGTTGACTTTAGTTTGACCTCGATTGACTTGTGTTGACTTTACAAATAGGAAAATAACGGGATGTTACACGCTAGGCATACGTAAATCTACGTGGGGCGTAGTCCTTGTCTCACCAGTACGCTTAGCATACTTAACGCTACACTGGGCGTAATGGCAGCCTTCGGCAAATTTTCTTTCTTTTTGCTTCTAAGTCTGAATTCCGCTCCAATCTTTTCTTTTCCGCTCTATCGATAACTAATAGCTGTAAATTATAATTCAAAGCATTATAAGTACCTTTTAGTTCTAAATAAGAATAATAAATGCTAAAATATTAAGATATAATGTATAAAAAAATGTATAAAAATACACATATCAAAATACCCCACACTTAGCATTTGTTTGCCCCCAAGAAAACTTACTTTTAATTTACCAATATCGCATAAAATAATCCATTTTAAACTCAGCCATTATGCCAAGACTGCAACGCTTGCATTTGTATCTAAAATTTTTCCTAAGGACTCCCCCTAATTCTAAATACTCACAATCCTCATAAACACTCGCCCACTTCTTTTGAACATCATTCATTTTATGCATCCCTCCGAATCCATCTGCAGAAAACTTTCTAACCTCAAGGTATTTTTGGTCAAGCAACCCAAGCATACATAATCTATAAAATTACAACTTTTCGATACCAATATGGAGCTCTTTGGAATTCTTCACTTTTTTGATAATTTGAACTTTAATTTCTTTGAATTCACCACCTTCTTGTTTGATTTTTGGTATTTTCAACTTTTCGATTCTTTAGAATTTTGATCTTTTGATCTTCATACTTTGACTACTCCAAAATTCTTACAACTTTTCTTGTAATTCTCTCTCTTTTTTTCTATTTTTTAAACATGTATCTCACTTTTTTTCACTCAAAACCTACATGCTTAAGCAAGGGCGCTCAACTTCAACCTTTATTGGTTAAGGCATTAGTCTTACTGCAATGACTACTTAAGCTTTCCTGGATACATTTCTGGTACATGATGCTAAACATATTGCGATCCTCAAACTAAGCGAGGTTGTGTTTTTATCCCATGATTTCACTAGAATAAAGGGGGCCACAAATACATTATAACGTATATTGGCTCAACTAAACATTTGGGTTCTCATCGGATCATCCTATACAATATTAGCAAAGTTGTAAATTATAACTAGATTTTCCTAAATTAAACTATTTTTTCAAGTTTATAAATTTTTAAATTTTCCTAATCTAGCAATTTTTAATTTTCTTTTTCGACCCCCTACCCCACACTTATTTCATACAATGCCCTCATTGTATGCATAAAACTAATTAAGCTCATAAAAATAATAAAAAGGGAGAAAAAGGAATAGACTCCCCTGGGGTAGTAGTGGCGAAATCGAATGGGGCTGCTAAAAGTTGTTCCATAAATTTGCTGGAAGACTGGAAACTGGAACTGCTGCTTCTGAATTTGCCAGAAAAAAATAAAATCAAGAACGCCGACTTCTAAAATCTGGTGCAAAAGATTGCAAATAAATGCAATATGTAGTAACCATGACATGGGAAAGTGTCAACCACGTCGTCTCATCGAGTGATGTGAAATCTATATTATGAATAATAACCTGGACATAATGTGAAAATTGTTGGTCACGTCGTCATATCAAGAATGACAGCCTCCTCTTGCGATGAAAAACTCCCCCACAATATAGGAAAGTGTCAATCATGTTGTGGCAGCCGGGATGATACTTCTACCTCGCGATGAAATAAAACTCTATGGTGTGGGAACAGCTCATCCATACCATAGGAATCAAAATATGGAAGAAACGCCATTCTTCTAAATAATATACTCTCACAAAATCGACACGCACCCCACACTTATTAGAAATTGTGGGTCTTGACTATAAACTTCACACTCTCACACGACTCTCTCTCTCTCTCTCTCTCTCTCTCGTGATAAAGCAACAGTCGGACCTAGCTGTTGAACTTACTGCCAGCTTTCTAAGGGCAAAAATTCTGCAAAGATCTAAAATGAATCACAGAGCATCAACATGGAAAACAAAATCACATAAACTAAAATAATTAAACGTCCTAATTAAAACACACCAAAAAAATAAAAATAAAAACCAAAAGGTCTAATAAAATAAAAAGGATAACTATGTCACTCATCATCCCTGTCATCACGCTGATGTGTCCCTGATGGGCCTGCTCCATCATGTCGCGACTGGTATGGTGGAGGAAAAGGAACCGGGTACTGAAAACCTTGATGGGCAAAGAATGCTTATAATAGGTTCCTTAGACTATAGGCAGAAAGGCCGAGGCAGAGCCAGCAATTCTCTAAAAGCAAGGACGATTAGCTACGTTCCAATGAAGCACATTCCAACAATTACCTAGCCCGTCAGCGCATCCCCATACCACTGCTGTCGACTCTCTATTATATCAAAACGCTCGTCTATACGCTGGTCCAAATAACGTATATCGATCTCTGGCTCCGGTCCCTGCTATGCTCCTCGAGGAGCAGGTCTACGCCTCTGAACTCGTTGTGGTTGTGGCTCAACTACACCCTCCTTGTCATCCGCGTCATCTGGCCAAATCCGTAAAACACCATCCTCACCCAGCTCGAGCACTCGCATCGACTCTAATAACTGTAGACTCATCGGCCGAATATCATAGAACACCATCGATCTAGTGATCTCCCGCGTCAATAACTGATAATATCTAGCTAAGTGTGTGATGAAGTGCCCCCCGCAAATTGGGTTGTCCTCCCGAAGCACCCGGGCCCTCCACCCCATATAAGCAGCTAAAGCAACCGGAAGGTCTAGGTGCCTCCCTGGAGTGACAAGCGTCCATAGGAAATACAAGTCTGTAAAAGGCACTCTCTCACTATTCTTATGATGCGTGAGAGACATAGAAATCAAACGATGCAGTAATCTATAAGTGGTAGACCGAATCATCTTCCCCCGAGCAGTAGATGGTATGTACGCTCCCCCAGTAATCTCTACCCAAAAAGTATTTTCATTGTAGTCATTTGGCCGACCCGTAAGACAATCAACAAGGAATACGGGGAAGTGGACACTCCTCGTGTGCTGCACTCCCGACTCATACCACCAAGTCGAAAGGAAAAAGCTTTCCTGTCATCGGGTGTCTTCCTAGGATCATAGGAAACTGCAGAATAAAACTCCAGCAAAAATTCCCGATAAACAGGCTCCTCAATCCTGAACAATCTGTCCCAACCCTGGCATACGAACAAAGGCACACCACTGGCGTCCAAGTGGGTGTATTGCAAAAAAAATTGGATCAGCTCATCAAGTCTCGTTCGGGACGCCAATCCCCAATCAAATGAAGGTGCAATGTCAATCTCCTTAGTGAGCAACAAACTCAAATTGTTCACATATTTGCCCCGGGTTTCATCATTCAAGCTGAGTGGGAATTGCAAGAAACGGTGATCGGTCACGTCCTCGGGTGGGTTCCTTCATTGAACTCTACGGGCCATAATCTGCAAAAATAAGAAAATCAAAACAAAAACAACACCAAAAACCACCAGCATTAAACAAAATTTAAATAACACAAAGCATGTTGGGCAAGGCCTTACGCTGGGCGTACATCCAGCGTACGTTGGGCGTACGTCCAGGAACTCGTAACCGGGTTTGTTCTTTCTCAGTTGTAAACCATAAATTCAACGAGTATATATGCAGTGGAATTACATAGGGGTAGTCAAAATACGGGTTATACACAGGACGTAGCGAAAGCTATGCGTATGGCCTGAAAACCGAATCGAAGGTTATGCACGTGTTGCAAGCCACATTTAAGTTCAAGGGTTTAATCTAATGGTCTGAATCGGTCTATTAAGACATAATCTGTTGGGTCAAAAATATGGTTTATACTTCACTTTTCTAGGAAAATATATTTTTCTGTAATGTAATATATATTTGCGGCTGTGTTCACGGCCAAGTGAGTGTTTACGGCCGTAAACCAGTTCACGGCCGTGAACACATCTAAGGCCCATGTTCCCCATAAGTATATAAATAGATGTTAGGTGGGTGAGGAGTGATTGATGCATGTGAGAGAGCATATTGTAGAGAGAGAAAGTTAGAGAGAAGAGAGAAGAATAGTGTGTGTGAGAGAATCTAATGTGTATGCAGCATCACTCATATCTTTGAATACATCATAGATTCAATTTATTCTTCTTCTCCTTCTCTTCTATTTTGATTTGGCATCATCTGTTTGATTAGGATTCCGCACCATCAAACGGATCTGATTGATACTCAAGCAGATTGGGGACTTACAAGTGGTATCAGAGCTTGGATTGTATTAATCAATTTTCTCATATCTGGAACTTATTTGATCTTATTTTTGAAGGATTTTTGCGTTTTTGGATATATCTCTAAAAATTAGGGGGGGTTTGTTCTTTGCATTTTTGATAAAAACGAGTTTTGGATCGAGTTTTGGAGCAAAAAGGGGCAAAAATCGTCGTTTTTTTCGTATCTGCGAGGTGTACGGCCGTAATCTCGTGTACGGATAGGGTTTCTCGGAGTACACGGCCTCGGTGTACAGCCATCCTCGCACGTGTTCGGTCGGCGTTCACGGCTCAGCCTCGTCCTCACATCGCATCGCGCCTCATCCTCGCATCTCAGCAACCTCGCACGCGCATCAGCAAAAATAGGAATCGATTTTGCGGGTTGCCAAGGATCGAACCCGGGTGCCTCGCTTCAACACCCCATCGCTTTTTCCACTTGATCTAGCTTGCTAGATGCTTCTTTCCTTCCCTTTTTAATTCAAATATTATATCTTCGGTTCATAATTTCGCATTTTTAACACATTTAATCCAAAAATCAATTTCTTTTATTTTTAATTTTCTTTTTCAACCCAAAAATTTTAGTTTTTAATTTTTGACTTTTAACTTAAAATTTTGACTTTGACTTTAAAGAGTGACCTTTGACTTTAAACTTTGACTTTCTCGTTTGACTTTCAAATTTTCAAATTTAGCTTTTCGGTTTGACTTTCAAGTTTGACTTTTCAAGTTTGACTTTTAAGTTTGACTTTTTAAATTTGACTTTTAAGGTTGACTTTTGAGTTTTTAGTCAAAGGGCATATTTTTTATAAAAATGAGTTCCTCAAACATCCCGGTCAATGAAGTTTCTTGTTCTCAATCTTGTATTAAGACTGTCAAGTTTTTACGTGAACAAATCGAGTTGATTAAAAGAGAAAATGAGGATCTAAAATATAAGAGATATACTATTAGGAAAGAATAAAAACCATTAAAAGAAAAATTAGAAGCCAAAATTAGAAGCCAAAACTAATGACTTCAGGAAATTGCAAGAAGATTACAGCAACAAGTGTGTAAACTATGATCACATTAAAAGCAAACTTGCTGTTGTAACTGAAGAACTTGACACTTTGAAAATTAAGTGTGGAAAAACATATGTTAGTTTCACAAATTATACTGCGTCAAGTAAGTCAGTCGAGTCCTTAGTTGAAAAACAATTGAGTGTTAAAGATAATCAAACCAAGGGTCTAGGGTATGATAAAGTCCCTCCTCCATTTAACCATTCGCATTATGTTAATCCCTTGACTCGGGAAGAGATCGACAGAGAACCTTATATGGTTTATGGTAAACCAGCTGCCGAATAGGAAACAGGACCTAGTGCTAGGGTTTTGGATACTAACATTTCTACTTCAAATGCAGATGTGTCAGTAAGCCAGGGAAAGCAGGAGTCTGGAGAGAATTGTGCTAATAATAATTCTGTTTTGAAAAATGATGTTTCTGTTTCAGATAATATTGTTTCTAAAACTCATGATTTGATTGGTGATGATTCTGTGTCTAATTCTAATGCTTCAAAAGTTGCTTGTGGTGATGTGTCTAATAATTCTGATGTTTCTGTTAATAGCACACCCACTGCACCTACACCTGTCACACAACCTGAATCATGCACTTGCTCATGTGGAAAGAGAAAGGGAGTTGCTAAGAATAATAAATCTGAAAAAGGTAAGGGAACGCCACCAGGGGCAGGAAGAAACAACTTCCCAGTGAAGAAAAAGACATGTTTTCACTGTGGAACACCTGGACACATTGCCAAAAATTGTCCTAATCGCGCATACACTGCCTATTACGCACAAGGATGGAAAAATGCGCCAAGAGGTAGATTTTTCAAAAGAAACCCCTCAAGGTCACGTTCAGACAATGGCGACTGGAACGCGCAAAAGGCCAAGAATCAAAATCCCAAGGGCAAGAAGGGAATGTCGGCCAAGAAATCCAATCCAAGAGATGCTCCAGTGAAATCAAGACCGGTTAGGTCAAAGTCATCTCGAAGATCGACTTCAAGTTCTGAAACAAGTGCCGGGGCACCCATCGGATCGAAAAAGAAATGGGTTAAACCCAACTATAGATGGGTACCAAAGGTTCACTCTCCCAAATCTCCTAATATTTTTAACGTTTCTTCATCTTCTGTTTGTGATAAACAGGATATGTCATGGGAGAGGGTACCTTGCACAGATGACAAAGGTCAACCCAGTTTCAAAATGGACTGGGTTCCAAAGGCCAATTGATCCCGCTTTGTGTCGGAGCAGCTATGGAGGCATATCATCAGACTTTGGTTTGTTGGTAGTGGCTGTTCCAGGCACATGATAGGAAGCATTTCTCAACTGTACAAAATTCAGAACATTGTTTGAGAGTATGTGTCCTTTGCGGGAAAGGAAGAAAGGAACGGATCACTCATGGGGTTAGTGCTTAACGATGTGAAGAATTTTCGGATTTGTTATAAGATTATGTGTGTTGTTCTCATACCTTCTGGATGCAAATTCAATCGGTGACTTACAGTTTGATTTTTCTTCTCGATACTCCTGAGTTTATCTTACACTGTTTCATTTCAAAGACATTTTTCTTTAATTTCCTTATATGTCTTTCTTTAGTAGGTTGTTTTGGGAAGTGATATGAAGTATAGTGCTAAAGGGCAATTTATGATGCGTGTAATGCACTAAAGCCGAATTGTCTAGACTCTGTATTCAGTGTGCTGGTAGGCACAAAGGATTCAAAAGGACTGGACTCAGTTTGAAAAATTGAAAGGACTTGACTAATATGAACTTAGATAGTTTCATTTGGACTGACCATACGACGCTCGGGTAGATTGAGCAGTGAGATAAACATGGGAGCCTGCGAGATACACTAAAAGTTAATTATCTAGAACTGTGGCTGAACATTTCCTTGATGTATGGACTCATGTCCTTAATTTCGGTATTGATAGGGCAACTGGGGGGTTCTGATAAAGTAGGTCTGTAGGAAATTATTTTCTTGCTTTTTATCTGTCAGTCATATGTTGCTTCCTTTGCGTGATTGGAACATATCCGACCTGGAATGCAACATATGCAACTCTATCTCTATGCATTTCCATATCTATGAAATTCTTTCTATCTGTTAGCCATATGTTGTTCCCTCTACGTGATCGGAAGATCCGACCTGGGACACAGCATATGCACTCTACTATCTCTCTAAACCCCTATCTATGTTAGTCATATGTTGTTCCTTCTGTGTGATTGGAAGACATCCGACCTGGGATACAACATATGTACTTCTATATCTGAATTCTTTCTTAATGATTGAATACTCACCTAAAGTAAGGAGTTCTTTGGAAGTTCTTGATTACCGGGGTATATCGGGAAGTGGGGAACATGTTCTAGTACATCTAAAATTGAACCATTTAATAGGTTGTCTGTAGATCTTGCTGCTTAATTTAAGTGGACAACAATATCCTTGGTCGTCGTCAGCTAAATGTCCATTTAGGAATATATATATATATATATATATATATATATATATATATATATATCACAATGACTTGTCACTTATAATCTGTCCAAATTGTCAACATCCTTTGTGTTTAAGTGGACCACAATACTGGTGATTGACCAGATCTAGACATGCAGGCGTGTGCTGATAAACGATATTGGATTGCTTGACAACTTTGATCCCAAATATTTTTGTTTTTGTTAAATTTGTTCATAGTTTTCCTCTATGCACAAATTTAGGGGGAGAATTAAAAAAAATTCAAAAATTAAACAAAAATCAGAAAATTCAAAAATAAAAAAAAATCAGAAAATTAAAAATCCAAAAATAGTGTTATTTCTGTTTTATTTCTTGTTCAGAAAAAATCAAAAATCAAAAATTATTTTTGTTTCTGTTTTAGAAAATATGACAAATACAAAAATATTGTGTGCTAAGTTTTCTTTTAGTTTTGTTTTGTCTTGAAAAGTGAATTCAGATATAGATGAGACTCATGGAGACTGTATCGAGATTTCTGAGCCAAGGCTTCATCCGTGAGCATCGAAGAATTCTCATTCGAAGGAGCAAGAAATGAAGATTATTCTTTCAACATTCAATCTTTCAACCCTAGAAGCAAGGTCAAGTTGTTCTTGAAGATCATGTGACAGATTGCATTGAAACCTCCTCAATCAATTTGCTGCTATCTTGTACCTGCTGAAGTGATCCAGAAAATTGTTTGTCTCTGATATTCTCTCTGAAGATTCTCAAGCTGAAAGCGCCATCTTTCAAATCTTTTGAAGAAGTCTCCCCACCCAACGTGCTTTCAGATTCAAATTTTGAAGAAAAGCCCAACTGCTCAAGATGAACTCATTCATTGAAGATTCATATGTTCATCTTGAAGACATGAAGATATCGAAGATTAAGGCTGAAGCCAAACTCCCAATGAAGATTGACAAGAAAAGACAGCTATTTTTTAGGGGGAGCTTGTTAGGTCAATTAGAAAAGAAATCTATAAATCAAGGGGGAGATTGTTGGGTCAAAAATATGGTTTATACTTTACTTTTCTAGGAAAATATATTTTTCTGTAATGTAATATATATTTGCGGTTGTGTTCACGGCCAAATGAGTGTTTATGGCCGTAAACCAGTTCACGGCTGTAAACCTGTTCACGGCCATGAACCCATCTAAGGCCCATGTTCCCCATAAGTATATAAATAGATGTTAGGTGGGTGAGGAGTGATTGATGAATGTGAGAGAGCATATTATAGAGAGAGAAAGTTAGAGAGAACAGAGAAGAATAGTGTGTGTGAGAGAATCTAATGTGTATGGAGCATCACTCATATCTTTGAATACATCATAGATTCAAGTTATTCTTCTTCTCCTTCTCTTCTATTTTGATATGGCATCATCCGTTTGATTGGGATTCCGCACCATCAAACGGATCTGATTGATACTCAAGCAGATTGGGGACTTACATAATCAACCACAAATTCATGCGAAATCGGCCCTATTTCAAGAAATGCAGAAACCCTAGATTTCTAAATAGCTTAATCTAACCAATTTCTAGAAATTAAACATAAATTTAAGTCAAAGAGTAACCAAAGAACATACCTCTGTGTCGATTTCTACAAGAAAATTAAAAAAAATCGAAGCTTCATTGGAGGTTTCGGCCGTCACAGCGTAGGGTTGGAATAAAAAATGGAAGAGGAACAAAAAGTCAAAGGGATTAGTATATTACATGTCGTCGATTTACGCTGGGCGTACGTGTTCTGCACCATTACGCTAAGCGTATATCACTCATACGCTGGGCGTACTACCAATTTCAAGAAACACCCAGTCGCGATCATCATTTGAGTACGCTTGGCGTAACTCTATTTATGCTGGGCATAATTTTACTTGAATTTTTTCCTTTTGCCTATTTTAAATTTCCCTTTTATTCCATCTAATTCAATTGGAGACTCTTAATATTTTAATTTCTGCAACAGCCACAACTTTCAGACAAGTGACACGTTATAAAACTAAATGAGATATCATGATCACTCATCTTTGTCGAGATCAAGCAACAATTGTTGATTAAATCCCTTGCATGCAAGAAATGGTTTGTGAAAACAAAAACTTTCGGGACCCGTTGGACTATTTCCTTTGTTTTCTTTGCACCATTAACTAAAAGTAGAACAAGAGGTGACCCAACTAGTCAAGAACAGCAAGAGCTCGTTCTTCCACTTAACCACCATGATACGCCTTGCTATACTATGCCTCGTGGATTGAGTTGGACAAGTCACCAAAGTAGTAGGCTAAGCAGGTCAAGAATTCCCTAATCGCTTGCAATCTCGAAACCCATGCAAAAGGTAAAAGCAAGCAATGCGTATGATCACAAATTCCTGTATAGAACAACAAAAACCTTCCCGACAAGTGAAATGGTATCAACGAAAATAAACCTAAAAATAAAATAAAACTAAAAATTAAAAACAAATAACGAATAACCAAATAAACTAAATTAATTGAAAGCCGTTCCTCGGCAACGGTGACAAAAACTTGATGTGAATTTTTAATGCACTAGTCTTTTATTTATAATTCCTAATTTATAACATCTAAACCACACCTTAGAGGCAGTGAACCCGATCGAGTATAGTATAGCTTTGATAAGCAAGGGTGTCGAACACAGGGGGAACGGTAGTGAATTAATTTAAAATATTTGATTATAGGTTACAAAACACATGAAATGAATAAAGAAATGTTTTATTAAATCTCAAACGAATAACTAAATAGCAAATCTCGATAAACTGACAGGAAGACAAATCACTTTAGGTACTTTAGTTTAGACAAATTACACCTTAAAATCATAGACAATTGCACACGTAGATTTATTTATTCATGTTCACTGATTTCTAAAATGATTAGGTTCATGTTCACTATTACTAATCCATTAGCAAACAAGTCAATTCAAGCAGTGATCAGTTGATTAAACTAACATGTTTCCTAGTGTTCAGTTTGTATCTAAGCAAGACTTGTAATAATAGTTAATCAAATTGGTCGTTCAATTAACTCATATGTGGTTGGTCATCACATATGCTCACACATTAACTTACTTATTTTCTAGTTAACCCTAGTTTCACGTTCGCTAATCCTAGGCATATAATCTTGATGGTCATCAAAATCATAAGAGGCAAGCAATCAAGCAGATGTTCATACAACTCAATATGCTTAATTAATAGAAAATAATTGTCATTAACACATAAGGATCTTTTAACAAGCTTAACAAGATAAATTAAACACAAATAAAACAATCCAATATAGCAATTAATCCAATAATCAAGGTCTCATCTAATCATAAACTCAAAGTAAATGGTTTTGACACCAAAATCAGAAAGTAAAAACATAAGAGTATCACAGTGGAATGCTAAACATGGTCACGATAACAAACCACATGATTACCGACATGAATCCGCTCTCTAATCCTTCAGATCTTCGCTCCTGTTAGCTTAACGGCCTTCCGCCCGCCTTCTAGACCCTCAAAACGGCCAAATATGTGTTACTTGTCGACTAAGGATCGATGGTAGTCGAAATCTCCCTCTGGTTGGCCGAACTTCGCTATTTATAACTTTTGGAACCGACTTACGTACGATGGGCGTAAGTTAGCGTACGCTGGGCGTACTAAGAAAGCCATCCCAATCCATTCTTCGGACCAAGCCCAGTACGCTAGGCGTACGTCAATCTACGTGGGGCGTAGTCCTTGTCTCACCAGTACACTTAGTGTACTTAACGCTACGTTGGGCGTAATGGCAGCCTTTAGCAAATTTTCTTTCTTTTTGCTTCTAATTCCAAATTCTGCTCCAATCTTTTCTTTTCCGCTCTATCGATAACTAATAGCTGTAAATTATAATTTACATCATTATAAGTACCTTTTAGTTGTAAATAAGAATAATAAAGGCTAAAATATTAAGATATAATGTATAAAAATATGTATAAAAATACACATATCAGTGTGTGATAGTCCATTATTCCCAGATAAAGAGTCAGTGCTATTTTAGGACGGTCGAATTATCTACTTGTGCAACTGTATGAGGTTCTGGGTAATAAGAGGCAGTCATGTTGGAAAGTTTCCAAGGTCTCCATCTGAGATTCAGAATGCTTGGAGTTGATTAGTCTTTATCTGGAAGGTCATCGAGTGTTGTGTGAACGCTCCAAGGGTCGGTTATGGTATATCTGGTGAGCCGGTTTGATGTGTGGTCTGTTTGGAATGCCAATTAGCGGTAGTTCGAACCCTAAGTGGGGGAGAACTGGGTATTCTGTTGAAAGGATCATTGATCTGTTTGAGTTGCAGCTTCAGAAGATTGGGTTATAGGGATCTGCGGACCGGGTATATGAGACTTGGGTCTAGATGTGGTCAAGGCAAGGTGCAGACGAGATGATGCATGTTGTATGTGCTCAGGAATGAATGAGTGTCCTCACAGCAGGTAGCCCTTGGTCAGGGAGCCCGTTTCGGTCAATGTTCTTTCGGGTTCGCCAATGTTAGGGTTATGAGGCGGTCGGTCGTTTGGGTCAAGTTGTGGTCGTCGAAGGATTTGTCGGTTCGACGTATAGATTGCTATCTATACTCCAGGAAGAGTAGCGATTGATCCGTCAATCAACTTCAGAGTTGGTATATGTGGTTTCGATTGTATTTTGCACAGTAAATATTAGGGTTTTGGGTTGTTGACACATTCTCAATCGTTTATGATTTACCATTCTTCATTAATGAGCTGGAGTACTTCAAGGTTTCGAGCTGTATAAGCTGAAGATCAGTGGTTGGGGGAAGCTATCGTTAAATTCTGTGATGGTATATTGTGGTTTCCGAGTATGTTGCCCTAATTGTTGGACTGTAAAATTATTATAAGACTTAGGTTTTTTTGGTGGCAAGTGGAGCATCGGATCAACTATCTACCTATCCTAATTGTGAGCCTATCAAAGACGGATGTTACGATGACTAGAAAAAACATTTACTAGGGTTGATTCGATGGCTGTTAAACTTAGTAAACTTGACCGGTTTTTGGTTTAATAGGCGGTTTTTGATAGATTTCAGAGTTTGCAAGTGACTGTGTTGGATAGGAAGTGGTTTGACCATTGCCCTATTTTACTCCACGATCACAAGGTGGATTATGGTCCTACATCTTTTAAATTTTATAATTCTTGGATTCTTATGGATAGTTTTGGAAAGGTTGTGTGCAGGTGTAGAGATGATTTTGTTGTAAATCACACATGGAGTAAGTTTGTTTTGTTTAAATATAAAGTTAAATTCATTAAAAACAGGATTCGTGATTGGCACTCTCGGACTATGTTGGCTCGAGAAGAGAAGAAGTTGGAGTTGGTGTCTCGGTTGGAAGATATTGATCACTTTATTGATAAGGGTGCTTCCTCAATTGACTTTCTTAATCAAAGAAGGCATATTCTTGGGGAGATATATAATATGGAGAAACTTGAATCCTATGATTTGATGCAAAAATTAAAAGTTAAATGGGCGGTCAAAGGATATGAGAATTCAGGGTTTTTCCATGGTAATCTAATCCGAGGTATTTCTGTTGAAGGAAGCTAGGTGACGGATCCGAGTGAATTGAAAAAGGAGTTCCTTGATTTGTATTCTTCTAAATTCACAGATTTTCATAATATTCCCATGGTGAATAGAAGTGATAGATTTTCTTCTCTTGTTCCTGAGGATGTAGACTTCCTTGAAAACCCATTTTCAGTTGAAGAGATTAAAGAGGCAGTTTGGGACTGTGGTGAGGATCATGCACCTGGTCCTGATGGATTTTTGTTCAAGCTTCTTAAACACTTTTGGGATGTTTTAGGTGATGATGTTATTGCTTTTGTGCAGAATTTTTTTTTACAAACTTATTATTCCTATGGGTTATAAATCCTCTTTTACTACTCTTCTTCCAAAGGTTGATAATCGGTTATTAGTTAAGGACTTTCGACCCATTAGCGTAATTAGGATGCAATTCAAAATTATTGTTAAGCTGTTATCAAAAATCCTTGCTTTGGTGCTTCCTAAAGTAATTGGCATGGAGCAGTCTGCTTTTCTGAAGGGTCGTCAAATTTTAGATGACCCTCTCATGGTGAGTGGGCTAATTTTGTTGTTTAAAAAAAAGTGAAACTTCTTGGTTTTAAAGTTGATTTTGAGAAGGTGTACGATTCCATCAGTTGGGATTATGTGGATCAGGTTATGGCGTTTATGGGATTTGGTGTTAGGTGGTGAAGTTGGATTACCGGGTTATTTAAAAATGCCAGATCTTCTATTCTTGTTAATAGGAGTCCCACTAAAGAACTTCATCTTTTTAGAGGGTTGAGATAGGGAGATCCATTTTCTCCCTTTTTATTTATTATTTCTATGGAAGGCCTCCATGTGGCGATGGAGGATATGGTGGCTTTGGGTTTTTTATCGGGGTATTCATCTGGGAGATTCGAGTCTGGTTCTCTTACATCTTTTTTATGCAGACGATGCCTTGTTTTTGGGAGAGTGGGATGAAAGGAATGTTTAGAATCTTATTACCATTCTTAGATGTTTTCGTATGGTCTCTAGTTTAAGGATAAATCTATTTAAATCTAGTTTATTGGGTGTTAGTGTTGGAGATTCAGAAGTTGCTTCTCTGGTTTCGAGTATTGGGGTTCTGCGACGTCATTCCCTTTTTCGAATTTGTGGATTCATGTGGGTAGGACTATGGATCGGGTTAGAAGTTGGGATGGAATTATTGACCGCTTTCGTAAGAGATTAGTTTCTTGGAAAATTAAGTTGCTTTCTATTGGTGGTCGTCTTACTCTTATCAAATCGGTTATGGTAAGTTTATGTATTTATATCTTTTCGATCCTTAGGTTACCTTCTACTGCATGACATTTGGTGGAAGCTTGTAAAGCTCGATTTTTTGGGGTGTGGAAGAAGATCAAAGGCACATTATTTGGGTGAAATGGGATGTTTGTTTTGAATTGAAAAGATAAAAGTGGGCTGGATATTGGTAGTTTGGATGCCTTTGATCTTGCTTTGTTGTATAAGTGGAAGTGGTGATTTCTTCATGAAGCAAATTCCTTATGGGTGAAAGTAATTAAAGGGCTACATGGAGATGATGGAGAATTGGGGAGGGGTTCTCGGCCTTGTGCATGGGGAGGGGTTTGGCAGAAAATTTTGGGTTTTATAAATTTGTAACATGATAGAAATGTTATTGATTCAAATGTTTTGTCTTTATCGGTTGGTGACGGGTCTATTGCTAGCTTTTGGAATCATACCAGTGTGGAGATTTGCCTTTTAAGACCTAATTTCATAGGTTGTTTGCGCTTTCCTTAAACCAATGGGGTCTTGTTCGTGATTTTTGGTCTTCAGGAGGTTGGTCTTTCTAGTGGCGTTGCCTTATTAGAGGTGGTATTGAATTTGATCAATTTGATACTCTTATGGATCTTTTGAATCCAGTTGTTTTGACTTTCATTTCAAATAAATGGAAGTGAGACTTAGATAGTTCCAGTTTGTTCTCTGTCAAATCTGCTAGGAGACATATCTATGCTTCGAGGCGTCCTGTGGGAAGTGTTGCCACAAGATGGAATAGTTATGTCCCTATTAAGGTTAATATCTTTTTATGGCGTGTTATGTTGAATAAAATCCCGATCAGATCGATATTGGTGGATAAAGGTGTGGTGTTAGACTCGATTTTGTGTCGTATATGTTAGTCGGTCTGCGAAGACGTTGCTCATCTCTTTTTAACTGCATTTTGGCTCGTCAAATTTGGATAAGGGTCGAGATGTGTCTAGATTTGTCGATTCCTACTTTTTATGAGATCCAAGATTTGTCTGAGTGGGTTGATTCCTATATTGTTGTTGGATGAGGATGTTTCATTATGGAGTATGTGCTTATGACAGTGCTTTTGATGATGTGGTCATATAGGAATTCAACTACTTTTTGCCCTTCTAGGAAACAATTTAATTTAGACAATATCGTCGATATGTCTTTTCATTGGTTTTCGTGTAGAAAGTCTAAGGCTAGCAATAACTGGATTGCATGGTTACTTCTTCCTATCTTGCCTTAACTTTGTTTGTTCTTTGCTGACCTCTAGCTAACCTTTTTTTGGTTATATATAATTTTGTTGCTGTTAAAAAAATGCTAATATTTCGATAGCTAGAGCTAGGAGAAAGAGGTTATGGTGGAGATAGGCTTCGAAGGCAAGCAGGGGCGTAGCCAATATAGGGCAAGAGTGGGTCTTGGCCCACCCACACAAAATTAAGGTTACATATATACGATATGTATAATATATATTCTTGTTAAATAAAAGAAATTAGGGCTGTGATATTGCCTATTTCATTCAAAACTTGAAATTAATATAATAAACTATATTCTTGTCTACGTCGATCAGACTCCATTTTAGATTATTTTAATGATGTAAGACAACATCGTGTGCAACTTAAATAAACTATTTAGTTAAAAATGCATATATATTTACATTTTATTATCGTTTGAAGAATTTTGCCACTCGTTCATATTTTGTATATTATTTGGCATACCCTAAAATAAAACTCGGGCAACTCCACAGAAGACAAGGAAAGTTTCGATCTAGAAAGAGGATAATTAGTTAGTGATTAGATAAAAATATTTCCTACAAAAATTTTATAATCAGTTATAAGAATTTTAAAATTATTATTTCATACTTGACAATAGAAAATAAAAAATAAATGTTTTTTTGGCTTATTAAGTGTTTATTTTTTGAATTTATTTTTTATAAGCTTATTTTCAATATATGAGTTTATTATGATTTATACCGAGAAAATAGCCAAGCTTATGAAAAATACAAATTAAAACGTGAAAAACAATAATTTTTGAATTCATATTCATAAATAATATACTCGCTTTCCTTTTAATAATCTATTCTAAAAAATATATATATTGAAAGATTTAAAGAAAAAACGGAATAAATGTGATAATCGAAGCTTTGAAGTTTCGTGGTGAAACAATATTTCTACAATTGCCTTGCAGCTTCGTCCTAAGGCATCAAATCCGTGGAGAAACCGCTTAAAATTTAACCCGCAATTGGATTTCGTTTCGTCTCAGTATCAAATTGAATTCAAAAATTTCTGCATCAACGCGTATAATGAGTATCTATATAACGCTTTCTACAATTCTATCAACACCATCGATTTCATATTAATTATTTTACTTCAGTTTCTTCCAACTCCTAAACCAGAACATCACTCAACAGGTCTCTGAAATCATGAACAAATCTAGTGAATACAGACGTGTATTCAATCACATCGATATAGATGGAAATGGTATGATCTCTCCATCAGAGCTGCAACGCTGCATCGGATTGATCTGGAACCAAGGAATTTTACTCGAAGAGGTTGAAGTTGCTGTGGAATTGTCACAGGGAAACAACGGACAATTAGGGTTTGAAGATTTTGTTGGTTTAATGGAAAGCGCAAAGGAAGAAGAGAAGCTTGAGGACTTGAGGAAAGCTTTCAGAATGTATGAAATGGATGGGACCGATTGCATCACTCCAAAAAGCTTAAACAGGATGCTGAATCGACTCTGTGAGTCGAGAAGTGTGGATGAATGTGTTGGGATGATTAATCGATTTGATCTCAATGGTGATGGAGTTCTCAACTTTGATGAATTCAAACAAATGATGCTTTGAGATTTCGAATCGTTTCATCTAATTTCACATTCTTGTATTATGGAATCCATCCATTTGGAAGATGTAAAAATGAATTCAGAATTCTTATTCAAGTATAGTAAAAGAAATAAAATAGATAATACACCAGGTGTTGATGCCATAAAATAAATCCAGTTTGAATGCATATCAACATATTTTAAATCAATTTTTTCATAAGAATGGACACCTGGTGGACTGGTTTGTAGAGTAGCGTACGTTTAAGTTGTCTTCTCAACCTTATATGCTTAACAAGATGGTTTAGCAAAGGTTTCAATATGAAGATCTGATTTGCATCAAATTGGTTGTTGAAGTTAGAAAAGAGTTTGTAGCACAAGTACTCATTGGACATGCCTCGAGTGGGACAACCCCTCTTCATGTTATTAAGTGGAGCTTTATCTAGCTGGCTTAGAAGGGAAGTGTGGGAAACTTGAAGAATAGATAAAAGATGAAATGTTATGTGTTGATTGAAAAGGGAAGCTAACCATTGTCTTTTGGGTCAAAAAGAAAAATACATGGTGCCCAAAAGTTACATGAATACTTGATTACAAAAAGAAATATTGGTTCTTTTTAGCTGCACTTTTATGATACGGCCACATTTTTTCAATTGATACAACAACTAAATGTCAATGTGGTCGTATTTTGTGTAGCCTATGTTGATTGTTATACTTGTGTATGGATCTTAAGACACTCATGTGCCATGTTTGCATGTTTCTTCCGAAAAAGATAGATCATGTTCAGTGGTTGTCATTTAGTTGTCGTTGTTTGGTCAAAGTTTTTAATTGGGTTGATGTTACTACTCTTATAAACAAGTTGTGTGATGTTTAGGGTTGGTTTGATGACCTAATTGGCTCTCAAGGCTATTTTAGGAGTGGTAGTTTGGGTGATATAGAGGTTTAAAAGACAAAACTGCACAAATGGTCCCTATGGTATGTCGAAAATTGTCACTTTGGTCCAAAAAGGTTTGGACTAGCACCATAGGTCCAAAGTTTTCATTTTGTTGCGAGTTTAGTCTAATCTGTTTTGAATTTTTATAAAATGACGATTTTGCCCTTTGTATTTTCATTTTTTATTTATTTTTTAAATTACAAAAACTAAAAAAGGAAAATATATATATATATATATATATATGTATATATATATATATATATATATATATATATATATATATATATATATATTTGTATTATCACCCCCACCCCATATTTTTCTCTCTCCCATTCAGAAAAAGGAAACACCACCAGATTCCGGTGGCTGCCGGAGTACCGTCGTCCAACCACTAAAACCACCGCCGACGTCGGAACCCTAGAACTATCCGGCGCCGACTTCGCCGGAGAAAAAAAAACTAAGATCTGAACCTCCAGAGACCATCATTCTTCTTTCTTTCTGCTGCTACGATGGCCATCTCTCTCTTTTTCTCTCCCTTCTACTGTTATGAACCACCTGTCAGACCATCCAAATCACCATCGATGACGAAGATCTGAACATTAGACGTCGGATCTACGATCCGTATCTGTGTTGTTTGGCTTTCCAATGTCGCCGTTGAATCCTTGATTGTCACTATTAGCGTCGTCGTCGACTCCGGAACCCTAAGGTCGTTCGTCACCGACTTTAAGTTACCTCCGTCGGTGGCTCGAGTTTATTCCACCTCTGTGATGAAGCAAGAATGATGATGAAGAGGTGAAGCTAGACGAGGCCAACATCTGTATATAAACTCCAGCGCCGCCGCCTCCACAACCCTAGCAAACCCTTGCTTCGATCTATGTGTCACCACTAACGTCAATCTAACCACCGCTATCGGAATACGATGAACATGATAGACAGATCTAGACTCATTCGCTCCGGTGATTGGTTGCTTGTTTCTGAAAACCTCCGCCGATCTTTGTCTTCGAAACCAATCCCATATTCTTAAAACCTTCTAGTTGTCGGATCCCTCTGGTTTGCTGTCAAAAAAAAGTCTCCGGTGATAGAATCCTTTTGTTGCCGGAAAAGTTGGTCACCGGAATAGCCGTCGGAATTTGGTGGTGTATCCTTTTTCTGAATGGGAAAGAGAATAAAAATATGGTGTGGGGGTGATAATACAAATAGATTTTTCTTTTATCCTTTTTTAGTTATTGTAATTAAAAAAATAAATAGAAAGAGAGAGAGTGTGTGTGTGTGTGAGAGAGAGAGAGAGAGAGAGTGAGTGAGTGAGAGAGGGAGAGAATTATTTGTTTTATTATTTTTCTTTTAATTATGAAAATATTTAAATAAATAAAAAAGCTGAAAAAAAAAGGGTAAAATCGTCATTACAAAAAATTTTAAAGTAAATTGGACCAAACTCGCAACAAAATGAAAACTTTGGACCTATGGTGCTAGTCCAAAAAATTTTGGACCAAAGTGGCAATTTTCAACGGAGCATATGAACTATTTGTGCAATTTTGTCGGTTTAAAAACAAGATGATGATTGGTGATAAACTTCAATTCTCGAGTATAATAGATTATTTTTTTTTTATGATTTGTTAACAGAAACGAGATAAAGTTTAAGGTTTATTTTGGAGCGATTGGATGGAAAACCCCTTAATGGCTTTATCTTTGTAATTGTTTTTTTTTTTTTCAAACTTCTTTCTAGCACTAATATATTCTAACTATTTTTTTCTTTTTTTTTTTAAATTAACTAATAAAAACACAGAACTCAAAATTTTGAAGTTATAATTCTCAAATGTTGAACTTAAAGTATTAATATAAATTAATTAGGGGCCAAATACAACATTTCCTATACAATTCTTATAATGGGTTGTAAAATATTTAATATTATTATTCTACAGTTAACAATAGAAAATAAGACTAAATTATACCTTTTTGGATGTTCCTGGAAGAGTTGTGCATCTCGATCATACAAATTAAAACGTGAAAAACAATATTCTTCAAAATTTATATATAATAAACTCAATCCTCCTTTTAATAGTTTATTCTACAAAAAATTAAAGATTGAAATAAATGTAATAATTGAAGCTTTGATGACTAAATGCAATAATTCTGCAATTTCCTTTCAGCTTCGTCCCAAGCATAAAATCCGTGGAGAAACCGCTTGAAATTTAACCCGCAATTGGGTTTTCGTTTCGTCTCAGTAACAAATTCAATTCGAAATTTCTGGCAACAACGCGTATAATGAGTATCTATATAACGCATTCTACAATTCTATCAACACCATCAATTCTTCATATTAAGTTTTTTCCAACTACTCCTTGAACAGAAAATCACTCACCACTTCTCCAGAATTATGAACAAATCTAGTGAATACCAACGCGTATTCAATCACATCGATATAGATGGAGATGGTATGATCTCTCCATCAGAGCTGCAACACTGCATTGGGTTGATCTGGAACGTTGGAATTTTACTTGAAGAGGTAGAAGTTGCTGTGAAATCGTCACAAGGAAACAATGGACAGTTAGGGTTTGAAGATTTTGTTGGATTAATGGAAAGCGCAAAGGAAGAAGAGAAGCTTGAGGACTTGAGGAAAGCTTTCAGAATGTATCAAATGGATGGGACTGATTGCATCACTCCCAAGAGCTTAAACCGGATGCTGAATCGACTCGGTGAGTCCAGAAGTTTGGATGAGTGTGTTGGTATGATAAATCGATTTGATCTCAATGGTGATGGAGTTCTCAACTTTGATGAATTCAAACAAATGATGCTTTGAGATTTCAAATCGTTTTCTTTGTATTATGGATAATTCATCAAATTCGAAGATGTAAAAAGAATTCTTATTCTAGTATAGTAAAAGAAATAAAAGAGATAATACCCTGGCGTTGATGCCATAAGATAAATCCAGTTTGAATGCATATCAACAGATTGTAAATCCAATTTTTCATAAGAATTGACACCTGGTTGGACTCGTTTGCAGAGAAGCTGGTCTTCTCAACCTTATATGATTACATCCATTGCTGTTGACATCTCATTGGTTTCCCCTTTTCCATATTTCTCTAATTTTGGGTGAACTGAGGCCACCCTGAAATCCCTGGACCTTCACAAGATGGATTTAGCAAAGGTTTCGATATGAAGGTCTGGTATGCGTCAAATTGTTTGTTGAAGTTGGAAAAGATTAAGGGTTTTGCGGAAAAATGGGCCGATTTTTGGAAAAAATTTCCAAGAAAAATGAGAATTTTGAAAACGCGCTTAGTTCGTCTATTTTTCTAAATTTTTCACGGAAAATGAAAATTTTCCGTTTTCTAAAATTACAAAGAAGTTGGAAATTTTTGGAAAACCGATAATCATTGTTTTCCACATTTTTCTAATTTCAAAATTTTTCTAAAATATAAACACACACTCCCACCCCATCCACATCTACCTACCCTCACCTTAACACCCCCAACCCACTACACCCCTACCTACCTACACTCACTCCCAAGCCTACCCCCACAAACACACACACACACCAACCCCCCAAACACACACACACCCACTCCCACCCCCACAAACACACACCCACCCACACCCGCACAAACACACACACCCACCCACCGTCCCCACGCCCACTCTACCACCGCTACCGTTTTCTAAAAATGAAAACCGACAGAAAAATACACATCTAAACACGTTCTCTAATTTTCTAAAACTGAAAATGAAAAATGAATAAGTTTTAACTAAACGCGTTTTCTAAATTTTCCAATGAAAACCGAAAACCGAAAACGAAAACTTAAAAGGGAAAACGAAAAACAGAAAATGAAAACTGTTTTTCTGTAACTAAACGCAACCTAAGAGTTTTTACTGAATGAGATTCATTGGAAGCACAACCTCCATCGTCGACGTCGTCATATTTTTTATCATTCCATATTATACTTGAGACAATAAACTTGCTAATTAGAAACAATTAAGGTATGTAAAGATTGCAACTTGTTGTAGAACATTATGCATTTGCCTTGGCCTCTCGTGTGTAGTTCCGTGATACTTTTCGGCAAAGTTCTTCACATCCTTCACAACTAAATCGAACCTCCCTAAGCTTTACTTGCTTGTGGAAACATTATTTTGAGGACTTGAAGCTGAAGGTATTAAATTGATTTTGGGTTTCGCTGGTGAGGAAGGGTGACGAAAAAGGCAAGGAAGAGGAACATCGATGGTGATGGGGAGGAGATTGGAAGACGGAGAAGAAGGATGTGCATACGGGTAGAACGGGTTTACAATTTAATATTTATAAAAAAAATTAAAAGTAAAAGATATTGATAAAAAATAATATTAGAAAATGACAAAATACACATTTTATATGGTTTAGGCTAAAACCGCAGCCAGAGGTATGAGTTGCGGTTTTAGGCTAAAACCGCACCATACCGCACCATGCTAACTCTTATTTTACAGAACAACCCGTCAAAAAATTAAGACCAGACCATTTTCTATTAAATGAGAATCATCAAAGAGTAAACTCTGTAATCCATAAGAAACATGTATGTGATTTATTCTAGAATCTATTCTAATAAATGAAAGTTTTTTTTCCACATATCACACTTTCATTCAATTTGTCAAATGTCTTTTTTGTGGTTATTTTGAATTAATTTTTTTTCACATCATTTTATGGGTTTTCTATTTTAATAAATTTTACATAATACTTTAATGTAATAATTACAATAAATATAGTAATAAATGAATATCAATTTCATTAATGGACTTATCTTCTTATTTCGTAATTCTCAAATTAAAGCTTATTAATTTATTTTGTTTATTTATTTAAATTTAAAAGATAAAAAAAATCAATTTTAATAATTCATTATTTTTCTTATTTTCTTATAAATCCAAAGTTCTCAGATATTTAGACATTTATATTTAATTTTTTTAATTAACTCATGTAATACATGAGTCTTACACCTATTCAAAATAATAAAAACAATCCACACTAATAAATGAAAATCTTTTTGTCACATGTCACACTCTTATGGATTTTGCCACATGTCATTTTGAGTTTTTTTCAATTAAATTTTTTCCACATGACATTTTGTGGTTTTTTCCATTTTATTAAATTTAACATAATATTTAAATATAATAATTACAATAAATCTACTCTAATAAATAAAAATCTTTTTGCCACATGTCACACTCTCATTGATTTGGCGACATGTCATTTTATGGTTATTTTCAATTAAATTTTATTCCACATGGCATTTTATGGTTGTTGTTTTTTTATTAAACGCATCATAATATTAATTAAACTAGACGAATTCGCGCGCGTTGCGAGACGCATGTTAAAAATATATTGTTAGAATATAGTTTTCAGACACCTTTTAGTTAATTCGATTAATCAATTTAGGTTCTTTTATTATTATTATATTTAATGTTTTCCTTTTAACTATGTTAAAAAATATATATTGAATTTTTTTTAAACATTATTTGATATTTTACTTTAGGTTTTAAATTTTACACTAAATTTTTAAGCTTATTTGATATATTAATGTAGGTTATTTATTAAACTATGTATTGAAGTTAACAAATTAAGTATATCATATTGATAAGTCACAAATTCTTCAATTTATGATAATGTTTAGAACTAAAAGCATATTTAAGTTAATAAATTAAACATATTGTATGGAAATATGAAAAGTTGGGAGTTTCAAATGAATGTAGTGAAAGAAAAAAATGATTCCTTTATAATATAGTATAAGTAGACAAATCCCCGCGCGTTGCGCGAGAATATATTTATATAGTTTTTTTTAACGGGAAACACACACATCCACACAATTATTTAATCATTCTCCTAATTCTATAAATTGTGATTTAATATTTATAAATGAAAAAACAATGTTAATAAATGTATATAAAACATATATTGATTTCTATATATAACGAATAACAAATAGTATAAAAAATAAATATTTGATGATTTTATTGACCATTTGAAGGTTTGTAAAGTGTATATAAATTGTATGTTAATTTATGTATTTAATTAACAACAAATATATGAAAAACATAAATACTATAACTTTTAATAACATAAAAACACTACAATGTCTACTATAACATTTGTAACAAAAAAAACCTTATAAAACACTGATAAATCATACAAAAAATATATAGAAGACATATATCTTATATATATATATATATATATATATATATATATATATATATATATATATATATATATATACACACACACACACACAAACACACAGAGAGACACATACATACGTACACGTTATTAAAATAATAATATTGCTATTATTAACTTTGAAATAATTATATTTATACGAACATGATATAAAAACTCATTATAGCATATTTGATGCCTTTAAGGCATACAAAAAAATTATTAATTACATTAAACTAATTATGAAATAATACTTATTGTTTCAAGAAAAATCCGCATAGTAATAACCATGATGCGGCAAAACACTCTTTTTTTTCAACTCTTCATATTTTAATTAAAAATATCTTAAAACACGTGATTGTTTGTGAGAAAACTTATTTATATATTACTAATACGAATAAAATGTATATAAATGAGAAGAAAATAAAAAGTCACTACCAATTACTAACCATAAGTTACTGATGCGACATCGACCTCCGGCGGATCATCTGGTCTTCTGCTGCGGCGGAGATCTGGACATCACAGTGCAAAGTGGTTAGAGCCGTCCCAGGGACTGTGCCCCGGGAGCGGGCTCCGACGGTCAAGTTAGACCAGCTAGAAGATCTGAGATGGTCCTCCATAGCTGGAGAGAACCATCTTGGTTCTAGTGGTGGTGTATGGCGGCGGGTGGCGGCTGAGCCACCCTGCCGGAGTATAGTGGCGGCTGAGCCATGGGGTCTAGTGGTGGCTGAGAGCCACTTGGGGAAGGTTCCCTCTCCATGGAGGAGGTACTGTTCATTATATAGGGGACAATTAGGTCAGGCCTTGGGCCAGCCCAATTCAGGCCCAACTAGCAAGGAGCTGGGCGAGGCCGCCTGGAGGCGTCGGGCGGGGCTGGCGGGCGCGCACCAGGAGAGGATGGCAAGGGAGTGCCAGGCGAGGGAGCGCCTGGCCGAGCCGGCAGGAGAGTCCCCAGCAGGGCTGGCAAGGGAGTCCCCAGCAAGGCTGGCAAGGGAACGCCAGGCAGGGCTGGCAGGAGAACGCCAGGCAGGGCTGGCAGGAGCGCGCCAGGCCAGGCTGGCGCGCTAGAGTAGTCTAGGCCATGCCAATGGACCATATATCATCAAGTCCCCCCCAGTCTGGTGTTATTGGTACGCGGCCAATGACATCGGACTGGACTAAGTCGTATAAACCAACAGGGGAGTCCCCAGCGAGGCTGGCAAGGGAGTCCCCGACAAGGTTGGCAGGAGCGCGCCAGGCCAGGCTGGCGCGCTAGAGCCGTCTGGGCCATGCTAATGGACCATATATCATCAAGTCCCCCCAGTCTGGTGTTATTGGTACGCGGCCAATGACATCGGACTAGAACTAGTCATATAAACTGTGCGTCGTCAAGTCCCCCTAGTCTGATGCGATTGGGTTGCTGACAATCGGATCGGACTAGATAAAGCACCAAAGCATTTAAATAATAAAAAGAATGACCGAACCTCGCCTACGAGAGTCGTGGGGTTATGCGATGAGCCAAACGTTGCTTATGCGGCTTGAGCTGACTTGATGCTCCTTCATTGAGAGGAGTGCGAGCTAATCGGTGTGATGCAACGTAACTGTTGTTGCGATCATGCGGACCGAGGTTGCTAAAGAGTGTTACGCGACACTGATGTCGATAAAATGTCGGACCGGGGTAGCTAAGAAGCGTAAGCTTGCCATTCAGTCCCTGAGACTGTTATCCGACGTGATTGTTGGGGTAGCCATGCGAGATGGGATGTCACCAGTAACCATCTACATAGTCTGCATTAATAACCACCTTGAGGATCTTTCTTTCTCGGGCTACACCTAGCTGGATTGCGGCGTACCAACCCTACTCCCCCCCCCCTTCTTAGAGGAGGCGAGGAATAGATTCCGAGAGCTGGGCGACTAGGTTGCTAGCGAGGGTCACGCAGTGATACTATTGCCGATAGCCAGACAATAGAATTGTTGAGGGATAGGCAGTGAGGCTATAGGTTGGGGTTGCATAGCAAGACCGTTTCCGAGAGCCAGGAAACAGAGGTGTTGTGGGGTACGCGGCGGGGCTACAGGTAGGGTTGCACAGCAAGACCGTTTCCGAGAGCCAGGAAACAGAGGTGCTATGGGATACGCGACGAGGCTACAGGTAGGGTTGCACAGCGAGACCATTTCTGAGAGCCAGGAAACAGAGATGTTGTGGGGTACGCGGCTAGGCTACAGGTCGGGTTACGCAGCAAGACCGTTTCCGAGAGCCAGGAAACAGAGATGCTGTGGGGTCGTAGGTAGCAGGGCCGCTGTCGGGATGACCTTCTTGCTGGAGAGTATCCTCACTATGGCAGGTTGTAATGTGGATAACACTTCATCGATCGTCCGAGCACAAGAGAACCATGATGACTGTGAGGGAGGGAGCACCAAGATCATGGTGTGGAATAAGCTTGTGATGCGTGACTTATGGTGCGCGACGATGGAGAGTGGCTTGGGCTTAGCAGCCAATGATCATGGAGATGTTACGCGGGAGAGCATCGCGTGGAATGGATCGGGCTTGGCTGCTAGTGATCGTAGATAGATCGCACGGGAGAGCGTCGCGTGGAATGGTCGGGGCATGTTGCTATACTGGAGTCGGGCTAAGAAGCCAGGCGACTCGAGGCAAAGGTATTGAACCTCGCATGCAGAGCTTGCCGCTATAATGGAGTCGGGCTGAGAAACCAGGCGACTCGAGGCGAGGGTACTGAACCTCGTATGCGGAGCTTGCCACTATAGCGGAGCCGGGCTGAGAAGCCAGGCGACTTGAGGCGAGGGTACTGAACCTCGCATGCGGAGCTTGCCGCTATAACGGAGCCGGGCTGAGAAGCCAGGCGACTCGAGGCGAGGGTACTGAACCTCGCATGCGGAGCTTGCCGCTATAATGGAGTTGGGCTGAGAAGTCAGGCGACTCGAGGCGAGGGTACTGAACCTCACATGATTGGGCGTAGCACCCTACAATCTATGTGTCTAGCTCGTGTGATCAGTCTGAGTTAAAGCGGAATGGTACCTGGTGCTTTGCTGCATCTCTAGTCATACTAATAATTGATGCCTCGGTGTCTTGGTTGTTTGCGGAGAGCTATGTGGCAGTGCTACCTAGAGCTCGATAGTGTAGCCACTGTTAAGAGGTGCGTAGCGAGACTGCTGTCAAGAACTGGTTAGCAGGGCCGTTGAGGCCTGGGCAGCGAGCTGCTGGCGATAGGTGAGCAACACGATTATTGAGAGTTGGGTAACAAGACTACCGAGAGTTGAATTGCGAGGCAACTCTTTCGATTCAGAATATTGATGTCACCTTGGGGATGCACCATCATGCGTAGTGTCAGTTCTTTATGTGCTTTAACTCTTTCCCTTGGGAATAACAATCACTTCTACATAGTGTCGTACCAACCCTATTCCCCCCTTTTTTTTCTTTAGAGGAGGTGAAGAAAGGGAAAATATGGATGTATAGCTGCTCAAAGCTGAGATACATAGCTGCTGGAAAGAGCTAGGCAATGCAAGCGTTGACAAGAGCTGGGTAGTGCGGCTGCCGAGAGCTGGACATCACGACTGCGAGATGTTGGCCAACACGACTGATGATGGCTGAGTAGCGAGACACGGCTGCCAATAGTCAGGCGGCCGGTTGCTGAGGGTTATTCCGAAAACGCTTCACGAGTAGTAGTGATACACTACTATTCCCCCTCCCTTTTTTTTTACTTCAACTGGGTTTGACTATAGCCTCTTCTAAAGTCGGATCCCAGCACTTGAGCGTTGAGTGGATAATCTTGCTTTGTAGAATTAGCCCAAATAAAAGGTGGTTCATGAAAAATGCTTAGATAAAGCCCAAGGTAATTTGTTGCGGCTTATTTGAAAGTTGGAGGCCCACAATAAATATGTGAGTCAGCCTATTTATTTTATTCATTGTTCATTAATCAGCCCATTAGAGATAACCAGCCCCATGTGAAATTGTTGGTGCTTCATGCGGGGTGTGGGCCAGTGCCCTAATTTCTTTGTGTCATCTGTGTGAAACGATGGAACCACTATGCGCTCACTGGACACATAGATGAAAAGTCGCATCGGACCTTATGCTGATAGATTGACAGTGATGGTGGTGAAGCAATAGGCTGAAATCAGCTGTGAAAGGAAATCAGGGCTTTACTTCGCCGGCGACATTGTTCTTGGCTGGAGACAACCAGCGATTTGGAGTGGCTCGCTGGTGACAATAGGGCAGCGTTGGAACATCGGTGAGCATGCTGGTGGGTGCTGAGGTCCGATAACCCATGGCCTAATGATCCTTTGTTTGCTCTTCGCCGGATTCCGTCACTGGAGAATGTTGGCTGCAGAGGAAGACAATGCTGAACACGGTCGTTTGCAGGTGGTCTTCACCGGAGTGTTGCAGCTTCGGTGGTTCGCGTTGTTGGCGATGCTTCATCGAGTTCGTCGGCTGGAGGCGATCGACGATGTGGGTCTGATTCCCAGCGATGAAGTGGGGAAATGGGGGTCGTGGTCGATGTCGGAGCTAGAGCGACTGTCGGTTGTTCGTCGATCTACTAGTCGATGATGGTGGGAAGTAACAGGTGGCGATGGGCTTTGCCGGCAACCTTGATTTGCGGTGCCGCTAGAAGGCCACCGCTTATCGAATCCGATTGGAGCAACAGGTGGTGACTGGGATGGCCGGAGATGGCAGCGGTGCTTCCACCGTCGGGGTTTGCAATGGTAAATGATGGTGCATCGCTGGTTCTGAACTCGGCGTAGGCAGGAAACAAGTGGCCCGGTATGCGCAGGTTCGTCGGAGCTGTAGATTCTTCGCCACCTGTGCTGAAGGTAGGCAGCTGCTTCTAGGTGTGCTTCATTGGGACCGATGGCGACCAGCTTTAGGCGTGCTGCTGGAGTCACGGTGGTGAAGGGGCGCCTAAGTCTTGATTTGGGGATCTCTTTGTCTGCCCGAGGAAGTGTGTTGAATGGGTGGGTCCCGGCTCTTTTGTTTTTTTCTGTACATAAGGGATTGGACCAGATGGGGGTCCTTTGTTTCTGACTTTTGTAGACAGACAGCTCTATCATTTGTCATTTGTCTTGTCATTAGTCTGGTGCACTGTGCACCCTTACCCCCTCCTTTTTTCTTGATGTCGATTTAGGAGAGACAAAGAGCATCAAGACCATTTTGTAATAATTATTCTATACAACTTTTATATATGCGAACTGTAAAACTGTAAAGCGACTTTTCTCTTTTTATCTTCTTCTTTCCCCTCTTTTTTTGTGAAAACCATTTACATTTTTCCATCCCCTCTCTTCTTTTTTTTTACTGGGTACTTTCTTTCAATACTTCATCTCTACTCTCTTTTTTTTATATTGAGCAGTAAATTTTGGAGAGGGTAAAGTAAATCTTTAAGGTAAAAATGCTATCTCTTGTGGAGTGTACAATTATGACAGCTATGCTTACAAGCAACTGTTAACATTGGTAAGAAAAATACGACAATCCTTAGCTCAACAAGGATTTTCTTTTCAATCTGAACAAAAATAATGGTGTATGAACTGAGATTTGAGTAAAACCCATGAAAAGTTCTCCTCCCTTCTCTCTTTTTTTTTGAAGGTTTTGTAAAATGTACAAGCCATATGGCTGTATGTACAAATAAACGTTTCAAGAATTGAAGTTCTTTACAGAAGGTCTAAACAAAAATCTTTTTTCTATAACACATAAACTAAAAATGAGATAAAGACTTCTCTTCTTCTTAGACTTGCTAAACAAACACCAGAATATAAAAAAAAGAAAAAACGGATTTGAGAAGGATCTCTTCTTGTAAAACCTCCTTTTTTTCAGCTTGTGCAATCAAACCATCAAAATATGAACAAGAAGAGATCTGGAAAAAAAAATTTCTTTAAGCTTGTGAGGGAAAACACCAAAAATATGAACAAAAGTGAGTAAGAACTCGATTTTTTGAAATGTACAAGCATTCCAGCTTTGTTTACAAACAAATGTTGCTGGGAGTAAGGTTATACATAAAAAATCTTAACTAAAAAACGATTGTCTAATAATATGAACTTGATAAAAATTTCTTTTCTCCCCAACTTACTGAATGGGTCACTGAAAAGAAAAACGAAACTGATCTGAAATGCCTTTGTAAACTCAAAAAATCTTTGAATGAACCAAAACTAGAACAGATCCAAAGATCTGGTCTAAGAAACCAAGCAAATCCATAGATCTGAACAAAAACACTAAGTAGATCAGGAGATCTGAGCTAAAAACGAAGTAGATCTATGGATCTGAATGAAAACACATCAGATCGAGAGTTCTAAAAGATGGCTAATCAGATCTGAACGGATCTGATCAAATGAGGGATAAGAATGGACAGATCTGAGAAAACCTGATGTGGAACTCAACAGATCTGAACAGATCTAGGAAGAACAAGGTGATGGCTGCTTGTTCAAGTCCGGGATGGCGCCAAATGATGCAACATCGACCTCCGGCGGATCTTCTGGTCTTCTGCTGCGGCGGAGATCTGGACATCACAGTGCAAAGTCGTTAGAGCCGTCCCAGGGACTGTGCCCCGGGAGCGGGCTCCGACGGTCAAGTTAGATCATCTAGAAGATCTGAGATGGTCCTCCATAGCTGGAGAGAACCATCTTGGTGCTAGTGGTGGTGTATGGCGGCGGGTAGCGGCTAAGCCACCCTGCCGGAGTATAGTGGCGGCTGAGCCATGGGGTCTAGTGGTGGCTGAGAGCCACTTGGGGAAGGGTCCCCCTCCATGGAGGAGGTACTGTTCATTATATACGGGACAATTAGGTCAGGCCTTGGGCCAGCCCAATTCAGACCCAGCTAGCAAGAAGCTGGGCGAGGCCGCCCGGAGGCGCCCGGCGGGGCTGGCGGGCGCGCACCAGGAGAGGATGGCAAGGGAGCTGGCAGGAGAGTCCCCAGCAGGGCTGGCAAGGGAGTCCCCAGCAAGGCTGGCAAGGGAACGCCAGGCAGGGCTGGCAGGAGAACGCCAGGCAGAGCTGGCAGGAGCGCGCCAGGCCAGGCTGGCGCGCTAGAGCAGTCTAGGCCATGCCAATGGACCATATATCATCAAGTCCCCCCCAGTCTGGTGTTATTGGTACGCGGCCAATGACATCGGACTGGACTAAGTCGTATAAACCAACAGGAGAGTCCCCAGCGAAGCTGGCAAGGGAGTCCCCGGCAAGGTTGGCAGGAGCGTGCCAGGCCAGGCTGGCGCGCTAGAGCCGTCTGGGCCATGCTAATGGACCATATATCATCAGTTACAAAAACTTTTGAGTTGTAGTGATTAAAAACTTTATATTTGAAATCATAAGTATACACAAATTAGAAAACTCTTTTGTTGTGAAAATTTCAAATGAATTTGATTTAAGTAAATTTCCCGCGTTGCGCAGAATATATATATATATATATATATATATATATATACACATACACATACACACACACAGAGATACACATACATACACACTATTAAAATAATCATATCGCTATTATTAATTTTGAAATAATTATATTTATACAAAGTTGATATAAAAACTCATTATGGCATGTTTGCTGCCTTTTAAGTCATACAATAAAAAATTATTAATAACATTAAACTAATTATGAAAGAAACTTTGTTAAGCTTGTAAACTTCTCATTTTATGCCACTTCATATAAGATTTATACAACTTGCTATAACGATGGACTTGAAATTAAGCTTTTATGATACAAATTATGAAGCATATCAATATACTTAAAATGTATTGCTTTAATCAATTACAATATGTGGTTCAAACAACCTTTTATACATATACAAATGTAAATATAAAAAGAAACAAAAATCTAAGAAAAAACAAAACGTATTGAAATATTCATAACAAAAATGAAGAGATAAAAACAAATAGGCTAATGATGATGTCCCCAGCAGGGCTGGCAAGGGAGTCCCCAGCAAGGCTGGCAAGGGAACGCCAGGCAGGGCTGGCAGGAGAACGCCAGGCAGAGCTGGCAGGAGCGCGCCAGGCCAGGCTGGCGCGCTAGAGCAGTCTAGGCCATGCCAATGGACCATATATCATCAAGTCCCCCCCAGTCTGGTGTTATTGGTACGCGGCCAATGACATCGGACTGGACTAAGTCGTATAAACCAACAGGAGAGTCCCCAGCGAGGCTGGCAAGGGAGTCCCCGGCAAGGTTGGCAGGAGCGCGCCAGGCCAGGCTGGCGCGCTAGAGCCGTCTGGGCCATGCTAATGGACCATATATCATCAGTTACAAAAACTTTTGAGTTGTAGTGATTAAAAACTTTATATTTGAAATCATAAGTATACACAAATTAGAAAACTCTTTTGTTGTGAAAATTTCAAATGAATTTGATTTAAGTAAATTTCCCGCGTTGCGCAGAATATATATATATATATATATATATATATATATATATATATATATATATATATATATATATATATATATATACACACACATACACATACACACACACAGAGATACACATACATACACACTATTAAAATAATCATATCGCTATTATTAATTTTGAAATAATTATATTTATACAAAGTTGATATAAAAACTCATTATGGCATGTTTGCTGCCTTTTAAGTCATACAATAAAAAATTATTAATAACATTAAACTAATTATGAAAGAAACTTTGTTAAGCTTGTAAACTTCTCATTTTATGCCACTTCATATAAGATTTATACAACTTGCTATAACGATGGACTTGAAATTAAGCTTTTATGATACAAATTATGAAGCATATCAATATACTTAAAATGTATTGCTTTAATCAATTACAATATGTGGTTCAAACAACCTTTTATACATATACAAATGTAAATATAAAAAGAAACAAAAATCTAAGAAAAAACAAAACGTATTGAAATATTCATAACAAAAATGAAGAGATAAAAACAAATAGGCTAATGATGATGTACTCACATGTAACTTTGAAAATTGCAAACCACAACTCGAATTGCACATCGCTACTGGAAAAAAAATATAACACGATCAAACTATGAGTAAAAAATGATATATTCATCCACAACCTTGACTTGTAGAGCACTTAGGGACTCCATCACTGCTAATACGTTATAAAATAATTGTGCCTATTGAAATGTTTTCTTTTCATTTTCTTATGACATTGAAACATCCCAAAAATACAACCCAAAAATTTTTGTTTGAAAACTCTACTAAACCATAATATCAAATATTAAAAGATAAATCCATGGATCATGCGTCTCAAAATGTCATAATAAATTTATCAAATCAACTGATGTCAAAACATATCAAAATATCCGAATAAAACTCCCAGGACAAACTGAAGCTGTGGTGTGTGCCATGCCATCATCCCGAGCTCTTCCCCTTACTAGCGGAAGTACCTGAAACCAAAAACTGAAACTATAAGCACAAAGCTTAGTGATCTCCCCCAAACTACCACATACCATATAATAACATATAAAGCAACTACTGGGCCTTGCCCACTACATCGGACCGAGGTCCGGAAACTGCATCGGACCGAAGTCCGGAACTAACCAGGGCCTTGCCCTCTGCATCGGACCGAAGTTCGGAAACTGCATCGGACTGAAGTCCGGAACTAACCAGGGCCTTGCCCTCTGCATCGGACCGAAGTTCGGAAACTGCATCGGACCGAAGTCCGGAACTAACCAGGGCCTTGCCCTCTGCATCGGACCGAAGTCCGGAAACTGCATCGGACTGAAGTCCGGAACTAACCAGGGCCTTGCCCTCTACATCGGACCGAAGTCCGGAACTGACTGAACATAACATAGAATAATCATAACTACTAGCATAAACACAGATATTGCATACTGCATCGGACCGAAGTCCGGAACACATAACACAAAGACATACTTGAATCACAAAGACATCAAGCACACTGAACTACTACATCAGACCAAAGTCTGGAACTACTGCTAACTAAACGGGCCGGCATTGTGGCCGTAGACCCGTTCCTACTGGAAGGAAACTCACCTCGTAACGATGGCTGCTGAGGTGGTAAATCTGAGACTGTCTGACTGGTGCTCCGGAACTCCCCGGTTAAAAATCCCATAAACACTAAATCAAATACTGATAACTAATCTCAGGGTAAAATGACTATTTTACCCCTGGTCAAAGTCAACTTCCTGGTTGACTCTACTCGCCGAGTCCTACTATGAACTCCCCAAGTTCCCGGACTCACACTTCTCTAACTCGCGACTCGACTCGCCGAGTCGGGACGTGGACTCGCCGAGTCCCTCTACTTCTAGATCCTTGTTCTAACTCAGTGAGTCCTCTTCCACTCGCTGATTCAACTCACAATTCCAAAATCGGAGAAATCGGGAGGATTTGCGCTCCGAGTCGCCGAGTCCAAGAACAACTCGTCGAGTCCTATGCATGTCCTCACTAAACAGTTGATTCTAATCGATTTCAGTGCATCCAATTCATAGATCTAAGCTTCTAGGGCCGATATAACACGTAAAGTTGCCAACTTTACGTGCATGCATAGAGGTATGAAGCTAAAACACAAAAATAAGCTAGAAATGGGAACCTAGGGTTTGGAACAAGACCTTGCTTTGCATAAAGGTAGCTACTTTGAGCTCCTGGGGCTCATTGATGTCCAGATCTATAGCTCACTACCCTAAGGGAGCTCCAATCTCGATTTTGGACCTTGAAATGTCCCAAAAGTGGCAAAACAAGCATATATGAAGATCTACTAGGAAAATGAACAAGGTAGAGGCTTTATTACCAGATGAAGTAGCAAATGGAAGCTAGCTTCTGGATCTCCTTCTTCTCCTTTGCACCTTCTCTCTTTCCTTCACTTCTACCCTTCCAAGAATACACCAAAACACTCAAAATCAAGAAGGAATCACTCAAGCTCACCAATGGAGGCTAGGGTTTTGAGGGGGAACGCTTTAAGGGTGCTGGAGGCTGGGATGGGGGCTATAAGGACGTTTAAATAGGGTACAAACCCTAAGGATTAGGGTTTACTCCAGACTGGCCTACTCGTCGAGTCCAGGCACGGACTCGTCGAGTAGATCACTTAAAACCCGCGTCCAACCTGGCATCTACTCGACGAGTTAGGGCTACTACTCGCCGAGTAGCTCTTTATAAAAGACATTTAATAAATTAAATACGTACCAGGAACGGGGCGTTATAATTCTCCCCCACTTATCTTAGACTTCGTCCTCGAAGTCTGCTGTCTCTAAAAACAACGCTGGGTAGTGCTCCCTCATCTCTTCCTCGGGCTCCCACGTCCACTCCGAACCCTTGCGGTGTTGCCACTGCACCTTAACTAACTCTACTGACTTGTTCCTCAGCTTTTTCACCTTGCGATCTAGAATAGCCACTGGTCTCTCGATATAGTTCAGACTATCATCCACCTGAATGTCCTCCAGGGGTACTACTGCTGAATCATCCACTAAGCACTTTCGCAACTGAGAAACATGGAACGTGATGTGGATCTGGCTGAGCTCTGCTGGAAGATCTAACCAATAAGCAACCCGACCCACCCGGGCCAAAACCCTAAACGGACCAATGAATCTAGGGCCCAGCTTGCCCCTCTTCCGAAATCTGATAATACCCTTCCAGGGTGACACTTTCAAGAGGACCATATCGCCCACCTGAAACTCCAAGTCCGAACGCCTCTTGTCGGCGTAACTCTTCTGCCGACTCTGCGCAGTCTGCAGTCTACTACGGACCTGCTGGATCAACTCTGTGGTCTTGAGCACCACCTCAGTGCTCCCGATGACCCTCTGACCGACCTCACCCCAACAAATCAGGGTCCTACACTTCCTCCCGTAAAGCATCTCGAAATGAGGGCGGTCAATACTGGCGTGGTAACTGTTGTTATACGAAAATTCCGCTAATGGACGATACGTATCCCAACTGCCACCAAAATCTAGAACACATGCCCGCAACATGTCCTCGAGAGTCTGAATCGTCCTCTCACTCTGCCCGTCCGTCTGAGGGTGGAAAGCGGTGCTGAAGTGAAGACGAGTCCCCATCTCGTCATGAAACCGCTTCCAAAACCTGGAAGTGAACCGGACGTCTCGATCTGATACTACTGATACAGGCACTCCATGCCATGCCACTACCTCGCGCACATAAATATCGGCTAGCTTCTCGGCTGATATGCTCTCCTGTATCGGTATGAAATGCGCGCTCTTGGTCAGCCGATCCACTATGACCCAAATCGAATCAACTCCACGTGCGGTCCTGGGAAGCTTAGTGATGAAATCCATAGTGATATCCTCCCATTTCCACACGGGAATGTCTAACGGTTGCATCTTGCCGTGGGGTCTCTGATGCTCCGCCTTGACCTTCCTGCAGGTCAGGCATCTCTCCACGTACCAAGCTACGTCCCGCTTCATGCAGGGCCACCAATAGTCGGGTCGAAGATCTGTGTACATCTTCGTCACCCCTGGGTGAATGGAGAACCGAGACTTGTGGGCCTCATCCATCAGTACCTGCCGTACTCCTCCCCAGTACGGTACCCAAACTCTCCAATGAAGGGTCAACAATCCTCGACTGTCATAGTCAAAGGAAGCTACTCGGCCCACAATCCTCTCACACTTCTGCCTCTCCTCCTTCAGGCCCTCAACCTGTGCCTCTCTGATCTGCTCCAACAACGGAGTAATCACTGTCATCCTCAGACATACATCCCTGGTCGGGGCTGCTACCGCCTTGTGGCTCAGGGCGTCGGCCACTACGTTGGCCTTGCCCGGATGATAAAGGATCTCACAGTCATAATCCTTTACCACGTCCAACCATCGGCGCTGCCTCATGTTCAGATTCGGCTGATCCATGAGGTACCTCAAACTCTTGTGATCCGTGTAAATGATACAGCGGACCCCATAGAGGTAAGGTCTCCAAATCTTGAGGGCGAACACCACCGCCCCCAGCTCTAAATCGTGCATCGGATAGTTAGCCTCGTGAGGCTTCAACTGTCTAGAGGCATAAGCTATCACATGCCCTCGCTGCATCAACACTGCTCCCATACCTATGATCGAAGCATCACAGTAAACTACAAAATCCTCTACTCCCTCTGGCAGGGTGAGAATCGGCGCCTCGCACAATCTCTGTCTGAGGGTCTCAAATGCTGCCTGCTGCTCAGGCCCCCAGCAAAACAACACCGACTTCTTGGTCAGTCGGGTGAGCGAAACTGCTATCTTAGAGAAATCCTGGATGAATCTCCTGTAGTACCCTGCCAGTCCTAGGAAACTCTGAATCTCAGTTAGAGACCTCGGGACCTCCCACTGCATCACGACCTCTATCTTGGCCGGATCTACTAGTATACCCTTCGGGTTGACGAGGTTTCCAAGGAACTGCACCTCGCGCAACCAGAACTCGCACTTGGAGAACTTTGCAAACAGTCTCTCCGTCCTCAGCGTCTCTAGCATCTCTCTCAGGTGCTCCTCATGATGCTCCTGAGTCTTGGAATAAACCAAGATGTCATCAATGAACACTATCACAGAACGATCCAGCATCGGTCTGCATACGCGGTTCATGAGATCCATGAACGCGGCTGGAGCGTTGGTGAGTCCGAACGGCATCACCACAAACTCATAATGACCATAGCGGGTCCTAAAAGCGGTCTTCTGCACATCCTCATCCCTGACCCGCATCTGGTGATATCCTGACCGTAGATCAATCTTGGAGAACCAAGATGCTCCCTGAAGCTGGTTAAACAAATCGTCTATCCTCGGGAGTGGGTAACGGTTCTTCACCGTCACCTTGTTTAGCTCCCGGTAATCTATGCACATACGGTGCGACCCATCCTTCTTCCTCACGAACAGAATCGGGGCTCCCCATGGTGAACTACTCGGCCTAATGAAACCCTTGTCTAGCAGCTCCTGCAGCTGCGTAGACAACTCCTGCATCTCTGGAGGAGCCAACCGATACGGTGCTTTGGCTATCGGAGCCGCACCCGGGACCAGGTCAATCCGAAACTCAACCTGTCTCTCCGGAGGTATTCCAGGAAAATCCTCTGGGAATACGTCCGGGTACTCTCGTACTACTGGCACATCGTCAACTGTCGCCTTAACCTTCTCCCGGGCATCTATGACATAGGCGACGTACCCTGCGCAACCCTGCTGAACGTAGCGCCTCGCTCTCGCTGCTGAACACAGAATCGGTCCATGTTGTGGCCTCTCGCCCTGAATCACTAACTCTCCCCCACTAGGAGTGCGAACCCTCACTAACTGCAGTTCACAATCAATCACTGCCCCATTGGGGCTCAGCCAATCCATACCCACTATAACCTTATTCCCTCGTAGGGGAATGGGAACCAAGTCCACTGAAAACTGCTCATCAAATAATTGCAGCGAACACGCCCTATGTACTCTCGCGACCCTGACGGTCCTGTCATCAGCTATCTCAACCTCAAGTGGGCAATCCAGCTCCCCCGGAGCTCTGCTAAACCACTTGCTAAGCGCAAGTGAAACAAATGATCGGGTAGCCCCCGAGTCAAACAATACTGTAGCTGAAATGCCGTTCACTAAGAACGACCCTATACGAAAACATATAACCATGAGAAACAATCAATATCAATAAAGAGATAAGAGTAAAGTACATACCCGTCACCACATCAGGAGTCGCTCGCGCCTCCTCTGCTGTCATCTGAAAAGCTCTACTCTTCGCCACTGGCGCCTCACCCCGGCCATGACGGCCGTCTGTAATCCTCAAAGTAGCAGGGGCAGGTGCTGCCACCTTCCCTGTTACTGCTAAACTCGGGCACTGAGAATTTTTATGTCCCCTCTGATTGCAATGGAAGCAAATCAGATCAGCTGCTGTGGTGGTGGTGGTAGTAGTTGTACAATCTCTACTCATATGCCCGGTCCGGCCGCACTTATAGCAACCGGCACTACCTGCCTTGCACGCCCCATCGTGCAATCTCCCATACTTGCCACACCGACTGTGGCTCTGCTATCCTCTAGATCTATGATCTGATACCTTGAGCTTTTTTCCCGAACTCCCTGTGCCAGATGCCGCCTCTGGCTTCATCTTCTTCTCCATCTCCAAATCTATCTCTCTCTCACGAGCCCTCGCAATCATATCATCCAGCGTTTTACAGCTGGACCGGCTCACAAATTGGCGGATATCACTCCGCAACATCTCATGATAACGAGCCTTCTTCATTTCCTCATCAGCTGCATACTGAGGAACGAGAAGAGCCCTCTCCCTGAACTTGGCGGTAATCTCCGCCACTGTCTCTGTAGTCTGGGTGAGATCCTGAAACTCCCTGGCTAACTGCTGCACCTCAATAACCAGTGCAAACTCGGCTCTGAACCTGGTAGTAAAATCAGCCCAAGTCATCGCATCAAGCCCTGCGTCATCCCCGATGACATGCCCGATATCCTCCCACCAATCTCGTGCCCTGTCCTTCAGAAGACAGGATGCTAGTCTGACCTTGTCCCCCTCGGGACATCTGCTGGTGCGGAACGCATTGGCGACATCTGCCAACCACCTGGTACTCGCAATGGGATCCCGCGCCCCATGGTAGTCTGGAGCTCCACAAGCCCGGAACTCCCTGAAGGTGAGTGTGCGCGACCCCATCATGGCCGCCACCTCAGCACGGAAGGTGCTCAACCTCTCGTCCATCAGCTCTAAAATACTCTCCTTGATCGAACCGCAGATCACAGGAGTCTGCTCAAGTATGGTGCGAGTAACCTCTGAAGAGAGGAACTATCTGGTCTGCTCATCTAGTTGCTCGGACCCCGAGCCTGATCCTGATCCCTCGTCGGCTCCTGAACTGTCGACTGCTGGCCTAGGGAGTAAAACCACCATTCTGAAAACACATCATGACAAACGTCAGAAACACTGATATATCTCGAGGGATCGCTACTACTACAAGTTTCCTGGTCTCACCTCAGCATTCCTCGATTCAAGTACGGATCCTCTGCTTTCAGTAGTACGGGCCCATACTACCTTCCACATCTATCCGTACTTTCCTCAAGTACTGCCTCGACTCCACCAAGTCACTTCTACTACTACTGATCTCTGCTACTCTCATCCTAGGCTTGCCCTAGGGAAATCTCTGACTCCACCCAATCCAGTCCTCAGCTGCTGAAGGCCTCCTTGTAATGCCAATTAGCCATCACCTGAATACCATCACATGTGACGAGGCTCAGATAATCCTTCGAGTAAAAGACTCGTCCCTACAATGGTTAGACTCACACAAGAGTTGCGCAATAGGGCCAAATCCAGCACTCTGAGATTATTCAACCCTGATCACATGTGACGTGACGTATTCACCTAATGGCTAACTCCCATCACTCCGAGTCCTACAAAGCACGAAGCAAGCAGCATTCGGACACAGGAAATTAATCAAGCAAATCTATCCTCATAACGAGAAACTGTACTAACATACAATGCTAAGCTCATACTATCAGGCATAACCTAAACAGGCTATCCTACTGCTGTCTACTCAATACTAGCATGCTTTTTTCAATAAGCTGAAACACATATAACTGGCACATAAGGCATCCTCCTAGATCCTTAGTCCTATTCTAGCATGCTGTTCTACTGAAACTGGAACTGATAATTATAACATAAACTTGTATGGGTAATTTGGGAGTACTTACTTGAGCTCGGCTGATCGCATGCACCACATCATTTTCCTTTTCTCACAACTCTTTTCTTTTTAAGTTTCTTTTCCAAAAATTCTTTCGAAAACATTTTTCTTTTGAAAATCTTTTACCATTTCCTTACTTTGAGTCCAGTCATACCCGAAAGTGTGCCTGAATCCCTCAAATCAAGGCTCTGATACCAACTTGAAACATCCCAAAAATACAACCCAAAAATTTTTGTTTGAAAACTCTACTAAACCATAATATCAAATATTAAAAGATAAATCCATGGATCATGCGTCTCAAAATGTCATAATAAATTTATCAAATCAACTGATGTCAAAACATATCAAAATATCCGAATAAAACTCCCAAGACAAACTGAAGCTGTGGTATGTGCCATGTCATCATCCCGAGCTCTTCCCCTTACTAGCGGAAGTACCTGAAACCAAAAACTGAAACTGTAAGCACAAAGCTTAGTGATCTCCCCCAAACTACCACATACCATATAATAACATATAAAGCAACTACTGGGCCTTGCCCACTACATCGGACCGAGGTCCGGAAACTGCATCGGACCGAAGTCTGGAACTAACCAGGGCCTTGCCCTGTGCATCGGACCGAAGTCCGGAAACTACATCGGACTGAAGTCCGGAACTAACTAGGGCCTTGCCCTCTGCATCGGACCGAAGTTCGGAAACTGCATCGGACCGAAGTCCGGAACTAACCAGGGCCTTGCCCTCTGCATCGGACCGAAGTCCGGAAACTGCATCGGACTGAAGTCCGGAACTAACCAGGGCCTTGCCCTCTGCATCGGACCGAAGTCCGGAACTGACTGAACATAACATAGAATAATCATAACTACTAGCATAAACACAGATATTGCATACTGCATCGGACCGAAGTCCGGAACACATAACACAAAGACATACTTGAATCACAAAGACATCAAGCACACTGAACTACTACATCAGACCAAAGTCTGGAACTACTGCTAACTAAACGGGCCGGCATTGTGGCCGTAGACCCGTTCCTACTGGAAGGAAACTCACCTCGTAACGCTGGCTGCTGAGGTGGTAAATCTGAGACTGTCTGACTGCTGCTCCGGAACTCCCCGGTTAAAAATCCCATAAACACTAAATCAAATACTGATAACTAATCTCAGGGTAAAATGACTATTTTACCCCTGGTCAAAGTCAACTTCCTGGTCAAAGTCAACTTCCTGGTTGACTCTACTCGCCGAGTCCTACTATAAACTCGCCGAGTTCCCGGACTCACACTTCTCTAACTCGCGACTCGACTCGCCGAGTCGGGACGTGGACTCGTCGAGTCCCTCTACTTTTAGATCCTTGTTCTAACTCAGTGAGTCCTCTTCCACTCGCTGATTCAACTCACAATTCCAAAATCGGAGAAATCGGGAGGATTTGCGCTCCGACTCGCCGAGTCCAGAACAACTCGTCGAGTCCTATGCATGTCCTCACTAAACAGTTGATTCTAATCGATTTCAGTGCATCAAATTCATAGATCTGAGCTTCTAGGGCCGATATAACACGTAAAGTTGGCAACTTTACGTGCATGCATAGAGGTATGAAGCTAAAACACCAAAATAAGCTAGAAATGGGAACCTAGGGTTTGGAACAAGACCTTGCTTTGCATAAAGGTAGCTACTTTGAGCTCTTGGGGCTCAATGATGTCCAGATCTATAGCTCACTACCCTAAGGGAGCTCCAATCTCGATTTTGGACCTTGAAATGTCCCAAAAGTGGCAAAACAAGCATATATGAAGATCTACTAGGAAAATGAACAAGGTAGAGGCTTTATTACCAGATGAAGTAGCAAATGGAAGCTAGCTTCTGGATCTCCTTCTTCTCCTTTGCACCTTCTCTCTTTCCTTCACTTCTACCCTTCCAAGAATACACCAAAACACTCAAAATCAAGAAGGAATCACTCAAGCTCACCAATGGAGGCTAGGGTTTTGAGGGGGAACTCTTTAAGGGTGCTGGAGGCTGGGATGGGGGCTATAAGGACGTTTAAATAGGGTACAAACCCTAAGGATTAGGGTTTCCTCCATACTGGCCTACTCGTCGAGTCCAGGCGCGGACTCGCCGAGTAGATCACTTAAAACCCGCGTCCAACCTGGCATCTACTCGACGAGTTAGGGCTACTACTCGCCGAGTAGCTCTTTATAAAAGACATTTAATAAATTAAATATGTACCAGGAACGGGGCGTTACAGACATCTTTCTTACATGTAAGAGTTTATATAGCATGTTTGGTGTTTAATGCTAAATCAATTACTTAGAAGACATTTGAAAAGTCATTTGAAAATATGAAAAGACAAAGGAGTTTCAAATCAATGTGGTGCTTAGAAATATAGTTATTTGAGAATATGAAAAGACAAAGGAGTTTCAAATCAATGTGGTTCTTAGAAAAATGCTTCTATTATAAGATATATAGATGTATTAATTGCAATAAATGTAATAATAAATACATATCAATTTCATTAATTGACTTTTCTTCTAATTTCTAAATTTCTAAATTAAAGCCAATTAGTTTCCTTTGTTTATTTATCTAAATTATTTGTTTAAATTTAAAAGAGAAAAAACACATTAATTTTAATAATTCAATATTTTTCTAATTTTTCTTATAAATTTAAACTTCTTAAATGTTTAGAATTTCATATTTTTTTAAACGAACTCATGTAATACATGGGTCTTACACATAGTCAAAATAATAAAAACAATCTACACTAATAAATGAAAATCTTTTTGACACATGTCATATTCTTATTGATTTGGCCACATGTCATTTTGAAGTTTTTTTCAATTAAAATTTTTCCACATGGAATTTTGTGGTTTTTTCCATTTTATTAAATTTCACATAATATTTAAATATAATAATTGCAATAAGTGTAATAATAAATACATATCAATATCATTAATTGATATTTCTTCTAATTTTAAAATTTCTAAATTAAAGCCTTATTAGTTTCCTATGTTTATTTATCTAAATTATTAGTTTAAATTTAAAAAAGAAAAATAAAACACTTTAATTTTAATAATTCATTATTTTTCTAATTTTTCTTATAAATTCTAATTTCTCAAAATGTTAAGAATTTCATAGTTAACTTTCTTTTAAATAAACCATATAATACATGGGCCTTACACCTAATATTTAATGAATATAAATAACAAAGAGACAATTATAAATGGATTAGGGACCAATCACCCAATAAACTATACGATTATGTTGAAAAAGTAATGAAATCTCTATTAAAATCTTAAACAATCTCAACATTTAATTATTCTTGTACGAGTTGGGGTTAGTAGACACTACTAACCCGCCGTTCAAAAAAAAGTTATTCTTGTTTTAATGATAACAGTTAAATAAATTACATATTAATTGTTTGTTAATATGTTGTAGTAATAATTCTTTATTTAAGAAAAATATGAGCTTGTAGCTTCAATTGGACTACTTATATGGGCTTAGAAGATTGGGATGAAGTTTGTAGCAGAAATGAAGAGATGAAATAAAGCATCTTCGGGTAGACCGTGAACGCCAGCTGGAAGAATTAGAGAGGTTAAGTTATGATATTATACGATTAGAAAAAACTGGAACTACAATGCTATAATAGAAAGAAATGAAACTTACACAAATTGATGCAATCATTCTTTAGTTTGTTTCTATTATAGCATCATTATTTCATTTTTTCTATTATAGCAAGAAATAGCACTTTAAATTAAACAATAATTAAATTTAAAAAAGAATACGAAAAATGGAAAAAAATGATTCAATTTTTGGACTAACCACAATAAAAGTTAGAAAGTGCAGGGACCATTTTGTATTTTTCTCTAGAGTACATTTCCAATTTTCTATTTTGGTCGGATTTTGGATTTTAAATAAAAATATGTAGTGAAAATCATTCAAAATTTTTGGTTGGATGTGTTTACGAGTATATTATGGGTGTGTTTTAAAATATCTTACACTTGAAAACATATTCATGTTTAATTTTTTCTATCTTCATAGTTATTTTTGATTTTGCTTTATATGATTAATATAACAGAACCGAAATGCTTTTTTTTGAGATTATATTCTTTGTTGAAGTTGAAAGTTGTTGTATTACATGTGTGTGACGTCTTGAGAGAATGTTTATCCATGGATATTCTTACACATGTTGTTTTTAGAAGGTTTCACATTTTTCGGAATGGGATTCTTTGAAGGCAGCTGTACGTAAATTCAATTTCTTTTCATTTTTAATGGGACTAATATTATAAAAGTCCTAAATTTTTAACGCGTAATTGGAAAAAGTCCTAATATTTTTATTATTATTGATATGGCCACAACTTTATCACAGAATTATTGTTCTAGCCCACTTAACGAGTTTCATGATTAACTTGGTTAATTTTTTTGCAAAATCAGTCCTAAAAAGTTCAAATTTGGTCCCTGAGGTTTGCAAAAAATTACACAACATGGTTTTTTAACATTATTTTTCGTATTTATGTATATTTTATTTATTTTTGGGTTTTTTTTATAAATATATATACATTTTTTATTTTCTTTTTTATATATATTTTATTTATTCTCATTTTTAACTTTATTTTTCAACAATTTGAACTTTTTTTTTTTACCTTTTTACCTTTTGTTTTCTATATATTTTTTATATTTTAGTTATTTATGATTTTTCTAATGTTTTTATTTATTTAGATTGAAGAACTTGAATTCAATTTTAATTACTATAACAAGTTTTTTTTTATAGAGACCGGCTATTATTATATTTTTTGTTCTTTCTTTTAGTCTATTATCAAATTGAAAAATATTATCTTCAATTTAAACTATTGATATCACATATAAAATTATGATTTAATTTGCAAGTTATATAACACATTGCAACACTAATTCTCAATAAACAATCTATTTTTTTTTTTAATTTTCATTTTTTCGTAACATAAATATAATAGCACTAAAGAAAAAAAGAATAAAAAGAAAATAAGTTGGACTGAAATTACAAATATAAACATAACTATTTTATTTAGTTGAATAAAAATAAAAAAATTACAAAAATTATAAATTATCAAAATTGTAATATACTCTAATATATTAATACATTTTACATTTTTTGAAAAAAAATCAATAAAAAGTTAAAAATACAAAAAAATAAAAACAAATAATTGAAATACAAATAAGAAAAAAAATAAACAAAAAGATAAAACGGTTAAAAATATAATATGAAAAAAAACTATAAAAAAGAAAAAAACTCTAATATACTCTATATATACACTAAAAAATAGAAAACAAAAGGTAAAAAAATCAAATTGTTGAAAAATAAAGTTAAAAAAATGAAAATAAATAAAATATATATAAAAAAGAAAATAAAAAATGTATATATATTTCTAAAAAAAACCCGAAAATATACAAAATATACAAAAAAACGAAAAATAATGTTAAAAAACCATGTGGTGTAATTTTTTGCAAACCTCAGGGACCAAATTTGAACTTTTTAGAACTGATTTTGCAAAAAAATTAACCAAGTTAACCATGAAACTCGTTAAGTGGGCTAGAACAATAATTCTGTGAGAAAGTTGTGGCCATAACAATAATAAAAAAAAATATTATGGTTTTTTCCAATTACGCATTAAAAATTTAGGGCTTTTATAATATTAGTCCTTTTTAATGTCATATAAATGAAGTCAAATATCCATAGGGTTAACGAAATTAAACTTTTCGAAGATTAATAAACGTTTACTTTTTGTATTCAGAGATGCTTAACAACTCATTTGAACAAAAGCTTGCAATTTTGACAACCTTTTGGTTTACAAGGCTGGGATGACTCACATTGTCAGAGACGCCGACAAACCTCGATAAAGTAAGCATTTGACCGGTGAACTCTGACTAAAGGTGAGGACCTGTTTCGTCATTTTTTGATAAAAACATGATAATTAGGCATATGTTTTTTTTATATTCTTTTGGATGTATTTTAAAACCAATATTTTATGTATTTATGATTGACATTTTGGATTTTCAGGCAACAATATTTCATGATCCATATGACGCCTTTGGAAGGCTGTTTTAAATCAGGTCTCATTTTCTCTGAACAAATCTATAAATTGTAATAGCATGAGGATTTGTTGGGTGGTTATCGAAATGGACATGGAACATGAAACTTTTATATTTGCATTTGTCATGCAGGATCTTAGTGAATTCACTCATGGTAAAGATTTTAAAATGGGCAGAATCTACTTAACTCCATTGAAAGCCCGAGGTTTGAACCAAAAATGATCTCCATATTTTAGAGATTGATATCCCAAATGAGTCTCTTACCGACTACATTAACAACGCTTTTGGATAAATGGATGCCTGCAGTTTTAGATTCATGGGTAATTCTTTTATTTCATCAAAATTATTCATTTCTTTTATTGTTGGTATATTTTGATGTTGTAATAGAAACAAATGAAAGTATGTTGTTGTTCTTTGTAATCCTCTTTTCATTATGCAGGTTACAAGTTAGGAGATTGTTTAGTGACTTAAAAAGGATCTTAGCTACAACAAGATTTCAAAGGGCCTTAAAAAGGAGTTCTACTGCAATCACACTGGTGTTCAGGACCCCGAGTTAGGCCATGTGTCTATTAATTAATTATCTTGTATCATAAATACTAATCTTTTTAGAGTAACTTAAGTCTATTTGCACTTCATTTATTTACCCATAATAACAATGTACTTACCCTTATTTACCCTAAATTCTTACGAGTGTAAAACATATTGCTATTAGCTGTAATTTTTCCTTCTTTTATTTACTTTTAAAAACTATGAATATTAGGAATCTACTATTTTTACTTTCTGTTCTATGGAACCCCTTCCTCTTTTTGTAGTTACAAATTTGGTCCCTGTATTTTACTCACCATTGCTACTTTGGTCCAAATTCTGCCCCCGTATACTGTTTTTATACTTAAAAAATTTTGATTTTAACAGTTTTGGACCAAACTGCCTCTGTATACTATTTTTATAGTTTAAAAAAACTTTATTTTAACAGTTTTGGACAAAACTGCCCCTGCATATTGTTTTCTTAATTTTTTTTATTTTAACAGTTTCGGGCCAAACTGCCCCTACATATTACTTTTATACTTAAAAAAATTATTTTAACGGTTTTGGACCAAACTGCCCCTGCATATTGTTTTTATAATTAACAAAATTTGATTTTAATAGTTTTGGACCAAACTGCCCATGGATACTTCTTTTTATAGTTAAAAAAAATTGATTTTAATAGTTTTGGACCAAACTGCCCCTACATATTATTTTTATACTTAAAAAAATTTGTTTTTTTAACAGTTTTGGACAAAACAGCCCCTACATACTATTTTTATAGTTAATTTTTTTTTGATTTTAACAGTTTTGGACCAAACTGTCCTACATACATACTTTTTTATATTTAAAATAAATTGATTTTAACAGTTTTGGACCACACTGCCATTGCCTATTGTTTTTATGCTTAAAAAAAATTGTTTTAACAATTTTGGACCAAACTGCCCCTACATACTGTTTTTATACTTAAAAAAATTGATTTTAACAGTTTTGGACCAAACTGCCCCTGACCTTTTTAACCCACGCCAATAGCACGTGCGACCTTCATCTAATTGGAATAATTGTCTATTGTTTAGATTGGTTGACATGATTATTATATTAAGCTATATCAAAATCAGATGGAACTAAAGAAATCCAAAAACCTAATTATTTGTTGTATAAGTTTTGAATTATTTGAGTACTTTGAAAAATAAAATAGTAAACTTTGTTTGTTTACGATTTGAAGATTTGTTTGTAATTAATTCTATTAAAAATTCAACAAAGTAAATAATGAAGCCACACGTTCTTGTTAATATGTTTACACATAATGTCATTGTTTTCATTTGATTTAAGGGATAAACCAAACCAAATAAAGAAACCGAATAACCCAAAACCAATTAAACCGAACCTCATTAGGGTCTGTTTGATAGTGAGTTGACTGGATCGGTTAGTAATTTTGGCTGACTCGGTCCGAATTAATCCGTTTGATAAGCCCGAAAAGTATTGACTCGGTAAGCAATAACTTACCCAACTCCTTACTCGTCCACCTAAAAAAAATTGTGGCTGACCGAAAGATTTAACGCTTTATCCCGCTTCTAACCTTGAAAAATCACGCCTCCATTTTGCTCCATCCTTCTACTCTGTCGCTCACAGCTCAAAGGGGAAATGGCCAAACCTCTACCCTCCGCTACCCTCCCGACACCAGCAGCTTGCTCCGCAAGTCCTCCACCATCGCCGGATTTTCAACCTCTGCGTCTCGAAGGTAACTTGCATTCTTTTTTTACCGTTTCTGAAATTAGATGCACAATGAAATCATATATGAAATTAGGAGCTTGCTTCACGTGTATGATCTGAAATCGGACATGAAATCATATATGATCAGACATGAAATCAAGCTTTTTTTATGTATTTTTCGTTTTCTGAAATTGGACATATAGCTGAAGTATTGTTGAATGGTGAATGGTGGGTATGGTGTTGAAGGCATGTCGGATAAAGGGGGAGATGGTTATGTAAAGCCAAGACATGGTCATGTTCATGGAGATTTACATGATCGATTCAGCCATGGAAGAGAGATAATTTACAATATCTGATATGTTGGTTGAGGTTTGATTTTCATTTATCATCTAATTATACGTTGTTGATTCCCTATCCCTAATAATTGAGTTTTGTTTGAATGAATCATATCTAAAGTGAGAGAATTTTCTGCCAAATGTTAATATTTCAAGTGCATTAAGGACTTTATGTAAATGATCCAACTCAAATTAATTGTTGCTTCTGAGTTACTTATCCATATAAAGCTATTCCATTGAACTAATATAAGGTTATAGTGGCAAGAATTCTGTTTAAGCTCTTAACTTCTGCCCCCTTTTCATTCATTTTCTTTGTTTCATATCATTATAACTGGTATTTATATATATGATACATTTTTTGCAGTATAATGTGATCAGGAAGATAAGTAGCAACCTTATTGTGATTGGGAAAACATCCATTGAGATTGAAAAAGAAGACGTTAACAATGATGCAGATGATGCTGATAATGCAGAAGAGTCTGAAGGAGATGAGTTTGAACAGGAAACCGGTTGACTTTTTACTGTTTTCTTCACTGCAGATAATATCATAATAGAAATGAACTATCTTTTACTAGTATTATGTAAAACTTGTCTGATACTAAAAGATTACAGCTCGATTTGTAAGCTTGAATAGGTCAAAAAATATATATGGACTAATGCCAGAAAAACTGTGCCTACTAGCACAAAAAAAAATGTTATTTATAGAATTTGTAACAAAATATTTTATTATTGATAATATCATAAACATAAAAGTAAATTTACATGATACAGTTATTATGAAATACAAACATACCATTACATATGTATTCTCATTATTTTCTATTTTTTCAAATGTACAATAAATATTAAGATTTAAGAACAAGCAAAAGGTAACGCAGTGGTTTTTTTTTTTTTTTTTTTTTTTTTTTTTTTTTTTTTTTTTTACTTAATAAGTAAAATAATTAATGAACATTTGTTGTTTTTTTTACTTAATAAGTAAATAATTAATGAACAATTGTTGTTTTCCATCAAGGGGTAATATGGTAATTTTTCATCATTTACCATAGTCGGTCAGAGTTATAATCAAACAAAATGATTTCAGTCAGATATAAACTCAGTCCGAAGTTCTAACTTGGTCAGCATTAACTCAGTCAACAACTATAATTCAGTCAGCAACTATCAAACGACCCCTTAGTGCTGTTGCGGTTTTTAGAGATGCTAAAAAACCGATTAAACCGAAAAATGATAAACCGAACCAAATAACACATGTACTAATAATACATTTATCGCAAAGTCTATTTATCAATAATAAATTTTATCTTCAACCGCATAAAACGTTACCCATCTTGTGTTGATAATTAGGTGATTGATATAATTGTAAAAGAATGGTGGAGACCAACTTTTCTAAAAACATACAAACTGTTGGGGTTGGAAAACTCTTCTATTAACACTAAAATAGAATTACAATAGGAGGAGCAATTCTCACACTCAACTATTACAAAAAACCAACCCTCTCACTAACACTCTCGCTCTAAGTGTTATACTATTTGTTTCTCTGTATTTGGGATGCCTACAACTGAAGAATGAAGTCTCTATTTATAGTCTTGGCAGCCACCATTGTAGTTGCCTTCATTAATTGTGTTCATCATAGAGTGGGAAGAAAAATTTGTCCCGTAGGTTTCATTTTGTCAACAATGATGGCTACTGTAGCTTTGGAGGCTTTGGAGGCTGGAACACAACAAATCTCCCCCTCCAGTCTCCGTCCAACAATTCTCATCCCAACTATGTCAGCACATAGTCTGTGTTTCTCTTGTGTCACCACCTTTGTCAACATGTCTGCATGATTGTTGTTGGTGTTGATCTTTAACAACTTCAATTCTCGTCCCTCAATTGCTTCTCTAAGCCAGTGATAACGTATATCAATATGTTTTGTGCGGGAATGGTACATCGAGTTCTTACTCAGGTCCATAGCACTCTGACTATCGCAACGAATGATGTACTCTTCTTGTGGAAAGCCTAATTCTTGAAGAAACCGTTTCATCCATATAAGCTCCTTCCCAGCTTCAACGACATCAATATACTCGGCTTCTGTTGTTGACAGTACGACACACTTCTGTAACTTGGATTGCCACGAGATAGCTCCCCCTGCCAAAGTAAAAATGTAACTTGATGTAGATTTCCTACTATCAAGATCTCCTGCCATATCGGCATCTGTATAACCTTCCACGATTGGCTTTGCTCCCCCGTAGCATAAACATAGTTTCGAACTACCCTTCAGGTATCGAAGTATCCATTTGACTGCTTCCCAATGTTGTTTTCCCGGATTAGCTAGATATCTACTCACAACACCGACAGCATGAGCAATATCTGGTCTTGTACACACCATTGCATACATAAGACTTCCTACGGCTGAGGAATAGGGGACTGCCTTCATCTCTTCTTTTTCTTTCTCAGAAGATGGACAATTTTTCTTACTCAACTTGAAGTGGTTAGCCAAGGGCGTACCAACGGGCTTGGCATTTTCCATGTTGAACTTTTTGATCACACGTTCAACATACTCTTCCTGTGATAAGAACAATTTTATTGATTTTCTATCACGGATAATTTTCATGCCCAATATCTGTTGTGCTTGGCCTAAGTCTTTCATATCAAAGAACTTAGACAAATCCTTCTTCAAGTTGTTGATCATCGTTGCATCTTGGCCCACTATCAACATATCATCCACGTAGAGCAAAAGGATGACAAATTTACCATCTGGAAACTTCTTCAGATAGACACAATGGTCTGCAACAGTTCTCTTGTACTCATGATTCATCATAAATGAATCAAACTTCTTGTACCACTGCCTTGGGGCTTGCTTAAGACCATAAAGGCTCTTCTTTAATTTACAGACGAGATGCTCTTTCTTTGGGACTTTAAAGCCATCAGGCTGCTCCATGTATATTTGTTCATCCAAATCACCATGGAGAAAGGCTGTTTTCACATCCATCTGCTCAAGTTCAAGATCTAGACTGGCAACTAATCCGAGTACAACTCGAATAGACATCATCTTCACAACCGGCGAAAAAATTTCATCAAAGTCGATTCCTTCTTTTTGTTGGAAACCTTTGACAACGAGTCTCGCCTTATACTTCATAGTATTTCCATTGCCGTCTTTCTTCAACTTGAAAACCCACTTGTTTTTCAAGGCTTTCTTTCCTTTGGGGAGGTTTACCAACTCATATGTTTGATTCTTCTGCAAAGAATTCATTTCTTCTTCCATGGCCTTCTGCCAATTTACTTTGTCAATATGAGATTGAGCTTCTTGAAAGCTCTCTGGCTCCCCCTCACTAGTAAGAAGGATGTAGTTTGAAGTCGGATATCTTGTTGATGGAGCATGTACTCGTTCGGATCGTCTAACTTAAGTTCCTTCGTTTGTAACTTCTGGAAATATATCTAAAGTATCATGGGGTGGAAGCTCCCCCTGCTCAACACCTTCTTGATTTGCATCATCAACTTCTTCATCCTCTTCTTCAGTGGAAACATCATCTTTATTTTCAGATATTATATCTGAAACTTTGGAGCTTTGTTGCTTGTAAATCGGTGCCTTGAAATCATAATACTGGTTTTCATAGAAAACCACATCTCTACTTCGAATAACCTTCTTTAGTTCTGGGTCCCATAGCCTGTACCCGAACTCTTCATCTCCATATCCAATAAAGATGCATGGAGTGGATTTGAGGTCCAACTTCTTCCGCAATTCACTTGATACATGTGCAAACGCCTTGCACCCAAATACTCTCAAGTGAGAATATGATATGTCTTTACCCGTCCATATCTTCTCCGGAACTTCAAAATTCAATGGAGCGGAAGGTGACCTATTTATTAGATAGCAAGATGTCAATACAACTTCACCCCAGAATGGCTTTGGGAGTTTAGTCATGCTGAGCATGCATCGAACTTTCTCAACAATAGGGCGATTCATCCGTTCTGCTACACCATTGTGTTGTGGGGTTCGTGGGACAGTCTTTTCATGTCTGATACCATGTTCTGTGCAGTATGTAGAGAACTCATGGGAATAGTACTCGCCTCCATTATCTGATCTGAGACATTTCAACTGCTTGCCTGTTTGTCTTTCCACCATTGCATGAAAAGCTTTGAAGCGGTCCAATACTTGGTCCTTTGTCCTCAGACAGTATGCCCATACCTTTCGCGACGCATCGCCAATGAATGTCACAAAATACCGGCTTCCACCAAGAGATTCTACTTCAATGGGTCCACATACGTCGGAGTGGACAAGGCTCAGCAACTCAGAGCGGTTCTTTCTTGTGGAGCTAAAGGAAACTCTATGTTGTTTCCCAAATAGGCAGTATTCACAGGGATCCAGGGCAACGTCTTTTGCCATTGAAATGGACTCATTCTTTGCAAGAGTCGTCAATCCCTTTTCGCTCATGTGGCCTATTCTTCTATGCCACAAGTTTGGTGATGGCTCTTCTTTAACAACATTGAGACTTGGTTGAAGCGGCTTTGCATGGCTTTTATAAAGAGTACCATCAAGTTGTCCCCTTGCAACAACCATAACACCTTTCAACAATTTCCAGGTGCCATTTTTGAATTGATTATCATATCCTTGGACGTCAAGAGCTCCAACTGAGATAAGATTCATTCTCAGCTCTGGGACATGCCGAACATTTTTCAACACCAATATACATCCAACATTGGTCTTTAAATTCACATCACCAATACCAGCAATGCTTGAGAAACTGGTGTTTCCCATCTTTACGGTACCATGGTCTCCGGGTTTATAAGTAGTGAATAAATCCCGGTTTGGAGTCCAATGATATGATGCAGCGCTATCAATCACCCACTCATCATCATGAGTTCCAACATGTAGACATGCTTCCTCCTCGTATGTAACAAGGGCAACATCTTGTGTTATGGTGACCATGGTTTCACCATTCTCCTGCTTGTATTCTGGCTTGTCTCGGGCTGCTCTCGTAAGAACTTTCGGCAATCACTCCTTTTGTGGCCATAATAATTACAATGATTGCAATAGCCTTCGAACCATGTATTTGAAGATTTACCTCGCTCTCACGATTTCCCTCGATCTCGTGATTTCCCACGATCTTGGGATTTTTCTCTACTTTGACCATGTCTACCTCTACCTCTACCTCGACCTCGGCCTCTAGTTCTGCCCCCGCCTCTTTCTTTGTTTTCTGACACAAGGGCAAAAGACTGGTCTGTACCAGCTTCTTTCCTTCTTGCTTCCTCGTTCATTAGGGCGTCTGTGACCATCTCCATTGTCACTTTACCACCGGGGGCAGAATTGCTGAGAGTCACAACAAGCGTCTCCCAATTATCTGGTAGAGAACTCAAGAGCAATATGGCTTGTTCCTCGTCTTTGAGAACCCAATCAGCAGCACCGAGCTGGTTTACGAGATCCTGGAACTGACTCGGATGCTCGGTTATGGACATACCACTTCGTAACTTGTGGTTTACAAGGCGCCTCATCAGCAAGGTCTTGTTGCGTGCCGTCTTTGCTTGATACATATTCTCAAGCTTCTCCCAAAGTTTGTACGCGTCTGTCTCTTGAGAGACATGATGAAAAACACTGTGGTCGATCCACTGTCGAATTTGTGCCACCGTTTTCTTGTTTATTCTCGTCCAAACTTCTTCTGTCTTCGTGTCGGGTTTGATGCCTTGCTTTTCTATAAGCTCTGCTAAGTCTTTCAGATTAAGCAAATCTTCCATCCTTGGCTTCCACACGTTGTAATTTGTGGGCGTAAGTCGAACCATCGCAATCGTACTTGTAGATTCCATCGAAAATAATTGCAAATTTATTTTACAAATATTTCGAGGAAAAATTAGATAAAACCGAGCTCTCGGTTGGATACGGGAGTGTCAAAAATGGTGGGGTAGAATTTTTCGGGGTCAAAATATACTTTCTTGAAAAGTTATGTGCTAATTTGTAACTTTTCAGAACTATAGGGGCTAAACTGTAATTTTTGGAACTTATAGGGGTCAATCTGAAACGTTTCTGCAAACCAGGGACCTTTCTGAAACTTTTCATAAGTCCAGGGATCAAAACAATTAATTTCAGAACAAAAGGGACCGAACTGCAGCTTTTTCAGAAACAGAGGGACCTATCCGCAACTTTCTGGAACTTCAGGGGCTAAACTGCAACTTTTCTGAAAAAGCTGGTTAATGCTGACGTCATCGATGACGTCATTCGTCTTCTCCGGCGAGCTTCTCCGGCAACTGGTTTTTCCGGTGACAACTTCCGGCAACTTTGACCAGACTTTGACCGATGATTTGAGGGCCTTCCGGTGGTCAAAAAATTACGAAAAAAATATTTCCGGAATCCTTGAAACAAGCCCTTTCCAACGGTGTACTCAAAAATGGATTTTGAGACAAAAAAATTTGACGAAAAAACAGAGAAATTCGTAAATAATTCCCTGGACACCAAACCAAGCTCTGATACCAGTTGTTAGGGTTGGAAAACTCTTCTATTAAACACTAAAATAGAATTACAATAGGAGGAGCAACTCTCACACTCAACTATTACAAAAAACCAACCCTCTCACTAACACTCTCACTCTAAGTGTTATACTATTTGTTTCTCTGTATTTGGGATGCCTACAACTGAAGAATGAAGTCTCTATTTATAGTCTTGGCAGCCACCATTGTAGTTGCCTTCATTAATTGTGTTTATCATAGGGTGGGAAGAAAAAATTGTCCCGTAGGTTTCATTTTGTCAACAATGATGACTACTGTAGCTTTGGAGGCTTTGGAGGCTGGAACACAACACAAACAAATACATCACAGGCCTCTTACTCGAATCACGCGGTTACGGTGAGAATGAAGTATAAGTTAAAATTTGTTCCCACTATAAACGTGTCATGACAACGGGGTCATCGAGGTCCTCATAATCGCATACCAATTTTGGACAAGCATACAAGTTTCTTCCCAGGTTATTATGGGTCATCGAGGTCCTTATAAGTAGGGGTGTGCAGAAAACCGCACAAACCGCATAAACCGCCCGCACCGCACCACACAGCACCGCATAACGCGGTTTGGAACATTCGCCGTGCGGTTTGTGGTTTCTAATTTTGTCAAACCGCACTACGCGGTGCGGTTTACGGTTTTTTAATATGAAATCGCGGTTCAAACCACACCGCAACATATATATATATATATATATATATATATATATATATATATATATATATATATATATAACCAATTGCTCATACTTATAAATAAACGAAGAACATATCGAAGATTGAAGGATGCAAGATATGGATTGAATTGATTTCATAACTAAGATGAAGTTTTTATTTCATTCAAATTATTGATAATCGTGTAGTTTAACCTCCGTGTGTGTCATTTATCATAAACATCTTTTTTGGTGTTAATTCTTTATATGTTTTTTTATATCGTATAATACTTTTATAACATATATATAATTCTTCAAACCGCATAAACCGCACCGCACCGCCTAAAACCACACCGCACCATCTTCAGACTCATTATTCGCTTTTGGAAAAGTTCGTTATTTTGGTCATTTTTTGGAATTTGGGTGTCATTTGATTATTATTGGTAAGATCTCGTAAAAATATTATTAAATTGGGTCAAATGAGCTAATAAACACTTCGCAAACCTTTCCCAGTCCACTTCATTCAAGAAAGTGGATTTTTACCTAATACCTTCAATCATGCCAAATTCCACACTTTCAAAAGTCTAAGTCCAACTAGATTCTGGAAATCAATTTATTAATCGCAGTTTCAATTGAAAATATGTTTTTGCTCATTCTCAGTCAAACTGAATTCAGTCAATCTCACTACGAATCTACAGAAGTCGGGCAGTTGATTGCCTTCGACCATACCGATTGAATTCCCCACTTTCTGATGCAATAGAATTGAGAACTCAAAGTACATTCCTATCCCTTAAGTTCCCTATTGAGTACCGATACCGCAATAAATCCTTCTTTTGAAACCATCCCACTAATCAATCCTGCCATGCTGTATGGTATTTGTACAATAACATATACGATTGAATTCCTTATCTCGCTACGGAATATACCCAATTGAGTACCAAAGGAGAGAGCTGAAGACGAAGGACAATAGCGGTCATTGCTCAAAGCATTGGATTAGCCGGCTTGAGTGGAGAAGAGTATCGATTGTTATGCTTTAGAATAACTAATATTAAGACTGATCTTTAACTATTATTTGAATATTTTGTGCAAAGAGTAATTGACTATCAAAAGTGCAAGTACTTTTTGCGTTGTGGTGTCTTGACATTTTTTTTTTTCAATTAACAAGATTATACAAAATGTTTTATATGAAGTATATAAACTTTATACCCACAATTTACTATATTATGTAAGTAATTATTTAATATTTGAATTCCTATGATTTTACTCTTTATATATACATACATGACTGTTTCTAGGCATATAAACCTTGAAATTTCAAAGCATGATCAGTCCATATCGTAAAATAAGAATGTGGTTTGTTAGATGAAACGATTCGAAATCTCAAAGCATCATTTGTTTGAATTCATCAAAGTTGAGAACTCCATCACCATTGAGATCAAATCGATTAATCATACCCACACACTCATCCACGCTTCTCGACTCACCGAGTCGATTCAGCATCCTGTTTAAGCTCTTGGGAGTGATGCAATCCGTTCCATCCATCTCATACATTCTGAAGGCTTTCCTCAAGTCCTCAAGCTTCTCATCTTCTTTTGTGCTTTCCATTAAATCAACAAAATCTTCAAACCCTAAATATCCGTTGTTTCCATTTGACGATTCAACAACAACTTCAACCTCTTCGAGTAAAATCTCTTCGTTCCAGATCAATCCGACGCAGTGTTGCAGCTCTGATGGAGAGATCATACCGTTTCCATCTCTATCGAAATGATTGAATACGCGTTTGTAATCACTTGAATTCGTCATGATGCTGGAGTTCTTGTGAGTGGGTTTATGTTCTGAGTTAGATCGATTAAGAGAAATAAACGAGTAACTTATGATTTGGGGGATTGATGTTCTTGGGTGAATTTGGTATGAGTTATATAGATACCCATTATACGCGTTTGTTGCCAGAAATTTTGAATGAATGTAAAAGTTTGAATTTGATGCTGAGACGATACGAAATCGAATTTTGGGTAAAATTTCAAGCGGGTTCTCCACGGATTTCATGTCTTGGGACGAAGCTGCAAGGCACTTGGGGACAATTATTTCACCACGAAACTTCAGATATTCAATAATGACATTTATTCCACAGCGTTTTATTTATTTATTATTTTTTTTCAATTCTTAATATTTGTTTAGACTAAACCATTAGAAGATGAGGAATATATTATTAAGAATTCAGAAGAATATCGCTCTGATTTATAATCTTAAAATTTTAGAACAGAAAGCAAAATTTGTATAGGAAATGGTTGTATTCGTTCGATAAATTATTTATTATTAGTTATCTTTAATTCACATAACATTTGAGAATTATAAGTTTATAACTTCAAATTATTGAGTTTTGTGTTTTTATTAGTTAGATTATTTTGTTCGCGATATAATATTAACCAAATTTTATTTGAGATATTTAAAAAAATATATATAGATATATCATTATAAAAGTTTGACAAAATCATAAAAATTGGTCTTATGTTTGTAGAAAATTATCACTATAGTCCAAAACATTTTGAAAGTCCAAAATAAGTTTTTTGTTGTGGTTATGGTTTAATTTTTTTCTTTTGTAAATATCTAAAATAAGTGTATTTTCCCATTGGATTTTCTTTTTCCCTTTCTTATTTAATTTAACATTTTTCTATTAAAAAAAGACAAAGAAACGATCCGGCGACAGAGATGAGCAAATACCACTGGAGTAGTCACATACCCCCACATATTCATCACAACCACCAGAGTTCTGCAAACACGATGAGTTTGTAGAGGGGTGGCGACATGACATGTCGACTTCGACCCTAACGTAGGGTTCTGGGTTGCAACGTCGACTTTGTCTCGCTCCTTCCCCGACGATGGCGTTGAGCTAAGAGCTACAAAAACCCCCGACGAACAACAAATCTACAAACCTAAAACACGAAGTCGTGAGCTAGGGTTTCTTATATGCATAGGTGAGAACGAAATGGGCGATACCGATGAAGTCAACGCTGGATAATACTCGGCTTCCGCCATGTTCGTCGAGTTACAACGTTAGATAATGCTAGGGTTTTCGAGTTACAACATCGTTGTCGGTTGCCATCGTCAGCATTGCTAAAGATATAGGGGTAATCTGACAACAACAATGTTCCAGAAAGAGACCGACGAGAAGGGTTTCTCGATCAAGACTCCGACAAATTCAGAAAGAGATTGTTGGTGCAAGAAAGTAACCCTCAACAGCTAAGTGTTTTTGGTGAAGAATAGAACGAATGTGAAGACGTTTTGAAAGTGAACCGCAGTTAGCCCTTGGCCGAAGGTGGTGAATGAATCAAGTCTGATGTACTATACCGCGCAACGAAGAAATGGATTTTATATTTTATTAGATAAGATCCTTTGAGTAGATGTGGTCAGTAAGGTATGTATGGCCGTCTGTCCACCATAGTTTAACATGATCAAGTATCTTTTATATACTTCTTAAGTCTGTAAATAGAGGGGATAAGAGTTAGTAAAAAGCATGTCTTGAACGAAAATAGAAAATATATTTTAATCCTTATTAACTTGGTCATCAAACTTATGTTGTCATCATTACTAACTTTAAGTCTTGCATGCAAGCTTGGTCAAGATTCAACTAAGTTATTTACCTTGCTTTATATTAGATGTTTAATCGTTTTTTTTATGATTATCGTAAGAAAAACTGTTTATTTTGCATCTATAATATTCTTGAGCCACTTAAGATCTTATTGATTAAACTTAAACATATTCACAACTATATTTTATACAAGTTTTCTCAACAATTGGTATCAGAGTCATAATGGTTGCTCTTAAATATTTCTGAAAACAGTGCTCACAGTTTTTAGAAAAATCTCTTATAAAAAACGCTTTATATACCACTTAGCTCATTTTTGAAAAATTATGGAATTATGGCACAACATTACTCACTATATATATATATATATATATATATATATATATATATATATATATATATATATAATAGTGATGGTGTTTCAAATCGAGCTCCGATAGTTGTTGCAAGTGAATTGTAGGAAATAGTGCCCTACGTCAAAATTATTGATAATATTTCTAATAATAACAAGGTGTTTTGGGGTTACCCTTAAGATCCAAATGAACAATTAAATGACAAAAGGAATTTGGGAGAAATTAGTTGATTAAATTGTCATCTTATGATAAATAAGTAGAAGATATTTTGAATTTGGTTAGAAGTTAATTACTTACAGGGACTGGATATTAATTAATTAAAATGTTTAATTAGTTGGAACAGTTCAAGGGGAGATTCAGCAAAAAGACAGATGTTTTGGCATTAATCAACTGGATGCATATAAATAGGGAGCTAGGGATCAAACCTTAGATGATCAAAACCCTAGCTCTAAAATTCAGCCCCTCCCTTGTGCCTCTCTTTTAACGACGCAACTCAACCCTCATAGGGTTTATAGTTTGCGATTTTCCTCCCCTCTCCACGGAGTTGTCTTGTTGCTAAGTTGGTGTTCTTAGGTACGATTTCGTTAGAGGGATTCTCCTTTGGATCCTTGACATTTAATTAGAATGGAAAGAATAAGATCACAAGCAAGGAGATCTTTGGCTAACAAAAAGGTATGTCATCTTAACTTTCTTGTAGTTACAATAATGATATGAACATAAGATCCTTATCAGTTTAGTTTGAACATATGACCAGAAAATTATAATATGCTTCGGCTGTCATATGTTATGAGATAGTATGTTTAAAACTTTTTAATGGTATCAGAGCCTTCGTTCAAAGTTATTTGCACCATTAGATCCAGTTTGGTTTGTGTAAAATCTTGTTTGTTGTTTTGGTTTTCGAAAATTAGTGTTTAGAAGGTGCGAAATTTTAATTTTCGTTTTCTATAGCTATTTAATTGTAACGCCCGTATTTCTAGGCTAACCATTAGTATAATGGTGTAATAGTTGTGGTCAACAATTATAACCTACTTTGAAATAATAAATAAGAATTATTTGAATATTATGTGATTTTATGTACATTATACCTATTTATAAGATATAATAAGTTAAGAATAAAAATAAGTGTCACAAATAAAATAATAGATGAAGAAAGTTTTAGTGGTTGGGATAAGGATTCCGGAGATATAAAGAACGTCGAAATCCGAGTTATAACGAAGAAGTTATGACCTGTCGAAGTTTCGCGACAAAACCGGCACGACACCGAGAATCGTAAAAAGTGAGTTTACGATAAAGTACTTTTTAGCGTTAGGGGTCTAAATCAAAGTTGTAGAGTACGTCTCCACCTTCGCGTGAATATAAAGAACGTCAAAAAAGGAGTTCGTATGCAAAAGTTATGGCCTTCCGAAGTTACAGCTGTCTGAGGGCATGACACGTGTCAGAAATCCTAATTTGACTGAACTCACGACGTGAGCATCAAAACTCACGATGTGAGGAGTCAAATTGCCACATTTCGGACCTAGAAGGTGTGTGACGAGGCTACGAAGGGATAAGTTCTAAGCTCACGACGTGAGCAATGATATCTCACGACGTGAGGAGTCATATGGCCACCTTCCGAAGCTAGGGATGCAAATGGCAAGTCTACGAGGTGAGCAGGCTTGACTCACGACGTGAATTTTATAAACTCACGATGTGAGAGTAAAAAAAAACTTGCTATAAATAGCAGGTTCGACCTCAACCAATCTCACACCTAAATCTTCTTACCTCTCTCTCATTTTCTGAAGTCGTTCTGCGTCCCGGGCCCGACGATCACGAACCGCCGACCGTTTCTAGTTAGATTCTATCAACTCACGCTACTAAGGTGATTGCATAGTTATTTTCATCTTACGCATAGATATGAAGTATTTTATATAAATTACATGTTATGTGTGCATATTATCTGTATACTTGTTATGTATGTTAGATGAACACTATTATACATGTTTTAAATGATTTAAACTGTATATGTATTTTATATCTACAAATATGTTGGGGTAAAACATGGGTAGATGAAATAGTTGGTGTGTGATGAAATAAAATGATGAGAGGCCTCGACGTTGTTGTTGATCCAGTCATCTAGCAGAGTATAGATGACGACCACAGACTTTTCTAGACAGTCTAGTGGAGCGCTAGCAGGCCCGCAACCTGTAGGTGTTTGTGAACGATGTGTTCACTGGTGTACTCTATCCCCCTCATGGTTGCCTTACGGACATTTATTGTTGAGGAACCCCCTTAGCAGTGGTGTCCATCCCGATGATAATCCTTAGGCTAGGTCCCTTATGATAGGTGTTTTAGGGACGTAAAGTGAGGATAACGGGAAGGGGTAATCGGGTTATTGTTGGTTGATGAAATTAATAAACCTATTTATTGCGGGTTGAAAACCCTATGTGCTCACCAGGCTCCCAAGCCTGACCCACTCAGTTTTCTCGTATACAGGTAGTGGAAAGAGGGCACAGGAGTGATGATCTGATGAGAGATCAATGGATTATAGGCCACTAGAATAAATAGATATTATAATGCCTATGTTGTTTATGTTTATGCTTTTGATATGTATTAACAATGATATCCCAAGGTTTTTAATATAATACATTTCTTCGGAAGTGCTTTGATAAATTCTTTATCATATAGATATATATATTTTTGGGAACAAATTCCGTATTATATTTCGTTAAAAATATACTCTGATTTTCAAATAAAGCATAAACAAATCGGTCTTTTCTGGCCGTGAAAATGGGGATGTCACAGTTGGTATCATAGCATTAGTTTAAGCGGACTAGGAGTTTGTGGGATTTCTAGACTTAAACTTAGAATGCTAAGCGATAATTATGAGATGAGTGTCTACCATAATTTAGATACGAGCACTAGTTTATTTTAGGAAAGATGTCTAAAATGTTTTTGTGTGCTAAATGCTTTATGTTATAACTATAAGGATGCCTTATATGCTATTATTTGTTTGGATCTATGGTCTAGTGCCGACTGGATCTGGAAACCTTATGTGTTCAGGATTCTAAACGTTTAATTACTATAGTAGAACTGGCATGTAACTTATCGGAGTAATAAGGAGTATTTAATACGTCTATCATAGATAAAGTTTTCCTATCTTAATTCTCGTCACTACACACTGAACGTCTGATTTGGTGTATAGTTCATCATGGCAAGAACCCAAAGTGGAGTCAGAAATGCCAATGTAAATGACAATCAACAGCCTCAACCCTAAGTGATTGAGCAGGTACCAGTTGTAGAAGCTACACCTGAGCCAATGACTATGGCCGGGGTACAAGCGATGATCCAGATGATGTTGGATCGCCAAATGGAGGAGACAAGGCATTTACTTCAACAGAATAAGGATGAACCTACGATACCTGTTGAACAGCCTGAGCTGAATGACAGACAGTCAGAAGAAGGGAATTACAGTAGGACTGTTAGTCAAGTTGAACCGCCAGTGGTTAGGAGAAACCAACCCAATGGAGGAAATGACGAACGTGGATGCAAATACAAGGATTTCATGGCATCCAAACCATCGTGCCTTTCTGGAAGCCCGACACCGGTGGAAGTCATGAATTGGATCTCCGAAATGGAGACAATGTTTGAGAGTTGCGGGTGTAGCAACAGACAGAAGACCGCTCTTGTGATTCCTCTGTTAAAATCTGGAGTACTGAGCTGGTGGAAGTTACTAGCTGATTCGATGCCCAAGGGAGAAGCTAGCAAAATGTCTTGGGAAGATTTCCTGGTGTAACTAAAGATGCAATATTGCTCTGAGCAAGATCTTCTGGAAATCAACAATGAGTTCTAGAATCTGAAGAAGCGAAGCATGAGCGTTACTGAATATGCTGCAAGTTTTACAGAGAAAATGAAGCTTGTTTCATACCTAGTTCCAACCGAACTCTCCAAGGTTAACAAGTTTGCCCACATATTACCAGCGGACTTTGGTCCAATGGTCAAGCAAGCAACCACTCTGAAAGCCGTCATCTGGGCTGCTAAGAATATGGAGATCCAGATACGAGAGAAGGGTCTGGAGAGAGCGGAGGTTGGTGAGAAAAGGAAATTTGATGGGTCGTCAAATTTTAGCAAGAAGAGCAAGTTCTCAAAATCTAGTACGAAGAAGTCTGGAGGAGGTGAAGCCAAATGGTGCGAGAAGTGCAAGAAGAAGCACTTAGGGAGATGTGACGGAGGAGTCACTTGTTTTAAGTGTGGAAAGCCTGGGCACTATGCCAATGAATGCACCCTCGACAAGAAAGTTTGTTATGGGTGTAATGAAGAAGGGCACATCTTGAAGGACTGCCCGAAGAAGAAGGAGGCGACAAGGCCCAATGTCCCACTGAAACCGAAAGCCAGAGCTTTCCAGATGACACTGGAAGCAGCAAGGGATGAAGCAGATGTCGCTTCAGGTACCTTTATCGTAAATGGATTGTCTGCCAATATATTATTTGATTCAGGAGCAAACTACTCCTTTATATCGCATAAGTTTGGTAGAAGACTAGCATTGCCTATAGATAAACTTAATAATACCATAGTTGTAGAAGTTGCCAGTGGTAAGTTCATACCTGTTAGTAATTACATTAAAAACATCGTCATTGACTTGAACGGGAATAAATTCCACGAGGAATTATTGCCCATTGAGTTGAATGGTTTCGACATCGTGCTAGGAATGGATTGGCTTAGTACGTACGATGCTAAGATACTATGCAAGAAGAAGATGGTAAGAGTAAACCCATCTGGAAGAGAGTCATTTATCGTGTACGGGGACAAACACAGAGTAAATTCTGGAATCATTTCCCTGATGAAAGCCAGAAAATGTTTGTCCAAAGGATGCACATCATACTTGGCATTTGTGATCGATACTAAGAAGGAGAAGAAGGAGATACAAAGTATACCCGTGGTGTGTGACTATCCGGAAGTCTTTCCCGAAGATCTTCCTGGATTGCCCCCTGATAGACAAGTGGAGTTTCGAATAGACTTGTCGCCAGGATCAATACCAATAGCGAAAGCACCATACCGATTAGCACCGAAGGATATGAAGGAGCTTATGACGCAACTTCAGGAGTTATTGGACAAAGGTTTTATTAGACCAAGTTCATCACCCTGGGGAGCTCCGGTGCTATTCATGAAGAAGAAGGACGGAAGCATGAGGATGTGTATAGACTACCGAGAGTTGAACAAGGCAGCAGTGAAAAACAAGTATCCATTGCCAAGGATTGATGACCTATTCGATCAGTTGCAAGGTTCGAAATATTTCTCAAAGATCGATCTTAGGTCAGGATATCATCAGCTGAAGGTGAGAGAACAGGATATTGAGAAGACTGCATTCAGAACAAGATATGGACACTACGAGTTCTTGGTTATGTCATTTGGACTAACCAATGCTCCAACATCGTTTATGGATTTAATGAATAGGGTTTGTAAACCATTCCTCGATAAATCTGTAATAGTGTTCATAGATGACATTCTAATATACTCAAAGAGTCAGCAGGAGCATGGCAAGCACCTGCGAGAAGTATTAGAAGTTCTGGAGAAGGAGAAGTTGTATGCTAAGTTCTCCAAATGTGATTTCTGGATTAGAGAAGTCCAATTTTTGGGTCACGTGGTTAACCAAGAGGGAATAATGGTTGACCCAACAAAGATATAAGCTGTAATGAAGTGGGAACGACCAAAAAGTCCCACAGATATTCGAAGCTTTCTGGGATTAGCTGGATATTACTGAAGATTTATCCAAGGCTTTTCTTCGATAGCTGCTCCATTGACAACTTTGACCCATAAAGGAGCCACATATGCATGGAGTGAGAAACACGATGAGGCATTCGAGAAGCTAAAGAAGAAATTGTGTGAAGCACCAATTCTTTCTCTACCCGATGGAATTGAAGACTTCACAGTGTATAGCGATGCGTCGGGAGTCGGGTTAGGATGTGTTCTAACTTAAAGAGAAAAGGTGATAGCATATGCATCTCGACAATTAAAGGAGCATGAAAAGAACTACCCCACTCATGATCTAGAGTTGGCAGCGGTAGTTTTTGCCCTAAAGATATGGAGGCATTACCTCTATGGCACGAAGTGCAAACTGTTCACTGATCATAAGAGTCTCCAGTATCTCTTTAATCAGAAGGAATTGAACATGAGACAACGACGCTGGCTAGAGTTACTCAAAGATTTTGACTGTGAGATACTTTACCACCCCGGTAAAGCGAATGTTGTAGCTGATTCTCTAAGTCGAAAAGTAAACTTTGAAAGAAAAAGGCCAAGAACGTTAATAATAGAAGTTGTCTCAACAATTTTGGAAAGCATCAAGAAAGCTCAGGAAGAAGCTTTAGAGAAAAATGACCGGAAGGAAGAACGTTTAGGCAAAACGTTGGTATTCAGTACAAATAATCAAGGATTGAAGGTATTCCAAGATAGAATTTGGGTACCTAAGATGGGAGGAATAAGGGATCTTCTGATGGAAGAAGCTCACAAGACCATGTGCTCGATTCATCCTGGTAGCACTAAGATGTATAGGGATCTGAAACCCTACTACTGGTGGCCGACGATGAAGCTCGATGTTGCAAAGTATGTGGCCGAGTGTGTAACTTGTGCAAGAGTTAAAGCACAACATCAAAAACTGTACGGGAGTTTAGAACCTTTACCTATACCCATGGGTAAATGGGAAGACATCACCATGGATTTTGTAACTAAACTTCCTAGAACGAAGAACGGTCACGACATGATTTGGGTAGTCGTGGATCGTTTCACTAAGAGTGCACACTTCATAGCAGCCAATGAGAAATGGTCTATGGATAAGCTTGCAAATGCTTACGTGAAGGAAGTGGTAAGACTTCACGGTGTACCGTTAACGATTGTATCAGATCGTGATAGTCGTTTCACTTCAAGGTTCTGGAGAAGTCTACAAGAAGAAATGGGTACGAAATTGTGTTTAAGTACAGCCTACCATCCGCAGACTGATGGTCAGAGCAAAAGAACGATTCAAACACTTGAAGATATGCTAGGAGCATGTACCCTAGAATTCCAAGGTAACTAGGATGAGCACTTACCCCTGGTAGAGTTTTCCTACAACAATAGTTACCATTCGAGCATCAAGATGGCACCTTACCAAGCTTTGTATGGACAGAAGTGTCGTACGCCGTCTTGTTGGATTGAAGCTGGAGAAAAGCAGTTTATGGGCCCCGAGATAGTCCATTAGACTGCTGAAAAGTTAAAGATGATTAGAGAAAGGATGTTAGCAGCATAGGATCGTCAAAAGAGTTATGCTGTCAAGAAGAGACGACCGATGACATTCGAAGTTGGAGACTCGGTTTTGCTCAAAGTCTCACCATGGAAGGGACTTATACGATTTGGAAAGAGAGGAAAATTGAGTCCTAGGTTTATTGGACCATTCAAAGTTCTTCAGAGGATTGGGAACCAAGCTTACAAGCTAGAGTTTCCAGAATAACTAGATGGCATTCATAACACTTTCCATGTGTGTTACTTGAGGAAGTTTACGGGAGAAGTTCCCGATATAATTCCAATTTCAGAGTTAAGGATGGATGTGTTGGATTAATGTCTAAGTCCATAACTATATTTGGTATGTACTTGACCCGACCCGGCATGGTCCATTTGGGTTGCACTTCACCGGCACAATTTATATGGTTAGTCTTTTGAGAATAGTATATTTATGATTTATATTAATATATTATAAGTTCTAATATATTAATATGGAATCATATTATTTAATTAGTATTGATCAAGAATTAATTTAGAATTAATTAAGTGATCAAAAAGAACTAATTAAATATGGACTCTTATATATATGGAATGGGCCAAGTTCATTTAGGTTGGGCTAAGCTTTCATGGATGGTCCATGGAGCTTTTAACCCATGGATCATATGTAAATGAAAGGTCATGGGTATTAGGGTTTACATGGATGTAACCCTAATCCTCCATAACATATAAAGGGGTCCTTGGCTCACAAAATTGGCACAAGTGTGTGAAAATAAGAGTGGGCCGATTTTAGTGTGCATACATATTCTCTCAAGTTCTTCCAAGGTGTTTTGGTGATTTGTGATTCCATTTGAGGCTTCCATAGTATTGGGGCTAAGCTCTTAAAGCTTGAAGACATCAAGCTACATCAAAAGGTATGTCATCTAACTCGAACTTTGTAGTATAGGTGCTTCATAATATGCTAGTTAGGATGAAACCTTGGAATAGTTAATATTTGCATGTATAATAGAGAAAACATAGATCCAAGGTTTATAGGGTTGCATGTTCACCATAGGAGTGTTAGAATGCTCAAAAACCAACAGGATGAGAATAAGAGGCTAATCGAAGAGCCTGAGGCGATTGTTGACCGTAAGACTAAGAAGTTGCGACGCAAGATGGTCGACTTAGTGCTTGTGCGCTGGAAACATACGAATGGGCCAAACCTCACCTGGGAAACAGAGAGTGACATGATGAGTCGCTACCCACATCTGTTTGCAGATGCATGATTCCGGGATGGAATCATCCTAATGAGGAGAGAATTGTAACGCCCGTATTTCTAGGTTAACAATTAGTATAATGGTGTAATAGTTGGGGTCAACAATTATAACCTACTTTGAAATAGTAAATAGGAATTATTTGAATATTATGTGATTTTATGTACATTATACCTAGTTATAAGATATAATAAGTTAAGAATAAAAATAAGCATAAAAAATAAAATAATAGATGAAGAAAGTTGTAGTGGTTTTGACAAGGATTCCGGAGATATAAAGAACGTCGAAATCCGAGTTATAACGAAGAAGTTATGACCTGTCGAAGTTTCGTGACAAAACCGGCACGACACCGAGAATCTTAAAAAGTGAGTTTACGATAAAGTACTTTTTAGCCTTAGGGGTCTAAATGAAAGTTGTAGAGTACGTCTCCAACTTCGCGTGGATTTAAAGAACGTCAAAAGGGAGTTCATATGCAAAAGTTATGGCCTTCCGAAGTTACAGCTGCCTGAGGGCATGACACATGTCAGAAACCCTAATTTGACTGAACTCACAACGTGAGCATCAAAACTCACGACGTGAGGAGTCATATTGCCACATTTCGGACCTAGAAGGTGCGTGACGAGGCTACGAAGGGATAAGTTCTAAGCTCACGACGTGAGCAATGATATCTCACATTAAATGATTTAAACTGTATATGTGTTTTATATCTACAAATATGTTGGGGTAAAACATGGGTAGATGAAATAGTTGGTGTGTGATGAAATAAAATGATGAGAGGCCTCGATGTTGTTGTTGATCCAGTCATCTAGCAAAGTATAGATGACGACCACAGACTTTTCTAGACAGTCTAGTGGAGCGCTAGCAGGCCCGCAACCTGTAGGTGTTTGTGAACGATGTGTTCACTAGTGTACTCTATCCCTCTCATGGTTTCCTTACGGACATTTATTGTTGAGGAACCCCCTTAGCAGTGGTGTCCATCCCGATGATAGTCCTTAGGCTAGGTCCCTTATGATAGGTGTTTTAGGGACGTAAAGTGATGATAACAGGAAGGGGTAATCGGGTTATTGTTGGTTGATGAAATTAATAAACCTATTTATTGCGGGTTGAAAACCCTATGTGCTCACCAGGCTCCCAAGCCTGACCCACTCAGTTTTCTCGTATACAGGTAGTGGAAAGAGGGCACATGAGTGATGATCTGATGAGAGATCAATGGATTATAGGCCACTAGAATAAATAGATATTATAATGCCTATGTTGTTTATGTTTATGCTTTTGATATGTATTAACAATGATATCCCAAGGTTTTTAATATAATACATTTCTTCGGAAGTGCTTTGATAAATTCTTTATCATATAGATATATATATTTTTGGGAACAAATTCCGCATTATATTTCGTTAAAAATATACTCTGATTTTCAAATAAAGCATAAACAAATCGGTCTTTTCTGGACGTGAAAATGGGGATGTCACATTAATTATTTGTGTCCTAGGCTAATGTTGAGTGGTCATAACTCTTGAAGCTAAAAATTGGTAACTAGGGTTTACAAGGAAAAATGTTGCATCAGGAAAAGGGCTTCATTAGGTGATGTCTTATGCTTAGACCCTAGTTTAACATTTTCTGAAAAAAGGTTGCATCAGCTGACCATTATCCAACGTTTTTTGGAACAATTTTTCCTCAAATTCTAATTTGGCAACACTTTTGCAAACCTAACTTGTTTAGCAAGTTTTCTAACGTGTTTTACAAGAAATGCAAATGTGAAGATTTTTCAAATATTGGATATCCTTCTTTTATTTGAAATATTATTTATGATAGTAATTATAAAACTGAATATTAGTTTATATTAATTATTAACATTGAATCCTCACATGTTTAATTTGAATTAATAAAAATATAAAATTTAAATGGTTTAAATTTTACTTATATATAAGATTTATATCTATATGTATAACATAAGTATAACATTGCGTCCTCGCATGTTTATTACATTGTTTGTCTTATCGCGACTGGGTTCGCCTACTCTAATGGTATTAATAAAGGTTTAAGAAGGTCTCTTTATTTTAATGAGATCGTATTTTAAAAGCTCAATGCTTACCACCCTCACCGCCTTTTGCATTTTGAGTGGAGTTACTAAAAGGTTCGATAGCACGATGTTTCAAGTTAAAATTATTAATTTAAAGTATTAAAAAAACATCTTGTTTTAAAATAGTTGAAAATGTGAATCATACCCACGAAAAACACACATTTTATGTATAACGTGTTGACGGAGCGTGTGCAGTTTGCCGACACGCCAATTTGAGTGTATAGTTGAAAATGATGTGGTAATCGTGATACTCAAGAGTATCCTGATTTGGGGATCACGTGATTTTGCATGGTTGTTCCACCATCTAATCCATTATCCACGTCATCGCTACCACAGACTAAGATGAGGGTTAACGAGATTAACATGCCATTAACCCTAGTGAATGAATCTCAAAGATCTAAGAATTTGATAGTGATTGACTTTGGCGAAGAGTGTTGCCCACCTAAATAGCTTCATGGTGTGATTACGACATCCCTCTTCACATCATGAAGTGAAATATGGATCTTAGCCTTACTTAAATAATTTTGTTGGCTTTAGTAATTATTTTCTACAACTTAATAAAACAAACTAAAATGGAACTTAATATTGATTGATGTCTATAAATTTATGCACTAAAATTTACTATTATAAAAACCTCTGAAAGGATAGGCTAATAAGACCGATCAATCATGTCTAAATTCGTATTTTGAGAATAGTTTTCTTGAACAAAAAGAAATAGCACGCATTAGATAAAGCTCTTCCTGAGGTTCCTCCAGCCACTACGTTTTAAACTATAGGAATGATCAGATACCAAGTGTACATTGTATACTGACATATTGAAGTAAAATGGAATTTCATTAAGTTAGGAGTTGACTATGGTTATCATAATCAACTAGCTGACATGTACATATAATCAGTTCACTCTGACTTTGATATGAACAACTTTAAAATGTACATGAAGGATTTCATGGCATGTTGCGGGCCTTTTTGGAACCTTATTTCTTTCAAATTCAGCTAGTTCTGATTGCATTGCAACAATCCAATCAGGATCTTCCAATGCAACCTTAACTGTTTTCGGTTCCATTTTGGATATGAACACATTAAACATACAAAATTCTTGGTGAACATTGAGTATCTTGTTCTTAGCTTGAAGTTGTGCACGTGTCATAACTCTAGCTTGAGGATCACCAAGAACTTGTTCTTTTGGATGGTTTCGTGCCCATCTGTCCATCGGTGGATATGCAGGATAAAAATCCAAAGGTGCATCTTTGAATATTTCATATGTTTCAGAACCTTCACCTGTATTCGACACATAATCAGAAACATCATGAAAATTTTTAGTTTGTTCAGTAGAAACATGAGGTACAGATCCATGTAGTTGTTGGATTAGGTGTCTAAGCTCATAACTATAATTGGTATGTACTTGACCCGAGAGTAGCATGGTCCATTTCGGGTTGCCTTCACCAAAGCAATTTGATAGGATGGATATTTGAGAAAGAGGTTATTTGTGATTTATTAATATATTATAAGTATAATATATTAATAGAGAAATCATATTATTTAATTAGTATTGATCAAGAATTAATTTGGTAATAATTTAGTAATCAAAAGAGACTAATTAAATTAATGGGGACTTATTATGTAAATCAGTGATATTTATAGTGTGGGCTAATGATCCATGTTAATTAGAAATGGACTAAACCTTTGTGAGATTCCATGAAGAGTTAGTCCATAAGGGAAATGAGTTAATGGATTAAAAGCCCAACTGAATTAAGGTTTACAAGTTTAAACCCTAAAGATTCCAAACTATAAATAGGGTCCCTAAGCTTGCAAAATCGGCCACTAGTACTCTAAGGTGTAAACCTAGCCGTTTTTGGTGGCTCCATAACCTCTCTCTCATGATCCTCCATTTTCTCTTGGTGTTTGTGAATTGTTTGAGGCATCACACTTGAGGTGCTAAGCTCTTAAAGGCCAAATACAAACAAGCTACAACAAGATGTAATCTTCTAACTAGTTTTTATAAGTCATATATCAAGTTGTATGCTAGTTTAGGCTTTATGCTTTGGAAAAACAATATTGCATGTATAATTAGAGAAAACTTAGATCCAAAGCATTAGGGTTGTATGTGCACCATAGGGATGTTAGAGTACATAAAACCCATCAGTGGTATCAGAGCCATGGATGTTTTCTGCTATATAGATGCATTGGATAATTGTTCAAAGTTGAATAAATTGGAAAAATGTTGTCTGACTGCTGGAATCGACAAGTCCCATGAGTGGAATCGACGAGTTGGATCATATGGAGATGAACTCGACGAGTCCATAGCCTGACTCGACGAGTTGGGCAGTCTGTTGGCAGATTTTTCGAGTTTTTGGCCAGTTATTGGATTAGGATCATTACCACAAACTGTTTTGACTTATAAAAATCGTTTTTATGATAAGGTAATGATTATCGTCATCCAATTAAAAGATAATTGACAAAATTTCAAGATTATTGTTAGTTTATATGATAAGCTTAATTATTTGTAATTTTGATTTGAATTGTCCTGCTATATGAACTTGATTAGGTCAACTTGGTAAAAGATAAAATTATGATTATTTTATTAGTTTAAAATTTGATCTAAATGTTTTGAAGAGTTACAAAACTTTTCATCAAGTTTTGGAACTCAAATTTTTTTTAAGGAGTTACAAAAAAATATTAGTTAAATTGATCTAAATGTTCTTGAAGAGTTTCATAACTTGTCCTCAAGTTATGGAACTTGAAAAATCTCATTCATGAAACAAATTAACTCCTTTAGTTATGGAATTCAAGAGTCTTGAAAGGTTACAAAACTTGTCATCAAGTTTAGGAATCTAAAAGGTTTTGAAGTGTTTCAAAACTTGCCCTCAAGTTTTGGAATTTAAAATTTGATTAAAAGTTTTAATTGTGAAATATTAAATTCTAAACCTTTTGGCTTCATAACTTAAATTTAGACTTAAAAGTTTAATTATGGCTTTGTTGATAATTAATTAAAAGATTAATTAAAAGAGTATTAATAAATCCATAATTATATGGTTTGAGTTTAATTAAAATAAAAGTCTAGTTTAATTAATAGATTAAACCACCTAGTATTTTAAATGTATAAAATACACCCTTATACTATATAAAATTAAAAGTTTAATATATTATATATGTATAAGTTAAAAAAGCCAGTCTTACCTTTAGTAGACCTCATTCACGAAGCTGGTCTATAAGGGGTGTTTAAGGAAGCGGCCTGTAAAATGACCGCCATTGGGTATCCATTCTTACCCACCGCACCCTTGACCAGTGGAGGGTCGTTAGCCGAACGGGTTTGACAGGACACTTAAATCCTCATTAAAAGTATAATGAAATACAAAGTAACTAAACACTTTATAAATTCTCAATCTTAGTTACTTTAGGAAAAATGTGAATTTGATGTTAACCCATGGAATTGCACATTGCACCTTATTGGTCGTTAGTGGAGCGTGTGTGGTTAAGCGACACACTAATATGGGACTAATGAAGGATGGCAATGGGTAGCTCGTAGATTATCATAGATCAATGGAGTGTGTGTGGTTAACCGGCACATTGATTAAGTGATAAATGTCTTCGAGAGTACAAGCTAATTTGCATGGTTATTCACACCTTGTTTGTGATCCTCGGTATCCCAGTCACAAAATTGAAGGGCATAATCGAGATTAAACATGCCATTGAAAAGTTCAATGAATCTCAAAGAATCTAGGAATTTCAATTCATTTAAAACCTAATGTTCATTTTCGTTTTTCATGGTGGAAATTGGTGAATCAACATTTTCCTACCTTCAAATATTTTGCAATTGGATTACGAAATCCCTTTTCCGAATTGTAGAATATTGTGTTGGGTCGTAGCCTTAATATTTCATTTGGGTGTTATATTAAGGACTTAACTCAATTAACTTGAATTTCTCCCTTGTAGATGTCTAGTTCTGATAGCTATGGTCTTCCCGAATCTTATGGAAAAAGCTTTCCTCATGAAGATGATGTTCCCAGAAATCATACTTCACTTCCTCCACCTCCTCCAATAAGTCTCCCTGACCCACATGTTCGTCGACTTGAAAAGTTCGAGGTCACTCAAGCCCTATTGGCTAGCAAACACAAAGATGGAAAGTCTGTGTGTGCACACGTCTTGGAGATGAAGTCACACATTGACAAGCTGGGAATGTTAGGTGTCGTTGTCTCGAGTAAGTTAGATGTTGACTTGGTTCTTCAATCACTTCCTAAGTCATATAGTGAGTTCCTTAAAGATTACTATATGACAGACCGCGACGTGACCCTTATTGACCTTACATATTTGCTAATTGCTGCTGAATCAGAAATGATTTGGTGCACCGATAATGCAAATTTGATTAGAAGATCTACTTCTCAAACTTCCATGGACATGGACAATGGTAACATTGGAAGTCCGGAAAAGCTTTCTCTTCCCAATGGAAAGGCATCAGCCTTAGTCAACCCGGTTGACAAAGGGAAAAGCTAAGTCTGTGATAGTCCCGTGTATCATTCCCAAAGAGTCTATACGTTTTTATTGTAAAGAGAAGGGGCATTGGTTGCAAAGCTGCCCTGACTACCTGAAAGATCTGAGAGAAGGAAGAATCAAAAGGTTTGACTCTGCTTCAGGATCAAGCAAAGGGAAGGAAACTTAAAGGAAGAGTATGCTGAATCTGATCGCGAAGATGAATTTCAATCGCATGGTTCGAAGATCGGGTTTTTGAGCTGCTGCTTAGGAGTTATGATAGATTGCTAGGAAATATGTAATAACATAGTTTTCATTTAAAGTTGCATTGTAAGGAAAAAGTTTTTTTCCGCATTTTATAAATAAATAAAATTTTGTTTTATTTTATTATATCTCCTTGCAATGGCATTTATGAAAAATTGATGTTTGTATGTTTCTAGCAATATTGGAAATATGAATTTGATTCTTTCTTTTGTGGCAGTGTCTAAATTTACCAAATAAGGAAAGATTCTCGTCACCCAAGTTTCAATTGGACAGAAACTTGGAATCATGAAAGTTGTATTGTATGATGCATGAGAATTTTCATCTTTGGAAAATCAGGACTAATTCCTTGTTCACATGTATATGTGAATCAAGTGAAGGACTAAGGGATCGAGTACACATTCTTGTGCACTGGTCAAGTGCACCACAAAGATCGCTAAGACTATTCGTCAAGGGCAATCTGAGGTTTACCAAAGATTGGTTGCTCATAGACAGTTGGAAGTATAGTGTTAATTTTGAAAGGACCATATTGACATATTCTAAAAGGAGGCAACTCTTGTTCAGAAGTGATAGTCAAAATGGAATATGGAAATGTTTCCATAGTTGGAAGTTATTCATTAAATCTGTGTAAGATTAGAAAAACGTAAAGCAGGAAGGATGTTCAAAGGAATGTGCTTTGAATTTTAGACTTCGTTTCCATGGAATTGATCTCCATTGGAATACTCTGTAATGTATGTTGACAAGTCTTGTGCATTTGTGCATAGTCATTACAAGAGGATCAATGCATATAAGTTTAGAATCTAACAGATTTCGGTAAATGGTAGGAATTTGGAATTCTTACATTTACAATAAGGATTTGGATTGTGAAATGAGCATCATTGGAATCATGTTCAATTGGTATATTTCACAAAGTAAGGATCATAGACAAACATAGTGTGCATACTTGGAGTATGACACAACTATCGTTTGGACAAACATAGTGTGCATGCTTGGAGCATGGCATGACTATTGTTTTAATTCAAGTATCAAATTGATCGAAACATTATACAATGAATAATGTGTAATAAATATGGTGTTTAAATAAAAGGATGTTTTATTTACTCTCAAAGATGCTTGGGGCCATATACGATTAGTATTATTCTTGTGTTTCACTTTGCATGTTTTGACTTCCCGAATAACTAGATTATTCAAATTCCCCACAGTCAGTCATATGTTGGAAGTAGGTATGAATCAAGACTGTCATGAATTGGGCTTGTAGATGTCTAAGATGTTAGACATAGCAAAAGTTGCTACAACATTCATGAGTACTCATAAGTTCTGAGTATTGGATTCAACCCACGCTCACTTGTATCACTTCATGGAATTTATCTCGAGTGATCGTGAGACGGTAATATCATATAAGTCTTCAAACCTAGAGATATGAGTTGTTGATTATGAGTTGGTTGTGCATTGATTGTACGATAATGAATCGGTAACTCGATGTTATAAAACGTACTTTTGTGTATAATTCAACAAGTAGTTAGTACAAGCATATGAGTCGAAGTTTATTTGTTCCTTCTAGTCCTTAGAGGATTAGAAGCGATATCTGGGCCCCTCGATGATTTTGTTTTGACCTATGTACCGGGCCCGGTCAGAACCAAATTGATGTGTTCAGTTTAGATCTATGTCAAACAAATCGGAAATCGGGAAACAAACTGCAGGACAATAAGTACGACATTGTTCCATGTATTTGTCCGGTTGATATCTAGAACAGAGGATTATATGATCACTTATCTTAAATGGTGCATCATCTTAGTTCCGCAAGACTTTGAAGGAGCTACGATTGCTGGTCGGTTCTTGAAGTCATACCTATAGTTATTAGACTTATCCAAGTGGGAGACTGTTGGATAAGGTGTCTAAGTCCATAACTATATTTAGTATGTACTTGACCCGATTTGGCATGGTCCATTTGGGTTGCATGGCATCATAACAATTGGATAGACAAATTGAGAATAAGGACACTTATGGCTTGTTAATATATTATAAGTTCTAATATATTAATATGAATCGTATTATTTAATTAGTATTGATCAAAAATTAATTTCGAATTAATTATGTGATCAAAAGGAGACTAATTAAATATATGGGGATTGATTTGTAAATCATTCATTCTTATATAGTGGGATTATGGTCCATGATTCACTAGATTGGGCTAGGACCCATTGGGTGCTCCATGGAGGTTAAAACCCATGGATCATGGGGGAAATGAAAAGCCATGCACATTAGGGTTTACATGGTGTAACCCTACATGTGACCCACTATATAAAGAACCTAATGGTAAGCAAAATCGGCCACTAAGACAAGAACAAGGAGGGATAGCCGATTTTGAGTGAAAGTGTTCTTCTCTCAAGTTATTCCAAGAGTTGTGGTGTTGTGTGAAACATTTGAGGCATCACATTTGGGGTGCTAGGCTCACAAGGTCTTAAGGAATCCAAGCTACAAGAAAGGTATGTCATTCTACTAGTTTTATATTACAAGTACCCCATGCCATGCTAGTTAGGATGAGAACCTTGGAAAAATCAAATTTGCATGAATATTAGAGAAAACATAGATCCAAGGTTTATAGGGTTGCATGTACACCATAGGAGTGTTAGAATGCTCAAAACCCATCAGATAGCAATTGTGATATTTGCATTCTCAAATTCGATTATGATTACGACATCCCTCTTCATAGTTCGAATTGTGAGAAATGGAAAAAGGTATAAACATTTGAGACTTATTGCTGTAAGTTCTAAGATTGTTTAGACACACATGTGAGCTATCTAAGGAAAGGTGTATGAGTTTGAGAAGCCTAGATAAAGTCTTATCAAAGCATCTTGTATCAGAAATTTGAACTTTGGTAAGAAAGTCAACAAGTATTGATTTCTATAAGTCCAACTTATTTATGGGTACATGTCAAAGCTAGTGGGAGCATAGGTGTTATGCTAATAAGAATGTAATTATTATGCTAGTGGGAGCACAATTATTACGATAAGTTTTGCGAGTTAGCAATGTTAATTATAGAAAACACAAGTTTCAATTCGCAAAGTTGCAGAGTTTGAAAAGTTGTTTTGCAATAATTAAGGGAGAGGAACTCATACTTCATTTCAAATTTAAAAGCTTAGATTGAGATTTTAATCAAATTTAGTCACAGACATATATGAATGTTATGTTGGAATGGATCAACATAAGGAAATTCTATATATGGAAATATTATAGCAAAAGACTCACGTCTTTATGTAAGACATTATGAATCGTATCTCATATGCTTAAGGTATATGATCGATTGCATATGTTGTAATATTCGCCTGTTCTGATTTTCCAAATGCCTAGGGCATTAAAAGGATAAATAACCAGAACCGGATATGACTAAAGTAGTTAAACAACTGTTAAGGACAATCTAAGGTTCGCTAAGGATTGGTTGCTTAAGGACAGTTGGAAGTATAGTAATGGATGGACCATATTGACATTATTATGAATAGACAGAATTCTATTAATAATACATTGTCATATGGCAAATATGGAAATGTTTCCATAATGGGAGATGGATATTAAGAATCTATTTATTCAAGAAGGATATTCAAAGAAATGTACTTTGAATTTGAGACTTTGCTTCCTTGGAATTGTTTTGTTATCAATCTCCAAAGGAATACTTTGTAATATCGTTGGCAAAGTCTCTGTGACTTTTGTACCTCGACATTACAATAGGATCATTGCATTATAGTGGCAAGAATTAGGTATTCATACACTAAGGTTTTGGAATTGTGAAATGAGCATCGTTGAAATGTTTTCAATTGATCTATTTCACAAAGTAAGGACCATAGGTAAACATAGTGTGCATGCTTGGAGCATGGGATAACTATTGTTTTAATTCAAGTATTAAGTTGATTAATTGAAACATTATACAACGAATAATGTGTAATAAATATGGTGATTAAATAAAAGGTGTTTTATTTATATTCAAAAGTTTTGAGACCATATTGGATTCGATTATTCTTGTGTTTCACTTCGCATGTTTTGACTTCCCGGATAATAAGATTATTCAAACATCCACAATCAATCATACTTTGGAAGTAGGTAATGAGGTAAGACTATCATGAATCCGTCTGTAGATTGTCTAAGTGATTAGACATAGCAAGAGTTTGATATAGTGTTCATGAGTACTCCTGTGATAAGATTTGAGTATTGGATTAAACCCATGCTCATTTGAATCACTTCATGGATTTTATCACGAGTGATCATGAGATGATAATATCTTATATTCTTGAAACCAAGACATGTGAGTTGCAGTTTACAAGTCGGTTGCACATTGATGATATGAAAACACACCAGTAACTTGGTGTTATAAAACGTATTGTTGTGTATGATTTGATGAGTAAATAGAGCAAGAATATGAGTCAAAGTTTATCCGTTCCTTTTACCCTAAAGGGGATAAAAGCGATATCTGTGGGCCCCTCGATGATTTAGTGATGACACCCTAAGCACTTGGCCAAGCCTGGACTGATTTGATTTGTTCCATTAGTCAGTCGTCATAAATCGGAAATCGAGAAACAACACATGAACAGAGAGAATGATTATAATCCATGTCTTAGTTCATACGATATCTTGTAGAATGGAAGAATATATGATCCCTTATCTAATGGACGCGTCAGAGTTCGGCATCGACTTTTAAGAGCTACGATTGGTAGTCGGGTTTTGGAGTTGTACTTGCAGTTATAGTTATTAGACTTATCCAAGTGGGAGACTGTTGGACTAGGTGTCTAAGCCCATAACTATAATTGGTATGTACTTGACCCGAGAGTAGCATGGTCCATTTCGGGTTGCCTTCACCAAAGCAATTTGATAGGATGGATATTTGAGAAAGAGGTTATTTGTGATTCATTAATATATTATAAGTATAATATATTAATAGAGAAATCATATTATTTAATTAGTATTGATCAAGAATTAATTTGGTATTAATTTAGTGATCAAAAGAGACTAATTAAATTCACGGGGACTGATTATGTAAATCAGTAATACATATGGTTTGGGCTATTGATCCATGATGGACTAAGTTTATGTGAGATTCAATGAAGAGTTAGTCCATATGAGTTATTGGAACATAAGCCTAAGTGTAAGAATTAGGGTTTACATATGACTCTTGGAATTATACACTATATATGTATTCCCTAAACCCTAAAATCGACACTAGAGTATTCCATGAAGAATATAAATGATTTTGGTGGCTTCATAACCTCTCTCTCATGATCCTCCATTTTCTCTTGGTGTTTGTGACTTGTTTGAGGCATCACACTTGAGGTGCTAAGCTCTTAAAGGCCAAATACAAACAAGCTACAACAAGAGGTAATTTTCTAACTAGTTTTTATAAGTCATATATCAAGTTGTATGCTAGTTTAGGCTTCATGCTTTGGAAAAACAATATTGCATGTACAATTAAAGAAAACTTAGATCCAAATCATTAGGGTTGTATGTGCACCATAGGGATGTTAGAGTGCATAAAACTCATCATTAGCTCCCCACTGACTACTGGATTTGGATTGTGATGACCCCCCTCGACATCAGCATTGTTCTATCCTTGCTCCCCCTCGACATCAACATTGGTCTGTCCTTGCTCCCCCTCGAACTGATGTGCATTTTCGAGCATGCTCCCCCTCAACAGTTGAACTACCAATATGATATTGTGACATAGAACTCAAGTGCTCCCCCTCCACTTGACTATCCTGCAAAACAGGTAGATATTCGACATGTACTTGTGATGTTGAGGTAGATTGAAAAACGTCTTCTTCCATAGTCACCGTTGAATCATCAGAATGCTTCGATGATTCAGGAATCCGATTATCTTCAACATGAACTTCATCATCAATTGCTTTATCTGGAACGCCAAAAATTAATTCATAATCAATATCGAAAAAGTTTACAATTCCAGACTCATCATTCGTTTCTGAAATAATTGGTCTTTGTTCGAAAGTCTGTTTGACACGTTTGATGTTATAATCATCAAAAGTTAGATTGAATGTTTCGACATTCTTCCTTGTTCACTTATTCAACACCCGATATGAGACAGAGTTGTGCGAGTATCCCAAGAATATTCCTTCATCAGCTTTTGACTGAAATTTCAAAAGATTATCTTTGAGATTCATGATAAAGCACCTGCAACCAAAAACATGGAAAAATATCACATTAGGTTTTCGATTATTGATAATTTCATAAGGGGTGATGTTAAAATGGCGATGAATGAATGATCGGTTTTGAGTAAAACATGCTGTTGGGACTGCTTCTGCCCAGAGATATTGAGGCATTCGCATATGTCGACATTGTTGTTGCTGCTTCACATAAAGATCTGTCCCTCCTTTCGACGACACCATTTTGCTACGGTGTGTAAGGAGATGAAAAATTATGCGTAATCCCTAATTCATCCAAGAAGGAATCAAGAGTGTGGTTGTTAAATTTTGAGCCATTATCGCTTCTGATTCTTCTAACTTTCTTTCTCAGACTTAGTTCGATGTTCTTGATGAAATCGATCATTACTTGAGCAGTTTCAGACTTCTGACAAAGAAAGAAAACCCAAGTAAACCTTGAAAAGTCATCAACAATGACCAATATATACTTCTTCTTGTTTAGAGTCTCAATAGTCGAAGGTCCACACAGGTCAATGTGAAGAAGTTCCAGAGGTTCAACGATCTTTGAGTCGATAACAATGGGATGACCTTGACGATGTTGCTTTCCCTGTTCACAAGCTGCACATAACGAATCGTTATCAAATTTTAATATAGGTAAGCCACGAACAAGATCATGTATAACCAATTTGTTTAGATTCTTGATATTCAAATGAGAGAGTCTTCGATGCCACAACCATTTGAGATCGGATGAGGCCTTCGAAAGTAATCAGACAGAGAGAACACCAACAATTGGCTTCATGTCGAGTGTAAACATGTCACCTTTCCTTTTCGATTTGAGCAAAAATTCGTTGGTTTCTTTATTCGAGATGATACTTCCTTCTTCATTGAAGACTACTTGATTGCCAGTGCCCACAACAAGTTGTGAAAAACTTATCAAGTTGTGTTGAAGAGCTTCGACATATGCCACCTGGTTAATTGTAAACTTCCCATTCGTTACTTTCGCATAACCTTTTACCTTGCATTTTTGTTTGTTTCCAAACTTCACAACTCCAACATTATTCAAACTTCTAAAATCCCACAGATTCTCCTTTCGACCTGTCGTGTGATGAGAGCAACCACTATCGATATACCAGTGTTCATCGTATTGCTCGTCACACAACACCTGCGATCAATTAAACGAATTTAGGTCCCCAAGGATTTTTGGGTCCTTAGATATTAGTTTGAAATGCATGGTGAAATGAAGAACCTAGTACCCAATTTTGAACTTTCGACTTTAAGCTATCTATCAAGTCAAGTTCGACAGATTTGGGCATTGGAATGTAATCATTCAATGGTTTAGGTTCGACACGACTTTCCCTTTTCCATCAACCTTTGGTTGTGATTCAACCTTTGTCTTGGGTACTTCTTTCCACCATGTCACTGATGGATTTGATTCCAATGATGATGAACTACCATTTTATGACTCATTCAAGTAGCTTTCATAGGCATACTTAATTTGATCTTCAAAGAACTTTCCATATTGGTATTGCTTCCCTTTGCCTTCGAGCCAATGGTTTATATTTTTCACATCATTTTTCCCTTTGACAAACGAAGCTTTGAATTTCTGCTTCGATTCCGGATTTGTAAAGTGAGGGTTTGTTGGTTTGAAAAGTTAATGTTTCCTTCCTTTTACTTCCAGTCTTTCAAAATTTTTCTTTGGAAATGATTGTTTTGAAAAAGTTGGATTTGGGGAATTGTGAAATCGATTTTGATACTAAAGAACCTAATAACAAGTGATATGATTTTTACAAATGGGTACATGAATTGTTGGATGCATGCAATATTCATGAGACCATGTTTTTATAACTATATTTGTAAAACATATATAAAACCTTTTCTTAAAAATATAAGTCATTGCCGTCGTTTTTAAGAACACTTTGGCTTCGTTTGTATGGTCTTTGTGGGCGATGTGTCACCTAACCACTAGGATTTTCTTATGATGATCGGGGTGGTTTTGTATTTTCTTGTGATGTAAGGGTCACCTAGTCACTAGTTAGTTGCAATGCTACAAGTTGTTTCAAGTAGGAAAACTTGATCGGAATCTTGTGTGATAAAGGTTACCTAAGCATGACAGGTCCGAGGCGCAGATCGGATCAAACATACCAAGTTAAACAAAAGTTGTTTAGGATCTCATTATCTGGGAATTACATATATTATGCAACTGGTAATCGCTACCTACCGAGTTAGATTAAGTGGATGAGATAAATGTCACCTAACCATTTACTTGTTCCGTAACTTGGATCCTAGACTTTAATAAATTAATATTTTAGAAACAATAAAAAGGTATTAATTTTCTAAAGATTTAATACTGAAAATACTAAATGAAATTTTGTAAAATTATGTATACAAATTTTAATACTCTTACGTCCCTGTAAAACCTTTCTCTTGTTGAGTTTCAAGAGATACTAACATTTGATGGTTATAATTTCTATACCTGGTATAATACCTTGAGGTTTTGTTCCTTAAGGATAGTTAGAAATTATATATAATGAAAGAACTCATTCCTGAACAACCTCTGCCAACCAGTCAATCTGATCATGATGCTTTGTTGGAAGCATTATTTCGATAATTTTGATGTGTCTCACATCATGCTGGAATAATTTTCCCTGACTTGCAAAAAGTCTTGGATAATTATGAAACATATCAGATGTCTTATCAAGTAAAGCACATATTCATTCATAACATTAGAACGTGCTTCAAACCTGTTCAATCATTGAATAAAAGAAAAGTCTAAGCGATTGTGCACTTTAATAGATTTATAGTTCAGTTAAGGTAAACACAACATAAACCTAGAAATGAAGAAAGGACCAAAATGATTAGTGTTGTTTCTATTATGAAGAAACTGTACACTAAAAGAGGAACTGCTGCTCTTATCTCACCAACTTGACGAGGTCTACCATGACCACGACTTCAGATATCTATATGATTGAACTATTTATTTTTCCATCATTCACTTGAGTATGTTATACTACAGGTGACACTAATAATTGATATTATGTGCTGATGTTTATGAAGAAATGAACAACTGACTATAGATGAATAGTATTTCATGCTGAAGATATAACAAGTGTTGTTATAGTTTTTGAACAATAGAGGTCTTGTGCTAAGTTTTATAGGAACATGTAACAGTTGAAATTTATGAATAAATCTAGATTTACTTATCGTTTAATGAATGTTTACATTCATTTTTTGAAATGACGTATTCTGTGTTAAGAATGTTTTCTCATAATGTTATTTACGAAGTAAATCTATAAGTTTTCATTAAATTAATAGTTCTAAAGACAACACCTATATAATCAAATGATATTTGATTCAAACTTATCTATGTCATTAATCATCATGACTATATAAATATGAAACACATATACCAACTTCATAAGGATGGAATTTTTGAAGGCAAATGAGTTTGATTTATTTGATATACGTGAATCCTATTTATATGGGAAAACGAGTCACAAGTGTCTTTATCTATTAGTAGTTAAAGAAAAAAGGCTTGACAAAGAATTATACAAAGTTATGTATGTAAACTTTTCAATCCATGAATAGATTTGGTGATAGATACTTAATCAATTTCACTGGCGACTTTTATTCCCTATTGTTGAAACTTTTGTTTTGCTTAAATTAGTCCATAGTGAATATTGAAATACAACTTAATGAGGCCATCATTAACATTTTGTTTTGATAAAGAAAATGAATTTTATAAACCAAGTCTTCTTGGAACATTGTAAGAGTTGTGGAATCGATTTACAACTCATTCTGTCAAAAACACTAACTCGCCATTTGTATTGTTCTTGTGGAACAGGATTACATGGTCACTCAGATGTGTCTTAGGTATCCTTTGTATTATCTAGTGGGATAGGGTCACCTGACCACTAGCTGAATGTCGATAGTACAAGTTTTTTGAAGGGGATAAATCAGACCTTTGAGTCTGTTGTACGATGTTTTTATAAAAGAAATATTTACTTTATAAAATTTTGGAGTTATGCCCACTACAACAAATATATATTGAACATATATATATATATATATATATATATATATATATATATATATATATTTCAACCAAACAAGTAGATTAAATACTTTTATTAGACTAAGGATGAAACACTTTATCCTTATCTATTAGGTATAGAGTTATGGAGCTTATGTTAGACAATAAGCTTAACTCACTCTAGCATCTATAAATTGCATTTATATAGACTATCCTAAATGATTGTTTAGGATGAAGTTTCTACAATCCCATTGATTTTCATTCTAAATGACATGTACCTAGAAAGTTCTTTTTCTAAGTGGGAGCAATATGGAACTTTAAGAGCTAAAGAACCATAAGCTAAATGCATCTTAGTTCGGAACTTACAAGTTATTCAACTCTAGTTGAATATGTTTAATAGTTGATCAAAAACTAATAGAACACATAGAGATGCATTCATGTATGATAATCAAGTATGGGCTTGATTAATTTTCCTCGATATATTAAGTATATAAAGATTAAGTGAGTTTTCAAATGAGAAAAATACATAGATGAAAATCTTCTCATATTTAAAGTCTACGTCTCAAAGTAAGAATCTTCTTTCTTATAAGATAATTACATAGTGTGATTTAATTATAAATCAAGATGAGTCTTTTGTTTTCTCTAAAGCTAGTGGGGGCGTAATAACATTCTTAGTCTTATATGTGATTGACATACTAATTCTTGGAATAAAGATCTGTATAGATAGATCATGGAAACTTAAAAGATTAAGTCAATTTTCATTAATTGTCAAGGAAATTAAAGAGCATAAGATAAATGACTCTGAGAGAGTTATCTTGTCAAATACCACATGACATAATTTTGAGCATTCCTCAAAATCCTAGTATAATGTTTTGTACCAGATAATATGATTGTATTCCATATGATGCTGCAATTGGATTAATCATACATGTCATCATTATGCATGAATGCCAGATATTTCATATGCTTAGAGCATCTCGACTAATACCAGTATTATCCGAGAATAAGTCATGGTATGACTTATAGGAACATTCTAAAGTACTTGCGAGAACTAGAGAAATATTCGTAATCTGTGGAGTATTTGAAAGAAAGCATCTCTTCCCTTTTATGTATGGCATCGCCACTCCCTTTGGAAACATCCACTAATTCGGAACTTAATTTGAAAGCCATATTTCGACCCGGACGTTTTCGGGATGCCGCTAATAACCAACGAATGGCAAGTGCTTTTCCTTGTGTGGATCCTATTTCAATGGGAACTTCATGAGTCGATCCACTTACATGTCTTGCTTTTACTACTATACCAAGAGTTACTCCATGTATTTTGTTTGAGCTGTTACATAGATGCTAAACTTCCAAATAGATTGAGTTCATTCTCAATAATAGTCCGACATGTCCTCATTATGAATGAAAAGAAAGTTACATGGAAAAGTGGTTCTGTAGAAGACATGAAAATTTCATAATGACAATGTTTAGTTAAATCATCAGAAGAACGAGTGTGTATACCTGCAGAAGGACTCCATATTATCTGGTCGGGGGGATGATTTGTTGTCCAGATGTGTAGACGTGAATGATGATCAACATTTGCATTTGATGGAATGTTTTCAACTTCGGGAGGAGTTTCTCTTTAAATGTATTGTACTTGTTCCTCTTCAATCTGAGAACTGATGTGTTTTGAGCATTCTAACACTCCTATGGTGTACATGCAACCCTATAAACCTTGGATATATTTTTTCTCTAATATTCATGCAAATTTGGTTTTCCAAGGTTTTCATCCTAACTAGCATGACATGGGGTACTTGTAATATAAAAACTAGTAGAATGACATACCTTTGTAGTTGCTTGGATTCCTTAAGACCTTGTGAGCCTAGCACCTCAAATGTGATGCCTCAAATGTTTCACACAACACCACAACTCTTGGAATAACTTCAGAGAAGAACACTTTCACTCAAAATCGGCCAGCACTCTTATTCTTGTCTTAGTGGCCAATTTTGCTCCATATGAGGTTGCTTATATAGTGTGTCACATGTAGGGTTACACCATATAAACCCTAATGTGAATGGCTTTTCATTTCCCCCATGATCCATGGGTTTTAACCTCCATGGAGCATCCATGGAGCACCCAATGGGTCCTAGCCCAATCTAGTGAATCATGGACCATAAGCCCACTATATAAGAATGAATGATTTACAAATCAATCCCCATATATTTAATTAGTCTCTTTTTGATCACAAAATTAATTCCAAATTAATTCTTGATCAATACTAATTAAATAATACGATTTCATATTAATATATTAGAACTTATAATATATTAACAAATCGTAAGTGTCCTTTTCTCATTTTGTCTATCCAGTCGTTGAGATGCCGATGCAACCCAAATGGACCATGCCAAATCGGGTCAAGTACATACTAAATATAGTTATGGACTTAGACACCTTATCCAACAGTCTCCCACTTGGATAAGTCTAATAACTCTATGTATGACTTCAAGAACCGACCAGCAATCATAGCTCTTTCAAAGTCTCGCGGAACTAAGATGATGCGCCATTTAAGATAAGTGATCATATAATCCTCTGTTCTAGATATCAGTCGGACAAATACATGGAACAATGGCGTACTTATTGTCCAGCAGTTTGTTTCTCGATTTCCGATTTGTTTGACGTAGAACTAAACTGAACACATCAATTTGGTTCTGACCGGGCCCGGTACATAGGTCAAAACAAAATCATCGAGAGGCCCAAATATCGCTACTAATCCTCCAAGGACTAGAAGGAACAGATAAACTTCGACTCATATGCTTGTACTGACTACTTGTTGAATTATACACAAAGGTACGTTTTATAACATCGAGTTACCGATACGTTTTTGTACAATCAATGCACAACCAACTCATAATCAATAACTCATATCTCTAGGTTTGAAGACTTATATGATATTACCGTCTCACGATCACTCGAGATAAATTCCATGAAGTGATACAAGTGAGCATGGGTTGAATCCAATAATCAGAACTTATGAGCACTCATGAATGTTGTAGCAACCATTTTCTATGTCTAGCACCTTAGACATCTACAAACCCAATTCATGACAGTCTTGATTCATATCTACTTCCATCATATGAATGACTGTGGAAAATTTCAATAATCTAGTTATTCGGGAAGTCAAAACATGCAAAGTGAAACACAAGAATAATACTAATCCTATATGGCCCCAAGCACCTGTGAGAGTAAATAAAACATCCTTTTATTTAAACACCATATTTATTACACATTATTCATTGTATAATGTTTCGATCAACCTAATACTTGAATTAAAACAATAGTCATGTCGTGCTCCAAGCATGCACACTATGTTTGTCCAAACAATAGTTATGCCATACTCCAAGTATGCACACTACGTTCATCTATGATCCTTACTTTGTGAAATAAACCAATTGAACATGATTCCAATGATTCCCATTTCACAATCCAAATCCTTATCGTAAATGTAAGAATTCCAAATTCCTTCCATTTACCGAAATCTGTTAGATTCTAAACTTATATGCATTGATCCTCTTGTAATGACTATGCACAAAGTCACAAAGACTTGTCAAAATACATTACAGAGTATTCCAATGGAGATAAATTCCTTGGAAACGAAGTCTCAAATTCAAAGTACATTCCTTTGAACATCCTTCCCGCTTTAAGTTTTTCTCATCTTACACAGATTTAATGAATAACTTCCACATATCGAAACATTTCCATATTCCATTTTGACTATCACTTCTGAACAAGAGTTGCCTCCTTTCAGAATATGTCAATATGGTCCTTTCAAAATTAACACTATACTTCCAACTATCCATGAGCAACCAATCTTTGGTAAACCTCAGATTGTCCTTGACAATTGCTTAATCATTTTAGTTACATCCAGTTCTAGTACTTTTTCCATCTTAATGCCCTAGGCATTTGGAAGATTTAGAACGGATGAATATTATAACACATGTAATCGATCCTATACCCGAAGCATATGGGACACGATTCATGATGTCTCACATAAAGACATGATCCTAGACCAGCATTTTGCTACAATATTTTTTTTATTTGCCATGTTTTCATAATTCGACTATGAAGAGGGATGCCGTAATCAGAATCGAATATTGAGAACGCAATATATATGGAATTTCCTTATGTTGAACCATTCCAACATAAAATTCATATATACATATATATATATATATATATATATATATATATATATATATATATATATATATATATATATATATATATATATATATATATATCCTTGACTAAAGATGATTAAAATCTCAATCTGAGCTTTTAGAATTGAAATGAAGTATAATTTCCTCTCCCTTAATTATAGCAAAACAACTTTTCCCAATTGAAACCTTTTGTTTTCTATAATTAACGTTGCTAACTTGCAACACTTATCATAATTGATTATGCTCCCACTAGCATAATAATTACTTTTAGCATAACACTTATGCTCCCACTAGCTTTGACATGTATCCAGAAATCAGTTGGACTTCTAGAAATCAATACTTTATTGACTTTCTTGCCAAAGTTCAGATTTCTGATACGAGATTCTTTGATAAAACTTTATCAAAAAACATACACCTTTTATTAGACAGCTCACATGTGTGTCTAAACAATTTTATAACTATGAAAAGGGATGTCGTAATCATGATCTCAATTGTTTAGACCTTTTCTATTTCTCACAAGTCCATGTTAGTGTGTCGGTTAACCACACACGCTCCACTAACGACTTTGAGAATGCAAATATCACAATTGCTATCTACTTAAAATCTACTTAGTGAAAGCGTTTCCTCACCATCATTTTCATGAATCGGAGAGAAACCTAATGACACTTAGATTTTATGGTGTATGTGTTCGTATCCATGTGAATTTGTCAAAACCATAATCACAAGACAAGGTTAGTGACAAATTCAAACTCATATGGACTGAACTTGTTCATTCTTAATTTCTTGCCACCTGGCGGCATAAGGGCCTACCATTGCTTCCAGGTTGTTATGCAACTAATTTAGAACTCTCAGAACTCATATGCAAAGCCAAATTTAACTGGAATGGGCACAAAAAACAAAATATGTCAACACGATAGGCTATAAACCTCAAGTCGTGTACTAGTGATAAACTACAGGTTTTATTCTTGATTAGTTCTTGAAACTCTTTCAGGATCTTTAAGACTCCCACTGTCCTCTTGACATATAATACTCTCTTATCAAGAATCATTCCTTGACAAACAAATATTCAAGATTTAGTGCGGATTCTTTATCAAGACAAACACTTCACATAATTGGCTTTAGTTGGTCTTTATTTTATCCAAAACATCACAACTTACCAATTTCAAATGTACAAGAGTAGGAAACATTTTACTCTACATTTGACAAGTGTTATCAACCTTCTTTAAGATATATCACTCAACTTACAATCTTGGAGTATGACTCTAAGTATTGTTTTGGAACGAAGTATGACTCATCTTATTGATTTAACCATTTCAATAATTCATGACTCCTCTTCTTAGGCATAAGAATGCACTAAGATGTCCTTAGAGGATCAATTGTGATGTGGTTTCATTAAGATGATCATAAAACATGATACTAAAGTACTCTCCCATCTTTTCAGATTTGAGAAACTTTTATCTTTCTGCCTAATTTGATTCTTCTCATTCGTTCTGCCATACATTGAAACTTTTCCAACGTTCCAGAATTATACTTAAACTTGTAAGTATAACCATATTTACTAAACTTTAGTAAATCATGACGAATAGTCTTATCGTTCTTTGTGGTGGACTTGACCAGTGCACAAGAATGTGTACTCGATTCCTTAGTCCTTCACTTGACTCACATATACATGTGAACAAGGAATCAGTCTTAATTTTCCAAAGATGAAAATTCTCATTCATCATACAATACAACTTGCATGATTCCAAGTTTCTGTCTAATTGAAACTTGGGTGACGAGAATCTTTCCTTATTTGCTAAATTTAGACACTACCACAAAAGAAAGAATCAAATTCATATTTCCAATATTTTTAGAAACATACAAACATCGATTTTTCATAAATGCCATTGTAAGGAGATATAATAAAACAAAATTTTATTTATTTATAAAATGCGAAAAAAAAAACGTTTTCCTTACAATGAAACTTTAAATGAAAACTATGCTATGACATATTTCCTAGCAATCTATCATAACTCCTAAGAAGCAACTCAAAAATCCGATCTTCGAACCATGCGATTGAAATCCATCTTCGCGATCAGATTCAGCATACTCTTCTTCCTTCCCTTTTCTTGATCCTGCCAAACATCAAAATGCAACCTAGTCACATCATGTATTAAGAATCAACAATTAGAAACTTAACAGAGTTAGATAGTGTACTTACCTGAAGCAGAGTCAAACTTTTTGATTTTTCCTTCTCTCAGATATTTGAGGTAGTCAGGGCAGCTTCGCACTTCTCTTTACAATAAACACATATAGACTATTTGGGAATGGTAGACGGGACTATCACAGACTTAGCCTTTCCCTTTACCTTTTGGTCAACCGGGTTGACTAAGGCCGATCCCTTTCCATTGGGAAGAGAAAGCTTTTCCGGACTTCCAATGTTACCATTGTCCATGTCCATGGAAGTTTGAGAAGTAGATCTTCCACCCAAATTAACTTTTCCAGTGCGCCAAAACATTTCTGATTTAGCAGCAACAAGCAAATAAGTAAGATCAATAAGGGTCATGTCGTGGTCCGTCACATAGTAGTTCTTAATGAACTCACTATACGATTCAGGAAGTGATTTAAGAACCCATTCAACAGCCAACTTTCTTGAGACTTCGACATCCAACACTCTCAGCCTGTCGATATGTGACTTCATCTCTAAGACGTGAGAACACACATGCCTTCCATCTTCATGTTTCATTGCAAGTAGGGCTTGAGTGACCTTGAACTTTTCAAGTCTTTGAGCTTGTGGGTCAGGGAGAATAATTGGAGGAGGTGGAGGAAGAGAAGTATGATTTCCATGATCCAATCGCAGGACATCATCTTCATTAGGAAAGCTTGTTCCAAGAGATTTGGGAAGACCAAAGTTGTCTGAACTAGACATCTACAATGGGAGAAATTCAAGTTAGTTGATTTAAGTCCTTAATAGAACACCCAATATGAAATATTAAGGCTAGGACCCAACACAATATTTTATAACTTGAAAGAGGGATGCCGTAATCCAAGCTATAAAATATTTGAAGGTAGGCGAATGACGATTCACCAGTTTCCACCATGAAAAACGAAATGGGAATTAGGTTTTAATTGGATTGAAACTCCTAGATCTTTTAAGATTCATTGAAATTTTCAATGGCATGTTTAAATCTCGATTGTGCCCTCTCAAGTTTGTGACTGGGATGTCGAGGATCACAAACAATGTGTGAATAACCATGCAAATTAACTTGGTACCCTTAATTTTATCACCTAATCGATGTGCCGGTTACCCACACGCGCTCCACCGATCTATGATAAACATTAAGTCGCCCTTTGCCACTCTTACTAGTCCATGTTAGTGTGCCGGTTACCCACACACGCTCCACCAACGACTTGGTAAGGTACAAAGTACAATTTCATGGGTTAGCACCATCTTCACATTTTCCTAAGTAACTAAGATTGGGAAATTATAAGTGTTTAGTTACTTAGTATTTATCATTATACTTTTAATGAAGGGAGAATTATAGTCCTCTCAAACCCGTTCGGCTAACGACCCTCCACCAGTCAAGGAAGCGGTGGGTGAGAGTGGACACCCATTAAACTGCCATTTTATAGGCAGTAACCTTATACCCCCTTATAGACCAGCTTCGTGAATGAGGCCTCCTAACGGTAAGACTGACTTGCTCTTATACATACATATACAAATATATATATATATATATATATATATATATATATATATATATATATATTAACTTATAATACTATAAAGTATAAGGGTTGAATTTTAACTTTTAAAACTGTAGGGTTTGGAATTAAAGTTTTCTAAAGTAACTTTACATATTCCAAAACTTGAGGGCAAGTTTTGAAACTATTCAAAACCATTCATGTTCATAACTTAGGAGTTTAATGGTTTATTAAAAAGACTCTTCATTTTATGTAACCTATGGTTCTTTAATGAATCTTTAAAGAAATGAGTTTTGGTAATCCATAACTTGAGGACAAATTATGGACTCCATCAATAACATTTAGATCAAGAACTACTTCATCAAATAATTTGCAAATAACTCCTACGATCTACCAAAACTCATAAGCATGAACATTCATATCAACAATTTCAAGAATCATATAAACACATATAAAACTTTTAATTTTGATAATAACCATTGAAAATGGATTAACATAATCATTACCATATGTGACAACCCGAAATTTCTCTTTTGTATAAACCATTCAATTCAATCAAAGTCAGACTTTTCTGTTATCTTTTAGCACTGTTTGAGGGTTCGTTTAAGTGTTCTAAGCTAAAGTCCAATCAAGTTTGATATTAGGGATTAGTTAACAAAGTCGTAAAGTAGCATTTCGGGCCATACACTCCTTCAGGAGGAGTGTACGGCCGTACACATGGGTGTACGGCCGTACACCCCCTCATGGCCGCACACTCAAGGTGGTGGGTCACCCACCCCTATATATATGAGTAGACCTCACTTCTTTCATTTTTTTCTTCCCTTTGCTACACACCACTCCATTTTCTCTCAAGCTTCTTCAACCGCGAACCCTCCAAGGCTTCAAAAACGTAAGTATTCCATCATTTAGCTTGTTATACTTGAATGACCTCTTGATTTAAGCCTTGATTCTTCAGTTTTCAACATGTTCTTCATCCTTTGAAGGAGTACGGCGGTACACCTTCATAAGGTTGGCCGTACACACCTTAAAGGCCCTCCAAAGTGAGAGTTTAGCCCCTATCATCTAGTTGGACATGCTAAACCTTTGATCATAGCCTTGTTTCACCTTAAAATCGACCAAGTTAGCATGAACATTAAGGGTGTACGACCGCACACCCCTTGTACGGCCGTACACACCTCATAGGGCCGTAAACCCTCTTTGATGATCATTGATGGCCTTAAACTTCCAATAAAGCTAAGCATGGGACCAAGAACACTTCCTTGATGCTTCTTAGGGCCTTAAAACACCTCAACATGCACACTTCTTCATGAGTGTACGACCGTACACTCATGGGCCGTACACCCACGGTCGTACACACTCTTAGTGTGGTCGCACACCTCCCTCATTCAATCACATATGATTTTAACACTTAGTTCAACTGTTTCCAAGTCCCTATAGTGGTTTCCTATCATGTCTAGTAGTGAAATACCCTAATTTGATTCATATATGTGTTATTACATGCTAAATAGGATCCATTTGTGTTCGAGACTTCACTTGACACTCAGCACCTCATATCGATCTTTCATACAAACCACTCACTCGAGGTGAGTTCATACCCCTACGCTTTTACGATTTTTAAACGTTTTCAGGGGGGGAATACAAGCCAAACACAAATGATTTTGTGAACTAATACAAAAGTACTTTTAATATGTATAAAACTTATGCAATTGATGCAGACAAACGATTTCCATATTTGTATAAAATATTTAGATATTTTATCCCTTTTGTACCATGTTGAGCATAAGGGACGTTTTCAACTTACAACCATAATTGCATAGTTTTTCAGATTCAATATTCACATTAACTACACTATATACATGCAAACTATAATAGGTATAGTTTGGGGTTTTCAATACACAACTTTTACGAATTCAGAGTTATTCACTACTAAACATATAAACTATGGCAAATTTAGTTTATGATATACATCACTACAAGAGCACAACATTTAATAATTATTTAAGTATAATTATTACCGTATACAGTATTCAACGGACTCAATTACAAGAGAACAATACAGAATTACATGTAAACTAGATTATACAGTATTGTGAGACTCTACTTCAAAACTATACCCTTAGGTGTACTGAATTAAATCCTATCATAGTATAACAAGAGTCTCCTGGAGGGAGAGCGTGAGATTTGTGAATAGATCTATTCGGGATTGACAATCCCACACCTGAACTGCTAGCTACAGTTAGGCAGGCATGCCTGGGGTGACAAATGTCATTTAACCAACACTTGAAGAACGTTGTAATGGTCACTAGGTCATATTAAGCATGGTTATACGACTCACAATAAGTATAAACTAACCTTTTTTTACGAGATTTCATTCTTCGTTAGTTTTATTTTAAATAATAGAACTATTATGCATTACATTTGGGGATTTCAGAAATACAATACATGGATTTATTTAATAAAACTATTAAACATAATGGTGGTAGCCAGGGTTTCAAACAGAACATTTCATATAGTGGTTTTTCATACAGAATTCATCATACTATACATTCTAGTAGTAACCAAGCATGCAGACTAATATGTTTTATACTACAAAGGATACTGTAACAAACATTCATAGAAGGAACTGGCAAGATCATGCTTTTACTAATGAAAATTTTGGATTTTCTTGGAAACATACGAACATTTTTACAAGATTCATCAACAAGTTTTCACTACAAAACATCGCTTATGAACTCACCAGCTTTATGCCGATACTCTTTCAAAACTGCTTGTATTCTCAGGAAATCAGTAGACAGGTACGACCTGGAGTTTTGAGAAGACGGAACGTTTAGGGTCACATCTTTATATTTTGCTTATACTTTTGATGTATTTAAACAAGACTTAAACAGATGTAAACCTTTTTCATATATGTATTCAATGTAATTGTTGTGTTTACTGTGATTGGTATGATACAATTGTTGTGATACTACACATGACGTCATCCACCCCCGAACGTTTCCACCGTTCCGGTTTGGGGGTGTGACAGATTGGTATCAGAGCTCTTGTTTATAGTGAACTAAGTATACCGAACGTTACATGGTATACAACTAAAACACTAAGGGGCTGAAGTGCTCTGAACTAAAAGTATACTTTTAAAATATAAGTATTTTATAAGAAGTATACAGGTATACATACATAACAGAACCAGAGTCATAGGTAGAACAAAACAAAAGTATTTGGATGTTGGACACTGTGGTTAAACCTGGGCAGTTATGTAATCATGTCTAGGGTCAATATAGCCCGATCAACTATATTTATTCGAGACATGACCAACATGTACTTGGGAGTGAATGTGGTATTGCAGCGAGCCTAAAACTTACCAAGTATATATACATCAGATATCGATTGAACAAAACATACAACTTAAAATACTATAGGAGTATTTTAGCTAGAGCAGAATACAGTATAGAGATTCATTCCAAGTGTTGCTGTATATTTCTTCTTAGCGATAGTTTACTTGTATTAGTAATCTTTCCCTGCCTATCGCTTGGTAGAACACTTTAATTATCAGGATGAGATATATCTTGATTTAAAAATTTAGGGGACTTACCATCCTCTTCTTCCTGATTGCTTCTAGAACAAGATGCCTCCCTGAAGGAACAACGATCCTCCGCCACCACCACCTCCTCAGTTCGACCCAACTATGTTCCAGGCAGCAGTTACGGCTGCTGTGGCTGCGGCGATGTCGCAGATAAATCAGGGCAACTCTGGTGGATCTGGAGGTGGACCCGATTCTCAAAGTCATGATGGAGGTCAGGGACATCAAAAGGAGTGTTCCTATAAAGACTTCATGAATGCCAAACCCAAGTCCTTCGATGGCAATGGTGGAGTCATTTTCTTAACCCGATGGTTTGAGAAGATCAAATCCATCTTCGAGATTTGCGCCTGTGCCGAGGCAAACACGGTGAAATTCGTCTTTTGCACCTTCACCAATAGAGCACTAACCTGGTGGAATGGTCGTGTCAAATCCCTAACCCTGCCGGTAGAAAATGCCATGGGTTGGGATAACCTAAAGGAACTCATGCTTGCTGAATACTGCCGAAGGGGCGAGATGCAGAAGTTAGAGCACGATCTCTGGAACCTGAAGATGAAGGGTTCTAACATTGCTGCCTACACAGCTAGATTCTGCGATCTGGCTCTCCTCTGTCCGGGAATGGTCACCCCGGAAAGCAAGAAAATTGAGAGGTACATCTGGGGACTAACGCCCCCAACTCAAGGGAATGTCTTGGCTGCTAAGCCTTCTACATTTGATAGCGCCAAGTGTCCGACACAGACTCTGATAGATCACGGGGTCGATCTTGATGAGGTAACAGCCGCTTCTGAACCACCAAAGGCTAGTGGTGGAAAGAAAACGTTATGGAACAAACGAAAGGGACAGTCTTCGCAGGAGCCCTCTTAGAAACAGCAAACAGTGGCAATTCATGCTGCTACTACTCCAGCTGCTGTTCCAACCACCCAAGCACCTACCAGTGGATATGCTGGTACTCTTCCAAAGTGCAACAGGTGCAACTTTCATCATCACGGACCCTGCCGTGATTTTCAATGCAACAGCTATGGAAAGAAAGGACACACGGCTCGATACTGCAAGGCACCAGTCCAAACAACCAATTAGGCTCCTAGAGCGGGCGCTGGTCAAGCTTGTTATGGCTCTGGAGAGGTTGGACACTTCAAAAGAAATTTCCCCAAGGCAACAACAACTGGCAACACAGGGAGGGTACTAGCTATGGGCCAGGAGGAAGCAGTCGCTGATCCTACTGTTGTTACGGGTACGTTCCTCATTGACAACTCTTATGCATGCATTCTTTTCGATTCTGGTGCGGAGAGGAGCTTTGTTAGTCATGCATTCAAACATCTACTCAAATGTAAATCAAAACCTTTAACTGAAACATTTACCGTCGAGATGGCTAACGGAAAGAAAGAGAGCACTAACGACATATTCATAGGCTGTACTCTTACCCTGAACAATCATTCCTTTCCCATCGATCTTATGCCAGTATCCATAAAAAGCTTCGATGTCATAATCGGCATGGATTGGTTGAGCCCCAATCGTGCTGATATCCTTTGCTACGAGAAAGCTATCCATCTTAATCTTCCCTCTGGCGAAGCCCTCACTATTTACGGTGATAAACTCAGTTCGAACCTTCGTATCATTTCATGCATCCAAGCCTAGAAATGTCTGCGAAAGGAGTGCCATGCATTCCTAGCTCATGTTGTTGACGAAACACAAAAAGCTAAAGACCTCGAGAGCATATCCGAAGTCTGCAACTTTCCTGATGTCTTCCCTAAAGATCTTCCGGGAATCCCTCCCGAGCGCCAAGTTGATTTTCGTATCGACTTAATCCCCAGAGCTACTCCTGTAGCTAAATCTCCATATCGTCTAGCGCCGGAAGAAATGCAAGAGTTATCCAGCCAACTCAATGAGCTGCTCAGCAAAGGATTCATAAGACCGAGTTTCTCACCTTGGGGAGCCCCGATCTTATTCGTGAAAAAGAAAGATGGATCCTTTCAGATGTTCATTGATTACCGAGAACTGAACAAGCTTACCATCAAGAATCGTTATGCCTTACCGAGAATCGACGACCACTTCGACCAACTTCAGGGAGCCAGTTATTTCTCGAAGATAGACCTTAGATCAGGGTACCACCAGCTGCGAGTTCATGAGAATGATGTTCCCAAGACAACATTCTGAACTCGCTATGGACACTACGAGTTTGTAGTAATGCCCTTCGGTCTAACCAACGTACCGGCGGTATTCATGGATCTGATGAATCGGGTGTGCCGCCCTTTCCTAGACAAGTTCGTGATCGTGTTCATTGACGATATACTTGTCTATTCTCGGAGCGAGAATGATCATATATAGCACTTGAGGCTAGTGCTAGAAACGCTAAGGGCGGAAAAGATCTATGCAAAGTTCTCAAAGTGTGAGTTCTGGATCAGGAAGGTAACTTTCCATGGTCATGTGGTTAGCGAGGAAGGCATACACGTGGACCCTTCCAAAATCAAAGCAATTGAGAATTGGTCAGCACCGAAGACGCCCACAGAAATCCGTCAATTCTTGGGTCTCGCTGGCTATTATCGCAGGTTTATCCAAAACTGCTAAGCCTTTAACCACCCTGACACAGAAAGGTATAACCTTTAGTTGGGGAGAAAAGCAAGACACTGCATTTCAAACATTGAAACAGGCCCTATGCAGCACACCTATCTTGTCCCTGCCCGAAAGGACGGAAGACTTCGTTGTCTACTGTGATGCATCCAATCATGGCCTAGGTTGTGTGCTCATGCAGCGAGGAAAGGTTATCGCCTATGCCTCGAGACAACTAAAAATACACGAAGTCAATTAGACAACTCACGATCTAGAGTTGGGAGTAGTGGTCTTCGCGTTAAAGATCTGAAGGCATTATCTCTACGGAACCAAGTGCACTGTCTTCACCGACCATAAGAGCCTTCAACATATCATTGATCAGAAAGAGTTAAACATGAGACATCGGTGGTGGGTAGAGCTACTCAGTGATTATGAGTGCGAAATACGTTACCATCCGGGCAAAGCCAATGTGGTAGTGGATGCCCTCAGCCGAAAGGAGTATTCCGGTCGTAGAGTGAAGGCACTGACCATGACCATCCATTCGCAATTATCCGCACAAATCAGAGAGGCTCAGCTGGAAGCCCTAAAACCAGAAAACATGTCGGATGAAGCCCTGAGAGGAATGGAAAAGAACTTAGAGGTCAAGGGAGACGAAGTTTACTATTTTATGAACCGGATATGGACTCCAAAGTACGGTGGTTACAGGGAGGTTGTCATGAATGAGGCTCACAAGACTAGATACTCTGTTCACCCAGGTTCAGATAAGATGTCTCTGGACCTCAAACGACTCTATTGGTGGCCAAACATGAAAGCAGAAATCGCTACCTTCATGGGCAAGTGCTTGACTTGCGCCAAGGTGAAGGTAGAATACCAAAAGCCCTCAGGTCTACTTCAGCAGCCAGAAATACCTGAGTAGAAATGGGAAAGGATTGCAATGGATTTTATCACTAAGTTACCCAGATCTCCGAGTGGGCACGACGCCATCTGAGTAATTGTCGATCGACTGACTAAATCCGCCTACTTCCTACCAATCAAAGAAAACTTCAAGATGGAAAGACTGACATGAATCTACATTCGAGAGATAGTCCGCCTTCATGGTGTGCCTGCATCCATTATCTCCGATCGATATAGCAGGTTTACCTCGAGATTCTGGCAGTCACTATAGAAGGCTCTTGGCACTAAGCTGGATATGAGCACAGCTTACCATCTACAAACAGATGGGCAGAGCGAGAGAACCATTCAAACATTGGAAGATATGTTGAGAGCCTGAGTCGTCGACTTTGGCATGTCGTGGGACACTCATTTGCCCTTGGTCGAATTTTCCTACAACAACAGCTACCATACCAGCATCATGGCTGCACCGTTTGAAGCCCTCTATTGCCGTAAGTGTAGATCCCCTCTGTGCTGGGCCGAGGTGGGTGACATGCAGTTAGTCAAGGGTCGAGTCCCCGACAGCACTCTCACGGGTCCTGAAATCATCCGAGAGACGACTGAAAAGATCGTACAAATTCAAGAACGACTAAAAGCGTCAAGAGATAGACAAAAGAGCTACGCCGATAAGAGACAAAAATCCTTGGAGTTCCAGGTTGGTGATCGCATTCTTTTGAAGGTCTCACCCTGGAAGGGCATGATATGCTTCGGAAAGCATGGAAAGCTAAATCCAAGATACATTGGACCATTCGAGATCCTCGCTAGGATCGGTCCCGTAGCATACAAACTCTGTTTACCCCGAGAACTTAGCAACGTGCATCCCGTCTTCCATGTGTCGAACCTAAAGAAGTGTCTGCCCGATGAGACACTTGTGATTCCCCTCGATGAGATCGAACTAGACAAGAGCTTACACTTCGTAGAGGAACCAGTTGGAATCATGGACCGGGAAGTCAAACGAACGAAACAAAGTTGCATCCCGATAGTGAAGTTTCGCTGGAATGCCAAGCGCGGACCCGAATTCACTTGGGAGTGCGAGGATTCAATGAAACAGAAGTATCCCCACCTCTTCCCGAGCCCATGATTTGTATTCTATGCTTAAATTTCGGGACGAAATTCCCTTTAACGGGGGGATGATGTGACAACCCGAAATTTCTATTTTGTATAAACCATTCAATTCAATCAAAGTCAGACTCGTTTCTGTTATCTTTTAGCACTGTTTGAGGGTTCGTTTAAGTGTTCTAAGCTTAAGTACAATCAAGGTTGAGATTAGGGATGAGTTAACAAAGTCGTAAAGTAGCATTTCGGGCCATACACTCCTTCAGGAGGAGTGTACGGCCGTACACATGGGTGTACGGCCGTACACCCCCTCATGGCCGCACACTCAAGGTGGTGGGTCACCCACCCCTATATATGTGTATACCTCACTTCTTTCATTTTTTTCTTCCCTTGGCAGCACACCACTCCATTTTCTCTTAAGCTTCTTCAACCATGAAACCTCCAAGGCTTCAAAAACATAAGTATTCCATCCTTTAGCTTGTTATACTTGAAATACCTCTTGATTTAAGCCTTGATTTTTCAAGTTTCAACATGTTCTTCATCCTTTGAAGGAGTACGGCCGTACACCTTCATAAGGTTGGCCGTACACACCTTAAAGGCCCTCCAAAGTGAGAGTTTAGCCCCTATCATCTAGTTGGACATGCTAAACCTTTGATCCTAACCTTGTTTCACCTTAAAATCGACCAAATTAGCATGACCATGAAGGGTGTACAGCCGCACACCCCTTGTACGGCCGTACACACCTCATGGGGCCGTAAACCCTCTTTGATGATCATTGATGGCCTTAAACTTCCAATAAAGCTAAGCATGGGACCAAGAACACTTCCTTGATGCTTCTTAGGGCCTTAAAACACATCAACATGCACACTTCTTCATGAGTGTACGGTCGTACACTCATGGGCCGTACACCCATGGCCGTACACACTCTTAGTGTGGCCACACACCTCCCTCATTCAATCACATATGATTTTAACACTTAGTTCAAGTGTTTCCAAGTCCCTAGAGTGGTTTCCTATCATGTCTAGTAGTGAAATACCCTAATTTGATTCATATATGTGTTATTACATGCTAAATAGGATCCATTTGTGTTCGAGACTTCACTTGACACTCAGCACCTCATATCGATCTTTCATACAAACCACTCACTCGAGGTGAGTTCATACCCCTACGCTTTTACGATTTTTAAACGTTTTCAGGGGGGAATACAAGCCAAACACAAATGATTTTGTGAACTAATACAAAAGGACTTTTAACAAGTATAAAACTTATGCAATTGATGCAGACAAATGATTTCCGTATTTGTATAAAATATTTAGATATTTTTTCCCTTTTGTACCATATTGAGCATAAGGGACGTTTTCAACTTACAACCATAATTGCATAGTTTTTCAGATTCAATATTCACATCAACTACACTATATACATGCAAACTACAATAGGTATAGTTTGGGGTTTTCAATACACAGCTTTTACGAATTCAAAGTTATTCACTACTAAACATATAAACTATGGCAGATTTAGTTTATGATATACATCACTACAACAACACAACATTTAATAATTATTTAAGTATAATTATTACCATATACAGTATTCAACGGATTCAATTACAAGAGAACAATTCAAAATTACATGTAAACTAGATTATACAGTATTGTGAGACTCTACTTCAAAACTGTACCCTTAGGTGTACTGAATTAAATCCTATCATAGTATAGCCAGAGTCTCCTGGAGGGAGAGCGTGAGATTTGTGAATAGATCTATTCGGGATTGACAATCCCACACCTGAACTGCTAGCTACAGTTGGGCAGGCATGCCTGGGGTGACAAATGTCATTTAACCAACACTTGAAGAACGTTGTAAAGGTCACTAGGTCATATCAATCATGGTTATACGACTCACAATAAGTATAAACTAACCTTTGTTTACGATATTTCATTCTTCGTTAGTTTTATTTTAAATAATAGAACTATTATACATTACATTTGGGGATTTCAGAAATACAACACATGGTTTTATTTAATAAAACTATTAAACATAATGGTGGTAGCCAGGGTTTCAAACAGAACATTTCGTACAGTGGTTTTTCATACAGAATTCATCATACTATACATTCTAGTAGTAACCAAGCATGCAGACTAATATGTTTTATACTACAAAGGATACCGTAACAAACATTCATAGAAGGAACTGGCAAGATCATGCTTTTACTAAAGAAAATATTAGATTTTCTTGGAAACATATGAACATTTTTTAAAGATTCATCAACAAGTTTTCACTACAAAACATCGCTTATGAACTCACCAGCTTTATGATGATACTCTTTCAAAACTACGTGTATTCTCAGAAATTAGTAGACAAGTACGACCTGGAGTTTTGAGAAGACGGAACGTTTAGGGTCACGTCTTTATATTTTGCTTATACTTTTGATGCATTCAAACAAGACTTAAACAGATGTAAACCTTTTTCATATATGTATTCAATGTAATGGTTGTGCTTACTATGATTGCTATGATACAATTGTTGTGATACTACACATGACGTCATCCACCCCCGAACGTTTCCGCCGTTCCGGTTTGGGGGTGTGACACCATATCAAAAAACAGGTTTTATAAGTCCAAAACAGTTTACGATAATGATTCTAGTCCATTTCCAGCAGCAAAACTAAAAATTCTGCACACAGTGGCTCCTACTCGTCGAGTGCAAGAACCTATTCGACGAGTAGGATGCATTTTGACATGGACTCGTCGAGTCCCCCCATGGACTCGACGAGTTCACTGTTTAGATTGCAGAATTCTCGACTTTTTCAAGCAGTTTGCATCAAATATCAAGAAAACAAGCGTAGGCTCTGATACTACTGATGGGTTTTGAGTATTCTAACACTCCTATGGTGTACATGGAACCCTATAAACCTTGGATCTATGTTTTCTCTAATATTCATGCAAATTTGGTTTTCCAAGGTTTTCATCCTAACTAGCATGACATGGGGTACTTGTAATATAAAAACTAGTAGAATGACATACCTTTGTAGTTGCTTGGATTCCTTAAGACCTTGTGAGCCTAGCACCTCAAATGTGATGACTCAAATGTTTCACACAACACCATAACTCTTGGAATAACTTGAGAGAAGAACACTTTCACTCAAAATCGGCTAGTCGTCTTATTCTTGTCTTAGTGGCAGATTTTGCTCTATATGAAGTTGCTTATATAGTGTGTCACATGTAGTGTTAGACGATGTAAACCCTAATGTGCATGGCTTTTTATTTCCCCCATGATCCATGGGTTTTAACCTCCATGGAGCATCCATGGAGCACCCAATGGGTCCTAGCCCAATCTAGTGAATCATGGACCTTAAGCCCACTATATAAGAATGAATGATTTACAAATCAATCCCCATATATTTAATTAGTCTCTTTTTGATCACAAAATTAATTCCAGATTAATTCTTGATCAATACTAATTAAATAATATGATTTCAAATTAATATATTAGAACTTATAATATATTAACAAATCGTAAGTGTCCTTTTCTCATTTTGTCTATCCAATCGTTGAGATGCCGATGCAACCCAAATGGACCATGCCAAACCGGGTCAAGTACATACTAAATATAGTTATGGACTTAGACACCTTATCCAACAAGAACATCATGCGAATTGATCTTGAATGAGTTGCTCTGTTGAATGTGAAGGTTCCCCTTGCGAAGTTGATGGTTCCCCCTAGATTGAAGCATTGTTAGTGAAAGGAACTATGGGAACTTCATCAGTCACTTTCTTTTCAACATATTCTTCTGAGTCTTCAGATTCTTTAGAACTCCTTGAACTATTGTTGACAACTAGGATTGCTTCATCTATGACTGGAACCTCGATGGTTGGGATTGTTACAGGAACTGAAGGATTGCTTTCCCTCGCAACCGGAGAGGTGGAAGTAATGTTTGAATAGTCTTTAGATACTGAAGGACCAGGTTCTTCAGTATGTTGTAATTCCGCAGAAGGAGAGATTAAGACTTCGGAAAGTCTTGTAATTCCTGGAGGATCGAAGAGTGTTTCATAGTTGACTTCTACGATGTTGATAGGTCCGAATTCAACTGGTATGTCATTCTCTATGATAAACTTTGTTTCATTGAGAAGAGTGGTTTTTTGGACATAGAAATCATCAAATTTCACGTCAAAGCTTTCTTCTTTGATTCTTGTTCTTCGGATTAGAACTCTTTACGCTACCTTGTTTTTCGAATATCCCAAAAATATTCCTTCTTCCAATTTGGATGCAAATTTGCTCAGATGTTTTTTGTTGTTGACAACAAAATACCTGCAACCAAAAATGTAAAAGAAACTAACATTTAGTTTATGATTGTTCAAACCTTCATATGGAGTCTTGTTGAGTCGTTTGTTGATGATGCTCTGGTTTTGTACAAAGCATGTTGTTGAGACTGCTTCTGCCCAAATGTAGAGAGGCAAATTTGAAAAGTTGAGCATTGACTTGGCAGCTTCTACTAGAGTTCTATTTCTTCTTTCTACCATGCCATTCTGCTGTGGTGTGTAAGGAGCCGAGAAGTTGTGATTAATGCCTTTTGACACTAGGAAGTCATTAATCAATCGATTTGTAAATTCAGTTCCGTTGTCACTTCGGATTCTTTGATTGGGAAGCTTGATTTGTAATTCAATTTCCTTGATGAAGTTGATCAAGCTCTGCGACGTTTCTAATTTTAATCTTAAGAAAAACACCCATGTGAAACGAGTGATATCGTCGACTATAACCAGAATGTACTTCTTATGAGGTATGCTTGCCACTGTAGAGGGACCGTAGAGGTTAATATGAAGCAACTCCAAAGGTTCGGTGATGGCAGAATCAAGTATCAAAGGATGAATTCCCTTGGTTTGCTTTCAACATCACAAGAAAGACATAAAATATCATTGTCAAATTTGAGAAGAGGCAATCCTCGCACCATCTCTCCGGTAACCAAAATGTTGATGTATCGAAAATTGAGGTGAGCAACCTGCCTGTGCCATAGCCAACTGACCTCGGAGACGGCCTTTGACAGAAAACACAATTGTGGTTTACTGATGACTAAAGATATGTCTAATGGGTACATTGTTCCAGAATTATTTGATTTGATTAGACACCATGATCTATCTTTCGTCATTATGTAGTTGTATTCGTCACCAAATTCAACGCGATGGCCAACTCTACATAGTTGCCCAAACTGATGAGATTGTGTTTTAACCCTTCGACATAGGCAACTCTTTGAATTGAGAATTTTCCGTTTGTTTGGATACCATATCCTCGAATGGTTCCATTTGCATCATTTCCAAAAGTTACGTGACCACCATTTGTGACTGCCTTTAAATCACGAAGGTATTCCAACCTTCATGTCATGTGCAAGGAGCAGGCGCTATCTATCAACCATTCTGTTTCGTGATCCTCCTCGCACATTGCCTGCATTATTAGTTAGTTAATTTGGGCACCCAAATTTGTTTGGGGCCCGCAACACCATAATAAGATTGAATGTATGCAATGTGTGGTTTAGTTGTGACTTTTGATGATGTGTTGTTTTTTGTTTGCTTCTTAATCCATATCCTTTTTGAAGCGAGGTTCTTCTTTTTGGGTTTCATGACAGGCTTCTTAATGGGTGGATAAGCACTAATGGTTAATTTCTTTTCATTTATCCAAATTGTTTGTATAAGTTTTGATTTAGGAATATAAACCATATGTTTAGCCAGATTCAGTTTTATTTCGGCCTTTTCTTTGTCCTTTTGATTGATAACAGGAGTGTTATCAGGACTATCTTGGGATTTTCAGTCCTTTTGGGACTTGTGATTTTTTTTTTCATTGTTTAACTTCTGCATAGCATTGGATTTGGTTTTGTTAGAAGATTGTTGCCCAGAGTTATTCTGAAAATTTTCTGGTTTAGGTCTTTGGATTTTAAAGAGCCTGGACTTAGATGTGGGTCTAGGAGAGGAATCATCAGAGCTGTAGAGTTCTTGACATTTTGAGCATTGTCCGGTCTCAAATTTGTCTGTTCTTACTCCTTGGGGAAGAGTTTGTATCTTAGTGATGGATTTAACAGAATTCTATGGTGAGACTTGTGTTGAGTGAGATATCATAGTGTATGCAGTATTCACCTTTCCTGGGATATTTGGCTTTGGGGACTCTTTTGGTATATCCATAATGATTTGTTCGTCCAATTCAAATCTTGAGCCAGGATATATCGACCCAATGACTGGTATGGATTGCATATTTTCAGAGAATCCTGAGGATTCTGGGACAATTTCTTCAACAACACAGTCGTTGTTAAGGACACGAAGTTTTCCAAAATGACATTGAATGTCTTCAGGATAATTCTTGTCATTGATTGGGAAGTGAAAGTTCCTGTCAGGTAGGACATAGGGATGTTCGACATCAAACCGAGGTGGAGATTTCTCTACATTATTGTAACCATTTGACCATATCCAGTTATAAGTAGTGTCTATGGACCCATTATTGACTAAATTTTCAATTGCTTCACTTTCATTAACGATCTTTTCTATTAATTGGTTTAAGCGTACAATTTCATTTTGGGCTAGATCCCGTTGATTAAAAGAAATGTCTATCTGAGTTTCACGAAGCAATCTATCATCCTTTTCTAGTTTCAAATCTACTTCTAATATGATGACCTTAAGCTTTTTGTCTTCTAGTCTTCCTCTCAAGTGGTACATCTCTTGGGCTGCTATGTTCTTTTCATCTAAGGATTTCTTGTAATCTGAAAGGACGTCAGCACACGTTTGACTAATTTCTACAATATATGGTTCATAGTCATTCATGTTGTAGTTATTTGACTGCATCATAAGTTTTACCTATTCAATGATGCTGATGGTTCCTTCATTTTCCATGATGCATTAGTTTTTCTTCATCTCTTCAGTGTTCTCCTTTGCAACCAGACATAGATTGCCTCTTTTCCTTTTGTTGTCATTATCTTCATCATTATCTCTCGAGGATCAAACTTGATGATCTATTTTTACTTGTGTCACCAAGGATTTCTCAATCTTCTCCTTATTTTCAGCCTCTTGAGCAATTCTAAGGTAGAATGCTTTGTCTTTTACAACATTGGCTTTGTAGTCTCTAGCAAAATGATTTTCTTTGTGACGTTTGTGGCATATGAGAACTCCGTCCTTTTTCTCTTCTATATCCTCTGCGGTATCTGAAGATTTTTCTTCTTTGGACGCTTCAGAGGAGTGTGAGATCATTAGTGGTGTGTTTTGAGACTGAGGCTGGTAGGATGGATTTCTAGGATATCTGGAAGACTGAGGATAGTGTTGAGGGTAGTTGTTTTGAGGACGATAATTGCGATTAAACGGAGGTCTTGTGAAGTGTTGTTTTTTCCGGTAGTTGAGAGGAGGGAGTCAGTTGAACTGTTGGCTAACAAGGGCTAATACGTGTTGAAAAGCTTCTTCATCTTCGTGTTGCATTTATGGTTCATATGACTGCAATGTGTCATAATATGAGGTTTGATATGGTGTTTCTCCGGTATGATGATACTGAGTAGGCGACTAAGGCAAGTGGTCCGTTTAGATCCATGCAGTCCTTCATCACCGTAGACTCCTGAGCTTGCAGTTCACCGTAGAGTTTATACAACGAAAGAGTGTTGATTTTGCTATCAACTTGAAATATTATCTTAGCCATTTTCCATTATTTTCCCAGTCCATTTAGAAACTGCAAGTTTGTTTCATGATCACTACGAGTGATTCTTGTATTCGAGAGTTTGGTGACGATGAGGTTGAATCTTTTGAAGGAGTCATAGAGACTTTCACTAGGAAGAGCTTTAAAGCTGTTGAACTCGTTTAGAGTAGTTGTCAAATTTTTGTCTTGAGCATGGTCTATACCTTCATAAAGATTTTTAAGAACATCCCAAATTTCTTTTGCTGATTTACAGTTGATGATAAGATCGAAACTGTCGGGTGCAACTCCACAAGAGATTTCATAGAAAGCAATTTCATTTTTCTCCATTTTTCTTATGTCATCGTTGGTAGGTATTTTCATGGCTACTTGACCGCCTCCAAGTATGACTTGAGTGTCATCGAAGACAATGGGAGTAAGGACAGGTACATGTGGTCCTTTTTCAATGGATCTCCAGACTTCTTTATCTAGTCTTTTTAAATATCTTTCTATACGTTGAGACCAGTGATGATATTCACTTGCAACGAGTATTGGAGATATACTGGAACCTCTAACACTGTTAGATATATTTAAAGAGTAAGTTTGTGCCATATTTCCTAAAAAATAATGAGCTAAGTGGTGTAGAAAGGCTTTTAAATCAGAGTTCTTCTTTTGAAAACGAGTTTTGTTTTTAAAGAAAAATTAAAAGGCAACCATTATGACTCTAATACCAATTGTTGAGTAAAAAGAGGTAAATCTTTGAATGATATTGAGATAAGTGCGGAATTAATAGATCTTTTAATGAAACCCATAAATAACAAGAATGTGGAATAATAAGTAAGAGATATAGCAACAAGTTCACTTAAAATATAAGCAAGTAAATAACACTTAGTTGAATCGTAACAAGGATTGCATTCAAGACTAGGTTAGAAAGTGATGGACAACTAAATATGAAAGATAATCTTGATAAAAGAGACTTTTGTATTAATATAACGATTACACAGAAAAGATATTGGAAGTGGAGAGCCTTAATAGATTGATCAACAAGATCATTTATTTATAGGACAAAATAGTACATATTAAAGTATAAAATAACAGTAACTTGGGTGGCCCTACTGCCCATGACTTTTTTTCTTAGTCTACCAAGAAATGTCAGTATTAATTTGATCATTGTATTATCATTGAAAAGAAAAAACAACATCTTTATACTCAGGTAAACTTTTCCTCTTCGGTATAGCTTAACAACATATAAGGCTCTTGGGTAAGCCTTAACTCCTCTCTGGTTCCTTTGAATCATCAACTCTGCGGTATTGTTTACACATTTCAGCTGCCGAGGGTCACTTTATGTCTTAACACAACAGCTTCATGAGACAAAGAGAGAATGACCCACTTGGTCTTGATAATGGATATATTAACAAAGTTTGGTGTTATGAAACTATCGAAACAGTTGCTTTTGGAGAAGTTGGTTTGTTTAAGAAGCATCCAAAGCAAAGCTACTTAAAAGAATATGAAGGGAGGAAAAAAGAAGTATTTCTTCTACACAGATTTTAAGGAGATGTTCTATATACAGAATCTTACTAGCATTCTTCTCAGAATTAACAAGTGTAAGAAGAACTCTAATGAGGATCGAATGGAAATAAGGAAGATTGTTTGCTGGTATATGGAGATTTTAATAATTCTGTTGAATGTAGTGAAGACTCTACCTGCTATTTGAAGACTTATATATTCATCACAAAGGGTGAGATTTTAGAGTCAAAAGATGTTGTGATGATATCAAAGTGTCGAAGTCTTCATTTTGTAGTAGTCAAAGTATTACATAGCTATCTATATCGAAAGTTACATACCTTCAATATATATATATATATATATATATATATATATATATATATATATATATATGATAGTCGAAGTCCTACTATACTTTTTGTATTTGTTGATAGCACTATAAATAGTGTTGTTTCTTAGGTCATTTGTAACTTTTCGTACTCTTATCATAAACACTTGTACCTTTGGAACCTTCCAAATAATATGATCCGAAACCATATTTTATTTACTTAATTGTGTTCATTTACATTCTAGATTCATACTTGATTGATTTCTTGACTCTTCAATAATACACGTTTCAAATACTCGAGAATCAGGGTGTCCAAAGGATTGAACCCTTCCATTCATTTGAGTAACTGAAGATATCATACACATAAGTTAAACACAAAATTTAATGTTTCATACTTGACACTATTACAACCATGTGTTCCTATCCAATCATAAGTGCATAAAAGCCTCACCCAAGCTTTCTGAAGCGACAACACTTCACACTCACAAAGGTAGTCCTTTATATCAAAAGAAATATTAAGAACTTAATCAACCTACTATAACTCTACATGTTATAATAACATACCTTGGGATATAGTGACATTAATGTGCTCCAATCTCCATAAATAAGCTTTACACATTGAATTCAACTTCTAAGATTGTATTAGAAGGGAATTGGGCATCTCAACCATATAGATATTAAGTGGACCTTAAACCTATCCATATGACATACTTTTATACCAATTCACTAGCTAACCCCTTCTTCAAGTAATCATCTAAATTCTGTTGAGATCGAAAAATTCTACAAAAATGATACCTGAGTAATGAGCTCATGTACCATGTTGTGACAAACACCCAAATGTTATGACTTTCTATTATACACTTAACTATATGCATTTACCAAGGTGGAAAAACTATCACACATATGTAAATAGGTGATATAGGCTTTGGCCACAAAGGAATCTCATATATCAAATTCCTTATCCATTCTTCTTTTTTTCTAGTAGTTGCAAGGGCTACAAATTCAGGTTCCATAGTTGAATTTGTGATCATGTTTACTTCTTAGACAATACCCAAGTATTATTCCCCATAATAGAATCGATCTCATCATTTATTGCTTCTTTCTAGAAAGCGACATCTTGAGATTTCATTGCATCATCATATGTTTTAGGGTCTTCTACAATACTAAAATAATATGAGTATTGAAATTCAATCTCATCTTTAGAACCCTAAACTTGTTAATGCTTAAAATCATTACTAAATGGTTTAGTTTTCCTTAATCAAAGTATTGGGGACTTAATAGAATCAAGAACAAGAGCCCTAACCTATAAATTCTTTTCTTTTTCTCTGTTTGTTTTCTATCAGCATCTCTTTAGATACCCTATATCTCTAGGTGTCTCTTTGGGGTTTTGCTTCACAAAAATAAGACACAAAGCTCGAGAATTGGAGGTATACTTATGAAGAATAAAATTGGCTATGTTTCTCCTAAATATATTAGCTCTAAACTCATTTTTATCTCTTTTTTTGACATGCAGATTCTGTTATTGGGTTTGGAGGTTTGTGTGGTGCTTTCTCTGATGATTTTTGTCTAACACTTGATACTAATGTTTAGAAATGATAATCTATTGTATATTTCTATTTATCACTTATAAATAAGGTCATTCAAAAGAATATGGTTCAATACATCTATATTGAACCATTTCACTTGAAACTCCCCAACTCTTCAACTTATGTGACTTGAACGATTCTTTAATTGAGATATTTTCTTATATAAAAACACTTTCTTCTCTTCTCTTTTTATTTTCTTTATCTAGAGTGCATTAAAATAGAGAAGTTTCAAACAGGTTTGGTTGATTCATTCCACATCTTCTTTCCTTCTATTTTCTATAAATTCCATAAAATGTTTATTGTGTATATGAGCCAACCCAAAATTTTTTGGTATCTAGAGATGAACAAAAAATGTCTTTTCGTGGCTTATATAGATAAACAAGAAGTGCCTTTTGAAGGCTTATGTTCACATTGATCAAATAAGTGCACACCCTAAACATGAAGAAGAATATGAATTTTTGCGAAAAGAATTTTTTAGATGAACAATAATTGTCTTTTTAGGGCATTACCTTGATAAAAATGTACATTGCCAAAACATGAAGAAAAGTATAAAATTTATGTGTTTAAAGTGTATTTTTGAAAGAAAAAAATATAGAGAGCACATAAGTTTTAGATGAAGGTTGTACATTTTGACATAAAGGAAAAGTGTTGTGAATATTGATGTGTTATATGTTTGAAAATTAATTTATTCAATTGAGTAAAACAAAATTTTGTTTTTCTAAACCAACTTTTTTGACAAAAAATACATATAAACTTTTATCACCAAAAAATCACAATTATAAAGTTGTTAAAGAAAATATGTATGGATTTTCTTACAAAACGAAAATCATCCCTGTTTTCTAAAAACAAAGATAATAACAAATAATCAAATAATCTAACCAATCCTGTAACAATGACTATGATACCAATTGTTGAGTTTTATTAAAAAAAAATAGTCTAATTTTAGTCTAAAAAATGACGTGATTAGCAACGAAACAATTTTAGATTTGAATAAACTAAATTAATTTTACCCACAAATGATCATTTTGCAAAGCTTAGGAAATACTTTGTTTTTCTAAAACTTATGTGACAAATTTATATATATATATATATATATATATATATATATATATATATATATATATATATATTTGTTAGTTTTGCCGATACTAATTTAAAAAATCTTAATTTATATAATAACATTGAGCCTTATAAAAGTAATCTTAAATCAATAAGACACATAAAGTGGATGCACATAATTAAGTGTTCAAGAGTAGATTTGGAGGTTTATGCTACAATATTTAGTATACCTAAAAAATATTATATTATTATTTTAATTAACTAAACAAAATTTTTATATTTTTAATATAATTTAATTAATTCTTATAAGTGTCAATATAAATAAAAAACACCTATTTGGTTATAGTTGTTTAATTTTAAATAACATTTAGCTGAGATTGAATAGTTGTCATAATAAAAACGATTCAATGCAAATGAACCAATTTTAATTACATTAATATGGTCGAAGGTATATATATATATATATATATATATATATATATATATATATATATATATATATATATATATATATATATATATATATATATATATATGTGTGTGTTTAATAACATAAAAACACTTCAATTTTACTAAGAGTTTTGTCGATTTCAAAATTGAAATAACACATGCTAAGATAAGTTAATTCATTTTTATATTGAACCTTTCAAAAAACATTGTTCTCAATATATAATTTTCTTTACTTCATTACAATGTGATTTTTTTAATATATTCTCTATAAAAGATACTAATTTTATGATTTTTACCATATTACTAATATAACAAATTCATCTTCATTTAAGACCAGACACATTACACAAGCTATCGTATCATTGTTGTCTGGTCATGACAAAGACATGTTTATAAAAATTACTGATAACAATATGGAAAATAAAAAAACATTAACAACTCATAAATTCTAACATATTTTAAACATGTAATTGCTTTCCTTTTAATTCGCCTAGTTTAATGTAAAAAGAGATAATTAATTGGGCATGTGACGATTAAAATTGTTGTAAATTAAGATAAAATTTTAGGCCTAAGGTATTAACTCCAATTATTTTTATATTGATTTTCGGGCCGTTTGGATCGAATACGGTTTACGTTGGAATATTATCAAACTGAGTATTTGATGTACTTCGAATACGGTTTATGTTGGAATATTATCAAACTGACCTCAAGGTGACTTCCAACTTGACCTCAAGATGAGTCGATAATTTTCTTAACTATAGTACATAACCGAAAACTACACCCCATATGCGGATTGTTGATGTAAATTATGATTATATTATGGTTGCTAATTCTTGTGTGATAAAACATGTTGTTTGCCTCTTGTGTATGGTTATGCCTTAGCATTGGTTGTTATAATTTTATATAGACATGTGCTAGTTAAATTTGCATGCGTTGATTAAGTTTAATGAATCGATAGTATTATGCTATGTTTGATTGATTATATGTTGATTTTTGATGCATAAAATATTGCTTGTATTGGTTATTTGTCTAGCATGCCTATGTTTACTTATGATTTGTTTTTAAAACCACTTTGTGAGAACAAGATCGATGCGCAGGGACAAGGTTTGAAAACTCAAACCTTGAGTGAATGCTTGAGATCAATGTCTGCTTGCTAATAGATATTCAAGTCGAGGCTGGAAAGACCAGACAAGTCTTAGATAATATGTTCAACAAATGATCAAGACATTAATTGAAGACAAGTAGTAAATGATCAAGGTAAAGTTAATAAATGAAGAACAGGAAGAATGTTTTGAATATGATAAGAGTAAAATGCCAAAAGTGAGTGAAACATCCGTAGTTGACTTGTATTGAATGCTCCTTTAAATAGGAGTGAATGTTACAGCGAATTAACCCAGGTGTTTACATAGGACCAGACAAAAGAGATAAATCTGACATTCTGATTGTCCTAATACAACTATAGACTAAGTCCTATGAAACGTTACATCAATAACAAGACAAAAACAATAAATGCACAAGAGACAAAACAAGATGTTCCGGATCAGCATGCATTCCGGACGTAAGGGTCAGCTCCGGAATGCCTTCACTCTTCTTATCTCCTTACTTGGTCCGGACAGGTTCTGGACCACTCTTCACTTCGGAAGTCACACTCTTCGGAATAAGGACTTAGGATTGCTAGAGGTTCACTTTCAGGTTCCAACAATCTCCCCCTAAGTGAACTTAGCAATCTAGCAGGCTCAGTTCATTTCTTCCTTGATGAAGGCGTAAGCTCTGAACAACCATTCTCGCACCGCAATGTACCACGCCAGTTGACTTACAAACTTTGCCTTGACCTGTTCCAGAGCATCAGACTTGGACGCCCGGGATATGAACTTCTTCAGAGGTTTGGTCGGAACTAGGTGTTTGTCAAGGAATCAGAAGAAGTCCTTCTTGTTTGTTCTTCTGGTGGTGTAGACAAGCCCTAGAACCGGTTCTTCAATGGGACCGTCTGCAAGTATTTAAGCTTCCGGAAGAACAAAGTCGATCTTGGCAACAAATTGTTCTGTTCCGTAGAGGTGTGCAAGCTTGTAGTCACACCGGCAGAACTCGGCAACGTAATCTTTAAGAAAGCTGAGAGTTGTGTGGTAAGCACCCATACTGATGTCATCCTTTTGGTTTTCACTCAAAATAAGCAGCTAGGGTGAGGATGTCATTCGGATTCATTGAAGGAAAATCCGCATCAGTAACGGTTCGGGGAGTTGGCTTGTTCCGGAGGAGGTGGAAACGGATTAGGAGACAGTTCAGCTCAAATTTTACTAAAGTTTGTCTTCCGAAGCCTTGAACTTTGGTGATCCTCTTCCATATCCACACTTCCTTGAAGGGTTGAGCATTCTTTGTATAGAAGTTTTTGAGCCTTTCTCGCTCTGTCCGGATGATCACTTCCGGATTATCGGTTGCGTGAAGCGGAGCAAACTTAGTGTAGAATTTGCTGTAAGGAGAGAGAGGAAGATCCAACTGATCAGTGTCATTTATGGGAAGGTCGTAGAAAAGGGTTGTGAGAACAAGATCGATGCGCATGGACAAGGTTTGAAAACTCAAACCTTGAGTGAATGCTTGAGATCAATGTCTGCTTGCTAATAGATATTCAAGTCGAGGCTGGAAAGACCAATCAAGTCTTAGATAATATGTTCAACAAATGATCAAGACATTAATTGAAGACATGTAGTAAATGATCAAGGTAAAGTTAACAAATGAAGAAGAAGAAGAATGTTTTGAATATGATAAGAGTAAAATGCCAAAAGTGAGTGAAAGATCCGTAGTTGACTTGTATTTAATGCTCCTTTAAATAGGAGTGAATGTTACAGCGAATTAACCAGGTGTTTACATAGGACCGGACAAAAGAGATAAATCTGACATTCTGATTGTCCTAATACAACTATAGACTAAGTCCTATGAAACGTTACATCAATAACAAGACAAAAACAATAAATGCACAAGAGACAAAACAAGATGTTTCGGATCAGCATGCATTCCGGACGTAAGGGTCAGCTCCGGAATGCCTTCACTCTTCTTATCTCCTTACTTGGTCCGGACAGGTTCCAGACCACTCTTCACTTCGGAAGTCACACTCTTTGGAATAAGGACTTAGGATTGCTAGAGGTTCACTTTCAGGTTCCAACAATCTCCCCCTAAGTGAACTTAGCAATCCAGCAAGCTCAGTTCATTACTTCCTTGATGAAGGTGTAGGCTCTGAACAACCATTCTCGCACCGCAATGTACCACGCCAGTTGACTTACAAACTTTGCCTTGACTTGTTCCGGAGCATCAGAATTGGACGCCCAGGATATGAACTTCTTTATTGCTTTGGTCGGAACTAGGTGTTTGTCAAGGACTCGGAAGAAGTCCTTCTTGTTTGTTCTTCTGGTGGTGTAGACAAACCCTAGAACCGGTTCTTCAATGGGGCCGTCTGCAAGAATTTCAGCTTCCAAAAGAACAAAGTCGATCTTGGCAACTAATTGTTCTGTTCCGTAGAGGTGTGCAAGCTCGTAGTCACACCGGCAGAACTCAGCAACGTAATCTTTAAGAAAGCTGAGAGTTGCGTGGTAAGCACCCATACTGATGTCATCCTTTTGATTTTCTCTGAAATAAGCAGCTAGGGTGAGGATGTCGTTCGGATTCATTGAAGGAAAATCCGCATCAGTAACGGTCCGAGGAGTTGGCTTGTTCTGGAGGAGGTGGAAACGGAATAGGGGACAGTTCAGCTCAAATTTTACTAAAATTTTTCTTCTGAAGCCTTGAACTTTGGTGATCCTTTTCCTTGTCCACACTTCCTTGAAGGGTTGAGCATTCTTTGCATAGAAGGTTTTAAGCCTTTCTCGCTCGGTCCGGATGATCACTTCCGGATTATCGGTCGGGTGAAGCGGAGCAAACTTAGTGTAGAATTTGCTGTAAGGAGAGAGAGGAAGATCCAGCTGATCGGTGTCATTGGTGGGAAGGTCGTAGTAAAGGGTTGGAATGATTTCCTGTGCTTGAAGTATGCCTTCTCGGCAAAGAGGAGAGATGCCACGCATCGGATCGAGATTGTCTTTTAAAGCTTGAATTTGTATGCTGTCCTCTAATGCCTTATGAATTTCCTCCTCAGACCATCCGTATTTTTGCTTGAGAGGAGGTCCGGAGTGGAAGGCTTGTTGTTCGGAAGTCATTGGTTTCTTCCCTTTGTCTCGCTGAAGTGCAACAATGGCAAGCTTCATATTCTCGTCGATCGAAAATTCCGGAGTGGGATTTGGAAGTGGTTCTTCCGGAATATCATCAGGGGTCCGGAGAGGAGAGCCCTGGTCGATCGGAGCAAGTTTGGGTTCCGGAATTGGAGATTGAACTGAGGGAGTGGCACGGAAGGCTTGAGCAGTCAAAGAAGATTTTTCCTTAGCCATTTTGACAGCCATTTCAAAAGCTTCCGGAAGAGAGGATGGCCAGGAGACAGCGGACCGTATCCTCTTTTGTTCTTCAGACATCTCCTTCGGAATGTACAATTTTGGAGCTTGAAGACCAAGAACTCCTTTGGGAGCTTCATCCGGAACATATATGTCTTCATCTTCGCTTCCTTCTCCTGAAGTGATCCCTAGGATTCCGGAGACGATTTGAACGTCTTCATCTTCGGAATCCAGGTCCTCATCCCGGAGTGTGAATTCCATGGCTGGTTTTCCATCTTCTACTTGGGGCATCTCCCCCTCTTGCATCGGTGAATCTTGGAACCGGTGCAAGCTGCAAAACCTCTTTCAGATCGTCAAATTTTGAGAAGACATTCTGAAGACCGGAGGTGATTTGAAGAGTGAGAGCATCGTAAGCGTCAGCAGTGGGGGCTTGCTCAGAAAGATGTTTGAATGTGCTGCTGAGGATGTAAATCATCTCATCAAACTTCCTGTTCGGAACGTCAACAATGTTCCAAGTTGAGTGTAGGTGTTTGATGAAGACTTGTTGAATAATGAGGTTCATCTCATCCTTCTTCCGGATCTCCTTCTCCAGCCGTTGAATTTGTTTCTCATGACGAACATGGGTTTGCTTGATTAGGTCGTTGGTAGCAGACACCAAGTCATCATGAACCTTGACCATTGAAGTGATGGTGTTGGGTTTCCCTTTCCGCAGCAGATGGTCCGGATTGCTGGGACAGGGACTGAAGAATGGCATCGAGTTTGGCATCAAGTCCGGAGACTTTTTTTTATCCAATTTAGTGTTTAGTTCAGTTACGGATGCCTCCACAGATGACACTTTCTGCATGGTGTCAGAGACATTGGTTCAGATCTCGAGAAGAGCGAAGGGGTCAACGTAGTCACCAGCTGAGGATTCTGAATCAGAATCAGAGTGTTGCGGAGGAGGTTGGTGTACGTTCTGATTTGAAGAGGGACCCGGTTTGGTTGCATCATCATCTTCTTGAAGTTTGGAGTTGGAACCACCATCCGGAGTGGTAGAGGAGGAGGATCCGAAGTCATAAGCAGACTTGGATACGGATGCCTTGGATTGGTAGTGAGCTGAAGTCATGAGATGTGCATCCAGAATGATTTTTGCCTCTTCTTCCAGCATGATTTCTTCAGATATTTCTTCTTCCGGATCGGAGTGGAAAATACTTTGATGAGTGGTGATGGGGGGCAGTTCCGAGGTGAGCTCATTGATAGCATCAGCGTCAGTGGGAGGAACATAGGGAAAATTGCTTTGGATGGCCCTATTCCACATGGAAATAAGCGTGGACTCCACCTGAGCTCTGCTGAGATCCGGACATTTGGATGCAGCCCTGTTCACAAAATCTTCCCATAGGGGATCGTTAACACCTGGTCGTCCTGTACACCTTCCGGGTATCAGACCAGTTGAGGCTTCCGGAGGTGGAGAGACTGCTCCTCCTCCCGAAATCTTGGTGTCCAGAACAGTGGTTCCGGAGTGTATGCATGTTGAAGAAACAATGAGGGTATCAAAGGTGACTCGTGGGTGTGTTCTAGGGGGCTGCAAGGAACTATGTTCAACACGTGCATCAACTTTTTGGGAAGGTGAGGGTGGATTATGTGGAGACTCCCCGTGAGTGTGTGCTTGTGTTTTTGAAACATCGAGGTGTGCCTCGGATGAGTAGGTAGGTGGGGTGTGCGGATGGCCAGAATCTGCCGGAATGTCATGGGTGCCCTCCTGTTGGGAGGGAGCACTGACTTTGGCTTTATTTTTGGTCTTTGGCTTGGTAGGAGAAGCCTTTCGTTTGGCTGGTTTCTTGGTTTTGGGTCCGGACGTAGTTGGATTGGCTTCTTCCGAGATGGGCTCAACAGAGACAGGGGCAGGTTTTGTTGGGTCGAACACAACCGAAGTCTCTAAGTGATTTTTTAAATAAGGGGAATCGGAAGGAATTAGGGCCAACATGTGGTCCGGAAGACGTCTGACCGGACCAAAAGAGGATTGGTCTGGAATCCTATAGGCCTTAACAGTTTTGAAAGTAACACATACCTCCGGAGGGTTGGTGTTGACCGGAAGTGGTTCCGAAAGCTCCTTGAAGATTTGTTGGAGCGTCAGTGCCCAGAATCGAGGGCTTGAAATTTTGTTTGGCTTCCGCTTGGTGGCAAACTTGCAGAAGTCTTGCCACAGGACTTCCAGAAGATCAACAGCATTCTCCCGTCCGGGGTATATGCTGAAGACAACATTGAGCCAATATTTGCTTAAGGTGTCCGTACCTCCATGGTTTCCAGACAAACCTCTGAGGATGATGTGCATCAGAACAATCCACAGTCCGGACACAGCAATCTTCTTGAAATCTTTGGCTCTGTAGTCTTGAGTGTACCCGATGTAGTGGAGGAATGTCTGAAACTCGTCAGTCGTTGGCTCAACTACTTTGAATCCCCATGGATTCGCTTTGACACCAATCGCCTTGAGAAAGGTTGATTTGTAGATAGGAACCATTATGTCCTCAATGATTTCAGTTTCAAGGGTACCATCGACAAGTCGTATACTGGAGAATGCGCGATGAAGATGATGAAGATGCAGTGGAGGTTCTGGGGTTTTCGTGAGGGGAACTGAAATGGGGTGGTTTGCGATGAACTCAATCATCACCCTAATCGATTCGTCATAATCTAGTGGGTTCAGAGAGAACAATTGAGCGTTGTCTCTCAAGAAAGGTTCTTGATCAGCAGAGGAGGAGGATCCTTTTGATCCTTTCGAGGTTTTCTTCTTGGCAATCGATTTCTTTGGGACTGGAGCAGTGGATTTGAATTCTTGAGAGGACGCCATTGTTGCAGGTTATGAGTTCTTGAAGAACACGAAGAACAGTAGAGAGATTTTTGGGAGATTGGGGGTTTTGAGAGCGTAAAGAGGTAAAAGGGATTTTAAATGGGTATTTATAGGTAAGGGAAATGGGTCGGGTTAGGAGGGTAATGATGAGGATCTGGAAAGAAAATGGGTTGCATTTAATGTTGGAGACGTTGATTGGACAGGGGAGGTGAAAGGTAAGGTAATTTGTGGCCAAAAATGGAGAATTTCAACCGGCGGTTAGATGGTTATTTTATGGGGGCGTGCGATCGTGTCACGCAAATCGAGGAGGATAGGATAAGATCTTCCTGAAAAGTAACCGTTGAGAAAACCGTTTCACCTTAATGTCCTTTGGTATTCCAGATGAGTTTTTCCGGACAGAGTATGATCCGGAGGATAAAGAGTTGTGTTCCGGAACATACTAGTTCTAAAAGGAGGACCGGAATGTGAAGCAAATCCGGAGCAAGTTTTGGTTCAGGAGCAAAAATTCAGTTTGATTGACAATTCCGGAGCAAATTTGAAAATGGTTCCGGACCAAGATTGTGAAATCCTTCGGGAGCAATTTTTGAAATTCCGGGGAAATTTTGAAATTCTGGAGCAAATTTGAAATCCCGGAGCAAATTTGAAAATTCCGGAGCAATTTTTGAAATTCCGGAGCAGATTTGAAATTCCGGAGCAAGTTTGAAAATTCCGGAGCAATTTTTGAAATTCCGGAGCAAATTTGAAATTCCGGAGCAAGTTTGAAAATTCCAGAGCAATTTGACATTCCGGAGCAAATTTTGAAAATTCCGGAGGAATTTGACATTCCGGAGCAAATTTTGAAAATTTCCGGAGCAATGAGGTTAAAATCCTTTCCGGAGTAGAATTCCGGATCCAATCATGAAGTATATTCCGAGATGATTCTAGCACCAATGTGGACTTAAGATAGCAAACGATCAGGATGAACTGTACAACTTCAAAAACTCAAGTGAAGGTCAAAAACAAAGATAAGTAAAACGATCCTAAGTATTCCGAGTGAAAGTAGTTCCGAGATGAAAAGATTTTAAGATCGGAACTAGATTTCTTTCAAATACATCTATCAAAGAGAACAAGTCTCTTGAAAGAACTGAGGATCTGGTACCATCATACCCATCTTCTTGAGAAAACCATTGAATTTGGTTTCGTCTAATGCCTTGGTAAAGACATCAGCAATCTCATCGTCATATGGAACAAAAATGAGTTCAATGTTACCATTAAGTACATGATATTTTATGAAATGGTACCTTATATCAATGTGCTTAGTCATGGAGTGCTGAATTGGATTATAAGAAATCGCAATAGCACTTTGAGAGTCACAATAGATCGGAATGCGTTGAAAGCGGTAACCATAATCCAAAAGTTGAGATTTCATCCACAGAACCTAAGATGTACAGCTGGCAGCAGCAATGTATTCTGCTTCGGCTGTAGAGAGTGCAATGCAGTTCTGTTTCTTGGATGACCAACTGACCAAACGACCACCTAAGAATTGACAGCCACCTGAAGTGCTTTTTCTATTGAGTTGAAGACCACCATAGTTTGAATCAGAGTAAGCTTGCAGTAGGAAGCTCTCATTTGCTGGATACCAGATTCCGAGACTCTTTGTACCTTTGAGGTATCGGAATATTTGTTTCACAGCCAAAATATGAGACATCTTTGGGTTGACTTGAAATCTGGCACATAAACATGTTGAGAACATAATATCTGAACTACTTGCTGTGAGATAGAGTAGGGATCCAATCATTCCATGGTACTTCTTTTCATCAACAGAAACACCCGAAGGGTCGGCAAAAATCTTGTGTCCGAAGCCCATAGGTACCTTGGCGGAGGCACAGGTGTCCATTGAGTATTTCTTGAGAAGTTCTGAAATGTACTTCTCTTGGTGAATGAAGATGCCTCGGTTAGTCTGTTTGACTTGGAGGCTGAGAAAGAAGCTTAATTCTCGATTCATGCTCATTTGGAATCGATTGATCATAAGTTTGGCAAAATCAGCAACCATAGATGAATCTGTAGATCCAAAAATGATGTCGTCCACATAAATTTGTACCAGCATGAGATGTTTTCCGTTTGATCTTCGGAATAGAGTGGGATCTAGAATTCCTCTTTGAAAACCGGAGTGTTTGATAAAATCAGTGAGAGTCTCGTACCATGCCCGAGGAGCTTGCTTGAGTCCGTAGACAGCCTTCCGGAGTTTATAACAGTAGTTTGGAAATGAAAGATTAATAAATCCGGGGGGGGCTGCTGAAGGTATACTTCAGTGTCAAGTTCACCGTTAAGAAAGGCACTCTTAACATCCATTTGGTAAACTTTGAAGCCTTTGTGAGCAGCATAAGCAAGGAAGATTCTGATAGCTTCAAGTCGTGCAACAGGAGCAAATGTCTCGTCGTAGTCGAGCCCTTCAATTTGAGTAAAACCTTTAGCTACCAATCTTGCCTTATTTCGGATGATAACTCCTGCATCGTCTAACTTGTTGCGAAATACCCATCTTGTACCGACAATGGGATGATTCTGAGGAGGAGGCACGAGAGTCCAGACTTCATTTCGGTCAAATTCTGCCAGTTCGGAGGATGATCCTTCGTCCAAACATGTAATCGTGGGAGTTCTTGTGCAGCCGTCGATCCTATATCAACAGTGGAATTGATTTGCTCCCCCTGAATGATTTAAATATTGGGATGATGCTCCCCTGAACTTCTGAACCAGAGAGGTTGACATCATCATGAGAAGGGAACTCAAAGAAGTTTTCATTTTCATTAATGAGAGGATTAGAGTCATCGAGATCAGCAGCTGCATCTTGGAAGCCATCCACATTTGATTCAAGAGAAGGATTGGCATTATTCTCCCCCTCAACCAGAGAAGGTTGAAATGGTTCGGAATCAAATGGAGGGAGGCTTGGAATCGGACTGGAGAGATTTTGAGAAACTGGAGCTTCCGAAGGAGGAATTGGAATTAGAGTTGGTCTTGATCGAGATTCCGAATCAAGAGCGGTTTCGGAAGGAACAAAGAGAGTTTCAAAGTCAACCTCAAGAATTGTTTGAGGGTTCAGCCACCCTGGCGGAGGAGCATCGGACTCCATGATGTGAGTGGGGCCAGAATTCCGAACGAAGTTGTCATCAAAGGTAATATCAAAACTTTCTTCCAGAACACGAGTTCTCCGGTTGAGAACTCTGTAAGCTTTTGATTTGGAAGAGTACCCAAGGAAGATGGCTTCATCAGCTTTAGGTTGGAACTTGGTAAGCTGATCACGGTTGTTTTTGATGAAGCATCTACATCCGAAGACATGCAAAAACGAGATTGTTGGCTTCCGACCATTCATTTCTTCGTACGGTGTCATGTTGAGGCGTCGATTGATGATACTCCTATTTTGAGTGAAGCAAGCAGTGGAAACAGCTTCAGCCCAAAGATAGAGTGCCAGATTTGCAAAATTTAGCATGGATCGAGCAGCTTCAACAAGGGTTCTATTGTGTCTTTCAACTACACCGTTTTGTTGTGGAGTATAGGGAGCTGAGAAATTGTGGTCGATTCCTTTTTCTGTGAGAAATTTCTCAATGGTGGAATTAACGAATTCCGAACCATTATCACTTCGGATTCTCCTAACCGGGAGTTTGATAAGAACTTCTATTCCTTTGATAAAGTTGATGAGCTCAGAGGCAGTTTCGGATTTCAGCCTTAGGAAGAAGACCCAGGTGAACCTTGTAAAGTCATCAATAATCACAAGAATGTATTTCTTATGATGAAGACTTTCTACAGTGGAGGGTCCACAAAGATCAATGTGTAGAAGTTCCAATGGTTCCGAAATGGACTTTTCTATGATAACAGGATGACCCTTCTTTGATTGCTTACCACACTCACACGCATCACATAAATGATCATTTTCGAACTTGAGAAGAGGTAAACCTCTTACCATTTCGCCGGATACAAGATCATTCATGTACCGAAAGTTCAGATGGGCGAGCCTTCGGTGCCATAACCAACTGACGTCAGGAACAGTTTTGGAGAGAAGGCAGAGTTGCGGTTTGCCAATAATCATGTTGATGTCAAGCGGGTACATGATCTTGTTGCGAAGCGACTTTATTAAACACTCTTTCCGGTCTTTAGTCATTACATAGCTATACTTTTTGCAAAATTCCACACGACGACTTGAATCAGTGAGCTGAGCAACACTTATCAATTTATGTTTCAAATCAGCTACATAAGCTACATGTGAAATAGAGAAGTTTCCATTTGTGAGAGTCCCATAACCACGAATTTGAGAGTTGGAGTTGTTGCCATACGTCACGTAACCAACATTTGCAGAAAGCTTTAAATCTCGCAGAAAATCTTTCTGCCCCGTCATGTGCATGGAGCAAGCACTATCAATATACCATATTGTTTCTTGCTCCGAAGCACAAAGTGCCTGCAAAATTAGTGAGTGATGGAGTTTTTAGGCTCCGAATTAGACTTTGTGACATAGGCACGGGCTTTGGACTTTGATTGTGACTTGGGAACAACTTTGTGTTGCTGGGTGGCATTCTTGGTGATTTTTGGGAACGGACAAAAGGCCAATGTTTTTTCATCTATCCAATAGTCATATTCAACTACTTGAGGGTTCCGAACAGACTTCTTCGGACCTATGTCATCCGGAGGATTGGTAACTTTTGTTACCTCCGGAATTGGAGTTTCATTAACAGATGTTTTGACTTGCAACACAAGATTTTTTCTTGAAGATTTTGAAATAGTTGTTGTCTTTGCACTTATGGGTTTGTGTGATGACACATTGTTTTTTGAAGATTTAGGTTTAAAAATTGTGCCATCAGATTTTGCAATAAAAACAGATGAAAGAGTTCGAGGTTCTGGTGAAGTGTTTCAGATGGTTTTGGCATTTACATGAGCTTGAGGCTGAGTAGAGCTGATAACTTTCTTAGGTTCTACACGAGCAAGGTGTTCGAAAGGTCTTTTGAGGATCATAGTAGGGACAAAGGAGTTTTTACGATGAGTTGGTGCTTTGAAATTCCGGGATGAACTTGATTTAGAGTTGGTAAGAAACCTGGAATTTTGTCTAATCATAACCTCCTTTTTGTGAGCATTTCGAGCTTCTACTTTGGGATCTACAACATCCTTCCTATTCAACAATTTTTTTCTTTTAAGATGGGGTGAGGATTTAGAAGTTTGTCCTTTGGATGGGTTCTTAAACTCAGGAGTGATGGGAACCAACCTAGTTTTTGAGATGACTAAAGAATCTGATTCACAAGAATCAGAGGACACACAGCTTGAGACTTCAACTTTATCATCAAAGGATGCCCATACAACCTTAGAAGCAGTCGATTCAGTTGTCACCTGATCAACCTCTTCAATCACACAATTGTTCACGTGATTACTTTTTGGAACATGGTCTACACAGTTTGTAAGACTGTGATGAAAATCCGTGGTCTGATTCAGGTCCAGGTTTATCAGAGGCGGAAGAGGCGTGGAATCAGGACACTTGACAACTATTGGTTTAAACTCAAGTATTAGGGACTCAAAATGGTCTTTAGTCTCAGGAAGTGGTGACAAGGGAGAAACAGGGGTGTCCGAATGTTTGATACTCGGAACCTCTCCCATGAATATCAAATTTTGCAATTCCTTTAAGGGACTAACAATTGGTTTCGGAAACTTGCTTCCGAGACCAGGAGCTTTGGCCCATGGATGACGAAAATTATGAGTCATCCGAATGTCTGCTTCAAGTATGTCTACAGATTTATGCAAAGCATCTATCTTAGCATTAAGACGTTTGTTATCAGAAATCAAAATATTGCGTTCAGAATAAGTGATTTCACATTTATCTTTCAAAATGATACATTCATCTTTTGACATTACAAGTTCATGCTCTAAAGACTCGATTTTCAATTTCTTATCCTCAAAACGTAACCTAAGACGACTTAGTTCACTGTCCTTCTTCTCACTGGCTTTTATGGCAGACTTATAGGCTTTATAGATGGTGTTCATATCTGTTTGGATTTGGGTCAAATAAGGTTCACAAAGAGTCAAATCAAAATTATTATCAGAGATCATAGATTTTACCTGCTGAACGATGCTTCGACTTGGTGGATCGTTGGTGGCCATGTAGCAGTAGTGAGGTTCAGCAACATCATCATCATCTTCGGACCCAGAATACCAATAACCTTCATCACATTCAACCGTTTGTCTTTCCATCATACACATATTCCTTCCAGTTACCATGTCATCATCATCTCCGGATGACCAATATCCTTCAACATCTCTTGAAGCCGTTGTAACAAAGGCTTTCTCACTTTCAGCCATTTCTTGTGCTCTTCGGACATAGTAAGCTGAGTCTTTGACTTTTGGTTTTTGTGGAGCATAAGCTAGACAATCTTTGGCAAAGTGGTTTGCATGTCCACACTTATGACACAAAATCTTTGGTTTGTCTGATTTGGAGTTTTGAGAGGATTCCGGAGCGGAGTTTGGTTTAGTGAGGTTAGGCTTGTATGCAGGAGGATTTTAGGAAGTTGGTTTCGGTTCCGGAGGGGAATATGGTTGAGGATTGGCTTGGTGAGGAGCACTGAAACTGTTTTGGTATGTTTTGTAAGAGGTATTGAAAGGACGTTTGTATTTCATTGAGAGTAAGGCGAACTCTTGTTGGAAACGGAGTTCGGAATCCATGGTTTCGGAATCATCAACAGGATAGATTTGTGAGGGTAAGGTAGGTACGGATGACTGAATCAATGGAACAGCAGGTTTGTAGGGTTCCGGAGCAGATTGATTCGGAATGGTTGATTCAAAAGAACTAACGAGGGCAAGAGGACCTCCAGAAAGTTCTCTTATGGTTTGAGCAACATTTGACTCATGTCCTTGAAGCTCATCAAAAAGTTGATAGAGTTTTAACTTTTTCAAGGAACCATTGCTTTGAAGACAAGATTTTACATTTCCCCATCCTTTGCCAAGACTGTTTATGAACTTAAGATTGTACTCCAGAGGAGTTCGGACAATCCCATGAGCAGTCATGTTGTTGACAACAATTCGGTAACGGTTGGAGGCAGAGGCCACAGATTCACCTGGAGTAGTGGTGAAGGTGTCAAAGTCGTTGACAACTGAGGTGAGGCGCTTGTCCTTCATATTTTCCGAACCTTCAATCAGATCCTGAAGAGTGTCCCAAATTTCTTTGGCTGATTTGCATAACTTAATATGCTCAAAGAGTGAGGGAAGAACACCAAACACAATTTCTGAGAAGGCGACTTGATCAGCATGCAGTTTTTTGATATCATCAGCAGTTAGAGGAGTTGGACGAACTTCATCTTCTCGCATGAGCTGAGCAGCCGCATCTCTTACAACTGTTCTTATAGAAACATGAGGGCCTTCTTTGACGAATCTCCAGATTTGTTCACCTTTATCTTTGGCTAGTAAAAACCTTTCCATTCTAACTTTCCAGTGATCATATTCTTCCACAACTAGCAATGGGCATGTGTAGGGCCACCCACACTATTTGCGATTTGCATTGAAATCATTTGCTGAGGATTAGAAGCAGCCATTGAAGTCAAGATATCTTCAAGCTAAAGTGGTATATAGAAGAACTTTTATCCTTATCACAGAAATGGTTGAGATACCAAGGTAAATTCAAACCAATTATAATCTGATCTTATGGATTCAAAGGACAACCACTCAAGCTCTGATACCAATTGTGAGAACAAGATCGATGCGCAGGGACAAGGTTTGAAAACTCAAACCTTGAGTGAATGCTTGAGATCAATGTCTGCTTGCTAATAGATATTCAAGTCAAGGCTGGAAAGACCATTCAAGTCTTAGATAATATGTTCAACAAATTATCAAGACATTAATTGAAGACAAGTAATAAATGATCAAGGTAAAGTTAATAAATGAAGAACATGAAGAATGTTTTGAATATGGTAAGAGTAAAATGCCAAAAGTGAGTGAAAAATCCGTAGTTGACTTGTATTGAATGCTCCTTTAAATAGGAGTGAATGTTACAGCGAATTAACCAGGTGTTTACATAGGACCGGACAAAAGAGATAAATCTGACATTTTGATTGTCCTAATACAACTATAGACTAAGTCCTATGAAACGTTACATCAATAACAAGACAAAAACAATAAATGCACAAGAGACAAAACAAGATGTTTCGGATCAGCATGCATTCCGGACGTAAGGGTCAGCTCCGGAATGCCTTCACTCTTCTTATGTCCTTACTTGGTCCGGACAGGTTCTGGACCACTCTTCACTTCGGAAGTCACACTCTTCGGAATAAGGACTTAGGATTGCTAGAGGTTCACTTTCAGGTTCCAACACACTTCAAGGCAACCAAATTTTCCTTTAACCGTAGAAATAAAAGAATATGCGTTACACATACTATAAGTATGGAGGACCCTTGGTTCTGAATATATTCCAATGAAGAGACATATAAAGGAAGAGTTGAGTTAGTCGATCCCATCCGTCTACCTTCTCCAGTGATAACCAATGACAACCAAGAAGTAGGAAAATTATGTGAATGGTGTTGTGCTCATCAGTAATGAGAAGGAATGCCACGATTTTGCAGTCTCTCGAGGTTAAGCCATGTTCATCGTATCTTTGCAAGCCAACTTATGAGAAGTGAGAGGTTTGTAACTCGCCAACGAGGCCATTCGGTGAATCATGGCATCAACTAAAGACCCATATACAATATCGTCTTATCTATTCATTAATTATTTATGTAGATTAAGGTTACGTCTTCCTAGAGATGATTGCATGGGTCTTAATGGTAAGGAGAAAAAAACAGTTGTTGGTGTGCGACCACGACAAGAAAACACAATAACTTTTTAGATGTTCTAGGAAGAAGATCAAATTAGGATGTTTTCTCATGTCATTCAACGAGGTGGTTCCTTAATACAAGTACACTGCAAAATGGTGCAGTTACCAATAGGATTCCTTCCATGAGAGTTGTTGCCCCAAACAAATGTACACAACTCTATATTTTTTCTTATGATAAAAAACGTTACATGTAGTAATGGTGTTATTAGACTAAATAAAAGTGAGTTGAAATCCCTTATATATATGCTTCTCATTGACGTCCTTAGTAACTATTACGAACTATGTTCACATATGTTGTAAACTAAGGGCAGGCAATATGAAGATGCTATCTAAAACCATGTATGTGGTAATTGGTGAGTTAATCTTCACTTTTGGTTGAGCATGCAAATTACTTACATGATGCGCATTACCAAGGGGAAACATGAAATCGTATAGTCGTTCTGAACATTTGAAAAGTTAGATAGAATTGGAGATATGCTTCTGAAGAATAAAATAGGCTATGTATCTCCACAATATATTGGCTCTAAACTTATTTTTTTCTCTTTTTTTTTACATGCGTATTTTGTCCTTGGGTTTAGAGTTTGTGTGGTGTTTTGTCTTATGATTTTATCTAACACTTGACAATAATGTTAAAAAAAGATAATCTATTATCTACTTCTACATGTCTCTTTTAAATAAGTTCATTAAAATGAATATGGTTCATAGTAGAACATCTATCTTTAACTATATTCATTTGAAACTCTCCAACTCTTCAACTTATTGCTTGAATGATTTTTTAATTGAGATATTTTGGCTATATATCGTGAACCATATATATATACATATATATATATATATATATATATATATATATATATATATATATATATATATATATATATATATGGTAGGATCTTTTGCATACCCATATTTTCCCGCGCACCACTTTTAAAATGCGAACTTTTTTGTATGATATTTTTTTTCAAAAAAAGTGACGTAAAACACCAAATTGGTCCTATAGAAGCATATTCGCAAACAAATCTCGAAAAAAATATGCATATACGACAGGTGCATATGTGCATTTTTTATGAGCTTTGTCAATTTCCGATGTTAGTGCACATATGTGTCTATCGTATATACACATTTTTTTCGAGATTTTTTTTTTGTGACTATGCTTCTATAAGACCGATTTGGTGTTTTATGTCACTTTTTTTTGAAAAAGAATATCACACAAAAAAGTTCGTATTTTAAGCATATGCTAAGATAAGTTAAGTCAATTCTTTTTATATTAGACATTTCAATATATAAAGTTTAGAATATGAAAAAAATACTATTGAGGCTGTTTCATTTTTTTATCAACTTTCAGATATAATATTCTATTACAATTTGATAGAAACAAGCATATTTAATAATTTTTGGTCTTATAATATATTTTTCTTTATTTCATGGGTTATTGTCACTATAACCTAACGATGTTTAGTATATTGGTTTAAAAGGTCCCTCACAATTTTTTGTCTTTTAGGGGTACGTACTTATGTTTTACCTGCTAATAAAGGGATATACTACATTTTAAGCCGGTTTTACCGGTTACAATAAACTTATTTGGCTTTTTATTTTTCTTTTTAAAAGCTAAAATTGAAAGAATAATCCATGTCGGTTTTTTCTTTGAGAAACCTCCTTTTTCTCTTATGAATCGATTTGTAGCTCCGGATCCTAAAGATTGCAGGTTTCTTCTTTATCTCCACCTTTCTAATCGATCTCACAGCCTCATTCTCTCGTGTTTTAAACCTTCATATTCCTGAATTTGTGAATTCATGATGATTACTTTTTATCTAGCCATAGATACAATATGGATATATTTTTTCAAGTTAAGAGAGATTTTCAAGATTCTAGGATTGATTCCTTCTCAGCACCATGTATATTCAACATCTAAGGACAACTTGTGTGATAATATGGAGAAGCGAATCGAGAATCAACAATCAAGTTTGAGAAAAGACAAATTGTTGAATTTAATTGAGAAAAACGATTAACTTGTATGTGCAAAAACAAGTAAATGGATTTGACTAAAGAAACAACTAAACATAACTTATAGGAAGAATGTGACGGTCGACATAGATGCAGATCAATGAAGGAAGATTTTGAATTTGATAAACATATTTTCAATACATCGTGTATGTTTGTGTGTATGTCAGCCATAGATAGGGGTCCTTGGGGGTACACAACCAATAGGTAACGAGAGAGAGAGAGAGAGAGAGAGAGAGAGAGAGAGAGAGAGAGAGATTGGAAGACTGGAGACGAACCGGAGGTGGGTCAAGAGTTGATTTAGGAAAAACTGCAAAGAGAAGCCTCTCCTACATATGAGTATAAAATATATTAAACAGATAAATTTTAAATGAATGTTTTTCCCTATATTTAATATAAGGACTAATATCACAAAAGTCCCATGCTTTTGCCACTAAATAGGCAAAATCCCTGAATTTAATTTTTCGTTGACTGTGGACACGATATTTTTGTTTAGTTGTCACTTGGGAGCTAATAGCTAGTAATGAGCAGGTTACATGCACTATCTGGTCACCATTCTCCTTAAAACATTACCCCATCTGAATTCAAACCTATTTCCTAGCCATCATCTTTCACGAACCATCACTGAGAAAGGGTTTTCATGCATTCGAGAAGGGTTTCACGTTGACAAGGGTTTCACAGTCCCCAATTTTTCATATTTGAGCTCTAAAATCGTTGGTGAAGTAAGATGGAGTAGGAAGGTATGTATATGGAAACAAAGAAAGTGAAGGGTTTTGTGGGTGGTTATCTTCGTTATGGAGTTCCAACTGTGAACTAACAAGTTTTTTTTTTTATGAAACATATGGCTTCTACTTCTGGAACTAAGAAGCCTAAAGTGCATGAGAAGACTTACCTTCTAAACTCCAACTCTAATGATGAAGCATTTAACTTTAGCTTCTTGGATTTTTCTGATGAAACTTTCAAAATCCCCTCACAACAATGTGATAACCCTTTCCTTAACTTATTGTGTGATGAAAACATTTTAATGAGGAGTATTGATGGAATGGTGGATGATGGAGACAATCCTAGTGGCCAACAAAATGACCATTCCCACTTAGATGAGGATGATGAAGATGTTGGCGTGGAGTATATGTGCATTATCCCAATGTTGAGTGGAAAGAAATGAGGCCACGGTTAGGAGATTGTTATGAATCCCCGACTCAACTCAAGTTTGCTTTAACAAACTATAAAGTCCATGGAGGATACCATCTTTATTTTGAAAAAAGTGATAGAGTGAGGGTTATAGCTAAGCGTGGAAGTGGAACTTGTGACAATAAAACACTACAAGTAAAATTACATTTAGTGCCACAACGTTTTAGTGACATTTTGTTTTTGTGCCACTATAGCCTACTTTTAGTGGCACTTTTTTTATGCCACTATAACTTTTAATACATAGTGGCACTTTTTATTTTATGACACTAATTTCCAAATCTATTAGTGGCATAATAAATTAAAATGTCATCAAAACTCTATATTTTACTAAAGTAATTAATCAAATACTTATAAAACCCCAAAATTTAAACTTAATAGAAAAAAACTTGAAAATTTTTCATTACCGCCTCCTCTTCCACTGTACGGGAAAACGAAAATTACCACATAAAAAACGTTTTCTTAATCACTTTAGGGTCTCGACGATTATTAGTGGGAAGAGTCTTCTTCGTGTTTCCCTGCACTGCTCCGCTCCGTCATGCTCTTTCACTGATCTGTTCATACCTAGATCGTCGTCCTGATCTGCTGCTCTATGCTCTACCCTAGTCCTCCTCCTCCATTCAGAGCTCCTTCGTACTGCTTCGCCCCATTTCTGCCCTAGATCATCTACTCAAATCGGTTTTAGTGTAAGTTTCTTTCTTCTCTTTTATTTTCCTTGTAATTTTTCTTATGTACTGTTACAATCATCATACAAAAGTTAAAAGTTCAACTTGATTTTATCTTAATAACGTCATATGAAGAAATTTGTGTTTTTCGGGGTTTTTGATTGTAGTGACCTTGGAAACATAAGCTTGTCTGTTCAAGCTATTAAAGAGTATTTTGGGTTTTGCGATTTCATCTTCTTGCATTGATAATAGGGCTACGATTAATAGGGGCAAAGAAGAAGAGACGTATATGTTTTCTATGTCTAAGAGGTGTATATGTTTTCTATGTCTGTTGGTGATGTGCATCGAGGGTGTAAAGCGAGGTATAAAAGCTTCGAGGTAAAGAAGGGAAGAAGGTGGAAAGTGCTTCAGAGGATACTAATTTCCAAGCTCTTAAGACATATAGTCGTGATTTTGTGGAGCAAGCCTGGAAGCTTGACCCTGTAATTGGGCGAGATGAAGAAATTAGGTGAGTGATCAGGATTTTATCAAGAAGGACAAAGAGCAATCCTATTCTTATTGGTGAACCTGGTGTGGGCAAAACTGTTGTTGTTGAAGGATTAGCTCAAAGGATTCTAAGAAGAGATGTCCCAAGTAATCTTGCTAATGTGAGAGTTATCCCATTGGATATGGGAGCTTTCATGTCGATACATAACTGGTATGAATTGATTCAATGATTCACTTTCTTTTTATTGATTTGAACTTGTTCTTCTTAGTTCATATATATGGTTCTGATAATGCTTGTTAATTTGTATGCAACACGTTTCTTGCCTGATAAGGCTATTGACCTTGTGGATGAGGCATGTGCAAATGATCATGATATTAATTATCATTTGTGATTTAATTTAATTTTTATGATATCTATCAGTGCAGGTTATTGGAGCAACATGGTATTTATTGGCTATTGAGAGCCAATGTTCATGTTGGAAGGAAGAATGTGCAAAATAGAAGAAACTTGACTAATCCATGATGAGCCGGGACGTGACATTTGGTTATAACAAACTCAGGTTTTGGCTAACTGTATTTCTAAAATTAGTCCTATTAGTTTTACATTTGGGATGTATGGTCGTGCTTTTTATAAAGGAGTCACATATGCATCATTCTTTGAAAAATACTTCTTCTATTTTTGGTTCGACTTAAAGATACTTTTACTTTTGGTGTGGTGTATGCCTCGGAGGCTTAGTTATATTTTATTTGCTTATTGGCAATATGCAAGTACAAAGTTTTCCTTCTTTTTATACTTCCAAAGCTGGTTTTAGGGTTTGATATGATTTTAAGTATTTGAGTCATGAAGATGTACCACCAATCTACTACTGCAAGACTAAAAGAATGGAGGGTCAAAAGAAGGGACACCGAAAAATGGATGACTACACTTGGTTGTATAGAAATAGTTTTGGAATAGAGTACAAGGGTGTATTGTAATACAATGTATTGTAATATAGTATAGCTAACTAATGTTAAACAAGTTTTATTTTAAGTAATAATATTATGTTTCCATTTACTAATCTTAATTGTTTTATTAGTATTAGTATATATTTCATTTAAAATTAAAATAAATTCAGGCCAAATTTATTAATATGATTTTTTATGTGAATAAGAGTCATTAAAAATATGAAAATAACATTTATTTAATCAGTTAAATAGTGGCATAAAAATAATGCCACTAAAACCTACAAGTATTTTAGTGGCATAATCGAAAAGTGCCACTAAAACCCAATAAGGTTGCATCGACACAATTAGAAAGTGCCACTAAAGGCCTTTAGTGGCAGCTCTTTTAGTGACACTTTTTTTTGTGCCGCTGATTGCCCAGAGGGCCTTTAGTGGCACTTTTTCGGCTTTTAGTGGCACTTTCTCGATGCTATTAAATGTCATTTTATTTGTAGTGAAAAAATGAAGTGTCCATTTAGGGTTGCAGCTGGATGGAAGTTGTTGGGTTTTGAGCACTATAACACTCCTATGGTGCACATGCAACCCTAAATGCTTTGGATCTATGTTCTCTCCATTATACATGCATATTTTCAAATTTTCCAAAGCATTGTCCTAACTAGTATTCAACTTGCCAAATGAATAATACATCTAGATAGATGACATACCTTTTGAAGGACTTGTAGTTCTTGACCTTTGAAAGCTTGATCACCTCAAGTGTGATGCCTCTAATGGTTCACAAACACCAATATGCAAAAGGATGACTTAAGAGAATAAGCCACTTATCTCAACGAGAAGGTGTAGCCGATTTTGGCTCATAGAGGGTTCTATTTATAGTGTTACACATGCTAGGGTTACACTTTGTAAACCCTAATGCTCCATGACTTTCCACATTCTTATGCTCCATGGGTTTAACCTCCATGGATTATCCGTGGATTAACTTATTGGTTTAGCCCATCTAAATAATCATGGATTATTAGCCCACACTACAAGTATCATTGATTTACATAATCAATCCTCATATATTTAATTAGTCTCTTTTGACCACAAAATTAATTCCAAATTAATTCTTGATCAATACTAATTAAATAATCTCATATTAATATATTATACTTGTAATATATTAAAAAACCATAAATAACCTTATTCTCAAAATCCATCCTATCAAATTGCACTGGTGAAGGCAACCCAAAAGGACCATGCTACAATCAGGTCAAGTACATACCAGTTATAGTTATAGGCTTAGACACCAAATCCAACAGTCTCCCACTTGGATAAGTCTAATAACTATTACTGCTAATGCACTTCAGGATCCGACTTAGCAATCTTAAGCTTTCAAAAGCCGCTGTCGAACTCTGACCTAGCCAGTGACGCGTCCTTCAGATAAGGGATCATATACTCCTCTGTTCTCAAGATATCTATGCGGACAAATACATGGAAGATACTCATACTTATAGTCCTGCAATTTGTTTCCCGATTTCTGATTCGTCTGACATAGAACATAACTGAACACATCAATTTAGTTCTGACCGGGCCCGGAACATAGTCAAAACAAAATCATCGAGGGGCCCAAGATATCGCTTGTAATCCTCTTAGGATAAAAGGAACATATAAACTTCGACATTATATGCTTGTACTAACTACTCATCAAATCACGCACAACGACACGTTTTATAACATCAAGTTACTGATGCGTTTTCATGCCATCAATGCACAACCAACTCGTAATCAACAACTCATATATCTTGGTTTGAAGATTATATGATGTTATCGTCTCACAATCACTCGTGATAAATTCCATGAAGTGATTTAGGTGAGCGCGGGTTGAATCCAATACTCAAATCTTATTTTAGGAGCACTCATGAATGGTGTAGAAAACTTTTGCTTTGTCTAACTCCTTAGAAAATCTACAAGCCAACTCATGACAGTCTTATTTCATACTTACTTTCGACGTATGATCGACTGTGGATGGTTTGAATAACTTTAATTATTCTGGAAGTCAAAACATGCAAAGTGAAACAATAGTAAATAATCAACACAAGACAGTAACTTTACTTATAAATAAAACTCCTTTTATTTAGTCATAAAATGTCAATTATAATTTAGCTATTACAAGTTTCGATTTATCTAATTACTAAAACTAATATCGTCCGTTAGCCCAATGCCCCTCGCATGCTGCAAGTGCTTATCCCTAGTCAGTCCCTTTGTAAGGGGATCTGCTGGGTTGTCCTCTGACGATATCCCCTTTACCACGGGGTGTCCTTCTTCTACTTGATGTCTTATGAAGTGGTACTTTCTGTCGATATGCCTGGATCTACCATGATCTCTCGGTTCCTTGGTTAAGGCAACCGCCCCTTCATTATCGCAAAAAATCTCCATAGGCTCCTTTATGGATGGAATGACTCCAAGGTCTCCGATGAAGTTTTTCAACCATATCGCTTCCTTCGATGCTTCGCTTGCTGCTATGTACTCTAATTCGCACGTTGAATCAGCTACAGTCTCCTGCTTGGAACTTTTCCATGTCACTGCTCCTCCATTCAGGGTAAACACCCAACCCAATTGATAGCGGAAATTATCTCGGTCGGTTTGAAAGCTAGCGTCGCTATACCCTGTCACTCTCAAGTTATCACTCACACCGAGGGTAAGGACCTAGCCCTTAGTCCTCCGTAGGTACTTAATAATGTTCTTAACCACAGTCTAATGAGCTTTACCAGGATTCCCTTGATATCTGCTGACCATGCTCAAAACAAAGGCCACATCAGGGCGAGTACAAGTCATAGCATACATGATCGAACCAACTGCGGAAGCATATGTTATATGACTCATTTCTGCTATTTCAGCCTCTGTACTCGGACTTTGAGTGTTACTCATTTTGGTATTGCTTTGGATAGGTAAGTCACCTTTCTTGGACTCCTCCATGCTGAAACGTTTCAACACCTTGTCCAAGTAGGTAGTTTGACTAAGTCCTATTAGTCTTTTACTCTTGTTTCTCAATATCCTTAACCCTAGAATATAAGCAGCTTTTCCGAGGTCCTTCATAGTGAAACACTTCCAGCAAGGTTGGGATGTTGTTTCCTATGAGCAGTATGTCATCTACATACAATACCAAAAAGCTCACTATACTCACACTAGCTTTGACATATACACAGGACTCATCCTCGCTTCTCGAAAATCCAAACTCTTTGACTTTCTCATCAAAACAAAGATTCCATCTGCGAGATGTTTGTTTCAATCCATAAATGGATTTTTCAAGCTTACATAATTTATTAGGGTACTTTTCATTGAAAAATCCCTCTGGCTGACTCATGTAAACATATTCAGCCAACTTTCCATTAAGTAAAGCGGGTTTGACATCCATTTGCCATATTTCATAATCATGAAATGCAACTACGTCCAACATAACCCTTATAGATTTAATCTTCGCTACTGGTGAGAAGGTCTCATCATAGCCAACTCCTAGAGTTTGAGTAAAGCCCTTCACAACCAGTCGCGCTTTATATGTGTGTACTTTCCCATCCATGTCGGTCTTCTTCTTGAAGATCCATTTGCACCCGACTATCGTACGACCCGGTACATTATCAACCAAGTTCCAAACTTGATTGTCATACATGGACTGAATCTCGCTGTCCATAGCCTCTTTCCATTTTGCAGACTCGGGGCCTGCCATGGCTTCCTTGTAGTTATTAGGTTCATCAAAATTTACCAGTGTGCTATCACTGATAAATGTATCACCTTCAGTAGTAATATGGAAACCATAAAACTCAGGTGTATTTCTAACTCTACTGGAACGCCTCAGAGGTAAGGACTCGTCAATTGAATCAACTGGAGTTTCTGATGGGTTTTGAGCATTCTAACACTCCTATGGTGTACATGCAACCCTAGAAACCTTGGATCTATGTTTTACTATGATACATGCAAATTTGATTTTCCAAGGTTCATAACCTATCTAGCATAGCATGGGGAACTTTTAAACATAAATGCTAGTTGTAGAACATACCTTATGTTGTTTGGATTCCTTGGAAACCTTGTGAGCCTAGCACCTCAAGTGTGATGCCTCAAACTTCTCACACAACACCACAATACTTGGAATAACCTTGAGAGAAGTTCACTAACACCTCAAAATCGGCTAGCCCTCTATCTTGTACAAGTAGTGCCAATTTTGCTAGACTAGGGGCCTTTATATAGTTGTGGCACAAGTAGGGTTACACCATGTAAACTCTAATTGTCATGGCTTTCCATATTCCATGATCCATGGGTTTGTAACCTCCATGGACCATCCATGGAGCACCTTATGGGTTTTAACCCAATCCATACAAACCATGGATCATTAGCCCACTATACAAGAATAGATGATTTACACAATCAACCCCATATATTTAATTAGTCTCTTTTTGATCACTTAATTAATATCAAATTAATTCTTTGATCAATACTAATTACATAATATTATTAATATATTAGAACTTATAATATATTAATAACCTTAAGTGTCATTTCTCTCATTTTGGTCTATCCAAGCATTGCAATGCCATGCAACCCAAATGGACCATGCCGGGTCGGGTCAAGTACATACCAAATATAATTATGGACTTAAACACAATATCCAACAGTCTCCTCCTCAGGTTGATTGCTAGTGTTTGAGGTTCCTTCACCGTCTGTCTCTTGAAGCTCTTCAAGGTCAATTTGCCTCGCACTCTATCCTTGGCCTATAAGTTCTCTCTCGCGAAAGACTCCTCTCCTTGCAACGAAGACAACATTGTCACCCGGTCTGTAGAAGAGATATCCAAAGGATTTTTGTGGGTAGCCGATGAAAATACATCTCTCACTCCGTGTTTCGAGCTTGTCGTGAGTTTCTTTTCTCACAAAATGTGACAACCCGGAACTCCTATCTTGTACATCTAGTTAATTCAATCAATGTTAAACTCATTTCTGTTGTCTTTTAGCACTGTTTAAGGGTTCGTTTAAGTGTTCTAAACTTGAGTACAACCAAGGATGAGTTTAGGGACTGACAATGTCGTAAAATAGAAAATCGGGCCATACACTCCCTTAGGAGGAGTGTACGGCCGTACACCCCCCCCCATGGCCGCACACTCAAGGTGGTGGTTCACCCACCCCTATATATGAGTAGACCCCCTTCCTTCCTTCCTTTCTCCCCTTGGCTGCACACTACTCCTTTCTCTCTCAAGTTTCTTCAACCGTGAACCCTCCAAGGCTTCAAAAACGTAAGTATTCCATCCTTTAGCTTGTTATAATTGAAAGACCTCTTGATTCAAGCCTTGGTTCATCAAGTTTCATCACGTTCTTCATCCTTTGAAGGAGTACGGCCGCACACCTTCATAAGGGTGGTCGTACACACCTTAAAGGCCCTCCAAAGTGAGAGTTGGACATGATCCTAGCATTGGTTCACCTTAAAGTCGACAACTTTAGCATCAACATGAAGGGTGTACGGCCGCACACCCCTTTGTACGGCCGTACACACCCCATAGGGCCGTAAACTCACTTATTGGCCTCAAACTTGCATTTCAACTAAGCATGGGACCTAGAACACTTCTTGGATGCTAGTTAGAACCTTGGAAACACCTCAAAAGCACATATCATCATGAGTGTACGGCCGTACACTCATGGGCCATACACCCATGGCCGTACACACCTTTAGGGTGGCCTTACACCTCCCTCACTCAATCACATATGGTTTTAACACTTAGTTCAAGTGTTTCCAAGTCCCTAGAGTGGTTTCCTATCGTGTCTAATAGTGAAATTCCCTAATTTGACTCTTATATGTGTTATTACATGTTAAATAGGATCTAATGATGTTCGAGGCTTCACTTGACACTCATCATCCCATATCGATCCTTCATTCAAACCACTCACTCGAGGTGACTTCATACCCCTACGCTTTTACGATTTTTAAACGTTTTCAGGGGGAATACAAGTAAAAGAACAAGCAATCTTGTGTCCAAATATATTATTTTGTTTAGTATAATTCCATTATTAACATACATCGAATATGTAAATCAGTTTTACAAAACGTGTTAAGATACTAACCTTGCAAAAGCAGTTTTCAAAACTAAGGAAATGAACTTATGAATCATGAAACAAAAGATATTATTTTGTAAAGGATTCATGTTAATAACAAAAAGGGTTTTCCTGTATTATTATTCGTAAAGTCGTTAATCTAATTGGAGACACGTCCTTGGGTGCTTACAAACTTAACTAAGTGTAGGACTACCCCTTATGAACCAGAGTCTCCTGGAGGGAGAGCGTGATTTTTGTGTATAGATCTATACGGGATTGACTACCCCGCACCTTACTGCTAGCTACAATAGGACCGGCAGGTCTACGGGTGACAAAGTCATAAAGGATTCTGGTGCCCGATTCGCACCATATCAAATTAATGTATGGTCCTAAAGCTCACAATGTAGATAACAACGATGTATTTACGTAATAATAGATCGAACGAACTAACTTTAGAGTTAATAACTAAGTGATCACAGGAGGGTATTAACAATACTTTCAGGATTCAGATCACCACGTTTTCAATTAGTTTTATTTATATAATAAGACTAATATACATCACTGGGAGTAGCCAGGGTTTTCAAAAGGAACAATGCTTAAACAATATAAGTATGGTAGATACTTGTACTTTCCGATTTAGAACGGGTAATTCAATAACTTACACATAAGGGAAATGTAGGATTTCCCTGGGTAAACATTAGTATTTTATAAATAGATGGTTTATTAATCAACTAACGAATATTCATATTTCTTCCATAAATCCTACGTTTATGCATCCGGGTTACGTATGAAGAATATCCGACAGACTGTGAAATGTGTGGTTTCTGCCTCATTCCCTGTTCCTTGTTTGGTTGTGGGTTTAGGGCAGATCCACACAATTGACTGTCTATTCGATATTGGTTTATGCGTGACCAGTATGAACAAAGAATTCATAGAGTAAATGGGATTAATCATGCTTTTCATAAGAAAATATGGGATTTTCTTGAGGAACACTTGTATTCTCAGGGCTCTAGTAGATAAGTACACCCCCGAAGCTTTTGAGAAGACTGCCTAGTACCGTACTACGACTACTGTTGTCTTCTATATCTACTTTGATGTTTGAATTTGAAATGTTTAAAATACTTATGTAAAACTGATACTTATTAATGCAATGGTTGGTTGTACTTTGATTACTATAATGCATGTGTTGTGATACTTACATGACATCATCCGCCCCCAAACGTTTCCGCCGTTCCGGTTTGGGGGTGTGACAGATTGGTATCAGAGCCTTGTTTATAGTGAACTCAGTATATCAATAATAAAAGATATACAACTATAAACATATTGGGATAAAAACACTCTGACCAAGAATTATACTTTAAAAATATATCAATATTTTATAAAAGTATAAATATATTCAGAATATGTATATACTAGAACAAGAATCACAAGAAGAACAAAACAAAAGTGTTTGGATGTTGGACATTGTGGCTAAACCTGAGCAGTTATGTAATCATGTATAAGATCAGTATAGCCTGATCAACTATATTTATTCGAGACATGACCAACATGTGCTTGGGAGTGACTGTGGTGTTGCAGCAAGCCTAAAACTTACCAAGTATATGTACACCAGATATCGGTGGAACAAAAACATACGACTTAAAATACTATAAGAGTATTTTAGTTACTATAAGATAACAACAAAGTATCAAGCATACAATTATAATACTATAGGAGTATTATTAGGCTCGACGTTTATTAACTATCCCTTTTCGCCTCTATTCTCGCGTAGATAGCATGGCTGGATTCAATCTTCCTGGAGACCCGTACTTTCCCAACCAAGGAAATAATGAATGTCTCGAGGAAGAGCCAGAAGAAAATCATGAAATTCCTTTGGACGATGACTTCGCCGAATACTTTCCTGAAGAGACTGACTCAGAACCCGAAGTCGAGAACCTACCTCAAGTGGCCCCAATACCAGATCCTAACCACCGACTTGAATTCCAAGGTCCAACGCCTATGTGGGTTGGGAGTTTGAATAGGTGGAGCCACGAGCAAGGCCAACCCCTACCATACAACGAAAACCGCAACTTCTACAATCTGAACGAAGGAGGCCCCGCAGACAGGGCCCTTCCAATCCTGATACGCCGAGTGGATCACAATGCTAAGCTAGGTGTGGCAACCATTCAGCGAACTGTGGAACTCAAAGCGGATTCAAGCACCAACACAGATCACATTCGTCGCCTTGAAATTGATCATGGGAGAGCTGTGGGGGACAATGAAGCTCTGCAGCGGGAGTTAGCTGCAACCCAAACTGAAGTCATAGAGCTCCGAGCACGCCAGTCAGTATACATGAGACGCCTACTTGGTGTGGAGCGTCAGCTGGCCGAATTAAGGTTTCTGAGGGGTGCCCGTCGTCGATAGGAAATACTCTACTCATCCTTCCTTTTGGTTTAAAGAATAGCCTTCATATCTATGCTCTAAATAGCTTCTTTCCCTGTAGACATTCCTGTCTTGCAAATACTGTTTCACTAGTTCTTTATTTTGTCAATTTTCCTTCTGTTGGTATGCTGTAGACCTACTCCTAGGTCAAATGTTCCGAATTCTGTGTAATCTCAATACCAACTATAGTGACAACAATCTTATTTCAGTTAAAGACCATCATTATCAAAAATATATCTTAGATCGGTAGCATGCAAACTAAGTAACTTTATCAAAGTCGTACCACTATTTCATCATTAAAACATATTCATAGACTGTACTCTTACCCTAGACGATCATTCCTTTTCCATCGATCTTATGCCAGTTTCCATAAAAAGCTTCGATGTCATAATCGCCATGGATTGGTTGAGCCCCAATCGTGCTGATATCCTTTGCTTCGAGAAAGCTATTCATCTCAATCTTCCCTCTGGCGAAGCCCTCACTATTTACGGTGATAAAATGACTTCGAACCTTCGTATCATTTCATGCGTCAAAGCCCAGAAGTATCTGCGGAAGGAATGCCATGCATTCCTAGCTCATGTTGTTAACGAAACGCAAGAAGTTAAACACCTCGAGAGCATCCCTGAAGTCTGCAACTTTCCTGATGTCTTCCCCGAAGATCTTCCGGAAATTCCTCCCGAACGCCAAGTCGAGTTTCGTATCGACTTAATCCCCGGAGCTACTCCTATTGCTAAATCTCCATATCGTCTAGCGTCGACGGAAATGCAAGAGTTATCCAGCCAGCTCAATGAGCTGAGCAGCAAAGGATTCATAAGTCTATTTTATGTGAGCTTTATTATGAATTGTTTTCAAATCTTTTCGAAAGTTGGAAATCGATATCCACCAATCAAAGGTAACTTAGTTCGGATGACACTCGGTCTCTAACCATTCTAGAAACTTATTTCTATTCTTGCTAGGACCACATCATAGGGATGTAGGTCGAATCATTGAGAACCAGATAACAAAATGGAAAAAATTTCATGCATATATAAACATTTAGAATACATCCAGAGGCAACCATTGTTGCTCACAAGCTCATTTTCGCAACATGTAGCAGATCATGCCTCCGAAGAAACGTAGCCAACCCACCAGTAAAACACCAATCCTTCAGATGGATTCAGCTACGTGTCAAGCTGCAGTCACAACAGCCATAGCAGCTGCCATGACTCTCCTTAATACTAACAACGCAAATGTTAGTGGAAATGTTAACGGCAATCCTGATCGTGGTGATAACCAATTTCAGCAACAAGTGCCTGCGGGTAAAAACGCACCGGACTTCAAACCTAATACCCTGAAAAGAAAGTTCGAGAACGAGAAAGGGAGTTGTTCAACTAAAGGACCTACTGAAAGGCAACGAACTGGGACAGTCAACACCCCCGTCAGCCCTGCTATTCCAACACCAACCACACCATACTTGGGAAACCTCCCATACTGCAGCGAATGCAACTACCATCATTATGGAGTCTGCCGAGTGTTGCATTGCATTAGATGCAACAAGAAGGGACACACCACCCGCATCTGTAGGACCCCAGTCAAGTTCATCACTTCGACTACCAATGTTGGGACTAGTACAATATGTCACCTATGTGGTGGAGTAGGACATTTCAAGAAAGACTGTCCAACAGAGAAGAACGACGGGGAAGCAGGAGGAGTTTGACCCCAGAGAATGGGGAAGCATCAAAGAACCCTGCTATATTTTGGTACGCTTTTAAAACCCCCAATAATTGTTTATAATTATGATTACTCTTTCGTTCAAATTAAATCACAACATTCATATAAAATTTGAAGCCCTAATGGGTAAACTATGACGGCTTAGTGTATACGTTAGAGTCAATTATAATTAAGAACTGTAGACTTAGAGTGAGTAATCCCGCCTCATTTCCTGTTCCTTGCTTGGTTGATGATTTAGGGCAGGGTTACTCACTCAAAGGTCTTACCAATATTAATTATACATTACTTGTATACACCAAGCGATTATAGAGAGACCTAGTAAGAATCATTTCATAAAAAGTCCATAATTTCAAAGTATCAGAACCCTCGTATTAGTAGTACCCGCCAACTTCGAATCAAAAACAGAAAACACCATAAACATACACCTAGAGGCACCAATGTTCTAACAAAACACTCCCTCCGAACTAACTTAACGCACGATTCTACGACGTCATCCCGCTTAGTCCGACTGAGTCTACGTCATACCAAACCCGCTCGTCACCAAGGAGACCCTTTGTCTTAAATCGCTCGATCCCAAAACTCTCGTCACTCATAACGGCAAACTAGATGCGAACTTCGAAAACTCATCTCCCTTTAAAACCCGAAAGTATTCATGCGAAGAGTATGGCATCCACCTGTAACCTTCCTTGAGCATCCTCGGTAGACCATTCTGGGATTACCATTCAAGCAACAAGTCAAGTTCAGGCACAGAGGCTAGGGACAAATACGATTAACCTATCCATGAATAATGTACATACGAGATTGGTATATAATTAAGATTCTACTAACTTAGGATGTGTGCGTCCGCCCTATCTCCTGTTCCTTGTATGGTTGTGGACCTGGAGCAGAGTCACTCATCCGACCGCCTTGTCAATCTTAATTATATACGACTTGTGTACACGGGACAATGATAGATGGACCAAGTATGAGTCCTACCACGAACTTCAGAACAAAGGCTGCGCGGGACCTCAAAAAGGGCATTCTACCAGCTGGATGAACATGATAGAGCGATCTAAACCTACCCACCCTTCACAGAATCAGACCAACAGATACAGTAGTGAAGATCCACTAAAAAACCCAGCGAGAATCTGAATTCACTAGAGAGCGCGAGGGTTTCATGGAACTCAGGTACCCTACCGATCCTAGAGAAGTGTCTATCCGCTGAGACCCTTGTGATACCCTTCATCTTTTTTTTCCAAGTCCAGGAATTTTATTCCATGTTTGAATTTCGGGACGAAATTCCCTTTAACGGGGGGATGATGTGACAACCCGAAACTCCTATCTTGTACATCTAGTCAATTCAATCAATGTTAAACTCGTTTCTGTTGTCTTTTAGCACTGTTTAAGGGTTCGTTTAAGTGTTCTAAACTTGAGTACAACCAAGGATGAGTTTAGGGACAAGTTGACAATGTCGTAGAATAGCAAATCCGGCCATACACTCCCTTAGGAGGAGTGTACGGCCATGCACATCGGTGTACGACCGTACACCCCCCCCCCCCATGGCTGCACACTCAAGGTGGTGGGTCACCCACCCCTATATATATGAGTAGACCCCCTTCCTTCATTCATTTCTCCCCTTGGCTGCACACTACTCCTTTCTCTCTTAAGTTTCTTCAACCGTGAACCCTCCAAGGCTTCAAAAACGTATGTATTCTATCCTTTAGCTTGTTATACTTGAAAGAACTCTTGATTCAAGCCTTGGTTCATCAAGTTTCATCATGTTCTTCATCCTTTGAAGGAGTACGGATGCACACCTTCATAAAGGTGGCCGTACACACGTTAAAGGCCCTCCAAAGTGAGATTTTGACCCCTATCTTCTAGTTGGACATGATCCTAGCCTTGGTTCACCTTAAAGTCGACAACGTTAGCATGAACGTGAAGGGTGTACAGCCGCACACCCCTTTGTACGGCCGTACACACCCCATAGGGCCGTAAACTCACTTATTGGCCTCAAACTTGCATTTCAACTAAGCATGGGACCTAGAACACTTCTTGGATGCTAGTTAGAACCTTGGAAACACCTCAAAAGCACATCTCATCATGAGTGTACAACCTTACACTCATGGGCCGTACACCCATGGCCGTACACACCTTTAGGGTGGCCGTACATCTACCTCACTCAATCACATATGGTTTTAACACTTAGTTCAAGTGTTTCCAAGTCCCTAGAGTGGTTTCCTATCGTGTCTAACAGTGAAATATCCTAATTTGACTCTTATATGTGTTATTACATGTTAAATAGGATCCAATCGTGTTCGAGGCTTCACTTGACACTCAGCATCCCATATCGATCCTTCATTCAAACCACTCACTCGAGGTGATTTCATACCCCTACGCTTTTACGATTTTTAAACGTTTTCAGGGGGAATACAATTAAGAGCACAAGCAATCTTGTGTCCAAATATATTATTTTGTTTAATATAATTCCATTATTAACATACATCGAATATGGAAATCAGTTTTACAAAACGTGTTAAGATACTAACCTTGCAAAAGCAGTTTTCAAAACTAAGGAAATGAACTTATGAATCATGAAACAAAAGATATTATTTTATAAAGGATTCATGTTAATAACAAAAAGGGTTTTCCTGTATTATTATTCGTAAAGTCGTTAATCTAATTGGAGACACGTCCTTGGGCGCTTACAAACTTAACTAAGTGTAGGTCTACCCCTTATGAACCAGAGTCTCCTGGAGGGAGAGCGTGATTTTTGTGTATAGATCTATACGGGACTGACTACCCCGCACCTTACTGCTAGCTACAGTAGGACCGGCAGGTCTACGGGTGACAAAGTCATAAAGGATTCTGGTGCCTGATTCGCGCCATATCAAGTTAATGTATGGTCATAAAGCTCGGAATGTAGATAACAACGATGTATTTATGTAATAATAGATCGAACGAACTAACTTTAGAGTTAATAACTAAGTGATCATAGGAGTGTATTAACAATACTTTCAGGATTCAGATCACCACGTTTTCAATTAGTTTTATTTATATAATAAGACTAATATACATCACTGGGAGTAGCCAGGGTTTTCAAAAGGAACAATGCTTAAACAATATAAGTATGGTAGATACTTGTACTTTCCGATTTAGAACGGGTAATTCAATAACTTACACATAGGGGAAATGTAGGATTTCCCAGGGTAAACATCAGTATTTTATAGACAGATGGTTTATTAATCAACTAACGAATATTCATATTTCTTCCATAACTCCTGGGTTTATGCATCCGGGTTACGTATGAAGAATACCCGACAGACTGTGAAATGTGTGGTTTCCGCCTCATTCCCTGTTCCTTGTTTGGTTGTGGGTTTAGGGCAGATCCACACAATTGACTGTCTATTCGATATTGGTTTATGCGTGACCAGTATGAACAAAGAATTCATAGAATAAATGGGATTAATCATGCTTTTCATAAGAAAATATGGGATTTTTGTTGAGGAACACTTTCAACAGATATCAAAGAATCTTTTTACTTAAGGTTTATACATTTATTACACCAGATAGTATAAGGTTTTCTGGGAAAGATATCGCACCTTTCAAAAGAACCGAGAACTGTCTTTCTAAAACAAAATGTTTATGAACTCACCAGCTTTATGCTGATACTCTTTCAAAACTTACTTGTATTCTCAGGGCTCTAGTAGACAGGTACACCCCCGAAGCTTTTAAGAAGACTGCCGAGTACCGTACTGCGACTCCTGTTGTCTTCTATATCTACTTTGACGTTTGAATTTGAAATGTTTAAAATACTTATGTGAAACGGATACTTATTAATGCAATGGTTGGCTGTACTTTGATTACTATAATGCATGTGTTGTGATACTTACATGACGTCATCCGCCTCCGAACGTTTCCGCCGTTCCAGTTTGGGGGTGTGACACAAAAGCCTCGCAACCCCAAACTTTGATGTGGTCTAATGTGGGAACTTTCCCTGTCCACATCTTGTGAGGTGTTTTGGAAACCTTTTTGGTAGGGACTAGATTAAGGATATGGGCGGCAGTTTCTAAGGCATACCCCCAGAATGAGATAGGTAATGAAGCTCGACTCATCATGGAACGAACCATGTCTAGCAAGGTTCTATTACTCCTCTCAGCCACACAGTTAAGTTGTGGTGTCCTAGGTGGCGTCAATTGTGAAACAATTCCACATTCCTTAAGATAGTCAAGGAACTCGATACTAAGATACTCTCCTCCTCGATCGGATCGTAGCATCTTTATCTTACTGTCCAATTGATTCTCCACTTCTTGCTTAAACTCCTTGAACCTTTCAAAAGTTTCCGACTTATGCTTGATTAAGTAAATATACCTATATCTACTATAATCATCAGTAAAAGTCACATAGAAGCTGTTAGCATCTCTTGTGGCGGTTCTGAATGGTCCACACACATCAGTGTGTATGAGATCCAACAGACCTTCACCCCTTTCACAAGTACCAGTGAAGGGTGACTTGGTCATCTTTCCAAGTAAACAAGATTCTCAAGTGTCATCCGACTTTAAGTCGAATGACTCCAAAACTCCATCCTTTTGGAGTTGGGCTATGCGCTTCTTGTTGACATGTCCAAGACGACAATGCCACAAGCATGCCTTATCCAAATTATTGAAAGAATCAATATTCAACACATTATTTCCTAAGTTATATACAACCATCACAATTTCATATATACCATTGCAAGGTAATGCTTCAAAATAAAATACACCATTACAATAAGCATAAATACCACCATTTTCATTATTGAAAGAAAAGGTAAAACCTTGTTTATACAAACTGTGAAAGGAAATAACATTTCTCGCCATATCAACTGAGTAACAACAATTATTCAAATCTAAATTTAAACCATTACTAAGCAATAAAGAATAAACTCCAATCTTGGTCGCGGGAGACACTTTCCTATTTCCCATGATTAAGTTTATCTTCCCGTGCTCCACATCCCTACTTCTTTTTAGTCCCTGAAAATCAGAACACAATGTGAATACCACAACCTGTATCAAGGACCCAAGAATTAGCATGTGATGAGTTATTAGATTGAATAGTGTAAATACCTGCAAAGGAGGGTTTGATCTTCCCATCCTTTATGTCCTGCAAGTACTTGGGGCAGCTTCGTTTCCAGTGCCTTTTTTCATGACAGTGGAAGCACTCTGCTTCCTTCGGATTGGAAGAGGGATTAATAGAACCAGCTTTGGTCCCACTTGAAGAGGATCCATCAAGAGACTTTCCCTTGCGACTCTTATAGGGAGCCTTCCTCTTATTTTCCTTCCCATGTCTGATTGCCAGAACAGGGGCAGAAGTAGTAGTAGTAGTAGGAGTAGACACAACCGACTTGCCTTTTAGGTTGCTTTCTGCAGTTCTAAGAAGGCCTTGAAGCTTGCTAAGATTGGCCTCCTCCTTGTTCATATGATAGGTCATACGAAACTGATCATAGCAAGAAGGTAAAGAGTGTAGAATAATGTCTATGGCCAACTCTTCATAAAAATTGACATTTAATTTAAGCAAGCGGTCCACGAATCTCTACATCTTCTACGAGTGGGCCGTGATGGGTTCACCATCCTTCATTTTAGTTGTGATCATGGAGGCAATGATCTCATACCTCTCCTGCCGAGCACTTTGATGGTATCTTTCCATCAAATCTTGATACATTTCAAAAGGATAGTAGTCCTCATAGGAATTCTGCAGCTCAGCAGTCATGGTAGCAATCATTAGACACGACACCTTTGTCGCATCCCTCTCATGAGTAGTGTGTTCATCGATTTGTTCGGGAGTAGCAGTGGTGACATCAATCTCTTTGAGATCTTTATCTAGGACATATTCTTTGTCCTCATAGCGAATAGCCATTCGGATGTTTCGAATCCAGTCATTGACGTTCGAGCCATCGAAAATGACCCTCCCACATAGGTTCATGAGGGAGAAAGAGCCTGAAGGGATTGGGTTGGAAGCATTGTTTGGGATAGACATCTGAAAAGAAGAAGAACAAAGTTTAGATTAGATGATTATCATTAATATTACACCCAACATGAAATATTAAGGCTAGGACCCAACACAAATATTCTACAATTGCGAAAAGGGATTCCATAATCCAATTGTAAAATATTTGAAGGTAGGTAAATGACGATTTACCAATTTCCACCATGAAAAACGAAATAGATTATTAAGTTTTAATTGGATTGAAATTCCTAGATCCTTTGAGATTCATTGAACTTTTCAATGGCATGTTTAAATCTCGATTGTGCCCTTCAAGTTTGTGATTGGGATGCCGATGATCACAAACAAGGTGTGAATAACCATGCAAATTAGCTTGGTACACCCAATGTTACAAATCACCTAATCAATGTGCCGGTTAACCACACACGCTCCATTGATCTATGATTAACATTAAGTTACCCTTTGCCACACATTGTCAGTCCCAAATTAGTGTGCCGGTTAACCACACACGCTCTACTAATGACTTAACAAGGTGTAAAGTGTAATTTCATGGATTAGCGCATTTTCACATTTTTCCTAAAGTAACTAAGATTGGGAATTTTAGTAAAAGTTTAGTTACTTTATTTTTTTAATCATTATACTTTTAATGAGGGAGAATCAATGTCCTATCCTACCCGTTCGGCTAACGACCCTCCACCAGTCAAGGAAGCGGTGGGTGAGAGTGGACACCCATTAAACTACAATTTTATATGCAGTAACCTTATACCCCCTTATAGACCGGCTTCGTGAATGAGGTCTACTAACGGTAATACCGACTTGTCTTTTATATATATATATATATATATATATATATATATATATATATATATATATTATTAAACTTATAATATTATAAAGTATAAGGGTTGAATTTTAACTTTTAAAACTCTAGGGTTTGGAATTAAAGTTCCATTAGTGTGACTTTACAAATTCCAAAACTTAAGGGCAAGTTTTGAAACTTGTCAAAATTCTTCACATTCATAACTTATGAGTTTAATTGGATTTTAATGTATGAGACCTTTCATTTTCCATAACTTGAGGACAAGTTATGGAGGTCATTAAAATTCATTTAGATCATTTCTCTACCAACTAAAATTATCACATAATCTATGATCTAACTAAACTCATAATCAAGATAATTTCTAGTCAACAATTTGAAAGCATTTTTGTTTATCATATAAAAACAACAATTATTTTAAAACTGTGACAATTATCTTGTGGTTGGATGAGTTCAAGCACTACCATATCATAAAAAAACATTTCCAATTATCCAAAACAGTTTGTGGTGGTGTTCCCAATCCAAACCAGGCCAAGAAACTCGAAATTCTGCAAACAGAGCCTTCAACTCGTCGTATACATGAACTGGACTCGGCGAGTTGCTCTGTTACTGAGTGGACTCGTCGAGTCTGTTCATGTACTCGGCGAGTTCACCAATCAGAGGCCAAAATTTTGACTTTTTCAGTTTTGAAAAACTAGTAAGCATCAAATATAATAGAAAACAATCATAGGCTCTGATACCACTGTTGGGTTTTGATCACTATAACACTCCTATGTTGCACATGCAACCCTAAATGCTTTGGATCTATGTTCTCTCTATTATACATGCATATTTTCAATTTTTCCAAAGCATTGTCCTAACTAGCATTCAAATTGCCAAATGAATAATACATCTAGATAGATGACATACCTTTTGAAGGACTTGTAGTTCTTGACCTTTGAAAGTTTGAGTACCTCAAGTGTGATGCCTCTAATGGTTCACAAACATCAATATGCAAAAGGATGACTTAAGAGAATAAGCTACTTATCTCAAAGAGAATGTGTAACCGATTTTGGCTCATGGAGGGTTCTATTTATAGTGTTGCACATGCTAGGGTTACACTTTGTAAACCCTAATGCTCCATGACTTTCCACATTCTTATGCTCCATGGGTTTAACCTCCATGGACTATCCATGGATTAACTTATTGGTTTAGCCCATCTAAATAATCATGGATCATTAGCCCACACTACAAGAATCATTGATTTACATAATCAATCCTCATATATTTAATTAGTCTCTTTTGACCACAAAATTAATTCCAAATTAATTCTTGATCAATACTAATTAAATAATCTTATATTAATATATTATAATTGTAATATATTAAAAAACCATAAATAACCTTATTCTCAAAATCCATCCTATCAAATTGCACTGGTGAAGGCAACCCAAAAAGACCATGCTACAATCGGGTCAAGTACATACCAGTTATAGTTATGGGCTTAGACACCAAATCCAATAGAAGTACAGTGAAAGGAAATTCCAGATTAAATTATGTAATGACATTCATCTATGTGCTAGGAATTATCACTTTGTTTCCTTAGTTACTAGCAATTGGATAGCCAAACACTACCTGAAAGATGTAATCATGAAGCCCAAGATGACATTGCTACAGATGTAAGAAGAAGTGCTACAAAGCTTTTCAATGAGTGTATCTGCTGGGCAATGCCAAAGAGCAAAGGCTATGACAATGGGGATGCTAGAAGGGAAGTTAGAATACCATTATGCTAGGGTTTGGGACTATGCAACTGCAATTAGGTTCACTAATCTAGGTACAACTTGCTTGGTGAGAGTAGAAAGTAATCCCGGGTTTAACTATTTCAAGAGGATGTTCAGGAACAAGAGAATGGAAATGTGGTAAAGGTGAATGAAAGAGTAACTTTAAAGGAGTTGATATAGTCTGGATATACACATGTTGATGCAGTGTGTGCTTTGAAAGAGGTATGTGTTGTTACATTATTTTGTTACTTTCATATTGTAGATTTACTAACTAGATTTCCATATTGTAGTGTTATGGAGAAGTTGAGGAAACGGATGTTGAGGAAAGAGATGTTCACAAAAGATATGTTCAGGAAAGAGAGATTGAAGAAAGAGCCGCTGAGGAAGGAGAAGTTGAAGAGAAAGAGAGGGGTTGGAGAAGGAGTGGTACCCTTGGGTCATGGTTCTTACAATATCTATTGGGAGAAAATAGAACTCCCTCTGAAAGAATTAGGAAACTGAAGCTCAGGAAAATGGTCCAAGATCCTGATGGTGGTGGTTTTACCAAAACCCCTTGGGTTTTAGATTAAGAAGTTGTGTTTTAAGGGTTGAATGGGTAGAATGGGCATTAGTAAATAGGTTTCCCTTTTGTAAACATCTACTAGTTAAGAATTTGTGTTTATAGGGTTGAATAGGTAGAATGGGCATTAGTAAATAGGTTGCCCTTTTTGTAAACATCTACTTTTCGTATACTTGTCTTTTGGTAACAAGCTTCCAATTCATGTCCATAAAGTTTGGTAGAATTGGAAGTTTGGTTCTAATTATGTTACCTAGCTTTGGTAGTGGTTTGTGGGAAGCATTGGAAAGTACATTCCCCTTTTTGGGATGTTAACTTACATTGACATTGGATGTATGAATGTTAACTTATCAATATATGTGCCTTGATCAGTATAATTGTTGTTACCTTCCATGTTTTGGTTAGTTTCTTAACTAGCTTGCTATTACATTTTCAAGATTTGGTCATTTTTTTTACATAGGTATGCGTTAAAGTTATTGCCATTACTAATACATAATACATTTTTATCATTGGAACTATTGTTGTCATCTCTTACAACACCAAAATATTGACATACATAACACATGCATCCAATTACGGTCTAATTTGACCAAAATACCCTTACACCTAAACTACTACTAGCATTCCACCTGAACCTAACTAATGCCTACAACTTCACAGTGCTTTAAACACAACATTGTGAAGCATAAACTCCATCACAATCACCACCACCAAAAGCATGAACATCATAATTAGCACCACCTTCAACAGGTTTAAAATCTCCACTTGAACTGCTTTGTTGTTCTTGACCTCTTCCGAAAGCTTCAAAATCTCCATTTCAAATGCTTTGTTCTTCTTAGCCTCCTCCAAATCCACCGAGAATTTCCACATGGTTTCCTTGTAGTAAGTTTTTGATATTACCTGATAGTTTGGACACCACCTAAATTTCATCCATGGATTTTCGACAGTTTTGGAGATTGAAAAAGTTGCAGGTTCATCACACTCGCATCTCAAATCTTCAAACTACTGATTCCTTAAATCCCAATCTCTGTACCCTTGCGTGTGCGTGTTGGAGGACGATACCATGTTGCACGATTGAGGTTAGAGAGGAGAATTGGCTTTGACCTAGCTAACAACTTACCTCCAACGTTCGTCTTTTCTTTGTAAACTGCTAAAACCAGTGAAACCGACACTTTGCCCTTTTCCCATAATTCCATGAAAATATCGTGTCCACAGTCAACGAAAAATTAAATTCAGAGCTTTTGCCAATTTAGTGGCAAAAACATGAGACTTTTGTGATATTAGTCATTTAATATAATTCAATAATTTGTTTATAAAGAATCTATGAGTATTATGAATCGAAAATATGTTTATAAGAAAGACAAAAAATAATATAATCAACATTTTCATTTATAAACATTTTAGATGTATCGGTATGTGTGTAAAATTTATAGTTTTTTTTATATATTGGAACGAGTGGAAATTCTTGTTGCATGAAGAATATTATATATATATATATATATATATATATATATATATATATATATATATATATATATATATATACTAGTTTATAACCCGTGGGAACCACGGTTACAAAATTAATTAAACTTTTATAGTAAAAAGTCAAATTATTAATCAATTATTTTAAATAAATTATTTTAAATAATAGATTTTTGTAGTTATATAAAATTATAGTCATTGATTTAAATAAATATGTGAAATTATATCACTTTATAATTTGTATTAATTTTATTTTAATTTTTATTTTGATGTTATTAATTTAATATAGATAGAGTGAGAAATTTAAAATTTGAAATTTGAAATAAAGAATCAATATGTTAACAAGTGGCAAATATTAATTAGGAGATATAATAGGGTGACACATGACAAATATATATATATATATATATATATATATATATATATATATATATATATATATATATATATATATATATATATATATATATGCATTAATTAGGAGTTCTAATAAGGTGACATGTGTCAAAAGGAGAATAAAATTATTCTTTTATTAGAATAGGAAGACATATATATATATATATATATATATATATATATATATATATATATATATATATATATATATATATATATATATATATATATATGTTCAGGTTCATTTGATACTATGCTAATTTTGTGAGACCGTGAGACAAAATCTAAAAATAATTTTAAAATGCAAAATAAAAGGAAAAATCCAAAAATCCTTTTTTTAATTATTATTTTAGGAATTTTAATTACCTAAAAAAAATAAAAATAATAAAAAAATTACCGTTTTTTTATTTGAAAAATACGTGAAATATTCTAATAGAATATTACACTGTAAATATTATAATGGGATTTTTAGAATGTTAAAATATTGTATTAGAATTTTTAGATATGTAGAATATTCTATTATTCTACTAGAATATGTAAAACAATGTATTTTATTTTTTATATTTTTTATTTTTTTTGTAAAATATAAATTCTGAAAATAATATTTGAAATTTTTTTTCCAAAATTTTCAATTATTTTGCATTTTAAAAATGTTTTTTTTATCTACTAAATGAGTGGCTAGGATTGCGTATCACGGTCTTACAAAATTAAGCCGTCTCACATCAACATAACCTTATATATATATATATATATATATATATATATATATATATATATATATATATATATATATATATATATATATATATATATATATATATATTAAAAGTATGTTCCTTAGGAACAGTAGTTTTGTTTCATTGGTGGATTTTTTTAAATTTTTTCTGTTTCTTCGCTTCCATAAACACTTTTGTCGATGTTCCCCACTGACTCCCTTTCTATCGTCCACCGTTCCTTCACCCTGGGTTAACAGCGACCCACCGCCTTACCCTTATCTCTATGACTTCATCTATCGCTCCTTCCCCAAATGTGTTTTGACTGTTTGCCCTTCATCTGCTCCGTCCTTGGCTCTTGATTTCTACCAGATACACAACATCCTCCAGCAACCACAGATTAGGGTTCGATTTTGGCTTCATCTGCTCCACCTCCACCACAACTTCTGTCGGTTGCTTTTCAGTTGGGTTGTTTCAATTTAATGGTACTCACATATATATATGGTTTCTGGATTCCTTTGTGTTCATTTAATCAATGATTTTTTATTTCACGTTTTCATTTGACAACAGAGAACACCAATGGCTGCAATCTTTAGATTGATGGACATTTTTATATTTGATGAATGGCTTCGCTTTTCGATTTTGTTGAAATTAGGGTTTATAAGAACCCAACAATCGAGGATGACGGCTAGATCCTGATGAATTTGTCGATCTGATCCCTATTCTCTTTTTTTGTTTTTGATTCTGGAATCCACAATCGATTCACTGCAATCGATCATCGACATCTGCAATATCATTCAGGTCAGTAGAAATCAATCCGTTTTCCAGACATATAGCTTTTTAAGAGTTGAATATGGGGTGTATACATATGTAGTGTTGATGTTACATTTATTTTTCTTTTCATCGATTGATATTGTTTTTCTTTCATTTTCCCCAATTTTGATATGTTTAGCTTGAGATTCGAACAGAAATTTCTTACTTTTAGATAAAATCATGGAATTTGAGTACAAATTATAGCTCATACATGTTTGGATGTGGCCTTGAACTTTTTTGCATTAAATTCAATTGAGTTTCCTCTGAATTATCTTCTTATTCCCCAATTTTGACAGATTCTGATTGAGACATGAATTAATAAAGTCAAATTTTCCATGAAGTTGGAAATAGAGCTTTAGGTGGTTCTGTTATAAATCATTGTTGTGCACATTCTCAAAATCAAAATAGTGTTTGGAATATTCTTGGTGGTCGTTTTGGATTGTGATGATCGTGCAGTAGTTGGTGACGATCCTCATTTTCAGGTATAAATACTTTTTTAAAAATATTCATGCTTTTAGTTTTCATGTATCTTTCAATGTTAAAACCTACAATATTAAAGAAGTTGAAACAAAATTTGATTTGGTTCTTGGTTGCTCTGGTTATGCAGTTTATGTTTCTCAGACACAAATGGAGGGAAGGATAGCAAAACCATTGGGGAATACACATATGTTTCATCCTTGAAACATTTTAGTTATTTTAACACATTAATCTATAACAATATTGTTCGTTTATATGTCTAACAGGAAGCTGCAATAAAGAACATCAAGACCTTTTCCTGCTATTTTTTTTAGAATATCTACACATCTAAATCCTTGTGTAGCACCAATGAATGTTAGACAAACATTATTTTTTTGTGGTCAGCCCTTTTATATGAATATTCAATATTTTTTGAAAACATGGCAGTGAAATATAATAGTTTGAAAATTTTATACTTTAAAAAAATTTCTATTGGTTATGTTTTAAAACGAATTAATAATAATAGGAAATGTAGTTTTGACTTATTTTGAAACATGGTTCTTATATGTTTTGTTCTCTTCTTTCGTTATATTGCTAACATGGTTCTAATATGTTAATTTTCTGTGTGTTGTAGAATAACATTTGAAATATGACACTGGTACTTTTATGAATGTGGTTTACATTCTGTTTATGCAAATGTACGCTTATATTTGTTTCTTTAATCTTGGTAGTGCTAATTGGGTGCGATACTTTGTGTAAGATTGGAAGGGACTGGAACCGGATAAAAAAAACTCTTGGAAAGAGACTTCATTTGTTCTACATCTTCTTTTTCTTCAAGTTTCTTTTTAGTTTCCTCACCTGAGTCTCTTTCAGGGTATAACTCTCAAAACTTATATTAATAACTTTTAACCCTTTTGATTTTGTTAACTCATTAATTTTCTTTCTGACTTTAAATGGAAATTTCTAGATCACCTCACCGGATAAAATGGTTGATGGCATGACAGGTGATCATGAACTTGTGCCAGGAATCTCTTCCACATTGACCCAAATCATGTCCGAGCAAGACATGAATATGCCAAGTAAACGTTCCGACTGAATTGAATTTGACTGTACTGAATTGGGCAAATTGTATAGGGGTATTTATGTCTTTTCCCGATATAAGAGATTTCTTGATTTGTGCACGGGCTAATTCAGTGACATCAGTGAAGTCTATAAAAAATGTATCAAAGTATTTAGTCGTGGTATGTATTAATTTATGTTTGTTGTAATTCACACCAGAATGGATTTGTGTTTGTGGCCATGTAATGATGTTGGTGAAGTCTATAAAACTCAAACACTTTTCATTAATGGCATACACCTGGTAACTAAACATGGGGAGGATCATTTCACTGGTTCAAATTAGACTGAATTTTAATTACTTTGGACTAATCAAATGTAAGGCTTCAATATGCTGTTTCTGGAGTTGCAACAAACTACATAGGACAAAGGATTTCTTAATTGGTAATATGATATTAGTACCATTATCCATGGTTGCAGATGCTGTGAATTTTGTGACAGTTTATTCGGCATATCCTGTAGATAGTAGGAAGTAACCCTTAATCATGTAAAACATGTTTGAGTCTTAGGTGATGGCTGAAAGGAAAGAAGATCATTAGGTAAGCATTAGAGATTTACATTTTTTCCGTACATATTTGTTTTTTTTTGTTCTAAGGATCTACATTCAGGCAACAATTGTTCATACTTGAATGACTTGTGGGAAATATATTTTTGTGATATGCCGTATCCTGACCTTAGTTTCTCAGAAGTAACTGTTAAGATTTATGGAGTCTTGAACAAATTGACAAGTTCCTAAAAGTTCAAGGGCCATAAATGAAACTTGGAAATATTAAACAATTGAATATGAAATGGACGATGCAATTATGGAGCACACCTTTTGAATTCATTTGTTGGACTGTCAAAGTTTTGGACCGCAAATAATTGGACGGTAGAAAAAATTGTCAAACACATGCATGAGAATTATTTTTTCAAACTATGCGGCAATCTTGTGCATATTGCGGCTCACAAATATACCTATATATATGCATGTATGTTTTGCATATTTTGTGTGCAAAAACTTGAGAGAACATCAAGTGTAGAGTGTCAAGCCAATTGTAATCTTGTGAGTTTTAATAAAATTCTCTAGTTGCAGCCCGTGGACGTAGGATTTATACCGAATCCGAACCACGTAAAATCCTTGTGTTCTTTATTGCTTTATTTTCTCGTTTTGTTTGTGAGTGTGTGATAGTGTTTCCGCTGCGTGTACCCTGTCTCAATTCCTAACAATTGGTATCAGAGACTGTTTAGCGAGGTTTTGGAGGGTACGATCATTTTTTCTGTCACACACGAGTGTACCTAAATTTTTTTTTGTTTGCCGTAATGGCTGAAGACAAGGTTATAATCGAAAGGTTCAATGGTTCTGATTTTAGCTGGTGGAAAATGCAATTAGAAGCATTGCTATGTCAGAAAGACTTGGATGTGGTACTCGGAGACAAACCGGAGAAAATGGAAAAAGCTGCTGAAGATGCGTGGAACTCAAAGGACAAGAAAGCCAAGGCGGTTATTACATTGTCGTTGACGAAGAGCGTTGCTTTCAACATCATGAATGAAACCACGGCGCGTGGTATGATGGAGGCTCTGTCAAATATGTATGAGAAACCATCGGCGGCTAACAAGGTGTTCTTGATGAAGGAGCTGTTCACTACAAGGATTAATGAGGAAGGCTCAGTTACGGTTCACATTAACAATCTAAATTCAATTTTGTCCAGATTATCATCTGTGGGAATTAAATTTGATAATGAGACTCAAGCTTCGCTGCTACTAGCTTCTCTACCTGATAGCTGGTCCGGAACAGTTACTGCTGTTACAAGTTCCGTGGGGACCAGTGGTATGACTTTTGAAGGGGTTAGAGATTTGGTTCTAGGCGAGGATATCAGACGCAAGAATCAAGGTGGATCTTCGTCTTCTGATTTATTAAATGTCGGAAGAGGTAGAGGGAATAGCAGGAATAGTGGGAGCAGTGGGAGTCGGGGAAAAAGTTCTTCTAGAACTTTGAAGAATGTGAAATGTTGGAACTGTCAAGAAGTGGGACATGTTAAGAGTCAATGTCCAAAGAAAGAATTGAACATTGCTGATGTTGAGAATTTTTCTGGGGATAATGCATTGTTACTCAGTATGGAAAGTTCTGTGGACTCTTGGGTCATGGATTCAGGGGCTTCGTTTCACGCCATGGACAACGGGGAAACGATGGTGAATCTAAAAGAAGGAGATTTTGGGAAGGTACGATTGGCAAATGACGAGATGCTTCAAGTAACGGGCATGAGAGATATTGATCTAGTTACTTCATTAGGAACTACATGGAGCCTGAAGAATGTCAGGGTTATTCCGGAGCTGAAGAAAAAATTGATTTCTGTTGGTCAGCTGGATAAACAAGGACTGGAAGTAAGGTTTGGTGGTGGTAAATGGATGGTGGTCAATGGTAATTCGGTGATTGTTCAAGGTTTGAAGTGTGGGTCATTGTATATGGTTGAGGTACCTGCTGAGGGAAGTATGACCATCCCGATTAAGCAAAACAAAATTTGGTTCGCTAAATCTACTGCTAAGAGAGTTCATTTTGCAAACATGAATTCTGGAGCCAAGGGGATGTTAGCTGAACGAGTCGGAAATTCTAAACCATTCAGGGGATTCTGTGACAGTGGGAGCACGGGGTGTGTCCCGGGTACAGTTACAAAGAGTCGTTGGGTTTTGAAGACTAAGACTGGAAAATTCTCTCTTGTTGGAAGTTTGCAAAGTTTGGAGAGTGTTAGTGGTCCTCGGTGTATCTCTGGATCTGGTGGAGTGTCCAAACCGGTTGAGACAGAGGATGAGTCGGTGGTGGAATTAGCCACGACTGAGTTGGAGCTAGTGGGAGCTTCAACTGGCCCTTCTAGTACTTGAAGATGAGGGGCGGCTGCAATTAGAGAAATCAGACTAAGTTTTAGCTTGTTCTTTGAAACTGGAAGCTTGAAGGACTTGGTTGTTTTTTAAGATTACTGGAGTAATTGAGAGTTGAATGGCGGAGAAAGACTAATTTGTTCAAGTCTCCAAGTGGGAGATTGTTAAGATTTATGGAGTCTTGAACAAATTGACAAGTTCCTAAAAGTTCAAGGGCCATAAATGAAACTTGGAAATATTAAACAATTGAATATGAAATGGACGATGCAATTATGGAGCACACCTTTTGAATTCATTTGTTGGACTGTCAAAGTTTTGGACCGCAAATAATTGGACGGTAGAAAAAATTGTCAAACACATGCATGAGAATTATTTTTTCAAACTATGCGGCAATCTTGTGCATATTGCGGCTCACAAATATACCTATATATATGCATGTATGTTTTGCATATTTTGTGTGCAAAAACTTGAGAGAACATCAAGTGTAGAGTGTCAAGCCAATTGTAATCTTGTGAGTTTTAATAAAATTCTCTAGTTGCAGCCCGTGGACGTAGGATTTACACCGAATCCGAACCACGTAAAATCCTTGTGTTCTTTATTGCTTTATTTTCTCGTTTTGTTTGTGAGTGTGTGATAGTGTTTCCGCTGCGTGTACCCTGTCTCAATTCCTAACAGTAACTTCTGCTGTTGTTCGACAAGTACAATATATAAAGATTGAGAAAATAACATATTTTAAAGACATTTTCACTATAGATTTTAGGCAAATTACAAAAAATTATTAAATTTGGGCAATATGGATTCAAGGGAAAATATAGTTCCAACAGTAAAAACAATAAATAGCACATGAGCCTCTATCAAGTATTGTAAAAGATACATTTTATATGTTTGTAACATATAACGTTCTACTTGAACTCTAATGGTAGGTGCGTGATTTGATCATTCAAGGAAATGAAATCAGAGAAGACGGGTGAGGGATGGGATAAGTATGAAGATGTTCTTTCTGCATTTGTTGTAGATTGCGTTGTACTTTAATTTAAAACTACCTAGATATAAGATTGATTTTTCATCGTTTTTGAAAATCCATTCAAATATACCATTATACATCTTTTACTATCATAGGGCGAATCATGATATATGTAGAGGGCATATGCATCAGTCTTGCAATGCTTGCCTTGGCCAGAGGGAAAGCAAATCCATAAAAGGATTGGAATAAATAGATCAGTAAAATATCTACTATAGGATTCTTTACCACATCGTTCAATCGAAATCCGACCCCCGCAGAGCAGGGTTTCTTTCCTAGTTAAAGATGAAATATCTATAAAAAATAAAAAATAAATAAAATGAGTCGAATACATTAGGTTGTGGAGTTAATTTTTAAAGAATGAGATAAGAATTAATAGCGTGTATATATATATATATATATATATATATATATATATATATATATATATATATATATATATATATATATATATATATATATATCATATTATCCTTATATTGTCTCTTGTGGCGACTAAAATATATATAAAAAATACAAACTGTCCCACAAAATCTAAATTAAACATACATCATTTAAAATCGGTAGAAAGAAAGCTTGAATAAAGAATTTAAAGGGTGCGAATTTAAACAAATCAAAGCATAACAAAAGCTTGACAAGAACTTGGCAACACATAAACAGTCAATTCGTAGAAAGAAAGCTTGAAGAAGATCTGATTTTTATCAAGATTTTAAACAGCCAATCGGGTTCGCACCTAAAAGGGTGTGTGGCCTCGTCGGAGGAAGGAGGAAGAAGTTGTGGAGGTGGAGGCTGCATTCTTCTTGCGACGTTAGGGCAAAATGGAGATTACCAGTTTTGTTCCCAATCCTTCGCATTCTTCTTGTGGACCGAATCAAGAGGTGTTTTCGGATCAATTCCCAAGTTTGGACCGGCCCAATGTTTTAGAAGGGAAAAACAAACATGTTGATCGAATATTGAGGACCCACTTCAGCTTTGAATCCAGATGGCAAATCAAACACCCCCTAAGACTAGATGAGTAATATTATTGTTTAAAAATCTAACGAAAGATTAAATGACCTTTGTTAATTTGTAGAATTTTAAAAGAATAAAATTTTGGACGGTTATTTTTTGTCTAAGCGTGAAATGCAATAAGCATGAAATGCAATGCCGGTTATTTTTTGTCATTAAATCTTCAATACAATGACAATTATTTCTTGTTATTAAGTGTCAAATGTAGTGACTATTTTTAGTCACTAAGTCTCCAAATGCAGTTACGATTATTTTTTGACAGATGTCGTGACCATTATTATGTCGCCACAATATTTCTAGATGAAGGTCAGGTAGTTTTGAAAATCCAGTGACGACTATTTTTAGTCACTAAATTTCTAATACAGTAACACTTAATATATTTGGTCACTAAATTTGAAACACTACCATAATTCAATGACCACTTAATATATGGTAAGTAAAGGATGTTGTTAGTGACAAGTTTTCGATCGTCACCAAAAAAGGACTTTTCTTGTAGCTAGTGATCTCGAATCTTGTTCAAAACATAAAACAATATAGTTAAATAATGTTCATTTTCTTTGCAAAACGATAATTTAGGCCATCTTTTGGCTAGCTATCGAACATCACAATGGCACGTATATAACTCGCAAAAGCATATTCGTCTTTTCTAACAATCCAGGAAAAAGCTTGTTTCTGTACTTCTAATTAAAATTAATTAATTTCTTCTTTATTACACAATTATTCCGCTTATGTAATTTAAATTTTCTTTTAAACTTAGCTTGAACTCATGCATAGCTTTCAATGTATATCATTTATGCAATAAAATCAAATACTTCAAAAGTAAAGGTATGAGAGGCCGGTTGATATATCCAGTTCTGGATATTGGAACTATAAACATACAACGTATTTTCAAACCAAATCTCTTTAATTCATCTAATTATAAAACACAGACATGCACGTCCATGCAGCTATCCGTTTGTATGTTTGCATCAAGGAGCTGATATGAAGGTTTTAGGGGGTTTAAAAACAAGAGGAAAACAAGCGACAACATAGAAAGAAACTTTGTGTTTAAACTTTCTTAAAACCACAACTCTTCCACCTCCCCATTCCACAATTGTCACGATTATCTTTTTCATTGCTTCTTTCTTCTTCTTTATCTTCATCATCTTCTTCTGTTTCTTATGATCATCATCAGCTGCAGTATCATCTGCGACTACATATGCTTGTTGTTCTTGATCATGATCGTCATCGTTATTGAAATAGAGAGGATAACTTCTTAAAAACACCCTTCTATTGGTGTAGTCTTCGTTCCTAAAGCTTCTTGTCCTTAGATCATCTCCTTCCTCCATTGATTATAATGTAAGCTTTTGAGCTTGATGGTGAAGGTGCGGTTTGGTTTTGGTTTTGGTCGTGGGGTTAGCCTTTTAATACTTGTGTTTGGATGAGAGAGAGATTTTTTTAAAATTTTATTTGTTTTATTACAAATAAAGACAGTGACGTTTACATGAGTTTGTCACTGACAAAACCTAGGTTTTCAACATAAAAACTTCTTAGAGTAAACGTTATAATTATAATCATAGATTTTTTACTGTATTAAACAATATTAGATTACTGTTATGCATATCCATTTGCTCAACTAGGCCTGTGTATGTAGTTTGTACGAAATTAGCATTAAAAGGTAACTTAACTTACTTAATTAGTAAATTCTTGTTTATTATGATTTTTAAGAATAAAGAAAATTTTGTTACCAAATGTTAGTGTATCTCTTATAGAAAGGTAACTTAACTTACACCAGAGAATAAGCCAAAATAATTTTGTTATTGTTTGCTAATTGATGTATTTGTAATAATTATTATTATATAAACAGTGTTTTATTCTTCTAGGTATGATACTTTCGAATAATAAGATTTTATTATCCTTTCAATATTTAATTAAAGGTTGGGGAGCACCTTGAAAATGATGTTATTCTTCTTATTTGACGTGGGCATGCGTCAAAAAGTTTCCCCTCTTTCGTAACGCTCCCGACGCTATTGTTTTTTTTTTCATAAAATATAATAAAAACCCTTTTGTTCATAAATTAATTTTTTACTTATTTAATTGAACAATAATTATTAAAGTGTGTTACGACGAGCAATTTTCAATATCTAGACTATAAATTATTTATATATTAATCACTAAATGTTGTTAAAAACACACTTATGCCATGTTTAATAATTTCTAATCATTAGTGTGCTTTGACGAGAAATTTTCAATACTCTTTAAATATAAAATCTATACCTTTTATAATAAATTCTAATCAATAAAAATAAATTTTGAATTGTAATTTTACTTTTACTTGAAATATTATTCTAGTTTATATAAGTAGTAATTTATTTTATTATACTTAGTCTCAAATGGAGAATCAATGCATTTAAAATTTCAAGTGTTCCACGGCATGTTTGAAAGGATGCCCTCAAAACAATATTAAAAAGGGAAATCTCCAAAAAAAAAAATTTCTAAATACCCTAATTTACGAAAAAATTCCAAAATAAAATTTGTTTACGGAAAAGCATGAATTACCGGTAAAAATGACAATTTGATCCCTTTTTTCCGGTTACCGGTTTTATTACATACATGTTTCACTAAAGTCCCATTATTTTACCCTAATTTGCGAATAAGTCCAAAATAAAATTTACTGATGATTTGACCATTTTCTTATTGTAACATACATTTTATCGGTTTCATTGCTGACTTAGACACCTAGTCATTAAATTAGCTGATAAAATGAATACGATGAGCTATATATAATGTCACATTTACTGTAAAATTTGATATCCATCTCATCGGCTCATTTGTGACTATGTATCTATGTCAACAATGAAACCAATAAAATATGTGTTTCCAAGAAAAAAGGGCAGAAAATGAGTTGATGTCTGATGAGATGGATATATTGGGTTACATAAGATTAGATAGACAATTTGATATTTCTTATAAACGTAAAAAATAGTTGTTGTTAATTTATGTAATTATTGTAGTCTTCGTTGGATACATTTTATGTTCCAAAAAGATATACAATACATCAGGATATCAAGTTTTATGCTAAACATAGCATTATATAACTCAACATATCCATCTCATCATCTTATTTAATGACTAGGCGTCCGGGTCAACAATGAAACCGGTAAAATGTATGTTACATAGAACAAATGGCCAAATCATCAGTAACTTTTATTTTGGGGCTTAGTCGCAAATTAGGGTAAAATAATGGGACTTTAGTGAAACAGGTAACTAATAAAACCGGTAAACCGGAAAAAAGGGGTCAAATCACCATTTTTACCTGTAATTCATGCTTTTTCGTAAACAAAATTTAGTTTGAGATTTTTTCGTAAATTAGGGTAAAATTTTAGGACTTTTCAGGAGATTTCCCTATTAAAATATGTCCAAGACCTTTATATATATATATATATATATATATATATATATATATATATATATATATATATATATATATATTGGTTAATCCATACCGAAAGTTAATCGGGGTCCACTATATCGTTTCAGACCGGTGGGAGTGGCTTTCGACGACTGGCCAATTGTGTCTCAGACTACTTTTCTTGGTGTGCAAGCCGATAGTTGTGGAAGTACGTAGCTAGGATATCTTAAAAAGAGAAGAAATTTGTTTTTTTTATGGTATAAGAGAAAGAGTAAGAGGTGTCACTCTTTTATTAAGTGGGGACATTGGAGACATGAGTATAAAAAAAATTTATATATATATATATATATATATATATATATATATATATATATATATATATATATATCTTTACTATATTATTAAGCATATTGAACATTTCTTGAACTTTAAGAGGTACCTTCTTATTAGCAACATGTACAAACCTCTAAGCTTTGACAAAGAGAAGTAACAGATCCAATCTATTCGGTTTTCACTTAACACCAATTTGGGTATATATCGTTTACCCATTCTCTCCGTTACTCACTCTTACAAACCCTAAAGCACCACCACCACTACCATTGGTCATCGCCAAATTTTATCTACAAACCCCAAGCAACCACTCTTGCAAACCCTAAAGCACCACCACCACTGCCACTGGTCATCACCACATTCTATCTATAAACTCCAAGCAGTCGTTACCATGTCCATAGTTATCGTCGCTCTTCATTGTCGTTGTCATACTATCTTCACCACCATAAAAAACCCACCAGTCCCATATATCTTAAACCCTAGCATCGATGACCCTCTTTTTCCGCCTTGACCATATTTTATTGTTGCCATCTTAACCACCATAGGCTGTTGTTTTCCCTACATTCCTAATCGAAACTTGGACCGGATAAAAAGGCATTTTCTTTAAGTTTAACTCAATGGTTGGTTCCATGGATTCGTTCATGAAGGATGAATTAATATTCACACGTTTTTGTTAGGAGAAAAAAGATAAAGAGATGAAGAGAAAGGTGAAGTTGGGGACATTTTTTTAAGGTTTTTTTTTTCACCAGTGTAAGTGTTTGTTTAAACTGGTAACTTAGCATCCCTTATACTCTGTTAGTTCACTTCAAACTTTTATTGAAGATGATTATGTTTAAGCTGGTAACATGTGTAATGCATTTGTGGAAACTATTGTATGTTATGCCAATTAGGTTTAATGAGGGCATCCTTATTATTTAGACTAAATACAAGCTTAACTAGGGTGATAAAATATCATTAATTTTTAGTTGGTTCAATGTAGTGTTTTCGTTAGTTTATTCAACTTTCATATGGAATTATAGAATTTTATCATTAAAGTTGAACGGTTTATTGAATTTATGATTGTTTATAACTATTTTGATATTGTCAAGGAAAGATCAACAATCAGGTTGGATGGATGCAGTGGATCTTAGGGTTAACCAGAAGAAGGAAATATCAACAGTTGGGTTGGATTGATGAAAGCTATATGTCTCTTAATTTCATTTATAGCTAATTAAAGTACCTCAATTAACCTTCCCATAAAAACGAGCTTATTAGTTTATAGATAATTAACCTCATAACCCATCTCATATTTATAATTTTATCTTCGTATAGTTTTGTGTCCTTGAGTTATTTTTGGAGAAACTACTAAAGTAGAAAAGCAAAATTATATGTTTTTGGGTCATGCTTTAGAGATGTTAGCGATTTAGATTTTAGAAGCATACAAGCCAACATTTTCATTTTCACATGTATTTTTTAAGAGAAAAATAGTGTTTTAGAAGGAAAATAGCAACATGAAATGTTTGAGTTATGTCTTTCTAAAAAATTGATGATACAATTTCATGTCCTATGCTTTGCTACTTCTTTTACACCATGATTATTTTATATGAACCTAATTTGCATCATTCTTTTCTATGAATTGAATGCAATTTAAACATGGCAATAATGACATTGAATTTATATTTGTTGAGAAAGTCTGGAGTGCTCAAATAGTGCAACAACTTTATTGAGGTCTCTGATTTTTTCTTGGATATTGATTTTTATCCTTTATAGCTTTCTTAAAAAAAATAATATTTTTAGCTTAATTGGTGTTAGTAATCAATTTTTATATTTAGAGAAAATGATCCAACTAAGCAATACTATTTTTAGCTTTATTGATTTGTTTTTTATAATTTGCTCGTCATAGAAAATAATAGTAATATATGTTAATTTGTTTTAAAATCAACCTTTTTGTTTGTTATAGCAATGTATCTTTTTGTTTGTTCGGGTAAATGTTTCAAATTCTTATAGTTTAATTTTTGAGAAGTTTTCTAATCCATTTTATGGAGCTTATTTTGAGTTAGGCATCTAAAAAATAGATAGGGATCGTTTCCTTTTCACTAATGAAAATTTTAACTAATGGAATCCATGAATTTGTTTATTGGTATGACAAGTGTATTGATGGAATTCATGAATTTTCTTATCAGTTTCTAAAAGTATTGTATTTTCATTTTTTTCTTATCAGGGATGCTGAATCAAAAGGAAAGTTATGTAAATGTAGGCTTGTGTTTTAAAACCGGTTCTACAGCTTGGTCAGCTTACTCCGCTACAACATATATAAGTCCTTTTTTTTCTTTGCATATCTTTGTTTTTAATTTGTTGTGTGTGTGTATGTGTTTATTATTAGATTTGATCAGCTTACCATGTTACACTACTTGGTCAGTTTACATACTAACCTTTCTAGGTATTAAAGTATCTTTTTCGAGTGTCTGTCGTGTGAGTACTATGCCATTTAGTGGCTAAATCTAACAAACAAGGTATTTTTTGTTTGTGAATTATACCAACAATCTTGGTGCTCAATTTTTAACACAATCCATGTTAATTGAAATGTGAAATTGGAGATTTGACCATGAAAGTGAATCTCCATTGAAAAAGATTGGTTAAGTTGTTTGTCAATAGGACTTGAAACCCACCATGCAATTCAGAACACAGTTTGTTTGTTTACATTTTCAAACCAGTAAGTTTGAAACTTTTTGTTTTGTTTTTCTTGATCAGAGATTCTAGCTTATTTCTATGGGATGTGTGTGGTAAAAGTGAACGACATCCATTGGATTGCAACACATATAATGAATACAGAGAGTTGAAGTCGACTGATAATTGTAGTGCAAGGTCAAATTACATATCATGCTATGAAATAGTCTAAGTGAGTGTCTTGTTGATCTTTGTTTAGTATAATTGAATTTAGAGAAATATTGGTGACAGATGACAGTTCCTTTTGTTTGTGTATGTGTTACTTTCTTTGAGAAATAATGTCACACGAAATTGAAGGAAAATATAGTTTTTCTTTTCTTTTTTCTGAAAAAATTGACTCCGTTAAATGGTTATTTTTGCTTTGAGTGAAAAAGAAACAATTATATATAGTGATATTTATGGTTAGATGATAGGAATAGTAATAATAATGTTGAATTATACAAATACTTATTGGTTTGACGCTTTATTGTGGATATATTTACATAATAATTCTATTTCTTGATTTTTAACCCCTTTACATGTTTACAAGGGGTGTGTGTGGTTGTGTTTGTGTGTGGCTTTATTATAAAATAAATGAAAGTAGTATGCAAGTTCTTGATTTTAATAGTTTTTAAATTAATGAAAGTTGGATGCTATTATTGGTACAAAACTTAGTACATTGCTATGTTTATGTTGCTCCGTGTGGCGGTGTTAATGGCTAATATTGGCTATGTATGTTTCTTTTTTCTTAAAAAAATGTCTGGTGTGAAGTAACTAACTTGAAGGGGAAATTTTGACATCAATGAAAAGCACCAAGAAATATGCTTTGTTTTTTTAATCAAAATATTAAGAAATATGAGATTTTAATCAAGAATAAATAATTTTTTAAAATTACATAACAAAAAAAGATTATCAAACCCAAAACATATTAACCCATATTTTTCAAACTTAACTATAAACCAAACCAAATAAACTAAAAGTAGATTACACTAAACCTTATTCGGTTAGCATTATGTTAATACTTTAAAAGTAAATACATGATGTAACCGAACAGAACAAAAACAGATAACCGATTAAATAGACTAGCTAAAAGCAAAAGTTTATTCGAAATTATGTTATTCAGAATTTTGATATTTAACAATTATCGAATGAAGAGTAATTTTTAGTTAGCTTTACACACAATAGTAAATCGGTTATATAATGCCTACAAAAAAAGAATTGCTCGCCGTATATGTCAAATAAAACTACCAGCGAAAGAAAATTGTTAATCAAAATGGAACTATTTATAACCTAAAATAACGTATTTTTATTTTGAACCTGAAATAGTGTGCGGAAAGAAAAACTAATCGTTGTTTGAAACTATTTGATGAATAAAACTAATTGGCACCGCTGCATCGCGCGGGTACGCCACTAGTATATATATATATATATATATATATATATATATATATATATATATATATATATATATATATATATATATATATATATATATATATATATATATATATATATATATATATATGTCACACCCCAAAACCGGAACGGCGGAATCGTTTGGGGGTGGAGGACGTCATGTACATTATCACAACAATGCAAAGTAGTAAGCAAGCAACAACATCATCCATTGCATTAATAATATAATTTTAATACAAGTGTGTTCTGTCAAGTTAAATAGACACCAAAATATGAATCAAAATAAAAGATGAGTCTTGAATGAGCTCCATCTTCTCAAAACCTGGCTTCGGTACCTGTCTACTGGCGACCTGAGGATACAAGTTATTTTGAAAGAGAGTATCAGCTTTAAAGCTGGTGAGATCATAAGTATATTAGTGTCTGTATTTGTATGAAAGTGTTTGTAAGATGTTTTGAACTCTCCTAGAAAACCCTATGTTTCCTACTAAAAGTAGCCTTCTACCAAGGCATCTAGTGGTCGTGTGTGTGTCTCTTGTAAGAGTATGTATTTTCCCAAATCTGACTATCATTATCCAAAAATATAGTTTTTACATTACTATATATTGTGTGAAGATCACAAAGTGAATGCAATGGGAAAATGAAATAGTACTGTAGTGTTGTATTAAGTAACTATTGCTGTACTAACTGCCTTAAACCAATTGTAATTTAAAGTACCATGTGATCGGCCTGTACCCTGCTACCGACTATAGAACGCGACAATGTAAGATGTCGGAAAAAAATGACGTTTGGCACCCGTAGACTTGCAAGTCCCACTGTAGCGAGCAGCAAGGTGTAGGATAGTCAATCCAGTATAGATCTATACACAAACTCATACGCTCCCCACTTAAGGAGATTCTGGATACAAAACGGTCATGACAGGTAGTGCCATGCCCCGTTACGTGGCTCACATAACTGTAATAGTATTTGTGTATATGTATTGAATGTAATAGCTGTATTGTGTGTTCTCTCTCTGTCTAGTATGTATGTATGTTCTCTCTGTATGGTATTGTATGTTCTCTCTGTATGGTATTGTATGTTCTCTCTCTGTCTAGCATGTATGTTTTCTTGTAAAATGTATAGTATGTACTAGCTGTATTGTAATGTATAGACTCATGTATGAACTGACTCATTGTATGTTCCATTGTTCTAGTAATAGTATTAGTAACTTCCTAAAGTACGCCTATTGTAGCTTACTAGTAATGTGATTTCTACGTATGAACATATATGTATACCTTTGCTACCCAAAGGTATTGAATAGAAAGAAGGAACTTTTATATCTATATACATATAGATGATATATAACTAGGATTCAAACGACCTTCAGACAAATAACCGATACCCTAAGTCCACAACCAAACGAGGAACAAGAGGTAAGGTGAGTTATCAGTCCTAAGTCCTTTCAATCCTACTTATATAACTATATCTATACAGATATACATTTAACAGAATATAAGTGCAAAGGAAATTGAATAAAAGTATTTAACATGTAAAAGAGTTTGTTAAAAGTATTGGAGATGTAAAAGAGTTTGACAAAACATTTTGAAAAGTAGTTTGTTTGATAACACAGTTTGAAAGTAAGAAATCCACTTGTTTGGTAGTTATTAATCACATGTGATTAATAACTATAAAAGATCAACTTGTATCCCCCCCATAAAAGCATTTAAAATCATTTAAAAGATTGATTAAAGGGTATGAACTCACCTGTAGTGAGTGGTTTGGATGAACGGATAGTATAGGATGCTAAGTGTCAAGTGAAGACTTGAACACACACAAGGATCCTAATTAACATATAATAAAACATATATGTATTCAATTAGTCATTTAACAACTAATTAACCAAGTTAAGGCATCCTAAGACATGTAAAACACTTGATTTAAGTGCTATAAGTACTAAGGATTGCATCTAAGGGTTGTAGGACCTTGCATTTGAGTTTGGGGTTCAAGGGGACACTCTTTTGGAGTTTACGGTTTTGTGACCAACTCCTTTGGAGTTTACGGTCGTAAACCCATGAGTTTACGGCCGTAAACTCATGGTACTTTTACCATTTTGTGTTTTGAAGCTTTAAAAGTCATAAGAAGCATTCCTACTTCAAGTCTAAGCCTTTGGAAGTGATTAGGGCAACATTTCACCCCTTTGTGGAGTTTACGGTCCTTGGACCATTTCTCCTTGGGTTTACGGCCGTAAACCCAAATGGTTTATGGTCTTTTTGATGTTTTTATGTCCTAAGCACATCAAGGATGGTATCTAGACTAGTATCCAAGGCTTGGTAAGGGACTAGGGCACACTTTGAGCGTAAACACCATGTTTAGGCCGTAAACTCTAAACTCTTGGAGTTTTGGGACTTTATTGTTGCACAATAAACCCTAGGGTATCCTCTCTCCTGTTATCTCCTGAAGTACTAGGCTTTAGAACACTCAAACTGACTCTACACAGCTCAAAAGTTAGCAGAAACTATTCTGACTTCAATTGAAGTGAATGGTTGTACATAATAGAAATTTCGGGTTGTCACATCATCCCCCCGTTAGAAGGAATTTCGTCCCGAAATTAGAGTTTAAGCAAATAAGTAGTTACAAATAACTAAGTAAAAAGACGAGGATATTTCAGTTTCATCTGATCCTCTCGCTCCCAAGTGAATTCAGGTCCTCGCTTGGCGTTCTAGCGAACCTTCACTATCGGGATACGACTTTGTTTCATTTGGTTGACCTCTCGGTCCATGATCTCTACAGGTTCTTCCACGAAGTTGAGGCTCTCGTTGATCTCGATCTCGTCGAGTGGGATTACAAGAGTCTCGTCGGACAGACACTTTTTCAAGTTCGAGACGTGGAAAGTAGAATGTACGTTACTGAGTTCGCGAGGTAAGTTAAGTTTGTAAGCTATAGGTCCGTTTCTTGCGAGAATCTCGAAAGGCCCTATGTATCTTGGATTTAGCTTTCCACGCTTTCCAAAGCGTATTAAGCCCTTCCAGGGTGAGACCTTCAATAGAACACGGTCGCCCACCTGGAATTCCAACGGTTTCCTTCGTTTATCAGCGTAGCTTTTCTATCGGTCTCTAGAGGCTTTCAATCGTTCACAAATCTGAACGATCTTCTCTGTCGTTTCCCGAATGATCTCCGGACCCGTGAGAGTGCTTTCAGGAACTCGTCCTTTAGCTAACTAGGTATCACCCACCTCATCCCAGCACGGAGGGGATCTGCACTTTCGGCCATAGAGGGCCTCGAATGGAGCAGCCTTTATGCTTGTGTGATGACTGTTGTTGTAGGAAAATTCGACAAGGGGTAAATGAATATCCCATGCTTTCCCAAAGTCGATCACACAGGCTCGCAACATATCTTCCAAGGTTTGGATAGTCCTCTCACTTTGTCCGTCGGTCTGTGGATGGTAGGCGGTACTCATGTCCAGCCTAGTTCCTAGGGAACTTTGTAGCGACTGCCAGAACCTCGAAGTGAACCTACTATCTCTGTCCGAGATAATGGATATGTGAACACCATGCAGTCGTACAATCTCCCGTATGTAAGTTCTTGTAAGCTTCTCCATCTTGTCTGTTTCTTTGATGGGCAGGAAGTGTGCGGACTTGGTAAATCTGTCGACGATGACCCATATGGTATCAAGTCCACCCGTTGTCTTGGGCAACTTGGTTATGAAGTCCATAGTGATCCGCTCCCACTTCCATTCCGGTATCTCCGGCTGTTGTAGAAGACCGGAGGGTTTCTGGTATTCGACCTTGACCTTGGTGCAAGTAAGGCATTTACTCAGGAAGGTAGCAATCTCGGCTTTCATGTTAGGCCACCAATATAGCTTTTTAAGATCCAGATACATCTTATCTGAACCTGGGTGGACGGAATAACGAGTGTTGTGTGCCTCTGTCATGTCTAAGTCTCTGAAACCACCATGTTTCGGTGTTCATATCCGATCCATGAGGTATAAGGCTCCTCCACTCTTGACTTCCTAGTTCTTATCCATCCCTTAATAGTCGTCGTTGGTGATGCCCGGATCTTGGATCGACTTTTGAAAAGAAGTTCGCCCTTTGAAGTTGGACAAACAAATCGTCTATACGAGGCCGAGGGTAACAATTTTTTACGGTTAGCTTGTTGAGCTCCCTGTAGTCGATGCACATACGAAACAATCCGTCTTTCTTCTTGACAAACACGACCTGAGTTCCCCAGGGTGAGAAGCTTGGTCTTATAAAGCCCTTGCTGAGCAGTTCGTTAAGTTGACCGGATAGTTCTTGCATCTCTGCAGGTGCTAGACGATAGGGCGATTTGGCTACTGGGGTAGCCCCTGGAACTAAGTCGATTCTGAACTCGCCTTGATGTTGCGGAGGTAATCCTGGGGGTTTTCTGTTCTACCTGAATCTATTGTCTCGATCCGTGAGAAGGCATTTGATTGGAATCTAAGTTTATCCGCATGGCAGTACCATCACTCGTAGTCTTGGGCAGTCTCCGTCCTAAAGTTCATATTAGAAGTCATATTTGGTTCATCAATCACAACTTCGTGTATACGAGTCGTATATAATTAAGACTGAAAAGGCAGTCGAATAAATGATTCTTCTTTAAGCTCACATCTAAACAAGGAAAAGAAGTTAAAGCGGAATCATCAATTCTAAGCCTGTAGAACCTTGATTATATATCACCCTTGCGTATACCTTCTCCAGCGATAGATCAACCGTATGGATTTTCGGGTTGAACTTGACGTAGTGTACGAGTGGTACTCTAGGGAGGTTTGCTGGGGTGTCTTCGGGAAGGATACGAAACATAAGGTACTCTCTGCATGAGTACTTCAGAGTTCTGGAATTACGGCTTCGCTAGAAAGGTGATTTCGGAGAAAAGAATTTAAGCATAAAACTGGTATTGTGAGGGTCGAATTTGCTCAAGTTATATGAAAATGTCGGACTACTCGGAATAAGAGGCATTAGACTTAGATAATAAAGGTGTTACAAAACATCACGGTACAACTTTTACAGAGTTTAAGTACTTTAGTTTTATCTATAAGACTACTACTGCGAACAGGGTATACTACAAAAATCAAGTACACGCAGCACGAGAGTCCCTTGACTGACGGGGTCTCGCAAAAAGATAAGACTCGAGTTGCACTAGTTTTTAACAGTTTATAAGTCTACTAATACGAAACGCCCTAGTATTTCAACGTGGGTCCGGAGTAGTCTCTCCTGTAGCAGTGATCCTTAGTATCTTCCCGTCTGCGCCATAGTTCTTTGTTATTGGACAATCCTTCTCAAGGTGTCCTATCTCACTGCATAGGTGACATATCTGGCTAGCACCAGCATCGGTGGTGGAAGTGATGTGTCGGGTCGGAGTTATGTGGACACTGTTACTTTCGTTGTTCGTCCTTTTCGAACAATTGTGCCCGGTTTCACCGTAATCATAGCAAGCCTGGTTGACTCCGATGTTAGGGACTTGAGTGATGGGTCGTGCCGGTGCTCCACAGCTACGAGCATGGTGCCTTATTTTGTGGCAATTGCAGCATTGCATTTCATTGCAAGTCCCATTATGATGAAAGCTACACTTGTCACACTTCGGAAGTTTTCCCTCGTATGGTCTGATCGGTGCTGGAATGGCAGGGGTTGCCACTTGTTGCTGTTTCATGGCAAGTCTTTGGGATCGCTTGCGCTCCTTTTGGGCTTGGCGCTTTCGTTTCCTTTTCTCGGTTTTTCGGCTCTGCAAGTCTGTGACTGTTATCATTTGTTGGTTTCCCGGATTGTTACAACGATCCGAATTATCAACCCCCTTGCCAGTCTTGCTTGCGTTGTTAGCGCTGAGGTTTGCAAGGACAGCTGTCACGGCAGTTGATACCGCTGCTTGGAAGGTAGCGGCGTCGATATGAAGGATAGGGGTTTCGTTGATCGGCTGGTTATTTCTGGGTGACAACATGATTCTGTTATGCAAAAGAAAATGAGTTCGTGAGTGATTATGTTCGGCCCTAGATGTATTCTACTCAATCATGTAATCGTAAAGTTTTTGTTTTGTTAAACTGATCTTGATAGCTTGACCTACATCCCTATGATACAGAACTGGAAAAGAGTTGAAGTAAGTTTGTAGAATGTTTACTAGACAATTGCTATTTTGCACTAGACTATCATTGGTTGGTGGGTAACCGGATTCAACCTGTGACAAGAATTGGAAGAAATTCTTGAGCTAATTTACCATAGCTGAAAAACTTGACTAGAGTGAGTTTCAGATAGAATTCTAGCGATAGTAGGATGAAAGTATTTGAACAAAGATTGACACAGAAATTAGCCGACTGTCAATATCATTGATAGTTAAGATGTAATACATTTGGGAAAAATGACCTTGGAGTAGGTCTTACATTATATCCGAAGTAGCAAGAGTTTTGACGGCATACTAGCCTCACTAGAAAGTACTTACAGTGCAAAGTTAGTTACTTAGAAAAGTGGTACATAGAGCATAGATAGGAAGACTATTCTTTCAACCAAGGAAAGAAAAGTAGAATATCTCCTAGTGGTAACGGTTATCCCTTGGGTGAACCCTCAGTTCAGCCAGCTGACGCTCCATATCAAGTAGGTACCTTTCGTATACCCTTTGGCGTACTCGGAGCTCTATGACTTCGGTTCGAGTCTCAGCTAGCTCTTACTGCAGGGTCTCATGATCTACTCTAGATCTCTCTCGAGCATCTTCCAGACGAATGGTGCGGATTGTATGCATTCTCGCATTGGCGTCAACTTTCGTGATTCGATGGAGAGCTATCCTGCCTTGAATTTCATTTCTGGCCACTCTGCGGACCAGGATTGGCAAGACTCTGTCTGCTAAGCCCCCTTCGCTTAGGTCATAAAAGCTTCGGTCTCCATTGAATGGCATGGGATGATCCTGCCCTTGGCTCCATTTTTCCAAGCTTTCTACCCATGGAGGTGTCGGGCCTTGAAAAGCCGGACGAGGGTTAGGATTTGGGACAGGAGCCATCGGGGGTAGGTTCTTAACTTCAGGCTAGGAGTCAGAACCATCTGCAAAGCCTTCAGCCTGGTGACCATCCATAGGGATTGGGTGATCATTTTCTGGCTCGGCTTCAAACCGTCCTTCATTACCTTGGTTAGGAAAGTACAAGTTGCCGTGGGGATGGAATCCAGCCATATTATCTACGCGAGAAAAGGGATATAAGAAATAAGCACGTAAGTAATTTATAGTAACACAAAATACCCCTATAGTATTTTAGGTTTATGTTATGTTCTAAGGTTTTCATTGTGGTAGTGTTGGTAAGTTTTTAGACTTGTTGCAACCTCACAACCACACTTAGGCACATGCTAGTCAATCCTCGGATAATATAGTTGATCAGGCTATATCTTCCCAGTTTTGACTATATGTCTCTAAGTCTACTTGTGCTGCCCAACAATCGTAATACTTTTGTTCTGTCCTAGTGACACTGATTTTAGTATGAATGCAGGCATGTATACTTAATTAAATATTTTATTATTTAAAAGTATAAACTCTTGGTCAGAGTATTTTAATCCTATCGTATTTATAGTATGTATATCTTTTATGGGTTGATATACTCAATTCACTATAAACAATGCTCTGATACCAATCTGTCACACCCCAAAACCGAAACGACGGAATCGTTCGGGGGTGGAGGACGTCATGTACAGTATCACAACAATGCAAAGTAGTAAACAAGCAACAACATCATCCATTGCATTAATAATATAATTTTAATACAAGTGTGTTCTGTCAAGTTAAATAGACACCAAAATATGAATCAAAATAAAAGATGAGTCTTGAACGAGCTCCATCTTCTCAAAACCTGGCATCGGTACCTGTCTATTGGCGACCTGAGGATACAAGTTATTTTGAAAGAGAGTATCAGCTTTAAAGCTGGTGAGATCATAAGTATATTAGTGTCTGTATTTATATGAAAGTGTTTGTAAGATGTTTTGTAAGATGTTTTGAACTCTCCTAGAAAACCCTATGTTTCCTACTAAAAGTAGCCTTCTACCAAGGCATCTAGTGGTCGTGTGTGTGTCTCTTGTAAGAGTATGTATTTTCCCAAATCTGACTATCATTATCCAAAAACATAGTTTTTACATTACTGTATATTACGTGAATATCACAAAGTGAATGCAATGGGAAAATGAAATAGTACTGTAGTGTTGTATTAAGTAACTACTGCTGTACTAACTACCTTAAACAAATTGTAATTTAAAGTACCATGTGATCGGCCTGTACCCTGCTACCGACTATAGAACGCGACAATGTAAGATGTCGGAAAAAAAATGACGTTTGGCACCCGTAGACTTGCAAGTCCCACTATAGCGAGCAGCAAGGTGTAGGATAGTCAATCCAGTATAGATCTATACACAAACTCATATGCTCCCCACTTAAGGAGATTCTGGATACAAAACGGTCATGACAGGTAGTGCCATGCCCCGTTACGTGGCTCACATAACTATAATAGTATTCTTGTATATGTATTGAATGTACTAACTGTATTGTGTGTTCTCTCTCTGTCTAGTATGTATGTATGTTCTCTCTATATGGTATTGTATGTTCTCTCTGTATGGTATTGTATGTTCTCTCTGTATGGTATTATATGTTCTCTCTCTGTCTAGCATGTATGTTTTCTTGTAAAATATATAGTATGTACTAGCTGTATTGTAATGTATAGACTCATGTATGAACTGACTCATTGTATGTTCCATTGTTCTAGTAATAGTATTAGTAATTTCCTAAACTATGCCTATTGTAGCTTACTAGTAATGTGATTTCTATGTATGAACATATCTGTATACCTTTGCTACCCAAAGGTATTGAATAGAAAGAAGGAACTTTTATATCTATATACATATAGATGATATATAACTAGGATTCAAACGACCTTCGGACAAATAACCGATACCCTAAGTCCACAACCAAACGAGGAACAGGAGGTAAGGTGAGTTATCAGTCCTAAGTCCTTTCAATCCTACTTATATAACTATATCTATACAGATATACATTTAACAGAATATAAGTGCAAAGGAAATTGAATAAAAGTATTTGACATGTAAACGAGTTTGTTAAAGTATTGGACATGTAAAAGAGTTTGACAAAACAGTTTGAAAAGTAGTTTGTTTGATAACACAGTTTGAAAGTAAGAAATCCACTTGTTTGGTAGTTATTAATCACATGTGATTGATATAATAACTATAAAAGATCAACTTGTATCCCCCCCATAAAATCATTTAAAATCATTTAAAAGATTGATTAAGGGATATGAACTCACCTGTAGTGAGTGGTTTGGATGAACGGATAGTATAGGATGCTAAGTGTCAAGTGAAGACTTGAACACACACAAGGATCCTAGTTAACATATAATAACACATATATGTATTAAATTAGTCATTTAACAACTAATTAACCAAGTTAAGGCATCCTAAGACATGTAAAACACTTGATTTAAGTGCTATAAGTACTAAGGATTGCATCTAAGGGTTGTAGGACCTTGCATTTGAGTTTAGGGTTCAAGGGGACACTCTTTTGGAGTTTACGGTTTTGTGACCAACTCCTTTGGAGTTTACGGTCGTAAACCCATGAGTTTACGGCCGTAAAGTCATGGTACTTTTACCATTTTGTGTTTTGAAGCTTTAAAAGTCATAAGAAGCATTCCTACTTCAAGTCTAAGCCTTTGGAAGTGATTAGGGCAACATTTCACCCCTTTGTGGAGTTTACGGTCCTTGGACCATTTCTCCTTGGGTCTACGGCCGTAAACCCAAATGGTTTATGGTCTTTTTGATGTTGTTAAGTCCTAAGCACATCAAGGATGGTATCTAGACTAGTATCCAAGGCTTGGTAAGGGACTAGGGCACACTTTGGCCCCTTCATTAGGGTTTACGGTCCAAGAACATCTTGGACCGTAAACACCTTTGATCTTGTGTTTACTTGTGTTTCCTAGATGATTTAGAAGTGTAACAAGTCTTATAACAAGCCAAGGTAAGAGTACTTACTATGTAGAAGCTTGAAAGGGTGCTAAAAGTCCAAGAACACTAGTGTGTGTTCTTGGTGTTCTTGGTGAAACTAAGAACACTTGAAGATCTACACAAATGGAATGATTTCACGGATGAAATCATGTAAGATCACTAGGTTAAGTAAGATATCAACTAATTAGGGCTAGAAATACTTACAAAGTTGAAGATCAAGAAGGAAAATAGGATGATACTTGAGAGGATTTGAGTTCTAGTCTTGAAATGGTGAAAAAGTGTAAAAAATGGCTAAGTGCCATATTTATACCCCTTGGGGTTTACGGCCGTAAACACCATGTTTAGGCCGTAAACTCTAAACTCTTGGAGTTTTGGGACTTTATTGTTGCACAATAAACCCTAGGGCATCCTCTCTCCTGTTATCTCCTGAAGTACTAGGCTTTAGAACACTCAAACTGACTCTACACAGCTCAAAAGTTAGCAGAAACTGTTCTGACTTCAATTGAAGTGAATGGTTGTACAAAATAAAAATTTCGGGTTGTCACAATATATATATATATATATATATATATATATATATATATATATATATATATATATATATATATATGCACTTAGGTTAGTTCAAATGAAAACAATTGTATAATTGAGAACGCAAGAATAAATCTGGGCCACATATTTCTTTTTGCCGCGAAACTCTTCCGCGTACCGGTGCGAGGAAGGAATGTAATATTCATAAGTGAATATAAGGGTAAATATATTTTCGCATTTACCACTCCCGCCACCGCAATCACCATTGCCTTAACCACCGCTACGATCTCCGCCACCAACCGTCATATTCATATATGAATAATCACTTGAGAATAGACACATACTTGTTTATATATAAATATACTTATATATTCATATATTAATATACTTATTAATATATGAATAACTATATACCAAGGTTGCAGATATTGGGATTAATCGTGGATTAATCGCTTGGCGTTCTCCAACCGATTTGGATTAGGGGTGTTTGACGGTAATTGGTCAATTTCGGTCAACGACGGGCGTGGCAGTCTTAGCGGTCAACGACAGACAATGGTAGTCAAAATTATTCAAATGTCAAAGGTGGTCAAAATTAAAAAAAGGCTCCAAAGGTAGTCAAATGTCAATTTCGTCTAACCCTAGTATCGCATTTCATCTACGTTTTTTTCTTCTGTGACTTCTCTCTCAATCGTTGAAGCAAACGTAGGAGGTTACACCGGCGATATAGCTGAAGTTGACGCCCACCAGACTCCGACGAACCTCCATTGGACACCGGCGAACCTCCAACGAACAGATACTCCGGCGAAGCTTCAGGTATGCGATTTTTCTATTTCTCCTTGCACCAAATTCGTTTTTCTCCAAAAGAATGTTCGTATTTCTCGCATCTGAATTCTCCCCTATGTTTGCTTAGTTGATTTATGTATGTATTTCTTCGTATTTCTCCCATCTGAATTCGTTTTTTTCCAAAAAATTATTGAGTTAATGTTGAGGCAATACATCTGTGATTATGTGTTTGTCACTTTTTCCAAAAAATGTTGAATTCTCCCATTTGTTTGCTGGGTATCGATTTCTGCTACAATTAATCCATATGTTCTTCATATTTCTCCCATCTGTATGTATCTATTTCAGTATTTCTTGCATCTGTTCGTATTTCTTGCATCTGTTCTTGATTTATACAACCAAAATGCTTAGTGACTTGTTGTTGTTTATACAACCTTCTATTTTTGTTTAATCTGGTGCTTTGACTGCTTTCATTGTACATTTGTTTTTTTATGAGAATAAGAATTATGCTGATATCTAGTTGTTATTATGATTTTTGATGATTTGTTGTAATTCTGGTGCATGTTTGTTGTGTTATTAACTTATTATGATTTCTGAAGATATCTGTTGTGATGGTATGATTTTTGGTGCATTTTTGATGTATTTTTTTGGTGTATATAACAGTTTCCAATCATGACATCCAAAAATTCGACTTCACCATCGGTGGGATCAACCGCGATCGGTGCTCATAAACGGAACACAGATGATATTAGTTGGGAATATGGTTTTTGCTCGGATAAAAACAAGGTGGATACAATGAAATGTAACTTGTGTGGAAAAGTGTTTACCGAGGGGGTTACTAGATTGAAACAACATATTGGTCATGTGCCGGGAAATGTATGTCGATGTCCAAACTCTACAAAAGATGATCAATTGAGAATGCAAAATTTTATTAATGAAGGGAAGATAAAAAAGAAAGCTAAACATGAACATGATAAGGCCTGAAGATCGGAGGCGATACAAGTGTTAAATGATTTTGTTGAAATGGTTGAAATAGAAGATTCTTTTGGGTTGAAAGCACCAAGTTATATAGGCCCCATCCGCAAACAAAATTAACCATGAAATTATGAAGGGAAAGGGAAAAAAAGTTGATCTTAACGATGTTGTTCGGAAAGAAAGAATTTTAGCATGTCATAAATTCATTAGTAGGTGGGCATATAAAATTGCAATTCCTTTTCATGCATTGGAAGATGATAGCTTTAAAATGATGTTGGAGGTTGTTGGCCAATTTGGAACAGGGCTCCCACCTCCTACCACGTATTCTTTGAGTGACCCACTTCTAAAGCATGAGGTTGAAAGAACAAAATGTTTGTTGAAAAAAAACAAAGAACAATGGAAATAGATTGGATGCTCGATCATGACAGATGCTTGGTCTGATAGAAAGAGAAGGAGCATTATGAATTTATGTGTAAATTGAAGAATGGGTATCGTTTTTATATTATAAAAAGAATGTTCCAATGAATCACATACAAGCCAATACACATATGATTATGTGGAATCTTGCATTCAACAAGTTGGTCCCGATCATGTTGTTCAAGTTGTGACCGATAATGCCATGAATAACATGGGAGCTGTAAAGTTACTACAAGAGAAAAAGCCAACTATTTTTTAGACATCATGTGCGACACATACAATTAACCTTATGCTCGAAGGTATTTCCATTTTTTATTACATTATTTACTATTTTAGTTTTTTACATGTCTTATTTTATACTATAATTCGTTAATTTGTTATATAATCTTTTTTTTTCAAGGTATCGGTGGACTTCCAAGATTTAAAAAGAAATTAACCATCTTCATTTATGCTCACCACAAAACCTTGGCTATGATGAGAAACCACAACAAGAAAAGGGAAATCATCTGACCGGGAGTCACGAGATTTGCTTCCGCCTTTCTAACTTTACAAATTTTATCCGAAAAGAAGGAGCAACTAAAAAATATGTTCTCTAGTAACGAGTGGGAGGAATGAAAATTTTATGGAACACCTAAAGGAAGAGCCTCATATGGAACAGTGACAAGTCTTCAGTTTTGGGTCGGTGTGACACAATGTTTAAAAGTGTTTTCCCTTTTGGTGAAAGTCCTTCGAATGGTTGACGCGGATTGGAAGCTCTCAATGGGTTTTGTTTACGGGGACCTTAAACTAGAAAACTAAGAAATTATGAAAGCTTTGTGTGGTAACGAGAAAGCTTACAAGCCTATTATAGATATCATAAACCACAAGATGAAAGGTAGGCTAGATTGAAAATTACATTTGACAGCTTATCTTTTGAATCCTTATTATCATTATAAGGATTCCCAACTCCAACATGATCCCGACGTAATGGATGCGGTTCTTGAATTTTTTGATACATTACTTTGTGGAGATTTTGAGATGCAAATACAAGTCGCGATGATCTATTTGCCAAAATACAAGGAAAAAGTTGATAGATTTGGAGCGGATCTTGCAATTAAATGTTGTATGGTGAGCAATGCCGACTTTGATCCGGGTAATGTGCTTTATGTTTATTTTAGTAATCTATAAAATAATAGAATTTTATATCTATCAATTTAAGGAACTTACATAATTGGATCACATTACGCATTTGGATTTAGCTCAAAAGGCTAAGATTCAATGGGGGCATCGAGGGAGATGAAAACTCAGGATATTTTCATGGTACTACAAAATGTAAAAGGCGTCAAATGGCGATTCATGGTGTTTTAATAGATGGGGTGTGGATTGATGATCCGGGACTTGTGAGGGATGAATTTCGATCCTTTTACCAATCTCTTTTCTCGAAACAGACAGCACCGAGACCATTGTTAGATTCTCAACATTTCTCTATTTTGTCTGATTCTCAGATTAATTTTCTCCAGGCTCCTTTCACATGTGAGGAAATAAAAAAGGCTGTATGGGACTGTGGCTCGACAAAGGCTCCAGGGCCTGATGGATTTTCGTTTAGCTTTATAAAGCAATATTGGGATATTCTGGAGGATGATGTCGTTGATTTTATCATCCACTTTCATTCTTACTCTTCGATTCCTAAGGGTTGTAATGCCTCGTTCTGTACCTTGATCCCAAAAATTAGAGACCCGAAGTCCGTGTCAGATTTTAGACCTATTAGTCTAATTGGTTGCCAATATAAGATTATTGGCAAGCTTTTAGATAATAGATTGGTGGAGGTTATTGGTAGTGTGGTGAGTATGAAACAATCTGCTTTTATTAAAGGTAGACAAATTTTGGATGGCCCTTTTCTTCTTAATGAGATTGTTGCTTGGAGTAAGGCTTCAAAGAATCCTCTTTTGGTTTTCAAAGTGGATTTTGAGAAGGCCTATGATTCTATTTATTGGGATTACCTCATGGAGGTTATGCAGATTATAAGTTTCGGCTCTTTGTGGTGGGAGTGGATCATGGAGTTGTTGACTTTGGGTACGGCTTCTGTTCTCGTCAATGGTTCTCCGTCTAGAGAATTCCATATGTATAGAGGATTGAGACAGGGTGATCCTCTATCTCCTTTCATTTTCGTGTTAGTCATGGAGAGTTTGCATGCAAATTTGATTCTGGCACAGATGGATAATATGTATAGAGGCATTTCTATTGGTGGTATTGAGATGTCTCATCTATTTTATGCTGATGATGTTGTTCTTTTTGCTCCTTGGGATCAAGCAAATGCGCTTCATATTGTACGTATTCTCAGATGTTTCTATTTGGCTTCGGGTCTGAAAATTAACTTACTCAAAAGTAAGTTATATGGTGTGGGAGTTACAGTGGATCAGGTTTATAATATGGCCCAGTGTATGGGTTATATCTCAGATAATCTTCCATTTTGTCATTTGGGAATCCTAGTTGGTCAAAATATGACTAGAGTTATTGCTTCGTCTTCTATTATTGATCGGTTTAGAAGTAGATTGGCGGGTTGGAAAGCTAAAAGTCTTTCTATTGAGGGGAGACTTACTCTGATTAAGGCTGTGTTGGGTTCGATAGGCAGCTACTTGATGTCTGTTTTCTTGTTCCGGTAACAGTCCTTCACACCCTAGAGAATATGAGAGTTAAGTTTTTCTGGGGTGCCGATATGGATGATAGACGTATGCATTGGGTTCGATGGGACCAGGTTCTAGCTTCTCGTGATGATGGAGGATTGGGAGTCAGACGTATTTTTTCTTATAATAGGGCTCTTCTTATGCGATGGCGTTGGTGGTTCTTTCATTATCCATACTTGTTATGGGTCAGGGTGGTCAAAGTTTTGTATGGTTCAAACAGTCATGCTCCTCCTTTCATTCCGAGAAGAACTTGGACACGTCCTTGGAGTGGTATTATTCGCATGTTAAATGTTCTCAAGGATCGTGGTTTTGATTTTCAGAAAACTTGCCCTATTCGGATAGGAGATGGGTCTCAGACTTCTTTTTGGCATGATGTTTGGTCAGGAGATATCCCTATATCTACTTCATTTCACAGGATTTTTGCTCTGGATAAACACCATACTTATACAGTCAGAGAGCGGATGAATAAGGGTTGAGATATATGCCACTTTAGACGACCTCCCAGATGGGGTATTTAGGAGGCCCAGTGGGATAATTTCGAGAGGCAAATGCAGGGTGTCTATTGTGAAAACAAGATCGATGCGCAGGGACAAGGTTTGAAAACTCAAACCTTGAATGAATGCTTAAGATCAATGTCTGTTTACTAATAGATGTTCAAGTCAAGGCTGGAAAGACCAGTCAAGTCTTAGATAAAATGTTCAATAAACAATCAAGCTCTTAAATGAAGAACAATAGTAAAAGATCAAGGTAAAGCTAATAAATGAAGAGCAAGAAGAATGTTTTGAATATACTTGGAGTAAATACTAAAAAGTGAGTAAAAGATCCGTAGTTGACTTGTATTGAATGCTCCTATTTATAGGAGTGAAAGTTACAGTGAATTAACCCAAGAGTTTACATAAGACCGGACAAAAGACATAATTCTGACATTCTGATTGTCCTAATACAACTTTAGACTAAGTCCTATGAAACGTAACATCAAATACAAGACAAAAGTAATAAATGCACAAAGGACAAAAGGACTTCATTCCAGACAAGTATTATTCCGAACATGAAAGTTGGATCCGGATCAGCATGCATTCCGGACATGAGGATCAGCTCCAGAATGCCTTCATTCTTCTTTCCTTCTTAATTGGTCCGGACAGGTTTCGGACAACACTTCATTTCGGAATTCACCCACTTCGGAATAAGGAGTTAGGATTGCTAGAGGTTCACTTTCAGGTTCCAACAATCTCCCCCTAAGTGAACTTAGCAATCCAGCAGGCTTAGTTCATTTCTTCCTTCATGAAGGTGTAGGCTCTGAACAACCATTCTCGCACTGCAATGTACCACGCTAGTTGACTTACAAACTTTGCCTTGACCTGTTCCGAAGCATCAGACTTGGACGCCCGGGATATGAACTTCTTCAGAGCTTTGGTCTGTACTAGGTGTTTATCAAGGACTCAAAAGAAGTCCTTATTGTTTGTTCTTCTGGTGGTGTAGACAAACCCTAGAACTGGTTCTTCAATCGGACCATCTGCAAGAAGTTCAGCTTCCGGAAGAACGAAGTCGATCTTGGCAACGAATTGTTCGGTTCCGTAGAGGTGTGCAAGTTCGTAGTCACAATGGCAGAACTCAGCAACATAATCTTTAAGAAAGCTGATAGTTGCGTGGTAAAAACCCATACTGATGTCATCCTTTTGATTTTATCTGAAGTAAGCCGCTAGGGTGAGGATTTCGTTTGGATTCATTGAAGGAAAATCCGCATCAGTAACGGTCCGGGGAGTTGGCTTGTTCCGGAGGAGATGGAAACATAATAGAGGATAGTTCAGCTCAAATTTTACTAAAATTTTTCTTCCAAAGCCTTGAACTTTGGTGATCCTCTTCCTTGTCCACACTTCCTTGAAGGGTTGAGCATTCTTTTCATAGAAGGTTTTGAGCCTTTCCCGCTCTGTCCGGATGATCACTTCCGGATTATCGGTTGGGTGAAGCGGAGCAAACTTCATGTAGAATATGCTATAAGGAGAGAAAGGAAGATCCAGCTGATCAGTGTCATTTGTGGGAAGGTCATAGTACAGGGTTGGGATGATTTCCTGTGCTTGAAGAATGCCTTCACGGAAAAGAGGAGAGATGCCACGCATCGGATCAGGATTGTCTTTTAAAGCTTGAATTCGGATGCTGTCCTCTAATGCCTTATGAATTTCCTCCTGAGACCATCCATATTTTTGCTTGAGAGGAGGTCCGGAGTGGAAGGATTGTTGTTTGGAAGTCATTGGTTTCTTCCCTTTGTCTCTTTGAAGCGCATCAATGGCCAGCTTCATGTTTTCATTAATGGTGAATTCCAAAATGGGAGTTGGGAGTGGTTCTTCCGGAATCTCATCAGGGGTTCGGAGGGGAGAGCCCTGGTTGATTGGAGCTATTTTTGGTTCCGGAATGGGAGGTTGAACTGAAGGAGTGGCTCGGAAGGCTTGAGCGGTCAATATTGATTTTGACTTTGCCATTTTAACAGCCATTTGAAAGGCGTCCGGAAGGGAGGATGGCCATGAGACTACATACCAAATCCTCTTTTGTTCTTCAGTCGGTTCCTTCGGAATGGACAGCTTTGGAGCTTGAAGGCCAAGAACTACTTTGGGAGCTTCATTCGGAAGATATACTTCTTCATTTTCGCTTTCTTCTCCTTCAGTGATCCCTAGGATTCCGGAGACGATTTGAATGTCTTCATCTTCAGAATCCTCATCCTGGAGTGTGAATTCCGTGGCTGGTTTCCATCTTCTGCTTGGGCCTTCTCCCCCTCTTGCATCGGGCTGCAAAACCTCTTTCAGATCGTCAAATTTTGAGAAGACTTTCTGAAGTCCGGAAGCGAGTTAAAGAGTGAGAGCATCGTAAGCGTCAGCAGTGGGGACCTGATCAGAAAGATGCTTGAATGTGCTGCTGAGGATGGCAATCATCTCATCAAAATTCCTGTTTGAAACGTCAACAATGTTCCAAGTTGAACGGAGAAGTTTGATGATGACTTGTTGAATAATGAGGTTCATCTCATCCTTCTTCCGGATCTCCTTCTCCAACCGTTGAATTTGTTTTTCATGACGAACATGGGTCTGCTTGATTAGGTCGTTGGTGGCAGAAACTAGATCATCATGGACCTTGAGCATTGAGGAGATGGTGTTGAGATAATTTTCCACCAAAGCGGCGTACTTGGAGTCAATCTTCTCAATTGTGTGCTTGAGCCGGATAGAGATCAGCTGATCAAGATGGGCTTCTCTTTCGGCAACTGATGGTCCGGACTGTTGGGAGAGAGACTGGAGAATGACATCAAGTTTGGAATCAAGTCCGGAGACTTTTTTTTATCCAATTTAGAGTTCAGCTCTGTTACGGATGTTTCCACGGAAGCCACTTTTTGCATGGTGTCAGAGACAGTGGTTTGGATCTCTAGAAGAGCGAAGGGGTCAATGTAGTCACCAGCTGAGGATTCCGAATCTGAATCAGAGTGTTGTGGAGGAGGTTGGTATACGTTCTGATTTGAAGAGGGACTCGGTTTGGTTGCGTCAGCATCTTCTTGATGTTTTGAGTTGGAACCGCCATCCGAAGTGGTAGAGGAGGAGGATCCGAAGTCATAGACAGACTTGGATACGGATGCCTTGGAGTGGTAGTGAATTGAAGTCATGAGATGTGCATCCGGAATGGTTTTTGCCTCTTCTTCCAGCATGATTTCTTCAGAGATTTCTTCTTCCGGATCGGTGTGGAAAATACTTTGATGAGCGGTGATTGGGGGTAGTTCCGAGGTGAGTTCATTGATAGCATCAACGTCAGTGGGAGGAACATAGGGCAGATTGCTTTGGATGGCCTTGTTCCTCATGGAAATAAGCGTGGACTCCACCTGAGCTATGGTGAGATCCGGACGTTTGGATGCAGCCCTGTTCACAAAATCTTCCCATAGGGGATCGTTAACACCTGGTCGTCCTGTACGCCTTCCGGGTATCAGACCAGTTGAGGCTTCCGACGGTGGAGGGACTACTCCATATCCGGACAGCTTGGGGTCCGGAACAGTGGTTCCGGAGTGTGTGCGTGTGTTTTTGAAACATCGAGGTGTGCCTCAGATGAGTGGGTAGGAAGGGTGTGTGGATGGCCAGAATCAGCTGGAATGTCATGGGTGCCCTCCTGTTGAGAGGGGGCACTGACTTTGGTTTTCTTTTTGGCCTTAGGCTTGGTAGGAGAAGCCTTTCGTTTGGCTGGTTTCTTGATTTTGGGTCTGGACGTAGTTGGATTGGCCTCTTCCGAGATGGGCTCAACAGAGACAGGGGTAGGTTGTGTTGGGTCGAACACAACCGAAGTCTCTAAATGATGTTTCAAATAAGGGGACTCGAAAGGAATTAGGGCTAACATGTGGTCCGGAAGTCGTCTGACCGGACCAAAAGAAGATTGGTCTGGAATCCTATAAGATTTACAAGTTTAAATGAGACACATACCTCCGGAGGGATGGTGTTAACCGGAAGCGGTTCCGAAAGCTCCTTGAAGACTTGTTCGATAGTCAGAGCCTAGAACCTAGGGCTTGAAATTTCATTCGGCTTCCTCTTGGTAGCAAACTTGCAGAAGTCTTGCCACAAGACCTCCGGAAGATCAACAACATTCTCGCGTCCGGAGTAGATGCTGAATACGACATTGAGCCAGTCCTTGCTTAAGGTGTCCGTTCCTCCATGCTTTCTGGACAGTCCCCTGAGGATGAAATGCATCAAGACAGTCCATAATCCGAACACTGCAGTCTTCTTGAAGTCTTTTCCTCTGTAGTCTTGAGAATATCCAATGTAGTTCAGAAACGTCTGAAACTCTTCAGACGTTGGCTCAACAATCTTGAAACCCCTGGGGTTAGCCTTAACACCAATCGCCTTGAGAAAGGTCGATTTGTAGATTGCAACTGTTCTGTCACCAAGAATTTGGATCATTAGAGCACCATTGTCAAGTTGAATGCTGGTGTAGGCTCAATGAAGGTGATGAATGGAAAGTGGCGGTTCAGGGATTTTAGTGAGAGGAATGGAGATGGGATGGTTTTCAATGAACTCGATCATAACTCTTATCGATTCATCATAATCTAGTGGGTTGAGAGAAAAGAGTTGTGTAGTGTCTCTCAAGAATGGTTCTGGATCGGCGGAGGAAGAGGAACCTTTAGAGCCTTTGGAGGATTTCTTTCTAGCAATCGACTTCTTTGGAGTTGGGGCAGTTTGAGTGTGTTCTGGAGAGGACGCCATTGTTGCAGGTTATGAGTTCTTGAAGAACACGAAGAATAGTGAGAGAATTTAGGAGATTTGAGGGTTTAGAGAGCGTAAAGAGGTAAAAGGGGTTTTGAAGAGGTATTTATATGTAAGGTAAATGGGTCGGGTCAAGAAAAATGATTAGGATCCGAGAACAAATGGGCCGCATTTAATGTTTGGGAATGAGATTTGACAGGTGAGGTGAAAGGGCAAGGTAATTTGGGGCCAAAAATGGAAAATTTCAACCGTGAATTCGATATCTAGTTTAGGGGGCATGCAATCGTGTCACGTAAATCGAGGAGGATCGGATAAGGATCTTCCTGAAAAGTAACCGTTGAAAAAAACCGTTTCGCCTTATTACCTTTTGGTATTCCGGATGAGTTGTTCCGGACAGTGTATGATCCGGAGGGTAAGAGTTGTGTTCCGGAGCATACTTGTTTGAAAAGGGGCCCGGAGCCAATTTTGAAATTCCGGAGCAATTTGAAAATTCCAGTGCACTTTTTGAAATTCCGGAGCACATTTGAAAATTCCAGAGAACTTTTGAAATTCCGGAGCATATTTGAAATTTCCGGAGCACTTTTGAAATTCCGGAGCATATTTGAAAATTTCCGGAGCACTTTTGAAATTCCGGAGCATATTTGAAATTTTCGGAGCACTTTTGAATTTCCGGAGAACTTTTGAAATTCCGGAGCATATTTGAAATTTCCGGAGCACTTTTGAAATTCCGGAGCATATTTGAAAATTTCCGGAGCACTTTTGAAATTCCGGAGCATATTTGAAATTTTCGGAGCACTTTTGAATTTCCGGAGAACTTTTGAAATTCCGGAGCATATTTGAAATTTCCGGAGCACTTTTGAAATTCCGGAGCATATTTGAAAATTTCCGGAGCACTTTTGAAATTTCGGAGCATATTTGAAAATTTTCGGAGCACTTTTGAAATTCCGGAGCATATTTGAAATTTCCGGAGCACTTTTGAATTTCCGGAGAGGAATTCTGGAGTTCGATTCCGATCATCAAGACAATGGTGGATTAAAAATGACAAACAAACAAGGTGAGCTGTACAGATTAACAAACTCAAGTGAAGGTCAGAGATAAAGATAAGTAAAATGATCCTATGTATTCAGAGAGAAAGTAGTTCCGAAAAAGAAGATCAGAACTAATTTTCTTTCAAAATACGTCTATCAGAGAGAACAAGTCTCTTGAAAGAACTGAGGATCTGGTATCATCATACCCATCTTGTTCAGAAAACCGTTAAATTTGGTTTCGTCTAGTGCCTTGGTAAAGACATCAGCAATCTCATCATCAGATGGAACAAAAATGAGTTCAATGTTACCATTCAAAACATGATCTTTTATGAAATGGTACCGTATGTCAATATGCTTAGTCATGGAGTGCTGAATTGGATTGTGAGAAATCGCAATAGCACTTTGAGAATCACAATAGATAGGAATGCGTTGAAAACGGTAACCATAATCCAAGAGTTGAGATTTCATCCACAGAACTTGAGATGTACAGCTGGCAGCAACAATGTATTCAACTTCGGCTGTAGAGAGTGCAATGCAGTTCTGTTTCTTGGACGACCAACTGACCAATCGACCACCTAAGAATTGACAACCACCTGAAGTGCTTTTCCTATCGAGTTGAAGACCACCATAGTTTGAATCTGAGTAGGCTTGAAGAAGGAAGCTCTCATTTGCTGGGTACCACAATCCGAGACATTTTGTGCCTTTAAGATATCGAAAGATTTGTTTCACAGCCAAAAGATGAGACATCTTTGGATTGACTTGAAATCTGGCACATAGACATGTTGAGAACATGATATCCGGACGACTTGTTGTGAGATAGAGTAAAGATCCAATCATTCTGCGATATTTCTTTTCATCGACAGGAACACCAGAGGGGTCGGCAAAAATCTTGTGTCCGGAGCCCATTGGTACCTTGGCAGAGGCACAGGTGTCCATTGAGTATTTCTTGAGGAGTTCGGAAATGTACTTTTCTTGGTGAATGAAGATTCCTCTGTTAGTCTGTTTGACTTGGAGGCCAAGAAAGAAGCTTAACTCCCGATTCATGCTCATTTGGAATCGATTGACCATAAGTTTAGCAAAATCAGCAACCATGGATGAATCCGTAGATCCAAAAATGATGTCGTCCACATAAATTTGTACCAACAATAGATGTTTTCCATTTGATCTTCGAAATAAAGTGGGATCTAAAATTCCTCTTTGAAAACCTGAGCGTTTGAGAAAATCAGTGAGGGTCTCGTACCATGCCCGAGGAGCTTGCTTGAGTCCGTAGACAGCCTTCCGGAGTTTATAACAATAATTCGAAAAGGAAAGATTAATGAATCCGGGGGGCTGTAGAAGGTACACTTTAGTGTCAAGTTCACCGTTAAGAAATGCACTCTTAACATCCATTTGGTAAACTTTGAAGCCTTTATGAGCTGCATAAGCAAGAAAGATTCTGATGGCTTTAAGACGAGCAACAGGAGCAAAAGTTTCGTCGTAGTCGAGCCCTTCTATTTGAGTAAAACCTTTAGCCACCAGTCTTGCCTTATTTCAGATGATTACTCCTGCATCATCAAGCTTGTTTCGGAATACCCATCTTGTACCGACAACGGGATGATTCTGGGGAGGAGGCACGAGAGTCCAAACTTCATTTTGGTCAAATTCTACTAGTTCGTCTTGCATGGCTGTAATCCAGTCAGCATGCTCCAATGCTTCCTTGATGGATTTGGGTTCAACCATGGATACGAATGCTGAGAAGTGACATTCGTTTTGAATATTTGTAGCAGACCGAGTCTGTACACCAGCATTGGGGTTACCGATTACTTGGTTCGGAGGATGATCCTTCGTCCAAACATGTAATCGTGGGAGTTCTTGTGCAGCCGACGAACCGATATCAACATTGGAATTGATTTGCTCCCTCTGAATAGTTTGAGTGTTGGGATGATGCTCCCCCTGAAATTCTGAACCTGAAAGGTTGACATCATCATCAGAAGGGAACTCAAAGAATTGTTCATTTTCATCATTGTTGAGCGGATTGGAGTCATCGAACTCAGCAGCTGCATCTTGAAGACCATTCACATTTGATTCAAGAGAGGGATTGACATTATTCTCCCCCTCAACTTGAGAAGGTTGAAATGGAGTAGAATAAAATGGAGAGAGACTTGGGATCGGACCGGAGACATTACGAGAGAGTGGAACTTCCGAAGATGGGATTGGAATGAGAGGAGGTCTTGATCGAGATTCCGAATCAAGAGCGGTTTCGGAATGACCAAACAGAGTTTCAAAGTCAACTTCAAGAATTGTCTGAGGGTTCGGACATCCTGGCGGAGGAGCATCAGACTCCATAATGTGAGTTGTAATGTGAGTAGGGCCAGAATTCCGAACGAAGTTGTCATTGAAGGTAATGTCGAAGCTTACTTCCAGAACACGAGTTCTCCGGTTAAGAACTCTATAAGCTTTCGATTTTGAAGAGTACCCAAGGAAAATGGCTTCATCAACTTTGGGTTGAAACTTGGTTAGCTGATCACGGTTGTTCTTGATGATGCACCTGCATCCGAAGACATGTAGAAATGAGATAGTTGGCTTCTGACCATTCATTGCTTCGTACGGTGTCATGTTGAGACGTCGATTGATGATACTCCGATTTTGAGTGAAGCAAGCAGTAGCTACGGCTTCAGCCCAGAGGTAGAGTGGTTGATTTGCGAAATTCAGCATGGATCGAGCAGCTTCAACGAGAGTTCTATTGCGTCTTTTGACTACACCGTTCTGTTGTGGAGTATAAGGAGCGGAGAAGTTGTGGTCGATTCCTTTTTCTGTGAGAAAGTTCTCAATGGTGGAATTAGTGAATTCCGAACCATTATCACTCCGGATTCTCCTAACTAGGAGTTTTGTAAGAACTTCTATTCCTTTGATGAAATTTATGAGCTCTAAGGCTGTTTCGGATTTCAGCCTTAGGAAGAAGACCCAAGTGAACCTTGTAAAATCATCAACAATCACAAGAATGTATTTCTTATGATGAAGACTCTATACAATGCATGGTCCACAGAGATCAATGTGTAGAAGCTCCAGTGGTTCCGAAATGGACTTTTTGATGATAACAGGATGACCCTTCTTTGATTGCTTACCACACTCACAAGCAGCACAAAAATGATCATTTTCGAATTTGAGAAGAGGTAAACCTCTTACCATTTCACCGGATACAAGATCATTCATATACCGAAAGTTTAGATGAGCGAGCCTTCGGTGCCATAACCAACTTACGTCAGGAACAACTTTGGAGAGAAGGCAGAGTTGCGGTTTTCCAATAATCATGTTGATGTCGAGCGGGTACATGTTCTTGTTACAAAGCGACTTTATTAAACACTCTTTGCGGTCTTCGGTCATTACATAGCTGTACTTTTTGCAAAATTCAACACGTCGATTTGAGTCAGTGAGCTGAGCAATACTTATCAAATTATGTTTTAGATCAGCAACATAAGCCACGTGTGAAATAGATAAGTTTCCGTTAGTGAGAGTTCCATAACCACAGATTTGAGAGTTGGAGTTGTTTCCATACGTCACGTAACCAACATTTGGAGAAAGCTTTAAATCTCGCAGAAAATCTTTCTGCCCCGTCATGTGCATGGAGCAAGCACTATCAATATACCATATTGTTTCTTGCTCCGAAGCACAAAGTGCCTGCAAAATTAGTGAGTGATGGAGTTTTTAGGCTCCGAATTAGACTTTGGGACATAGGCATGGGCTTTGGACTTTGATTGTGACTTAGGAACAACTTTGTGTTTTTGGGTGATATTTCTGGAATTCCTTGGAAACAGACAGAATGCTAATGTCTTTTCATCTATCCAGTAGTCATATTCAATGACTTGAATGTTCCGAATTACTTTCTTCGGATTTTGGACTTCCGGAGGGTTGGTATTGTTGGTTTCCTCCGGAATTGTTGTTTCAACAAGGGGAGTTTTGACTTTCCACACACAATTTTTCTTCGAAGATTTTAAGGATGTTTTCTTTTCATTTGAGGATTTTCTTGATGACACATTGTTTTTTGAAAGATTTGGTTTAAAAATTGTGGCATCAGATTTTGCAATAAGGACAGATGATGCATTATGAGATTCTATTGGAGTATTTCGGACGGATTTGGTCGCTACATGAGTTTGAGACTGAGATGAGCTGACGACTTTCTTAGATTCTACACGATCAAGAGGTTCGGAAGGTCTTTTGAGAATCTTAGTGGGAACAAAGGAGTTTTGACTATGAGTGGAGACATGAGAAATCCGGGATGAACTTGATTTAGAGTTAGCAAGGAACCTGGAACTTTGTCTAGTCTTAACTTCCTTTTTATGAGCATTTCGAGCTTCTACTTTGGGATCTACAATATACTTCCTATTCAGCATTGGTTTTCTCTTAGGATGAAATGAGGATTTTGAGGTTTGTCCTACGGATGGATTCTTAAACTTAGGAGTAATGGGAACTAATCTAGTTTTTGAGATAATTAAGGAATCCGATTCACAAGAATCAGAGGACACACAGCTTGAGACTTCAACTTTATCATCTAAGGATGCCCATACAACCTCAGGGGCAGTGGGTTCAGTTGTCACCAGATCAATTTCTTCAATCACACAATTGTTCACATGATTACTTTTCAGAACATAGTCTACACAATTTGTAAGACTTTGATGAAAAACCATGGTCTGATTCAGGTCCAGGTTTGTCAGAGGCGGAAGAGGTGTGGAATCAGGACATGTGACAACAATTGGTTTGAACTCAGGAATTAGGGACTCAAGATGGTATGTAGTCTCCGGAAGGGGTGACAAGGGAGAGACAGGGGTGTCCGAATGTTTGATGTTCGGAACCTCTCCCATAAATGTCAAATGTTGTAATTCCTTCAAGGGGCTGACAACTGGTTTCGGAAACTCGCTTCCGAGACCAGGTGCTTTAGACCATGGATGACGAAAGTTATGTGTCATCCGAATGTCCGCTTCAAGCATGTCAACAGAGTTATGCAGAACATCTATTTTTGCATTGAGACGTTTGTTATCAACAATTAAAACATTACGTTCAGAATAAGTGATTTCACATTTATCTTTCAAAATGATACATTCATCGTTTGACATTAAAAGCTCATGCTCTAAAGACTCGATTTTCAATTTTTTATCCTCAAAACGTAACCTAAGACGACTTAGTTCACTGTCCTTCTTCTCACTGGCTTCTATGGCAGACTCATAGGCTTTATAAATGGTGTTCATATCTGTTTGGATTTGGGTTAGATAAGGTTCATAAAGAGATAAATCAAAATTATTATCAAAGATCATAAATTTTACCTGCTGAACGATGCTTCGGCCAGGTGGATCGTTGGTGGCCATGTAGCAGTGGTGAGGTTCAGTGATATCATCATCATCTTCGGACCCAGAAGACCAGTATCCTTCATCACATTCAACTGTTTGTCTAGCCATTAAACACATGTTTCTTCCAATTACCATGTCATCATCATCTCCGGATGACCAATATCCTTCAACATCTCTAGAAACCGTTGTAACAAATGCTTTCTCACTTTCAGCCATTTCTTGTGCTCTTCGGACATAGTAGGCTGAATCCTTGACTTTTGGTGTTTGTGGAGCATCAGCCAGGCAATCTTTGGCAAAATTATTTGCATGTCCACACTTATGAAACACAATCTTTGGTTTGTCCGATTTGGAATTCTGAGAGGGTTCTTGAGCAGTGTTTGGTTTAGTGATGTTTGGTTTATATGCTGGAGGATTTTCGGAGGTTGGTTTAGGTTCCGGAGTAGAGTGAGGTTGAGGCTTGTTATGGTGAGGATCATTGAATCGGTTTTGGTAAGGTTTGTAAGAGGAGTTTAATGGATGTTTGTACTTCATTGAGAGTAGGGCGAACTCCTATTGAAAACGGAGTTCAGAGTTCATGGCTTCAAATTCATCAACCGTTAAGGTTTGTGTGGGTAAGGTAGGTGCAGATGTTTGAACCGGTGGAACAATGGGTGTGAAGGGATCCGAGGTAGGTGAGTTCGGAATGGTTGGTTCAAAGGAACTGACAAGGGCAAGAGGACTTCCAGAGAGTTCCCTTATGTTTTGAGCAATATTTGACTCATGTCCTTGAAGTTCATCAAAAAGTTGATAGAGCTTTAACTTTTTCAAGGAACCATCGCTTTAGAGACAAGATTTCACATTTCCCCATCCTTTCCCGAGACTGTTGATAAACTTGAGATTGTACTCCAAAGGAGTTCGAACAATCCCATGAGCAGTCATGTTGTTGACAACGATTCGGTAACGACTGGAAGCAAATGCCACAGATTCACCTTGAGTGGTAGTGAAGGTGTCGAAGTCGTTGACAACTGAGGTGAGGCGCTTGTCCTTCATGTTTTCGGAACCTTCAATTAGGTCCTGAAGAGTGTCCTATATCTCTTTGGCATATTTGCATAGCTTGATATGCTCGAAGAGTGAGGGAGGAACACCAAACACCATTTCAGAGAAAGCAACTTGATCAGCGTGCAGCTTATCGATATCATCAGCAGTTAGAGGAGCTGGGCGAGTTTCATCTTCACGCATGACCTGAGCAGCTGCATCTCTTACAATTGTTCTTACAGGAACATGTGGACCTTCAGTGACGGATCTCCATATTTCTTCACCTTTATCTTTGGCAATTAGAAATCTTTCCATTCTAACTTTCCAGTGATCATATTCTTCCACAACTAGTAATGGGGCACGTGTAGGGCCACCCACACTATTTGCAATTTGCATTGAAATCATTTGTTGAGGATTAGAAGCAGCCATTGAAGTTAAGATATCTTCAAGCTAAAGTGGTATATAGAAGAACTTTTATCCTTGACACAGAAATGGTTGAAACACCAAGGTAATTTCAAACCAACTATAATCTGATCTTTATGGATTCAAAGGACAACCACTCAAGCTCTGATACCAATTGTGAAAACAAGATCGATGCGCAGGGACAAGGTTTGAAAACTCAAACCTTGAATGAATGCTTAAGATCGATGTCTGCTTACTAATAGATGTTCAAGTCAAGGCTGGAAAGACCAGTCAAGTCTTAGATAAAATGTTCAACAAACAATCAAGCTCTTAAATGAAGAACAATAGTAAAAGATCAAGGTAAAGCTAATAAATGAAGAGCAAGAAGAATGTTTTGAATATACTTGGAGTAAATACTAAAAAGTGAGTAAAAGATCCGTAGTTGACTTGTATTGAATGCTCCTATTTATAGGAGTGAAAGTTACATCGAATTAACCCAAGAGTTTACATAAGACCGGACAAAAGACATAAGTCTGACATTATGATTGTCCTAATATAACTTTAGACTAAGTCTTGTGAAACGTAACATCAAATACAAGACAAAAGTAATAAATGCACAAAGCACAAAAGGACTTCATTCCGGACAAGTATTATTCCGGACATGAAAGTTGGATCCGGATCAGCATGCATTCCGGACATGAGGATCAGCTCCGAAATGCCTTCATTCTTCTTTCCTTCTTAATTGGTCCGGACAGGTTCCGGACAACACTTCATTTCGGAATTCACCCACTTCGGAATAAGGAGTTAGGATTGCTAGAGGTTCACTTTCAGGTTCCAACATCCATCTGGATAGTGTTAGAGTCGAAGTGTTGTAATTAGTCGAAGTATGTTTTAGTGTTTTCGAACATTTTTGTAATCTATTTTACTAGGGCATTGTATTCGAAGCTTAACGCTTAGTCCTTAGTATATTTTTTGTACGCTTTCCTCTCCTATAAATAGGAGTGCTTACTAGGGTCATAGTAACGGAGTCTTTACATAATTATCATTTGTAATCTGTAAAACTTGAGAGCGTAATAGAGCTGAAACAAGATCATATTTACATCTGTGTTCAAATCTCACAATCTTACATTGATCATAAAACTCTGATTAATTTCATACTCGATTCATTACTTCTTCAATTGGTATCAGAGCAGGAATCATATCTCTGATCTGATTTTCACGTTGTTCAAAAGGTTTTTAAATTAATTTTTGATTCAAAAGATTCCGCACTTTTTGAAAGTGAAAAATTGTCTAGATCTTAGTCTGTGATTCGATTATGCATTTGAATCATTGAATCAAGTGTTCTACTAGTGATTCTGATTTGAATCATATAGTTTGTTGTCAAATTCTCAAAGTTTCTTCAAAAATTCTCAAGGATTTATTCCGTACATCAATGGCGTCTTTCAATCTTAATTCCATGACTTTGTTTTCTCATCTTCTGGGATCATCCACCAAAATTCCTATGCTAATCCCTGAGTATTACGATCAATGGGCTGATCGTATGCAGGGTTATCTCAATGGATTGGATGAAGAACTGTGGAATTGCATTTCTGGCAATCTCAATCCACCAACGAATGTTCAACCCATTGGATCATCTTCTGGAAGTTCTGATGTTGAAACTCAGTCTGATCGTCTGAAAAAGCTAGAGAAGAGATGCGTGAGAGAGCTAAGAGGTGCTTTGCCTCCAGTTGTTTACAACTATGTGAGGAGTTGAACAACTGCAAAGGAAATCTGGAACAATCTCAAGGAGAAATTTCAGGGGAGTGAGAAGACAAAAGTTAACTCTGTGAAGCAATGCTTAGTGGAGCTGAAGGATTTCAGACAGAAAGATGGTGAAACGATTGAAGTTTACTACGATCGTCTTAATGAATTAATCTATCGATGCAATCGATATGGAATCACCAGATTAGCCATGGAGTTCAATTTAATTTTTGTTATGGGTCTTCGTAAGGAGTGGCGTAGTGTGAGCATGATGGTTAAGAATCAACAGAGCTTTGATACGTCAACTTTGAATGATTTGTACAATCAGCTGAAGTCTCATGAAAGCGAAGTGAACGAAATTGCTGAAGAATTGAAGGCAAGTTTGGGAGGTCCACTAGCTTTGGTTTTGAAGATCTCTGAAAAGGAAGCTGAGAAAGATGTTTCAGATGAAGACGAAGGGTTCATCATGAACTCAAATGATGAGGCGATTGCTTTCTATTCAAACAATTGTGTGAAAAAGTTCTTCATAAAGCCTTTTAATCCGAAGACAAAATCATCTGATACAAAAGGGAATTTTGTGAGTAAAAGTGCTGGGGATGAGAAGAAAAAGGAAGAGAAGAAAGATACGAATTTTGTTGAGGGTAAAACAGAGAAGAAGTTAAAGGGAGATGCTGGGATTGATTGTCATTACTGCAATGGGGCTAATCATTTAGCTAATGATTGCATGCTAAGGAAGAAAGATGAGAAAAAGAATAAGACAAAGGATGAAGCGTATTATGTGGAAAAGTTGGAGGAGGTGCGTGCGAAGGCAAAGAATCTTTCATTAGTTGCTCGGGTGAAGAAGAAGAAGATGGAACCTATCAGATTTGGTCATCCGGGTCAGACGATGAGGAGATGAAGAATCCGACGCATGGAGCGATGTATGCGAAAATAGAGGAGGACTCAGAGGATGAGGAATTCGAAGTGAGAGGACAATGCTTCGTATCAAAAGCTGCTGACAAATCTCCGATGACCACAAAGGTACGTAATATTCTTGAATCTTTCAATATTCCAGTACATGCTTATAATTCTGAATTAGTATCTTTCGATGAAACTGTTACTTATTTTGATTCAATTGTGGTGTCTGCTAGCAATGAGGCTAAGAAGCTGTCTATGCAGTTGTTAGAGACACAGAAGAAACTAGATTCGAAAATTACTAAGATAGATTGTTTAGAACTTCAAATAACAAATATCATGGTTGATAGGGATAATTTGTCTAGTGAAACTAAACTGTTGTTAGCCCAGAGAAACATTTACTGTAATTCGGCTAAAAGATTGTATGGGAAATTAACTGAACTACATCATTCGTTGCGAAATCAGTAAAGAACAACATAGAAAATTGCTCCCATTTTTAGCTTATGAAAGAGCTACGGTAGATAACATTTCATATGATTGTGAAAAAGAAATAGCTGATTTTAACAAAGTTCCGAATGATAAGTATAGATATGGAATAGTCAAAGTTGATGAATGTCTTGATGCGAATGAATTAGTTAATATTGTGAATGATACTTTGACTAAATCTGAACAAATTCAAATTTTGAAAAAGACTGAGAATTCAACGTCTGATTCTCAATCTAATTTTGCTGATATTGAAGATAATTCTGATAATATTAGTGAAATTAGTGAGCTTGAAGATATTGATTGTTCTCAGTTGTCTGTTGTTAATGTTGCTTCAACATCTAAAGGGAAAGAAAAAGTTAAGGATTTGATGGTTGAAAATGAAACTGATATACCTTCAACTTTGAAAGTTTGTGAAATGAACTACGTGGATCTCAAAGACAGCCAAACTGATGATAGTGATGATGAAGATGAAGAGAAAATTTCGAAAGAAAAGAAATCTTCAAAGGAAGAAGAAATTCCTCGAATAGTTGTTGATCAAGTGTATGGTGATACACAAAAGTTCGAAAAAGTAATGAATGAAAAATGTGAACATTATCTTGAAACGAATACAGTGGTTTATCCAAATTTCAAATGCACAGATGATGTCATTTTTCCAAATCAAGTTTTCTTCACAACTGGAAATGTTGAGAATATCAAACCAGAATTAAAGAAGTTGGTTGAGGAGGACAATTCAAAAACAACTGAAGAAGGTTTTTTCGCAAATCAAAGCATAGTTGAAAACAACTTAACAAAGAATTCGTATGTATTTCAACGTCAAAAACCACAAAGACAATGGGTTGAAAAATCAAAACTTGAAAAAGAGAATTCAAAACCTGTTGAAAAAGAAACTGAAAAAGTTGTTAAACTAAATTCTAAGGAATTTAAAGATCAAATTGATAAATTTTCGAAGGAAAACAACATTTCGAAAAGACAAGCAAGAAAGAAAATATTTTGGCAAAATGTTGAGTCTCAAAAGATGTCTGAATCACAATCAAACAAAAATGTTTTCAAAGCTAAAAATTCCTATTTTTCAACAAAAACCCAACAGTCATCTCAATCAATTCATACAAGGTCTAAAGTGAATAAGCAACCAAAGTTTTCGAACGTTTCTGAAACTAACAAATCAAGAGCATTTTCAAATAAACCTAATCCAAATCAAACATTTGTTCAACGACAAAATTTTAAATCAACAGGAGATTCATCATATGCTTATTCTTTTCTAACAAATCCCAAAGTTGATTTTGTTCCTCAAAAGCCAAATTTTCCTAATCATACGAAGAAAGAAACTATGAAAACGTCACGTGAAAAAGGAATAACTTCAAGGAAGAACATTGATCATTGGCTTGAAGGCAAAGGAAAGATGTATCAGTCGAATGCATATTCAAAGGAGCAAATTCATGAAGCATATGAAAAATATGTGAATACTTCTTCGAACGGAAGTTCATCTTCTAAGGATTCAAACATCTCGGTCAAAGCTTGGAAACCAGTATCAAAGGCAAAGAATGTTCATTCTCAAACTCAGAATTCGAAGGGTAGTGTCAGTACACATTCGAAACCATCAAACACTTATGTTTCGGTTCCTTTAGATGATGAAGTGAACTTAATTGATAGTCTCAAAACCAAAGTTTGTGATTGGGTTAAAAGTTCTTCATTACATTCGAAATTAAAATCTAATTTCCAAGGACCCAAAAATCCTTGTGTACCTAAATTTTTCCACTGATTGCAGGTATTGAGTGACGAGCAATATGATAACAAGTGGTACATTGATAGTGGTTGCTCTCGTCACATGACTGGGAAGAAAGAAAATTTACGAGATTTTCGAAGTCTCAAAAATGTTGGAGTAGTAAAATTTGGGAACAATCAAAAGTGTCAAGTCAAAGGATATGGGAAGATCACGAATGGACAATTCACAGTGAATCGTGTTGCATATGTTGAAGGTCTTCAACATAATTTGATTAGTGTTTCTCAACTTGTTGTGGGCACTGGAAATCAAGTTCTTTTAAACGAATAAGGAAGTATTATTTCGAATGTCAACACAAACGAAGTATTACTGAAATCCAAAAGGAAAGGTGACATGTTCACTCTGGACATCAATCCTATTGTAGGCAAACCTGCTGTATGCCTTCTTTCGAAAGCCACATCTGATCTAAGCTGGTTATGGCATCGAAGACTTTCACATCTCAACTTTCGAAACATTAATAAACTTGTGGTACAAGATTTGGTAAGAGGTTTACCTGTACTTAAATTTGACAATGATTCGTTATGTGCAGCTTGTAAAGTTGGCAAGCAACATAAACAAGGTCATCCAATAACAATAGATTCGAAAATTGTCGCACCTCTGGAACTTTTACATATTGATTTGTGTGGTCCTTCGACTGTTTCAACTCTCAACAAGAAACGGTACATTTTAGTTATTGTTGATGATTTTTCCAGATTTAAGTGGGTTTATTTTCTCAGGCTTAAATCCAAAGTTACACAAATCATGATTGATTTTATCAAAAAGATGGAAACGAGATTAAAGAAGATTGTTCGAAAGATCAACAGTGATCATGGAACTGAATTTAAGAACAATGTTCTTGATTCATTTTTGGTGGACAAAGGGATTTCGCATAATTTTTCATCTCCTTACACACCACAACAAAATGGTGTTGTAGAACGAAGGAATCGCTCACTATGCGAAGCAGCAAGAACCATGTTGGCATATGCGAATTTACCTCAATATCTTTGGGCTGAGGCAATATCCACTCCATGTTTTACTCAGAATAGATCTTTCATACACACGCGTTTTAATATTACACCATACGAAATTCTGAATAATCGTAAACCTAATGTGAAATTCTTTCATGTTTTCGGATGTAGGTGTTTTATTATGAATCTCAAGGATCATCTTTCAAAATTTCAAGCAAAAGCTGATGAAGGGTTTTTTCTTGGATATTCGCACAATTCTGTAGCATATCGTGTGTTAAATAAGAGAAAACGAAAAGTGGAAGAAACTTTCAATCTCACATTCGATGATTACTATATTAAACAAAATGAGCATAAATTTACAAATCATCCAATTTTACAAGAAACACAAGTTGAAACTGAATCCTTACAAATGGATGATATTGATTATGATTTGATTTTTGGAATTTCAGATCATGTAGTCGATGTTGAAATTAATGCTCCTGATAATCACATGCCAGAATGTACGAAGTTTACTGATGAATCAACATCAACTCCTCAAGAAGGCGACAATATGCAAAATAATTCAGTGGAGGGGGAACACTTGGATTCGAATACTTTAAATGTTGAAGAACATTCTTTCGAGGGGGAGAAAGAAAGATTGAATGCTGATGTTGAGGGGGAGCATAGTGTTGAGGGGGAGCATAATGATGATGTTGATGATGCTTGTTCAATTGCAGGTTCAGAAAACGATGAAATGTACGAAGATGCACCTTTGGAATTTGATCCAGCATATCCACCAATGGAAAAATGGACAAGAGATCATCCGAAGGATCAAGTAATTGGGAACCCACAAGAGGGGATTTTAACAAGAGCTCAAATTCGTGCAAAGAATGAGGTACTGAATACTCATCAAGAATTTTGCATGTTCAATGTTTTCATCTCTAAAATTGAACCAAAAATAGTTAAGAATGCAATGGAACACTCAGATTGGGTTGTTGCAATGCAATCTGAATTGTCTGAATTCGAACGAAACAAGGTTTGGAGATTAATTCCTAAACCTGAAAATGTTTCGATTGTCGGGTTAAAATGGATTTTCAAAAATAAAACCGACAAAGATGGAAATATTGTTCAAAACAAAGCCAGACTTGTTGTTAAAGGATATTCACAACAAGAAGGAATCGACTATAAAGAAACTTTTGCCCCTGTCGCAAGACTCGAGGCGGTTCGTATATTTCTGGCTTATGCAGCTCATAAGGACTTTGATGTTTATCAAATGGACGTGAAGTGTGCATTTTTAAATGGAGAGCTTGAAGAAATAGTTTACGTGGAACAACCTCCAGGTTTTATTAACGAAGAATATTCAAATCATGTTTATATTTTAGATAAGGCAGTTTATGGTTTGAAACAAGCACCACGAGCATGGTATGCAACTCTTACATCATTTTTGAAACAATCTAAATTTAAACAAGGATCTGTTGATCCCACATTATTTCGAAAGAAAGTGGGGAATCATCTTATGCTTGTTCAAATTTATGTTGATGATATTATATTTGGCTCAACTGACCCTGTCTTGTCTAGAGAATTCGAAGATTTGATGAAAAGTAAGTTCGAAATGAGCATGATGGGAAAAATCAATAATTTTCTTGGTTTAAATATTCGTCAAAACAGAGAAGGGATCTTCATCAATCAAGAAAAATATACGAAGAATCTGTTAGAAAAGTTTGGATTGACGAATAGCACGAAGTTACGAGTACCTATGGCAACAGGCATCAAGTTAACACCATCATTAGATAAACCTGCAGTTGACATAACTCTTTATCGAAGCATGATTGGTTCATTACTTTATCTCACAGCAAGTCGACCTGATATAATGTTTTCTGTGTGTAATTGTGCCAGGTATCAGTCAAATCCAAGAGAGCCACATCTCATTGCTGTGAAGAATATATTTCGTTATCTTAAAGGAACAATTTCGTTAGGATTGTGGTATCCTTCGAAAACTGGATTTTTTGTACAAGCATACTCAGATGCAGACTTGGGTGGTTGTAATCTTGATCGAAAAAGCACAAGTGGTGGATGTCAATTTCTTGATGGCAAATTGGTGAGCTGGCAGTCGAAAAAGCAAACATGCGTATCAATTTCCACAGCTGAAGCAGAATATATGGCTGCTGCTGCTTGCACTTCACAAATAATATGGATCCAAAGTCAATTACGTGATTATGCAATATATATGAAAAAGATTCCATTATATTGTGATTCTCAAAGTGCGATAAGAATTTGTCATAATCCTGTGCAGCATTCGAAGACTAAACATATAGCTCTTCGTTATCATTTCATAAAAGATCACGTGGAGGATGGAAATATTGAAGTACCTTTTGTGAAAACAACTGATCAGTTAGCTGATATTTTCACAAAACCTTTAGATGAAAAGTCACTTGTGAGAATAATAGAAGGGCTTGGAATGATCGATGGAAATTTTGGTCCATGCGAAAAAGAAGAATGATGGGTGACACAGAATAAATCAGAGGCGCTGAATAAAAGATAACGCAAAGTCATTCAGCATTCAGCGGTTACTGTTCATGGTTAACGCTTCGACCGCTTCGAATTCGCACGTTTGTCACTTATTTTAAGTGTTGATTCAGTGGTTACTGTTCATAGTCAACGCTTCGACCGCTTCGAATTCGTACATTTATCACTATAAAATTTCGTCTGTTTGCAAAAAGTTTTGTATTTCAAATTTTTGAAAATTCAAAAATTCAAAAAGATTTTCTTTTGTTTTGTCATTTCATTTTCGAAAAATCAAAAATCCAAAAAGATTTTCTTTTGTTTTATTACTTCATTTTCAAAAATTCAAAACTCCAAAAAGATTTTAGAATGCTTTGTCATTATTTTCGAAAAATCAAAACAACAAAAATATTTTGATTCTTGCTTCTTTTTAGTATTTTGTTGCAGATTATCATGACGCTACAGAGGGGACTTGGCATGCAGTATTTGGGTCAGGTATTATTTTTTTGTATGAAGTGATAAATTTTTCATCATTCGAACTAGTTAGGTTGTCCCTAGAAGCATGCTGCTGCATGTTGACCAAAGCCTCCATGACTCAATGTGTGTGTACGAAAGCCTTAATGAAATAATTCATACGAAAATTTCTTCCCAATCAGGCTTATATTCACATTAGTCTCTGAGCTACCTTACTCTTCTCAAAATGAGTTAAGAGTTTACTGTTTGGTCCAAAAATATAACAGAGGTACTTTTCGTGTCTTAAATCCATCTTTTTCATCAAAATTCTTACACGATCACACACGAAGACATATGTCCGAGAGGTCTCTGATCAAACCAATCGAGACTTAGACATATCAAAAATCAGTGTTTGTGATCTGACATCATGAGACCGTGATGAAAGTGAAACCCAATTTTCATACTATTGTTAAGGAATTGACGGAGAACAATGTTCCAGATATTCACGAAACTTTTGTTTCTGTACCCAAATTCGAAACTCCAAATCATATTCATTTCGAATGAGTGGTCTTGATCAAACATTCGAAACCCACGATGTTTGTTACCCAACAAGATCCAGCACACAAATTTTTTTCTTGAATATGATTTCAGTGTGAGTTTCATTCGAATATTCTCGTAATGTTAAAATTTTTATCAAAGCCAACTTGTCACTGACTACACTGGTCAAACAAGTAATTTCTGTTACAATTCATCACCTTATGTTAAGGCTGATATGTAACGAAATTTTTAAGCCACCTATGTAGCCTTACAAAAGATGCCCTTCGAAACTTCTCTACAAGTTTTCGATTGTAATTCACGGGAACATACACAAGCTGTTGATCATCTCTCTTGATGATTAACGAAGCAACCTTTGCCCGGGGTTTAACTGCATTCGTGTTTTTGACATCACAAAATCCCAAAATTTTTATTTCATTGTTTCTTGTCTAACTTTCTTTGGAACACTGCACTCACGAAATCCTTGAGGTTTTGAGTAATACCAACTCAGGCTGATGATTTCGAACTTCTGGCGTATGACTTCGCTTTTCAACCCAAAAGTGAAAGAGCCTTGCTTCCATACGAAGAGTCCTAACGGTTACAAATCATCTTGGGGATAACAATACAGGCTGTCTGTATATGACGTATGGTATTCTGTCCGGTTCTCTAGGAGATGTGACAGTTCCTTTTTTGACGCATGGCTACTTTTACGCAGTAATGGTCCGATTTTCAAGGTGCCACGTCGGATCTCATTAAATGTATCCCGCTTCAAATTCAAAAATCAGGGTAACATATAAAAGGGGATTCAAGGGTTCATTCTCAGTTTACGCGATCAACACGAAAAATTCCCAAATTTTCTGTTCATCATCATCCTCAAACCCTAACAATGGCGACTTTTGCTCATGTCGATTCTCATACCACTGAAGATGCTTCTTCATTACCGATCATGAAGATTTAGGCTACAAACTACTACTTGGAGGGTGAAGTTTCTCAGTACCCAAAAGAGATGAAGATGCTAATCGTTGCTTTGAAGAATTCTGTTTTGTCAAAGGCGATGTTTAACTCTTTCTCGGTTCCATTATCCTGGCTTTCACAAGCAGGATCAACTGCAACATACAACAAAGCTTCTGATACGATCACTTTTCATCTTCTGAACGACAAAAAGGTCAGGTTATCCAAGAAAGTTTTCTGTCAAATTCTTGATATCCTGAATACGCCTCCATATGTTGCTGTTACTTTTCCCCAAATTGTTCACATGTTCAATGAGATGGGTTATCAGCCACCATTGTCCAAGATAAGTGATTTTAAAAAGTCTGGTCTTCCACGACTCTGGAATTTCCTGTTTGGGATCTTTCTAAGGTGTTTAACTGGGCGTTCTGCTGGTTTGGATAAAGGAAGGATGGAAGTGTATGCCATGGTAGCTGGTATATATTATGATCTTCAAGTCGATTATTCTACTCAACTATGGAAGGAATTTCAAAAAGGAGTAGAACACACGAATGCCACTCACGGTATTTCGTGTGCAAGATACTGGAGTCTGATTCTGCAACATTTTTACAATATGGAAGGAATTTTGGTGGCCAATGATGAAGAAAGAGCAGTTTTCCAACCATACCACTATCCGAAGGATGTCACTGATAATGCTGATATTTTTCCATCAGTTGCTAGAATTCCAGATGCTATGCTTAATAGAGTTAATCCTTCGAACTCTGTCTTGGTAGCATATTTGCAGACAATCGATTCTACAATTGAAACGGGCAAACTCCTGGATATCGATGAAACAAAGTCCAAAAAGTAGAAGAATATTGAAACTGAATCAAAATCTTCGAAATCTCCGAAGAAGAAGCCGGTGGTTGTTGAAGTATCTGTTACTGAGACTCAAGTGATTGAGCCTATCATTGAAGAATCACAAGAGAAGGTTGTCATTCCTTCGAAAACAGGAATGTTTCGAAGAATTAAAATGAAGTCCTCTCATAAACGCAAGTCTCCTACACAACAAATGATTTGAAAACCCCAAATTACACATCAAGGTGTGTTAATTAGAGAAGTACCAGCACCTGTTTCTCCGGTGTCGAAGAAAAGGAGGGTTGAGGATATGGCAAAGAAGTTGTCAAAGAAAAAGAAGAAGAAGGCTCGAAAGTTGGTGATTTCCACTGAGTCGACTGAAGATGATGCAGAAAGAATTCCAGAAACTCCAGAGTTCACTCATCTCACTACGAGTTCCACTCCTGAGAAGATAGTTATCATACCACCCGAAGTTTCGATTGCCAAATCAGTTTTTGAGGAGGTTCGAACTTCAGGCATCCCTGCACACGTATCTGATACGGATGCAAATGTCGATATGGGTGAAGGAGGTTCGAAGCATGAAGATCAAGGTTCTATTATTTCTACTCCTTTCGAAACTATTGTTTCTGTCTCACCATCAACTTTTCCCATTACATCATCCACTCATTCTCCAACATTCGAACATATTCTTGATCAACCTTTTACTTCAATCTTTTCTTCACAATCTACTGAGCCACCAAAATCAACTTCTCCTATTCAAGAAACCATTGAAATGGAAACAGAGACAGATAATGAGGGATTTGGTGGTACGTTCGAAGAATTGGAGTTTCATGAAGAGGAAGAGGAATTTCCTGATCACATGTTGATGACCATGAAACAATTTAAGATCTTAAATCAGAAGTTGAATTCCATACTTTAGTCTCAAGCAGATCTGGGGGGTGTTTCATCTGTTTCTAGTTTGGAGATTGACTCTATGCTCAAGATGTTCGAAGCCAGGATGGTGAGCAAAGTATCAGGAATGATTAAAGATTCTGAATCTCGAGTCTTGGAGAAAGTTGATCTCAATGATCAAAACACTGAAATTCGACTCAATTCTCAAAGTTCGAAATTTGCTAGTGATTTGAAAGAATTGAAGAATGTAGCAAAGGAACGACATGTGCTTTTTGTTCAAGATGTGAAGAAGGTGCGCGAAGATGTCAATTTACAGATTCGTGAACTTCGTGAAGATATGCACAAAGAAATAGTCAATGTTCAACAAGATTATGCTTCATTGAATCAGAAGGTCGATATAATTTGTGATGTAGTCACAAGATTTGTGAAGTTATATGAAAATTTGAGTCCTCAAATAACTCAAATTTCAACATTCGAAAATGCAAGTTTTGAGGAAGTGATTAAGTTACTCAAGGAGTTAAAAGAGATTTCCGAAAGGCCGGTTTCTTCTTCATTGATTACTCCAGATTTTTTATCTCAGAAGTTTGTTCAATTCGAAGCTATTCTAAATAAGCAACTTGCACCGCTCTTTCGCATATCCAGTCTTCTTCCCACAACAACTGCCCCTCCTGTTTTCATAGGGGTGCAAGGGGGAGAAAGGAAGTCAAGTGAAGAAGATGCGAAAGTGGTAGGCAAAGTATTTTCTTCGAAAATTCCTACAACAAAACCGGTGATCCCTACAACAAAACCGGTGATTGTTTCTGCTGAACCAGTGACTTCAACAATTGTAACAACATTACCTATTACAAGAACGTTTTCCAAAGGAATTGTAATTGGTAAATCTTTGGAAACTGGTGGGAGTGGTTCAAAACCAAAGGAGGTAATAGATAATCCAGCAATAAAAGACAAAGGGAAATCGATTCTTGTTGAAAAATCGAAAGATGAAAAGAAGGTTGAAGTAGAGGCTGAGATTGAAAAGCTCAGAATTGTTCAAAGTATAATGGCTCAGCGAGCTAATGATCCGAAGGGAATGGACAAAGGGGATCCAGCTAAACATTATAACTACGAGACAATTGAGGCCAATGTTGCTTTCAATCACATGTACACATTCGAAAAGAAACCAAAGCAAAGCTATTTGGTCACAAATACTGACACAAGCCAACTGGTTTTCCTGATAAACGAAATGATGTTTATCATGCCACAGTTCAAGGCAGAAGGGAACTTTAAAAACAAGGATGATGGTACACACATGAAAATACGTTTTCATGCTGTTCTTGGAAAAGCCCCTGAAGATGTTTGGTCTTTAATCAAAATAAAGAAAGTGATCAGTATGAAAAAGGATGTGGTTTTCGAAAACACAGTCCAAAACTTTAAATACGTGGTTGCCAGGGCAGATGGAAAGATTTGTGAATTTACTGTTGCTGATTTTCCATTGATGAACTTGTATGATCTCATACAAGTTGCATTGCTTTTAAAAGACAAATCATTTTCATTCCTACAAAACGCAGATCCAGAAGAATTCAAGATTGGGGTTGCTCACATCAAAATCTTCATCGAAAATTACTATGAGTGTTTGGCAATGACTGCTGTAGAGTTAGCAACTGCTAAGGGAATGGAAATAAAAGCTCCAATGGCTCATTCGAAGACTCAAGCAGAATTAAAGAAATTTGCTGATGGAGAAATTTGTCTTAAGCCATTTGGAATAGTATTTGCTGGAAAAGACAAAGCAGGAAAAGCTAAACGTTTCTTGTTCCAGGCAAGTGAAGTAGAAAGGTACTCAACGTCTCAATATACGAACTTAATTGTTCATATGAATCATTGCAAAAAGAATAATGAAGGAGACAAGAAGGAGTTGAAGAAGATTATCTCATGGTATACAGAGGTTCGTAGGGTGTTGCTGTACTCCATCACACTTCTTACAAACTGAAGACTTCGACTATGATTACAAAGGGGAAGATTGTTAGAGTCGAAGTGTTGTAATTAGTCGAAGTATGTTTTAGTGTTTTCGAACATTTTTGTAATCTATTTTACTAGGGCATTGTATTCGAAGCTTAACGCCTAGTCCTTAGTATATTTTTTGTACGCTTTCCTCTCCTATAAATAGGAGTGCTTACTAGGGTCATAGTAACAGAGTCTTTACAGAATTATCATTTGTAATCTGTAAAACTTGACAGCGTAATAGAGCTGAAACAAGATCATATTTACATCTGTGTTGAAATCTCACAATCTTACATTGATCATAAAACTCTGATTAACTTCATACTCGATTCATTACTTCTTCAGATAGTAATACTGATAGATTGGGGTGGTCTCTTGATATTTATGATGTTTTCTCAGTTTCTTCAGCTCACTCTTTTCTTGATAGTGGGTTGATTACTTCGGGTGATAAAGCTACGAGATGGAATAATTGGGTTCCTATTAAACTCAATATTCTTATATGGAGGGTGAAGCTTCGGAGTATTCCTACGAGAGAAAGACTTTCTTCGAGAGGGATTGTGGTGACATCGATTATGTGTCCTATCTGTTTGTGTTCATTGGAAACCATTGATCATCTTTCCGCAGGTTGCCTTGGTTTGATGGATATATGGAGATGTATTGCTATTTGGTGGGATATTCGTCTTCCTAATCAAATTTCTGTTATTTCTCTTATTTGTTAGTTGGATGTGGTCATGTTGAGGGAAAGGGCGCATAAGATTTTCGATGCTGTTGTTATGACAACGTTTTAGTGCATTTGGAGTTTCAGAAATGCTACCATATTTGGAACGGTTCAACCTAAAAAAGCTTTGCTTTTTGACGATGTTATTGATAAGGATTTCTTTTGGATATCGAATAGATGTAATAAAGCTAAGTTAGATTGGTCTACTTGGCTTCAAAACCCTTCTTCTATTTTCATGTAATTGTTTGTTCTAGCTCCTTACTAGTTTAATAAAATTTTGCTGTTCCAAAAAAAATAAAAAATAATGTGTTTTTTCTTTAAAATTATAGCAAGATGGTGGGGACTTTTTGGTGGCTCAACTCCTCATTTGAAAAAGATTGCAATGAGGATTATTTCTTTAACTAGTAGTTCATCGGGTTGTGAAAGGAACTGGAGCACGTTTGAAGCGGTTAGTTATAAATTTGTAATCTTTAAATATCAAGAACGTTTTTAACCTTTTGTTATGTGTACTTTTATAGGTACATACAAAGAAACGTAATAGATTTGAGACAAATAGATTTAACAATCTTGTGTATGTTCAATTCAATGCTAATCTAATGGAAAAAAACAAAAAGAGAAAAGATAGGACTTTGGAAGTGCTTTTAGCAAATGATTCTCACATAGCTCAAGAATGGATGATAGATGGAGATGATGGTGATGGAGATGAAGTTGACCCCGAATCAGTGATGGAAGCAATTGATGAAGCTCTTGGGACTAATAATAATCAAGTACCCCATAAATGGTCAACACCGAGAGAACTTTTTGATGAAGATTTCGAATCCGACAATGAGGAGCAAATGTTTGAAGAAGATGAATGTGAGTCGGATGAAGTTCAAATAGTGGAAGAACTTGAAGTTTAAAAGAATATGGACATTTAAATATATGAAAACTAGGCGAATCCTCGCGCGTTGCGCGAGAATAGAATTATATAGTTAAAATAATAACTTTTACCAAATTATTATTTAGTATTTCTACTTTGAAACAAAATATTAGTAGTAAAGCAAACATATAGTTAACATATTAGTTTTATTAAACATTATAGTTTAATTATTAAATCATTGTGATATATACAATTATTTGATAATTTTATAAACCGTTTAAAATTGTGTAAATTATATATCAAATGAATGATAATATAACGGGTAACAAAATGTATAAACAAAAATATGAACTGCAACTTTTAGTAACATAAAAATAGAAAAACATCTATTATAGCATTTGTATAAAAAAGATATATATACAACGAATAATAAAAAATATGAAAAATAAACACTATAACTTTTAATAACATAAAAACACTAAAACATCTATTATAACATTTATATTAAGTCTTCATATTTAAATCACAAATCTCTTCAAATACATTAATGTTTTTAATGAGCAAAACTTTACAACCTTATAAAAGAAAGGAAAATAAAAAGTTATTAGTGATTACTAATTAATAATCATAAGTTAAAAACTCTTGAGTTGTAACTAATAAATATACATAAATTAGAAAACTCTTGAGTTGTAGTGTGAGTTTCAAATGAATGCGGTACTTGGAAATGTATATTTATTATTATTATTATTATTATTATTATTATTATTATTATTATTATTATACTCGTCTAAATAATTGGTTTTGATGCATCATTTTAATCCCTTCAAGTATTAAACATAAAGATATTTAATTATAAATTTATAACATACATAAGTGCATATACATGTTAAACAAATCACATATAATATATATATTTTCGTAAATTTCATATGTAATTCTTGTCGTAGTAATATGGATAAATTACTTTCATATGAAGAACATATCATAATAAGTCTATCATAATTACATATCAAATGTTCAAAATTATGTTATCTTTTAAATATTGTCTTTTAAATATGTTGTGTAGGATAACCCAACAAAAAAATAATAGAAAATAAACTAATAAAAATAGAAAAACTACAATAAAATAAATAAGAGCATTGGGTGGTTGAATATATAAATAAAGATGTTACATAAACATACATTTAAATCAAAAGAAAAAACTAACATTCGTCAACTTTGCTCAAACAAAAAAACCTATATTCATTTTATGAATCTTCTTTCTTCATTTAACACCATTCAATCATAGAAACTTGATGACAATTATTCACTAACCTCCAATCAAAATCTTTTTCTGGAAAAAGAAGAATCAGAAAGATATTCCAAGCAAAACATTGATGTTTAGAGAGTCACATTCAAGATTGAGTAATACACACAAATCACATATAAAGATTAAATGAGAAACTGAATATAAAGAAAGAATAGAAAAGTTTCATTTGTTTTGGTTGAAAGAAAAAATCATATTACAATTACCATCGATGCGACATAACCCATTTCTTCAAATCATCATATTTGGATCGTGAATGCTTCAACTATATATGAAAACTTTTGAATCACAATATCTTCAAATCCTTCTTACATGTAAGATTTTATATAACACAAAAGATACAAAAGATTGACCTTTTTATAGTAAACTTTTCACTAAATGCTAATTAAACATAATATAAGTTATAAAACTTTTGAGTGTTAAATCATAATTAAGAAAACTTTTGAGTTGCATTAGTTAAAAAAGGGGGTTTCAAATGAATGTAGTTTGAGAAAGTTAAAAAAGGGGGTTTCAAATGAATGTAGTTTGAGAAAGTTAAAAAAGGGGGTTTCAAATGCATAAGGTTCAAGAAAAAATGCTAGCATTATAAGTATGTATGATATGTGTTTCTATTATTATTAAACTTATTTTGGACTTGTAATATGATGGATTATGACTTAAATGTTTAAATACTAGTTATGACTTTTTTTATGGTTATTTGCTTAGTATATATTTAATTTTTTATTAATAAATAATAGTCCCCGATTAAACCCCGTCCAGACCGATTAATCCCTTAATCACAGTCGACTACCGAGCTACTGTCGAGCGATTTCTGCAAGCTTGCTATATACTTATACATATATGAATATCCGTCATCGTCACCAACATCTTTTCCTCCCACCGACACCACCACCTCCGTTGCAACCACCACCGTCATTACCACCACCACCTCCGCCACCAACCGTCGTATTCATATATGAATATTATATGTTCCGTCGTCCCGATATGTAGGAGCGCTTAAATGGTAGATTTAAAATATGTCAGAATATACTTACCTTTATATTCACATATGAATATTGCGTTCTTCCGCCGCGTCGCTACGTTGGAGAGTTTTGCAGCAAAGAGAAATATGTGACCCAGATTTGTTCTTGCGTTCTCAATTTCATAATTGTTCTCATTTATATATATATATATATATATATATATATATATATATATATATATATATATATATATATATATATATATATATATATATATATAATATATATATATATAGGGAAGGGTTATTTGGAAAACAAAAAAACCCTAAAAAAACCCTAAAAATCATAAAAATGCATAAAAAAATACCTAGAGATCACAAAACTTTTTTTTTGACATTTTTTATGAAAAATCGCAGGTTTTTAAAGAAATTCGCTGAAAAAAATTTTGAATTTTTTTTTTATAAAAAAAAAATTGATTTTTTATTTTTTTTAGCGAATTTTAATTAAAAGATGCGATTTTTTATAAAAAAAATTCAAAAAAAGTTGTGTGATCTCTAAGTATTTTTTTATGAATTTTTATGCATTTTTAGGGTTTTTGTTTTCCATAGAACCTAAACCTATATATATATATATATATATATATATATATATATATATATATATATATATATATATATATATATATATATATATATATATATATATATATATATATATATATAAGGGGCATACTACCCGTTTCTGTAAGACACCGGCATAGCCTAATGCCTAGACCCCCGGAACTGGAGTACGTCAGACTTGCTATGGGTGTGGTGAAACCGCACACTACAAGAGGGATTGCCCGAAGGCAAGAAATGCTGGCAACACAGGAAGAGTGCTAGCAATGGGTCAGGAGGAGGCATTAGCTCCCACCACAGTCACGGGTACGTTCCTCCTCGATAGCTCTTATGCATGCATTCTCTTTGATAGTGGTGCGGAGAGGAGTTTTGTTAGTCATAAATTCAAACACTTACTCAAACACAAACCACAATCACTAAACGAAACATTCACTGTCGAGATGGCTAACGGGAAGAAAGAGAGCACTAACGACATATTTATAGGCTGTACCCTCACTCTAAACAACCAATCTTTCCCAATTGACCTTATGCCGTTCTCCATAAAAAGCTTCGATGTAATCATCGGCATGGATTGGTTAAGTCCTCATCGTGCTGATATTCTATGCTACGAAAAAGCCATCCGCCTTAATCTGCCAAATGACGAAGCCCTCGTCATCTACGACGACAAACTCAGTTCGAACCTTCGTATCATCTCGTCCATCAAAGCCCAAAAATACATGTGAAAAGAGTGTCGTGCATTCCTAACTCATGTTGTCAATGAAAAAAAAGAAGTATAAGACCTCGAGAGCATTCCCGAAGTCTGTAATTTTCCTGACATCTTTTCCGAAGATCTTCCAGGAGTTCCTCCTGAACGCCAAGTCGAGTTCCGAATCGACTTGATTCCTGGAGCTACCCCCGTAGCCAAATCCGCGTATCGCCTAACACCAACAGAGATGCATGAATTATCCAGCTAATTAAACGAACTGCTCAGTAAGTGTGACATCCCCAAATTTCTCGGCCAGAAAAGACTGATTTAAGTTATACTTTTAAAATAAAATCAGAGTAATCCTTTTAAAAGATGTTGCAGAATTTGTTCCCAAAACAAAACATGATAAAAATTTATGAAAACCTTTCTTTAAGAAATATATATTTTCATTTCATATCAAAACCTCAGGATGTCATGTTCCGATATAGATCAAAAGCATAAACAAGACATTATAAGCCTTACAACAGTTATTTACAACTACTGGCCTATAATCCCAAAATCACTCATCATCATCATCCGACTATGCTCGGGGTCCACTACCTGTAATATAAAAAGCTGAGTGGGTCAGACTTGGGAGCCTGGTGAGCATATAGGGTTTTCAACCCACAATAAATAAATTTATTATGCTTAAACATCAACAATCAACCAAATTACCCCAACCCCATTATCTTATTTATTTCTTAAGGATTTACCCTAAGATTCAACTATCACTCCTTCCTAAGGATTCATCCTCAGGAATAGGCACGAAGTCACATCGTCGCCACGGTTTATACAACATGCACTAAGTCCATAGCTGTCAGGGTTTATACAACATGTGCTAAGTCCATAACTCTTATTTATCGACAATATTATTCACGGGAATCCCCCCCCTGCAATACATGTCAATGGGTTTTTAGAGTACAGATGATGAACATATAGTTCACATACTTACATGTTGCGAGCCTACTAGTGTTCCACAGATCATCTAGAATAGACCATGGTTGTCATCCATACTCTGCTGAATGACGGGGGCCAACGTTTGGGTAAGTGATTCTCTCATAATTCACCACTCACCCTCAACTCATGATCTATATCACTGATCATCTTATTTATCCAACTCATCTTTATCATACACCCACTATTTCATCCACCCATGTTTTAACCAACATTTTTTGTAGATAAAAATACATATACAGTTTAAATTATTTAAAAACCTGTATAAATCATTCCTTCAACATCCATCTCAAACAAACAAACAATATATATTCACACAACACGTATTTTATATAAAATACTTCATATCTATGTGTAAGGTGAAAGTAACTACACACTCACTTGATTTGATGATAATCGGGCAGGACTTCGTTTCCTAAAACAATCGTTTCTAATAAAACCGGGAGTTTTATTAAGAAACCGGGCTCTACGAGGGTCGAGCTTCAAAACCGAAACAATAAATTTCTCGGGCTTCTCGGGCACTTCGGGGCGTATTTCAGGTGTTTGGTTTAATACCGGGGCTTTGGGGGAAGTTGGAATGAAAGAAATATTGAAAGAGGGGTGTAAAATGACAAATTTCCAAATTATCCCCGGGAGGTCTCACACCCTTCTATTTATAGGGGCGAGGCTTCTGATCCAACAGCTGAGAAGCTACCAGGTGGCAGCAAATCCGAAGAGGAGGCACATGGCTCGCACGTGCGAGGGTCCAGCTGCTGACCTTTGATTGGACCGAAGTCTAGGTCCGAGGTTTGGATCCGAAGCAAGAGGGAAGGGAGACAGGTGGTGCGAAGGTCGGACACGCGACAGGTGGTGCGAGGCTCGGACGAGGCTGCATACGCGTCACTCCTCGGATGCGCCACGGCTTCGGATAACTCAGCAATTTCGGACACATGGCACGCATGGAGCGAAGGTGACGTGGCCGAAGCATGACTATGCGAATTTTCTCGATTTTTGTGCAAAAACTTCTAAAATCCATAACTTTCGCATACGAGCTCCGTTTTTGACGTTCTTTATATGCACGCGTAGGTAAAATTACGCTCTACAACTTTTGTTTAGACTTCGTCGGCTAATTTTGATTTTAATTTTTATATTATTATTTTTAACAGGTCGGGACAGGAAATCCGTTAAAAATTCATAACTTCTTCATCCGACGTCCGTTTTCGTCTGTCTTTTTACCTTTGTACTACTATTGACGAGACCTTCGATTCTCATTTAGGTTGTGTCGGCTAAAAATCACTCGGTCTAAAATTCGAGTTTTTAGCTGTCTACTGCTAAGCTGAAACTTAGAAAAACCATAACTTCCTCATACGAAGTCAGATTTGGGCGTTCTTTTTATACATGCTCTCGGTTTGACGAACACTACGACTTTCGTTTAGATCACTAAGGCTAAAAAGTAGTTTATCAAAAACTCACTTTTTACGTCATTCGGCATAGTGCCGGTTTTGTCGCGAAACTTCGACAGGTCATAACTTCTTCGTTATAACTCGGATTTCGGTATTATTTATATATCCGTAATCCTTGTCACGACGACTACAACTTTCTTAATAGATATCAACTTTATCTAATATTTATTTTCGACGCTCATTTTTATTCTTAATTAATTAAATCCTAGTAATTAAGCATAAAACACATAATTCACATAATATTCACATAATTCCTTTTCATTTCTTCAAAATGAGTTACAAAGGTTAACCTAGACTATTATGTCAATATTAATGCCTAGCCTAGAAACACGGGCGTTACAATTCTCTCCTCCTTAGGATGATTCCGTCCCCGGAATCACACATCAACAAACAACTGCGGGTAGCGACTCATCATGTCACTCTTACGGTCAACGATTGCCTCAGGTTCTTCAATTAACCTCTTGTTTTCATCCAACCTTAATTCAGAAATGCGAATTATGTCGGGCACATCTCCCGTGAACTTTCTCAAATAACACACATGAAAGGTATTATGAATACCCTCCAGTTCTTCCGGTAATTCTAGCTTGTAAGCTTGATTCCCGATCCTCTGAAGAACTTTAAGTGGTCCAATAAACCTTGGACTCAACTTTTCCCTTTTTACCAAATCTTATAAGTCCCTTCCACGACGAGACTTTAAGTAAAACCGAATCTCCAACTTCGAATGATATCGATTGTCTTTTCTTGTCAGCATAGCTCTTTTGACGATCTTGAGCAGCTAACATCCTTTCCCTAATCACTTTCAACTTTTCAGCAGTCTGATGGACTATTTCAGGTCCCATAAACTGCTTTTCCCCAGCTTCCAGCCAACATGAGGGCGTTCGACACTTTTCTCCATACAAAGCGTGATAAGGTGCCATCTTAATGCTCGAGTGAAAACTATTATTATAGGAAAATTCTACTAGAGGTAAGTGTTCATCCCAGTTACCTTGGAATTCCAGGGTACATGCTCTCAACATATCCTCTAACGTTTGAATTGTTCGTTCGCTCTGACCATCGGTTTGCGGATGGTAAGCTATACTCAAACACAACTTAGTACCCAATTCCTCTTGTAGACTCCTCCAAAACCTTGAGGTAAAACGGCTGTCACGATCAGATACAATCGTTAACGGAACACCGTGAAGCCTCACAATTTCCTTCACGTAAGAATTCATAAGTTTGTCCATAGACCATTTCTCGTTGGCTGCTATGAAATGCGCACTCTTAGTGAAGCGATCAACGACCACCCAAATCATGTCGTGACCGTTCCTTGTTCTGGGCAGTTTAGTCACAAAATCCATGGTGATGTCTTCCCATTTACCCAGGGGTACAGGTAAAGGTTCTAAACTCCCATACAGTTTCTGATGTTGTGCATTAACCCTAGCACAAGTTACACACTCGGCCACATACTTAGCAACATCGAGCTTCATCGTCGGCCACCAGTAATAGGGTTTTAGATCCCTATACATTTTTGTACTGCCGGGATGAATCGAGTACATGGTCTTGTGAGCTTCTTCCATCAGAAGATCTCTTACTCCTCCCGTCTTAGGTACCCAAATCCTATCTTTGAATACCTTCAGTCCTTGACCGTTTGTATTAAACACCAACGTTTTACCCCAAACTTTCTTCCTTTCGGTCATTTTTCTATAAAGCTTCCTCTTGAGCTTTCTTTATACTTTCCACAATTGTCGAGACGACTTTAATCGTCAACTCTCTTGGCCTTTTCTTTTCAAGATTTACCTTCCGACTGAGAGCATCAGCAACAACATTTGTTTTACCAGGGTGGTAAAGTATCTCACAGTCGTAGTCCTTGAGTAATTCTAGCCAGCGCCGTTGCCTCATGTTCAATTCCTTCTGATTAAAGAGATATTGAAGACTCTTATGATCAGTGAAAAGTTTGCATTTAGTACCATAAAGATAGTGCCTCCATATCTTTAAGGCGAATACTACCGCTGCCAACTCCAGATCATGAGTGGGGTAGTTCTTTTCATGCTCTTTCAATTGCCTCGATGCATACGCTATCACTTTATCCCTTTGGGTCAGAACACAACCTAACCCAACTCTAGAGGCATCACTATAAACTGTGAAGTCATCAACTCCTTCAGGTAACAAAAGAATCGGTGCTTCACACAATCTCTTCTTTAACTTCTCAAAGGCTTCCTTATGCTTTTCATTCCAAGTATAAGTAGCTCCTTTGTGGGTCAAAGCTGTTAATGGAGTAGCGATCGAAGAAAAGCCTTGGATAAACCTTCGGTAATATCCAGCTAATCCTAAAAAGCTTCAGATCTCCGTAGGACTTTCAATTGTAACCTTCGAGTTACAAAATAAATCCTAATTGAGGACTCCTTCTTCTTCTTCTTAGAATAAGTACTTTCCTTCATTCATTGTAACAGACCGATGGGACATGTTCTAATGATCTCTCATCGTATAATGCACTTCTTAGACTCAGGTCTCTTAGAGACAAATTTCGGAAAAAAGTATACCTTCCTTCATGTTCTAATGTGATACAATCACAGTTCATCATGTATCATTTCTAACTACCAACTTCTTTAACAATGAGCGTGATACTTCTATTGATCGCTTTGATCATCTTTCACTTCAATCTTCTGGCTTAAGTAAAATGTTACATCGAACTTGGTTCTCTAAACCACATGACATACTTATCTTAGTCGGACTCGATTCGATATGACCTCTAAGGTCGGAATAACAATTATCTTCTTAGTCATTACCGAAACGATGGTAACGATAGACTAGAACAAGATGGAATCAATTACTAGCTCCTTGGTAACCTTGTGACTTTCCCTGATCCAAGTACGAGTCCTGTGCTTCCGGTAGTATAGGCCTCTACTACCATTCACACCTACTCATACTCGTCCCAAGTATTGTCTCGCAGTTCTCCAAATCACCATACAAGAATTTCACATACTCATTCAATTCATCAGATGACAAAACCAGGGTTTATATTATTTCCTTGAAACGATTACACAGAGGTTCAAGTTTACCCTATACTATGCCTCTAATAGGCTAAACCACTTGTTACTATTCACATTACTACTTCATAACTTGATCTTCGGGTATCAAGTATTTACTTCTAATTCCTAGCGTTGTTATTTGCTTCGTCAAGGATATTCTGAAATTCCCTTGGCGTTGGCGGTGCGCTTGGCCTTGTTACTTCATTTTTCGTCGGACAGTCTTTAGAAATATGGCCTTCTTCCTTACATCCGTAACACACCTCCTTGGGAATCGTACACTCATTGGCGTAATGCCCAATTTCTCCACACTTAAAGCAATTCACCTTCCTGCCATAATTCCCATAGTGTTTATTTTTGCACTTCCCGCACCATTTTCCTTTACCTCCACTTTTGCCAGACTTTGAGAATATGTTGCTCATGTTGGGCCTTGAAGACCCCTCAAATTTCCTCTTCTTGCCAACTTCAACCTTGTTGGCGGTCCTGTCATTGATCATTTCTTCAATAGACTTAGCAACCTAGATAGTTGCCTCAAGAGCAGATGCCTGACGTACTGGCATAGTAAGTTCATCCTTACTTTGTTGAAGTAAACGTTTTGTTTCTTCCATCTGTTGATCCAACATCGTACGCACCATTGCCTACACCCCAGTCATCGTGATTGGCTCAGGCTGCGGATTATCTTTTCCGAATCCACTTTGAGTACTCACCATTTCGATCTATACACCAATCGTAGGTGATTCTAGATCTTTATTTTCGATAGACATTAAATCTTCGTTATTACTCTGAAACGTTTATATCTTAGTTCTAATATCTTAGTCATACGTTTAGAATCCTATACACATAAAGTTTCTATATCCGGTCGGCAACAGACCATAGATCCTAACAATTAATGGCATATATGGCAAACATATAATAAAAGCATTTTAGGCATCTTTCCTAAAATAAACTAGTGCTCGTGTCTAAAATATGGTAGACACTCATCTCACAATCATCACTTAGCATTCTAAGTTTAAGTCTAGAAATCCTACAATTTCTTAGTTCGCTTAAACTATTGTTCAGATACCAACTGTGACATCCCCAAATTTCTCGGCCAGAAAAGACCGATTTAAGTTATACTTTCAAAATAAAATCGGAGTAATCCTTTTAAAAGATGTTGCGGAATTTGTTCCCAAAACAAAACATGATAAAAATTTATCAAAACCTTTCTTTAAGAAATATATATTTGCATTTCATATCAAAATCTTGGGATGTCATGTTCTGATACATATCAAAAGCATAAACAAGACATTATAAGCCTTACAACAGTTATTTACAACTACTGGCCTATAATCCAAAAATCACTCATCATCATCATCCGACTATGCTCGGGGTCCACTACCTGTAATATAAAAAGCTGAGTGGGCCAGGCTTGGGAGCCTGGTGAGCATATAGGGTTTTCAACCCACAATAAATAAATTTATTATACTTAAACATCAACAATCAACCAAATTACCCCAACCCCATTATCTTATTTATTTCTTAAGGATTTACACTAAGATTCAACTATCACTCATTCCTAGGAATTCATCCCAAGGAATAGGCACGAAGTCACATCGTCGCCAGGGTTTATACAACAGGCACTAAGTCCATAGCTGCCAGGGTTTATACAACATATGGTAAGTCCATAACTCTTATTTATCGACAGTATTATTCACGGGAATCCCCCCTGTCATACATGTCAATGGGTTTTTAGAGTACAGCTGATGAACATATAGTTCACACACTTACAGGTTGCGAGCCTGCTAGTGTTCCATAGATCATCTAGAATAGTCCATGGTTGTCATCCATACTCTGCTGAATGACGGGGCCAACGTTTGGGTAAGTGATTCTCTCATAATTCACCACTCACCCTCAACTCATGATCTATATCACTGATCATCTCATTTATCCAACTCATCTTTCATCATACACCCACTATTTCATTTACCCGTGTTTTACCCAACATTTTTTGTAGATAAAAATACATATACAGTTTAAATTATTTAAAAACCTATGTAAATCATTCCTTCAACATCCATCTTAAATAAACAAACAATATATATTCACACAACACGTATTTTATATAAAATACTTCATATCTCTGTGTAAGGTGAAAGTAACTACACACTCACTTGATTTGATGATAATCGGGCAGCACTTCGTTTCCTAAAACGATCGTTTCTAATAAAACCGGGAGTTTTATTGAGAAACCGGGCTCAGCGAGGGTCGGGCTTCAAAACCGGAAAGATAAATTTCTCGGGCTTCTCAGGCACTTCGGGGCGTATTTCGGGTGTTTGGTATAATACCGGGGCTTTGGGGGAAGTTGGAATGAAAGAAATATTGAAAGAAGGGTGTAAAATGGCAAATTTCCAAATTATCCCCGGGAGGTCTCGCACCCTTCTATTTATAGGGGCGAGGCTTCCGATCCAACGGCTGAGAAGCTAACAGGTGGCAGCAGATCCGAAGAGGAGGCACATGGCTCACACGTGGGAGGGTCCAGCTGCTGACCTCTGATTGGACCGAAGTCTAGGTCCGAGGTTCGGATCCGAAGCAAGAGGGAAGGGAGACAGGTGGTGCGAAGGTCGGACACGCGGCAGGTGGTGCGAGGCTCGGAGGAGGCTGCACACGCGTCACTCCTCGGATTCGCCACGGCTTCGGATGACTCAGCAATTTCGGACACGTGGCACGCATGGAGCGAAGGTGACGTGGCCGAAGCATGACTATGCGAATTTTCTTGATTTTTGTTCAAAAACTTCTAAAATCCATAACTTTCGCATACAAGCTCCGTTTTTGACGTTCTTTATATGCACACGTAGGTAAAATTATGCTCTACAACTTTTGTTTAGACTTCGTCGGCTAATTTTGACTTTAATTTTTATATTATTATTTTTAACAGACCGGGACAGGAAATCTGTTAGAAATTCATAACTTCTTCATCCGACGTCCGTTTTCGTCTGTCTTTTTACCGTTGTACTAATATTGACGAGACCTTCGATTCTCGTTTGGGTTGTGTCGGCTAAAAATCACTCGATCTAAAATTCGAGTTTTTAGCTGTCTACTGTTAAGCTGAAACTTAGAAAAATTATAACTTCCTCATACGAAGTCAGATTTGGGCGTTCTTTATATACATGCTCTCGGTTTGACGAACACTACGACTTTCGTTTAGATCACTAAGGCTAAAAAGTAGTTTATCAAAAACTCACTTTTTACGTTATTCGGCACAATGCCGGTTTTGTCGCGAAACTTCGACAGGTCATAACTTCTTCGTTATAACTCGGATTTCGGTATTCTTTATATATCCGTAATCCTTGTCACGACCACTACAAATTTCTTAATAGATATCGGCTTTATCTAATATTTATTTTCGATGCTCATTTTTATTCTTAATTAATTAAATCCTAGTAATTAAGCATAAAACACATAATTCACATAATATTCACATAATTCCTTTTCATTTCTTCAAAATGAGTTACAAAGGTTAACCTAGACTATTATGTCAATATTAATGCGTAGCCTAGAAACATGGGCGTTACAGTAAGGGATTCATTCGACCAAGCTTCTCACCCTGGGGAGCACCAGTCCTGTTCGTTAAGAAGAATGATGGATCTTTATGAATGTGCATAGATTACCGCGAACTAAACAAGCTTACCATTAAGAACCGATACCCTCTTCCACAAATAGATGACCTCTTCGATCAACTCCAAGGAGCCAACTACTTTTCAAAGATTGACCTGAGATCAGGGTATCACCAATTATGAGTCCATGAGAATGATGTTCCCAAAACATCATTCCGAACTCGTTATGGTCACTACGAGTTTGTAGTGATGCCCTTTGGTCTAACCAATACACCCGCGCTATTCATGGATCTAATGAATCGGGTGTGTCAACCCTTCCTAGACAAATTTACGATAATATTCATAGATGATATACTCATCTACTCATGAAGTGAGGAAGAACATAGCCAGCACCTGAGACAAGTCTTAAAAACATTAAGGGTGGAAAAGCTCTATGCTAAATTGTCAAAGTGCGAGTTTTGGATTAGGAAGGTAAACTTCCTTGGTCACGTGGTCAACGAAGAAGGAATACAGGTGGACCCCTCCAAAATAAAGGCAATCGAGAACTAGTCAGCCCCCAGAACGCCAACAGAGATCCGCCAATTTTGAGGACTTGCTGGCTATTACCGCAGATTCATACAAAACTTCTCCAGAATCGCCAAACCTCTTACTGCCCTAACTCAGAAGGGTGTAACTTTTAGTTGGGGAGAGAAACAAGACACTGCATTCCAAACACTGAAGCAAGCCCTGTGCAGCGCACCTATCTTGTCTCTTCCAGAAGGGACATAAGGTTATTGCTTATGCCTCGAGACTAGGCTGTGTGCTTATGCAGCGAGGAAAGGTTATTGCAGCGAGGAAAGGTTATTGCTATGTGCTTAGGCTGTGTCTCTTCCAGAAGGGACAGAAGGTTATTGCGATGCATCCAATTAGGGACTAGGCTGTGTGCTTATGCAGCAAGGAAAGGTTATTGCTTATGCCTCGAGACAATTAAAGGCACATGAAGTCAACTACACCACTCATGATCTTGAGTTGGGAGCTGTAGTCTTTGCACTAAAAATCTGGAGACACTACCTTTACGGTACCAAGTGAACTATGTTCACCGACCACAAAAGCCTCCAACACATCTTTGATTAGAATGAACTTAACACGAGACAACGACGATGGGTAAAGCTACTCAATGATTACGAATGCGAAATTCACTATCATCCCGGCAAAGCCAATGTAGTAGCAGATGCACTTACTCGAAAGGAGTACTCAGGTCATAGAGTGAAGGCACTAACCATGACAATCCATTCACATCTGTACACACAAATCAAAGAGGCTCAGCTAGAAACCTTAAAGCCGGATAATGTGGCAGATGAATCCTTAAGAGGAATGGAGAAGAACTTAGAAATCAAGGGTGACAAAGTTTGTTACTTTATGAATCAGATCTGGACACCGAAGTTTGGTGGCTACAGAGATGTTGTCATGAACGAAGCCCACAAAACTCGATACTCCGTTCATACAGGTTCAAATAAGATATATCTGGATCTCAAGAAACTTTATTGGTGGCCAAACATGAAAGCCAAGATTGCTACCTACGTGGGCAAGCGCCTAACTTGTGCCAAAGTCAAGGTGGAATACCAAAAGCCCTTAGGTTTACTTCAGTAACCCGAGATACCTGAGTGGAAGTGGGAGCGGATTCCAATGGATTTCATAACCAAGTTGCCCAATACATCGGGTGGTCATGACACCATTTGGGTAATCGTTGATAGATTAACCAAGTCCGCTCACTTCCTGCCAATAAAGGAAACATACAAAAATTAACTCGAACTTACATCAAAGAGATAGTACGACTGCATGGTGTGCCCATATCTATTATCTCGGATAGAGACAGTAGATTCACCTCGCGATTTTGACAGTCATTATAGAAGTCTCTGGGAACTAGAATGGATATGAGTACAGCCTACCATCCACAAACCGACGATCAGAGTGAGAGAACCATCCAAACTCTAGAAGAGATGATGAGAGCCTGTGTGATCGACTTTGGTAAAGCATGGGATACCCATTTGCTGCTTGTCGAGTTTTCATACATTAATAGCTACCACTCTAGCATCAAGGTTGCCCCGTTCGAAGCCCTCTACGGCCGTAAGTGCAGATCCCCTCTGTGCTGGGTTGAAGTGGGTGACACGCAGCTAGCTAAAGGGAAAATCCCCGACAACACTCTCATTGGCCCGAAAATCATTCGAGAAACCACAGAAAAGATCGTTTAAATTCGAGAACGACTGAAAGCCTCTAGAGACAGAAAAAAGAGCTACGCTGACAAGAGATGAAAACCCTTGGAATTCCAGGTGGGTGACCGCGTTCTGTTGAAGGTCTCACCTTGGAAGGGCGTGATATGTTTCAGAAAGCGTGGAAAACTAAATCCAAGGTACATTGGGCCGTTCGAGATTCTTACTAGAATCGGCCCAGTAGCTTACAAACTCCGTCTACCACAAGAACTTAATAACGTACACTCTGTATTCCACGTGTCAAATCTAAAGAAATGTCTATCCGACTAGACTCTTGTGATTCCACTGGATGAAATCGAGATCAACGAGAGTCTTAACTTTGTGGAAGAACCAGTAGAAATTATGGATAGGGAAGTCAAACGAACAAAAAAAAGTCGCATACCAATAGGGAAGGTTTGCTGGAATGCCAAGCGGGGACCTGAATTCACTTGGGAGCGAGAAGATCAGATGCAACAAAAGTACCCACATCTCTTTCCTTAGTCCATGATGTATTCACTACAACAAGAATTTTGGGTTGAAATTCCCTCTAACGGGGGGATAATGTAACAACCCGTAAGATTGAGAACAAGTTCCCAACCAAAAACAAGTTCCCAACCGAAAACACCATAAGACTGAGAACCTGGTTCTCGGTTGAGGGTTTAAGACCGAAATCAAGGATTTCGGTGAAGGCTAGACCGAAAACCCTCATCAACACTCCAAATCATTCTCGGTAACAATTCATTACATAAATTAGGTGTTTCCTAACACTTTAAGTAATTATTTCGCTAATTTAAATACGATTACGTGTTTAAATAATATTAGGATACCATTACTTCCACGTACGCTAGCCCGAGGATCATCTCTACATTTCCACTACCCCGATTCAAACACATACTAGTGGTGAGTTCATACCCCTACGTTTTCACTGTTTTTCAATGTTTTTTTTGGGGGGGATACAAGTAAAACACAAGGAATCTTGTGTTAGCATACAAACGATTTTATACGATCTCAAATCACTTGCAATTACATCAAAACCATTTCAACTACTGTGTTGCATCAAATTACATTATTTACCCTTTTGTAACATGTTGAGCAAAAGGGTGATTTCACAAATCTTGCATACCAATTTATACTCACTATTAAATTGAAAGGGTTTTCAATTTATTACAGAACATACATACAAACTATAATAGGTATAGTTTAGGGAACACTACACTATTTTGCTAAGTTCAATACACGATACAAGAACATACATTTAAACTATAATAGGTATAGTTTATGGAACACTACTCTATTTTACTAATTCAAGGATTCATTACTAAAATAATTATTTAAGTATAATTATTTTACATTTCAGAGTACAATACTCCAAGCTAATACATACGATTTCAAGTACAAGTGAACACTACTACACTACACGTAAACTAGTTAATACAGGGTTGTGAGGCACTACTTCATTGTACCCACCAGGGTACAAGTCTAAATCCTTTACAATATAACCAGAGTCTCCTGGAGGGACAACGCGAATTTGTATATAGATCTATACAGGATTGACAATCCCGCACCTGAGCTGCTTGCGACAGCTAGGCCGGTAGGCCTGGGGTGACAAATGTCATAACATTCCAATGCCTGATGAACGTCGTAGATGTCACTAGGTCATATCAAGCATGGTTATATGAAACTCACAATAGTATTAACTAAAACATTTGTTTACGGGATTAACACTACTTCAATGGTTTTATTTTAATTAATGAAACTAGAGTACACTACTATATATTATAGCTGGTGGTATCCAGGCTTTCATACAAAGGTTTTCATACAATACACTACTATACATTACAGTTGGTGGTATCCAGGCTTTCATACAAAGGTTTTCATACAATATACTACTATACATTACATCTGGTGGTATCCAGGCTTTCATACAAAAGGTTTTCATACTATACAATATAGCTGGTGATATCCAGGTTTTCAAACAAAGGTTTCATGACAAACATTACTACAATACACTACTTTTCTAGTATCGAGTATACTAGTACTACATACAGTTTAGGGAAAACATACATGATATGGTTTTATACATTAATAAGACTACATATACTATTACGGAGTACAGTAACAAACATACACTTTGGTCTGAAGGCCTAAGCCGACTTTTCATTACTAAAGAAAATATTGGATTTTCTGGAGGAATATGTTAATACATTTCAAGGAACAATAACAAGTTTTCTGTCGCAAAAACATACTTATGAACTCACCAACTTAAATGTTGATACACTTTCAAAACCACTTGTATTCTCAGGGAACCGGTAGACAGGTACACCTGCAGGTTTTGAGAAGATGAAGCTTTTAGAGTCGCGTCTTTTATACTTTTGATATACACTTTTGATCTCATACAAACTATGTATTGAACACATGTAAATACTATGTTTTATCAATGTAATGGTTGTGTTTGCTTTGATTCCTATTATACAATTGTTGTGTTAATGTACATGATGTCCTCCGCCCCCGAACATTTCCGCCGTTTCGGTTTGGGGGTGTCACAACTGGAGATACCTGAAACCAAAACTGTAAACCGTAAGCACGAAGCTTAGTGAGCTCCCCAAACACAACATACCATACATATCAACTGGGCCATACATACCGTGAGCCATACATATCAATCATATATCAAATAAGTTGTTGTGTGCTGCATATAGTCTTGCCGTTACGCCACGGGCCACCACGTGGTTTTTCTTACCAACCCGGGGGCCACCCCTGGGTCTTACAGACAAGTTCCAAGAGCCGCCTCCTGGTCTTCCATGCAAGTATCACAAAGAGAACTAGCATACATACTACTATACGTAGCTAATGAGTATACAATGTGCCAGGAGCCACCTCCTGGTCTTTTATACATGATGCCTAGGGATAACCTCCGGGTCTTCCTACCATATATAATAGCATACTGTGTGCCATGAGCTGCTTCCTGGTCTTTCATGCATAATGCCTAGGGCTAACCCCCGGGTCTTCGTACCATACATAAACTAAATGGGCCGACATTGTGGCCGTAGACCCATACACATAGTGAGGAGACTCACCTCGCACTACTGAAGTCCTGCAGATAGTCCTCTGGCTGCTAGCTAACAACTCCCCGAACTGCTGATCTTTCGGCTCCCTGAGTTACTGGTCATTATATAAACTAATTAAGTTCGGGATTCTCATAACTTAACCATAAGTCCTTATTGGGGTAAAATACCATTCTACCCTCACATACACTCGTCTAGATATGGACTCTGCTCAACCCTTTTTTAATCCATTCCATACTTCATAACCTCAAAGGGTCAACCTTGGTTAAAGTCAATGTCAAAGTCAACATTCTCGTCAAAGTCAACATCCTGGTTAATTCAACTCGCCGAGTTGGTCCATAAACTCGTCGAGTTCTTGATCCATGAAACTCTGGAAATCTCGATCCTATTCATCGAGTTCTTCCATGAACTCGCCGAGTTCCCCTTCAAACAGAGTCGAGACATTTCACTCACAACTCGCCGAGTCCCTCCTTGAACTCGTCGAGTTCCTCAATCTTCATAGCTCAAAACCATGGCCAACTCGTTGAGTCATCTCCTTGACTCAACGAGTTTACTGAGTCACATAAAAGGTTGGGGGACCACAACCCAACTCACCGAGTTATATGAACAACTCGTCGAGTCCCCCATAGCCTATATCTATTAAGTCACTTTCTGTTGGGATCTATGCATACAATCCATAGATCTGGTCCCCTAGAGTCGATATATCACGTAAAGTTACTAACTTTACGTCCTTGCATGAGTTATTTACCTCAAAAGGCCCAAAAAGGTGGTTCACAAGTTGCATGGAACTCCCATGGCCATAAAGTTGGCACCTTTATGCCACGGAGTCCCTCAAGGCTCTAGATCTGAAGCCATTACTCCAATACATGATTGCATCAATGAATGGTTCCAAAACAAGCTACTAAAATCCCTAAACTCCTCCATGAAGAGATCTAGCAAATCAATAGTCAAGGTATAGAGTTTATACCTTAATATGGTTGCCTTAATAGAGAAACCCATGAATCCAAAGCTTCTTCCTTCAACCAAGCACCTCCAACTTCAACTCCTCCAAGAAAGTACCAAATAATCACTCTCTTTTCCCTCCTACACACTAAAGAGAGCTCAAGCTCACGAATTAGGGTTTACTGAACTGAGGGAGGCGATGAGGGAGGCCACAATGAGGTGCTAAGGTCCTTAACTATGGTAAAAACCCTTAAAATTAGGGTTTCACTCTAGCAGTCCTACTTGTCGAGTTGGGGCTCCCCAACTCATCGAGTAGGTTTCGTATCCGGCGTCCAAATTCCCATTTCTACTCGACGAGTTTGGGGCCTCCAACTCGTCGAGTCCCTTTGCAAAATGAGTATTCTTACCTAAAATACCTACCAGGAACCGGGCGTTACACCATGAACAATTACTCTTCTTTTATCTCAAGAATTGAAACCTTGTGTGTATGCTTTTGATTCAATTTTTGTAGTGTTCACTTTTAATCTGTTGCAAGGGAATCTAAAATGTCGCAATGGAGGTTGACTGACGTGAAAAATAATTGAGAGCCTTCATGTAAACGAATATTATTGAGCAATAAATAGAAGGATTTGAGAATGGAACTGCCATAGGAAGGTGTTAATGAGTTAAGGGGTCGTTTGATATGGTATCTAACTGGGTCCAAAGAGGGACTGGGTCCATAAACAACCAATTGGCACATTTGATATTGAGTGTAGTTGCAAGGACTCGGTCCAACATTAGGATTCGGTCCAAAAAAAAGAGAGGACTCGGTCCTTGTTTTCTACTTGACGGACCGAGAAAAAAATCAAAAAAACATATCGCTTGCCCTACATTCTACTGCGATCAGATTTGCTATCATCCCTCCCACGTTTAACTTCCAGTGACTACAACATCGGCCAACAGCAAGAACATCGATCGCATGAAAAGAATTGGTGAATAGCCGCAACATCAATCAAGGAAGCGATAAACAGAAGTAGCGATCAACAGCAACAACATCCATCAACAACGATCGCAGGAACATGTTTGTTTTCCTTCTGTTGTTCTAATTTTTTCTGCATTCATGTTCAGGGGCAAAATTATCCTGAAGTGATAATTTTTTCTGCATCATAAACAACAGCAACAGAACTTGATAATTTTGTTCTTTTAAAATTCAATTTTCATGTTCTTGATTCTTAAAATTTCCATGGGAGCATGCATGCTATTTCTTGATTCTTGAAAACAAGAAGTGAAAAAAATTATTGATTAATTACTATATGTCTTCCAAAACCAAAATTGGTGAATCCGAAATTATGATGTGGTGAATATGAAATTATGATGAAATTATGATGGTGTAATGATAAGCAAGCTGTTGAAAATTATATATAATTCTAGTGGTTGTGTAACTACATATCTTTGTGGTATTGTATTTCTTTATAGCTGTCACGGTTATATATGAAAAAGGTAAATGATATACTTTTTTGTTATGTATGACAATGTGTATTTGGGTTTTGTATTACACTTTGTATTTGGATTTTAAATGATGTATGTTTAATTTGGATTTTATGTGATAATTTTTATTTCTATAATTATTTTATCCAGCACAAAAGGACAACATAAGGATAATATGGTCATTTTTATCATTCAACACAATCAGTCAGATAAATAATCAAATAGCATACATTCAGTTAGATGTGGACTCAGTCAGCATTTCTAACCCAGCAGCTTCTAACTCAGTCAGCTCTAACCCAATCAGCAACTATCAAACGACCCCTAACTTTGTATCTTGAATACCAATAAGTTATTAACTTGCATTCTATTAGTCATATGTATTTAAATTAATAAATTGTCTTTCTCATCTTAAAATATACACTTTATATATAGGATTAATGCACATACATCTTTTGCGGTTTCTAAAATTTTTGTTTTTACTTTCTATTTTGTTATTTTTCCAGGTTGGAGTAGGCTCTTTTGTGGTACATAGCCACTCCGAATTTTTAATTGCTTTCTCCAAAACTTTGGGATAAGCCAAGAAGTCGAGAACCTAGTAATTCCTTCATATCTATATTATTGGTTGCTTTATAGTTTATAGTTATAATATGTTCATGTTACATAAACGTTTATTTAAGGAACATCCAAGATTTGAGTTTTCATGTGATTGCTTCCTTTTCAAATATTATCAAATAGTTTATGGTGGACAAGTAACAATACATAGAATCTAAAATAAAGCTTATTTGATTGATTATTCTCTAATATTTGATAACAAAGATGGGCGGGGGGGGGGGGATGCATTGTTCCTGTATCTCATAGTTACTGATGAGAACGTGGTTCGCCAACTCAAAAGCACGTTGATTATAAATCTTCATGGCTGTGGTTTTAGATTTGCAATTGGATCTTGTGTTTAAGAGTCAGAATCGTCCTCATTGCTTACAGAAGGTGAGAACTTAGGAAATACCCTCTCACCTAACTCACAAGGGTATTATGGGAACTTCATTTAATGCTTTTTTTATTTGTTTTTGTAGGGTGCCCTGCGTTAAAAGGGATCGAATTAGCTTCCATACGCATTCATATTTTAGTTTGGTATGATTATAAATGTAGTTGGTGCTGGCGATGTCCATTTGGTAGCAATTAAATGATAGGAGATTATATGGCATTAAATGTCGTTTTTAACACGTGTTATGTATGTATAAACCTACTCCACAACTACCTAATGGTAAATCAACTTGCTAAAGTGGAATACTGATATGTGTACCCGGGGGGGGGGGGGGGGGGGTTGGGGTTAACTTTATTTTGGGCTTTATGATTATATGAATGCAACGTATATTCAAGATTAAGATAAGAAAACAAAAACAATGATAACTTAATCGACAAGAAAAGAAGAAAAGATAGATATGATAAACAATCTAGACCTATAGATTGAATATCGATGAAAAAAAATAAAAGACCTATTGATTTGAATTCGAATCAATCTAGAATACGCGACCTAGAACTAACAAAGGGCGAGTAAGAAACTTAAAAGAACACAAAAGCTCCTTAATTCAAAATTCAACAATGCTTCATAACGTTTGTGTAAAACTCAAGAATTTGGTATGTTTCTTTTTGCCCTTTAAGGCAAAAATTCATTCCATTACAGTCCCTAGCTAGTACGTGGGGCGTACTCTATGAGTACGCTTAGCGTACCAGCCCGCTTCCGGATCGAGCATGTACCTGCGTATGCTGGGCGTATGGGGGAGTATGCACGACATACGCAAGGCACTGATAAACCCTAATTTTTAGGGTTTCTGCCCTATTTAAACAACTTATACCACTTTTGGACATTCTATTGATCAGACTCCATCGATCTCTACCCTAAAAACAAAACCCTAAGTGCCTCTTGTGAGTTTTGAGCTTGAAAGTGAGATTTGGTGGTGTTTTAGTGAGAAGAAGAAGAAAAAGAACTCTTGGAGATTTCTTGGGAGTAGCTTGGGCTTGTAGATCCAGGATCATTTTTAGCTTAGCAAGTCATTTTGAGGTAAAAAGCTCCCATCTTGATGATTCTTTTTGCTAGATCCAACTTAGGGTGTTATTTGTGCATTTTTTGGTGTTTTGGTTCAAAGTTGAGCTTATGTTCTACTCCAGAAGCCATTGATGTTAGATCCTAGCTCCATTGAGGTCCTTTGTCCATAAAAATGTAATATTTATTAGAGATATTGGTCCATGCAAGTGTTAAGGTTCTTATTAAGCTTCTTTTTGAGTGTTGGGTCCCATTAAGTCATGCATGGGTGTAAATTTGCCAACTTTACGTGTTAAGTCACTTCCTAGAATCAGATCCGTGAGTTTGGCATGTTGGTTTAACCAATTATGTGCTTAATGATTTGGGTTGGCTTTTTGTGTGGTACGCAGGGCGTACTCTCTTACGCTGAGCTGACTAGCCCCGGAAGGAGTACGCCAAGCCTAAGTCTGAGTACGCCCAATGTACTTAGCTGTTTGACTTTTGGGTTGACTTCCTCAGTTTTGGGACATATTTTGGGCTTTTAGGGTTTGGTCCTTGTTGGGCCACTAGACTTATGACTCTGGGCCATGGATAGGCTATGGGCTTCTTGGGTTTAGGTCCATGATAGTTTTTGGGCCCAATTAGGAAGTTGGGCCATATTGGGCCTTGGAATGCCATTTAAGGAATTTAGACCTTTTAAGTAGATGGGTTAGGCCTTAGTTTTGGGCCAAATAAGAAGTAGGGTAAAATGGTCTTCTACCCTGAGTATTGGACAAGTAACTTAGATTCTTTATTATGGGTCGAGATCCAATTATTAATTGGATATTTATTTGATGATGTTAGCGCAGGGATACTGCAGCTTGAGGTGATTTTCCTCACTATGTTTAGCGGGTCGAAGGTACCAATTCCAGCCCATGGTTTGCTATGTTTAGGATGCTAGTTGTCTGCGTGACTCTTGCATGTGTTATGTGTTTATATGATTACCGGGCGGGGCTCGATGTCGGGCGCTGCCTGATGATTGTATTGTATGTTATTTATCTTTGTGATTTTTATGCATGTGTTTATATATTATATGTATACTGGGTGGTTCCACTGCCAGGAGGGCCTGATGACTAAAAAATTTGTTTACCGAGCGGGACTCGATGCCGGGCGGCACATGATGCAGGGCAGGGCCCGATGACCGGCGTGGCCCATTATTTGTTTATATGTATGTTATATGGTATTTTGGGGAACTCACTAAGCTTTGTGCTTACGGTTTTCAGTTTGTGTTTCAGGTACTCCTGATTCGAAGAGGAAGAGCTCAGGATGATTGAAGTGCACACACCACATCGTTCCACCTTTTATAATTACGCTAATGTATTTGGATGTTATTGACATACTTTGATTCACTAGGGTTCCTATGATGTTGGTTTGGATAATGTTTTATTAATTTAAAAACAAAACTTTTAGTCTTAATTTTTGGGATGTTATAATTTGACAAGAGGGGCTATTTATGGCATTATAATCATTATAAAATAAAAGGAAACGAATAAATACAATGAACCTATTAATAAAAAGGAAACTATAAAATGAAGGCTAAAAATAACTTAAAAGCGTCTAGAATCTTCCAGCTCTATCCCACACAATAAGCCATATAAAACCATTGTACCATTGGCCCCACCTAGTTTTCACACCCGCTAGCTTGTACCAGCCCATTGGAAGCAACATATCAGCAGCATCCCATCAGAACCAACAAGAGCCCAATGGTTTCCAAGATTTACATGTGGCCCAAAATGGCTTTCGTTCGCAACTGACAGCACTCTGATACTCGCATTGCACTTGGACCCATTGCGAGATTTGCATCCAAGAATGAGAATCACAATCGCAATCAAATAGCATCCGCATCCACCAGACTTTCGCAACTACGAGTAGTTTGCATCCAGTACTACTTCTCGGTTCACATCGCTTCTCATTCCAAGGTTTGCATCAGAAAACTACTAGTGAGTGTGATGGATTGGAATCGATCGCATCCAGTCACAATAAGACCTTCTTTCGCATCCTAAATTACTTTCACATTCATCAGTCCTTTCACATCCGTGAGCCCATTCACATCCATCATCCCCTTCGCATCCATGAGCCCATTCGTAGTCAACATGATTTTCGCATCTAACATCCTTTTCGCATCCAAACCTCTTTTCATATCCATCATCCTTTTTGGAGGTTACCCTTTTGCAATCAGGACCTGGACTTGACATGTAACTTAGGAGGCTGTCGTTCGTATCCGCATCATCCCCCCCCCCCCCTTGAAAACAATTGTCTTCAATTCAGCAAGGACTTTGAAAAAATGTTCTTTCATTTGAACCTTCCATGCGATCTTTTCAAGCTGGTCTTTTATTTCAAATGAAGGATATCTCAAATCATCACCTTTCTTAAAACTAGCAACTTCTCCAAGAATAATTTTTTTACTTAAACTCTGAAGAACAATAAACAAAACTTGAACTTTTAAAAACAAAATTTTCTTCTTCTCGCCATAGAGTTTACTAAGGGATTCAAACACTTTTTTGAAAAGTTTATCTTTACCTTGACCAAACAGCAAAATATCGTCCAAATATTTCATCATGAACCTGTTCAAAAATAATTTCAATACTTGCGAAAATCGCCAATAATCCACATAAGCGTTTTCATGAAATTTGGTGTTGCACAATAGGATTATCCCATGATTCTTGAACTTGAAAAGATAAAAGAACTTTAACGTATGAAAAATAACCACACGTTTTCAATCTACTCCATGCAATTTCGTATCTATCAATTGCATTGATAGTGACTTCTCTCTGATTGCAATGTCACATCTGACTCAATCGCATTGATACAACTTACCTGATCGCAATGACGCCACCATTCTCAACGATTCCACCAATCATAATGATTCCGCCAATCGTAATGATACAGCCAATCACAACGATGTAGCCAATCGAAATGATGCCTCCATTCACGATGCGGCTGACTCTTCTCTGATTGCAGCGATGTTAACTTCTTCTCCAAGATGTTTCTCCACATACACACGTTCTTCCTCAAACAATGTAAAGAACTTGTTGATTGTGCCTTCCACTTATGGATCAAAAACCACTTTCTTATACTACAATTAGGACTGTGCAAAACAACCTTGTAATAATTTAAATGATTAACATTAGGCATTTAAAAGAATGGACCGTGATTCGTATTGGTAAATTTATGATCATCACGTCCCATCATGAAAGCTTCCAAATTCAAAGTACACCATAAGAATATAAGCCCGAACATTAAAAGCTCCTTCACATGCGAATACTTGGGATTTGGAACAACATATGAATTAGAACTTTTGCGTTCAATGCCTATCTTTAAAGATTCATGAAATGGCTTTCCCAAATCCTTGGCCTCCTCTGAATCACTTGCAATCTCATCAGAAAAAATTGCATCTTGACACTCCATAGGAAAATTCGCCTTTGGGTCTTCTTCTCGTACCAACTGCTCCACTTTTGTAACCTCCTGAACCACAACCACATTTTCAGATTCTTCAACCTTTTCAACCTCCCTTTCACTTGTCAACAAGGTCAAATTCAACTTTTGTACATGTTCGTCATTTGTTGGCTAAATGACAGTAGATGACATAGGTTCTTGGAATTCATTTTGTTGTTCAACAAAAATCACCTCCTTTTCCATAATTTTGTCTATATCAACAAGATTAATTTCTTCTTCAATTTTTTCCAAACTATGCCTCCAGTCACAAAGTTAATTCTTTTAACAAATTCTCCTTCCCCGTCAGTTTCGTAGATAGGGATAGAGTCTTCAACACTTTCGTCCACATCATCAAGATTGACGGCTTTCACAATCACTTCACCAATATCTTCGTCGATATCTTCATTAAATATTTCTTCCTCTATTTCTTTTTCCAACATCTCGTCTTCATCCCCGGTGTCGTATATAGGATCAGAATTTTCAACAATTTTGTTTAGACAAACAAAATCGTTTTCCTCCACAGTTGTTTCAATAATTTCGTTTTCAGCCACAAAATTAATTTCTTCAAAGACTTCATCTTTTCCATCGACATTAATAACATTAGCAATATTCCTTGGAACCTCATCTTCTTCTTCTATTTCAAAGTTAAGGAGTGAAATATTGTCCACACCCCTTTCTGGTTCGTACTCAACTTTGTAGATGAAGGTCTTCTCATCTGCTTCGTTCTTTTCACAAGCCTTCTCAATCACAGCAAATTCTTCATTTACATCAAATTCAATCACAGCAGAAGGTGCTTTCATAACTATATATTTTTCTATCACAACGGTCTCTTCCAATGATTCATCAATATCGATCACATCAAAGTCAATCATATCGAATACTTTCTTTTGCCTTGATTCAGAAAATTTTGATAAATTGTGACTGGGTAATTTTTTGGAACGTAACTTCTTCTGAGTTTGCGTTTTAAGGATTTCCGAGATGAGATTTTATTTTTCCCTTCACGCCTTCTTTGGGCTTTCAGTCCTTCATACCAAATCGACGCTTCTCCCTTCAGCCTCAAAATCGCATTCTTGTAGCCTATCTTATCATCCAACTCTTTGAACTTGAAAATTCTTTTGATATTCTCTTCCCAATCCATATATTATTTTAGATCCGCCAACGAAATTAGGAAAAACTTTCTCATTGACGCCTCCCCCCTTCATTGGCTGTTGTCGCCTTCCTTCTTCTCGCAATACATTCAAAACTTCATGCAACTAGTTCACAAAATATGGATCTTTAAAATCCATGGCTTCTAATGCGATTTCAGTCTTCAATAGTAGTAATCAAAATGATCTTGCTGAATCACAACATCAACACAAATCGCAACAAAAATCGCAAATCAAACATGACAGGAAACACGAAAATCTTCAAACTCAGCAAGACTTTAGGATGTAACAAAAACTTGGTAGGAATTTCGGTTCTAACAAAAAGGAATTTTTTTTCAAAGGACAACAAAATCGAAACTGAAACTTAAACAAGAACTCATGAACTTGTTGATCAGAACTGAGCTCTGATACAATTTATGATACATGTACCGGGGGGGGGGGGGGGGTAACTTCCTTTTGGGTTTTATGATTTTATGAACGCATCAGAGATTCAAGAATAAGATAAGAAAATAAGAACAATGATAACTTAACCGACAAGAAAACAAGAAAATATAGATGTGATAAACAATCTAGGCCTTAGATTGAATATCAATGAAGACAAATCAAGACCTATTGATTTGAATTAGAATCAATCTAGAATACACGTCTGAGAATTGACATAGCGCGAGTAAGCAACTCAAAAGAAGACAAAAGCTCCTTAATTCAAAATTCGACAATGATTCATAAAGTTTGACAAGAGGGGCTATTTATAGCCTTACAATGATTATAAAATAAAAGGAAACTAATAAAGAAAAGAAACCGATTAATAAAAAGGAAACTATAAAATAAAGGCTAAAAATAACTTAAAAGTCTCTAGAATCTTCCAACTCTATCCCACGCAATAATCCATGTAAAACCATTGTAACATTCGTCCCACATAGTTTTCACACCCAACAGCTTGTACCATCCCATTGGAACCAACATATCAGCAACAACCCATCGGAACCAATAAGAGACCAATGGTTTCCAAGATTTGCAACTAGTCTGAAGGGGCTTTCATTCGTAACTGACAGCACTCCAAGACTCGCATCGCACTTGGACCCATTACGAGATTCACATCCAAGCATTAGAATCGCAATCGCAATCAAATAGCGTTCACATCCACCAGACATTATCAACTACTAGCTGTTCGCATCTAGTAGTACTTCTCGGTTCGCATCGCTTCTCATTCCAAGGTTCGCATTAGACAACTACTAGTGAGTGTGATGGATGACGATCGATCTCATCTAGTCACAACAAGACCTTCTTTCGTATCCTAAACTACTTTCACACTCATCAGTCCTTTCACATCCATGAGCCCATTCACATCCATCATCCCCTTCGCATCCATGAGCCAATTCGTTGTAACACCCCGTTTATTAAATAAATAAATAAATAAATTAATGAATGAGTAGTAGCCCTAAAATCCATAATTTTAGTGGGGAGTTTGTTTTTGGGAGCCAAATGTTACAATTTTAGATGTCAGGGGTTAAAAGTGTAAAATCTAGATTCAGGTTGTAAATATTTATGAAGACAGGGGTTCTGTGGTAATTATTGGAACTTAAGTTGAAAAGAATGGGAGGAGGAGGGAATAAAGATGTTAACATGGATGAAGTTTGATCATTGGACCAAAATTTAAATGAATTTAGAATGCTGAGGGCTAAAAGAGTAAATTATGGACTTCAATTGAAGAGAATTAGGATGGAGGGACTGGAAATGTATTTATGGGAAGATGTGCATAACCGGGTATGAACCCGTCACCCCCCCTTTCATATATATACAATATGTAACGCTAAACCTACCTAACACTTCAGCCGCCACCCACCCTTATGCCTCCCTCACCGGCACCGCCACCACCCCATTTTTCGATCAGTGAAAGGCCGCCGCGACCAAAGGACTGCCGTCGAACGTAAAGCGCTGTAGTGTCGTCGTTTTGTGTTGCTGCCACTGTCCCTCCGTGTCTTCTTCTTCTTATTCTTCTGTCTACTGCCACCATCCTTAGATGGTTCATGACAGTCGTCTGAGCTACTCCAACCACCTTTTGTTGTGAGCTGTTGCCTATTACTGGGACAGCCGCATGCCACCGAGAAGGGTGATTGTGCTCGATTTTTTCGCCATTGGGTGTGTGTTTGTTGCTGTTGAGGCCGTAAACCACCAGCCATCGCCGTCGCGGGTGCTGCTGATGAGGCCAAGGGCGCTGAAGACGACGTCGTGGCTGTGTGCTGCCACTCTCGGACGCGTTTCCTCCGTCCCTTCTGTCTAGCCATCTCTGACGCCGCCGCTGCAGCTGTTTCGTTGGTTTTTTGGTCGCACCGCCAGCTGCTGCCATCCTTCGTCGCCACCAGCCACTGTGGAAGGTGGTTGTGTGCAGGTTTTTCCATGTGTTTAGGTGTGTTGATGTATTATGTTGTATGTATTGCTTTGGCCAGAAAACCAAGAAAGGCCTCCACCGCCGTGAGGTTGTGTGTGTCTTTATCTAGTAGTGTGTGTGTGTGTGTTTATTTTTGGGTTAAAGCATTGTAAATTGTAATTAGTGAATAGTATAATACAGAAAACTCATAACCACCACCGTAAGGTGGTGGCTGCCGCCACCAGCCGCCGTGTTGGGTGGCGGTGTGCCTTGTTTGTGTTTTGATTCGTTTGGGATGCTTGGAAAAAATGGGCTAAAACCATAACCACCACCGTGAGGTGGTGGCCGCCGCTATAAGCCGCCGTTGACCACCACTACCAGAGGTGGTAGTGGGTGGTGCTCGACTTATGAAACCCTAGTGGGCCTAGTAAAACCCTAGTGGGCCTAGTAAAACCCTAGTGGGCCTAATGAAACCCTAATTGATCTAAAGACTTAGTTTTGGGCCTATTGGGTTGTGATTGGGTTTAAAACCCTAATTAGCGTTTAGAAAACCCTAATTTTGGATATATGGATTATGGGCTGTCGGGACCCGCATTTTGGATGACCGGATTGAGATTATGTATTAAGCCCGGCGACACTACATGATTGAACCAATAGATTGATGGACTTAATGGATTAAGTCCTTAACGGGTTAAGTAAGAAAAACTTAACCCTAATCGTCATTTTATATGAAAACCCAAATTTCACTTGGGCCTTAAGTTGGGTCTTTCTATTGGGCATTGGTGATTGGGCCAATAATGGGCCATTCAAGAATAAACATATGGACTAGAATAATTGGATGGGATTTAGGGTAAGGCCCATGTGAGGGTTTGGGCCCAATTTGGAAAATTGGGCCATAGGTGGCCCATAATTGGGCCTTTATGATTATGAGATATTGGGCCATTAAAAATGCCAAATGTTTAGACTGGACTGAATGGTTGCGCCTTAGAATAAGACCATGTAAAGGTTTGGGCCGAATTTGGAAAATTGGGCCATATGTTGGGCTTTGAATCATAGTTGAATTTTGGGCCTTTGGATTGGCCTTGGGCTTGAATCAGGCTAAGATAGGGGTAAAGCAGTCTTTTACCCCAAGCATGGACTTATGGGTATATGTTGGAACCCAATTGCTGATTGGGTGTTATATTTATGATTGAGAGTTCGAGAACCTGTCATCCAACAGCTAGAGTTTTGTCTACAGGACTTCAGCAGTGTGGGGTGAGTTACCTTCTAGTAGAAATGGGTCTAAGGCCACAATGTCGGCCCACTAGTAGGAGTGATTGTGGATGATTGTCTTCGTGGTAATTTTCTGGTTTGCCACTATCTGGTATGTTTTATGTGCTAGTATTATATGATGTTATGTGATAGTGGTAGTAGGGGGAATAGTCCCCATATCCGGTCGATAGGGCCCAGAGGTAGGTCGGGCACCCCGATATGCCTGACAGTATGATTATGTTATGTTTTTATGTGGTAGTAGTATGGGGTGAAATAGTCCTCGTAACCGGTTGAGATAAACCGGAGGGGTAGGTCGGACACCCAGTATGTCTGACAGGGGTAGGTTAGGCACCCCGGTATGCCTAGCAGGGGTAGGTTGAGCACCCCGGTATGCTCAGAAGGGTACGTCAGGCACCCAGATATGCCTGGCAGTATGTGTTATGTATGCTATATGGTATGATGGGGGAACTCACTAAGCTTCGTGCTTACGGTTTTCAGTTTTGGTTTCAAGTACTTCGTTTTCAAAGGAAAGGAGCTGGCGATCGCAACACATCACACTATTTTTTCCGCACATGAGATCTGTCGGATTACACTCTGATATTGTTTTATGATAACATGCTTTGATTATTGACACTTTGCTTTTGACATGGGATATTTTTATAGATGTTTTTAAACTGTTGGTTTTATAATAACCTAATTAAAAATGAAATTTTTTGGTCTTGAATTTTGGGATGTTACAAGTTGGTATTAGAGCCTTGGTTTGAGGGATTCGGGCACACTCTCGGGTGTGTCTGGAGTCAAGATGAGGACTTGGTATGAAAATTTTCAAAAGAAAAATCATTTTTATAAAAAGAACTTTGAAAAGAATTTTAAAGGAGAAAAGAACTTTGAAAAGAACAAGGTGTGTGCTGCTTGCAATCAGCGGAGCTCAAGTATGTTTTCCCCAAGATACCCATACATGTTACGTTACGTTACGATATGATATGTTTATGAGAACTGAATGCTAGATTAGGGCTAAGGATCCAAGAAGGATGCCTTATATACCTACTGTATGCGCTTGTAGATCTATATGCTAGTACTGATCAGTCAGTGATAGGATAGCCTGTTTAGGTTATGCCTGATTGTTTGAGCCTTCAAATTACACGCTAGTACAGATTCGTGATTAGAGGATAGAATGGTTTGATTGGAGTATGATGGTTAGATTTTACATTGTCTGAATGTTGTTTGCTTTGTGATTTGTGAGACTCTTAGTGATGTGAGTTAGCTACTAAGTGAATATGCTAAGTCACATGGGACACAAACCAGATAATCACAGAGTGATGGACTTGACCCTATTACGTAGCTCTTGTTTGAGTCCAACCGTTCTAGGGATGGGTCTTTTACTCGAAGGATTATCTGATCTCTGTTGCATGTGGCTATATTCATGAGGTATCTAGTTGACATTACTAGGAATTTTTCAGCAGATGAGGACTGGGTGGGTTCAGGAACCTAGGAAAGCCTAGGATATGTTTCAGTAGGTTAATAGTGAGATTTAGTGAGACTTGGATATATTAGTTTGATGAAGTGACTTGTAGGATTCAGGAGGATTGCTGAGGAAAGTATGGATAGGTGTGGAAGGTAGTATTGGACCCATACTACTGAAAGCACAGGATCCTTACTCGAATCAGTGGGAGTCTTGGAGAATATGAGAAGCTTCGGGGAGGAGTTTGTGACCCGGTTTGGGGACAGAGGATGTTCCAGCTGTTGCATCTCATCCATTGGCAAGTGAGCTAGTGAGCGTGACAGGGTGTCAGACCTTGGAGGATATGACTTCCAAAGTCCGAGGATGCGAGATCGATTTGGAGCACTTTGAGAAGAGAGGGGCGTGCCAGGTGCATATAGTAGAGGGTCCCGGGGAGAGACCCAAGACTTCTGATCATCGAGTGAAAGGCCAGTAGGGCCAGAGACAGTGCAACACGTGCGGGAAAGTACACAAGGGAGTTTGACATTCTAGGGGTTTAGGTTGCTACAAGTGTAGCGGGGTTGGTCATGTCAACAGAAGGAGTCAGGCCCTAAAGTGTCAGACAGGAGAAGTCAGAACTCCAGCAGGCGATGTTGCGGGTATGTAACCTTGCCTTCTTTCAGTTTTATCTGCACATTGTTGTGGGAATTGTGCTGTGGTTGGGATACTGTAGCAGGATGAGTAAGTGTATCCCTGGTTTATTTCTTTGCTCCTGTTGGGTAGATCATCAAATATCGTCATATGCCAATTGCATACCGTGGAATTTATGGTGGTCAGTGTAAGATCATTTCCCTTTTGCTGGTTCGGGGTGTTCAGTGTTCTCTCAGTTCATAGTACAGATTTGTCACGGGGCAGTTAGGAGCGCATCTGAAGCCCAAAGCCTGTGGATCCTTAGAGTCCTTCAGGATGGAGGGTCCTATTGTCAGTTCCTATCATCAAGATCGGGAAGAACTTTTGCACCATGATCTCAGGAGGGTTGAGTATCTCTGGAGAAGGTGATCAGGATCCCTCCAGATGTTGCGGGTATTGTTGGATATAGTGTCTAAGTCCATAACTTTATTTGGTATGTACTTGACCCGACCCGGCATGGTCCATTTGGGTTGCATGGCATTGCAATACTTGGATAGACTAGATGAGAGAATAAGGCACTTATGATTATTAATATATTATAAGTTCTAATATATTAATAATAGTATTATTTAATTAGTATTGATCAAGTATTAATCTAGTATTAATTTGGTGATCAAAGCAAGACTAATTAAATATATAGGGTTGATTATGACAATCATCAATTCTTTTATGGTGGATTAATGATCCATGGTTTTGGTTATAACCATATGGAGCTCCATGGATAGCTCATGGGAGTTACAAACCCATGGGTCATGAGAAATCAAGAGTCATGACAATTAAGGGCATTCATGTGTAAACCCTAATTGTGACAACACTATAAAAGGAACCCTATAGCTAGCAAAATCGTGACCTAGTGTTTCTAGAAAGGGCATAACCGATTTTCAAGTGCAAGAAGTATTCTCTCAAGTTATTCCAAGTTTTGTGGTGTTGTGTGAAGCATTTGAGGCACAACATTTGGGGTGCTAGGCTCACAAAGTCTTGAAGGAATCCAAGCAACAACAAGGTATGTATTTCTACTAGTTTTTATGTTTTATGTAATCCCCATGCCATGCTAGTTAGGAAATAACCTTGAAAAAGAAATTTGCATGTATATAGAGAAAAACATAGATTCAAGGTTATTAGGGTTGCATGTACACTTAGGAAGTGTTAGAATGCTCAAAACCCATCAGTGGTATCAGAGCCTAGGATTGTTTTCTGTATACTTGATGCAAAACTGCTTAAAAATCGAAAATTCTGCACTCTGACGACTGGACTCGCCTAGTCCATGGGGAGGACTCGCCGATTCCATGAACAAATTCATCCTACTCGACGAGTAGAATAATGCACTCGACGAGTAGGAGCGTGCTGGGCAGTTTTTTCGAGTTTTGTTGCTGGAAATGGATTAAGATCATTATCCCAATCTGTTTTGGACTTGTAAAATCTGTTTTTCAAAATGATAATGATTATGTTAACCCATTTTACATGACTTTTATCAATTTTCAAGTATTGTATATGTTTATATGATTTTCTTGAAATTGCTTGACATGAATTTGTGTTCATATGAGTTTAGAAGATCATAGGAATTATGTGTAACCTCCATGTGTGTTTAATTCATGATATTAATGGCTATGATGGTGTCCATAACTTGTCCTCAAGTTATGGATAACCAAAAGTCACTTCTTTTAATTATGATTAAAGAACTAAAGAGGTTTCATAAAATGAAGAGTCTTCATTTTTTTTATGAACCATTAAAACTCATAAGTTACAAATTGAAGAGCCTTGGAATAGTTTCAAATCTTGCCCTCAAGTTTTGGAATTTGAAAAGTCTTACACTTTAATACTTTAATTCCAAATTAAACCTTAGATTTTTAAAAAGTTTAAAAATCAACACTTATACTATTATTATAATTTTATTATATAGATATGTATAAGAATATGTCATTCTTACCGTTAGTAGGCCTCATTCACGAAGCCGGTCTATAAGGGGGGTATAAGGTTGTTGCCTATAAAATGGTGACTTAATGGGTGTCCACTCTCACCCACCGCTTCCTTGATCGGTGGAGGGTCGTTAGCCGAACGGGTAGGATACAACTTTAAATACTCGTTAAAAGTATAATGAATTATAAAGTAACTATACATTATAAATTCCCAATCTTAGTTACTTTAGGAAAATGTGAAATTGGTGCTAGCCCATAAAATTACACTTTGTACCTTACCAAGTCGTTAGTGGAGCGTGTGTGGTTAACCGGCACACTAACATGGACTAGTAAGAGTGGCAAAGGGTAACTTTACTGTATTATAGATCGGTGGAGCGTGTGTGGTTAACCGGCACATCGATTAGGTAATATTGTTGAGGGTACCAAGTCAATTTGTATGGTTATTCACACCTTGTTTGTGATCCTCGGCATCCCAGTCACAAACTTGAGAGGGCACAATCGAGATTCAAACATGCCATTGAAAAGTTCAATGTATCTCAAAAGATCTAGGAGTTTCAAAACCAATAAAACCTAATAATAAAATATTTCGTTCTTATGGTGGAAATTGGTAAATCGTCATTTACCTACCTTCAAATATTTTATAGTATGGATTACGGCATCCCTCTTCCAACTATAAATAGTTTGTTGGATCCTAGCCTTAATATTTCATTTGGGTGAATTATTAAGGATTCCTAATCTAATGAAACTTGTCTTTCTTTCCTTTCAGATGTCTTCCAACAATGTTTCTGGCTCAAACCCAACAGGCTCCTTTTTGTTTATGAACTTGTGTGGTAAGGTCATCTTTGATGGATCCAATTTCAATGAGTGGATCAGAAACATCAGAATGATTAACCGCTATGAGGACAAAGAATATGTCCTCGATAGGGAGCTTAAGGTTGTGAATGAAGCCACTGCTACTCCTGAAGAGTTTGCGGAGTTTGTTGCACATGAAAAGGATGCTACTAAAGTAGCATGCATCATGATGGCCACCATGATTCCTGAACTTCAAAAATCCTATGAAGATTTCTACCCCTATGAGATGCACTTGGATCTGATGGAAAGGTACCATCAGAGCGCGCGTCAGGAGAGGTATGAAATCATATCCTCCATGATAACCGCAAGGATGAAGGATGGTGAACCCATCACCGGTCACTTGCAGAAGATGCAAAGGTTCGTTGACCGGTTGCTGAAGCTAAATGTTGACTTTCCTGAGGAAATGGCGATTGACATCATTCTCCATTCCTTACCTCCAAGTTATGATCAGTTTCGTATGACTTATCATATGAACAAGGAGGAAGTCACACTTAGCAAACTTCAAGGACTCTTAAGGACAGCTGAAAATGGCCTTAAAGGTAAAGCGGTTACTACTTCTACTCCTTCAACAGCCCCTGTTCTGGCTATTGGGCAGGGAAAGGGTAAGAAGATGAAAAGCCCTTCGAAGGGTACCAAGGGTAAGACTCTTGATGGTTCCTCTTCAAGTGGGACAAAGAAAGGTCCCATTACTCCTTCTTTAAACCCAAAGGAAGCACAGTGCTTCTATTGCCAGGATAAGGGACACTTCAAGCGAAGCTGCCCTAAATATCTGCAAGATGTAAAGGATGGGAAGGTTAAACCCACCCATGCAGGTATTTACACAATATTATCTAATAACTCATCTAATGCTAATTCTTGGGTGCTTGATACAGGTTGTGGTATTCACATTTGTACTGATTTGCAGGCACTAAGAAGAAGTGAGCAAGTGGAGCACGGGAAGATAAACTTAGTCATGGGCAACAGGAAAGCATCACCTGTTACCAAGATAGGATTTTATTCTTTATTGCTTAATAATGGGTTAATGTTAGATTTGAATAAGTGTTGTTACTCGCCCGAAATGGCGAGAAATATTATTTCTTTTCATGGCTTGTACAAACAAGGTTTTTCATTTTCATTTGATAATAAAAATGGTGCTATTAATGTTTATTACAATGATGTATTTTACTTTAAAGCATTACCTTGTGATGGTGTATATGAAGCCGTGAATGTTGTAGACAATCTAGGAAATAATGTGTTGTATATTGATTCTTCAGATAGCTTGGATAAATCATCCTTGTGGCATTGTCGTCTTGGATATGTTAACAAGAAGCGCATAGGCCAACTCCAAAAGGCTGGAGTCTTGGAATCATTTGACCTCAAGTCAGATGATAGTTGCGAGTCTTGTTTACTTGGAAAAATGACAAAGTCACCCTTCACAGGTACTTGTGATAGGGGTGAAGGTTTGTTGGACCTTGTACACACGGATGTGTGTGGGCCCTTCAGAGTTGCTACAAGGGATGCTAATCGCTATTATGTGACTTTTACTGATGATTACAGTAGATATGGATATATTTACTTAATCAAGCATAAGTCAGAAACCTTTGAAAAGTTCAAAGAGTTTAAGCATGAAGTGGAGAATCAATTGGGCAGGAACATCAAGATGCTCCGATCCGATCGGGGAGGAGAGTATCTTAGCATTGAGTTCCTTGACTATCTTAAGGAATGTGGGATTGTCTCACAATTGACACCTCCTAGAACACCACAGTTGAATGGTGTAGCTGAGAGGTGCAATCGAACCTTGCTGGATATGGTTCGTTCCATGATGAGTCGAGCTTCGTTACCAATCTCTTTCTGGGGGTATGCCTTAGAGACTGCCGCCCATATCCTTAATCTAGTCCCTACTAAAAAGGTTGCCAAAACACCTCACGAGATGTGGATTGGGAAAGTTCCCAATTTGGACCACATCAAGATTTGGGGTTGTGAAGCTTTCGTGAGGCGTGAGACTCATGATAAGCTTGAACCTCGAAGTGAGAGGTGTATTTTCATCGGCTACCCACATAGATCCTTTGGTTACCTCTTCTACAGACCCAGTGATAATGTGGTCTTTGTAGCAAAAAGAGGAGTCTTTCGTGAGAGAGAATTCATAAGCCAAGGAGGAAACTCCTGTTGATCCGATAGATGAGTCTGTACCTCCAAGACGTTCCACTAGGGTGAGGAACACACCTGATTTTTCTTATGGTTATCACATCACCACTGAAGGTGATACATTTATTAGTGATAGTACACTAATAGATTTGGATGAACCTAATAATTACAGGGAAGCCATGGCAGGCCCTGAGTCTGCTAAATGGAAGGAGGCTATGGACAGCGAGATTCAGTCCATGTATGACAATCAAGTTTGGAACTTGGTTGACAATGTACCAGGTCGTAAGACAGTTGGGTGCAAATGGATCTTCAAGAAGAAGACCGAAATGGATGGGAAGGTACATACTTACAAAGCGCGACTGGTTGCGAAGGGCTTTACTCAAACTCCGGGAGTTGACTATGATGAGACCTTCTCACCAGTAGCTAAGATTAAGTCTATTAGAGTATTGTTAGCCATAGCTGCATTTCATGATTATGAAATATGGCAAATGGATGTCAAAACCGCTTTCCTTAATGGAAAGTTGGCTGAGGATGTTTACATGGCTCAACCAGAGGGTTTTGGCGATACAAGATACCCTAATAGAGTGTGTAAGCTTGATAAATCCATTTATGGATTGAAACAAGCATCTCGCAGATGGAATCTTTGCTTTGATGAGAAAGTCAAAGAGTTTGGCTTTTCTAGGAGTGAGGATGAGTCTTGTGTGTATGTCAGGGCTAGTGGGAGCATAGTTAGCTTCTTGGTGTTGTATGTGGATGACATACTTCTCATAGGAAACGACGTCCCAACCTTGCAGGAGGTTAAGTCCTGGCTTGGGAAGTGTTTCGCTATGAAGGACCTTGGGGAAGCTGCCTATATCCTAGGGATAAGGATATTGAGAGATAGGAGTAAGACACTAATTGGACTTAGTCAAAGTACTTACTTGGATAAGGTACTGAAGAGGTTCAGCATGCAAGAATCCAAGAAAGGGGAATTACCCGTCCAGAGTAATGCCAAGCTGAGTAAGACTCAGAGTCCGAGTACAGAGGCTGAGATAGCTGAGATGAGTAATATACCATATGCTTCCGCTGTGGGCTCGATCATGTATGCTATGACTTGTACTCGCCCTGATGTGGCCTTTGCTTTGAGCATGGTCAGTAGATATCAAGGGAACCCTGGCATGGCACACTCGACAGCGGTAAAGAACATTCTCAAGTATCTACGGAGGACTAAGGATTGGGTCCTTACCCTCAGAGGCAGTGATGACTTGAGAGTGGAAGGATATAGCGATGCTAGCTTCCAGACTGATAGGGATAATTTCTGCTCTCAGTCAGGCTGGGTCTTTATCCTAAATGGAGGGGCAATTACTTGGAAAAGTTCCAAGCAGGAGACAGTAGCTGATTCTACTTGTGAATCAGAGTACGTAGCAGCAAGTGAAGTAGCTAAGGAGGCGATATGGCTAAAGAACTTCATCGGAGACCTTGGAGTTGTACCAGCTATAAAGGAGCCAATGGAAATTTTCTGTGACAGCGAAAGTGCGGTTACTTTGGCTAAGGAACCGAGAGATCACGGGAGATCTAGGCACATTGACAGAAAATACCATTTCATCAGACATCGAATAGAAGAATGACTCCTCGTGGCTAAGAGGGTATCATCAGATGAGAACCCGGCAGATCCCCTCACGAAGGGACTGAGCAGGGTTAAGCATTTACAGCATGCGAGGCGCATTGGGCTGAAGGATGATATTAGTTTCAATCATTAGATTCCTGAAACTTGTAAAATGTAATTGACATTTGATGATAAATAAAAGTTGTTATTTATTTATGAGTAAGGTGTTACTATCTTGTGTTGATTGTTTACTATGTTTCAATTTTGCATGTTTTTACTTCCAGAATAATTATGTTATTATTCAAACCATCCACAGTCAGTCAAACTTTGGAAGTAAGTATTGATTTAAGACTGTCATGAATTTGGCTTGTATGATTTGTCTAAAAGTGCTTTGGACAATGCAATGGTTGCTACAACATTCATGAGTACTCATAAGGGCTGAGTATTGGATCCAACCCACGCTCACTTGCATCACTTCATGGAATTTATCTCGAGTGATCGTGAGACGGTAATATCATATAAATCTTCAAACCTAGATATATGAGTTGTTGACTATGAGTTGGTTATTCATTGATTGCACGAAAACGCATTGGTAACTCGATGTCATAAAACGTGCCTTTGTGAATAATTCAACAAGTAGTTAGTACAAGCATATCAGTCGAAGTTTATCTGTTCCTTCTAGAAATAGAAGCAATATCTGGGCCCCTCGATGATTTGGTTTTGACCTATGTACCGGGCCCGGTCAGAACCTAATTGATGTGTTCAATTTAGTTCTATGTCGAAACAAATCAGAGATCGAGAAACAAATGCTGGACAATAAGTAAGACCATGTTCCATGTGTTTGTCCGGCTGATATCATGAGAACAGAGGATTATATGATCACTTATCTTAAATGGCGTATCATCATCATCTCAGTTCCGAGAGACTTTGAAAGAGCTACGATTGCTAGTCGGATTTTGAAGTCATATTTGCAAATATAGTTATTAGACTTATTCAAGTGGGAGACTGTTGGATATAGTGTCTAAGTCCATAACTTTATTTGGTATGTACTTGACCCGACCCGGTATGGTCCATTTGGGTTGCATGGCATTGCAATACTTGGATAGACTAGATGAGAGAATAAGGCACTTATGATTATTAATATATTATAAGTTCTAATATATTAATAATAGTATTATTTAATTAGTATTGATCAAGTATTAATCTAGTATTAATTTGGTGATCAAAGTGAGACTAATTAAATATATAGGGTTGATTATGACAATCATCAATTCTTTTATGGTGGATTAATGATCCATGGTTTTGGTTATAACCATATGGAGCTCCATGGATAGCTCATGGGAGTTACAAACCCATGGGTCATGAGAAATCAAGAGTCATGACAATTAAGGGCATTCATGTGTAAACCCTAATTGTGACAACACTATAAAAGGAACCCTATGGCTAGCAAAATCGTGACCTAGTGTTTCTAGAGAGGGCATAACCGATTTTCAAGTGCAAGAAGTATTCTCTCAAGTTATTCCAAGTTTTGTGGTGTTGTGTGAAGCATTCGAGGCACAACATTTGGGGTGCTAGGCTCACAAAGTCTTGAAGGAATCCAAGCAACAACAAGGTATGTATTTCTACTAGTTTTTATGTTTTATGTAATCCCCATGCCATGCTAGTTAGGAAATAACCTTGAAAAAGAAATTTGCATGTATATAGAGAAAAACATAGATTCAAGGTTATTAGGGTTGCATGTACACTTAGGAAGTGTTAGAATGCTCAAAACCCATCAGGTATATCATCTTCTACTACTACTAGGTGTATGTCGAGAATCTGTGTCGCTTTGGAATTGTAAGTGAGTTTGGATAAGTTAGACATCGGGTCAGTTCTCTGCTATTGTATGGGTTATCAAGGATGATATATGCCATTCTGCATGCCAAAAAGTCCTTGATGAACCTACAAAGGGACGTATGTTACGGAGTGGGTTCTGCGTGTACCATTATCATTCCGGATCTTTGTCAGGATGTGTGAAGGGTATTATTTGGAAGATATTTGGTCAGGGTTAGAGCGATAGTTCTCCAGTGAAGTCAGAGTTCAGTGGTTCTATCATCGTTCGGGCTTGGTTGATAATTGCCTATGGAAGAACTTTAGAGTTCAAGGCACTACCATTTCCAGGAAAGGGTTGGTAGCATGAAGATGGTGGTGTCAGTTGTGGGTGTTCGATGCATGCGTGTTCGGTCATTGGATGTTCGAGAAAATTACATTTCTCGCATGAGTTGTGTTCGGTTAGAGTTCAGTGGTGCTGCAAGAGTGGAAGTGAGAACGAGGATTCGTCAGCCAGGGTGAAGATTAAGGTCTTCAGTTGTCAGCATGGGAGGTGGATTGAGGTGTCAGACTGGAGCAGATTTCAAGAGTACTCTTCAAGATTTCAGAGGATGGTCAGTCTTTGGGTTTGAATGGTAAGTGATCGCTAGCATTGGTAAGCACAGGTTGTCATCAGTAGATTATTAGAAAGCAAGAAGGATTAGGAATCCTTCAATTCTCACGTGCCGTGAAGACTTAGTTGAATCTAAGTGGGGGAGAATCGACCAGGTACTTAGGAGCCGTAATAGGTGTGAAACTAGGATGAGTTTCGTATCCTCGTCAGGAAGGAAGGCGACCGAGTGGCCGTCTAGGTTGAGGATTGGGAGAGTTGGGAGTTTAGAAAATGTTCCAACATTTGGTCCACGCTTTTCCTTGGCATCGGATCACAACTTTAAGGAACCAGGTTAGAGGTCCAATTAGAATTCAAGTTCAGTTGAGTGTTAGGTCGAGTGCGTGTTCGAACCGGTATGGAAAGTGTTGTAAGACTACGGGGGTAGCCGTAGCATTCACTAGCAGCAGATAGTGCTAGAAGTGTTGTATGTCTGCGGGTGTAGCCGTAGCATTAACAGGGTTGGCAGATAGTGTGAGAAGTGTTGTAAGTCTGCGGGTGTAGCCGTAGCATTCACAAGGTTAATAGATAGTGCTAGAGTGATGTAAGTCTGCGGGTGTACCCATAACATTCACTAAGGTGCTGTTTGTTTTTTCCGAGACAAAATGTCTGCAGTCTGCGGACCACATCTGTAGACCTCTGCAGTAGAAGAGGTGTACCAAACGTCTGCAGTCTGAAAAAAGAAGACTGTTTGTTTTTTTAACATCTGCCGGCTACTAAAATAAACTGAAATCTAAATAAACTGATTTTTTTAAACTTCAAAGTGAATTTTTAATATTTTTATGACTTTGTTATAAATAATTAACGAATCTAGATCAACTTTTATGTATTATTGTATAAAAAATAAAAATAAAAATGGTATGAATTAACGTATATATTTGATAAAAACCAACAACTTTGGTTGCAAAGTTATAACTAAACATTATAATTAGTGATCAAAGAATTTGATACATAAATGGATGGAAATAAACTTCGATTTTTTCAATTAAATCCATTAAAAACATACCATAAATATTTTCTTGAGAAATTGACGATACTGTATTAAATAATGTTTTACAAAATTTGGCAAAAAAATATAAGAATATATTATGATTTTTTTTTTCATATTTATATAAACAACTTCAACGACTATTATTGTAATAAATCTGTATTTATAAATTTGTCAAAAATATCATGTTTGTATTGTCGAACGTTTTTTTTTAAGTTTTGTATTTTTTTTTTCAAATTGTTTATCATTAATAAAGTTGGAAAAAATATAAATTAAAAAAAACTTGAAAAAAATAAAGATATATATATATATATATATATATATATATATATATATATATATATATATATATATATATATATATATATATATGTTTTTTAGGCTAGAAGATGTCTGAAGATGTTAGAAGACTCTGGTCCACATCTGAGCTAAGAAGAGGGCGCACAGACATTTTTAGGTCTGCAGTCTTCAAAAAAACAAACAGTCTGCGAAGGCTAATGTCTGCGCGTGGTCTGCGCGGCGCAGACAGAAGAGGCCACGCAGATCTGCAGACAAAAAACAAACACTACCTATGTTGGTAGATAGCATGAGCGCATTGTTAGGACGCGGAAGGAACAATAGTACCCACTAGTTCGGGTGTAGTAGTGAGGATATGAAAATCCACTGATTGGATTTTGGAATTACCCAGATGGATTAGATCTTGTTGAGCCAGTGATAAGACTGTAGGATCGCCACTACAGTGATGAGATCAAGGAAGCAATGGACTGCTTAAGTTCGTTTGTGATATAAAGCTACCATTGGTCATGTAGAATTCACTTTTAGCCTTGGATTTGCTGACGTCTGGATTCGACGCATGGAACGATTGGTTGGAGACCCGGAAGGTCTCGGTATACTTTGGTTAGCAGCCATGTGGCAGCATACTGCTTCATGCAGTTCAGTGTTCGGACAGTTTCAGAGTTTGGGCAGTAATACTGTTTGTGGTTTGGGTTGCAAGTACGGACAGAATAACAGATTACTTGCGTTATTCTAAGTCACTCACAGTGGGATTAAATAATCTCAGAGTAGTCGATTTGATCCTGTGGCATAGCTCTCGTCTGAGTCTAAATGTTGCAGGGATGGATCTTCTACTCGAAAGATTATTTGAGGCTTTTGTCAAGAATAAGTGCTCTATTGTTGACTATGGTCAGTGGTTTTGTTTCTAATGGTTGGATTGGAATAATCAAGGCAGAAAGTGTGCATTGGTCGGTCACTCGAGGAAGATTAAGCTTGGTAAAGCTCAGCATGGGTGGTCTGCCAGGGAGTCAGACCATCTCGAGACTACAGATTTTAGACTAAGTAGATGTGATTGTTGCAAGGGGTTCGTTTATTTTCGGGTTTTAGAGCCCTGCGAGGGATGATTTGGATTGCCTTGGAAAGGCTAGGGTGTGCCCAAGATTGTGGCCATGTTACTTGGGTTGTTGGGCGTGTAAGGAATGGTAGGGATTGATTTCGAGAACGAAATCTAATTTAAGTGGGGGAGAGTTGTAACACCCCGTTTATTAAACAAATAAATAAATGAATCAATAAATGAATAGTAGCCCTAAAATCCTTAATTTTAGTGGGGTACTGGTTTTCGGGAGCCAAATGTTACAATTTTAGAATTCAGCGGTTAAAAGTGTAAAATCCAGATTCAGGTTGTAAATATTTATGAAGACAGGGGCTCCTTGGTAATTATTGGAACTTAAGTTGAAAAGACTGAGAGGAGGAGGGACTAAAAATGTTAACATGGCTGAATTCTGATCATTGGACCTAAATTGAAATTAATTTAGAATGTTGAGGGCTAAAAGAGTAAATTATGGACGTCAATTGAAGAGAATTAGGATGGAGGGATTGGAAATGTATTTATGGGGAAGATGTACATAACCAGGTATGAACCCGTCACCCCATTCATATATATAGAATATGTAACCCTAAACCTAGCTAACACTTCAGCTGCCACCCACCCTTATGCCTCCCTCACCGGCGCCGCTACCACCCCATTTTCCGATCAGCGAAAGGCCGCCAACGATCACAAGACGGCCGTCGGACGTAAAGCATTGCAGTGCCGCCGTTTTGTGCCGCTACCACCGTCCCTCAGTGTCTTCTTCTTCTTCTTCTGCCTTCTGCCGCCATCCATAGATGGTTCACGACAGTCGTCGGAGCTACTCCGACCACCTTTTTGTGTGAGCTGTTGCCTATTTCCGGGACGGCCACATGTCACCGAGAAGGGTGATTGTGTGCGATTTTTTTGCCATCGGGTGTGTGTTTGTTGTTGTTGAGGCCGTAAACCACCAGCCATCACCATCGTGGGGGCTGCTGACGAGGCCAAGGGTGCTGAAGACGACGTTGTAGCTGTGTGCTGCCACTCTCGAACGCGTTTCCTCCATCCTTTCTGCCTAGCCGTCGCTGACGCTGCCGCTGCAGCTGTTTCGTCGGTCTTTTCGTCGCGTCGCCGGCTGCTGCCACCTTTCGTCACCACCAGCCACCGTGGAAGGTGGCTATGTGCGTTTTTTTCAATGTGTTTAGGTGTGTTGATGTATTATGTTTTATGTATTGCTTTGGCCGGAAAACCGAGAAAGCCCACCACCACCTCCGTGAGGTGGTGGCTGCCACCATCTACCACCGCCGGCCACCACAAGGGTGGCTGTGTGTGTGTTTATCTATTAGTGTGTCTATTTATTTTTGGGTCAAAGCATTGTAAATTGTAATTAGTGAATAGTATAATAAAGAAAATGCATAACCACCACCGTAAAGTGGTGGCTGCCGCCTCCTGCCGCCACCAGCCGCCGTGTTGGGTGGCGGTGTGCCTTGTTTGTGTTTTGATTCGTTTGGGATTCTTGGACAAAGTGGGCTAAAACCTTAACCACCACCGTAAGCCGTAGTTGACCACCACTACCCGAGGTGGTAGTGGGTGGTGCCCGACTTATGAAACCCTAGTGGGCCTAGTAAGACCCTAGTGGGCCTAATGAAACCCTAATTGATCTAAAGACTTAGTTTTGGGCCTATTAGGTTGTGATTGTGTTCGAAACCCCAATTAGGGTTTAGAAAACCCTAATTTTGGATATATGGATTACGGGTTGTCGGGACCCGCATTTTGGATGACTGGATTGAGATTATGTATTAAGCCCGACGACACTACATGATTGAACCAATAGATTGGTGGACTTAATGGATTAAGTCCTTAATGGGTTAAGTAAGAGAAACTTAACCCTAATCATCATTTTATATGAAAACCTTAATTTCACTTGGGCCTTAAGTTTGGCCTTTCTATTGCGATTTTAGTGATTGGGCCAATAATGGGCCATTCAAGAACAAACATACGGACTAGAGTAATTGGATGGGCTTTAGTGTAAGACTCATGTGAGGGTTTGGGCCTAATTTGGAAAATTGGGCCATAGGTGGGCCATAATTGAGCCTTTATGATTATGAGATATTGGGCCATTAGAAATGCCAAATGTTTGGACTGGACTGAATGGTTGGGCCTTAAAAAAGGACCATGTAAAGGTTTGGGCCCAATTTGGAAAATTGGGCCATATGTTGGGCTTTGAATCATAGTTGAGTTTTGGGCCTTTGGATTGGCCTTGGGATTGAATCAAGCTAAGATAGGGGTAAAGCAGTCTTTTAGCCCAAGCATGGACTTATGTGTATATGTTGGAACCCAATTGCTGATTGGGTGTTATTTTGATGATTGACAGTTCGAGAACCTGTCATCTAGCAGCTAGAGTTTTGTCTACAGGACTTCAGCTGTGTGAGGTGAGTTACTTTCCGATAGAAGTTGGTCCAAGTTAAGCACACAATGCCGACCCACTCATAGGAGTGATTGTGGATGATTTTCTTCGTGATAATTGTCTGGTTTGCCACTATCTATTATGTTTTATGTGTTAGTATGATATGATGTTATTTGATAGTGGTAGTAAGGGGAATAGTCCCCATATCTGGTCGATAGGGCCAAGGGGTAGGTCGGGCACCCCTGTATGCCTGACAGTATGATTATGTTATGTTATTATGTGGTAGTAGTAAGGGTGAAATAGTCCCCGTAACCGGTTGAGATAAACCGATGGGGTAGGTCGGACACCCCTGTATGTCTCATAGGGGTAGGTTAGGCACCCCAGTATGCCTAGAAGGGGGTAGATTGAGCAACCCGGTATGCTCAGCAGGGTAGTTCGGGCACCCACATATGCCTGGCAGTATGTATTATGTATGGTATGTGGTATGATGGGGGAACTCACTAAGCTTCGTGCTTACGGTTTTTAGTTTTGGTTTCAGGTACTTCGTTTTAAAAGGAAAGGAGCCGGCGATCGCAGCACATCACACTATGTTTTCCGCACATGAGATCTTTGGGATTACACTCTGATATTGTTTTATGATAACATGCTTTGATTATTGACACTTTGGTTTTGACATAGAATGTTTTTATAGATGTTTTTATGCTGTTGGTTTTATAATAACGTAATTAAAAATGAAATTTTGTTGGTCTTGAATTTTGGGATGTTACATTCGTAGTCAACATGATTTTCACATCTAACATCCTTTTCGCATCCAAACCTCTTTTCATATCCATCATCCTTTTGGAGTTTACCCTATTGCATTCAGGACCCGGACTTGGCCTGAAACTCAGGAAGTTGCCTTTCGTATTCACATCTAATACTTAACAGGAGGTCCTAAAAATTAAGTTAATAAATATGTATTTGTAAGTTCAATATTACATTTGATGTGTATTTTGCTTTTTATTAAAATAGTTTCAACTTTTTTTAAACTGCTTGTGTCACTTTAATTGTAGGTTTGATTATGAATTTGGCGATTTTAATGTTGAGGCACTCGGAATGTTTGGAACATTCGATTTGCAACGATCATTTCAGTAAGCTTTTTGAATTTCCTTGAATTTGTTATGATTTAAACATATTTTGGGTCATTTGTATTGTTACATTAGGAAATGACATTTCTGCGAGAACTTAATTTGATTGATGATGATACATAGATACATGATAATTTTGTTTCTTTGAGGCTTTCACCGTGTGTTACCGAAGTTCTCAAGGATCCTTTCATTCAGTTATTTATCCAAGGTGAATAGCATTGTTAGTTAAAATTATAGATTCATTGATAACTTATAAATGATTACTGATTTTTATTGACGTTTCATATTTTAACCCACTTTTGAATAAATTTTAAGTGCTCTACTGTTACAAAAAATGGAATTGAAGGTGTATGCTCAACCATAAACTGGGATTCTTATAAGTTGATACATAATCTTTAAAGATTAGAATTTTACTATTGATGGTCTCCAATTAAGACGAAGCAGGTATAAAGAAGCTCATATCAGTTGTATGTAAGGCTTCAACTTCAAAACTTTAAACAGTTCATTGTGTGTATAGGAGATTAGGATCAGTTTATGTGTGGTTAACTAATAAATGTCCAAACTTGAAGTGTGAAAGGGCATTACTTTTATAAGGAGTTGAAATCTACTAAGAAAAGGAGTTGAAATCTACTAAGAAAAGGGAGATGTTTAAGCAAGATTGCGCAGAGAAAGATAAGCGACTTTTATATCCAAGTGAAGCTTTGGTTTTGGCTTCTTGGCTGGAGGAAGAGAAGGAAGTAGAAGAAGGCAAAACAGGCAGATAGGAAAATAGGTAAACCATTTAATATAGAACTTATACAACTAAATATCACTTTTCATGTTAACATAAAATGTTATAGATGTCATGTTTTAATTTATACAACGATTGTTTGCAGGTTCTTTTTGGTGTATGATCTCGACTCATCCGGAGGCGCTTTCAGGTATTCTAAGTACACATCTACAATTGTTAACAAATAAAAAATTATGAAACTTCCGTAGTGGATATTACTTAAAACACTAAAATGAGTGATTTTTTAGATGATTTGCCATAATAGTAGCATAGGAATCAAGAGTAATACATTTCAAAATCAAAAATCGAGTTGAAATTTTAGCTTTACAGCGCAAATTTACTTTTATGTTTGTATTATATTCATATTAACAAGCATCCGGATTCTTACTAAAATATCATATTGATGTAATTTAAATTTTATCACAACTCCTTATGCCAAGAGACATTTAGAGAAAAAAAAACAAGAAAAGTTGAAAATCAAGAAAAAAATTCATTTGCAATTGTCTTTACAGAACATATCAGGGCACCATTGACATCATTATTCACCTGCGGTCTACTTACACAAAAAAGAAAGAGTTCAACTCTTAGTTGTCTTAGTGTTTGAGTTCTAATTCCAACTTCTTGTAGAAGCACCAATTGTATTTCCTTGCAATAAACATTTAGATTTAACTATGTATTTGAAGTTTATAAATATTACTTTGTAGAAAATCTTACATTTTCAATTCATAACAGTTCACAAAAAACATTAAATTACTATTCATCATAACATCTAGATACTTAGGTAAAATGTCCAGACTATTCATTGATAAAAAAATCTTTGTTTATACAACACTTATTCCAAACTAATACCACTTATAGTAACGTATTTTATAGCTGCTGCCACAAAGCGTTGTACTTTATTTGTTACATATTGCCATTATTGGTAAGGAAATGTAAGTACATTGCTATTATAAGAAAATTGTTGTTTCTATGTTGGTATGATGTGTAAAACAAATGTAAGTGCAAGTATGTTACTGATTTTAGTTACATATTGCTATTATCAGCATAGAAAACCTCTTGGTGATTGCTATTATGCTAACAAAAAAATTGAAAATTTATTGCTATTGCAAAGTACATTTTGTATATTGGTACAAAGAGTAACTACATTATTATTTTCGACAATTTTCCCCTCAACTAATATGATTGCATGTTCCATTAATTTGCCTCCCAGAGCTATCACGGCCAATCTACATTTAGCAAAATCGTTACTTTCTATATCCACAATCCACATTTAGCGAAATCGTTACTTTCTATATCCAATCCAATATTAATAACGATAATACAGACCTAACCTAAGCCAATAACGAATCTTCAACACAGACAAAAAAATACCATCCTATGGTTCACCACATGATCACCTCCTAGTTATATTCAAACACCACCAGCCATTTCTCCATACTCCAATTTCTTTCATATACGCTTCCACCGTCGACGTCATAGCACCATTCGCCATCATCTTCATCTGCAACAAACATCAGGCGACTCCACCACCTACGACGCCCTCTTTCTTCCCTACAGCTACTAACATTTTCGTCTTCTTTCCCAGACTCATAATCAACATATATTCCTAACCTTCTTTGATGAACCATTTTTGCCCACTGGGTGCTGCAATAGGGACATATACTACACACCCAAAAATTATCGGATGAGATATATTTGAATCTTGACCAAAAGCAAGTTGTATGGGTGAATATGCAACACTGTGAATTTCCAACACAAAATTTTCATTTAAAATCACATCATTTTCATTAACACAACCATAAAAATCCCCAATATCGAGTTATCAAAAACACATGTTCATTACTTGTTTAAACACAATCCAGGATCCACAAAATATAACTCCATCTCAAGTGTGTGTACAATCAAGCCGGCGCCTTCCCGCGATCCTGAGAAGTGCCTGAAACACATATCACATAACACGGTAGGCACGAAGCTTAGTGAGTTCCCCAAAATATCATACATATCTCATTAGCCTCTCATGGCTATACTTAGATAAGACCCTCCGGTCAATGTGTCTCAGTGGGACCTTCCGGTCCCACAACTCGGGTGGACCCTCTGGTCCTAACTCAGCAAGCTCATAATAATACACAACATAAATCACATAGACATAATGCAAGATATCACAATACTAAATATAAGCACATAAGACCCTCTGGTCACACAAAGCTTACCACTCTAGGTAAGTATAGTGAAAAGACTCACCTCGTAAGAAATCAGATAGCCTCGAACTCAAATCACCGGTGTATCCACCGCCTAATACATATGATAATTATCTCTAATTAATAACGGCTCTCAAAGAAGGTAGACTAAACCCTTCTACAAACTCATAGAAGGATAAAAGACCATTTTACCCTTCCATGGCCTTAATAGTCCACAAATTGACCGAACCCTAAAAGTCAACTAAAAGTCAACAGAAGCGCGTACGCCGCGCGTACAAGCCCTCTACACTGGGCATACTCCTTCGCCATGCACGCATCGGGGATTCTCGACCCTACGCTGTACGTACTGGGATTACGCTCAGAGTACGTCCTACTTTTGTTCGTCCTACTCATTTCATCTTAATCCATTAAGACCTTAGCTCAAATCTCAGACATGGACTCCTTAAAGGCTCATACTCGATAAAGTCTGTGACTTATAGCCTTTGCATGGCTGAAAAAGTCACAAACACCAAAACTCTCACTCTCTATTCTCAAGAATGCTCATATCTCATGCATGGGGTGGTTTTTGACGTCCAAGACTCCATTTTTATGAAACCACTCCATTAAAACACTCCAAGGGACATATATTAGGCTCTGGAGTTTCAAAAACTCATAAAGCTTCAAGCTTTGGGAACAAAAACCCTAAAATGGACCATATAAAGCACACATCAAAAAGGATGAGAAAGCTTTGAGCTTTATACCTCTAACTGAAGCTCCAACCACATATAAGCTCAGATCCAAAGCCTAGAATCCTACTCCTTCCTCTTCAAAGCTCCTTCTTTACTCCGAAGAAACCATAAGAACGCTTAATATGTAACATCCCAATTTTCAAGGCCAAAAATTTCATTTTAATTAAGTAACTCATAAAATAGTTTACCAAAAACATTGCCAATGTCATATCAATTTATAAAACTGTAACAACGTGTCTCAAAACCATATCATCAACAGTAATAAAAATCAAAGTACCATCCCAGAAAACTCAAAGCAGAATCATGTGTGAGTATGATGTGCCACTACCGCGCCTGCTCTTTCCCCTTCGCCGAAGAGGTACCTGAAACAAAGCTGAAAACTGTAAGCATGAAGCTTAGTGAGTTCCCCCATCATACCACACACCATACAATAGCATATTGTCAGGCAATTCTGGGGTGCCTGACTACCTAGGTCAAGCCATTCTGGGGTGCTTGACTTACCCAGGTCAAGCCATTCTGGGGTGCTTGACTTACCCGTCAGTCTATTTCGCCTGACTACCGAGGACTATTTCACCCCGTACCATTACCACGTAATAATATAACACACATATACTGTCAAGCAATTCTGGGGTGCCTGACTACCGAGGTCAAGCTATTCTGGGGTGCTTGACTTACCCGTCGGTCTATTTCGCCCGACTACCGGGGAGTATTTCACCCCCTACAATTACTATCACATATAACATATCATGCTAGCACATAAACGTATCAGGCAGTAGCAAACCTAGATGAATATCACAAAGACAGTCATCTAACATACAACTCCTACTGGTGGGCCGACATTATGGCCGTAGACCCATAGCTACTGGAAGGTAACTCACCTCGATGTCGTGTAGTATCTGCATGGTCCTTGGCACGGGAATCGACTCATCTCTACTCCCCAATCCCTTAAATGAGCTGAGAATGAAGTAAAACTTCTGGATCTCCTTGCTTCTACTTGAACTCCCAAGCTTCCTTCTCTTCTCCAACTTCAAACACACACAAAAATGCACAAAAATGTCTTGAGAGCACTCAAACAAGGCTAGGGTTTCAGTTTAAGGTCTTCTGGAGGTGTGAGGGACGATGGAGGCTGGTTTTGGATGAGTTAAGTTGTTTAAATAGGGTGCAAACCCTAAATATTAGGGTTTTGTCCAAACAGCTCCTACTCGTCGATTCAGTCTTCTGAGTCGTCGAGTAGGTCACTTAAGCCCCCGATCAACAGTCGAGTCTACTCGACGATTTGGGCCCCCAACTCGCCGAGTCCCAGAGTAAATTGCAATATTTCTTGAATTTAAATACGTACCAGGAATCGGGTTCTACAAATCTCCCCCACTTATTTTAGACTTCGTCCTCGAAGTCTGCTGCTGAATCTGGAAAAAGCTCGGGGTAGTGCTCCCTCATCTCTTCCTCTGGCTCCCAAGTCCATTCCGACCCCTTGCGGTGCTGCCATTGCACCTTCACCAGCTCCAACCTCTTATTCCTCAGATCCTTCCACTTCCTGTCGAGGATCGCCACTAGCCGCTCGACGTAGTTCAGGCTGTCATCCACCTGAATATCCTCCAAGAGCACCATTGCCGAGTCGTCTACCAGGCACTTCCGTAACTGGGAGACTTGAAACGTGCTATGGATCTGACTGAGTCCGGCTGTCAGGTCCAGCCTATACGCCACCTTGCCTACCCGGGCGACAACCCTGAAAGGTCCAATATACCTGGGGCCCAACTTGCCCCGCTTCCTGAATCGAATGACGCCTTTCCAAGGCGACACCTTTAGGAGGACCATATCCCCGACCTGGAACTCCAAGTCTGAACGGCGCTTGTCGGCATAACTTTTCTACCGACTCGGAGCAGTCTGAAGCCTACTCCTAACCTGCTGAATCCTCTCTGTCGTCTTGAGCACCACTTCGGTGCTCCCCATGACCCTGTGTCCGACTTCACCCCAACATATCGGGGTCCTGCACTTCCTTCCGTACAACATCTCAAAGGGAGGATGGTCGATAGTCACATGATAGCTGTTATTATAGGAAAACTCAGCCAAAGGAAGGTAAGTATCCCAACTACCTCCGAAGTCTAGAACACACACCCGCAACATATCCTCCAGAGTCTGGATGGTCCGCTCATTCTGACCATCCGTCTGCAGGTGGAAGGCAGTGCTGAAGTGCAGACGAGTACCCAACTCTTCGTGAAACTTCTTCCAGAATCTGGATGTAAACCGCACGTCTCGGTCCAAAATCACCAAGACTGGCACCCCGTGCCGAGCCACCACCTCTCGGATGTAGATATCGGCCAATTTCTCGGCCGAGATGCTCTCCTAAATCGGTATGAAGTGAGCACTCTTGGTCAACCGATCTACGATGACCCAAATCAAATCCACTACCCGCACAGTCCTGGGAAGCTTGGTGATGAAATCCATAGTAATATCTTCCCATTTCCACATGGGAATGTCTAGCGGCTGCATCTTGCCGTGTGGCCTCTAGTGCTTGGCCTTGACCTTCCTGCAGGTCAAGCACCACTCTACGTACCAGGCGACGTCCCGCTTCATGTAGGGCCACCAGTAATCAGGGCGAAGATCTTTGTACATCTTCGTCGCCCCGGGGTGAATCGAGAATCGGGATTTGTGCGCCTCCTCCATTAGAACCTGGCGCACACCCCCGTGGTATGGAACCCACACCCTGCGGTGTAGCGTCAATAACCTATGGCTATCATAGTCGAAGGAGGAAATCTGCCCCATAATACGCTCGCTCTTCCGATGTTCCTCCTTCATAGCCTCCTACTGGGCCTCCCGGATCTACTCCAAAACCGGAGTCACCACCGTCATCCTCATGTAGATGTCTCTGATCGGCGCTGCCTTGCGGCTAAGCGCATCGGCCACGACATTAGCCTTCCCCAGGTGGTATAGAATCTCACAATCGTAATCCTTCACCACATCTAACCACCGACGCTGCCTCATGTTCAGATTCGGCTGATACATGAGGTACCTCAAACTCTTGTGGTCCGTGTAGATGGTACAACGGACCCCATTGAGGTAGTGTCGCCAAATCTTGAGGGCGAAGACGACTGCCCATTACTCCAAATCATGCGTCGGGTAGTTCGCTTCGTGAGGCTTCAGCTGCCTTGAAGCGTAAGCGCTAACGTGCCCTCTCTGCATCAATACCGCGCCCAACCCTGAGATAGACGCATCACAATATACCACAAAATCCTCCACACCCTCGGGCAGGGCGAGGATCGGCGCCTCGCATAGTCTCTGTCTCAGAGTCTCGAATGCTGCCTGCTGCTCAGGCCCCCAGCGAAAGACAACGACTTTCTTCGTCAGCCGGGTCAAGGGTACAACTATCTTGGAAAAGTCCTGAATAAATCTCCTGTAATAGCCTGCCAGTCCGAGGAAACTCCGAATCTCAGATGGTGACTTCGAAACCTCCCTTCTCATCACGGCCTCCACCTTCGTCGGGTCAACCAATATTCCGTTCTGGTTGACAAGGTGCCCAAGAAACTGCACATCGCGCAACCAGAACTCGCACTTAGAGAACTTGGCATACAAGCTCTCCCTCCTCAGGGTATCTAACACCTCTCGCAAGTGCTCCTCATGCTGCTCCTGCGTCTTGGAATAAAACAAGATGTCGTCAATGAAAACTATCACGGACCGATCCAACATCGGCCCGTACACGCGGTTCATGAGATCCATGAATGCAGCAGAAGCGTTGGTGAGCCCGAAGGGCATCACCACGAACTCGTAATGGCCATACCGAGTCCGAAAAGCAGTCTTCTGTACATCCTCCTCTCTGACCCTCATCTGGTGGTATCCTGACCGCAAGTCTATCTTGGAAAACCAATACGCTCCCTGAAGCTGGTCGAACAAATCATCTATCCTCGGGAGTGGGTAACGCTTCTTCACCGTTACCTTGTCCAGCCCCCGGTAATCTATGCACATGCGATGCGACCCGTCCTTCTTCTTGACAAACAAGATCGGGGCTCCCCAAGACGAACTACTCGGCTTGATAAATCCCTTGTCTAACAGCTCCTGCAGCTGCGTAGATAACTCCTGCATCTCGGGAGGAGCCAACCGATATGGTGCCTTGGCTATTGGAGCCGCACCATGGACTAGGTCGATCCTGAACTCCACATGTCACTCCAGAGGTATCCCAGGCAGCTCCTCTGGGAATACATCCGCGAAATTTCGCACCACCGGAACATTTGTCAATGTCGACTTACCTGCCTTCCGGGTATCCATAACATAGGCGACAAACCCAACACAGCCCTGCCGAAGATAGCGCCTAGCCCTTGCTGCTGAACATAGTGTTGGTCCGCGCTGTGGCCTCTCGCCCTGAATCACCAGCTCTCCCCCACTCGCGGTTCTGATCCGAACCAACTGCTGCGCGCAGTCATCACTGCCCCGTTGGGGCTCAACCAATCCATGCCTATAATCACCTTGTTCCCACGCAACGGAATGGAAACCAAGTATACCAAATAACGCTCCTCGAACAACCTCAAAACGCAGCCCCTGAAAACCTCTGACGCTCGCACTGATCGATCATCCGCAATCTCGACCTCTAGAGGGAAATCCAACATGCCCGAAGACTCAGGGAACCTCTTGCTAAGCGCAAGAGAGACAAATGATCGGGTAGTACCCGAATCAAACAACACCTGAACTGGGATACCGTTCACATGGAACGATCCTAAACAAGACATATCATATGGCACATCAATATCATAAGCAACATAAAATAAAAGCTAGGGAGAAGAAATCATACCCGTCACCACATCGAGTGCGGTGCGTGCCTCCTCGGTAGCCAACTGGAAGGCTCGGCTCCTCACCACTAGAGCCACTGTCTTGCCTTGTCGGCCATCAGTAATCTGCAGGGTCGCTGGAGCTGGCGCCTTCATCGGCACTGTTGCTGTCAACTGAGGGCAATTGGCCTTTTTATGGCCTTGCTGGTTGCAGTGGAAACACATCAACTCTGATGTCTGGAAAGTGGGCACAGGGGCGTTACAATCCCTGTTGAAGTGCCCCGTCTTGCCGCACTTGTAGCAGCCTGATGATCCCATCTTACAAACCCCTTCATGAGCCCTGCCACATTGCCTGCAGCGGCCCTGTCCCGACTGGCCCTTCAGCCTAGTGTCTGCTCCCTTGGGCTTCTTCCCCGAAGCCCCAATCATCGATCCCTCCTCTGCCTTCCACTTCTTGATGTGCTCTAAGTTAATTTCCGTCTCCCTTTCCCTGGCAATCATGGAATCTAGGGTCGGGCATGCTGAGAAGCTGACATGCTCCCGAATATTAGCTCTCAACATGTCGTGATAGTGGGTCCTCCGCATATCCTTGTCTCCCACATACTGGGGCACCGATAATGCCCTCTCCCAGAACTTGGCGGTAATCTCCACCACCGTCTCAGTCGTCTGCCTTATATCAAGGAAATCCCTGGATAACTGCTGAAGCTCCACAGCTGGCACAAACTCATCCCTGAACCTGGCCACAAAGTCCGACCAAGTCATAGCCTCGATAGCCAAGGCTCCCAATGAGTCACCAACCGTCTCCCACCAATCCCTAGCCCGATCTCTCAACAACCTGCGGCGTATCGCACCTTCGACCCTTCAGGGCAGAAGCTCGTCAACTGTGCAGACTCAATGTCTGCAATCCATCTCCTGGCTATGATGGGGTCCTTAGCCCCATGGAAATCCGGCACACCACTGCCCCTGAAGTCCTTGAAGGACAATGTGCGTGATCCTGACTGACTGAATGCCATATCGCTCCTGAATGCCTTGATTCGGTCCTCCATCAGCTCTATGATCCCTTCCTTGATCGACCTGAAAATCAGCGGGGTCGACTCAAGTATGCCTCTCGTAATCTCGGACGCGATGAACTCGCGTAGACCCTCATCCACTGGCTCGGAACCTGCACCCGAACCTGATCCTGAACCTCCCCTTCCATGACGTGTGATCATCACCATTCTGAAACATAACACATAATCTTCAGAATCATACATAAACTTCAGGAGGTTTCATACACTCTAAAAGTTTCCTGGTTCCATCTCGACCCACCTTGACTTGAGTACGGATCCTCTCCTTTCAGTAGTACGAGCCCATACTACCTTCCACATCTATCCGTACTTTCCTCAAGGATTGCTTCGAATTCACCAAGTCCCTTCTACTAGTGCTGCTCTCTTTGCTAATCACATCCTAGGGTTACCCTAGGGTAACTCTCCGGCCTACCCTCCGCCATCAGCTGCATAAGGAATTCCTGCTACCTTTACCTAAGTAGCTCGTGAATACCATTACATATCACTAAGACCAGATAATTCTTCGAATGAGAGGTCCTACCCTACAACGGTTAGACTCAAACAAGAGCTGCACAATAGGGCTAGACCTAACCTTCTGAAATTATGTAGTCCTCGCAATATGTAACTTAACGTATTTGTTGACTAGTTAGCTAAAAATAACTAGAACTCCTAAAATCACAAAGCTAGCAGCATTCGAGCATTGAGTAACCATACCAAACATATCCTATTCAGGCCATCACACTATTGACCAATCAACTCTAACATATAATCCAATAAGAAAATAAAACAGGCACATAAGGCATCTTCCTAGATCCTTTAGCCCTAATCTAGCATGCAGTTCTCATACATATACAGTAGTCATATAAGGCATCCTTCCTAGATCCTTAGCCCTAATCTAGCATGCAGTTCTCATAATCATATCGTAACATAACATGTATGGGTATCTTGGGGAAAACTTACTTGAGCTCGGTCGGTCGCGCACATTACACATCTTGTTCTTTTTCTTAAAACCTTTTTATTTTAATTTTGGAAAAACTGTTTTCTTGTAAAAATCTTTCAAGCCCTCGATTTGAGTCTAGACACCCCCGAAGATGTGTCCGAATCCCTCAAACCAAGGCTCTGATACCAACTTGTAACATCCCAATTTTCAAGGCCAAAAATTTCATTTTAATTAAGTAACTCATAAAATAGTTTACCAAAAACATTGCCAATTCCATATCAATTTATAAAACTGTAACAAAGTGTCTCAAAACCATATCATCAACAGTAATAAAAATTAGAGTACAATCCCAGAAAACTCAAAGCAAAATCATGTGTGAGTGTGATGTGCCGCTACCGCGCCTGCTCTTTCCCCTTCGCCGAAGAGGTACCTGAAACAAAGCTAAAAACTCTAAGCATGAAGCTTAGTGAGTTCCCCCATCATACCACACACCATACAATAACATACTGTGAGGAAATTCTGGGGTGCCTGACTACCCAGGTCAAGCTATTCTGGGGTGCTTGACTTACCCAGGTCAAGCCATTATGGGGTGCTTGACTTACCCGTCGGTCTATTGGACCCAACTACCGGGGACTATTTCACCCCTACCATTACCATGTAATAATATAACACACATATACTGCCAGGCAAGTCTAGGGTGCCTGACTACCCAGGTCAAGCCATTCTGGGGTGCTTGACTTACCCGTCGGTCTATTTCGCTCGACTACTGGGGACTATTTCACCCCTACTATTACTATCACATATAACATATCATGCTAGCACATAAATGTATCAGGCAGTAGCAAACCTAGATGAATATCACAAAGACAGTCATCTAACAAACAAATCCTACTGGTGGGTCGGCATTGTGGCCGTAGACCCACCGCTACTGGAAGGTAACTCACCTCGATGTCGTGTAGTATCTACACGGTCATGGGCATGGGAATCGACTCGTCTCTACTCCCCAATCCCTGAAATTAGCTGAAAATGAAGTAAAATTTCTGGATCTACTTGCTTCTACTTGAACTCCTAAGCTTCCTTCTCTTCTCCAACTTCAAACACACACAAAAATGGCTTGAGAGCAATCAAACAAGGATAGGTTTTCAGTTTAAGGTCTTCTGGAAGTGTGAGGGACGATGGAGGCTGGTTTGGGACGAGTTAAGTTGTTTAAATAGGGAGCAAACCCTAAATATTAGGGTTTTGTCCAGACAGCTCCTACTCGTCGAGTCGGTCTTCCGACTCGTCGAGCAGGTCACTTAAACCCCCGATCAACAGTCGATTCTACTCGACGAGTTGGGCCGCCAACTCGCCGAGTCCCAGAGTAAATTGCAATATTTCTTGAATTTAAATCCATACCAGGAATCGGGTGCTACATAATAGCTCACAAATGGACACACAAGCTAAAGGGACAAGAAATTAGGGTTTGAGAGGGTTGAGGTCTGGGAATGGTGGCCAGAAATGAGGCCATCATGTTCTTTATATAGGGACACACCCTTAATTAGCGTTTTCACTCTGGGCCTAGTATGCCCAGCGTACCCTCTGGTACACCCAACGTACTAGGTGGCTTCCGCGTCAAAAACATGCATATGAGTACACTGAGCGTGCACACGCGTAAGCCCCACGTACTCACTTACCACATTTTCTCAAAAAAAAGGCCAAACTTGAAAATTACCAAAAGAAAAAGGGTTGATGAGGTATACCTGATTTAGGGATGTTACAATTCTCTCCCACTAGAATCAGACTTCGCCCTCGAAGTCATCTCCTGGAAATAACTCAGGGTACTGCTCGCTCATCTCGTACTCCGGCTCCCAAGTCCACTTGGACCCCTTCCGATGTTGCCACTGTACCTGAACGAAGGGCAACTATTTATTCCTCAAGAACTTCACCTTCCTATCTAAGATCGCTATCGACCTCTCGATGTTATTCAGGCTCGCATCAACCTGAATGTCCTCTAACGGTACCACTGTCGTCTCATCGGCTACATACTTCCTGAACTGCGACACAAGGAAGGTGTTATGTATCTGGCTCAACTCTATAGGTAGCTCCAACCGATAAGCTACCTTCCCCACTCTGGCAGTCACTCTGAAAGGACCAATATATCTGGGACCCAACTTTCCCCGCTGTGACAACCCGTAATTTCGGTATTGTAAAAGTCAACAAAAGTCAAACTTGGTCAACTAAAGTCAAACATATCAATCAAAGTTCAAACTTATTTCTTTGATTATCTTAATATAGCTAGGGTAATGAATTTATAGGTGTATAAACCTAGCACTCTAAGGTGTTGTGTTTTTGAGGAATAGCCTTTGGAACCGAGGACCGCAAACCTTTCTCGGACTGTGAAAATGCCTTCGGGCCGTGAACGAGCCTTCGGGCCATGAACATGCCTTCAGACCGTCAACCCTCGGTTTACGGACGTGAACTCCTCCCCTATATATATAAGTGTTGACTGATTTTTGACTCACTTCTACACTTCTAGCCGTGAACTCCAACTTTCTCTCTCAAGATCTTCGACCGAAAACTCTCATTCATTTCAACTATCATCCTTTTCCTTTGAATCTTCTTAAGATATTGCTAAGGATCTTCAAGTGTTCTTCATTCTTCAAGATCTTTAGGCAGTGAACTCAAGATCATCAAGATCTTTGGTCCGTGAACACTTGCATCATCATCATTTCACCAGGAACACAAACTAGAGTGTGGGCCGTGAAGTCCTTTCAGCCTTCCATTTTTTATCTTAGCACTTCTTTTGTAAGTATTCCTTACATTATAGGTTGTTTCCTTGCATATTTTAGGTTATACTCACTAATTGTGTGTCTATATGCTACATAATATGCACTTTAGGACTTGTTTTGTCTCAGGATCTACCTTGTGGAGACAATCATACTATATCGAACTTTCATACAAATCACTCACACAAGGTGAGTTCATACCCCTACAAATTACAGTTTTAAATGCTTTTAGGGGGAAAATACAAGTAGAAAACAATATAATTGTGTTAACCACTTACATGTGAAAAAATTAAACAAAAGGATTTCTTATACTCAAACGCTTGTTAAAAACCATGTTAAAACTATTCTTAGATTTATGTTTTTATCAAAATCATATCTGTGTATCTATTTATGTATAAGTATGCTTTAACGGACTTAGGACTATTGATAAATACCGTAACTCCTGTACCTTGTTTGGTTGTGGGCTTAGGGTAGGATCACTAGTCTGACTGTTGGCTAAATCATAGTTATACTTATTGAATACATACATGAATATTAAACCCCATTTTAAGGAACATAGTTAACTCAGTTGCTTATGTTGAACAATTAAGTCTTTTCTGCAAATCAGTAACTGTTCAAACAAGCATACTAGTAAACTATAACAGGTATAGTTTAGAGGATTATACATACTATTTCTAGATCATAGAAACATACATGAGTCAGTACATACATACTATAACTATTCATTATAAAGTATACTATTCATTTTTGAGAACACAAAGAAACTTACTTTCTATAACAAGAACAAGATAACTAAAATGTGAGATACTATTTGTTGGCATAACAATATTCTTGTTGTGTCACGTTTTGTAAACAGAGTCTCCTGCAGGGAGAGCCTGAGTTTGTGTATAGATATATACGGGATTGACTATCCCACACCTTGCTGCGAGCTATAGTGGGACTTGCAAGTCTACGGGTGACGAATGTCATATCATTTTGGACGCCTGAAGAACGTCGTGTTTTATACTAGTCAATGAAGCATGGTTATAACATATTCACATTTTAACCTTAATTAACAAGTTTGGCTTCAAGGTAGTTAATGGATCAGTAGTGTATTTTATACAATACTACTGTAAATCTTCATTTTCCATTATATTCATACAGTGATATTCTCACATGAAAAAGGCATACTATTTTTCTAGTAAAGATAGTTTTACAAATATGGAAAACACACATTTTATACTATTTCAAGTACAAACATACATTTTACACTATCCCAAGAGAACAAACATACAAACAGTTGGGTCTTGGGTAAAAGACTACTTTTCATTTAAGAAGAAAATATAGGATTTTCTAGGAAGTATAGAAGCATTTTCACTACGCATATACAAACATTTTTACTAGACAAATACAAACATTTTCACTAGACAGACACAAACATTTTCACTACATAGATACAAACATTTTCACTAAATAAATGCAAACATTTGACACTAAAATACTTATGAACTCACCAACTTAAATGTTGATACTCTCTTTCAAAATAACTTGTATCTCAGGGAACCAGTAGACAGGTACATTGGACCAGGTCTGAGAAGACGGAGCATGTTCAAGACTCGTCTTTTATTTTGATGTTATATTTTTTGGTGTCTTACAACTATTCACAGAACACACATGTATTAACTATTCTCTTAATTCAATGGATGTTGTTGCTTGTTTTACTATTGTGCATTGTTACGATACTGTACATGACGTCCTCCGCCCCCAAACGTTTCTGCCATTCCGGTTTGGGGGTGTGACAGATTGGTATCAGAGCTTTGTTTATAGTGAACTGAGTATATAGACCCATAAAAGATATACAACTATAAACACATCGGGATTAAAACACTCTAACCAAGAGTTTATACATTTTAAATAATAAAATATTTTACTAAAGTATACATACATGCATTCATACTAGGAACAATGTCATACAAGAACAGAACAAAAGTATTGGAGTTGTTGAGCAGCACAAGTAGGCTTGGGGACATATAATCAAGTCTGGGATTAATATAGCCTGATCAAATATATCTATCTGAGAAGTGATTATCATGTGCCTAGGAATGGTTGTGGTGTTGCAACAAGTCTAAATACTTACCAACCATACTACAATGAAATACTAGAACATAACATAAACTTAAAATACTATAGGAGTATTTTGTAATACTATAATTACTTATGTGAAAACTAAAAACAGGTCTTTACTAGTAGGTCCATAGTTGCTGAGTGGATGCAATAAGGTTATATGTGACTAAGATGTTATAGAATTAGAATCTGTGATCTTCGCTTTACTTCATGTTCCTTGTTTGGTTGTGGTCTTAGAGTTGGATCACTTATTGAAAGGCCTGTTCTATCTTGGTGATATATAACTGGTATGCCCTACGCAAGTATTGAAGTAACTGGTGAGGATCATCCTATAATTATCTATAGCGATACATTTATTTATATGTCTCTTACATCCCTTTTCTCGCTTAGATAACATGGTTGGATTCCATCTACCTAGCGATCCGTACTTCCCCGGTCAAGGGATCGGTGGATGGCTTGATGCTGAACCAGAAGAAGAGAACCCGGTGGTCCCAGTAGAGGAAGACCCCGAAGATAGTTTTGAGGAAGAGAGTGAAGAGGAAGTCCAAGAAGACTCTGACTCAGAACCCGAGGTCTATAATCCACCTCAAGTTGCCTAAAATCCTAACCCTTGATAGGATTTTCAAGGCCCAACGCCTCTGTAGGCAGTGAACTTGGGAAGGTGGAGCCATGAACAGGGACAACCACCTCCTTCTAATGGAGACCGAAGCTTCTACAATCTGAACGAGGGAGGCTCAGCTAACATAGTCCTTTCTATCTTGGTTCGTCGCGTTGCTCGCAATGCAGAACAACGAAGAACAACCATCGATCAAGTCATGGAAATCAGGGCTAACTCCAGAGTCAACACAGTTCGTCTCCACCATCTGACCGATGACAAGGAGTTAACAAGGACTCGCTCTGACGCACTACATCTGGAACTGAACGCCATTCAATCAGAAGTTAGAGAACTTCGACATGGTCAAGTTGCATTGGAAAGGCGTATGTGGGAAACAGAACAACAGCTTACCGAGTCCAGGGCAGAATCTAGTACCAACCAGAACAACACTCCTCGCGAGTAGAGCATACCCTATTCACTCTTTTGGATATAAATTAGGTCTACTTTTAGACTCTAGTATTATTTTCCTGTTTGTATCTAGACCTCGAACTTTCAGTACGTTAGGTCGTAATGCTATCAAGGTCTTCTCTGTATTGGTATATGTAGACCCATTACAAGCTGAAATTTTCCCAAACTCCATACTTTATTATACCAATGATATTGACAGACCTCCAATCCTCTTGGAAAATCCTTATCCAAATTCTTTCATGTTTCAAATAGTATAAGTCAATTGCAAACACTTCATCAATTACATGTTGATCTATGGTGTGTTAGATCAAGGATCACTCTCATTATTGTCACTGTTGAATGCTTACAATTGTTTTCATATTTGTAAACTTATAGTTGGAAGATGCCTCCTCGTAGATGAAACATACGCAATCCTCCGATAACTCCAACTCAACCACCTCCTCCACAATTCGATCTTGTAGTTTTTCAAGCTGCAGTAACCGAGGCTGTAACAGCAGCCTTAGCTCAGGTCAACACTAGCGGTACTAGCAGAGGTGGAACGGGTACTAACTCCACCCAATGTGAAAGTCACGGGCACCCCAGAGTGTGTTCATACAAAGACTTCACCAACTGCAAACCCAAAGCCTTTAATGGCATCAGTAGGATCATTACGCTATCGCAATGGTTTGAGAAAACGGAGTCTATCTTCGAGATATGCTCCTGCCCCGACGGAAGCAAAGTAAAATATGCTGCCTGCACCTTCTCAGGCAGGGCGCTCACATGGTGGAATGGCGATGTCAAGTCACTTACTCTCGTAGTGGCTAACTCTTTGGGCTGGGAAAATCTAAAGATACTGATGACAAAAGAATACCGCCCCAGGGGCGAAGTTCAGAAGCTCGAACAGGAACTTTGGAGCCTGACCATGAAAGGCTCTGACATAGTAGCCTACACGGCTAGGTTTAGCGATCTAGTGGCTCTATGTTAGGTAATGGTCCCTACGGAGAGAAAGAAGATTTAGAGGTACATTTGGGGATTGGTACCTCCATTTCAGGGGAATGTATTGTCTTCAAACCCCGCTACATTCGACAGTGCCAAACGATTGTCACAACGAATCATTGACTATGGAGTCCGCACGCCAGCAACAACCCCTATTGTCCCTGAACCGGCCAAAACAAACGACAACAAGAGGAAGTTGTGGGATGGAAAGAAGAAAAAATCGGCATAGAACTCCGCCAAGAAACAGCAGATGGTGGCTGTCCATGCTGCAACAACCCCTGCTGCCCCTGCGCCAGCAAAGCAGTACGTTGGGAGTTTGCCGAAGTGCAACAAGTGCAACTTCCACCACAACGGCCCCTGCCGGGAGATGCAGTGTTCTAACTGCAACAGGAAATGGCACACGGCCCGTTTCTGTAAAGCTCTGGCATGGCCAATCACCCAGGTCCCTGGTGTGGGAGTAGGCCCGAAAGTACTGAATACTGGTGGGGTAGCGAGAGTACTCGCTAGTGGTCATGATGAAGCCGTGGCAGACCCTACGGTGGTCACGGGTACGTTTCTCCTTGATAACTCTTATGCATGCATATTGTTTGATAGTGGAGTGGAGAGGAGTTTCGTAAATCAAAAATTTAAACACTTACTTAAACAACAACCAAAAGCACTAAAAGAAACGTTCATTGTAGAAATGGCTAAACGGAAGACTGAGAGCACTAACGAAATATGCATAGGATGCCCCCTAAGTCTAGATAGCCATTCATTTCAAATCGACCTCATGCCTGTCTCAATTAAAAGTTTCGACGTCATTATCGGCATGGATTGGTTGAGTCTTCATCGTGATGACATCATGTGTTTTGAGAAAGCCGTTCGTCTTAATCTATCGAGTAGCGAAACCCTAGTTATCTATGGCGATAAACCAGGCACGAACCTTCGAATCACCTCGACTATTCAAGCCCAGAAGTACTTACGGAAGGAATATCATGCATTCCTTGCTCACGTGGTTGATACAAGCCAAAAGGTGAAAGACATAAAGAACATCCTAGAAGTACGTGACTTTCCCGACATCTTTCTCGAAGAACTGCCAGGATTACCACCACAACGTGAAGTCGAGTTCAGAATCGACTTAATTCCAGGAGCTACCCCAGTAGCCCAATCGCCTTATCGACTAGCACCAGCTGAGATGCAGGAACTATCCAGTCAACTGAACGAACTGATAAGCAAGGGATTTATTAGACCAAGCTTCTCACCCTGGGGAGCACCGATCTTGTTCGTAAAGAAGAAGGATGGATCGTTTCGTATGTGCATCGACTATCGCGAACTAAACAAACTTACAATTAAGAACCGATACCCTCTACCACAGATAGACGACTTGTTTGACCAACTACAAGGAGCAAGCTACTTTTCAAAAATTGACTAAAGATCTGGGTATCACCAGTTACGAGTGTTAGAGGAAGATGTTCCCAAAACAGCCTTCCAAACTCGTTATGGTCACTACGAGTTCGTAGTGATGCCTTTCGGATTAACCAATGCGCCTGCAGTGTTCATGGACTTAATGAACCGGGTGTGCCATCCTTACTTAGATAAGTTTGTGATCGTATTCATTGACGACATACTCGTCTACTCACGCAGTAAGGAGGAACATAGTCGACACTTACGCCAGATCCTAGAAACACTACAAGCAGAGAAGCTTTATGCGAAGTTCTCTAAGTGTGAATGTTGGATTCGAAGAGTCGAATTCTTGGGTCACGTGGTTAGCGAAGAGGGAATTCACGTAGACCCTTCCAAAATCAAGGCCATTGAGAACTGGTCAGCACCTAAGACGCCTATAGAAATTCGTCAATTTCTTGGACTCGCTGGCTACTCTCGTAGGTTCATTCAGAACTTTTCAATGATTACAAAACCCCTTACCACATTGACCCAGAAAGGTGTGGCCTTTGACTAGGAAGAGAAACAAGAAAAGGCGTTCCAAACGCTGAAGCAAGCCTTATGCAGCGCACCGATATTATCCCTCCCAGAAGGGATATAAGATTTCGTGGTTTATTGTGATGCATCCAACCAAGGGCTTGGCTGTGTTCTTATGCAACGAGGAAAGGTCATCGCCTATGCCTTAAGACAGCTTAAGACACACAAAGTCAACTACACTACACATGATCTTGAGTTAGGAGCAGTGGTATTTTCTCTAAAGATCTAGAGACACTACTTGTATGGTAAGAAAAGCACTATTTTTACAGACCACAAAATCCTTCAACACATTTTAGACCAGAAGGAGCTCAACATGAGACAACGACGATGGGTCGAGCTGCTAAATGACTACGAATGCGAAATTCGTTATCATCCCGATAAAGCCAATGTAGTAGCTGACGCCCTAAGTCGGAAAGAATACTCAGGTCGTAGAGTCAAGGCATTGACTATGACAATCCATTCACATTTGTCCACACAAATTAAGGAGGCTCGATAGGAAGCCTTGAAACCTGAAAATGTGGCAGGTGAAACCCTGAGAGGGATGGATAAAAGCTTAGTAGTCAAGGGTGACGGAGTCTTATACCTCATGGATCCGATCTGGACATCGAAGTTTGGTGGCTTCAGAGACGTTGTCATGAACGAAGCACACAATACTCGATACTCTATTCATCCAGGTTCAGATAAGATGTATTTGGATCTCAAAAAGTTATATTGGTGGCCTAACATGAAAGCAGATATTGCTACCTTTGTGGGCAAGTGCCTTACTTGCGCCAAGGTTAAAGTAGAATATCAAAAGCCCTCAGGTTTACTACAACAACCAGAGATACCTGAGTGGAAGTGGGAGCAGATTACAGTTGATTTCATAACCAAGTTACCCAAGACGACAGGTGGACTTGATACCATTTGGGTAATCGTCGACAGATTAACCGAGTCCGCATACTTCCTGCCAATCAAACAGACCGACAAGATGGAGAAACTGACGAGAACGTACATTAGGGAGATCGTACGACTGCATGGTGTGCCCATATCTATTATCTCTAATAGATACAGTAGGTTCACCTCAAGATTCTGGCAGTGGATACAAAAATCCATGTGAAATAGGTTGGACATGAGTACAGCCTACCACCCACAAACTGATGGACAGAGTGTGAGGACTATACAAACATTGGTAAAGCTTGGGATACCCACTTACCATTGGTCGAGTTTTCATAAAAAAACAACTACCATTCTAGTATCAAAGTTGCTCCATTCGAAGCCCTCTATGGCCGGAAGTGCAGATTCCCTCTGTGCTGGGCTGAGGTGGGTGACATGCAACTAGCTAAAGGACAAGTTCCTGACAGCACTCTTACTGGTCCGAAAATCATTCGGGAAACGACAAAGAATATTGTTCAGATTCGTGAATGATTGAAAGCCTCTAGAGACCGACATAAAAGCTATGCTGACAAAAGACGGAAACCTTTGGAATTTCAGGTTGGTGACCTCGTTCTATTGAAGGTCTCACCTTGGAAGGGCTTGATACGCTTCTAAAAGCTTGGTAAGCTAAATCCAAGGTACATTAGGACTTTCTAGATTATCGCTAGAATCGGCCCTGTAGCTTACAAACTCCGACTACCTCAAGAACTTAGTAACGTACACCCTACCTTCCACGTATCGACTCTTAAGAAGTGTCTATCTGATGAGACTCTTGTTATCCCACTCGATGAAATCGAGATCAATGAGAGCCTCAACTTCGTGGAAGAACCCGTAGAAATCATGGATAGGGAAGTCAAACAAACGAAACAGAGTCGTATACCCATAATGAAGGTTTGTTGGAATGCAAAATGGGGACCCGAATTCACTTCGGAGCGGGAGGATCAAATGAAACATAAGTATCCTCATCTTTTCCCTTAGTCCATGTCTTTTCCTAGTCTTAATTTCGGGACAAAATTCCCTCTAACGGGGGGATGATGTGACAACCCGTAATTTCGGTCTTGTAAAAGTTAACAAAAGTCAAACTTGGTAAACTAAAGTCAAACATATCAATCAAACGTCAAACTTATTTCTTTGATTATCTTAATATAGTTAGGGTAATTAATTTATAGGTGTATAAACCTAACATTCTAAGGTGTTGTGTTTTGGAGAAATAGCCTTTGGAACCGAGGACCGCAAACCTTTCTCGGACTATGAACATGCCTTCGGGCCGTGAACGAGCCTTCGGGTCGTGAACATGCCTTCGGACTGTGAACCCTCGGTTTACGGCCGCGAACTCCTCCCCTATATATATAAGTGTTGACTTATTTTTGACTCACTTCTACACTTCTAGCCGTGAACTCCAACTTTCTCTCTCAAGATCTTCGACCGAAAACCCTCATTCCCCTCAACTATCATCCTTTTCCTCTGAATCTTCTTAAGATATTTCTAAGGATCTTCAAGTGTTCTTCATTCTTCAAGATCTTTGGGCCGTGAACTCAAGATCATCAAAATCTTTGGGCCGTGATTACTTGCATCATCATCATTTCACCAGGAACACACACTAGAGTGTGGGCCGTGAACTCCTTTCAACCTTCCATTTTTGATCCTAACACTTCTTTTGCAAATATTCCTTACATTATAGGTTGTTTCCTTGCACATTTTAGGTTATACTCACTAATTGTGTGTCTATATGCTACATAATATGCACTTTAGGACTTGTTTTGTCTCAGGATCTACCTTGTGGAGACAATCATACTATATCGAACTTTCATACAAATCACTCACACAAGGTGAGTTCATACCCCTACAAATTACAGTTTTAAATGCTTTTAGGGGGAGAATACAAGTAGAAAACAATATAATTGTGTTAACCACTTACATGTGAAAACATCAAACAAAAGAATTTCTTATACTCAAACGCTTGTTAAAAACCATGTTAAAACTACTCTTAGATTTCTGTTTTTATCAAAATCATATATGTGTATCTATTTATGTATAAGTATGCTTTAACGTACTTAGGACTATTGCTAAATACCGCAACTCCTATTCCCGACTGTCGGCTAAATCATAGTTATACTTATTGAATACATACATGAATATTAAACCCCATTTTAAGGAACATACTTAACTCAGTTGCTTATGTTGAACAATTGAGTCTTTTATGCAAATCAGTAACAGTTCAAACAAGCATACTAGTAAACTATAATAGGTATAGTTTAGAGGATTATACATACTATTTCTAGACCAGAGAAACATACATGAGTCAGTACATACATACTATCACTATTCATTGTAAAGTATACTATTCATTTACGAAACCAAAAAGAAACTTACTTACTATAACAAGAACAAGATAACTAAAATGTTAGATACTATTTCTTGGCATAGCAATATTCTTGTTGTGTCACGTTTTGTAAACAGAGTCTCCTGGAGGGAGAGCATGAGTTTGTGTATAGATCTATACGGGATTGACTATCCCACACCTTGCTGCTAGCTACAGTGGGACTTGCAAATCTACGGGTGACGAATGTCATATCATTTTCGACGCCTGAAGAAGGTCGTGTTTTATAATAGTAAATCAAGCATGGTTATAACCTAATCACATTTTAACCTTAATTAACCAGTTTGGTTTCAAGGTAGTTAACGGATCAGTAGTGTATTTTAAACAATACTACTATAAATCTTCATTTTCCATTACATCCATACGGTGATATTCTCACATGAAAAAGGCATACTATTTTTCTAGCAAATATAGTTTTACAAATATGGAGAACACACATTTTATACTATTTCAAGTACAAACATAAATTTTACACTATCACAAGAGGACAAACATAAAAATAGTTGGGTCTTGGGTAAAAGTCTACTTTTCATTTAAGAAGAAAATATAGGATTTTCTGGGAAGTATACAAACATTTTCACTACGCAGATACATTTTTACTAGACATATACAAACATTTTCACTAGACAGACAAAAACATTTTCACTAGATAGATACAAACATTTTCACTAAAAAAATGCAAACATTTGACACTAAAATACTTATGAACTCACCAACTTAAATGTTGATACTCTCTTTCAAAATAACTTGTATTCTCAGGGAACCAGTAGACAGGTACACTGGACCAGGTCTGAGAAGACGGAGCATGTTCAAGACTCGTCTTTTTATTTTGATGTTATGTTTGTTTGTGTCTTATAACTATTCACAGAACACACATGTATTAACTATTCTATTAATGCAATGGATGTGGTTGCTTGTTTTACTATTGTGCATTGTTATGATACTGTACATGATGTCCTCCGCCCCCGAACGTTTCTGCCGTTCCGGTTTGGGGGTGTGACACCCGCTTCCTGAATCAGATCACCCATTTCCACGGGGATACCTTTAGGAGGACGAAATCTCCAACATGGAACTCTAGCTCGGATCGTCGCCGGTCTGCGTAACTCTTTTGGCGACTCTGGGCCGTCAGTAACCTCTGTCTGACCTGCTGACCCTGCTCGGTCGTCTTGAGCACTATCTAAGTGCTACCCATCACTCTCTGCCCTACCTCTCCCCAACAGATGGGAGTCCGACACCTCCTCCCATATAAGAGCTCAAAGGGAGTCATTCTAATACTGGAATGATGGCTGTTATTGTAAGAAAACTCAGCCAAGGGAAAATAGGTGTCCCAACTTCCTCCAAAGTCCATAACACATGCACGCAACATGTCCTCAAGCGTCTGAATCGCCCGCTCACTCTGCCCGTCTGTCTTTGGGTGGTATGCGGTACTGAAGTTCAATCAGGTACACAACTCTTCATGGAACTTCTTCCAGAACCTGGAAGTAAAACGCACATCCCGATCCGACACTATCGATGTCGGCACTCCATTCCGTGCCACCACCCCTCTCACATAAATCTTAGCCAATTTCTCTGCAGAAGAGCTGTCACTGATAGCAAGGAAGTGAGCACTCTTCGTCAACCGGTCCATAATCAGCCATATCGTGTCGACACCTCGCAAGGTTATCGGTAGCTTGGTGATAAAATCCATGGAAATTTCTTCCCACTTCCACTAGGGAACCTCTAAAGGTTCCACCACACCATGCGGACGCTGGTGCTCCGCCTTAACCCGGCGACATGTCAAGCACCTCTCAACAACCCATGCCACATCCCTTTTCATAAAGGGCCACCAGTAATCTCTCTTCATATCCAGATACATCTTAGTGGCACCTGGATGGATCGAGAATCTCGATCTATGTGCCTCCTCCATCAGTATACGCCGAGCTCCACCAATATAGGGCACCCAAATCCGCCCACGGAAAGTCATAATCCCACGACTATCCGTCTCAAACTCAGAAACCTACCCAATCACCCGCTCCCTTTTGCGGTTCTCCGGTCTCACGGCCTCCATGGGCCTCTCGAATGGTATCTAAGACTGGAGTCATCACTGTCATCCTCATACACACATCTCGGATCGGAGCACTTTCTTCTATGCGGCTCAAGGCATCGGCGACCACATTAGCCTTGCCTGGGTGATATAAGATCTCGCAGTCGTAGTCTTTCACCACATCCAACCACCTCTTATGTCTCATATTTAGGTTGTGCTGATCCATGAGGTACTTCAGACTCTTGTGGTCCGTGTATATGGTACACCGGGCTCTATACAGATAGTGACACCAGATCTTGATGGCGAACACCACCGCCCCAACTCCAAATCATGGGTGGGATACATCGTCTCATGAGGCTTCAACTACCTCGATGAATATGTAATCACGTGTCCCCTCTACATCAACACCGCTCCCATCCCTGATATAGAGGCACCACAGTAAACTACAAAGTCCTCCACTACCTCGGGAAGGGCTAACACCGGGGCTTCACATAATCTCTGGCAAAGATTCTCAAATGAGGCCTGCTGCTCGGGCCCCCAAGTAAAAGTAACACCCTTCCAGGTCAATCTGGTAAGAGGGACAACAATCTTGGAGAAATCTCTGATAAATCACCGATAGTAGCTAGCCAGACCCAGAAAACTCTCGATCTCAGATAGGGATCTCGACACCTCCCATCTCATAATTGCCTCAATCTTGGCCGGGTCGACCAATATCCCATTCTGATTAACGAGATGCCCTAGGAACTGGACCTCTCGTAACCGTCAATCACACTAGGAGAATTTGGCCTAAAGCCTCTCAGCCCTTAATACTCCAAGAATCTCTCACAGATGCTCCTCGTGCTGCTCTCTGGAACTCGAGTACACCAGAATCTCATCGATGAAGATGATCACCGATCGATTCAACATGGGCCTGCACACCCGATTCATGAGATCCGTGAACACCACCAGTGCGTTGGTGAGCCCGAAGGGCATCACTACAAACTCGTAATACCCATAACGAGTCCTAAAGGCCGTATTCTGAATATCCTCCTCGCAAACTCTAATATGATGATATCCAGATCTCAAATCAATCCTAGAAAACCAAGATGCCCCCTGCAACTGATCGAATAAATCGTTGATCCTTGGAAGTGGATAACGGTTCCTGACCGTCAGCTTGTTCAATTCCCGGTAATCAATGCACATCTGGTCTGAACCATCCTGTTTCTTGACGAAAAGGATCGGACCTCCCCACGGTGAGCTACTCGGTCTGATGAACCCCTTTCCCAGCAGCACCTAGAGCTGTGAGGATAACTCATGCATCTCTAGTGGCGGAAGGCGATAAGGTGCCTTGGCAATAGGCGCCGTACCTGGAACCAAATCAATCCGGAACTCCACCCGCCTCTCGAGAGGCACTCCCGGCAACTCCTCGGGAAAAACATCCGGAAACTCTCACATTATCGGGACCTCGGAGGTAGAACTCGGTCTCCCTGAAGCAACCTGCGTATCCATCACACACGCCATAAAGCCCATAAAACCCTGCTGTAGACTCTGTCTCGCTCTGGCAGCAGAGCAGAAAGCTGGTCCAGATCTGGTACCCTTTCCATAAACCGTAAGCACTCCCCCACTAGGGTCTCATATGGTCACCATCTGACGCTCACAGTCGATCACAACTTCAAACCGACTTAACCAGTCCATGCCCATTATGACACAGACATCACCCATGGCTATAGGTACCAAATCTATCGGAAACTAAACATCAAAAATCTGTAATACACATCCTCAAAATACATCAGTGGAAAAAACCGCATGCTCATCGGCTATAGAAACCCTCAGTGGTCGACTCAACACCTCTCGCCTGACACTAATGTGACGACTAAAAGCTAAAGAAACGAAGGATCGACTCGCACCCGAGTAAAATAACACCAAATCAGGTACAGAACTCACAAGAACAATACCTATATTCAACACAGTATAAGCAAAAAAAATCTCAAAATAACAGGAATAAGGAAATATGTATCGGCCACGACATCAGGTGTTGCGCGGACCTCCTCCGCTGTCAGCTGAAAAGCTTTCCCACGATCCTTCGGTGTCTCGACCTTCGCTGGTCGACTATCAGTAGCTAGCAAAGCAGCAAGAGCGGAACCCTGGGCTGATCCTTGAATAAGCTGAGGGCACTCGGCCTTCCGATGGCCGGTCTGGTTGCAGTGAAAGCAGACTGCAAACGTCTTGGGGAAATCCCTCGCCAGGTTCCCCTCCTTGCCACATTTCTAGCAAATCCCTGCCCGACACGATCCCTCGTGACTCTTGCCGCACTTGCCACAAGTGTGGCCCATCTGGCTTTGTAAACCTCTCCTGTGACAACCGTCACTTTCTGGTCAAGTCAAAGTCAAAGAAAGTCAACAAGTCAAACTGGTCAACTCAACTAGTGCTAATATATTAGGGTTTACATTATATTTTCTATTGTACAACACACCATCCTAATGCAAAGTATCACGTAGAGTTTTCACGTGTTCAGAAAATCTAAACCCTAATCAGGGTAAGTGATGGAACTACTCGATAAAACATTAATACATAACTTACGGGAGCGTATAACACTCATATCAAGGCAAAATGGGGTTTACAGACCTTGCGTTTCGAAGTTAAACACTCGCAAAGGTCACAAACAAAGTCTCTCTCAATCTTTCTCGTTATCTCTCTCTCTCTCTCTCTCTCTCTCTCTCCCAAATCTCTCTCAAAATCTCTTTCAACTTTTTATAATCACCCTGGGCATCCCGACTCTTAACTTAGTCAAAAATCGCTTGAAACGAGAAATTTATGTGAAAATCAGCCATATAGAACTGAAACCTCTTAAGGACCGAAACCTCTTAGGAACCAAAACCTCTTAAGGACCGAAACCTCCTAGGAACCGAACCTGCTTATGAGGACCGAAACCCCCTAGGCACTGAAACTAACCTTAGGGACCGAACCTTCCAAGAACCGAACTTCCCTTTGAGAACCGAACTTACGTTTGGTTCGGGTCAAGTCCCTTCGGACAGAAGCCCTCCTACTTTCGGTCCATTTCGCCTCCATGTACCTTCGGTTCCCACTCGAGCAGTTTCACCTGCAAGCCTTTAGGACCGAACATACCTTCGGTTCTAGCCATAGACCGAACCTACCTTCGGCTCTAAGCTCAAAGGACCGAACCCTCAGTTCTGACCCTCAAAACTTCGCAGGTTCGCTTCCTTTTCCCGATTTTCGACCACTTTTGCATTTTAAGCTCGTTTTTCATGATTTTCGCGTGGGATTTTCACCCAACCTTATATTTTGACATATAAGACCACATATATTCACATTTTAATCACATTTTGGGGGAAATATTAAACTAAGAATAATATCTTTTTTGTAAGATAATGTGTTGGAGTGTTGACTTTTCATGGAGAATGACAGAAGCTACCTCCCATACCCACTCAATGAAATCTTTATGTCACTATTCACATCAGCCTTGTCTACTCATTGTACCATTATTCTTCTTCAGCAAGCTTCCTTAACCCTAACCCACACAAAGAGTCAATACATCTCACATCTCCTAGATCTCTTTCACTTCCACCATAAGCTAACACACTTTTCTCTCTCCTTATCTCTCCAAGAACTCGAAAATCTCCAGAAAGTTTTGAACTTATCATCCACTCTTGGTAAGTAACTTCATCCTACACTTGAAAGTCCTACACTCTTTCACTCAAATCATAGATTTCTCACACAAATATCGACATATTTGTGCTTAGGATCTTCGAATCTTCAAGCACCTCGCAAGTGTTCTTGACTTGGAAACCTCTCTCCTCCCACATCCATCTCTGAAAATCACTCAAGGTGAGTTCATACCCCTACATTTTCATGTTTTCTTCAAGTTTTAGGGGGGGGGGGACCAAAAACTTAACTAAATTCAAACAACATCTTTCATCAGAAACGTTGAGTCCTATTCACAGACTGTTTTAACCATCTTAGACTTAATATCTTTAAACACTGTTTAATATTCAAGTAGTTTAGGTTTATACCTTTCTAATGACTACTTGCACATCTCCATACGTTATGTTTCTACAATTTATGGTGATTTTCACAAAACTGCCTATCATTTCAGAAATGAATTCGGACCAGTCTATGAATATGAACGATTTCACACAAGTTAGAAACTTCTAAAAATCATAATAAAAATTATGAATAAACTAGACACATTTTATAAACTCTCAGAGTTTACGGAATCAGTTTTGAACTTCGTATGATTTTTCTATGATTTTTCTAAAATAGTGCAGGAAGGTTAAAAACTAGTTAACAGCTTACGACTTTCATAACACTTTGTAACATGTTGAGCAAAGTGTTTACCTTTGATGATTTCATATTTTACATGTGTATTCTGTTAAGTTACATTTAAATAGTAGAAATTACTCACTGAATTGTAAGAATCCTTTATCATTACAAATATACAAGGTGAAACATAAGAATTATAGTTATGCTTTGCTAAACATACTACTTACACAGAAAAAGGTTTTACACTCAATACAAACGGGTTTTTCATATACTACATGATTAACTATAATAGGAATAGTTTATGGATTTCACATCACGAATTTATTACACAAAGGGAGATTTCACTTCCACCACGGAAAAGGTATTACAATCAAACTATACGTAAACTCGTTAACGTAAGTTGTGAGACAATTCTTCAATTGTACTCTTAGAGTACGGGTTAAAAATTTCCTGCAAGTTATAACCAGAGTATCTTGTAGGGAGAGCGTGATAATTGTGTATAGATCTATATTAGGATTGACACCCCACACCTCGCTGCTAGCTACAGCAGGACCTGCACGTCTATGGGTGACAAGAGTCATAGGATCTTGACGTCTGAAAAACGTGGTAGCAGGTTCATTCTAGTTATAGTATGGTTATAACGACTCACATAGGGAGTTAACAACATTTCAAGTTTACGGGAAAATTCTACTTTAAAAAGGGGTGTTATCTATCTCAAACTGCATACAAACACGTTACAAGTACAAAACACACTCTTACACTCAGTCTTGGGATTTAAGACTACATAAGATTTTATAAGGAAAATATTGGATTTTCTTGGCTATTCATTAAAATTACAAACACGTTACAAGTACAAAACACACTCTTACACTCAGTCTTGGGATTTAAGACTACATAACATTTTATAAGGAAAATATTGGATTTTCTTGAAGTATACATTACATTTATAAACAAAGGTTTTCAAACTCGGAATACAATACTCGGTTTCATTTCAAACAGAAACTACTATACATGCTGGTAGTAACCAGGCTTTTTAAGCTATTCATCCAAAAGCTTATGAACTCACCAACTTAGTTGTTGACACTTTTCAAAACTACTTGTATTCTCATGAAATCAGTAAAACAGGTAAACCGCAGCTTTTGAGGATGGGACGCTAAGGCATCAAACAGTTTATTTTGTCATCATAGTGTAATTGATTTTGAAACATGTAAACTCATACTATGGTGTAACTCTTTCAATTATATTTATGATGGTTGTATTTACTTTGAGCACTATTATACTCGTTGTTGTGATACTATACATGATGTCCGCCACCCCCCAGACGTTTCCGCCATCCTTGGTTTGGGTGTGTGACAGATTGGTATCAGAGCATTGTTTATAGTGAACTAAGTATATCGAACCACATAAGATATACAAACTATAAATGCAATGGTACTAAAGTCTCTGATTAAACATTTTCAAATAACTATACTTTTAGAAAAAAATAGTTTCCTGTTAAAAGTATGAGTACATGCATACATGCTAGTATAGTGTCATATCTAGGACTATACAAAAGTAAAAAATGAGGAGTTGGACACTGCGAGTAGACCTTGGGATATGTAATCAGACTTGGGATGAATATAGCCTGATCAACTATATTTATCTGAGGTGTGACTAATGTATGCCGGGGAATGGTCGTAGTGAGCAACAAGCCTAGAAATTTCCCATACAAGAAAATCGCTAAGAACCAAACATAACATTTAAAATACTATATGAGTGTTTTGTGATACTATAACTTATGTGAAAACTAAACAGATCCTTGCTAGTAGGTCTATAATCACTAAGTGGATACGCTAAAGTTATATATAACTTAGATGTCATAGACTTAGAATCTGTGATCATTGCTTTACTTCCTATTCCTTGTTTGGTTGTGGTTTTAGAGTATGATCACTTATTCGAAGGTCTATCATATCTTTTGTTATATGTAACTGGTATGCACCATGTCATTATAGAAGTAACTAAAGAGAATCAAACCCCTATAAGTATTTCTAGGAATATGATTATTATATGCCTCTTACCCCACCCCTATTCTTGCACTGACATCATAGCAAGATTCTACTTACCAGGAGACCCCTACTTTCTGAACCCGGGGAGATAGTGGATGATTAGGAAAAGAGTCAGAAGTGGAGCCAGAGGTCATCAACTCTCCCTACATATCCCGGATTCTCGCAAACTATTTCGACTACATCAGACCTGTGCCCCGTTGGGCAACATTGATCGAGGGGTGGAGTCACCATCAGCGACAACGATCACCATTTGGAGACCAACAAGGTTGCAATGACCTCAACCATGGGTGACCGGTTGACAGAGCCCTCCCGGTGATGACTCAGCAGATCACGAACATCGAGTTAGGAAGCTGTGTGCTGCTACAGACGCTACCATCTCACAAACTCGAGACTTGGAAAGAGACTGCTATTTCAGAGACCAACTCATTAAGGACCTTATCGCTGCTCGGGTGAAGGCAAAGGAGTATCAGGATAGACACTCGACACTCGAATAGAGAGTGGTCGCAGCCGAGCATAGGTTGGCAGAAGTACAGGACGCATCGACTTCGTTTCAAGCACCACAAGGGACGAATCGTCATGAGTAGAGTTCATTCTACTCACAAGACCTTGTAGATTGGGTTATGAGTATGCGTTGATGGTACTCTCCTCCATGTGTAGGTTTGACCCTATGATTTAGAGATTACACTGGTTGAGGGATGTAATTACGGTCCGAACGTTTCCTTGCAATGATGTGGTGTAGACCTGCATCAAGCACACAATTTTCTCTAAAAACTAAATATACTAGAATCATACGAATGAAATAGGCATGCGTATTATTTCATTGGGGACAACACTACTAAGAATTCATAAGTTTATTATATATACACTCTCATTATGAATTGATTTCAGAACACCATGAAAAATCGGAACGCGATACACTTAGAACTAAGATAAACTTGGATAAATAACTCACGACGTATAAACCCTTATTCAAGACTCATTATCATCTCACCTTTTAAGACGTCATGGTTGAAAGGTGCCTTTTGCATGGGCCTATAGGGTGCGATCATACCAGCACTAATGCACCGGATCCTATCAGAACTCCTCAGCTAAGTGTGTTTGGGCAAAGATAATCCTAGGATGGGTACAACTTAACAGTCGTAAAAAACCTACTTCTACCCACTACCATAACTCCATCTCAGGAATGTTAGAAGAAACATCGAGAATAGTTCAGTATAGTGCGAAATTTATATATATGTATATAAATGATAAGGATATAACTAGGGATAATCATCCCTACTCACGAAATCGTTTCTCACCATGCAACAGAGTTATGTCTTCACAAGGAGGTAACCAGTCAGCAAGCAAGGCATAAATCTTGCAGATAGACTCTGCTACTTTTCAAGTTGCGGTCACGACAGCCGTGACAGCCGTCATGGCGCAACTCAATGCAAACAACGCCAACGGAGACGAAGGCGGTGTCGGCAAAACTAACCGCAGTAACAGTCAAGAACACCAGCGAGTGTCTACCAACGAAGGCGCCTCAGGCACAAACCTAAGAGCAAGAAACGAGAGTTTTGGGATAAAAAGATGCGCAACCTATCTCAAAAACGCGCTAGAAGACAACAATCCATGGCTGCCCCTGCAATTAAAACAACAGTAACGACACATGCCTCGACATTAGCCACAACGTCGGTCACTCAAGCATCGGTCAGACAATATATGGGAACACTACCAAAGTGTAGCAACTGTAACTACCATCACAAAGGGGTTTGTCGGGTATTGCACTATAAAAACTGCGACAGGAACGGGCATATTTCCCGCTTCTGCAGGGCTCATGCCCAGCTCATTGCTTCAATCACCAATACCAGTGTAAGTCCAGTATGCCACCTATGCGGTGAAACGAGACACTTCAAGAGAGACTGTCCAACTTAGAGGAATAACGGAGGAGCAGGAGGAGTGTGACAACCGAACCAGCAGGAGCAACAAGGAACCTTACTAGGACTTTTGGGGATATTTCAAAAACAAGAATGTTTAAGTACCATATGTTAATGTATGTGGTATGTTTGCTAAGAAATCCGTCTTCTAAAGAGTAGTTAAAATACTCTCTCGTTCAATCAAATCAAAACACTTATTACATCCAGCGATCATAGAGAAACCTGTTAGGGATCATAATATGAAGTATCATCGCTAATTATCAGAATACATTTATTATCAGTACTAGTTGCTGCAATGTGAATCATCTGCAGTAATAATAACACCGACCAACACAGAACATACTAACAATAAGCACATGATGCACTATCTCCTTAACAAATATTTTGTACGAATACAACTTAACATATGTTTACTAGGAATATATGAAGTCGTCATTCGATTTGGATTGGTTTGGTCCTTACCTTCCCAATTGAACGGCTACGAAAGACCCTTAACCTAACCCACTGAATATCGAAACCCTCGCCTCTCATAAACACAAATCCGACACGGACCTCCGGGTCATCCCTCGTTGTGAAACCCCGAAGCACTCACTGGAGAGCATTATACCTTCCGAAACCTTTTCAAAGTATTCCTAGTAAACCCTTCGAGAATATCATTCGTATAGCAGGTCAAGATCAAGCACGGAGGCTTGGGACGAATACAGATAGCCTATCACTACTAAGTGTATACACGAGGACAATATATAATTAAGATTCTACGGACATTAGATGTGTGCTTCCGCCCTATTTCCTGTTCCGTGCCTAGTTGTGGACTTGGGGCAGAGTCACCCATCCGACCGTCTTACCAACCTTAATTACATACTACCTATATGCGCGAGTTAATGATAGATGGACCAGGTACGAGTCCTACCATGAACTTTGGGACAAGGCTACCCAGGAGTGCGAGTGGACATTTTACCATTCGAATGAGTCTAGTCGAGTAAACCCAACCCATATACTCCCTACCGATCTAAACGGAAAACGAGAATCAAAAACCACTTCGAGAGGGAAGCAAGAAACTGCCCTCCAAACACTGAAGCAGGCCCTATGCAGCGCTCCGAGGAGAAGTCATTACTTATACCTCAAGACGGCTAAGGACGTACGGGGTCGGCTAGGTCACACATGACCTCGAACTAGGAACAGTAGTATTCACCCTAGGGATCTGAAGACACTATCTCTACGACACAAAATGTATATTCTTCACCGATCATAAGAACCTAGAAAGTAAGAGCGACAGGACACATTATCCCATGAACCGGATCTGGACACCGAAGTTAGTGGATTCAGGGGCGTCGTTACAAACGAAGCACCCAAAACTCGTTACACCGTTCATCCAGGCTTAGACAAGATGAATCTGGACCTCAAAAAGCGATATCGGTGGCCGAATAGGAAAGCTGACCTCGCTACATATGTGGAAAGTAGCTGACATGTGCCAAGGTCAGGGTAGAATCACAAAAGCCTTCGAGTTTTATACAACAACTAGTGATACCCAAAAGGAAGGGGAAGCGGATAACAATGGAATTCATAACCGAGTTGCCACGCACTTCCTACCAATCAAAGAAACCGACAAGATGGAGAAATTGACTGGAACGTACATCAAAGAGATTGTACGACTGCATGATATGTCAATGACCAGCACCTCCGATAGAGACAGTAGATTCATTTCAAAAATTTGACAATCCCTCCAAAAGTTTCTGGAAACTAGGCCGGATATGAGTACGACCCAATGTTTTAAAAACCAGTTTGAACCGGCCGGTTGAACCGGTTGGACCGGGAATCGGGGAAGGGAGCGGTTCCACTATCACCGGTTTTATGTCTATTTCTGAACCGGATCGAACCGGCCGGTTTTTACAAATATCCGGTTGAACCGGTTAAATTGAATAAAAACACATAGAATCGAAACTTTTTGCATAATAAACTTTGGTAGTTTTTTCACATTTATTAAAATTTATCTGAATAAAAGCACATGATAAATGTTATGAAGTTTTTTGATGCATTTATATTCATCTACGACTTTATTTTCTTTTTCATGCATGTGGATTGACGTAAAACTTATGGTTATGAGTTATTTTAATGTATTTAGAATGATCAACAGCTTGTTTTCATGTGTATTTTAATGTTTGAACTTGTGGACATCATATTCTTGATTTGTGTATGTAGGTATGTGTACGAAAATACGAAAAAAGATGAAAACTATAGAAACCGGTTTACTTAGCGGTCGAACCGGTTAAACCGGTTGAACCGGAAACCGATCACCATACCGGTTCAACTAAAAAAACGGTTTTTAAAACATTGGTACGACCTACCACCTACAAACCGACAGGCAGAGCAAAAGGAACGGTTCAAACCCTGGAAGAAATGTTAAGAGCTTGTGTGATTGACTTTGGTGAAGCTTAGGATACTCATTCACCACTTGTTGAATTTTCGAACAATAACAGTTATCACACTAGCGTCAAGGTTGTTCCATTCGAAGCTCTCTATAGCCGCAAGTGCAGATCACCGCTGCACTGGGCTGAAAGAGGAGATGCACAATTAAAAAAAAACGCGAGTCCCTAACAGCACCCTCATTGGCACTGAAATCATAAGAAAGACTACGGAAAAGATCGTACAAATCCGAGAAAGGCTGAAAGCCTCTCGAGAGCGACAAAAGAGTTGCACAGATAAGAAATGCAAACCCTCGGAATAACGGGCTGGTGACCAATTTCTACTAAAGGTCTCACCATTGAAAGGAATGATACGTTTCGGTAAACGTGGGAAACTAAATCCAAGGTACGTCGGGCCATTCGAAATCCTTGCCAGGATTGGCCAAGTGACATGCAAACTTCGACTACCCCGAGAGTTTAATAATGTACATCCTACCTTCCATGTGTCCAACTTGAAGAAGTGCTTTTCCGACGAGACTCTCGTTGTTCCTCTCGACGAGATTGAAATCAACGAGAGTCTCCACTTCGTGGAAGGACCGGTAGAAATCGGGATCGAGAGATCAAAAGAACAAAACAAAGTCGCATCCCTAGTGTGAAGGTCCGTTGGAACGTTAAACAAGGACCGAGTTCACCCAGAAATGCGAAAACCAAATGAAACAAAAATACCCACATCTCTTCACCAACTCTTGAAGTCCCGGTCAAAGTGCTAATTTCGGGACGAAATTCCTTCTAACGGGGGGATGATGTGACAACCGTCACTTTCTAGTCAAGTCAAAGTCAAAGAAATACAACAAGTCAAACTGGTCAACTCAACTAGTGCTACTATATTAGGGTTTACATTATGTTTACTATTGTACAACACACCATCCTAATGCAAAGTATCACTTAGAGTTTTCACATGTTCAGAAAATCTAAACCCTAATCAGGGTAAGTGATGGAACTACTCGATAAAACATTAATACATACCTTACGGGAGCATATAACACTCATATCAAGCCAAAACGGGGTTTACAAACCTTGCGTTTCGAAGTTAAACACTCGCAAAGGTCACAAACAAAGTCTCTCTCAATCTCTCTCGCTATATCTCTCTCTCTCTCTCTCCCAAATCTCTCTCAAAATCTCTTTCAACTTTTTAGAATCACCTGGGGCATCCCGACTCTTAACTTAGTCAATAATCACTTGAAACGAGAATTTTATGTGAAAATCAGCCATATAGAACCGAAAGCTCTTAAGGACTGAAACCTCCTAGGAACCGAACCTGCTTATAAGGACCAAAACCCCATAGGAACCGAAACTAACCTTAGGGACCGAACCTGCCAAGAACCGAACTTCCCTTTGAGAACCGAACTTACCTTCGGTTCGGATCAAGTGCCTTCGGACCGAAGCCCTCCTACTTTCGGTCCATTCCACTTTCGTTCCATTTCGCCTCCATGTACCTTCGGTTCCCACTCGAGCAGTTTCGCGTGCAAGCCTTTAGGACCGAACCTACCTTCGGTTCTAGCCATATACCAAACCTACCTTTGGCTCTAAGCTCCAAGGACCGAACCCTCGGTTCTGACCCTCAAAACTTCGCAGGTTCGCTTCCTTTTCCCGATTTTCGACCACTTTCGTGTTTTAAGCTTGTTTTTCTTGATTTTTGCGTGGGATTTTCACCCAAACTTAAATTTTGACATATAAGACCATATATATTCACATTTTAATCACATTTTGGGGGAAATATTAAACTAAGAATAATATCTTTTGTGTAAGATATTGTGTTGGAGTGTTGACTTTTCATGGAGTATGACACAAGCTACCTCTCATACCCACTCAATGACATCTTTATGTCACTATTCACATCAGCCTTGTCTACTCATTGTACCCTTATTATTCTTCAACAAGCTTCTTTAACCCTCACCCAAACAAATAGTCAATACATCTCATATCTCCTAGATCTCTTTCACTTCCACCATAAGCTAACACACTTTTCTCTCTCCTTCTCTCTCCAAGAACTCAAAAATCTCCAAGAAGTTTTGAACTTCTCATCAACTCTTGGTAAGTAACTTCATCCTACACTTGAATGTCCTACACTCTTTCACTCAAATCATAGATTTCTCACATAAATATCGACATATTTGTGCCTAGGATCTTCGAATCTTCAAGCACCTCCCAAGTGTTCTTGACTTGGAAACCTCTCTACTACCACATCCATCTCATAAAATCACTCAAGGTGAGTTCATGCCCCTACATTTTCATGTTTTCGTCAAGTTTTAGGGGGGGGGGGAATACAAGTTAATACACCAAAAACTTAACTAAATTCAAACAACAGCTTTCATCAGAAAAGTTGAGTCCTATTCACGGACTGTTTTGACCATCTTAGACTTAATATCTTTAAAAACTGTTTAATATTCAAGTGGTTCAGGTTTATACCTTTCTAATGACTACTTGCACATCTCCATACGATTTGTCTACAATTTATGATGATTTTCACAAAACTGCCTATCATTTTAGAAACGAATTCGGACCAGTCTGTGAATATGAACGATTTCACACAAGTTAGAGACTTCTAAAAATCATAATTAAAATTATGAATAAACTAGACACATTTTCTAAACTCTCAGAGTTTACGGAATCAGTTTTCAACTTCGTATGATTTTTATATGATTTTTCTAAAATAGTGCAGGAAGGTTAAAAACTAGTTAACAGCTTACAACTTTCATAACACTTTGTAACATGTTGAGCAAAGTGTTTATCTTTGATGATTTCATATTTTACATATGTTTTCTGTTAAGTTACATTTAAATAACAGAAATTACTCACTGAATTGTAAGAATCCTTTATCATTACAAATATACAAGGTGAAACATAAGAATTATAGTTATGCTTTGCTAAACATACTACTTACACCGAAAAAGGTTTTACACTCAATACAAATGGGTTTTCATATACTACATGATAAAATATAATAGGAATAGTTTATGGATTTCACATCACGAATTTATTACACAAAGGGAGATTTCTCTTCCACCACGGAAAAGGTTTTACATTCAAACTGTACGTAAACTCGTTAACGTAAGTTGTGAGACAATTCTTCAATTGTACTCTTCGAGTACGGGTTAAAAATTTCCTGCAAGTTATAACCAGAGTCTCTTGTAGGGAGAGGGTGATAATTGTGTATAGATCTATATTGGGATTGACACCCCACACCTCGCTGCTAGCTACAGCAGGACTTGCAGGTCTACGGGTGACAAGAGTTATAGGATCTTGACGTCTGAAAAATGTTGTAGCAGGTTCATTCTAGTTATAGTATAGTTATAACGACTCACATAGGGAGTTAACAACATTTCAAGTTTACGGGAAAATTCTACTTTAAAAAGGGATGTTATCTATCTGAAACCGCATACAAACGCGTTACAAGTACAAAACACACTCTTACACTCAGTCTTGGGATTTAAGACTACATAACATTTTATAAGGAAAATATTGGATTTTGTTGGGTATTCAACATATACGTTACAAGTACAAAACACACTCTTACACTCATCTTGGGATTTAAGACTACATAGCATTTTATAAGGAATATTGGATTTTCTGAAGTATACATTACATTTATAAACAAAGGTTTTCAAACTCGGAATACAATACTCGGTTTCATTTCAATCTTTCTCGCTATCTCTCTCTCTCTCTCTCTCTCTCTCTCTCTCCCAAATCTCTCGCAAAATCTCTTTCAACTTTTTATAATCACCCTGGGCATCCCGACTCTTAACTTAGTCAAAAATCGCTTGAAACGAGAAATTTATGTGAAAATCAGCCATATAGAACTGAAACCTCTTAAGGACCGAAACCTCTTAGTAACCAAAACCTCTTAAGGACCGAAACCTCCTAGGAACCGAACCTGCTTATAAGGACCGAAACCCCCTAGGAACTGAAACTAACCTTTGGGACCGAACCTTCCAAGAACCGAACTTCCCTTTGAGAAACGAACTTACCTTCGGTTCGGGTCAAGTCCCTTCGGACTGAAGCCCTCCTACTTTCGGTCCATTTCGCCTCCATGTACCTTCGGTTCCCACTCGAGCAGTTTTGCATGCAAGCCTTTAGGACCGAACCTAACTTCGGTTCTATCCATAGACCGAACCTACCTTCGGCTCTAAGCTCAAAGGACCGAACCCTCGGTTCTGACCCTCAAAACTTCACAGGTTCGCTTCCTTTTCCCGATTTTCGACCACTTTCGCATTTTAAGCTCGTTTTTCATGATTTTCACGTGGGATTTTCACCCAACCTTATATTTTGACATATAAGACCACATATATTCACATTTTAATCACATTTTGGGGGAAATATTAAACTAAGAATAATATCTTTTTTGTAAGATATTGTGTTGGAGTGTTGACTTTTCATGGAGAATGACAGAAGCTACCTCCCATACCCACTCAATGAAATCTTTATGTCACTATTCACATCAGCCTTGTCTACTCATTGTACCATTATTCTTCTTCAGTAAGCTTCCTTAACCCTCACCCACACAAAGAGTCAATACATCTCACATCTCATAGATCTCTTTCACTTCCACCATAAGCTAACACACTTTTCTTTCTCCTTATCTCTCCAAGAACTCGAAAATCTCCAGAAAGTTTTGAACTTATCATCCACTCTTGGTAAGTAACTTCATCCTACACTTGAAAGTCCTACACTCTTTCACTCAAATCACAGATTTCTCACACAAATATCGACATATTTGTGCCTAGGATCTTCGAATCTTCAAGCACCTCGCAAGTGTTCTTGACTTGGAAACCTCTCTCCTCCCACATCCATCTCATAAAATCACTCAAGGTGAGTTCACACCCCTACATTTTCATGTTTTCTTCAAGTTTTAGGGGGGGGGGCAAAAACTTAACTAAATTCAAACAACATCTTTCATCAGAAACGTTGAGTCCTATTCACGGACTGTTTTGACCATCTTAGACTTAATATCTTTAAACACTATTTAATATTCAAGTAGTTTAGGTTTATACCTTTCCAATGACTACTTTCACATCTCCATACGATTTTTCTACAATTTATGGTGATTTTCACAAAACTGCCTATCATTTCAGAAACGAATTCGGACCAGTCTATGAATATGAACGATTTCACACAAGTTAGAGACTTCTAAAAATCATAATAAAAATTATGAATAAACTAGACACATTTTATAAACTCTCAGTGTTTACAGAATCAGTTTTGAACTTCGTATGATTTTTCTATGATTTTTCTAAAATAGTGCAGGAAGGTTAAAAACTAGTTAACAGCTTACGACTTTCATAACACTTTGTAACATGTTGAGCAAAGTGTTTACCTTTGATGATTTCATATTTTACATGTGTTTTCTGTTAAGTTACATTTAAATAGCAGAAATTACTCACTGAATTGTAAGAATCCTTTATCATTACAAATATACAAGGTGAAACATAAGAATTATAGTTATGCTTTGCTAAACATACTACTTACACAGAAAAAGGTTTTACACTCAATACAAACGGGTTTTTCATATACTACATGATAAACTATAATAGGAATAGTTTATGGATTTCACATCACGAATTTATTACACAAAGGGAGATTTCACTTCCACCACGGAAAAGGTATTACAATCAAACTATACGTAAACTCGTTAACGTAAGTTGTGAGACAATTCTTCAATTGTACTCTTAGAGTACGGGTTAAAAATTTCCTGCAAGTTATAACCAGAGTATCTTGTAGGGAGAGTGTGATAATTGTGTATAGATCTATATTAGGATTGACACCCCACACCTCGCTGCTAGCTACAGCAGGACCTGCACGTCTATGGGTGACAAGAGTCATAGGATCTTGACGTCTGAAAAACGTTGTAGCTGGTTCATTCTAGTTATAGTATGGTTATAACGACTCACATGGGGAGTTAACAACATTTCCTGCAGCATGATCTGCTGGAGTAAAGCTGGCAGTCACAAACTTCCACCAGTCCTTCGCTCCCAAGGGAAGCTGGTTCAGTGCAAACCGAACTCTCAGGTGCTCAGGGCATGAACACGTGTAAAAACATCCCTCAATGTCTGAGATCCATCTCATAGCAGCAATCGGCTCCTGTGTCCCATCGAACTCTGGTGGCTTGGTGTTGCTGAACTCCCGGAACAACATCGAGTCACCCCCGTGTGGTCTCGAAGCAGCTAGGGCTGTGGTGGCTGCGGCAACAGCACCCTCAGTAACGTCAGCATAGCGCTCATCGAAGGTCTCAATCAACGTGGTCTTAATAGACCCAAATATCTCCGGTATCGCCTCTCGGATAGTTATACCCACCTCAGCATGGATGATCCTACAGATCTCCTCGTCAATGGTACCACTGGTGCTCCCCGGGTTGTGGCGTGTACCCACCATAATGTCTCTGAAACACAACACGAAAATAATCAGAGACTCCTGTGTCCCATCGAACTCTGGTGGCTTGGTGTTGCTGAACTCTCAGAACAAAAACGAGTCACCCCCTTGTGGTCTTGAAGCAGCTAGGGCTGCGGTGTCTGCGGAAGCAGCAGCCTCAGTAACGTCAGCATAACTCTCATCGAAGGTCTCAATCAACGTGGTCTTAATAGACCCAAACATCTCAGGTATCGCCTCTCGGATAGCTGTGTCCACCTCATCATGGATGATCCTACAGATCTCCTCGTCACTGGTACCACTGGTGCTCCCTGGGTTGTAGCGTGTACCCACCATAATGTCTCTGAAACACAACACGAAAATAATCAGAGACTCGTTCGAGCATACTCACACTCGATTACCCGCCCCAACATGCTCCTTAGTATCCTAAGGATTCTTACTTGAGTTGCATACAGATCCGGTGCTTTCTGTAGTACGGGCCCAATACTACCTTCCACACCAACCTGTAGTCATCCCAAGTCCTCCTACTAGGATCCTAATTCACAACACTCTATCCCTCACAGATATCAAACTACTCTCTCAGTAGATTCCTATATGCTCATCTAGGTATCTCTCCTAGATCACTCAACTCTCTCTAAAAGATTCCTGCTATGTCTCTCCTATTAAATTCACACAGAGAAAATAACAGATAAGATCACTCAATAGCATACCCTAGGCTAAGGCATCATGAATCAAGCATCTCTAGCTCTAATTTCTGAAGTACCTAGCCTATCCTCTAACATGGAACTCTAATATCTCATAAATATCTCATAACAACAAGTAATGGTATTTTGGGAATCACCGTTCGGGATCTGGCTTGTTGTAGACACTGCTCCTCCTCATTTTACTCTTAAAACCTCTTTACTCGTTCTAGAAAAAAATATTTCTTTTGAAAAATTTCTCAAATCCTTAGTTTGAGTCCAGACACACCCGAGATTATATCCGAATCCCATAAACCAGGGCTCTGATACTAACTTGTAACACCGTGAATTTCCAAACAAAAATTTCATTTAAAATCACATCAATTTCATTAACACAACCATAAAAATCCCTAATATCGAGTTATCAAAAATACATGTTCATTAATTGTTTAAACACAATCCAAGATCCACAAAATATAACTCCATCTCAAGTGTGTGCACAATCAAGCCGACACCTTCCCGTGATCCTGAGAAGTACCTGAAACACATATCACATAACACGATAATCACGAATCTTAGTGAGTTTCCCAAAATACCACACATATCTCATTAGCCTCTCATAGCTATACTCAGATAAGACCCTCCGGTCAATGTGTCTCAGTGGGACTCTCCGGTCCTACAACTCGGGTGGACCCTCCGGTTCTAACTCAAGAAGCTCAGAATAATACACAACATAAATCACATAAACATAATTCAAGATATCACAATACTCAATATCAGCATATAAGACTCTCTGGTCACACAAAGGTTACCACTCTAGGTAAGTATAGTGAGAAGACTCACCTCGTAAGAAATCAGATAACCTCGAACTCAAATCATTGGTCTAGCCTCCGCCTAATACATACGATAATTATCTCTAATTAATAACGGATCTCAAAGAAGGTACACTAAACCCTTCTACAAACTCACAGAAGGATAAAAGACCGTTTTACCCTTCCATGGCCTTAAAAGTCCACAAATTGACCAAACCCTAAAAGTCAACGGAAGCGCGTACGTCGCGCGTACAAGCCCTTTACGCTGGGCATACTCCTTCGCCATGCACGCATCAGGGATTCTCGACCCTACGCTGCGCGTACTAGGATTACGCTCAGCGTACGTCCCAGTTTTGTTCTTCCTACTCATTTGGTCTTAATCTGTTAAGACCTTAGCTCAAATCTCATATCTGGACTCCCTAAAGGCTCATACTCCATAAAGTCTGTGACTTTAAGCCTTTACATGGCTGAAAAAGTCACAAACACCAAAACTCTCACTCTCTATTCTCAAGAATGCTAATATCTCATGCATGGGGTGTTTTTGACGTCCAAGACTCCATTTTTATGAAACCACTCCGTTAAAACACTCCAAGGGATAGATGTTAGGCTATGGAGTTTCAACAACTCATAAAGCTTCAAGCTTTGGGACCAAAAACCCTAAAATGGACCATATAAAGCACAAATCAACAAGGATGAGAAAGCTTTAAGCTTTATACCCCTAACTGAAGCTCCAACCACAGATAAGCTCAGATCCAAAGCATGGACTCCTACTCCTTCCTCTTCAAAGCTCCTTCTTTACTACAAAGAAACCACAAGAACACTTAATAGCTCACAAATGGACACATAAGCTCAAGGGACGAGAAATTAGGATTTTAGAGGGTTGAGGTCTGGGGAAAGAAAAAATTCAGCACCTACATCATTTAAACCATCCTCAACACCGACACCCACTACAACATCATCAACACCTATATCTACTACCACAACCTCAAAACCTGCATTTACACTACCATCCTCCACAACTACAGTAACTACCACACCCTCCTTAAGTAAAGGAACTACCACATCCTCAACATATACATCTATCCCAACACCTACCCTAGAATATACCCCATCAACAACACTTTTCCCAGACTCTACCCCATCACCAATACAACCAAGCATGAATGGATCTGTAGTGGAAAGTGTAGAAGGTGAAAACAATTCCTCTGAAGATTGTAGACCAGATGGACGTTTAATTGTTCATGTTTGGAAAAAAATATGAGTTACCAATCAAATCTTAATTACAACTTTTTCTATGTATAACCTTTTGGTTTACACGTACATATCAATTCATAACATACCACATCACATGATTACTTGCAGGCTAATGCCACCAAGCCCTTGTGCACACTTTATTAGTCGGTCCTTTTTACAAAGAGTAGATCCAGAAGGGTATGCTTGGTGAATAGTAAGCAAAGAAATGTGTGATTTATATTGGGAGGAGTTTCAGGTAATTAACTATATTTAATCAATTGTTGTTTGGTAAACATTTACACTTAAACTTATGCTTATATTGTTAATGTGTAGAAAAAAATGTTGTTGGGATGAAAGAATAGACTCACTGGTGAGGCAAGCTTGGGCAAGGAAAGCGGCACAAAATTATGGTCAATATCTCTTCAACATGCGGAGCCCAAAAAGAAACAAACATGGCTTTAAACCAGCTCATATTCCACAGGAAGTCTGGAACTCCTGGCAATTAAAATGGAATACAGAAGAATACAAGATAAAATCTGAGCAGAACAAGAAAAATAGGCATAACGGTGTGGCTGATGGAGTAGCAAAACCTACACATAACGCTGGATCCGCAAGTCATTTGAAGATAGATTCTGATTTGGTAATTTTTTTGATGGTACATCGTATCAATGTTTATATATGTTTATCTGTATATTTGACATTTTATATGGTATTTATGAAGATGAGGAAATTAGGATGTTGTTCCTGTATACACACACGAAGAATCACGATGGAGTCACTTTCATAAATGAAAAAGATAGAAAAATTCATGTAATATTCATTTCAGTGTTAAACTTTTATATTGTAGCTAGTCCATAATATCATTTATACATTTGATATCTTTTAACTTATATTATTTTTATTTTGTACGCGGCCTATACTGAAAAACGGGAATAGTTGGAAGCTGAAGGTGTTGAATTTGAGGAGGACAAGCTATTTTATGATGTTGTTGGTGGTCATGATAAAAAAAGAAGACTTTATGGATTAGGCTCTTTTGCAAAGGCGATTCCGAATAGGAACAGTAAAACGGATGTATCTTACATTCCGAAAAAAAATGATGAAATAGAAGAAATGAGGAGCTTGTTGCTAAACAAAAACAGCAAAACGAAGAGCTTAAAGAAATGATGAACGCCCAACAAGAAGAAAACAACGCAAGGGTTGGGCATCTTGAAAAAAAACTTCAAACGACATTGGATCTTATTAATGTCTTTACAAAACAACAACACTAGTTGGTTGATATATGTTTATTGCAGAGTATTTATTTTAGATTAGCAACTTTCTTTTTTCCATGTAATAAATAATTATTGTATTATTTTATGATATAATGGTTTTGAATTTTTTGTTATTTTTGTTTTTCATATATTACTACAAAATAATTTGGATATAATTTATAAATCAATTATCCATCGGTCCATATGGAATCTGGTATATAATATACACCACGAAAATTGCTAGGGATTCATGACCACAGAATTTGCTAGTAAGTCATCAAACGGAATTTCCTAGGTATTCAACACGACGGAATTTGCTACGGAATGACCACCACAAAATTTACTAGGCAATGACCACCATGGAATTTACTAAGGATTCACCACCACGGAATTTGCTAGGGAATGACCACCACAGAATTTGCTAGGGAATCATCACCATGAAATTTACTAGGGAATGACCACCACATAATTTACTAGGGATTCACCACCACAGAAGTTGCTACGGAATCACCACCATGAAATTTGTGATGGAATAACTACCACAGATTGTGTGATGGAATCCTACTACGGAATACACGACGGAATACCATCTACCACAGATTTCATTATGTTGTCACATTTGTGATGGAAGTATCGTTTCTGTTGCAAACCCTCGCTACGGCGTTTTTAGGGACGGAAATGGGCCGTTGCAAATTCCATAGCAAATCATCTTTTGCAACAAAATTTCAACTTTTCACAACGGATTCCTTCCGTAGCAAAATCGCGTTTTTCTGGTAGTGATAGTGGGTTTTGAAACATCTTCAAGTTGTAATCTGACTGTGGTATTAGGATTGGTTGTCTGCAACTCAAGGATATAGTCCCTCAGAACTTCATACTGTTTTTTGTAATCACCCACCCCATGCTTTTTTGCATCTGCTTTAGCTCTAAAATCTTTCTGAATAAAGAAACCCACTCCATACTTCTTCTGTAGCTGGTCTTGTAGAGCTTTAACTGGGATAGTGGGGTTGGATTCTACCTGATCCATAATTTGTTTGGACATAATCTTTTATGTAAGTCCCTAATCTGCTTGTGTATCAATTAGATGCGTTTGATGGTGCGGAATCCCAATCAAACGGATGATGTCAAATCAAAATAGAAGAGAAGGAGAAGAAGAAGATGATGAATCTTGTATGATTTTATTAGAATGAAGTTCCAAATACAAGATTCACACACAACTTACACACACTTAAGCTACTCTATTCTCTCAAACTTTCTCTCTCTACAATATGCTCTCACCTTCTCTAGCCTCAATCACTCCTCACCCACCTAACATCTATTTATATACTTATGGGGAACATGGGCCTTAGATGGGTTCACGGCAGTGAACAGGTTTACGGACGTGAACTGGTTTACGACCGTAAACACTCACTTGGCCGTGAACATAGCCGCAAATATATATTACATTACAGAAAAATATATTTTCCTAGAAAAGTAAAGTATAAACCATATTTTTGACCCAACAATCTCCCCCTTGGTTTATAGCTTTCTTTTCTAATTTACCCAACAAGATCCCCCGAAAAAGTAGCTGGCTTTTCTTGTTAATCTTCATTGAGAGCTTGGCTTCAGCATTTATCTTCGATTTCTTCACAACATCAAGATGAGCTTTATGAATCTTCAATGAATGAATTCTTCTTGAGCAGTTGGGCTTTTCTTCAGAATTTTCAGAGAGAATATCAGCTTGAGAAGATTATTGAAAGATAGCGCTTTCAGCTTGAGAATATTCAGAGAGAATATCAGAGAGAAACAATCTTCTGAATCACTTCAGCAGGTACAAGATATCATCAATTTGATTTAGGAGGCTTCAATGCAACTTGTCACATAATCTTCAAGTCAGCTTCACCATGCTTCTGGGGTTGAAGGATTGAATGTTGAAAGAATAATCTCATTTCTTGCTCCTTCGAATGACAATTCTTCGATGCTCACGGATGAAGCCTTGGCTCAGAAATCTCGATAATATATATATATATATATATATATATATATATATATATATATATATATATATATATATATATATATATATATTCTCTTTGATTTTCTTGAACAAGAAATAAAACAGAAATAACACTATTTTTTGGATTTTTAATTTTTTGATTTTTGTTTGATTTTTGAATTTTCTGATTTTTGTTTGATTTTTGATATTTTTAATTCTCCCCTAAATTTGTGCATAGAGGAAAACTATGAACAAATTTAACAAAAACAAAAATATTTGGGATCAAAGTTGTCAGGCAATCCAATATCGTTTATCAGCACACGCCTGCATGTCTAGATCTGGTCAATCACCGGTATTGTGGTCCATTTAAACACAAAGGATGTTGACAAATTGGACAGATTATAAGTGACAACTCATTGTGATATATATTCCTAACTGGACATTTAGCTGACGACGACCAAGGATATTGTTGTCCACTTAAATTAAGCAGCAAGATCTACAGACAACCTATTAAATGGTTCAATTTTAGATGTACTAGAACATGTTTCCCACTTCCCGATATACCCCAGTAATCAAGAACTTCCAAAGAACTCCTTACATTAGGTGAGTATTCAATCATTAAGAAAGAAGTCAGATATAGAAGTGCATATGTTGTATCCCAGGTCGGATGTCTTCCAATCACGCAGAGGGAACAACATATGAGTAACATAGATATGGGTTTAGAGAGATAGTAGAGTTCATATGATGTGTCCTAGGTCGGATCTTCCGATCACGCAGAGGGAACAACATATGGCTAACAGATAGAAAGAATTTCATAAATATGGAAATGCATAGAGATAGAGTTGCATATGTTGCATTCCCGGTCGGGTATGTTCCAATCACGCAAAGGAAGAAATATATGACTGACAGATAGAAAGCAAGAAAATAATTTCCTACAGACCTACTTTATCAGAACCCCCCAGTTGCCCTATCAATACCGAAATTAAGGATATGAGTTCATACATCAACGAAATGTTCAGCCATAATTCTAGATAATTAGCTTTTAGTGTATCTCGCAGGCTCCCATGTTTATATCACTACTCAATCTACCCGAGCGTCGTATGGTCAGTCCAAATGAAACTATCTAAGTTCATATTAGTCAAGTCCTTTCAATTTTCAAACTGAGTCTAGTCCTTTTGAATCCTTTGTGCCTACCAGCACATTGAATACAAAGTCTAGACAATTCGGCTTTAGTGCATTACACGCATCATAAAATGCCTCTTAGCACTATACTTCATATCACTTCCCAAAACAACCTACTATAAAAGGAAATTAAAGAAAAATGTCTTTGAAATGAAACAGTGTAAGATAAACTCAGGAGTATCGAGAAGAAAACTCAAACTGTAAGTCACCGATTGAATTTGCATCCAGAAGGTCTGAAATGGCACGCATAATCTCAGAACAGATCCGAAAATTCTTCTCATCGTTAAGCACAAACCCCATGAGTGATCCCTTCCTTTCTTCCTTTCCCGCAACGGAAACATACTCTCACTTAAAGTTCTGAGTGTTGCACAATTGAGAGATGTCTCCTATCATGTGCTTGGAACAGCCACTACCAACAAACCAAAGTATGATGATATGCCTCCATAGCTGCTCCAACACAGAGCGGGATTAGTTGGTCTTTGGAACCCAGTCCATTTTGAAACTGGGTTGACCTTTGTCGTCTATGCACAGTACTCTCTCCCAAGACATATCCTGCTTATTAGAAACATAAGAGGAAGAAATATTAGTTACAATCGTAGATTTAGGAGAGTGAACCTTCGGAACCCATCTGTAGTTGGGTGTAACCCATTTTTTTCGAGCGGATGGGTGCCTCAGCACTTGATTTTGAACTTGAGGTCTGCTGTTGAGATGACTTTGACCTAGCCGGTTTAGGTTTCGTTGGAGCATTTCTTGAAATTGGCTTCTGGGCCGGCATTCCCTTCTTGCCCTTGGGAGTTGATTTCTTGGCCTTGGGAGTTGAACTCTTGCCCTTTGTGGCATTCCAGTCGCGATTGTCTGAACATGACCTTGAGGGGTTTCTTTTGGAATATCTCCCTCTTAGCGCGTTTTGCCAGCCCTGTGCGTAGTAGGTCCCCAATCTGCTTGTGTATCAATCAGATCCATTTGATGGTGCGGAATCCCGATCAAACGGATAATGCCAGATCAAAATAGAAGAGAAGGAGAAGAAGAATAACTTAAATCTATGATGTATTCAAAGATATGAGTGATGCTCCATACACATTAGATTCTCTCACATACACTATTCTTCTCTCTAGTTTTCTCTCTCTGCAATATGCTCTCACCCACTATCCTCTTACACTCCTAAACCACCTAACATCTATATATATGGTGGACATGGGCTGTGAACATGTTCACGGCTGTGAACCAGTTCACGACCATAAACACAACCGTAAACACATATTACCTTACAGAAAAATACATTTCCCTAGAAAAGTAAAGTATAAACCAATATTTTTGACCCAACAATCTCCCCCTTGGTTTATAGCTTTCTTTTCTAATTGACCCAACAAGCTCCCCCTAAAAAATAGCTGTCTTTTCTTATCAATCTTCATCGGGAGCTTGGCTTCAGCATTAATCTTCAAATTCTTCACAACTTCAAGATGAACTTGATGAATCTTCAACGAATGACTTCATCTTGAGCAGTTGGCATTTTCTTCAAAATTTGACTCTAAACGCACATTGGGTGAGGAGGCTTCTTGATAAGATTCTTGAAAGATAGCGCTTTCAGCTTGAGAATCTTCAGAGAGAAAATCAGAGAGAGCTAATCTTTTTGGATCACTTCAGCAGGTTCAAGATAGCTTCTAATTGATTGAGGAGGCTTCAATGCAACTTGACACATAATCTTCAAGTCAGCTTCACCTTGCTTCTGGGGTTGAAGGATTGAATGTGAAAGAATAATCTTCATTTCTTGCTCATTCGAATGAGAATTCCTCGATGCCCACGGATGAAGCCTTGGCTCAGAAATCTCGATACAGTCTTCATGCGTCTCATCAACATCTGAATTCACTTTTCAAGACAAAACAAAACTAAAAGAAGAGTTAACACACAATATTTTTGGATTTTTGATTTTTCTGAAAAAGAAATAACACTATTTTTGGATTTTTAATTTTCTGATTTTTTTTTGATTTTTGAATTTTCTGATTTTTGAATTTTTTTTATTTGATTTTTGATTTTTTTTTAAATTCTCCCCCTAAATTTGTGCATAGAGGAAAAATATGAACAAATTTAACAAAAACAAAAATATGTGACTAAATTTAAGATATTTTTGGGATCAAAGTTGTGAGACAGTCTTAACTTTGTTTATCAGTACCTTCACCTTCATGAATAGATCTGGTCAATTACCGGTATTGCGGTCCACTTAAACACGAACAATATTGACAAACTTTTCCAAATATACCATTTAGCTGACGACGACCACGAGTATTGTTGTCCACTTAAATTAAGCAACGAGATCTACAGACAAACTCTAAATTGTTCAATTTTAGTTGCACTAGAACGTGTTCCCCACTTCCCGATATACCCTGGTTATCAAGAACTTCCAAATAACTCCTTACTTTAGGTGAATAGACAATTATTAAGAAGGAAGTCAGATTTAGAAATAGGTGCATATGTTGTGTCCCAGGTCGGATCTCTTTCAATCACGCAGAAGGGACAACATATGACTAACAAAGATAGAAGGATTGAGAGGTAGAATATCGCATATGCTGTGTTCCAGGTCGGATAATTTCAATCACGCAGAGGAGACAGCATATGACTAACAGATAGAAAGAATTTCACAGATAAGGAGGTGCATAGAAATAGAGTTATATATGTTGCATTCCATGTCGAATCTCTTCCAATCACGCAAAGGAAGCAACATATGACTGACAGATAGAAAGAAAGAAAATAATTTCCTACATACCTACTTTATTAGAACCCCCCAGTTGCCCTATCAGAACCAGAATTAAGGACATAAGTCCGTACATCAAGGAAAAGTTGAACCACTGTTCTAGATGCGTATTAATTTAGTGTGACCGGTGGATTCTCATGTATATCTCCCTGCTCAACCTACCCGAGCGTCGTATGGTCAGTCCAAACAATCCAATCTAAATCCACACTGTCAAATCCTTCGTGCCTACCAGCACATTTAACATAGAGTCTAGACAATTCAGATTCAGTCCCTTACACATGTTTTAGACTGCCCTTTATCACTTTATCTTGATATCACTTCCCAATAATACTTACAAACGAAAAACTATAAAAAAGGAAAAAAAATTGTCTTCAAAATGAATCAGTTTAAGATAAACTCAGGAGTATAGAGAACAAAACTCAAACCGTAAGTCACCAATTGAATGTGCATCCAGAAGGTCTGAGAACAACACGCATAATCTCATAACAGATCCGAAAATTCTTCAAATCGTTAAGCACAAACCCCATGAGTGATCCCTTCCTTTCTTCCTTTCCCGCAAACGACATATACTCTCAAACAAGGTTCTGAATGTTGTACAGTTCATAGATGTTCCCTATCATGTGCCTGGAATAGCCACTATCAACAAACCGAAGTCTGATGATATGCCTCCACAGCTGCTCCGACACAGAGCGGGATCAATTGGTCTTTAGAACCCAATCCATTTTGAAACTGGGTTGACCTTTGTCATTAACGCAAGGTACTCTCTCCCATGTCATTTCCTGCTTATCACAAACAGAAGATGAAGAAATATTAGAGTTATTAGATGATTTGGGAGAGTGAACCTTCGGTACCCATCTGCAGTTGGGTTTAACCCATTTCTTTTTCGAGCGAATGGGTGCCTCGGCACTTGATTTTGAACTTGAAGTTGGTTGCCGAGATGACTTTGACCTAACCGGTCTTAGCTTCATAGGAGCATCTCTTGAGCTTGGCTACTTGGACGACATTCCCTTCTTGCCCTTGGGAGTTGATTTCTTGGCCTTGGGAGTTGAACTCTTGCCCTTGTTGGCATTCCAGTCGCCATTTCGCGATTTTGACCTTGAAGGGCTTCTTTTGGGGTATATCTCTCTTGGCGCGTTCTGCCACCCTTGTGCATAGTAGGGAACGTATGCGCGATTTGGACAGTTTTGGGCAATGTGTCCAGGTGTTCCACTGTGAAAACATGTCTTTTTCTTCACTGGCAAGTTGTTTCTTCCTGCCCCTAGTGGCGTACCCTTGCCTTTTTTAGATTTATTATTCTTAGAAATTCCCTTTCTCTTTCCACATGAGCAAGTGTATGATTCAGGTTGTGTGACAGGTGTAGGTGCAGTGGGTGTGCTATTAACAAAAACATCATAATTATTACACACACCACCACAAGCAACTTTTGAAGCATTAGAATTAGACATAGAATCATCACCAATCCAATAATCAGTTTTAGAAACAATATTATCTGAAACAGAAACATCATTTTTCAAAACAGAATTATTATTAGCACAATTCTCTCCAGACTCCTGCTTTCCCTGGCTTAAAGATGTATCTACATGGGAAGTAGAAACGTTAGTATCTAACTTCCTAGCACTATTTTTTGTTGCTTGTTTGCCAGCTGGTTTACCATAAACCATATAAGGTTCTCTGTCGATCTCTTCCTGAGTCAAGGGATTAACATAATACGAATGGTTAAATGGAGGAGGGACACCCTCATATCCTAGATCTTTGGTTTGATTATCTTTAAAACTCAATTGTTTTTCATCTAAGGACTCGACTGTCTTACTTGACGCAGTATAATTTTTGAAACTAACATCTGTTTTTCCACACTTAATTTTCAAAGTGTCAAGTTCTTTGGTTACAGCAGCAAGTTTGCTTTTAATGTGATCATAGTTTACATACTTGTTGTTGTAATCTTCTTGAAATTTTCCTGAAGTCCTTAGTTTTGGCTTCTAATTTTTCTTTTAATGGTTTTTGTTCTTTCCTAATAGTATATCTCTCATATTTTAGATCCTCATTTTCTCTTTTAATCAACTCGATTTGTTCACGTAAAAACTTGACAGTTCTAATACAAGATTGAGAACAAGAAACTTCATTGACCGGGATGTTTGAGGAACTCATTTTTATAAAAAAATATGCCCTTTGACTAAAAACTCAAAAGTCAACCTTAAAAGTCAAATTTAAAAAGTCAAACTTGAATAGTCAAACTTCAAAGTCAAACTGAAAAGCTAAATTTGAAAATTTGAAAGTTAAACGAGAAAGTCAAAGTTTAAAGTCAAAGGTCAAACTTTAAAGTCAAAGTCAAAATTTTAAGTAAAAAGTCAAAATTAAAAGTCAAAAATTAAAAACTTAAATTTTTGGGTTGAAAATGGAATTTAAAATTAAAAGGAAATAGATTTTGGGGTTAAAAGTGTCAAAAATGAAAAAGAAGGATCGAGACACGGACGCCTTATGAATTAAATTCGGAAGGAGTGGAACAAAGGACTTGCTAGTCCAACTGGTAAAACGCGTGGGATGAGGAGGTAGGAGACCTGAGTTCGATCCCCGGCACCCCCAATTTCGTTTCCTATTTTTTTAGATGAGCGCTGCTGTGCTGCGAGGACGTGCACGTGTGCGAAGATGGCCGGACACGTACTGGAGCTGCTGGCGGAGAACGAAGCTGGACCGTACACGTGCGAGGCTGCTGAGCCGTACACCGAGGGCCGTACACCGAGCCGTACACGTGAGAGGCTGTTGAGCCGTACACCAAAGGCCGTATACTCCGAGCCGTACACCGAGGATCGTACACCTTCAACTGGCCATACACCTTCAACAAATGCGAAGAAAAACGATGTTTTGCACACTTTTTGCTCCAAAACACGATCCAAAACTCGTTTTTATAAAAAATGCAAAGAACAACCCCCCCCCCCCTAATTTTCAGAGATCTATCCAAAAACACAAAAATCCTTCAAAAATAAGATCAAATAAGCTCCAGATCTGGAAAATTTGATTGATACAATCCAAGCTCTGATACCACTTGTAAGTCCCCTATCTGCTTGTGTATCAATCAGATCCGTATGATGGTGCGGAATCCCAATCAAACGGATGATGCCAGATCAAAATAGAAGAGAAGGAGAAGAAGAAGATGATGAATCTTGTAAAATTTGATTAGAATGAAGATCCAAATACAAGATTCACACACAACTTACGCACACTTAAGCTCCTCTCTTCTCTCAAACTTTCTCTCTCTACAATATGCTCTCACCTTCTCTAGCCTCAACCACTCCTCACCCACCTGACATCTATTTATATACTTATGGGAGACATGGGCCTTAGATGGGTTCACGGTCGTGAACAGGTTTACGGCCGTGAACTGGTTTACGGCTGTAAACACTCACTTGGCCGTGAACATAGCCGCAAATATATATTACATTACAGAAAAATATATTTTCTGAGAAAAGTAAAGTATAAACCATATTTTTGACCCAATATTTTATGTTACAACTCTGATCTTCCTTGTATTCATTCAAGTGTGTGTGTGTCTTCATACATTTTAATGTACCAACTATTTTCCACTATAGATCTCGAAGCTTGTAGCACCTAAGGACAAGAAGAATCTACTTTTTCCTGATTTGTCCCCTTTTTGTTGCTTTTTTATTTATCACTTTAGTTTTCCCTTTACTTTTCTCAGCATGGGTAGGTCCACCAACTGCATCATTACTAAATGCCACATCTCCCTTATATATGACCCGAAATCTGCATTTGTCAATTTTTTAAAGGAAATATTCTTTTTTGTTTCCAATGCATACTTTTTGATTTTCTCTTTCAACTCATGCTTACTGTTATACTTTTGACCTATTTTAAAATAACACTTATGCGCCTCACCTAAAGAGCAACTTTTTTCCTTGCTTAGTTGTTTCATAACTGCTCTTCTTTTCGTGTCCTGATTAGAATCCTCATCCATATAATTAAAAGCATCATTGTCAATGACATCTAACTAATCAGGTTCTTCATCAATCTCATGTTGTCTTGAATTTCGATCCCTTTTATCCAAGAACTCTACTTTTGTATCAATGCTGATGTTAAAATCCCTCATATCAACTTCAACCTCATCAGTGACATTATCTTCATCCACCCACTAATCACTATCCTCACTATCATCTTCCTGGTCTGTTTCACTTCCTTCTTCACTTTTAATCTCATCTACATTGTGTTTTCCACTACTGTCCATGTTAGAATGAAACTCATATCCATTGGCATCTTGGACACAAGCATCAGTTTGAAAGTCAAAATCCCAAAAGTCATTCATCTGAGTTGCATTCCAATCATTTATGTGAGTTGCATATCCATGTGAGGTTCATTTACTTCATTCATCCGATGTTCATTGACTTCATCAATATTCTGAAAATTGAGAACTTCTTTGTCAACATTGCTTTGTAATATTTGTTTGTACAGTCCAAGATAAAAAACAGTAGCTGCCTCAAAAAGTCTTTGGCTATCTGCTCGGTCTCACCAATATTATCCAAGCATAATTTCTTACTACAAGGTGCTATCCCTTTATCCTTTCTCTTAACCCTTCTCCTATTATACTTAGGTGATAAGGACACGACTTGAACTATTTAATTGCCTTGGATTTCAGTTTTGTTTGGTGGAGTGGGCACCACATAAACTAAAATATCAGTAGGGGTAGGCATCACAGGTGCTTCATCTGATTGGTCATCACGAGCTTCATCAGTGTGTTGCACATCCTTATGAATATCATCTAACTGTACAAGGGTAACCTTCGTAACATGTTTAGGATTCAATAAATAGGTGAGTAGTCTTGTCTCACCGTGTTTTGTGCATACGTTCATGACTTGGTGCTCACTTACATACTGAGAAAAGCTAACAACATCTTCATCATTTCCTAAAGGGAGAAGACCAAAGTGGAAGTCTCCACCAGGCACAAGGAAATGATATTATATAACAAGATGAACCCCATATCTTAACCCTTTAATGATTGCATCGAGCTCATCAACTGAAAACTCATCTATATCCATTATTTCAACATAGTTTAACCTTCCCTCGATGTAACGAATATCAGGGTACCTGGTGAACTCACCTCCATGGTACAACTTAATGGTAAACAATGTTGGGTGTCCATCTTCAAAACAAGAAAAAAATGACATCAGTTGGAGTTGTTTCAAAGAAATCAAGTAATCAACAGAGGAAAAGAGGGTAAATTACATATCATAAGCAACCTTGGGGTTGAAGGGTTTGTTTGAAAACCTTATGTACCACACTGGTATGTTCATCTACCATTAATCTCTGCAAATCATAACTCGCATAACAAAATTTGTGTCTAGGGTTTTGTTGATCTTGGTTAACGACGATTGGAAAATGACGAAAAATGAGGAGACGAACTGCTTTCTTGATCTTTAGCGGGAACATTACATGGATGAATAGACAAAAATATGCTCACGTGAGGGGGGGGGGGGGCATGGAGGAATTAACGGGAGCATGGTAACGACTGTTTAGCCATTGTATGAAAATCGCAACAAAACCAAACTATTGGACTACCCTAGCGAGCCCAAACTTTTTTGGACCAAACTTGCTAGTTTTGACATAGTACAGGGACCATTCTTGTAATTTTGTCAAAAGAATTAATTTGGCACTATTTCGTAAACTGGTCCAAAATATTGGGACTTTTTTGGAGATTTTTTTAAAGTCCAATTGTATGATATAAATTCGAAATTTACTGTCAGGTAACCAAAATTTAAATACGTCATGGGTACACACCCTCCCCTACTTTAACAACTACAAATCCTAATCATTGAAATGGGACTATTTTGTCAAAACAATGGCAGTAACTACCAAATCCATATCTCTTCTAGCCAAAGAAGATGTATTCAAGTTTTCTATACATCAACTTACAAATGAAGTAAAAGACAGTCTCTTTCTTCACAGTACAAGTATGCCGATAAAATACCAACAAATGTTGTATATCCCGTCAATTTATTACATGTTATTTGGAAAACAACATTTCTTGCAAAAGAAAAACTAATCGATAAAAATTAGACCATTCAGCGAGAAAACTAATTGATGCCAACTGAAAGGAAAATAATCGGCAAAATGAAATTATTAACCACCACCGGATTCGATGCCCGTAACATCGAATGGGTAACCCACTAGTATATATATATATATATATATATATATATATATATATATATATATATATATATATATATATATATATAAGTTCAATTGAGAAAATAAAAAAGGTTGAGAATGAGGGAATTATTCACAGCCACTCATTTAATATAAGCATAAAAAGACACGGTGGCAAACTTGTAAATATGTTAATAACCTTCAATCTCAAACACATAACTATAGAGAATTCGATAACAGCTCGTTCATCATCAAAATTTCTCCTCCAACCTTCAACAATCATCCAGATTCCTTCAACTAAACCATCATCAATGTCATCCAGTGTTAATCAATCATCGATATTCGTGGCTGGGAGGTTCGCCGTTCAAGACAGATTTGCAACCCAAATTCATCAATTTCATCGATTTCTTTGTTGAATACTCCGAATATTTGTAGCTTGCAAGCATCTTTTAAAGTTCATAACGGATTTGGAACTGGAATTTCCTAGATTCACAAACGAACTCAGTTGGAATCGGAATTTCTTCGTTGTTCATGAAATTGGAATCGGAGTTCTGGACTCACAGTCACAGTCGACATTGAAGGACTCGGAATCGGTACTCATAGGTTCCCAATTAGATTTTCGGAAATTAAAATCAAAATGAGAAATCGATCAGACATAGGATGTCGCATCTGAAGTCGAAATCGGAAGTATATGACGATTTGGAATTGATAACTTGAAATGGAAGTATCATGTTTTTAACATTTTTAAAATAGTTAAATTGTATGCACTCCAACTGTTTGATGAAATGCATAAACTAAATTACCACGTCATATTCACATATGAATATGTTTTCTCACATGAATCAGTATATGATTATTAAAAAGACAAAACAAATATGCAAGTTTGTATGTTATTCATATGTGAATAACATATAAAAATTATATATATATTTGTGAAAATACCTTCTAATATTCATAAGTGAATATATTCATAAGTGAATATACCTTGTAATATTCATATGTGAATATACCGTGTAATATTCATAAGTGAATATATCATCTAATATTCACAAGTGAATATATTATGTAATATTAACATGTGATATACCATGTAATAAAATGTAATATTCACATATGAAAATATCATTTAATATTCATAACTGAATATACCATCTAATATTCATAAGTGAATATACTATGTTAATATTCACAAGTGAATGCATCGTCTAATATTTAAATATGAATATACTATGCTTATTATATGCTATATTCATATATGAATGATACTTAATGTAACACCCGTCAAAATTAGGTCAATAACAATCACATGTGATTATGCCAATCATGTAATGTGATTTTGTTAAACTAGTAATATGATAAACTTACTATTTATTTCATGATAAATTCTAATACAAATATGAACATTATTTATGATACAACTCAAAGTATACGTCCATACGATTCCAAAAATATAGAGAACGTCTAAATCTGACTTCGCGTAAAGAAGTTATGACAAACCGAACACTATAAATATCTATAATAAGAGGGATTTAAAATAGACTTAGAATTAGCTATTTGAGTCTAAAAGAGAGTTGTATTACATGTAAATACCTACGCGTGCATATAAAGAACGTCAAAAACAGAGTTCGTATGCAAAAGTTACGACCTTCCGAAGTTACAGTTGTCTGAGAGCACGACACGTGTCAGAAACCCTAATCTGAATGGACTCACGACGTGAGCATAAAAACTCACGACGTGAGGAGTCAAACCGCTACATTTCAGATCTAGAAGGTGTGACGAGGCTGCGAGGGGATAATATCCAAACTCACGACGTGAACAAGGAGTTTTTCACGTCGTGAGGAGTCATTTTGCCCCCTTCAGAAGCTAGAAGACGGATGGCAATTCTACGAAGAGATAAGCTTGAAAATCACGACGTGAGCCTTATAAAACTCACAACGTGAGGGTTCAAAATCCTTACTATAAATAGCAGGTCCGACTTCAGCTATTCCTTACACCATTTCCCTTTCTCCTCTCTCCTTTGCTGAAGCCCTCTTGCATCCCGAGCCCCGACAACCTCGTATGCTCACCGTTTCTACTTAGATTACATAAACTCACACTACTAAGGTGAGTTTCACGGCCCCACTTTCTAATATTTCGGGAGAAAACGCATGCTAAATATTATATATACGTTATTATTATATCTATATGATAGTATATTAGTATCAACGTATATTGTTATAATAACCGGGATATAGTTATTTCGTATCTGAAAGTATACAACTATCGTAAAGTTGTTAGCATGTTATTGTTATAGTAGTATACTAATGTAGATCTTGAGTTATACTTAGGATTCTATATATATTTTGTGTGCGATATAGTTCTAGAGTTATACTCGGAAGTTCTATATGTAATTGATAAGTATGTTGTTATTGTTGGTTTTATGTCAAGATAAAACCAGGTATGTTATATGTTGTTGTTATTGGTTTTATGTGAAGATAAAACCAGGTATGTTATATGTTGTTGTTATTGGTTTTATGTTAAGATAAAACCTGGTTTTACCTGAAGTTATAGCTGTTATACTGCCTAAATGTTATGAAGTTAGGAGTACTGTTTAAAAGCATAGTCTAGTAACTTAGGGTTTTAGACATGAAAATGCTTTTGTTGTTAGAGATATGGGAAGCCGTCAAAGTCTACATGAGCTACCTCATTCATCAACTAAGATTGGGGATCTTAGTGGAAGTCCTCTGACTTGTAGCCGTTAATCTCGCGTGAGCGAGGAAGTCGTGTATGAATAAGATACGGGTTGACGACCCCACTCGTGGTTGTTAATTATAACCCAAGACAAGCGAGTGACGATTCGTTCCTTTTGTTTGTTATTGTTCCGACGTCGATGAAGCGCGCGGTATTGTTTCTCATGGTAAATCATGAGTGTATTGTTTCTCATGGTAAATCATAAGTGTATTGTTTCTCATGGTAAATCATGAGTGTGTTTTGCGAGAGGTTTTGTTGTCAAGCAGCGGTTACAGACTCATGGTAGCAACTTGTTAGAAACATTATACTTCGTCGCTATACAAGTATTAATGTTAAGTATAAGTTTCCCCCTACTTATACCCTAGGTACTACTTGTATATTAAGTAGATAATTATACCTAACACACATACTCGTATAGAATTGAAATAAGATTTATACGTAGCAACTTTCGTTTGTATGGAATTACAAACACTTATATTCATAGTATATGAGACTTATAGGTAAACTACTTATTTGGTAAGTAAACTTTTATACCTAGGATATATATACTAAACGTTAGAGAGTCAAAATGATACTTTCAAAACTCTACTTTTGAACTTGGAAAATGTATTATTTTATGGAGTGAAAACCTGTGAACTCACCAACTTTATGTTGACGTATTTTAAATTGCATGTGTTTTCAGGAAGTTGATAACTATGATACAAGAAATGACGTTACACTACCCGGTGTTTCCGCCGATGGCCGGGGTGTGACAGATTGGTATCAGAGCTATTAACTATAGTGAATTAGTACTTTCTTAGGAAAGCACGACTATAGTTTAGGGTTTACTCTGTTAGGTTTAGGTATATCCCTTAACCTACAAATAAAAAGTATTAGTAATTATACTACTAAAGGACTACTTACGGGAGCGGTGACAAGGATAGACATGTCGATTTGGGTTACTGGATTTCAGAACGGCTATATGCTAAAATGATCCTGCCCACCGACTGTCCTGACTGGCCGGTGCCTTATCAGCTAGACCTGAAGTAACAAACAATAATTAATAATACTCGTGAATACAACAAACACAAAGATATAGAGTTATGTATGAACTCATTCCCGTGATGAGAACACATGTATATAACCCAAAAATATAGCAAACCCAAACCCTCGATAAGAATTCAACGCAAGGTTTTTGGTCAAAATACTTAGTCGAGTTTTATTGTACATGGGCCGAACCACAACTAAACGTAGACTGATCATCTATGTTTAATTTTGGTCAGACCGATGCAGAACTAAACTTGGATACGGTGGTTGATAGAATAAAACACCTGAAGATTCTAGAAGATTAATTATAGATCTCAGATCAGGATACCATCAACTCGGAGTACAAGAAGACGATGTTCTGATGACAACATTTAGGACTCGGTATGGTCAATCTAAGTTCCTAGTTAAGTCTTTTGATTGACCAGCGCTCCAACAATGTTTATGGATCTCATGAATAGTGTTTGCAAAATCGTACTTGGATAAATTCGTAATAGTGTTTATCGATGATATATTGATATATTCACGAGCCAAGGAAGAACACGGTCAACACTTGCAAATAATCTTGGAACTACTAAGAAAAGAAAAGTTGTACGCCAAATTCTCGAATGTGAATTTTGGATTAGAGAAGTACAATTTTTAGGGCATGTGGTTCACAACAAAAGGGATTCATGTCGAACCCTCGAAAGTTGAAGAAATCAAGAATTGGGAAGCACCGAAGACGCCAATAGAAGTGCGTCAATTCTTAGGACTTGATGGCTATTACCAAAGATTCATAAAGAATTTCTCCAAAATAGCCAAGCCATTTACAACACTAACCCAGAAGGATATGAAGTTCAACTGGGAAGACAAACAAGAAGCTGCTTTTCTGAAACTAAAGCAAATGTTGTGTAGTTCACCAATCCTATCCCTTCCAGAGGGGTCAAAAGATTTTGTCGTATACTGCGACACATCAAATCAAATATTGGGATGTGTGTTGATGCAAAGAGGAAAGGTTATCGCCTACGCATCACGACAACTTAAGGTGCATGAGAATAATTACACTACCCATGATCTTGAATTGGGAGCTGTAGTTTTTGCACTAAAAATCTGGAGACATTGAACTACTAAAAGATTGCAACAATAAAGTCTTTGTTAAAGTGTAACAATTTTATAAGATTACGAATGTGAGATTCGTTTTCATCCCGGGAAGGCAAACATGGTAGCAGATGCCTTGAGCCGGAAAGAATATATTAAACCCCGTCGGGTACGAGCATTAACCATAACTATCCATTTTAAGTTTGCCGCACAAATTATAGAAGCTCAACTTGAGGCTCTAAAAGAACAAAACATCAAGAACGAAGCTTTGCGAGGAATGGAAAAGCAACTTATACAAAAAGATGACGGAACGCGACACTTTATGAACTTAATTTGGACGCCTAAGTTCGGTGGAGTCAGGGACTTGGTCTTACAAGAAGCCCACAAGTCCAGATATTTTGTACATCTAGGCTCTGACAAAATGTACTTAGATTTAGAAGTACATTATTGGTGGCCAAACATGAAGGCTGAAATTGCTACTTATGTGAGCAAATGTTTGACTTGTTCTAGAGTAAAGGCAGAACATCAAAAGCCTTCAGGTTTACTTCAAACAACCGGAAATACCTGAATGGAAATGGGAGAAGATATCAATGGACTTCATCACTAAGTTACCCAAAACTCCTAGTGGGTTCGACACTATTTGGGTAATAGTCCATAGATTGACTAAGTCCGCCCATTTCTTATCAATTAAGGAGAACGGCAAGATGGAGAAGCTGACTAGAGTTTATCTTAAGGAAATTGTCAGATTGCATGGAATTCCAAATTCTATTATTTCTAACCGAGATAGTAGATTCACTTCACGGTTTTGGCAATCTCTACAAAAATCCTTAGGAACACGTCTAGATATGAGTACAGCTTACCATCCACAGACTGATGGTCAGAGTGAGAGAACCATTCATACTTTAGAAGATATGCTCCGAGCCTGTGTTATTGACTTTGGAAATGCATGGGATACTCATTTACCGTTAATTGAGTTTTCCTACAACAATAGTCATCACACCAGCATCAAGGTTGCACTGTTTGAGGCTCTTTATGGACGAAAATGTTGTTCCCCAATATGTTGGGCAGAAGTTGGAGATACGCAGATGGCCAGAGAACGTACAGGCGATACCTTACGCACTGGACCAGAAATAATCCACGAGACAACTGAAAAGATCGTGCAAATTAAGGATCGATTAAAGGCTGCACGTGATCGTCAAAAGAGCGATGTTGACGTAAGCCGTAAGCCTTTAGAATTCCAAGTTGTAGATAAAGTAATGTTGAAGGTATCTCCTTGGAAAGGCGTGATTCGATTCAGGAAACAAGGCAAACTAAACCCACAGTATATAGGACCTTTTTCTAGCAAGAATTGGTTCTGTCGCATATCAACTTAAGTTATATCAAGAGCTAAGCAATATCCATAATGTTTTCCCCATCTAATTAACAGTTCCTCGTCCATAAGATAAATCTCGGGACGAAATTTCTTTAACGGGGGGAGAATGTAACACCCGTCAAAATTAGGTCAATAACAATCACATGTGATTATATCAATCATGTAATGTGATTTTGTTAAACTAGTAATATGATAAACTTACTATGTATTTCATGATAAATTCTAATACAAATATGAACATTCTTTATGATACAACTCAAAGTATACGTCCATACAATTCCAAAAATATAGAGAACGTCTAAATCTGACTTCGCGTGAAGAAGTTATGATAAACCGAACACAATAAATCTCTATAATAAGAGGGATTTAAAATAGACTTATAATTAGCTATTTGAGTCTAAAATAGCGTTGTAGTACTTGTAAATACCTACGCGTGCATATAAAGAACGTCAAAAACGGAGTTCGTATGCAAACGTTACGACCTTCCGAAGTTACAGCTGTCTGAGAGCACGACACCTGTCAGAAACCCTAATCTGACTGGACTCACGACGTGAGCATAAAAACTCACAACGTGAGGAGTCAAATCGCCACATTTCGGATCTAGAAGGTGTGACGAGGCTACGAGGGGATAAGATCCAAACTCACGACGTGAACAAGGAGTTTTTCACTTAGTGAGGAGTCATTTTGCCACCTTCGGAAGCTAGAAGACGGATGGCAAGTCTACGAAGAGATAAGCTTGAAAATCACGGACATGAGCCTTATAAAACTCACAACGTGAGGGTTCAAAATCCTTACTATAAATAGCAGGTCCGACTTCAGCTATTCCTTACACCATTTCCCTTTCTCCTCTCTCCTTTGCTGAAGCCCTCTTGCATCCCGAGCCCCGACAACCTCGTACGCTCACCGTTTCTACTTAGATTACATAAAATCACACTACTAAGGTGAGTTTCACGACCCCACTTTCTAATATTTTGGGGGAAAACGCATGCTAAATATTATATATACGTTATTATTATATCTATATGATAGTATATTAGTATCAACGTAGATAGTTATAATAACCGGGATATAGTTATTTCGTATCTGAAAGTATACAACTATCGTAAAGTTGTTAGCATGTTATTGTTATAGTAGTATACTAATGTAGATATTGAGTTATACTTAGGATTCTATATATATTTTGTGTGCGATATAGTTCCAGAGTTATACTCGGAAGTTCTATATGTAATTGATAAGTATGTTGTTATTGTTGGTTTTATGTCAAGATAAAACCAGGGTTGTTATATGTTGTTGTTATTGGTTTTATGTGAAGATAAAACCAGGTATGTTATATGTTGTTGTTATTGGTTTTATGTTAAGATAAAACCTGGTTTTACCTCAAGTTATAGCTGTTATACTGCCTAAATGTTATGAAGTTAGGAGTACTGTTTAAAAGCATAGTCTAGTAACTTAGGGTTTTAGACATGAAAATGCTTTTGTTGTTAGAGCTATAGGAAGCCGTCAAAGTCTACATGAGCTACCTCATTCATCAACTAAGATTGGGGATCTTAGTGGAAGTCATCTGACCTATAACCGTTAATCCCGTGTGAGCGAGGAAGTCGTGTATGAATAAGATACGGGTTGACGACCCCACTCGTGGTTGATAATTACAACCCAAGACAAGGGAGTGACGATTCGTTCCTTTTGTTTGTTATTGTTCCGGCGTCGATGTAGCGCGCGGTATTGTTTCTCATAGTAAATCATGAGTGTATTGTTTCTCATGGTAAATCATGAGTGTGTTTTGTCAGAGGTTTTGTTGTCAAGCAGCGGTTACAGGCTCATGGTAGCAACTTGTTACAAACATTATACTTTGTCGCTATAAAAGTATTAATGTTAAGTATAAGTTTCCCCTACTTATACCCTAGGTACTACTTGTATATTAAGTAGATAATTATACCTAACACACGTACTCGTATAGAATTGAAATAAGATTTATACGTAGCAATTTTCGTTTGTATGGAATTACAAACACTTATATTCATAGTATATGAGACTTATAGGTAAACTACTTATTTGGTAAGTAAACTTTTGTACCTAGGATATATATACTAAACGTTGGAGAGTTAAAATGATACTTTCAAAACTATACTTTTGAACTTGGAAAATGTATTATTTTATGGAGTCAAAACCTGTGAACTCACCAACTTTATGTTGACATATTTTAAATTGCATGTGTTTTCAGTAAGTTGATAACTATGATACAAAAAAATTAATCATACTTTTTATTCATAGGTGAATAACGAATGTACTGTAATTAAACCTGATGCATTTTTATTCACTAATGAATAACGATAGCTGAAAATATAAAAAAAATAAATTTTTTATTTTATCTTAAAACTATATCAATATGGATGTCTATTTGTAGAGAATAAAAATCATGAATTTTGGTGAATTTAAAATCATTTTTCGATAAAAATAGCTTCTTAAAAATTAAACAAACGAAAAAACTATGTTTTTGTATATATTAAGGTAATGATTAGCATAGTTTAAGGAAATATGTTTTGTTGGAAAACACATTTCTATTCATTTCCTATTTCCGCTGGTACGACGAAGGCTTTTGCGGAAAAAATAAATGAGTGGCTGAGAATGATTCCCCCATTCTCAACCTTTTTTTTTCTCAATTGAACACTCCTTTATATATATATATATATATATATATATATATATATATATATATATATATATATAGAGAGAGAGAGAGAGAGAGAGAGACACACACACACGTACATACATACATACATACATACATACATACATATATACACACATACATACACATATATACATACATACATACATACATACATACATACATACATACATACATAAATACGTACATACATACATACATACATATATATATATATATATATATATATATATATATATATATATATATATATGTTATAAAATCCATAAATTTATTGATAGTAGACAAAGCATGTGGATGAACAATTTTCACCTCTTGAATAATTTCCTTTACCTATTGAGTTATTATTTTGATGATGTATGAATATGATGGTATGTAGTAGAATTACTCATCAAACGTGAAAGATATAGTCACACCATCTTGAATACAATCTTTTAAGTGTTCAAGATCCTCTCTAAGTCTTCTTTTCTTTCATAATGTTTTAGTTTAGTTTTTGTTAATTATGTTTTAATTACATCGAATATATAACATGTTATCAGCACGGAAGCTCTAATCAAGTGGAAATCACATCTATCTTATCAAGGCTCATTAGTTCTTTCTTATGTGAAGTTTAATATGAGTCCAACTGGAGCACAATATCAAGAAAAGGTGGGAGATCGTTGCATACCAAATAGTGGTACTACACACACTATTCTAAACTAGTGGTACTACACTCATTAGTTCTTTCTTATGTGAAATTTATTATGAGTCCAACTGGAGCACAATACCAAGAAAAGGTGGGAGATCTTTGCATACCAAATAGTGGTACTACACACACTATTCTAAAATCAAAGAAATATTTTTCAAAATTAGTACCAACAAAAGCAGTCATACATATGATATAAAGTATTGCAGACTTGACAGAGGGAACTGGAAAGCCCGTTTTATATTAGGAAATGGCACAAGATAGTGTATAGAAAATTCCTTATTTTCTCCAAAATCTAATAGAATATATTTCAAAGGATATGACACAAAACTGTGACCATTAGAAATAAGAAATATATGTATATTATAGACAAAAACCATGTGCTTGAAAAAACTACCAACACTTGATTCTGGTTTGCATTACACATATATACATATGATTGAATCAAATATGGTAGTGAAAGAAAAACACTTGATCATGTAACACCCGTCTTGGCAGGTTAATCTCTTTGCTAGTTATTTCCAGTATTATCCATGGTCTGGACATGAGTATGTTGGGCGTATACTAGGTACGTATGACGTACTCATATGCATGTGCAAATCGGGGTGACCCCTACGCACGTTGGGCGTGCCCATGCATACTTAGGGCGTACTCAAGACAGGGGCAAACCCTAATTTTTAGGGTTTGCATCATATTTAAGCTCATTATGTCCCACGAGTCCATCACCTTATCAGCCTCCTTTGCTTTTTGACCTATATATCCAAACCATAATCCATTTTCCCTAAAGTTTGAGCTTGTATGTGTGTGGTGCTTAGTGAAGAAGAAGAAGATTTGTGAAGAAGCATTGGACCAGAAAGTGCTTGAAGATCCCGAGGTTTCTCATCATTTCTAGCTTATTGGAGGTAAAAAGCTCATACCTTGATGACTCCATGTGTTAGTTTTTTTTAGTTTAGGGCTTATTTCTATAGGGTTTTGAGCATTCTAACACTCCTATGGTGTACATGCAACCCTAAATACCTTGGATCTATGTTTTCTCTATTATACATGCCAATATCAATTTTCCAAGGTATTGTTCTAACTAGCATAATAAAAAGTACATGTAATATAAAATCTAGTAGAATTACATACCTCTTTGTTGTAGCTTGATTCCATGGAGCTCAAGAGCCTAGTTCCCCAAGTGTGACACCTCAAATGGTTCACACAACATCAAAACAACTTGGAATAACCATGAGAAGAGATACTTCACTCTAGAAATCGGCTTGCCCTCTTGTGTATGCACTAGTGCTGATTTCACCAACCAATGGGGTCTTTATATAGTGTGCACATTAGGGTTACACCATGTAACCCATGAATTTACCCATTCCTTATGTTCCATGGGTTTTAACCTCCATGGAGTATCCATGGGTCACCACATGGATTAAATGCAACATAAGGAATCATGGATCATAAGCCCACCTATATAAGAATGAATGATTTACACAATCAATCCGCATATATTTAATTAGTCTCTTTTGATCACTAAATTAATTCCAAATTAATTATTGATCAATACTAATTAAATAATATGATTTCATATTAATATATTAGAACTTATAATATATTAATATGTCACAAATATCCTTTTCTCACAAAAAGTCTATCAAAATGTTCCGATGTCAGGTCAAGTATGTACCAATTATATTTATGGACTTAGACACTAATCCAACAGTCTCCCACTTGGATAAGTCTAATAACTATTATTGCAAGTATGACTTTATAACCCGACTAGCAATCGTAGCTCTTAAAAGCCGTTATCGAACTCTGAACAAATCAATGACGCGTCCATTAGATAAGTGATCATATATTCCTCCATTCGAGATATCATATGGACCGAGACATGGATTATAATCATTCTCTCTGTCCATTTATTGTTTCCCGATTTCTGATTTGTGACAACCGACTAATTGAATAAATCAAATCAGTCCAGGCTTGCCCAAGCACTTAGGATGTCATCACTAAATCATCGAGGGGCCCACAGATATCGCTTTTATCCCTTTAAGGGTAAAAGGAATGGATAAAGTTTGACTCATATGCTTGTACTAACTACTTGTTGAATCATACACAAAGGCACGTTTTATAACATCGAGTTACCAATGCGTTTTCATGCAATCAATGTATAACCAACTCATAGTCAACAACTCATATCTCCAGGTTTGAAGAATATAAAATATTATGGTCTCATGATTCACTCGTGATAAAATCCATGAAGTGAGTCAAATGAGCGTGGGTTTAATCCAATACTCAGAACTTATGAGTACTCATGAATGTTGTAGCAACTCTTGCTATGTCCACTACCTTGGACATCTACAAACCAGCTTCATGACAATCTTGCCTTAATACCTACTTCCAACGTATTATCGACTGTGGATGGTTTGAACAACTTTGTCATTCAGGAAGAATGACCTAGTTATTCTGGAAGTCAAATCATTCAAAGTGAAACACAAGAATAATACTAATCCTATATGGCCCCAACAATATGAGAGTAAATAAAACACCTTTTATCTAAGCAGCATATTGATTACTCATTATTCATTGTATAATGTTTCGATTCATCAACTTAATACTTGAATTAAAACAATAGTCTTGCCATGCTCCAAGCATGCACACTATGTTTGTCCAAACAATAGCTATGCCATACTACAAGTATGCACATTATGTTTGTCTAATGATCCTTACTTTGTGAAACAGATCGATTGATAATATTTCAATGATGCTTATTTCACAATCCCAATCCTTATTGTAACTGTAAGAATACCAAACTCTTGCCATTTACTGTAATCTGTTAGATTCTAAACTTATATGCAATGATCCCCTTGTAATAACTATGCCCAAGTCACAAAGACTTGGCAACAAACATTACAAAGTATTCCAATGGAGATCAATTCCATGGAAACGAAGTCTCACATTCAAAGTACATTCCTTTGAATATCCTTCTTGCATTAAGTTTTCTAATCTTACACAGATTTAAAGGATAACTTCCACCTATGGAAACATTTCCATATGGCCATTTTGACTATCACTTGTGAACAAGAGTTGCCTCCAAAGTTTAACACTATACTTCCAACTGTCCCTGAGCAACCAATCTTTGGTAAACTTTAGATTGTCCTCGACAATTGCTTAATCATTTTAGTCATATCCACTTCTAATCCTTTTTCTCTCTTAATTCCCCAGACATTTGAAAAAATTAGAATGGATGAATATTATAGCACATGTAATCGATCCTATACCCGAAGCATATGGGACACGGCTTACATAAAGACATGATACTTTACCAGTCCCTTTATTTTCGATTTTATTTGCCATGTTCTCACAATTCAGATTATGAAAAGGGATGCCGTAATCATAATTGAATTTTAGAACGCAAATAATGTTCTCATATATAGAATTTCCTTATGTTGAACCATCCCAACATAACATTCATATATATATTTGACTAAATTTGATTAAAATCTCACGATCTAAGCTTTTAGATTTGAAATGAAGTAAATGAAATACAATTTCCTCTCCCTTAATTATAGCAACACAACTTTTTCACAATTGAAACTTTTGTTTTCTATAATTAACATTGCTAACTTGCAACACTTATTATAATTATCATACTTCCACTTGCATCATGATTATTAGCATAACTCTTATGCTCCCACTAGCTTTGACATGTACTCACAAATCAGCTGGACTTCTAGAAATCAATACTTTATTGACTTTCTTACCAAGGTTCAGATTTCTGATACAAGATTGCTTTGATAAGCCTTTATCAAAATCATACACCTTTCCTTAGATAGCTCACATGTTTGTCTAGACCTTTTGTCATTCTCACTAGTTAGTGTGCCGGTTAACCACACACGCTCCACTAATGACATTAGAATGCAAATATCACAATTGCTATCTACTTAAAATCTATTTAGTGAAAGTGTTTCCTCACCATCATTTTCATGAATCGGAGAGAAAACTATTGACACTTAGATTTTTTTTATGGTGTATGTTTTCCTATCCATGTGAATTTGTCAAAAACATAATCACAAGACAAGGTTAGTGATAAACCCAAACTCATATGGACTGAACTTGTTCAATCTTAATTTCTTGGCACTTGCCAGCTCAAGGGCCTACCATTGCTTCCACATTGTTATGCAAACAATTTGAGAACTCATAGAACTCACAAGCATAGTCATCTTTAACTGGAATAGGCACATAAATAAGAATATGTCAACACGATAGATTACAAACCTCAAGTCATGGGCTAGTGATTAGCAATACTCTTGATTTGTTCTTGAAACCATCTCAATATTTTTAAAGACTCCCACTGACCTCTTGACATATAAGATTCTCTTTTGTCAAGAATCATTCCTTGACAAAACAAATATTCAAGAGTTAGTACGGATTCTTGTCAAGTTAAACACTTCTCACAATTGGTCTTAGTTGGTCTTTGTTTTATCCAAAACATCACAACTAACCAACTTCAAATGTACAAGAATAAGAAACATTTTACTCTACATTTGACAAGTGTTATAAACTTTCTAAATATTATGTCACTCAAGTTACAATCTTAGAGTATGACTCTAAGACTTGATTTTTAGAACGAATTATGATTTATCTTTTGAATTAACCATTTCAACAAATCCTGATTCCTCTCCCTAGCCAAAAAAATGCACTAAGGAGTCTTTAGAGGATCAATTGTGATATGGTTTTATAATCACTAAGATAATCATAAAACAAGATACTCAAGTACTCTCCCATCTCTTCAGATTGGAGAAACTTTTATCTTTCTGCCTAATTTGATTTTTCTTATCCGTTCTGCCATACATTGAAACTTTTCCAATGTTTCAGAATTACACTTAAACTTGTAAGTATAACCATATTTATTAAACTTTAGTAAATCACGACGAATAATCTTATCGACCTTTGTGGTGGACCTGACCAGCGCACAACCTAGTGTACCCAATCCTTCAGTCCTTCAGTTGACTCACACATACATGTGAACATGGAATTAGTCTTAATTTCCCAAAAATGAAATATTCTCACTCATCATGCAATACAACTTGCATGATTCCAAGTTTCTATCCAACTAAAACTTAGGTGATGAGAATCTTTCCTTATTTGGTAAATTATGACACTACCACAAATGAAAGAATCAAATCAATTTTCCAATATTGCTATCATATAAACAACAATTTTTTCACAAATGTCATTGTAAGGATACTTAAAATAAATAAAATCAAAACCTTTTCTTATAGGCAGTAACATTATACCCCCTTATAGACCGGCTTCATGAATAAGGCCTACTAACGGTAAGATTGACTTTATCTTATACATATCTATATAATTAAAATTATAATAATAGTATAAGGGTTGAATTTTAAACTTTTAAAATTCTAGGGTTTGATTTGGAATTAAAGTATACATAAGGGGTAAACTTTACAAATTCCAAAACTTGAGGGAAAATATTGAAACTATTCAAAACTCTTGGATTTTCATAACTTGTGAGTTTAATTAAAGTTTTAAAAAACTTTAATGAAGAGACTCTTGAACATCCATAACTTGAGGACAAGTTATGGAGTTCATAAAACTATTTATGACAAAGACGACTCTTCATTTGTGTAACCTATGGCAATTTATGAGTTTCAAAATTCATAAATGTGACTTTTCATATAACTTGAGGACAAGTTACAAAAACACATTTTGTGAACTACTTTTAGATCAATTTGGATTGAAAACAACTAACACATAATTTTTCCATTAATCTAAATTAACTCATAAAACAAGGCAACACACAAAAAACTTTTGGTAATCCATAACTTGATGACAAGTTATGGAGTCCATACAATGTCATTAAGATCAAGAATTACACTAACAAACAATTTGCACATAATTCCTATGATCTATCAAAACTCATAAGCATGAACATTCATAATCAACAATTTTCAAGAATCATATAAACATTTATAGAGCTTGAAACTTTGATTATAACTTTGAAATTGGTTTACCATAATCATTACCACATCAAAAACAGGTTTCATAATACCAAAACAGTTTAAGGTAATGATTCTAGACCAATTCCAGCCTTAAAACTCGAAGATATGTTCTCAGGGGGTCCAACTCGTCGAGTGCATGAAAAAACTCGGCTAGTTGGATGAGTTTACACTTGGACTCGTCGAGTCACTCTATGGACTCGGTGAGTCTACTACCCAGACAACACGAAAATCGATTTTTTAAGTAGTTTGCATCAAGTATAAATGAAAACAAGCCTTGGCTCTGATACCTCTGTAGGGTTTTAAGCATTCTAACACTCTTATGGTGTACATGCAACCCTAAATACCTTGGATCTATGTTTTCTCCATTATACATGCAAATATCAATTTTCCAAGGTATTGTTCTAACTAGCATAATATAAAGTGCATGTAATATAAAATCTAGTAGAATTACATACCTCTTTGTTGTAGCTTGATTCCATGGAGCTCAAGAGCCTAGTGCCCCAAGTGTGACACCTCAAATGGTTCACACATCATCAAAACAACTTGGAATAACCATGAGAAGAGATACTTCACTCTAGAAATCGGCTTGCCCTCTTGTGTATGCACTAGTGCCGATTTCACCAACCAATGAGGTCTTTATATAGTGTGCACATTAGGGGTACACCATGTAACCCATGACTTTACTTATTCCTTATGTTCCATGGGTTTTAACCTCCATGGAGTATCCATGGGTCACCACATGGGTTAAACCCAACATAAGGAATCATGGATCATAAGCCCACCTATATAAGAATGAATGATTTACACAATCAATCCCCATATATTTAATTAGTCTCTTTTGATCAGTAAATTAATTCCAAATTAATTCTTGATCAATACTAATTAAATAATATGATTTCATATTAATATATTAGAACTTATAATATATTAATATGTCACAAATATCCTCTTCTCACAAAAGGTCTATCCAAATGTTCCGATGCCATGCAACCCAAGTGGACCATGCCGGGTCGGGTCAAGTATGTACCAATTATAGTTATAGACTTATACACTAATCCAACAATTTTATCATAAAATGGTCCTTAATGTGTTTCTTGAGAATATGAGTTACTCCAAAAGGTTATAATGTTAGATCCTAATGTTTCTAATGTCCCTTGAGCATAAAAATGGAGTCTTTAGGGATTAAGTTCAACCATGCAAGGGTTGAAGGGTGTTTCATGAAGATAATTTGATCAAGTCCAAGATTTGACTCCATTAAGACATGCAAAAGCATAAAGTTTGAAAATTTTTGGTTTAATATGCTTGAATAATCTTAGATCTAAAATTTAACGTTGGGTCTTAACTGATTAAGACCTTAGAAAGAGTTTTTGGCCAGCTGTAGCGTACGCTGGGCATACCTAGGGGTACGCTGTGTGTACGCGTCTGAGGTCCTGACTATGCCAGGATCATGAGTACATTGGGCGTACTGCTTGGTACGCTGAGCGTACTATCCAAAGTGGACTTTGGGCTTTATTTCAGGCCATTTGTGGGACTTAGGAACTTTGGAACTTTGTTGGGCCGTAAGCTTTTCTGTGATGGGCCTTTGGGCTTGGGCCCATTTTGGATATAGATTATCCTTTAGGCTACGTGGCTAGTAGAATTTGGGACTTGATGGGTTAGGCCCAATAAGGCAAGGAATAAGTAACTTTTTCCCTTAAGGCCAGGATTTAGGGTTTGGGGATTTTCTTGTGATTTTTTGGGGATTTTCCGATTCAATAGCCCGATCATTTGTTTGACTATCAGAAGACTGAGGTGAGTTTGCTCATTATACTATAGGACACTAGGATATGTTATGTGCTTGTAGTCTTTGTGACTCCGACTATATATTTTATATGCATGTGTGCCTGTTTGCTATATGTATGTAGGGTGAAATAGACCCGGGGGTGAATTAGACCTGGTATAGCCTTGCTCAAACTCGGGGGTGAAATAGACCCAGTATAGCCTTGGGCCGACACATGAGTTGAAATAGATTCAATGCCGACACAACCTTGTGCTGGCAGATACGTATGGTATGCGATATTTTGGGGAACTTACTACGGTTCGTGCTTATAGTTTTCAATTTATGTTTCAGGTACATCCGGATCAAAGGGGAAGTGCTCGGGATTATCGCATCGCACACACCATGTTCTTCCACATTTTGTTGACTTGATGTATTTGGATGATTATTGACATACTCTGATTTTCTTTTATAGTTTTATGAAAATGTTTTGGATGATGGTTTTATTATTATAAAAATGAAATTTTTGGGACGTTACAATTTGGTATCATAGCCTTGGTTTGAGGGATTCAGACATACTCTCGAGTGTGTCTGAACTCAAACTGAGGATTTGTTAGATTTTTTCGAAAAAGGAAATGTTTTATAAAAAGAGTTTTCTAATAAAAGAAATGGGTGTGGTGCATGCAATCGACCGAGCTCATGTAAGTTGTCCCAAAATACCCATACATGTTTTATGATATGCTTTGAATTTTGAATTTGTGAATCACACGCTATATTAGGCTAAGGATTTGCTCAGGATTGCATGATAGAATGCTTGGATAGATGCCTTTGTATACGTGTTGTTTGAGCTTGTAGACTTGCATGCTAGTACTAATCAGTTAGTGATATGATGGCCTATTTAAGTTATGCTTGTTTCCGATTACTCGATGCTCGAATGCTACTTGCTTTGTGATTTTAGCAGTTCCTATTAACTTCAGCTAATTAGTAAGCGGAGATGCTAAGTTACATATTATTGAGATTAGATAATTTTAGAAGGTTAGGTTTGAACTTTATTGCACAACTCTTGTTTGAGTCCAACCGTTGTAGTATGAGACCTTTTATTCGAAGAATTATCTGGCGTCAGTAATATGTAATTGTATTCATGAGCTAGTTAGAGGGTGTTAGGGGAAGTTTCTTTTACACCTGATGGCGGAGAGTAGTGTGGGGGTTACCCTAGGAAGACCTAGGAGGTGATTCGGTGCTGCGAGCCTCGTCATATTGAGAATTCTTGGGTTGATAAAGAAGTGACCGGGAGGACTCGGTGCGATCCTTGAGAAAAGTACGGATAGATGTGGAAGGTAGTATGGGCCCGTACTACTAGAAGCAGAGGATCCGTACTCGAGTCAAGGAAAGCCGTGAAGATACCAGGAAGCTTGTAGAGTATATGATTCCTCGATGTGTATGTACTTATATGTTACTGATAGTTTGAATGGTCTATTTTTAGTATGGTAGTCACTCGAGGAGGATATGGTAGTGGTTCTTAGTGCTGGTGAGGGTTCGGGCTCTGGGGACGGACATATGGACGATCAGATGCGGGAGTTCATATCATCAGAGATTACCTGCAATATTGTTGACCAAACTCCTATGTTCTTCGATACGGTCAAGGAGGTTATTCTGGAGATTCTGGATGAGCACTTGGGTCCTTTTCATTATGAGATAATAGCGATGGTGGGATCCCGCACTTTGATTTTCTGCGAGTTTCAGGCATGGGGGGCTCAGGAGTTCTTCGGGAAGAAGGACCCGATTGCGAGCAGGCGTTGGTTGGCAGACGTTGGAAACGCTTTCCGATCTAGTCTTTGTCCTGAGGAGGAAAAGGTCAGACTTACATCCTGTCTTTTCAAAGATAGAGCTCAAGACTGGTCGGAGGAGGTTGGGCACGCCTTATGAGGCGAGGCGATTGAGTACATGACTTGGGATGATTTTGTGACGAGGTTTCAAGATGAGTTTGCACATATGATTGAGGTCCAACAGTTGGTGAGGGAGTTTTAGGACCTTCTCCATACTACTAAAACGGTGGCAAAGATCGCTGCTATGTTCCGTGAGAGGGCGTTATTGGTTCTGTAGTATGTTGTGGACGAGGAGATAAAGAAGGCGAGGTACCATGAGATGTTGAGGAGCGATATCAGGCAGTTTGTGAGTCGATCCAGTTACAAGACACTGGAGGATATGATAGCACGCGCCAGAGAGAAGGAGATTGACTTGGATATGGAGAGGAAGAGGAAGTCGGATCAGGTTCAGAGTTCAGTGGTTTCGGGAAAGAGGCCCAAGGTATTTGATTCGAGATAGAGAGGCTAGTATGGTTGGGGTCGTTGTAGCAAGTGCGGAAAGACACACGATGGAGCTTGCAGGGGTGGTGGTGGTTCAGGGTGCTATAAGTGTGGCAAGACTGTGAATTTTATTCGAGATTGCACATCCACTACCTAGGGATCGAGCCTGATTTGCTTCTATTGCAATAAGAGGGGCCATAAAAAGGCCGATTATCCGAGTCAAGCAGTGGCAGGATCGGTAACAACTCCCGCTCTGACGACTTTGAGGATTATAGATGGCCGCCACAGCAAGGCGGATGTGCCTGTTGTGAGGAGCAGGGCTTTTTAGCTGACAGGTGAGGAGGCTCGTGCAACACCTGATGTCGTGACGGGTATGTATCTTCTCCTAATCTATTTATATATGCCAAATTTTCTGATTATATTTGTATGTTTGGTTTTAGGACCTTTCCTTGTGAACGATATCTCTTCTTTGGTATTGTTTAATTCAGGGGCTATCCGATCTTTTGTATCTATTGCGCTCAGCCAAAGGTTTGCCGATGCTCCAGGGAGCTGGATTGTCCACTAGAGGTTAAGATTGCCGACGATTGTCCTATACGACTATCTAGGGTTCATCAGGGTTGTGTTCTGGAGTTGTTCAGTGAGCGGTATGTGATCGATTTGGTTCCTATTCCCCTGCGTGGGAGCAAGGTTATAATGGGGATGGATTGGTTGGGCCCCACTGGGACAATGATTTATTGCAAGCAACAGTGGTGCGTATCGAATCCCCAAGTGGCGGAGAGTTGGTGATTCAGGGAGAGGGTGTTCAGCACGAGATTATTTTTTGTTCATCAGCTAGGGCCAGGCGCTATCTTCAACAGGGTTGTTTTGGATTTGTCGCCTATGTTATGGATGGTGGGTTTTTATTCAAAATTGTTTCTAAAACATAAACAATGCAACATAAGACTTAAGATTTGAAAAAAAAATAAAACTAGTTTTATTCCCATCAAGGATCATTTTGCAAGATTTGGAAATATTAAAACAACCATATAAGAGAAAGCATAACAACCTTTAAAGACTTTGATCCTCATGGAAGGTTGGAAGTAGATGAAGATGGAATTAAGCTCTAAATTAAGAGACCTCTACAAGTATCCACCAAGAAAGACAAAACCACCATATATGCTAGTATAACACTTGTAAAATGTTGTTGTTAAGCTTTAAGATATTCCCAAAATATGTCTAAAGAGAACCAACATTTTAATCCTTCATCGTTACACCAAAAGGAAGAAAGACGAAGAAGGGAAGATAGCATCTTGCTCTTGGCTTTTGCAAGGAAAAAAAGGAGAAGAAAAATGCCAAAAGCTAGCACTCCCTCTTCCTAATACACTTTGTTTTATACATATGGTCCAAAAGGCAAGAAGGGACCATAAAGAAAAATTAACATGGCCTTTCTTACATGTATGAAACATGTAATAAACAATTCGAAAGCAACTCTAGCTCATGCCCTTCATAATTTCGGCTATGGAGGACACAAAATCAATATATGGAGTGTTTTATACATTACCTCATGACTAGATGTTATATATATATATATATATATATATATATATATATATATATATATATATATATATACATACCAACTTTATATAAAAGCTTAACATTTATATATATATATATATATATATATATATATATATATATATATATATATATATATATATATACACACACATACCAACTGTAGCCCATGCCCTTCACTTCCCCCCAATAACACATGACGAAGAATGCCATTCATTAACATCTAATTTCCAAAAGCTCAAAGCATCAATTGATGTATAAGGTAGGTTTATCAATTATCCCTTTATTACAGACATTTTGTTGAACATGAGCCTTGTATCGCAATCAATCACATTTTTAATTCAACTTTGGGTAATGCATGTTAGATGTTTAACTCTCAACACATAAGTGGAACAAATCCCATCTTGGCTACATAAGCCTCTTGCATAGTTCATACCATACCTAAAAATGGCTTTTATAACTGCCTGACTAAGGATCAACGTTTGACCATATCAAAGCACAATACTCCCTATACTTAAGTCAGTCTATGTATCTCAATTGTTAAGGATACAAATATAGTACCTTTTAATAAAGTTTCACTCATGACTACGATCTATGAGTTGATCTTGATGTGGGTCCATTCAGTACTAGTTCTCTAACAAGTACCTATGAAACTTGGTTACAACCACTTGCCTATTTTCATCTATTCGGTGTCAACCAATCCAATTCATATTAGTTTTACTTCATAATTGCATCCACATCTACAACCGACTATGAACTTTTAGAATAATAATATTATTCATGGATTAAACATGTTAATATAGAACACAACAAGTATTAATGTGATGATCATATCCTATTATATCAAAACATTATGTAATAGTTGTTCTTATAATGTTCCAATATCCAAATACTAAATCCAAACCAAATCCCATTTTTAGAATAATAAAGTCCTATGGCTGAAGTGTGACCACTCATACTTAGTTTAAAGGAAAGAATTTATTAATGGGTTCGACTAAATTTAATTTATGTGAATTTCACAAATACTATCATCTCCATATTTGACTTTTACTCTATGTATAGTTATATATATTGGAGAATATGATTGGTGTTTTTTCGTGATGTAGAGTCTCTTAGCTTGATTAAGTAAACTCTCGAACTTACAAAGATTTCTATGTGATCATTGAATGGTAGAAATCCACATGGCTTTTCAATGAACTCATTCATCGAATCATATCTAACTTCAACTTTAAAAGTTGTGTATTCTTATTATGTAGTATATTGTGTCATTATGTTTTGTTTTGACCTCATTCCAAGTAAACTTACTCTTCATTCCACAATGAAGTCATAATCCAATTATAATTCATAATTATCTATATTTCTTTAGAAATCAAAATCATATATAGGTCTTTACATTAATATTCTATTCTAAACTAATTATCTCATATACATTCCCTTAGTTCTTTTTTTAGAGAGTTCCCTTAGTTCTTCTTAAGTACTCTTCGAATGTTCTCACAATCATCTAGAGACTTAACCATGTATTCAATTTTGTATCTCATGATATGACATAAATGATGGATTCATTTTCCAAGCAAATAGAATATAAATCATTTCATCTAGCTCAAACCTATGTGCTAGGTCCTTTTGAGACATACTCAAAAAGGTGTCATGTGACAATGCCAAGAATTCTCTAAAGGAATGTTGTATCTTGATGTCTTTCAATATATTGTTAATTCATGCAAAAGAACTTAAAACTTCTAACATTCATATTTATCTACCTCTATAGATTTTACATTCCAAGAATGTATCTTGTCGTTCCTAAGTCTTTCATTTTAGAAATACTTTCCGAGTCAAGGTGAAAACGACCTTGCATAGTCCGGATATTATTTCAAATGATTAAGTATGTCCCATTCATACAATATTAGAAATATCACTATCCTCCCACTAGTTCTTAGTAAATATGTATGTCCTTTTCATTTTGATATAATAGCATACCTTTTATCTTTATATTGAGATGTTTGTTTTATATCCACAAGTGCATCTTAAGCCTTACACATTTGGTTAGGATAACATGGCTTAAGAAAACCTCCAGGCTAAGCTATATAGATATCTTCTAGTAGATGTATATTAAGAAAAGTGGTCTTTCTTGAAATCTATTTGTTAGGACATTATTTAGGTGGTTTATAGTTTACTTTATACAACATTTTGTTAACAAAATGACCAGAACAAGGTTTTCTTTACCAAGAAGCTTAACGTAGAGGTTAAGGGTGACGGAGTTCGTTATTTCATGAATCAAATCTGGACACCGAAGTTCGGTGGTTATAGAGATGTTGTCATAATTGAAGCACACAAGACTCGATACTCCGTTCATCACAGTTCAGATAAGATGTACCTGGACCATAAGAAACTCTACTGGTGGCCAAACATGAGAGCTGAAATTGCTACCTATGTGGGCAAGTGCCTGACTTGCGCCAAATTCAAGGTAGAATACTAGAAGCCTCCGGGTTTATTACAACAACCAGAAATAACCGAATGGAAGTGGGAGCGAATAACTATGGATTTCCTAACCATGTTGCCCAATACAACGGGTGGTCATGACACCATTTGGGTAATCGTCGATAGATTAACCAAATCCGCGCACTTCCTGCCAATAAAAGAAACTGACAAGATGGAGAAGTTAACAAGGACGTACATTAAAGAGATAGTATGATTGCATGGTGTGCCAATATCCATTATCTATAACAGAGATAATATATTTAGCTCATGGTTTTGGCAATCACTACAAACGCTGATGGTCAAAGCGAGAGAACCATACAAACGCTGGAAGACATGTTGAGAGCTTGTGTGATAGATTTTGGTAAAGCTTGGGATACCCATTTATCATCGAATTCTCGTACAATAACAACTATCACACTAGCATCAAAGTTGCTCCATTTGAAGCTCTCTATGGCCGTAACTGCAGATCCCCTCTGTGATGGGCTGGATTGGGTGATACGCAACTAGCAAAGCAACAAATTTCCGATAGCACCCTCACCGGTCCCGAGATTATTCGAGAAACAGTCACACCCCAAAATCGGAACGGCGGAAACGTTCGGGGGTGGAGGACGTCATGTACAGTATCACAATAATGCATAGTAGTAAAAAGCAACAACATCATCCATTTCATTAATAATATAATTTAATACAAGTGTGTTCTGTGAAGTTTAATAGACACCAAAAATGTAAATCAAAATATGAGATGAGTCTTGAATGTGCTCCATCTTCTCAAAAGCTTGGCATTGGTACCTGTCTACTGATGACCTGAGAATACAAGTTATTTTGAAAGAGTTGATCAGCTTTAAAGCTGGTGAGTTCATAAGTATTTTAGTGTCATTGTTTGTAGGAAAGTGTTTGTATGTACTTGATGTATAAGTTTGTAAATGTTTGTATCTCCTAGAAAATCCTATATTTTGTACTAAACGTAGCCTTCTACCAAGGCATCAAATGAAATGTATGTTTGTTTCTTGTAAAAGTGTGTATTTTCCCAAATATGACTATCATTAACCAAAAATATATCTTTTACATTACCGTTCATTGTGTGAAAATCACAAAGTGAATGCAATGGGGAAATAATAAAGTACTGTAGTGTTGTATTAAGTAACTACTATTGTACTAATTACCTTAAACCAATTGTTATTTAAAGTAACATGTGATATGCATGTACCATACTACCGACTAAAAACACGACGATGAAAGACGTCGGAAGAAATGACATTTGGCACCCGTAGACTTGCAAGTCCCACTGTAGCGAGCAGCAAGGTGTAGGATAGTCAATCTAGTATAGATCTATACACAAATTCAACACTCTCCTTATAGGAGACTCTGGATACAAAACGAGCCATGACAGGTGATGCCATGCCCCGTTACGTGGCTCACAGATATCTGGGCCCCTCGATGATTTTGTTTTGACCTTTGTACCGGGCCCGGTCAGAACTAAATTGATGTGTTTAGTTAAGTTCTATGTCAAACAAATCAGAAATCGGGAAACAAATGCTGGACAATAAGCAAGACCATGTTCCATGTATTTGTCCGCCTGATATCTAGAACAGAGGATTATATGATCACTTATCTAAAATGGCGCTTCATAGTTCAACAGAGTTTTAAGAGCTACGATTGCTGATCGGTTCCTGAAGTCATACTTGCAACTATAGTTATTAGACTTATCCAAGTGGGAGACTGTTGGAGATAGTATCTAAGTCCATAACTATATTTGGTATGTACTTGACCCGACCCGACATGGTCCATTTGGGTTGCACTTCACCCGAACAATTTACGGATAATCTTTTGAGAATAGTATAAGTTATGATTTATTAATATATTATAAGTTCTAATATATTAATATAAAATCATATTATTTAATTAGCGTTGATCTATAATTAATTTAGAATTAAGTTAGAGATCAAAAGTATGACTAATTAAATATGGGCTCTTGTATTTATATAGTGTGGGCTAATGCTTATTTGGAATGGGCTAGGCTTGCATGGAAAGTCCATGGATACTCCATGGAACTTTAACCCATGGATCTCATGGAAATGAAAAGACATGGGTATTAGGGTTTACATGGATGTAACCCTAATCCACCACACTATATAAAGGAGGCTTTGGTTCTTGAAATTGCACTAGTTGATGTGTGTAAACTAAGAGGGCCGATTTCAAGAAGTTTGTGACTATTCTCTCAAGTTTCCAAGTTTGTGGTGATTTGTGACTTCCATTTGAGGCATCCACATTATTGGTGCTAGGCTCTCAAACTCCAAGCAATCAACTACTACTACAAGGTAAGTAATTCTACTAGTTTTATTTGATTCATGTACCCCATGCCATGCTAGTTAGGATAAGAACCTTGGAAAAATAATTATTTGCATGTATCTTAGTCAAACATAGATCCAAGGTTTCTAGGGTTGCATGTAAACCATAGGAGTGTTAGAATGCTGAAAACCCATCAGTGGTATCAGAGACTGGTTTGTTTATTTGATACTTGATGCAAAAAAAAAAAACTTGAAAATCGAAGTTTTGTTCAAAAGCTCGTATCAAAATTTCAAGTTTTGTATATGTACTTACGATTCTTGAAATTTTTGATATGAACATTCATAAACATATGAGTTTAGAAGATCATAGAAATTATGTGCTAATAATTGATTAGATTAATTCTTGATCTTTATGTGTTTTAATGGAGTCCATAACTAGTTCTTAAGTTATGGATAACCAAAAGTCACATTTATAAATAACCATTAAAAGAACACATAGGTTACAAAAAATGAAGAGTCTTCATTTTTAATAACCATTAGCTCATAAGTTATGAGAAATGAAAAGTTTTGAAAGTTTACAAAACTTGCCCTCAAGTTTTGAAAGTCATATTAAAACCTTTAGTTCCAACCCCTAGAATTTTAAATGTTAAAATTCAACCCTTATACTTTATAATATTATAAGTTTAATAATATTTATAAACCAATTAAAACCTAATTAAATATTTCGTTTTTCATGGTGGAACATGCCATTGAAGAAAGTTCAATGAATCTCAAAGAATCTAGGAGTTTCTAAACCAATTAAAACCTAATTAAATATTTCGTTTTTCATGGTGGAAATTGGTGAATCGTCATTCACCTACCTTCAAATATCTTATAGCTTAGATTACGGCATCCCTCTTCTAAGTTATAAAATATTGTGTTGGGTCCTAGCCTTAATATTACATTTGGGTGTTTTGTTAAGGACTATCTCTATATCTAATCTAATCTATTCCCTCTTCTTTTCAGATGTCTTCCAATAACAATGCTTCTGGCTCAAACCCTACTAGCTCCTTCTCTCTCATGAATCTTTGTGGGAGAGTCATCTTTGATGGGTCCAACTTTACAGATTGGATCAGAAACATCAGGATGGTCACTCGGTATGAGAACAAAGAATATGTTCTCGACAAGGAGCTGAAGGTACCCGAGCCAACTGCTACTCCTGAAGAGCTTGCTGAATATGAGGTACATGAAAGAGATGCTACAAAAGTGGCATGCATCATGATGGCCACCATGACAGCCGAGCTCCAAAAGTCCTATGAGGACTATTATCCTTTTTAGATGCACCAGGACTTGATGGACCGCTACCATCAAAGTGATCGTCAAGAGCGATATGAAATAATCTCCTCCATGATAACAACCCGAATGAAGGATGGTGAACCCATCACGGGCCACATGCAGAAAATGCAAAGGTATGTGGACCGTTTGCTGAAGCTGAATGTGAACTTCCCTGAGGAGTTAGCAATAGACATCATTTTGCACTCCTTGCCATCGTGTTATGATCAATTTCGCATGACATATCACATGAACAAGGAAGAAGTCACCCTCAGCAAACTTCAAGGACTCTTGAAGACCGCCGAAAGTGGTCTAAAGGGTAAGTCGGTTGTTACTACTCCTACTCCTAGTCCAACTGCGGCCAATGTCTTGGCAATCGGGCATGGCAAAGGGGAGAAGAGAAAGAACCCTTCTAAGGGTACCAAGGGTAAGACCCTTGAAGGCTCCTCTTCAAGCAAAACCAAGAAAGGTTTTGTCACTCCTTCTGCTAACCCTAATGAGGCTGAATGCTTCTATTGCCATGAAAAGTCGCACTGGAAGCGAAACTGCCCAAAGTACCAGCAAGATTTGAAGGATGGGAAAGTAAAACCCAACCATGCAGGTATATACACTATATTGTCTAATAACTCACCTCATTCTAAGTCTTGGGTCCTTGATACAGGTTGTGGTATTCACATATGTTGTGATTTGCAGGGACTAAAAAGAAGTGAGAATGTGGAGCAGGGAAAGATAAACTTGATCATGGGAAACAGGAAAGCTTCACCTGTCACCAAGATAGGAGTTTATTCCTTAGTGCTAAATAGTGGGTTTACATTAGATTTGAATAAATGTTATTATTCGCCAGAAATGGCAAGAAATGTTATTTCCTTTTATGCATTGTATAAACAAGGTTTTACCTTTTATTTTGATAATAATAATGGTAGTATTGATGCTTTCTTTAATAATGTTCTTTATTTTAAAGCATTACCTTGTGATGGCGTGTATGAAACTGTATCTGTTGTAGATAATCTTGGAAATAATGTATTGTGTATTAACTCTTCCACTAGCTTAGATAAAGCATCCTTATGGCATTGTCGTCTTGGACATGTAAGCAAGAAACGCATAGGCCAACTCCAAAAGGATGGAGTCTTGGAGTCATTTGACCTAAAGTCAGATGATAGTTGTGAATCTTGTTTGCTTGGTAAAATGACAAAGTCACCTTTTACTGGCACTTGTGCTAGGGGTGAAGGTTTGTTGGACCTCATACACACGGATGTGTGTGGACCCTTCAGAACCGCCACAAGAGATGCTAATCGGTTCTATGTGACTTTTACTGATGATTTTAGTAAATAAGGATATGTCTACCTAATCAAGCATAAGTCAGAAACCTTTGAGAAATTCAAAGAGTTTAAGCAAGAAGTGGAGAATCAGTTGGGCAGGAACATTAAGATGCTTCGATCCGATCGTGGTGGTGAGTATCTTAGTACTGAGTTCCTTGACTATCTTAAGGAATGTGGGATTGTCTCACAATTGACACCTCCTAGGACACCACAGTTGAATGGTGTAGCTGAGAGGCGCAATCGAACCTTGCTGGACATGGTTCGTTCCATGATGAGTCGAGCTTCGCTACCAATCTCATTTTAGGGGTATGCCTTAGAGACTGCCGCCCATATCCTTAATCTAGTCCCTACAAAGAAGGTTGCCAAAACACCTCACGAGGTGTGGACTGGAAAAGTTCCCAATCTAGACCACATCAAGATTTGGGGTTGCGAGGCGTTCGTGAGACGCGAGACTCACGATAAGCTCGAACCTCGAAGCGAAAGGTGTATTTTCATCGGCTACCCACAGAAATCCTTTGGTTACATCTTCTACAGACCCAGTGATAATGTGGTCTTTGTAGCAAGAAGAGGATTCTTTCGAGAGAGAGAATTCATGAGCCAAGGAGAGAGTGGGAGGCAAATTGACATTGAGGAAATTCAAGAGTCAAGTGGTGAAGGAACCTCAAACCCTAGCCCTCAACCTGAGGAGGAAACTCCTGTTGAGCCGAATGAAGAATCTATACCTCTGAGGCGTTCCACCAGAGTTAGGAATGCACCTGAGCATTATTATGGTTTTCATATTACTGCAGAAGGTGAGACACTTATCAGTGATAACACACTGGTAAATCTGGATGAGCCTAACAGCTACACGGAAGCCATGGCAGGCCCTGAGGCTGCTAAATGGAAAGAGGCTATGGATAGCGAGATACACTCCATGTATGACAATCAAGTTTGGAACTTGGTTGACAATGTACCTGATCGTAAGATAGTTGGGTGCAAATGGATCTTCAAGAAGAAGACTGACATGGATGGTAATGTACACACTTATAAGGCACGACTGGTTGCAAAGGGTTATTCCCAACCCTGCAGGAAGTAAAGTCCTGGCTTGGGAAGTGTTTCGCTATGAAGGACCTTGGAGAAGCTGCATATATCCTAGGGATAAGGATTTTGAGAAACAGGAGTAAAAGACTAATTGGACTTAGTCAAAGCACCTATGTGGACAAAGTGTTGAAAAGGTTCAACATGCATAACTCCAAGAAAGGAGAGTTACCCATCCAGAGTAACGCCAGAATGAGTAAGACATAAAGCCCTAGTACTGAGGCTGAGATAGCAGAAATGAGTCGAATACCTTATGCTTCAGCTGTAGGATCGATCATGTATGCTATGACGTGTACTCGACCTGATGTAGCCTTTGCTTTGAGCATGGTTAGCAGGTATCAGGGGAACCCTGGCAAGGCACACTGGACTGCGGTAAAGAATATCCTCAAGTACCTACGGAGGACTAAGGACTGGGTCCTTACCCTCGGTGGCAGTGAGGACTTGAGAGTTGTAGGGTACAGTGATGCTAGCTTTCAGACTGACAGGGATAATTTCCGCTCTCAGTCGGGTTGGGTCTTTACTCTAAACGGAGGGGCAATTACTTGGAAAAGTTCTAAGCAGGAGACAGTGGCTGATTCCACTTGTGAATCAGAGTATATAGCAGCAAGCGAGGCAGCAAAGGAGGCTATAAAGGAGCCAATGGAGATTTTCTGTGACAACAATAGTGCCGTTGCCTTAGCCAAGGAACCAAGAGATCATGGGAGATCCAGACACATTGACAGAAAATATCACTTCATCAGACATCGAATAGAAGAAGGAATCCTCGTGGCAAAGAGGGTATCATCGGATGAGAACCCAGCAGATCCCCTCACGAAGGGACTGACTCGGGCTAAGCATCTCCAGCAGGCTCGGAGCATAGGGCTGAAGGATGATATTAGTTTTAGTAGTTAGATAATCTTAAAATTTGTAAAATGTAATTGACATTTGATGATAAATAAAAGCAGTTATTTATGAGTAAAGTGTTGCTATCTCTTGTCAATCGTTTACTATTATTTCTTTTTGCATGTTTTGACTTCCAGAATAATTATGTTATGGTTTATATCATATTATTCAAACTCTCCACAGTCGGTCCTATGTTGGAAGTAGATATGAATCAAGACTGTCATGGGTTGGCTTGTAGAGGTCTAAGATGTTAGACAAAGTGGGGCTACAGCACTCATGAGTGCTCATAAGTTCTGAGTATTGGATTCAACCCACGCTCACTTGTATCACTTCATGGAATTTATCTCGAGTGATCATGAGACGGTAATATCATATAAGTCTTCAAACCTAGAGATATGATTTGTTTCCTATGAGTTGGTTATGCATTGATTGTACGAAAACGCATTGGTAACTCGATGTTATAAACCGTGCCTTTGTGTGTAGTTCAACAAGTAGTAGAGCAAACATATGAGTCGAAGTTTATCTGTTCCTTCTAGGATTAGAAGCGATATCTGGGCCCCTCGATGATTTTGTTTTGACCTATGTATCGGGCCCGGTCAGAACTAAATTGATGTGTTCAGTTAAGTTCTATGTCAAACAAATCAGACATCGGGAAACAAATGCTGGAAAATAAGCAAGACCATGTTCCATGTATTTGTCCGGCTGATATCTAGAACAGAGGATTATATGATCACTTATCTAAAATGGCGCTTCATAGTTCAACAGAGTTTTAAGAGCTACGATTGTTGATCGGTTCCTGAAGTCATACTTGCAACTATAGTTATTAGACTTATCCAAGTGGGAGACTGTTGGAGATAGTGTCTAAGTCCATAACTATATTTGGTATGTACTTGACCCGACCCGGCATGGTCCATTTGGGTTGCACTTCACCCGAACAATTTACGGATAATCTTTTGAGAATAGTATAAGTTATGATTTATTAATATATTATAAGTTCTAATATATTAATATAAAATCATATTATTTAATTAGTGTTGATCTATAATTAATTTAGAATTAAGTTAGAGATCAAAAGTATGACTAATTAAATATGGGCTCTTGTATTTATATAGTGTGGGCTAATGCTTATTTGGAATGGGCTAGGCTTGCATGGAAAGTCCATGGATACTCCATGGAACTTTAACCCATGGATCTCATGGAAATGAAAAGACATGGGTATTAGGGTTTACATGGATGTAACCCTAATCCACCACACTATATAAAGGAGGCTTTGGTTCTTGAAATTGCACTAGTTGATGTGTGTAAACTAAGAGGGCCGATTTCAAGAAGTTTGTGACTATTCTCTCAAGTTTCCAAGTTTGTGGTGATTTGTGACTTCCATTTGAGGCATCCACATTATTGGTGCTAGGCTCTCAAACTCCAAGCAATCAACTACTACTACAAGGTAAGTAATTCTACTAGTTTTATTTGATTCATGTACCCCATGCCATGCTAGTTAGGATAAGAACCTTGGAAAAATAATTATTTGCATGTATCTTAGTCAAACATAAATCCAAGGTTTCTAGGGTTGCATGTACACCATAGAAGTGTTAGAATGCTGAAAACCCATCATTTACGGCCGTAATCTCCATGTGTTCTTGATTCTTTTGATGTTTAAGGTCCTAAACTCTTCAAGGAAGTGATCTAGACTTGTATCCAAGGCTTAGGAAGGGACTAGGGCTCACTATGCCCCCTTTATTAGGGTTTACAGCTCAAGAACATTGTCTTGGCCGTAAACACCTTATGAACTTGTGTTTCTTGATGTTTTCTAGTTGATTAACAACTGAAACAAGCCTATATCAAGCCAAGGTAAGAGTACTTATAATATAGAGGCTTGTAAGGGGGTTCACGGCCCAAGAACAATAGTGTGTGTTCTTGGTGTTCTTGGTGAATAGAAGAACACTTGAACATCTAAGAAAATGGAATGATTTCATGGATGAAATCATGTAAGATCACTAGATAATGAAAGATATCAACTAATCAAGGAAAGAAACACTTACTTTCTTGAAGATTTTGAAGAAAAATCGGATGATATTTGAGAGAGAAAGAGTTCTTGGCTTGAAGATGGTAAAAATGGCTAAAAATGACTAAGTGTCATATTTATACTCTTTAGAGTTTACGGCCCTAACACGATTTTTGGGCCGTAAACTCCAAACTCTTGGAGTTTTGGGACTTAAATGTTGCACAATTAACTCTAAAGTATACTTCCTATAATTACCTCTTGAAGTACTAGGCTTTAGAACACTCAAACTGACACCAAACAGCTCAAAAGTTAGCATAAACAAATATGACTTCTATTGAAGTGAATGATTGTACTAAATAGAAATTTCGGGTTGTCACATCATCCCCCCGTTAGAAAGAATTTCGTCCCGAAATTAGAGTTTAAGCAAATAAGTAGTTACAAATAACTAAGTAAAAACATGAGGATATTTCCGTTTCATTTGATCCTCGCGCTCCGAAGTGAATTCGGGTCCTCGCTTGGCGTTCCAGCGAACCTTCACTATCAGGATACGGCTTTGCTTTGTTTGCTTGACCTCTCGGCCCATTATATCTACAGGTTCTTCCACGAAGTTGAGGCTCTCATTGATCTCGATTTCGTCGAGTGGGATTACAAGAGTCTCGTCGGACAGACACTTTTTCAAGTTTGAGACGTGGAAAGTAGAATGTACGTTACTGAGTTCGCGTGGTAAGTTGAGTTTGTAAGCTACAGGGCCAATTCTAGCAAGAATCTCGAAAGGCCCTATATATCTTGGATTTAGCTTTCCACGCTTTCCGAAGCGTATCAAGCCTTTCTAGGGTGAGACCTAGAAATTTACGAATTGCTGTAGGTGTCTTCGGAGCTGACCAGTTCCCAATGGCCTAGATTTTGGAAGTGTCTACATGAATTCCCTCTTCACTAACAACGTGACCCATAAATTTTGACTCTTCGAATCCAAAAATCGCATTAAGAGCACTTCGCGTAGAGCTTCTCCGATCGTAATGTTTCCAAGACTCGTTGAAGATGTTGACTATGCTCCTCCTTACTACGAGAATAGATAAGTATGTCATCGATGAAGACGATGACGAACTGATCCAAGTAAGGACGAAACACCCTATTCATTAAGTCCATGAATACTGCGAGCGCGTTGGTTAATCCGAACGGCATCACTACGAATTCGTAGTGTCCATAACGAGTTCGGAAGGCGATCTTCGGAACATCCTCCCCTTGGCACTCGTAATTTGTGATACCCGGATCTTAGGTCGATTTTTGAAAAGAAGTTCGCCCCTTGAAGTTGGTCAAACAAGTCGTCAATATGAGGCAGAGGGTAACGATTCTTGATGGTCAGTTTGTTGAGCACCTTGTAGTCGATGCACATACGAAACGATCCGTCTTTCTTTTTGACGAACAAGACTGGAGCTCCCCAGGGTGAGAAGCTTGGTCTTAAAAAAACCCTTGCTGAGCAGTTCGTTAAGTTGACCGGACAGTTCTTGCGTCTATGCAGGTGCTAGACGATAGGGTGATTTGGCTACTGGGGTAGCCCCTGGTATAAGTTGATTCTGAACTCGACTTGACGTTGTGGAGGTAATCCGGGGAGTTTTCTGTTCTATCTGAATCTCTTGTCTCGCTCGGCTGGAAAGGCATTTGATTGGCTCCTAAGTTTATTCGTATGGCAGTGCGATCACTCGTATTCTTGAGCAGTCTTCGTCTTGAAGTTCTTTTTAGAATTCATATTTGGTTCATCTATCACAGCTTCGTGTATACGAGTCGTATATAATTAAGGTTGAAAAGACCGTCGAATAAATGATTCTTCTTTAAGCTCACATCCAAACAAGGAAAAGAAGTTAAAGCGGAATCATCAATTCTAAGCCTGTAGAACCTTGATTATATACCACCCTTGCGTATACATTCCTCAGCGATAGATTAACCGTACGGGTCTTCGGATTGAACTTGACGTACTCCACGAGTGGTATTCCGGGGAGGTTCCTTCGGGAAGGATACGAAACATAAGATACCCTTCGCATGAGTATCTCGGAGTTCTGGAATGATGGTTTCGCTAGAAAGGAGACTATGAGGAAAAGGATTTTTGCACGAGACTGGCATTGTGAGGATCGAATTGACTCATGTTACATGATAATGTCGGACTACTCGAAATAAAAGGCGTTAGACTAGATCATAAAGGTGTTACAAAAACATAATGGTGCAACTTGACTGAGTTTCAGTACTTTAGCTTTATCTTACAAGACTGCTGCTGCGAACAAGGTATACTACAAAAGCAAGTACACGCAGCATGAGAGTCCCTTGACTGACGGGATCTCGCAAAAGATACGACTCGAGTTGCACTAGTTTTTAACAGCTTATAAGTCTAATATAACGGAAACGCCCCAGAATTTCAACGTGGGTCCGGAGTAGTCTCTCCTTCAGCAGTGATCCTTAGAATCTTCCCGTCTGCGCCATGGTTCTTTGTTATTGGACAATCCTTCTTGAGATGTCCTATCTCACCGCATAAATGACAAATCTGGCTTGCCCCAGCATCGGTGGTGAAAGTGAATTGTCGGGTCGGAGTTATGTGGACACGAGCGCTTGCGTTGTTCTTCCCTTTTGGACAATTCCTTTTATAGTGTCCGGTTTCACCACAACCATAGCAAGTCGGGTTGACCCCGATGTTAGTGGTTTGGAAGACGGTTCGTGCCGGTGCCCTACAGACGCGAATAGTGTGCCCCATTTGATTGCAATTTATGCATTGCGGGTCACGGAAAACTCCGTTATGATGAAAAGTACACCTTATACACTTCGGGAGTTTCCCCTTATATGGTCTGAACGGTGTTGAAGTGGTAGGGGTCGCCACTTGTTGCTGTTGAGTGGCAACTTTTTGAGATCGTTTGCGCTCCATGTAGGCTTGACGCCTTCGTTTCTTACCCTCTGATTTGCGGCTTTGGGTGTTTGTAACAGTTATCATTTGTTGATTTCCCGGGTGATTACAACAATTTGACCTGTCAACACCTTTTATAGCTTTGATTTCGTTACCAGTGTTGAAGTGTGTGAGGACAGCTGCCACGACAGCTGTTACCGCTGCTTGGAAGGTGGCAGTGTCTATATGAAGGATCGGGGTTTTGTCATTCGGCTGATTATTTCTAGATGACGACATGATTCTGCCATTTGACAAGAAAAGGAGTTTGTTAGTGATTATGGTCGGTCCTAGATGTATTCTACTCATTTATGTAAAGATAAACTTTTTCGTTTTGTTAAACTGTTCTCGATGGTTTGACCTACATCCCAATGATGCAGTACAGGTAAAGAGTTGAAGTAAGTTCGTAGAATGGTCACTAGACGATTTCTATTAGAACTAGGCTATCATAGGTTGGTGGATAACATGATCCAACCTTTGACAAGAATTGGAAGTGCTCCTTGAGCTACACTACCACAGCTCAATAATTTGACGAAAGTGAGGTTTAGATAGGATTCTAACGATACTAGAATGAAAGTATTTGAACAAGGATTGGCAGAGAACTTAGCCGACTGTCAATATAATTGATATTTAATATGTAATAAGTTTGGACAAAATGACCTTGGAGTAGGTCTTACATCATATCCGAAGTAGAAAAGTTTTGACAGCATAAAGGCCTAACTAAAAGTACTTATAGTACAGGGATAGTTACTTAGAAAAGTGGTACTTAGAGCATAGATAGGAAGACTATTCTTTCAACTAAGGAAAGAAAGGTAGGATATCTCCTTCTGGTGACGGTTATCCCTTGGGTGAACTCTTAGTTCAGCCAGCTGACGCTCCACATCAAGTAGGTGCCTTTCATACACCCTTTGGCGTACTCGGAGCTCTATGACTTCAGCTCGAGTTTCAGCTAGTTCTTGTTGCAGGGCCTCGTGGTCTCCCCTAGATCTCTCGCGAGCATCTTCCAGATGAATGGTACGGATGGTATGCATTATCGCCTTGGCATCAACTTCCGTGATTCGATGGAGAGCTGTCCTGCCCTGAATCTCGTTTCGGGCCACTCTGCGGACCAGGATTGGCAAGACTCTGTCTACTGAGCCTCCTTCGCTCAGGTCATAAAAGCTTTGGTCTCCGTTGAATGGTATGGGCTGGTTCTGTTCTTGGCTCCATGTTTCCAAGCTTTCCACCCATGGAGACGTCGGGCCTTGAAAAGTCGGACGAGGGTTAGGATTTGGGACAGGAGCCACCGGGGGTAGGTTCTCAACTTCAGGCTCGGAGTCATAACCATCTGAAAAGCCTTCAGCCTGGTGATCATCCACAGGGATTGGGTGATCATATTCTGGCTCCGCTTCAAATCCTTCTCCATTGTCTTGGTTAGGGAAGTATGGATCTCCGGGGATATGGAATCCAACCATCATATCTACGCGAGAAAAGGGGTATAAGAAATAATTAAATAGACGTACTAATTAGAAACCTTTAATTCTCAGATAAGTAATTTTAGTAACACAAAATACTCCTATACTATTTTAGGTTTATGTTCTGTTCTAATGTTTTCATTGTGGTATTGTTGGTAAGTTTTTAGACTTGTCGCAACCTCACAACCACTCTTAGGCACATGCTAGTCACTCCTCGGATAATATAGTTGATCAGGCTATATCTTCCCAGATTTGACTATATGTCTCTAAGTCTAATTGTGCTGCCCAACAATCGTAATACTTTTGTTATGTCCTAGTGACACTGATTTTAGCATGAATGCAGGTATGTATACTTGGTTAAATATTTTATTATTTAAAAGTATAAACTCTTTGTCAGAGTATTTTAAATCCCGCTGTGTTTATAGACACCAAGAATGCTCGATTCACTATAAACAATGCTCTGATACCAATCTGTCACACCCCAAAACCGGAACGGCGGAAACGTTCGGGGGTGGAGGACGTCATGTACAGTATCACAACAATGCATAGTAGTAACAAGCAACAACATCATCCATTTCATTAATAATATAATTTAATACAAGTGTGTTCTGTGAAGTTTAATAGACACCAAGAATGTAAATCAAAATATGAGATGAGTCTTGAATGTGCTCCATCTTCTCAAAAGCCTGGCATCGGTACCTGTCTACTGATGACCTGAGAATACAAGTTATTTTGAAAGAGTTGTTCAGCTTTAAAGCTGGTGAGTTCATAAGTATTTTAGTGTCATTGTTTGTAGGAAAGTGTTTGTATGTACTTGATGTATAAGTTTGTAAATGTTTGTAAATGTTTGTATATGTTTGTATCTCCTAGAAAATCCTATATTTTCTACTAAACGTAGCCTTGTACCAAGGCATCAAATGAAATGTATGTTTGTTTCTTGTAAATGTGTGTATTTTCCCAAATATGACTATCATTAACCAAAAATATAGCTTTTACATTACCGTTCATTGTGTGAAAATCACAAAGTGAATGCAATGGGGAAATAATAAAGTAGTGTAGTGTTGTATTAAGGAACTACTGTTGTACTAATTACCTTAAACCAATTGTTAATAAAAGTAACATGTGATATGCCTGTACCATACTACCGACTAAAAACACGATGATGAAAGACATCGGAAGAAATGACATTTGGCACCCGTAGACTTGCAAGTCCCACTGTAGCGAGCATCAAGGTGTAGGATAGTCAATCCAGTATATATCTATACACAAATTCAACACTCTCCTTATAGGAGACTCTGGATACAATACGAGCCATGACAGGTGATGCCATGCCCCGTTACGTGGCTCACATAACTGTTGTAATGTTCTTGTATATGTATTGTATGTACTAGTTGTATTGTATGTTCTCTCTCTGTCTAGTATGTATGTATGTTCTCTCTGTTTCTCATAATAGTATGTTCTCTTGTATAATGTATAGTATGTACTAGCTGTATTGTATGTTCTCTCTCTATCTAGTATGTATGTATGTTCTCTCTGTATGTTATTGTTTGTTTCTCATCATAGTATTCTCTATCTGTTTCTCGTTATAGTATGTGTTGACTCATGTATGAACTGACTCATTGTATGTTTCATTGTTCTAGTAATTGTATTTGTAACTTCCTCAACTATACCTATTATAGTTTACTAGTAATGTTGTTTGTATGTATGAACATGTTTGTATACCTTTGCTACCCAAAGGTATTGAAATGAAAGAAGGAACTTTTATATCTATATACATATACATAATATATAACTAGGATTCAAACGACCTTCGGACAAATAACCGATACCCTAAGTCCACAACCAAACAAGGAACAGGAAGCAAGGCGAGCTATCAGTCCTAAGTCCTTTCAATCCTACTTATATAACTATATCTATAATAGTTCAACTTGTATTCCCCCACCCCCATAAAAGCATTTAAAATCATTTAAAAGGTTGATTAAGGGGTATGAACTCACCTGTAGTAAGTGGTTTGGATGAACGGATGGTATAGGATGCTAAGTGTCAAGTGAAGACTTGAGCACACACACGGATCCTATTTAACATATAGTGAAACATATATGTATCCAATTAGTCATTTAACAACTAATTAACCAAGTTAAGACACCCTAGGACATGGAAAACACTTTGATTCAAGTGCTATAAGTACCAAAGGGTTGCATCTAAAGGGAGTGTGGCCTCACATTGGAGTTTATGGCCCAAATGGTTGTATCACTTGAGTTTACGGCCCATGGTCATTTCCCCATGAGTTTACGGCCGTAAACTCATGGTATTATGTACCATTTTGTGTTTAAAGGTCTTATAAGTCAAGGTTTAGTATCCTATGATCAAGTCCAAGCCTTAGGAAGTAATAGTGGCACAATTGCACCACTTCTTAGAGTTTACGGCCCATGGTCATTTCCCCATGAGTTTACGGCCGTAAACTCCATGTGTTCTTGATTCTTTTGATGTTTAAGGTCCTAAACTCTTCAAGGAAGTGATCTAGACTTGTATCCAAGGCTTAGGAAGGGACTAGGGCTCACTATGCCCCCTTTATTAGGGTTTACGGCTCAAGAACATTGTCTTGGCCGTAAACACCTTATGAACTTGTGTTTCTTGATGTTTGCTAGTTGATTAACAAGTGAAACAAGCCTATATCAAGCCAAAGTAAGAGTACTTACAATATAGAGGCTTGTAAGGGGGTTCACGGCCCAAGAACACTAGTGTGTGTTCTTGGTGTTCTTGGTGAATAGAAGAACACTTGAAGATCTAAGAAAATGGAATGATTTCATGGATGAAATCATGTAAGATCACTAGATAATGAAAGATATCAACTAATCAAGGAAAGAAACACTTACTTTATTGAAGATTTTGAAGAAAAATCGGATGATACTTGAGAGAGAAAGAGTTCTTGGCTTGAAGATGGTAAAAATGGCTAAAAATGACTAAGTGTCATATTTATACTCTTTAGAGTTTACGGCCCTAACACCATTTTTGGGCCGTAAACTCCAAACTCTTGGAGTTTTGGGACTTAAATGTTGCACAATTAACTCTAAAGTATACTTCCTATAATTACCACTTGAAGTACTAGGCTTTAGAACACTCAAACTGACACCAAACAGCTCAAAAGTTAGTAGAAACAAATCTGACTTCTATTAAAGTGAATGGTTGTACTAAATAGAAATTTTGGGTTGTCACAGAAACAACAGAGAAGATCGTCCAAATCCAAGAACGACTGAAAGCTTCAAGAGACAGACAAAAGAGTTATGCGGACAAAAGACGAAAACCCTTGGAATTTCAGGTTGGTGACCGCGTTCTATTAAAGGTCTCACCCTGGAAAGGAATGATACGTTTCGGCAAACGTGGAAAACTAAATCCAAGGTACATCGGACCATTCGAGATTCTTACTAGTATCGGCCCAGTGGCTTACAAACTCAAACTACTACATGAACTTAGTAACATACATCCCACTTTTCACGTATCCAATCTAAATAAGTGTCTATCTGACGAAATTCTTGTAATCCCACTCGCTGAAATCGAGATAAACGAGAGTCTACACTTCGTAGAAGAACCGGTGGAAATCATGAATAGGGAAATAAAGAGAACGAAACAAAGCCATATACCAATAGTGAAGGTACGTTGGAATGCCAAGCGGGGATCTGAATTCACTTGGGAACAGGAAGACCAGATGAAACAAAAGTACCCACATCTTTTCTCTAGTTCATGAGTACCACTTTAGAAATAATTTCGGGACGAAATTCCCTCTAACGGGGGGATAATTTAACAACTAGTTATTTCTATTCAATAAAAATCAAAGAAAGTCAAAAGATGTGCCATGTATAAGTGGAAATCACATTGTAACCTTGTTGCATTAAATCACAATTAGCCATGAGGGCATGTTTGTATATGTTTCTATATATATATATATATACATTGAATGCAATGCTTATACAAGTTATATATACTTATATATTGAAAACCATGTTGAAGTAAGTTAGTACAAGTCAACATAAGTCAAAAAGGTTAAGTTAAAACCATAAATAATACACCTCATATGATATTTCGGTATGTAGAATCTAAAAACAAGTGGTTTTTGGTATCTTGAATCAAAATGGTTTTCGGTTTTGGATGCTCCACTAAGGCCGAAATCTCATTCTTGAAAGAAGCTAGGATCGAAATCAACATCTTAGTGTGCATTCAAGGTGATTTCGGTCATGCTAGGACCGAAATCAACCTCCTTTTTGACCGAAAACTCCCATTTTGGTCAAGAAGATAGGCCGAAAACTCCAATTCCAAGCGGTGGCTCTCAAAAGTCATACACAAACCTTCATATCTTCATACAATTTACCCAGTAACCTTCAAATCTTCATATTTCTCTCAAGAACATCAAGAACACTTCATATATTCAAACCATTCCCCAGGAACTCTTTCACACTTTGTAAGTATTTAATACAAACTAGTGTTATTTAACACTTTAAATTATTAGATTATCTAATTTATACCCGATATTATGTGTTATATAAATTAGGATACGGTTACTTTAACGTGTTCTAACCCGAAGATCATCACCATCACATAAACAAAAACAAACATATAAACTATAATAGGTATAGCTTATGGAACATATGTACTATTTTACCAAGTTCGGGTTACAATACAGAAATAAACATATAATCTATCATAGGTATAGTTTTTGAAATATACATACAGTTTATTCATTACAAAGTGGCTTTTCATTATTGTACATGTAACCGTCAATATAGCTTTCTGAGACACACTTCAAGTACTTATCTAAGTACCAACCAAGCCCTGAATTATAACCATAGTCTCCTGGAGGGAGAGCGTGACACTTGTGTATAGATCTATATGGGACTGACAATCCCGCACCTAAACTGTTAGCTACAGTTAGACCGACAGGTCTGGGGTGACAAATATCATACCAATTCTGAACCCTGAAGAACGTCGTATCAGGCCATCTTAGGTCATCAAGCATGGTTATAATAACTCACAATTTGGTATTGAACAATACGATTAGTGTACGAATACATAAACAAATTCGAACAGTTTTATTAAATAATAAAACTACAATGCGATATTTTACAGTAAAGCTGGTGGACCCAGGCACATACATTCACAGAGTTTTCATACAAGTACAAATATTAAACACTATTTTCCAGTATAACGAAACATACATTTCAGGAAACATTCATTTATCATATGGTTTATTCAATAATAAAACTATGTTATATTATTTCAGAGTACAACAACATTTACAGATTTTGGTCGTATGGTATTAAGACTACAATTTAGTTACAACATAAAATATTGGATTTTCTGGAAGAACAAACTTACATCTTCAAGGAACAAAAGACATATTTCTAATACAAAACTCCTTATGAACTCACCAACTTAATTGTTGACACTCTTTTCAAAACCACTTGTATTCTCAGGGAATTAGTAGACACATATCCACGGGTTTTGGGAAGACGGAGCTTCATAGAGTCACTTCTTTTAATTTTTGCTATATACTTTTGGTGTCAAATGTACAATGATTTGAACATAGATGTAAAAACTATACTTTATGAATATGATGGTTGTTGTGCTTTTATTACTATTATATAATTGTTGTGATACTGTACATGACGTCATCCGCCCCCGAACGTTTCTGTTGTTCTGGTTTGGGGGTGTGACAGACTCTGTACGTTTCCTTTCTATCCTAGGTGGTAATCGTAACTCTTATATCCTTTTAAATGAGTATCTAACTCTAGGACTCCTTGATTGTTGGCGGTGCACAATCTTGTACCCACTCTTTATCCTATGTTGGACTTTCAATCGTAACCTTTGAGTCACAAACTCAATCCTTATTGAAGACTCCTACTCCTTCTTAAACAGACTTAAATTAAGATTAATTCTTTACTTCGATTACCGTAACAGGCCGATGGGACATGTTCTAATGAGATCTCGTCGTATGATGCAACGCTTAAACTCAGGTCTTTTAGAGTCAAATTCCAGAACAAAATATACCTTCCTTCATGTTATAATGTGATCTAATCACATTATAGCATGTAGCACTTCTAGCTACAAGCTTCTTACCTTAACAACGGTTGCGATACTTCTATTGATCTCTTCTATTATCTTTCACTTCAATCTTCTGGCTTAAGTTAGATGCTACATCGATCTTGGTTATTTGAACAATGTAACATACTCATCTTAGTCGGACTCGATTTGATATGACCACTAGGGTCGGATTAACAATCATCTTCTTATTCATTACCGAAACGATGGTAACGACAGACATGAACACAACAAAATCAATTACTAGTGCCTTGGTAACCTTGTGACTTTCCTTGATCCAAGCGTGAGTCATGTGCTTCCAGTAGTATAGGCCTCTACTACCATTCACACCTACTCATACTCGTCCCAAGTATTGTCCCGTAGTTTTCCAATTCACCATACAAGAAAATTACATAACAACATAACACACCAGATAACAAAACCAATGCTTATATTACTTCTTGAATCGATTACACAGATGTTCATGTTTAACTTATACTATACCTCTTTTAGGCTACACCACCAGATACTATCTGCATGGCTACTTCATATCTTGATCTTGGTATATAAAGTCATCACTTCTGATGTCACACCCCAAAACCGGAACGGCAGAATCGTTTAGGGGTGGAGGACGTCATGTTTAGTATCACGAGATATGTATATGGTAAGCAAGTAATGAACAGCCATTTCATTTCGAAAGAAAGTGTTTACAATGTGTGTGTGTTCACAAAACATAGAATTCATAAACAAATAACAAAACAAGACTTGAAGCTATAATGCTCCATCTTCTGAATCCCCAGCACGAGCACCTGTCTAATAGTCTCCTGAGAATACAAGTTATTTGAAAGAGTTGATCAGCAATTAAGCTGGTGAGTTCATAAGATTTTAGTGATGTGAGTAAGTTGTAAAGTGTTGTTGAAAATGTAGATGTAAAATGGTGTTGAAAATGTAGTTGTAACATGTAGTTGTAAAATGTTGTAAGTTGTAAGTTCTGTTTTGAAAAGTTCGCCTGTTCCTCTACAAAATCCTATATTTCCTACTTTGATGGAAGTTTAAGTAAAATGACACTACAACCCTTTCTATGGGTACTAAGCGGATACGAGCTATATAAGACTCAGAGTAAACAAACAATCGATTGTGCGCATCTTCCCTAAGCTCACAACCAAACGAGGAACAGAAATTAAGGCGGATAGCACCCATCCCTTTGGTTGTTAGATCATCGTCGTATATAACCCTAGTGTAAACACTTGTTACTCATGGAGTTAATTGTAATGGTTCCTTTATATCTAATGAAAAGTTCTTTAAGAAAACCCATATTTCTGATAATAAAATGGTGACCACAGTGACTACTTTTATAATAGCTTAGTTTATACTGCTATATATAATCTAATATCGGATAGAAAGTTAATTCAGTGAATCTGCCCTAAACCCACAACCAAATGAGGAACAGAGAGTAAGGCGGAAAGCATACATCCAACTACCTATTGGGTATTAGTTTTATATATAAACATGGTGTATAAACTAAGGTATTATAGAGTTACTCACCTAAGGCCCTTTAAATTGTACTGGTTTAATAAAATGGATTAAACCCTTTACTGGGAAATTTCTAGTTTTGTATACCAAAAGTACTGACTTTTGGAAAGTATGTTTTGTACTAGAAAAATTGGGCTTTGACTCTGTGTCCTATAACCTGACCCATACCTGGTACCCTTATGATGACTTAATGTATACTAAGCATACATATATATAGAATCGGGTAGAAAATAGATTGGGTGAATTCGTTCCAAGCCCACAACCAAACAAGGAACAGGAAATGAAGCGGAGAGCACACATCCTATTACCTGTCGGACCCTATTGGTATATATATATATATATCCTGTGATGTATACATTAAGGAATCATAAGACTAGCATTATGGTCCTTTCTTTTAAACGTAGCCTTCTACCAAGGCATCTTCTGTTATGTGCTAGACTCGACTGTTCCGTTTGTCGATTGTAAAAATGTATATTTTCCCTAGTTTATAACTATCTTGACTCGAAAATAGTTTGAGTTTGACTTCCAAGTGGTACTGTAACTTTATGAAAGTAATGGGAAATGTAAGTACACGGTTGTCGTTTATAATGACATGCGGATGTCCTAATAACCTAAAAACATGTTCGTTTTATTACGATCATAATGTGAAGGCTAGAACCCCTACTAAACGCTCTCCCTGTCAAGAGATTAAGGGAACCAAACGCGATCTCAACAAATTCTTGCAAGCCGTGTAATTCACATTAAAGTATATGATCATGTATACCCAATATAACTATCACCTTTTGTTTAAAACAATGAGTTAGTGATTCATTGGTATAATTAGATCATGTATGTGTTCTCATGCTATAGCAACCTAACTTGTTTGTTTTGTACTGTATATTGTACGTTCTGCTTGTTTCTCATAATTATGTGTTCTCTCTGTATGGTATTGTTTGATTCTCTTCACTATATGTTCTGTATGGTATTGTTTGATTCTCTTCACTATATGTTCTGTATGGTATTGTTTGATTCTCTTCACTGTGTGTTTGACTCATGTATGAACTGACTCTTTGTGTGCTTCATTGTACTAGAAGTAATGAATAGCATTCTCCTAAACTATACCTATTATAGTTTACTAATGTTCTACTTGGACTGTTCTTAAAAAGACTCATTTATCTACTAAGTTATGCTTGTACTTTAAAAACGGAGTTTTGTATAACTATAACGTAACATAACTTTAAAAGAGTTTTTGAAATGTTTTGACAACTTATAAATGACATAAGTAACATTTTGAAAGATGTTTAATAACAAACATTTACACAGTTATCATTGTGTTCAACTTGTATTCCCCCCTTAAAACAGTTAAAACAGTTAAAAGATTCATTACGGGGTATGAACTCACCTGTTGTGGGTGATTCAAACGGGTATGCGTGTAAGGATGAGAATTTCCACGAATTAAGTCCCGAGACACAATAAGTCCTAAATGACATATAAGGACACATATTGACATGAATATAGTGTTTATAAACAACTATATGAAAGGAAACACCTTCCGGGACTAGGAAACACTTTGACCAAGTGTTGGGATCACATGTGATTCAACAAAGGAAAGTGAAATGGCACTAACATGTGTTTACGGCCATGGGTTTACGGCCCAAGGGATTTTACGGCCGTAAACCCATGGTAACTTCTACCATTTGGTGTTTTAAGGTCTAACAAGTCAAGGTTAAGCATACTATGATCAAGTCCAAGCCTTAGGAAGTAATTGTGGCACCATTGCACCACTTTTTAGACTTTACGACCCATGGACCATTCCTCATGAGTTTACGGCCGTAAACTCATGGTCAAACATGGCTAAGTGTTGGTTTCAAAGCTAGGGAAACTTTAAGGACTTTTGCTCTATATTTGTATGAGAAAGACCACCTCAAATGAGGCTTTTGATGAGTTTACGGCCCAAAGGGGTTTACGGCCGTAAACTCATGGTCATAATGGATTTGAGTGAAGTTTAAGGTCCTTCAATCATCAAGGAAGGGTTCTGGTCACTTGCCTTGCATCTTAAAGGGTTTATGGACCATACATGCTTCAACATTGAGTTTACGGCCAAGGAAGATCTTGGACCGTAAACTCAAGATGTCTTGGGGAAATGCATGTTTCAAGTCTCTAAGCATGGATACCAACTAGATATGAAGTATATGGGAGTGTACTTACGATCTAGAAGCTTGAAATGGTTGATATTGGCCAAGAACACTAGTGTGTGTTCTTGGTGTTCTTGGTGAAACTTGAAGATCTAAGAAAAGAGTGATTTCTATGGATGAAATGATGGAAGGATACTAGATTAAGAGATGTATCAACAAATCTAGGAAGAATACTTACTTATATGAAGATCTAGGAAGAAAGTCTTGATGATACTTGAGAGGATTTGAAGAAATCGGTCAAGGAAAGGAACGAATGGTCTTGTGGCCGTGAACTCATTTAGATGAGGTTTAGGTTTGCTTTGCTACACTGTGGTTCTAGCAGGTACTTTCTGACACTTATTCCTTAAGTGTATTAGGCTCAAAACTCCTTAGGATGACCTTTCACCGGGCTAGAACTCGGTTCTAATGAGTTTGACACTCAGTTGAGTTGAATGACCGGGTTTTAAAATAAAAAATTTTCTGGGTTGTCACATCTGATTCCTTGCGTTGTTATCTGCTTCGTCAAGGATCATGTGGAATTCCCTTGGCTTTGGCGGTGCATTTGGCCTTGCTGCTTCATTTTTCTTTGGGCAGTCTCTAGAAATATGCACTTCTTTGTTACATCCGAAACATACCTTCTTGTTGAATGTGCACTTATTGGCGTAATGCCCAAACTTTCCACACTTGAAACATGTCACCTCTTCGCCATATTTTCCCTAGTGTTTCTTCTTGTACTTATCGCACCATCTTTCTTCACCTCCTCCTCCTCCTCCAGACTTTGAGAATTTTCTCTCCTTGTTGGACTTTGAAGATCCTTCAAACTTCCTCTTCTCGCCAACTTCAGCTCTCTCCAGACCCTTTTCCCTTATCTGGGTCTCAACATTTCTGGCTGCCCAGAGGGCGGCTTTCAAAGTGGTTTCTTGTTTAACCATTGGACCAAAGTCTACTGGTAATCCATTGGAAAACTTGTTGACCTTAGAGAGTTCAGTTGGAACTAGGTAAGGAACAAGCTTCATCTTCTCCGTAAAACTTGTAGCATACTCTATGACACTCATGCTTCTATTCTTCAGGTTCTGGTACTCATTGTTGATCTCCAGAGGATCCTGCTCAGAGCAGTACTGCACTTTTAGTTGCACCAGGAAATCTTCCAAGACATCTGGCTTGCTTCACCCTTGGGCATCGTATCAACTAGTAGCTTCCACCGGCTCAATACTCCATACTTTAACAGGGGAACCGCAAGAGTGGTCTTTTGACTGTTGCTACAGTCACAACTCTCAAACATTGTCTCCATCTCGGAGATCCAGTCCATAACTTCCACCGTTTTTGGGCTTCCAGAAAGACACGGTGGTTTGGATGCCATGAAATCCTTGTATTTGCATCTCGTCCGTCATATCCTCCATCTTGGTTATTCCTTCTAACCATTGGCAGTTCAGCTTGACCAACGGTCCTACTGTAGTTCCCTTCTTCCGATTGTCCGTCATTTAGTTTGGGATATTCAACAGGCATCGTAGGTTCTTCCTGATTTCGTTGAAGTAACCTCCTTGTTTCCTCCATTTGACGTTCCAACATCATCTGGATCATTGCTTGTACTCCTGCCATCGTGATTGGCTCATGTGCAGCTGCTATTACCGGTACTTGCTCAATCACTTGGGTTGAGGCTGTTGATTCCTGTTTCCATTCATGTTTCCAACTCCGCTTCGGGTTCTTGGCATTTCGATCTATACACCAAATCAGATGTTCGGTGTGTAACGACGAAAATTAAGATAGGAAAGATTTTATTTACGATAAATATATAAATATCCTTATCACTCCGAAAAGTTACATGCCATTTCTAATACCGTAGTTAAATGTTTATGTAACACCCGGACTTTCAGGTATATTGTTTAATTATTTAATTATTTAGAGGACTATTGAGCTACTCGACAAGTCGGTGCTTCAACTCGTCGAGTAGAGTCGTGATGTGCCATGTGGGATTAATGACCTACTCGACGAGTCCAAGAGCCGACTCTCCGAGTAGGCGCTATGAAGAGAAACCCTAAGTCCCCGGGTTTGGAGCCTATTTAAAGGCACTTATAGCCTCATTTACGGCTATACTTCCCTGAGAGTAACCCTAATTGGCATGTGTGCTTAGAGAGGGAGTTTTGTGCAAACTTTGAGCATTTGGTGCATCTTTTGAAGTGAAGAGAGGGACTCCAAGCTAAGACACGAGAAGGAGCTGCTAGATCTATGGCTATTTCATCTCAGAGCTTCTAGGAAAGGTATAAAGCTTGCACCTTTCTCATTGTTTAAGTAGATCTCATGATTTTTGGAGTTTAGGGCTTTTTCAATCTAATATATGGATCTACAGCGTTGTGAGTTCATGTTGGGTTTTGAACTTCAGATTTGGACCATGTGAGGTCCCTAGAGTCCAAAAGCTTCTGCTTTATTCAGCCATTATGATGATCTTGAGTGAAAACCCTTTTTCAAGGTGTGTTTTGGCATTTCTAGCCCTAAGTGCCATGCATGGACGTAAAGTCTGTAACTTTACGTGATAATTGAGCCTTGAGAGTGTAAATCTAGAGTTTGGGAAGGTTTTCTGCCTTGAAATCGTCTGAATGAGAAAAGAGTCTGAATGGACTCGCCGAGTCGAGGAACCGACTCGACGAGTTGGTTAGGGTTTGTCCCGATGATATGGCTATGTTGTTAATCGGCGAGTTAGGGGTTAACTCGAAGAGCTGGATCCTCACAAAGACTTCTGCGGAACGACTGGACTCGACGAGTCACATGAGTGCACTCGGCGAGTCATGTCAAACTGGGACTGTTGAATCGAGTTGACTTCTGTTGACTTTAGGGTTTGGTCAACGTAAGTAATGAGGACCATGGAGGGGTAAAATGGTCTTTTACTTGCTAGCTTACTAGGTGATTGAGTATGAGTGGAGTATTGATTAGAGATATGTATCTAATGTGTTAGGCGGAGGCTAGTTCGAGATTCCAGAGTACGAGACTTTTACTTGCTAGCTTACTAGGTGATTCTTCACACTATACTTACCTTGAGTGGTAACATATGTATGACCAGAGGGTCTTATGTGCATATATTGTGTATTGAGATATCCTGCTATTTGTTTTGTGATATGTATGATGTGTATTATATCGAGTTGCAGAGTTGAGGGACCGCAGGGTCCATCTGAGTTGTGGGGCCAGAGGTCCCACTGAGACACATTTGACCAGAGAGTCTTTTCTGAGTATAGCCATGAGAGGCCATTGAGATATGAGTGGTATTTGGGGAACTCACTAAGCTTTATGCTTACCGTGTTATGTGTTATGTGTTTCAGGTACTTCTCAGGATCACGGGAAGGCGCCGGCGTGATTGTACACACTTGTTCATGATTATGTGGAGGATTCTAGGATTTGAATTTTGTTGGGAATTTATGTTGACATTTGAAACACTTATGGTTTTATGAAATATAATATATGAGTTTTATGTGTTTTAGAATGAAAAATTTGGTTTGAAAATTTACGATGTTACAAGTTGGTATCAGAGCCTTGATTTGAAGGATTCGGATGCACCTACGGGTATGTCTGGACTCAAATTGGGGATTTGAGAAATTTTTTCAAAAGAAATGAATTTTTCTAAAAAGAGAAAGAGTTTTAAGAGAAATCGAGATGGAGCAGTGTGTACAATCAGCTAGAGCCCGAACGGTGATTTCCCAAAATACCCTTACTTAGTGTGTTATGAGATAACTATGAAATGGTAGTGATGCATGCTAGAGAATGAGCTAGGTATTTCATATCTTAGCGCTAGGGTTGCCTTATTTGTGATGCCTTAGCTTAGGAGTTGTTGTTATCTGTTATGTGTTTTGAGTATGTGCTAATGAGAATAGTGAGCAGGAGCACTTAGAGAGAGAATTATGAGACGAGAGTAGTCTGATATTCGAGAGATAGAGTACTTGGGAATTAGAATCCTAGGAGGATGACTTGGAGTGACTACAGGCCGGGTGTGGAAGGTAGTATTGGGCCCGTACTACTGAAAACCCCAGATTTGTATGCAACCCAAGTAAGAATCCTTAGGAAGCTAAGGAGCAAGTGTAGGGATGGGTGATCGAGTGTGAGTATGCTCGAGCGAGTCCCTAATGATTTTGTGTTGTGTTTCAGAGGCATCATGGTGGGTACACGCTACAACCCTGGTGGCAGTGGGACTAGTGATGATGAGATTCGGAGGATGATTCATGTGGAGGTGGCCGTCGCCATCCGAGTAGAGATTCCTGAGTTGTTTGGGTCCATCAAGACCACCCTGATTGATACATTTGATGAGCGATGCGCTGCTGTCACTTAGGCTGCTGCTGCTTCCGCCACTGCAACTGTCGTCGCTGCTAGGCCACAGGGAAGTGACTCGTTGTTGTTCTGGGAGTTCAGCAACACAAAGCCACCAGAGTTTGATGGGACACATGATCCAATTGCTGCGATGAGATGGATCTCTAATATTGAGGGGTGTTTTTACACATGTTCATGCCCAGATCACTTGAGAGTTCGGTTTGTGTTGAACCAGCTTCGCTTGGGGGCGAAGGACTGGTGGAAGTTTGTGACAGCCAGCTTTACTTCTGCAGATTATGCTGCAGTGACATGGGAGAGGTTTGTTCAGTTGTTCCGAGATGAGTATGTTCCCCTGGTGGAGAGGGAACGTTTAGCACATGAGTTTCTGTCTCTCAAGCAGAAGACAGCTTCAGTGACTGAGATTTCGAGGATGTTTCACGAGAGGGTGATGTTTTGCCCTACGCACATGTCCACTAAGCAGGAACGTGTGAGCCGATATTTGAGCATACTGAGGAGGGATATACGAGAGTTCATGGCGAACTCGTCGTACAAGACATTGACCAAGCTTCAGGCCAATACCAGGAGGAGGGAGATTGAGCTTGACCTGCAGACCAGGGAGGAGGAGGAGTCCCGGGGTAGGGACCGGAGACTAGTACAGTCGCAGCTGGCGACGAAGCGGGATAAGCCCGCTGATACCAGAGCTAGGGGCCAGAAGGGCCGCACTTGTGGCAAGTGCGGTAAGAGCCATGAAGGTTCTGTCGTATGGAGATTTGCTACAAATGTGGCAAGGAGGGGCACATGGCGAAGGATTTCCCCAAGGGGTTCTCGGTTTGCTTCCGTTGCAACCAGACCGGCCACCGGAAGTCCGAGTGCCCTCAGCTCGTGCAGGGGTCAGCACAGGGATCTGTATCTGCTTCTTTGCATGCTACTGAGAGTCGGCCAGCGAAGGCCGAGACATCGAGGGTTCGTGGGAGAGCCTTTCAGCTGACAGCGGAGGAGGTCCGCATAACACCTGACATCGTGGCCGGTATGTATTCTTATTATTATTCTTTTGAGGTATTTTGTGCTTATATTGTGTTGTGTATAGGTACTTTTCTTGTGAGTTCTGTACCTGCCTTGGTGTTATTTGACTCGGGTGACAGTCAATCTTTTGTGTCCGTAGCTTTTAGTCGTCACATCGGTATCCGACGTGAGGCATTGAGTCGGCCTCTGAGGGTTTCTATAGCCGAGGAGCATGCGGCTTTTGCCATTGTCGTGATCCGTGAGTGTACCCTAGAAATTTTTGGTGTGAAATTTCTGATAGACCTAGTGCCGATCGCTATGGGTGATGTATGTGTCATAGTGGGCAGGGACTGGTTGAGTCGATTTGGAGCTGTGATAGACTGCGAGCGTCAGTTAGTGACTATACGTGACCCTAGTGGAGGAGTACTCACGGTATACGGCGAGGGTACTAGATCTGGATCAGCTTTCTGATCTGCTGCCAGAGCGAGACAAAGTTTACAGCAGGGTTGTATGGTTTTTCTGGCGTACGTGATGGATACACGGGTTGCTGCAGGGAGACCGAGTTCTATCTCCGAGCTTCCGATAGTGTGCGAGTTTCCAGATGTTTTCTCCGAGGAGTTGTTGGGTGTGCCTCCCGAGAGGCAGGTGGAGTTCCCGATTGATTTAACTCTGGGTGTGGCGCCTATTGCCAAGGCACCCTATCGCCTTTCGCCGCCAGAGATGCTGGAGTTATCCTCACAGTTCCAGGAGCTACTGGGGAAAGGGTTCATCAGACCGAGTAGCTCACCGTGGGGAGCTCAGATCCTTTTTTTCAAGAAAAATGATGGTTCACACCGGATGTGCATTGATTACCAGGAGTTGAACAAGTTGACGGTCAAAAACCGTTATCCACTTCCGAGGATCGACGATTTGTTCGATCAGTTCTAGGGGGCATCTTGGTTCTCCAATATTGATTTGAGATCTGGGTATCATCAGATGAGGGTTTGCGAGGTGGATATTCCGAACACAGCTTTTAGGACTCGTTATGGGAACTACGAGTTTGTGGTGATGCCTTTCGGTCTCACCAACGCACCGGCGGCATTCATGGACCTCATGAACCGGGTGTGCAAGCACATGTTGGATCAATCGGTGATCGTGTTCGTCGACGATATTCCTGTGTACTCAAGGTCCAAGGAGCAGCACGAGGAGCATCTTAGAGAGGTTTTGGGAGTTTTGAGGTCCGAGAGGCTATATGCAAAATTCTCCAAGTGTGATTTCTGGTTACGAGAGGTCCAGTTCCTGGGACATCTCATTAATCAGAGTGGGATATTGGTCTATTCGGCCACGATTGAGGCGATTATGCGATGGGAGGTGCCGAGATCCCCATCCGAGATCAGGCGTTTTCTTGGATTGGTCGGCTACTATCAGAGATTCATCAGAGATTTCTCCAAGATTGTCTTTCCTCTCACCAAGTTGACCCGGAAGGGTATTACTTTTGTTAGGGGGCCTGAGCAGCGGGCATCATTCGAGACACTTCCCCAGAAATTGTGCGAAGCTCCGGTTCTAGCCCTTCCGGAGGGAGTGGAGGACTTTGTAGTCTATTGCGATGCGTCTATCTCAGGGATGGGTGTAGTGTTGATGCAGAGGGGCCATATGATAGCATATGCGTCGAGGCAGCTGAAGCCTCATGAGGCGAGGCATCCCACCCATGATTTGGAGTTAGGGGCGGCGGTGTTCGCCCTCAAGATTTGGCGTCACTGTCTCTATGGCGTTCGGTGTACTATATACACGGACCACAAGAGCCTGAAGTATCTCATGGATCAGCCCAACCTGAATATGAGACAGAGGAGGTGGTTGGATGTGGTGAAAGACTATGACTGTGAGATCCTGTATCATCCGGGCAAGGCTAATGTGGTATCCGACGCCCTGAGCTGTAGAGCCGAGAGTGCTCCGATCCGAGATGTGTGTATGAGGATGACGGTGATAACTCCAGTATTAGATACCATTCGTAATGCCCAGGTGGAGGCCGTGAGACCGGAGGACAGTAAGAAGGAGCGGGTGATTGGGCAGGTGTCTCAGTTTGTGACAGACAGTCTTGGGCTTATCACCTTCCGAGGGTGGATTTGGGTTCCCTATATTGGTGGAGCTCGCTGTATCCTGATGGAGGAGGCGCATAGATTGAGATTCTCGATCCATCCAGGAGCCACTAAGATGTACTTGGACTTGAAGGGAGATTTTTGGTGGCCCTGTATGAAGAGGGACGTGGCTTGGGTAGTCGAGAGGTGCTTGACCTATCGTCGGATTAAGGCCGAGCACCAGTGTCCTCATGGAATGTTGCAGCCATTGGAGGTTCCCCACTGGAAGTGGGAACATATTTCCATGTATTTTATCACCAAATTTCCAAGGACCGCGCGAGGTGTTGACGCGATTTGGGTGATTGTGGACTGGTTGACGAAGAGCGCTCACTTCCTTGCTATTAGTGAGAGTTCTTCTGCAGAAAGACTGGCCGAGATGTTGGATTAGTGTCTAAGTCCATAACTGTAATTGGTATGTACTTGACCCGATTGGCATAGTCCATTTAGGTTGCATGGCATCGGAACAATTTGGTTAGACTTTTGTGAGAAAAGGATATTTATGATTTGTTAATACATTATAAGTTCTAATATATTAATATGAAATCATATTATTTAATTAGTATTGATCAAGAATTAATTTGGAATTAATATTGTGATCAAAAGGAGACTAATTAAATATATGGGGATTGATTGTGTAAATCATTCATTCTTATATATGTGGGCTTATGATTCATAGTTCTTCATGTTTGGCTAAACCCATGGAGTAACCCATGGATACTCCATGGAGGTTTTAACCCATGGAGCATGAAGAATATGGAAAGACATGGGTTACATGGAGTAACCCTTATAGCCACAATATATAAGGACCCCATGGCTCAAGAAATTGGCACTAGTGTGTGTACACATGAGGGCTAGCCGATTTGAGCATAGGTACCTTTTCTCTCAAGTTAATCCAATATGTTGGTGATGTTGTGTGAACCATTTGAGGTGTCACACTTGAGGCACTAGGCTCTTAAGCTCCATGGAATCAAGCTACATGAAAAGGTATGTCTTCTAACTTGTTTATATTACCCAAGTATCAATGATTGTATGCTAGTTAGGGTAATACCTTGGAAAGTTCAAGTTTGCATGTATAATAGAGAAAACATTGATCCAAGGTATTTAGGGTTGCATGTACACCATAGGTGTGTTAGAATGCTCAAAACCTTGCACGAGATATATGTAAGAGAGGTGGTAGCTCGGCATGGAGTGCTGACAACGATAGTGTCAGAACGGGATGTGTGTTTTACTTCCAAGTTCTGGAAGAAGTTTCATGAGGAGTTGGGTACGCGATTGCACTTCAGTATAGCCTACCACCCTCAGACAGACGGGTAGAGTGAGAAGACGATTCAGACGCTCGAGGACATACTTCGAGCATGTGTATTGGACTTCGGTGGAAGTTGGGACACATATATGCCCTTGGCTGAGTTTTCTTACAACAACAGCCACCATTCCAGTATTGGTATGCCTCCTTTTGAGCTTCTTTATGGGAGGAGGTGTCGGACTCCTATCTGTTGGGGAGAGGTGGGGCAGCGAGTGATGGGTAGCACTGAGATAGTGCTCAAGACGACTGAGCAGATTCAGTAGGTCAGACAGAGGTTACTGACGGCCCAGAGTCACCAGAAGAGTTACGCAGACAGGCGATGATCCGAGCTTGAGTTTCAGGTTGGAGATTTTTTCCTCTTGAGGGTATCCCCGTGGAAAGGGGTGATCCTATTCAGGAAGAGGGGCAAGTTAGGGCCCTGATACATCGGCCCTTTCAGGTTGACTGCCAGAGTGGGTAAGGTAGCGTACTGTTTGGGGCTACTTACGGAGTTGAGCCAGATTCATAACACCTTCCATGTGTCTCAGCTGAGGAATTGTGTAGCCGATGAGACGAAAGTAGTGCCATTAGAGGACATTCAGGTGGACGCGAGCCTGAATTACATTGAGAGGCAGATTGCGATCATGGATAGAAAGGTGAAGGTTCTGAGGAACAAAGAGGTACCCCTAGTTCAGGTCCAGTGGCAACATCGGAGAGGGTCCGAGTTGACTTGGGAGCCCGAGTCCGAGATGCGAGAGCAGCATCCAGAATTATTTATAGATCATGACTTCAAGGGCAAAGTCTGATTCTAGTGGGGGAGAATTGTAACACCCGGACTTTGGTATATTGTTTAATTATTTAATTATTTTGAGGACTATTGAGCTACTCGACAAGTCGGTGCTTCAACTCGTCGAGTAGAGTCGCGATGTGCCACGTGGGATTAATGACCTACTCGACAAGTCCAAGAGCCGACTCGCCGAGTAGGCGCTGTGAAGAGAAACCCTAAATCCCCGAGTTTGGAGCCTATTTAAAGGCACTTATAGCCCCATTTGCGGCTATAATTCCCTGAGAGTAACCATAATTGGCCTGTGTGCTTAGAGAGGGAGTTCTGTGCTAACATTGAGCATTTGTTCATCTTTTGAAGTGAAGAGAGGGACTCCAAGCCAAGACACGAGAATGAGCTGCTAGATCTGTGGCTATTTCATCTCAGAGCTTCTAGGAAAGGTATAAAGCTTGCACCTTTCTCATTGTTTAAGTAGATCTCATGATTTTGGGAGTTTAGGGCTTTTTTATCTAATATATGGATCTAGAGCGTTATGAGTTCATGTTGGGGTTTGAACTTCAGATTTGGACCATGTGAGGTCCGTAGAGTCCAAAAGATTCTGCTTTATTCATCCATTATGATGATCTTGAGTGAAAACCCCTTTTCAAGGTGTGTTTTGGCATTTCTGGTCCTAAGTGCCATGTATGGACGTAAAGTCTGTAACTTTACATGATAATTGAGCCTTGAGAGTGTATATCTAGAGTTTGGGAAGGTTTTCTGCCTTGAAATCGTCTGAATGAGAAAAGAGTCTTAATGGACACGCCGAGTCGAGGAACCGATTCGACGAGTCGGTTAGGGTTTGTCCCGATGAGCTAGCTATGCGGCTACTCGGCGAGTTAGGGGTTAACTCGACGATCTGGATCCTCACAAAGACTTCTGAGGAAGGACTGGACTCGACGAGTCACATGAGTGCACTTGGCGAGTCAGGTCAAACTGGGACTGTTGACTCGAGTTGACTTCTATTGACTTTAGGGTTTTGTCAACGTAAGTAATGAGGACCATGGAGGGGTAAAATGGTCTTTTACCCATTCCAAGAGTTAGAGAGAATGAGAGAACAACCTTTGGTGTAATTGAGTATGATTGGAGTATTAATTAGAGATATGTATCTAATATGTTAGGCGGAGGCCAGTTCGAGATTCCCGAGTACGAGACTTTTACTTGCTAGCTTACGAGGTGAGTCTTCTCACTATACTTACCTTGAGTGGTAACCTCTGTGTGACCAGAGGGTCTTATGTGCATATATTGTGTATTGAGATATCCTGCTATTTGTTTTGTGATATGTATGTTGTGTATTATATCGAGTTGTTGAGTTGAGGGACCGGAGGGTCCATCTGAGTTGTGGGGCTAGAGGGTCCCTCTGAGACACATTTGAGCAGAGGGTCTTATCTGAGTATATCCATGAGAGGCCGTTGAGATATGAGTGGTATTTGGGGAACTCACTAAGCTTTATTCTTACCGTGTTATGTTTTATGTCCTTCAGGTACTTCTCAGGATCACGGGAAGGCGCCGGCGTGATTGTACACACTTGTTCATGATTATGTGGAGGATTCTGGGATTTGACTTTTGTTGGGAATTTATGTTGACATTTGAAACACTTATGGTTTTATGAAATATAATATATGAGTTTTATGTGTTTTATAATGAAAAATTTGGTTTGAAAATTTACGATGTTAAAGTTTAGAAATCTGAACACATAAAATATCCAGATTCGGTCGGCAATAGACCATAGGTCCGATCAAATAATAGCACAGAAGGCATCTTTATAGCTATAACATAAATCATTTAGCATATAAAAGCATTTTAGGCATTTTTCCTAAAATAAGCTAGTGCTCGTGTCTATTCAGGCATACATCCTAAATAGAGCAGACACTCATCTCACAATCATCGCTTAGCATTCTAAGTTCAAGTCTAGAAATTTCCTAACTAATGCTCTGATACCAAGTGTGATACCCCAAATTCACGGTCATTTTAAAAATTTTATTTATGCTTATTTTAAAATCGGAGTATCCTTTTTAAAGAACAATGTTGCGGAATTTTGTTTCCAGAAAACATGATAAATGTTTTATCAAAGCATTTTTGAAGAATGTATTTGGTTATATTAAAGCATTGGGATGTCATCGTCAATACAGAAACATAAGCATAAACAGACCTTGCATTCTTTTACACTAGTGATTTACATTCTTTTACACTAGTGATTTACATCTCCTTTAATCTCTCAGTGTAATGTAGCTTCATATCGACACCTATGATACAAATAAACTGAGTGGGTCAGGTTGGGAAACCTGGTGAGTACATAGGGTTTTCAACCCACAATAATAAAGTTACTATGTTTAATCATCAAACAATAAACCCAATTACCCATCCCCATTATCTTCTTTATTCTTAAGTATCTTCCCTAAGAATCATCTATTCATCATTATTTATTCCTATGGAATGTCCTAAGGAATAGGTACAAAGTCCAACGTCGCCAGGGTTTATATAACAGGCACTAAGTCCATAGTTGTCAGGGTTCATCTAACAGGCGCTAAGTCCATAGCTGCCAGAGTTTATCTCATTTATTGACAGTATTATTTTAGGGAGTCCACCCGCAATACATGTCAATGGGTTTTTAGAGTACACCGGGTGAACACATCGTTCACAACACCTACAGGTTGCGAGACTGCTAGTGTTCCACTGGACTATCTAGAATAGGATGTGGTTGTCATCTATACTCTGCTAGATGACAGGGCCATCGCTTGGGTCATCGCTTCTCAATATCTTTTACCACTCATATATCATCGCTCATCATTCATCTCATTTTTCATCGATCATCATTCACCTCATCTTTAATCTACCCATCATAATTATAGGTATAAAATACATATATACAGTTTAAAATAATTAAAACATGTATATTTTGTTCATCCAGCATAAATATTAAGTACACAGATAATATGCACACATAGCACGTAATCTATATTACATACTTCATATCTATGTGTAAGATGAAAGTAACTATGCACTCACTTGTTAAAGTGATGACTCCAAACTCGGACAGCGCTCCGCTTCTTAACAATATAATTTCCTTCGAAGAAACCTAGTATAATTACCACTAAATTTTAGTCCTTTATTGATCGTGACTCATTATTAGTCTTAGTATTATCATTTATATAAGCGTTAAACAATACTTCTCAACCACTATGTACAGACAGGGGCCATACATGAAACACCGGAGGGCAGGACCATTTTGGCATTAAAGCACTTCTGAAATCTAACACCCCAGGCGGCCCTTCAAACCAGATTCCTCATACCGCGAGTAGTTAAAAAGATATTATAACGACACTTATATAAGTCATAATACTTGCCCATATATTTATTATAAGTTCATAATAACGATACTAAGTTTAAACATAAGCTATGCTTGAAGTAGGGTAAGCATAACTTACTTACAAGGGGGTTTTAGCTAGGAGTCGGGCTCTGTAGGGGCAGAACTTTGTCTCTGAATCTTTCTAAGAAAGATTATTGCAGCGCTTCAGTGCTCACCTTACTATACTAAAATACAGAAAGAGAAGTCGAATCATGAGGGACCGAAATACTCGGGGGATAAGAAGAGAAAGACTCTTGAATCAATAGAATGGTGCAAGAAATATGAGAGCCTAGAGGCTCTTATTTATAGTAAATTTATTTTCAAAAACTACCCTCTATAGTTACGTAATGACCTTATAGTTATATAAACGAATAAACACCCTTTATAATACTATTTTAAATATATTTAACGATATTTGTACTAAACTAATGTCGAAAGTTCTCAACACTAGTCTTATAACGACCGCATCATCGATACCTTTCTAATGATATATACATAGGAACTCTGTTCTTGATGTTCTTTAACGACCGCATCATCCACACGTAGCTATCGACGAGATCTACAACTTTCGTTTAGACTCCGTCGGATAATTTTCACTTTATTTTTCGTCCATATTTTTATAAAATTAAATGATTTTGCTAAAATCATAACTCTCTCGTACGGACTCCGTTTTTAGCATTCTTTTTCTCAAAATTCATATTTTAAGGAGTACTACGATTTTTTTTTGGTGGCATTAGCTAAAAGTAAACCACTCTCTTCGTAGCTTTTTACATCACACATTCCTTGTGCGCGGCTGACTTTTATATCTTATAAAAATCATATCTAAATCATACCGATTCAGATTTCGAAGAAATTTATACTTTCGGGATCGGGAAGACATGTACTTTCTAAATATATAATAATATGTATATGTTTTGGCGCACTTATTTTTACGATTTACTGACGATTCGACTGAGTTTTCCTATTATATTATATTATAATAATCATGAAACATATAGTATTGAAATAATTCTTCTTTATTAGATCAAATAGGTTACAATTGTTGACCCTAAATATTACTTTGGTTAAGATTATTTATCCTAGATAATCTTTTATAAAAAAATCATTTTTAATGTTTATTATATCTTAGTTGACTAGCCCGAATCTGCGAGTGTTACAATATATTTATTAATAATCAAATTATACTAATAAGTAATCAGTTGATGGTAACTTGCTACAAGATATTACCCTATAGGATCATATGTTACTAGCAAAATCATTCTATAATGACTCTTGGGCATACTAGATCTTTCAATGGATACCCGGAAGAAGGGTAAGGCGACTATGGATGGTGTGCTGGTTGTTCGGGAATATCCGAATATGTTCTTGGATGACTTGCCTGGAGTGCCTCCGGAGAGGCAAGTGGAGTTTCGGATTGACCTAGTTAACCGGTGCGGCTCCAATAGCCAAAGCACCTCCAGAGATACATGATTTGTCTACACAGCTGCATGAGCTGTTAGACAAAGGTTTCATTCAGCCAAGTAGTTCGCCACGGGGAGCATCGATCCTGTTTGTGAAGAAGAAGGATGGGTCACATCGAATGTGTATCTACTACCGGGATCTGAATAAGATAACGGTGAAGAACAGTTATCCACTCCTGGGGATTGACGATTTGTTTGACCAGCTTCAGGGTACAACTTGGTTTTCCAAGATCGATCTATGTTCGTGTTATCATCAGATGAGGATCAGAGAGGAGGATATGTTGAAGATAGCTTTCCGAACACGATATGGTCATTATGAGTTCGTGGTGATGCCTTTCGGGCTCACCAAAGCTCCAGCTGTAATCATGGACCTCATGAATCGCGTATGCAGGCCTATGTTGGATCGGTATGTGATTGTGTTTATTGATGACATACTGGTCTATTCCATGACCCAGGAACTCCATGAGGAGCATTTGAGGGAGGTATTAGAGACTCTGAGGAGGGAGAGATTGTATGTGAAGTTCTCCAAGTGCGAGTTCTAATTGCGCGAGGTAAAGTTTATGAGGCATCTTGTCAACCAGAACGGTATTCTGGTGGACCCAGCGAAGGTCGAGGCGGTGATGAAGTGGGAGGTTCCGAGGTATCCATATGAGATTCGGTGTTTCCTTGGATTGGCAGGCTAATATCGGAGATTCATTCAAGATTTCTGCAAGATAGCAGTTCCTCTGACTCAACTGACGAAGAAGATTGTCTCATTTTGTTGGGGGCCTGAGAAGCAGGAAGCGATTATGCGACACTCCGATTCTGACCCTGCATGAGGGTGTTGAGGATTTTGGGGTTTATTGTGATGTGTTGATCATTGGTTTAGGAGCATTGTTGATGCAGTGGGGTCTTTTTATTGCTTACACTTCGAGGTAGTTGAAGCCTCATGAGGAGAACTATCCTACGTATGATTTGGAGCTGGAGGCGGTGGTGTTTGTCCTCAAGATTCTGCAATATTACCTCTATGGGGTTCGATGTACTATCTACATGGATCTAAAGAGCTTGAGTTAATTGATGGACCAGTCGAATCTGAGCATGAGGTAGCATAGGTGGTTGGATGTGGTGAAGGATTATGGTTGTAAGATCCTTTATCATCCGGGGAAGGCCAACATGGTGACCGATGCTCTCAGCCGCAAGGCGGTCGCGGCTCCGATCAGGAATATGTGTTTCAGGATGACGGTGATCACTCTACTCTTGGATCAGATCCGAGAGACTCGGATTGAGGCTATGAAGAAAGAGCACCGAAAGAGTGAGCGCATTGTGAGTCAGGTGGCTTCCTTCAATTATGATAGTTGGGGGTTATTGACCCTTCATCATAGGGTTTGGGTACCATATTGGGGTGGTGCACGAAAGGTTTTGATGGAAGAGGCGCACAAGTCGAGATTCTTTATTCATCACGGAGCGAAACAGATGTATAGAGACCTCCGTCCCGATTATTGGTGGCCATGTATGAAGCAGGGTGTGGCATGGTATTTGGAGAGGTGTTTGAAGTGTAGGAAAGTCATGGCCATCAGCGACCTCACGTCATGATGTAGCCGTTATACATTCTCGTTTGGAAATGGGAAGAAATTACCATGGATTTCATCATAGAGTTGCCAAGGACAGCGGGCAGAGTGGACTCGATATGGGTCGTCGTGCATCGATTGACCAAGATCTCACATTTCATTTCGATTTGGAAGAGTATCTATGCGGAGAAGTTGGCCGACATCGACATCAGGGAGGTTGTGGCATGGCATGGGCTGCCGGTTTTAGTGGTTTCAGAAAGTGATTTCCTGTTTACTTCTAGATTCTGGAAGAATTTCCACGAGGAGTTGCGTACTCGTTTGCAGTTCATCATGACTTTTCACCCGCAGACGGATGGTCAGAGTAAGCGAACCATCCATACATTGGAGCGTATTCCGCGGGCATGCATTCTCGATTTTGGTGGCATTTGGGATACATATCTTTCGTTAGCGGAATTTTCGTATAACAACAGTTATCATGCCAACATAAATCAACCTCCTTTTTAGAAGCTCTATGGGAAGAAGTGTAGGACCCTGATTTGTTGGAGTGAGGTCGGTCAACGGGTCATGGGGAGTACCGAGGTGGTACTTAAGCCGACCGAGATGATTCAACAGGTTCGGGGCAGACTTTAGACAACACATAGTCAGCAGAAGAGCTACGCAAATAGATGTCGGTCAGACTTTGAGTTCCAGGTCAGGGATATGGTACTCCTGAAGGTGTCACATTGGAAAGGTGTCATCTGATTCATGAAGCGGGGCAGGCTAGGACCTAGATATATTGGTCATTTTAGATTTTTAGCCCGATTGGGCAGGGTGGCGTATCGTTTGGGTCTTCCAGAGGAGCTCAGTCAGATTCATAGTACTTTTCATATCTCTTAGTTGCAAAAGTGTTTGGTTGATGATTCCACAGTAATTCCATTAGAGGATATTCAAGTGGATTGTTGCCTAAACTACATTGAGAGATCGGTGGAGATCCTTGACCGCAAGACGAAAACCTTGAGGAACAAGGTTCTGGGATTGGTGAAGGTGCAGTGACAACATCGTAAGGGTTCTGAGTGGACTTGGGAGCCTGAGGAAGAGATGAGGGAGCATTACCCAAAGTTATTTGCGGAAGCAAACTTCGAGGATGAAGACTGATTCAAGTGGGGGGGGGGGGAATTTTAACACCCGTCATGGAAGGTTAATCTCTTTGCTAGGTACGCGTACTCATGCTAGTGGCAAACCCTAATTTTTAGGGTTTGCACCCTATTTAAGCTCATTAAGTCCCTCAACTCCATCACCTTATCAGCCTCCTTTGCCTTTTGAGCCATATATCGAAACCCTAATCCATTTTCCCTAAATTTTGAGCTTGTGTGTGTTTTCGGTGTGTGTGGTGCTCAGTGAAGAAGAAGAAGAAGATTTGTGAAGAAGCATTGGACCAGAAAGAGCTTGTAGATCCAGAAGTTTCTCATCACTTCTAGCCTATTGGAGGTAAAAAGCTCCTACCTTGATGACTCCATGTGTTAGTTTCTATAGTTTAGGGCTTATTACATCATAAAATGGTCCTTAAGGTGTTTCTTGAGAGTTGGAGTTACTCCATAAGGATATAATGTTAGATCCTAGAGTTTTGTCATCGCTCGATCACTTCCTTTTCCACTAAGTGATTGCTTAGGGACCCCCTGTCATGTATTGGCTCTCTCTCTTTCCGCTGATAGAGGAGTTAGCTAGTTTGCATTCCTCTATCTTCATCTCTAATACTAATAGGCGACAATCACCAACTTCATCACTGCCTTCTTGTGTCCCTTGAGCAGAAAAATGGAGTCTTGAGGGATTAAGTTCAACCATGCAAGGGTTGAAGGTTGATTCATGATGATATTGTGATTAAGTCCATAATTTGACCCCATTAAGACATGCAAAAGCATAAAGTTTGCAACTTTATGGCTTAATTGAATAAGCTTAGATCTAAAATTTCACATTGGGTTTTAACTGATTAAGACCTTAGAAGGAGGTTTTGGCCTGCTGCAGTGTACGTCGGGTATACCTAGGGCTACGTTGCACGTATGCGTCTGAGGTCCCGACTATGTGGGGATCGTGAGTACACCGGGCGTACTGATTGGTATGTTGATCGTACTTTCCACAGTGGACTTTGGGCTTTATTTCGAGCCATTTTTGGGACTTAGGAACTTTGGGCCCTTGTTGGGCCATAAACTTTTTTGTGACGGGCCTTTAGGCTTAGGCCTATTTTATACATAGATAACTTTTGGGCTTCGTGGCTAGTAGCATTTGGGCCTTGATGGGTTAGGCCCAATAAGGCAAGGAATAAGTAACTTTTTCCCTTAAGGCCAGGATTTAGGGTTTGGACTTGCGGGTTAGATTATTGATCTAATTTCTAATTACGGTTTCTTTACTTGTGATTTAGTGGGGATTTTCCGATTCAGCAGCCCGATCATTTGTTTGATTGTCAGCAGACTGAGGTGAGTTTGCTCACTATAATGTAGGACACTAGGATATGTTATGTGCTAGTAGTCTTTGTGACTCCTGTTGTATGTGTTATATGTATGTGTGCCTGTTTGCTATCTGTATGTGGGGTGAAATAGACCCAGTACAGCCTTGGGCCAACACATGAGTTGAAAATAGACTTGAGGGTGAAATAGACCTGGTACAGCCTTGAGTTGGCATATACGTATGGTATGCGGTATTTTAGGGAATTCACTAAGCTTCGTGCTTACAGTTTTCAGTTTATGTTTCAGGTGCTTCCGGGTCGAAGGGGAAGAGCTCGGGATGATCACATCGCACACACCATGTCGTTGTGTATTTTGTTGACTTGACGTATTTGGATGATTATTAACATACTCTGATATTCTTTTATGGTTTTATGAAAACGTTTTGGATGATGGTTTTATTATTATAAATATGAAATTTTTGGTCTTAAATTTTGGGATGTTAGAGATCATGGGACATTTAGTTTATGGGATGATAGACTGTGCCACCCAAGATTAACAATGATGTGAAGTATAATAGAGGATATACATGGACATCTAATGAAGGACCAGAAGTTCCGTCAATCGAGTAACATAAGACCATGTAAATCTTGTTCCCTTAGAATGTTCTTTAAAAACATTCTCCAATGAAAGTGGAAAGGGAATCACCTAAGCCTCTTGAAAGAATTCAAGGTGATATATATGGACCAATTCATCCACCATCTGGACCATTTAGATACTTTATGGTCCTAATAGATGCATCTGACAAATGGTCTCATGTTTTCCTTTTATCAACTTGTAATATTGCATTTACTAAGTTTCTTTCTAAAATTATTAAATTAAGGGAATGTTTTCTTGATTATACTATCAAAAGAGTGAGACTTCATAATGTTGGTGAATTTACTTCACAAACATTTAATGACTATTGTATATGTGTAGGAATTATTGTTGAGCATTCAAATGCTCACGTAGACACACAAAATGCTTTAGCTAAATCACTAATTAAACATCCCCAGCTAATAGCTAGACTTATGATAATGCGAACTAAACTTCATTCTTTAGTTTGGGGTCATGCAATCATGAATTATGGATCACTCATACACATGAGACCAAGTTAATATCATGTATATTCTGTAACATCCCTAAATCAGGTATACCTCATCAACCCTTTTTCTTTTGGTAATTGTCAAGTTTGGCTCTTTATTAGAGAAAAGGTGGTAAGTGAGTATGCGGGGCGTACGTGTGTGTATGCTCAGCGTACTCATATGCGTGTTTTTGACGCGGAAGCCACCTACTTTGCTTGACGTACCAGAGGGAAGGCTGGGCGTACTAGGCCCATGGTGAAAACCCTAATTAAGGGTGTGTCCCTATATAAAGAACATGATGGCTGCATTTATGGCCATTTAGTTAGTTGTGTTAGTGATGGGGTAGATTTTGGGATAAGTGTTGTTGATGGGGTATATTCTGGAGTAGGTGTTAGGATAGATGTATATGTTGAGGATGTGGTTGTTCCTTTACTTAAGGAGGGTGTGGTAGTTACTGTAGTTGTGGAGGATGGTAGTGTAGATGCAGGTTTTGAGGTTGTGGTAGTAGATATAGGTGTTGATGATGTGGTAGTGGGTGTCGGTGTTGAGGATGGTTTAGATGATGTAGGTGCTGAAGTTTTGGTTATTGATGTAAGTGTTGAGGATTGTATTGTTCCAGTTTCTGAAGTTTTAGATGTATTTTCTAAGGACGGTGTGGATGCTATAAGTGATGCCTAGGAAGTGGTAGTCATCTTTGATGTTAATTATTTAGGTATAGGGTTTTTGTTGGTAGATGTTATAGGTGCTTTGGATGTGTTTGTTGGTATTGGGAAGTCGATTTCTTGATCTTGTAATTGTCTTTTTATGAATTTTGCAGCTGAAATCCTGTTGCGTTTCATAACCTGTGGTGCAATGAATTTAGTTGGCTTCACACCGGATGCTCCTTTTGCTTTCGAGTTCGACATATTTCTTGCTTAAAAATTAACAAAAAATTGTAGTCAATACCAATGTATTAAAGATGATAAACTACTGATGAGAAGAGAGAAACAAACAATAAAAATAAATTATACATGAAGGCATTACTACACATGCAAACTATTGAATACAATCAAAACCAATTTACTTGTAATTTAAGATGATAATATACATGAAGATGATCAGAGAACAAGAAACGATCATCATGATAACAGTATATTAAATAAAAATAAATTTTAGATTAGTGACAACCTATATCACCAAAGTCAGTGCACAAACGTATAATGAACAATGATTCCGATCAAATAGCCGTCAGAGATGATGATTACAGAAAATGTAAACCCTATTTCTAATCAGTAAACTTACCCTAATATGCAGCCTAATCGTGTGTAGGTTGGAGGGAAAGGAATTGAGAAATATTTTGAAGCTCCGCTAATGAAAAATTCGAACTATGCTAATTACCGCTAAATATTTACTAATTCAAATTTATTAAAGTAGTTCCAGATTGATAGATAGGGTATATACATCTGATGGGTTATGAGCATTCTAACACTCCTAAGTGTACATGCAACCCTAGAAAACCTTGGATCTATGTTTGTCTAAAATACATGCAAAATACTTTTTTTCCAAGGTTCATAATCCTATCTAGCATACATGGGGAACTTTAAACATAAAGATGGCTGGAATTACATACCTTGTTGTTGTTTTGATTCCTTGAAAAACCTTGAGAGCCTAGCACCCCAAGTGTGATGCCTCAAATGTTTCACACAACACCAAATGCTCTTGGAATAAACTTGAGAGAATTTGCTAACACTTGAAATCGGTCGAGCCCTCTTGTCTCACTAGTGTAACCGATTTTGGTAGATAACATGTTCTTTATATAGTGTGTTGCATTAGGGTTACACCATGTAAACCCTAATGTAACATGGCTCTTCATTTCCACGACCCATGGGTTTGTAACTCCCATGGAGCATCCTATGGACCTTAGCCCAACTAGATAATCCATGGAGCATCTAACCCACTATACAAGTATGGATGATTTACACAATCAACCCATATATTTAATTAGTCTCCTTTTTGATCACTTAATTAATTCTAGATTAATTCTTGATCAATACTAATTAAATAATATTATTAATATATTAGAACTTATAATATATTAATAAACCACAAGTGTTATTTCTCTCATTTAGTCTATCCAATTGCATGATGCCATGCAACCCAAATGGACCATGCCGGGTCGGGTCAAGTACATACCAGAAATAGTTATGGACTTAGACACCTTATCCAACAGTCTCCCACTTGGATAAGTCTAATAACTATAACTGCTAGTATGACTTCAGGAACCGATCAGCAATCGTAGCTCTTTTCAAGGTCTCTCGGAACTGAGAATATGATGATACGCCATTTCAGATAAGTGATCATATAATCTTCTGTTCTAGATATCAGCCGGACAAATACATGGAACAATGTCTTACTTTTGTCTAGCAGTTTGTTTCTCGATTTTTCCGATTTGTTTGACATAGAACTTAATTGAACACATCAACTTAGTTCTGACCGGGCCCGGTACATAGGTCAAAACAAAATCATCGAGGGGCCCATATATCGCTTCTAATCCAAGAAGGAACAGATAAACTTCGACTCATATGCTTGTTCTACTACTTGTTAAATCACACACAATGGCACGTTTTATAACATCGAGTTACCAATGCGTTTTCGCACGATCAATGCATAACCAACTCATAGTCAACAAGTCATATCTCTAGGTTTAAAGACTTATATGATATTACCGTCTCGCGATCACTCGAGATAAATTCCATGAAGTGATACCAGCAAGCGTGGGTTGAATCCAATACTCAGAACTTATGAGCACTCATGAGTGTTGAGGTCATGTCCAACATCTTAGACCTCTACAACCAACTCATGACAGTCTTAATTCATATCTACTTCCAACATATGACTGACTGTGGATAATTTGAATAATATGTAAAACACAACATAAATATTCTGGAAGTCAAAACATGCAAAAGAAATAATAGTAAACGATTGACAAAAGATAGCAACACTTTACTCATAAATAAACACAACTTTTATTCATCATCAAATGTCAATTACACTTTATAAATTTCAAAAATTATCTAACTACTAAAACTAATATCATCCTTCAGCCCTATGCTCCTTGCGTGCTGGAGATGCTTAACCCTACCCAGTCCCTTCGTGAGGGGATCTGACGGGTTCTCATCCGATGATACCCTCTTTGCCACGAGGAGTCCTTCTTCTATTTGATGTCTGATGAAATGATATTTTCTGTCAATGTGTCTGGATCTCCCGTGATCCCTTGGTTCCTTTGCTAAGGCAACAACACTTTCAGTATCACAGAAAATCTCTATGGGCTCCTTTATAGCTGGTACAACTCCAAGGTCTCCAATGAAGTTCTTTAGCCATATCGCCTCCTTTGCTGCCTCGCTTTCCGCTATATACTCTGATTCGCAAGTTGAATCAGCCACTGTCTCCTGCTTGGAACTTTTCCAAGAAGTTGCTCCTCTGTTTAAGGTAAAGACCCAGCCCGACTGAGAGCGGAAATTATCCCTATCAGTCTGGAAACTAGCATCACTATACCCTACAACTCTCAAGTCATCACTCCCACCAAGGGTAAGGACCCAGTCCTTAGTCCTCCGCATGTACTTGAGAATGTTCTTTACCGCCGTCCAGTGAGCCTTACCAGGGTTCCCCTGATACCTGCTAATCATGCTCAAAGCAAAGGCTACATCAGGACGAGTGCAGGTCATAGCATACATGATCGAGCCTATTGCAAAAGCATAAGGTACTCGACTCATTTCTGCTATCTCAACCTCGGTACTCGGGCTCTGAGTCTTACTCAATCTAGCGTTACTCTGAATGGGTAACTCTCCTTTCTTGGAATCTTGCATGTTGAATCTCTTCAGCACTTTATCCAAGTAATTACTCTGACTAAGTCTAATTAGTCTTTTACTCCGGTCTCTCAGAATCTTTATCCCTAGAATATAGTCAGCTTCTCCTAGGTCCTTCATAGCGAAACACTTCCCAAGCCAGGACTTCACTTCCTGCAAGGTTGGGATGTCATTTCCTATGATTAGTATGTCATCCACATACAATACCAAAAAGCTAACTATACTCCCACTAGCCTTGACATATACACAAGACTCATCTTCACTCCTCGAAAAGCCAAACTCTTTGACTTTCTCATCAAAGCAAAGATTCCATCTGCGATGTGCTTGCTTTAATCCATAAATGGATTTCTCAATCTTACACACTTTATTAGGGTACTCTGTGCTGATAAAACCCTCTGGATGATTCATGTAAACATCCTCAGCCAACTTTCCATTAAGGAAAGCGGTTTTGACATCCATTTGCCATATTTCATAGTCATGAAATGCAGCAATGGCTAACAACACCCTAATAGAATTAATCTTGGCTACTGGTGAAAAGGTCTCATCATAATCAACTCCTGGAGTTTGAGAAAAGCATTTTGCAACCAGTCGCGCCTTATAAGTGTGTATATTACCATCCATGTCGGTCTTCTTCTTGAAGATCCATTTGCACCCAACTGTCTTACGACCTGGTACATTGTCAACCAAGTTCCAAACTTGATTTTCATACATGGACTGTATCTCGCTGTCCATTGCCTCTTTCCATTTGGCAGACTCGAGGCCTGCCATGGCTTCCGCATAGCTGTTAGGTTCATCCAGACTTACCAGTGTCTCATCACTGATAAGTGTCTCACCTTCCGCAGTAATATGGAAACCATAGTAGTGCTCAGGTGCATTCCTAACCCTTGTGGAACGCCTCAGAGGTACAGACTTGTCAATTGGATCAACAGGAGTTTCCTCCTCAAGTTGACTGCTAGGGTTTGAGGTTCCTTCACCACTTGATTCTTGAATTTCTTCAAGGTCAATTTGCCTCCCACTGTTTCCTTGGCTTATGAATTCTCTCTCTCGAAAGACACCCCTCCTTGCTACAAAAACCACATTCTCACTAGGTCTGTAGAAGAGGTAACCAAAGGATTTTTGTGGGTAGCCGATGAAAATACACCTCTCACTTCGAGGTTCAAGATTATCGTGAGTCTCGCGTCTCACGAAAGCTTTGCAACCCCAAATCTTGATGTGGGCTAGACTAGGAACTTTTCCAGTCCACATCTCGTGAGGTGTTTTGGCAACCTTCTTTGTAGGGACCAGATTAAGGATATGGGCACCAGTCTCTAAGGCACACCCCCATAATGATATTGGTAGCGAAGCTCGACTCATCATGGAACGAACCATGTCCAACAAGGTTCGATTACGCCTCTCAGCTACACCATTCAACTGTGGTGTCCTGGGAGGTGTCAATTGTGAGACAACCCCACATTCCCTAAGATAGTCGAGGAACTTTGTACTAAGATACTCACCACCACGATCGGATCGAAGCATCTTAATGTTCTTGCCCAATTGATTCTCTACTTCCTGTTTAAACTCTTTAAACCTATCGAAAGTCTCTGACTTATGCTTGATTAAGTAGACATATCCATATCTACTATAATCATCTGTAAAAGTCACATAATAACGATTAGCATCCCTTGTGGCAGTTTTGAAGGGTCAACACACATCCGTGTGCACTAGATCCAACAAACCTTCACCCCTAGCACACGAACCTGTGAAGGGTGACTTTGTCATTTTTCCAAGTAAACATGATTCACAACTATCATCTGACTTTAGGTCAAATGACTCCAAGACTCCATCCTTTTGTAGTTGGCATATGTGTTTCTTGCTTACATGTCCAAGACGACAATGCCATAATGATGCTTTATCCAAGTTATTATCATTAGTAGAATCAATACACAACACATTATTTCCTAAATTATCTACAACAGACACAGCTTCATACACACCATCACAAGGTAATGCTTTAAAATAAAACACATTATTAAAGAAAGCATTTATTCCACCAACTTCATTATCAAAAGAAAAGGTAAAACCTTGTTTGTACAAAGCATAAAGGAAATAACATTTCTTGCCATTTCAGGCGAATAACAATATTTATTCAAATCTAAAGTAAACCCACAACTTAGCAACAAAGTATAAACTCCAATCTTGGTGACAGGTGAAACTTTCCTATTCCCCATGATCAAGTTTATCTTTCCATGCTCCACATTCTCACTTCTTCTTAGTCCCTGCAAATCAGAAAAAATATGAATACCACAACCGGTATCAAGGACCCAAGAGTTAGAATAAGGTGAGTTATTAGATAATATAGTGTAAATACCTGCATAGTTGGGTTTCACTTTCCCATCCTTCAAATCTTGCTGGTACTTCGGGCAGTTCCGCTTCCAGTGTGCCTTTTCATGGCAATAGAAGCATTCAGCCTCTTTTGGGTCAGCAGAAGGAGTGACGAAACCTTTCTTGGTTCCGCTTGAAGAGGAGCCATCAAGGGTCGTACCCTTGGTACCCTTCAAAGGGTTCTTCCTCTTCTTCCCTCTACCTTTCCCGATTGCCAGGACAGGTGCGGAGTTTGGAGTAGGAGTAGGAGTGGTAACAACCGACTTACCTTTAAGACCTAATTCTGCGGTCTTTAGGAGTCCTTGAAGTTTGCTGAGGGTGACTTCTTCCTTATTCATGTGGTATGTCATGCGGAATTGATCATAACACGATGGTAAGGAGTGAAAAATGATATCTATTGCTAACTCCTCTGGGAAGTTCACATTCAGCTTCATCAAACGGTCCACATACCTCTGCATTTTCTGCATGTGGCTCGTGATGGGTTCACCATCTTTCATTCGGGTTGTTATCATGGAGGAGATGATTTCATATCGCTCTTGAAGAGTACTCTGATGGTAGCGGTCCATCAAATCCTGGTGCATCTCAAAAGGATAGTAGTCCTCATAAGACTTTTGGAGCTCGGCTGTCATAGTGGCCATCATGATTCATGCCACTTTGGTAGCATCTCTTTCATGTGCCTCATATTCAGCAAACTCCTCAGGAGTAGCAGTCGGCTCGTGTACCTTAAGCTCCTTGTCAAGAACATATTCTTTGTTCTCATACCGAGTGACCATCCTGATGTTCCTGATCCAATCTGTAAAGTCGGATCCATCAAAGATGACTCTCCCACAAAGGTTCATGAGAGAGAAGAAGCCAGTAGCATTTGAGCCAGGAGCAGCATTGTTGGTAGACATCTGAAAAGAAAAAAAGACAAGTTTAGTTTAGATATAAAGATACTCCTTAATAAAACACCCAAATGTAATATTAAGGCTAGGATCCAATCACAATATATTATAACTTAGAAGAGGGATGTCGTAATCTAAGCTAAAACATATTTGAAAGGTAGGTGAATGACGATTCACCAATTTCCACCATGAAAACGAAATATAAATTATTAGGTTTTATTTGGTTTTTAGAAACTCCTAGATTATTTTGAGATTCATTGAACTTTTCAATGGCATGTTTCAATCTCAAGTGTGCCCTTCATGTTTTGTGACTGGGATACCGAGGATCACAAAACAAGGTGTGAAGTAACCATGCAAATTACTTGGTACCCTTAATGTTTTTCACTTAATCGATGTGCCGGTTAACCACACGCGCTCCACCAACCTATGAAAAACCTTAAGTCACCCTTTGCCTACCTTATTAAGTCTAAGTTAGTGTGCCGGTTAACCATACACGCTCCACTAACGACTTAATCAAAGTGCAAAGTGTAATTTCATGGGTTAGCACCTTATTCACATTTTCCTAAAGTAACTAAGATTGGGAATTTATAAAACATTTAGTTACTTTATAATAATCATTATACTTTTAATGAGAATTTTAAGTCATTGTCCTACCCGTTCGGCTAACGACCCTCCACCAGTCAAGGAAGCGGTGGGTGAGAGTGGACACCCATTAAGCTGCCATTTTATAGGCAACAACAAAGAGACTTTTGGTTATCCATAACTTGAGGACAAGTTATGGACTCCATTAAAACACATAAAGATCTTGAATTCAACATTAAACAAGTAATTCCTATGATCTATCAAGAACTCATAAGAACATGAATTAATCATATCAAAACTTCAAGAACATATGAACACATATAATCATGTAATTTTGATATTAGCCATTGTAAATGGATTAGAACAACCATTACACCAACTAAAACAAGTTTTAAAACACCAAAACAGTTTAGGGTAATGTTTCTAGTCCATTTCCAGCAGCAAAACTCGAAAAACTGCACTCAGGGGCTTCTACTCGTTGAGTGCAAGAACCTACTCGATGAGTAGGATGACTTTGGTCATGGACTCATCGAGTCCCCCCATAGACTCGGCGAGTTCATGCGTCATAATGCATAAAAACGAGTTTTTTCACAATTTTGCATCAAGTATCAAAACAAACAAGCATAGGCTCTGATACCACTGATGGGTTTTGAGCATTCTAACACTCCTAAGTGTACATGCAACCCTAGAAATCCTTGGATCTATGTTTGTCTAAAATACATGCAAAAGACTTTTTTTCCAAGGTTCATAATCCTATCTAGCATACATGGGGAACTTTAAACATAAAGATGGCTAGAATTACATACCTTGTTGTTGTTTTGATTCCTTGAAAAACCTTGAGAGCCTAGCACCCCAAGTGTGATGCCTCAAACGTTTCACACCAGACCAAATGCTCTTGGAATAAACTTGAGAGAATTTGCTAACACTTGAAATCGACCTAACCCTCTTGTCTCACTAGTGTAACCGATTTTGGTAGATAACATGTTCTTTATATAGTGTGTTGCATTAGGGTTACACCAGTTAAATCCTAATGTAACATGGCTCTTCATTTCCATGACCCATGGGTCTGTAACTCCCATGGAGCATCCTATGGACCTTAGCCGAACTAGATAATCCATGGAGCATCTAGCCCACTATACAAGTATGGATGATTTACACAATCAACCCATATATTTAATTAGTCTCCTTTTTGATCACTTAATTAATTCTAGATTAATTCTTGATGAATACTAATTAAATAATATTATTAATATATTAGAACTTATAATATATTAATAAACCACAAGTGTTATTTCTCTCATTTAGTCTATCCAATTGCATGATGCCATGCAACCCAAATGGACCATGTCGGGTCGGGTCAAGTACATACCAGAAATAGTTATGGACTTAGACACCTTATCCAACAACATCTAACTAACGTCAAGAAAGAACATAGACTAACAAGGTGTTCATAGTATAATTTTAATTTAAAATTATAAACGAGGATTAAACATTAATAAACTATACATGTTTACGCTTTTATGTTTAAACCAAAATTTATATATAAAAGACGTACGGCTCATGTCAATATATATATGGTAGTTGCTTTTGGTGTCATGGTATCACCCATGGATAACATATGGGTCATTTGTCAACATGGTAGTTGCTTATGGTGTGCATGGAGGACATACGGGTCATTGGTCAACATGGTAGTTACTTATGGTGTGATGGTATCACCCACGGATGACATATGGGTCATTGGTCAACATGGTAGTTGCTTATGGTGTCCATAGATGACATATGGGTCATTGGTGATCAACATGCTAGTTCCTTATGGTGTCTATGGATGACATACGGGTCATTGGTTGACATGGTAGTTGCTTATGGTGTCCATGGATGACATATGGGTCATTGGTTAACATGGTAGTTGCTTATGGTGTCCATGGATGACATACGGGTCATTGCTCAACATGGTAGTTGCTAATGGTGTGATGGTATCACCCACGGATGACATATGGGTCATTGGTCAACATGGTAGTTGCTTATGGTGTCCATGGATGCCATATAGGTCATTGGTCAACATGGTAGTTCCTTTTGGTGTCCATGGATGACATAGGGGTCATTGGTGAACATGGTAGTTGCTTTTTGTGTCCATGGATGACATACGGGTCATTGGTCAACATGGTAGTTGCTTATGGTGTCTATGAATGACATACGGGTCATTGGTCACCATGGTAGTTGCTTATGGTGTCTATTGGATGACATACGGGTCATTGGTTAACATGGTAGTTGCTTATGGTGTCCATGGATGACATACAGGTCATTGGTGAACATGGTAGTTGCTTATGGTGTCCATTGATAACATACGGGTCATTGGTTAACATGGTAGTTGCTTATGGTGTCCATGGATGACATATGGGTCATTGGTCAGCATGGTAGTTGTGTATGGTGTCCATAGATGACATAGGGGTCATTGGTGAACATGGTAGTTGCTTATGGTTTCCACGGATGACATACGGGTCATTGGTCGACATGGTAGTTGCTTATGGTGTCCAGGGATGACATGCGGGTCATTGGTCGACATGGTAGTTGCTTATGGTGTCCACGGATAACATACGGGTCATTGGTCGACATGGTAGTTACTTATGGTGTCTATGGATGACATACGGGTCATTGGTCGACATGGTAGTTGCTTATGGTGTCCATGGATGACATACGGGTCATTGTTCAACATGGTAGTTGCTTATGGTGTCCATGGATGACATACATGTCATTGGTCAACATGGTAGTTGCTTATAGTGTCCATGGATGACATACGTGTCATTGGTCAACATGGTAGTTGCTTTTGGTGTCCATGGATGACTTATGGGTCATTGGTCAACATATATCATTTGTGCCGGCTGTGTATTAAAATAGAACTTGATTTTTCTTTTAACTATGACTTTTGACAAAACTACCCTTACTAATTAAATATGATTCATTGTATGTATAAGGACAATTTTGGTCATTTTATAATGGAACATCTTCTAAGCGCCATAATGTTTTCCGAAGAAACATGTTGTTTCAGTTCTTCAATCTTATTTCAGTCACTTGCAAACAACCCCAATTTTAAAATTCCGACAGTTAAAAAACCCTAAAATCATTTTCGCAGAATCGTTATCTTGGTGAAGGTTTATTATTATGGAAGCCAGTACTTCTTCGAAGATGCAATCAAGAAATCAAAGGAAATCGCTAACAGACATGGCATTGGAAGTGATGGAGAAAATAATAGTCGGCTTGGGAAAAATTATAACAGTCGAGGCTTTCAGGATGAAGAGTGTGTAAGTTTTGTCTTCGATCATTCTATGTCACAAGTGTATTTGAGTTGCCTTTGCATTTTGGAGTGAATGTTGTGTTTCGTTTACAGTTGCAGATTCTTTAACGAGGCAGGAAAAACGGATGAAGTATATAAACATATGGTGGTAGATGGATTACGATTTTGTGGTTGGTCTGACCAGAAACATACAGTTGTCAACAAATGCATAGAGATGAGAAACCCAAATATTATGTTCAAGAATGGATTGGTACATTGTTATATATATGCATAGTATGAATTAATTTGTTTCTTCATTTGCATTACTTTAACTAGAAATTATGTGTTTAATGTTTTTTTTTCAGATGAAGTTATTTTTCTTAGAAGCTGATCATGAAGGGAAAACGATGCTTGAAGAAGCATCTGCATTGGGACATTTGGATTCAACATTTGTCCTGGGAATGATGGTGATGGCTGAAGGGAGACATAGGAAGCAGGAATCTTTGGACATGTTGAACAATGCTTACCGCATAGCAAAAGGTAAATGGAATCTTAGAGCAACTTGTTCTAAGGTTCGTCTCAACTTAAATAGGGAGGGGAAGAAACATGTACACTTCCATGGCTTCCATAGAACTTGTGCAATGCATAAGTCTGTAATTAGTGTGTCATACGCTTTTATGAATGGATACAAATGGGTGTTTAGGTGTGAAATTTGTTTGTGGGATGCTTGTTTCGTTAGGTTTTCTAGGGAGTTTGGTATAATTTATGAGTAGTTTGTTGATATGTACTTTCATATTATGACAATTAATGCTATGTACATTCTTTTGGTTTAATATACGAATATATAGTAATTTACTTGATAAGTAATTACTTGATTAGTAAATATGTTGTGTTGTTAATAAGGGACTAAAAGAGTAAAAGTTTGGAATGATGTTTGAATAATGTGTTTTGGACTTTCAATATTAGTGTTTATATTGTATTGTGATTATAGTTGTATGTAGCAAATGTTTGTTCTTTCCTAGTATTAAATACATATAAAATACAATTGTAAAGGCATAAACATACATGTATTTTATTTTGGATTTGGTAATTTGGTTTAATATCAACTAGTGGAGAACACATGTTTTGCATGGGGCAAAATTTTAAAGGTATAAACATAGGGACTAAAAGTGGCAACAAAAGAAAACTATTGTGTCTAAATCTAAAGTAAAAAACTTTACTGTTAAAATCTTGTTACACTTTTAATATATATATATATATATATATATATATATATATATATATATATATATATATATATATATATATATATATATATATATACTAGTAGCGTACCCGCGCGATGCGGCGGCGGCGATTTCTTTCATTCCGACGATTAGTTTCCGAACGAAAGTTAGTGTCATTTCGGTGGTCGTCAAATTATTTCCTTTGATTTATTTCATTCCCGTGATTTGTTCCTTTCGGTGATCAGCTGTCATTAGACGGTTAACAAATAATAATTTTCGTCTATTACTCTTTATCTGACAACGGATGGCGATTAATTTCCTTTAACGAATAATGTTAAGATGATGATAAATTTTCATTTTATTTGTTTCATTTCGAATTGACATGGTAAAAACATGTTACATCAAATATAAATATATTGAACTACATTTAAAATAAAAGATGTAACCTTTTTTGCCAGAGTATACATGACATGAATATGTGAAAAGTTAGATATTAAATTACATCTCGTTTTTTCTTCATTTTTTTCATTCTTTTACGTTTTGCACCCGTGCGATGCAGCGGTGACAAATAGTTTCTTTCATCTCTTAGTTTTCTTTTGTGTGGTTTTTTTTGGAATATATTATTTTCTTCATTTAGTTTTCTTTCAACAGTGAGCAGATTTTTTTTCCGCAAATAATTTATTTTGAACAATTAGTTTTCTTTTCCACTTTCATTAAACTTATAGTGACATTGTATGTTTATTTAAAGTTATATGATCTTATATATAATCGATTTACTTTAATTTGAAAAAAAAATTATAATGAAAATTTACGATGTATATGGACTAAAATATTATATTTAATTAGGGTAACTTCATGATACTAACTGCTTATAGTGACACTTGGTAGAGGCTTTGCCTCTTAGATTGGAGGTCTCGATTTCTATTCCAGACGTTGACGGTTTCGTGATACTAACTGCTTTCGTGTACTAACTGCTAACCACTAACCCTACCGTTCAAAAAAAAAATTAAAATATTTTTTAATATAAAAATAATAAAAGTTATAGAGGGATAAGATAGACCTGTATACGAATAGTCTATGCCAATTTTATATCTTTGAACAGTATTATTTTATAGCTTTATGCCTTTATTTCCTTGAGCAAACAAATTGGCAGCTTTACAATATTACTATTACTGCTTATATTAAAACCTATGATAGCTATTTTATAACAACTTTCTTATTGTAAATGCAAAATTGAGAGAATTAGTTATTTAGACATAAGAGAGTAACCACACACAAAACACAAATTTGTATTCAAATATGGTTTACAATTTTGTTTTAGAGTTTACGTTTTAGTATTGTTCGGTTGTTCCTTATAACTTCATATAGGTATCAAATTATCCCCTTTACATTTTTATTATCATTTACCATCACTTTTAGTTTGTATAGCATCATTTCTACATAGTAAGTATTTTCTTCTCACGACTTGTAACATATAAGAATTTATATAAATTTAAACATAGTAGTTACACTCAATTTATCTTTATAATTTATATAAATTTAAAGATAATAGTTACACTCAATTTATCGTATGTTGCTCTCACAATTAGTATTTTATTAATATAATAAAAGTTACATAAACGATGTATAATATATTACTTTTTTTAATTTCTCATGATAGATAGCTTTTTAAAAAAGAAATACAGTATTACAAGAATAGAGTTGCCTTTCATTTTATTGTACCAAGCTACACATAGCTTTCTTTTATATTTGATAGCTGGTAAGAATTATTATTTTCTCATTTAATCTTTTACCATTTTTTACAATCTTGCTTCCCAACTTGACAACTACACTGACATCATATATTTAGCAAATCTTGGTAAAAATGATATGTTACTTTCTAACTTAATTTATGTAAGCTAAGGGAATAAACTTATATTTAAATGATATTGCTAATTTTTATAAACTTATAAAATCAAACTAACTTTATAAAAAGAAATAGATTTTGTATATATATTATAATTTTTAAAACTTTTAAACCTAATCTTTTTTCATACTTATAATTTAAAAAAGTTTGACAACGATGTGTTTGTTTTAGTTTAAACATTTATGCTATAAATTCTTAATAAAATAAAAGGTGCTACAATATATTAATCGTTATTATTTTTTACTATCCATAATATTAAATTCTTCAGACATTCTTTATTTTCAAAATACAAACAAAAAATATATTTAATATAAGAGTTTTTGCAATAAGTTTTTCTTCAACAAATCTTATAAAAAATAATAGTTAAATAATATAAGTTGCAATTAATGTGTATGATAAATAAATAGATTAAAAAAACTTTAATATATATATATATATATTTTAAATAAGCTTTATAGATTGATAATATGAAATTCAAATTTTACAAAAAAGAAATAGCAAAAAAAGCTTTACAATCGTATGCTATTTTGATTTTATCGGTTCATGCATACAAAATTCTTTTACCTAATCATATTAAAAACCCACAAATAAAATTATGTCTAAGATATTAAAAGACATAGAAGTTGTACATATGCGATAGGTGTTGTAAATAGTTAATAAATTAATTAATGAAACAATCACAATTCGAAAACCCATTGGACGCATATTTCTTTTGTTTATAGAATTTAATTCGGACCCAAAGAACCTTTATCATAATCATAAAATTTAAGATACATAATACATAATGTGACACCAGTCAAAGTTTGGTCAAAAATAAATTGATCAATAATCGTAATTGGGATGAACCAAGTGGTAGAGTTTGTAACAAGGTTTCCAAAAATATAAAGAACACTGAAATTCGAGTTATAACGAAGAAGTTATGACCAATCGAAAATCCGCGATAAAACCGGCAAAACACTGTTCAGTGTAAAAAGCGAATTTTCGATAAAAGACTTTTTAGCCTTAATAATCTAAATGAAAGTTGTAGAATATGTTAAACTGAGAACGTTCATAAAAAGAACGTAAAAATCTGACTTCATATGAGAAAGTTATGATTTTTCGAAGTTTCGGTTTAGCAGTAGACAGCTAAAAATTCGAAATATAAATCGATCGATATTTAGCCGACGCAACTTAAACGAGAATCGAAGGCCTCGTCAAAAGTAGCACAACGGTAAAAAGACAGACGGAAACGGACGTCGGATGAACAAGTTATGAATTTTTAACAGATTTCCTGTCCCGGTCTGTTAAAAATAATAATATTAAAAATAAAGTCAAAATCAGCCGACGAAGTCTAAACGATAGTCGTAGAGTATGATTTTACCTACGCGTGCATATAAAGAACGTCAAAAATGGAGCTCGTATACAAAAGTTATGATTTTCGCAAGTTTTTGGCACAAAAATCAAGAAAATGTGGAAAACCGGGAAATTTCGCTGAGTCACCTCGGACACGTCATCCCTCGCATGCGAGGCCTCCATGTGGCACCTCCTGATAGGACCGAGCTTTGCGTGTCGTCTTCTGATTGGACCAAGTCCGCGGTCCACTTGCATTCGAACAGCCTCGCAGGAGACACCCCGCGGATGCTCCTCGGACACCCCTTCGCATGTGTCTACTCTTCTTATTGGACCGAAGGCTGGTCCTATCTGAAGCTGCCAGCTGCGAGCCTTCCACCCGAACCGAAGCCACCTGTCCGAATCGAACCACCATTTCGCCACCTGTCCGAGACACGTGTCTCTTTCCCTCTGCTCCGGATCCGAGGTTGCGGCCTATATAAGGCATGCGAGACTTCTCGGATGAAAGACATTTTTTCACCCCAAATTTCACATTTTAACCCCGTAAACTTTCTCACGACCCCCCAAGGCCCCGGTATCGTGTCTAAAGCCCGAAGCAAGCCCCGGAGCCCCGGAATCCTCGAGAAGTTATCCTCTCTCCTGTCGAAACTCTGCCCGATTTAAGCCAGTTTTTCGACAAACAAACTATTTTCCGGGAAACGAAACGCTATCCGAATCACCGCCTATCAAAGTGAGTTCATACCCCCGTAATTTCATAATTTCTACTATTTTAAAGGGGGGGGGGGGGAGGGGGGGGGGGAATACAAGCATAACACAATAACTTTGTGTTATCAAATCATGATTTCAAATCATGATAAAACGACATAAAATCATTAAAAATACTCAAAACATTAAACTCTTTTATCATCTTATATTTTTCCCCAAAATTCATGTTTGTATATATATATATATATATATATATATATATATATATATATATATATATATATATATATATATATATATATATATATATATATATAGATTTACAAGGCTTAGGACTAATAACTCATTCCGGGTCTTTTTCCTTGTTTGGATGTGGGCTTATAGTACCGGTTATTTGTCCGAATGTCGTTTAAATTTTACTTATATATAAAATTGTATATGTATATAAATATAATAGTTATTTCATCAGTTTAACTACCTTTGTAACATGCTGAGCAAGGGATTTCATGCAAACATGGTTAAATACACATTCAGAAAGTACATATAAATTATAATAGGTATACTTTATACATAGAACAATAATTCATGATTCAAGTATACTAGAATACACAGTCTTACAAGAAACAAGGGTTTACACTTATCAAATACATGTTAGAAATTCTAATTCAAGAACATACTGTCAGTCATTTATTTCAGAATGATTGGGTTTTGATTCAAGAACATACTGTCAATCATTTATTTCAGAATGATTGGGTTTTCATAACTAATATACATGTAACGTTTATATGCTTTTTATGAGACATTCAATTCAGGTTGTTTAATTCATTTTAGACAACATAGGAAAAGTCCTAACATTATAACTAGAATCTCCAGCCAGGGGATCGAAACAAGTGTGTGTAGATCTATATCGGGATTTACAACACCGCACTCAGGCTGCTAGCTACAGTCAGGTTTATAAGCCGATGAGTGGCAATTGTTATCACCAGTTTAAATGCCCACAAAGTGTTTGTTTCAGGCCATCCGTCATAGTATGGTTATAATAACTCATTAAAAAGATATTAACAATACGTTAGTGTATAAAACAACTAAACGAAAGTACACCTTCAAAGTACCAGTTTAAGGAATACAAAATACAATGGTTCAATACAGTTTTCAATAAAAGCTAGTGGAGCCAGGCACACTCTCAGTTACAAGTTTTCATAAAGGAATACAAATACAAAACATTAAACAAAGAGAACGGTTTATGGGATTAAACCACTTTTACAAATGGGAACCTAGTCATTTACTTTCAGTAAACTAGTATAACATAAAGAACCTTTAGTGGTTAATTCTATAATTCCTTAGTTGCTACATCATACTTATACATAAGTAATATCTGATTGACAGTGAAATGTGTGACTTCCGCCTTACTTCCTGTTCCTTGTTTTGTTGTGGACTTAGGGCAGATACACCCATTTAACTATCCATTCGATATTGGGTTATGTATAATCAGTATAAACTAAGTAATTACAGAGGGAAACTATTGAGGTTATCAGTTAAGCACCTCAGGAAATATAGGATTTCCTGGAGAAACCTGTGAACTTATCCAAAGAACATAGGGTATACTTAACAGAACTAAAATAGTTATGAACTCACCAGCTTAAATGCTGATCTACTCTTTCCAAATAACTTGTATTCTCTGGAATCCAGTAGACAGATACACTCCCGAAGCTTTTGAGAAGACTACCTAGTACCGTACCACGACTCTTGTCTTCTACTGTACCTACTTTAGTGTTAGAATATGTAATGTTTAAACACTTATGTAAAAATTATACTTATTAATGCAATGGTTGTTTGTACTTTGATTACTATATTGCATGTGTTGTGATACTTACCTAAAGTCCTACGCCCCCGAATGTTTCCGCCATTCTGGTTTGGGGGTGCGACAAATTGGTATCAGAGCAGTGTTTATAGTGAACTCAGTATATCAGTCATAAAAGATATACAACTATGAACCCATTAGGATAAAAACACTCTGACCAAGAGTTATACTTTAAAAATATATCAATATTTTATAAAAGTATAAGTACATGCAAAGTATATATACCAGAATGAGTATCACAAGAAGAACAAAACTAAAGTATTTGGATGTTGGACATTCCAGTTAAACCTAAACAGTGACGTAATCATATCTGGGATCAATATAGCCTGATCAACTATATTCATCCGAGATATGACCAACACATGTTTGGGGAGTGATTGTAGTGTTGCAACTGGTCTAAAACTTACCTAAGTACCAGAAGAATTCTAGAACCCAACATAAAGACTAAAATACTATGGGAGTAGTTTAGGATGCGATAACAAGAAAACTGAAAACTTGTCAAGTTCTTATATCTAGAAGTCCAAGAATCAAACTCATAACTAAAATAACATGGAGGTATGTTACATACCTTTGGGGAAATGTTAAAAAGATCTTTTCTGATAAGTCTATAATTACTAAGTGGATACATTAAGGTTATATATAGCCGAGATTTTATAGACTTAGAATATGTGATTTTCACTCTACTTCCTTTTCCTTGTTTGGATGTGGGTTTAGAGTAGGATTACTTATTCAAAGGTCTATTTGATCTGGATTATATATAATCGGTACACACCATGTGATTATAGAAGGACCAGAAAGAATCACCTTCGTAAAAATTCAAATTTTCTCATAGATTCTTTAGACATTCCCATTCTCGTATACACCCGTTAGATAAACATAGTTACTCCAGCAATCAATAGAAGAGTCAAGGAGGATCCAACATAATTTCATTAGGAGAATTCCAAGAAAGAAACATATGAGAAGTAAATAAACTATAGAAATCATTTAGTACTCTTACCCTATTAAGGACACCAATGAGATATTCGCATGAACTTCCGAGATTCAAAATCTTCATTACGAAGTAATGGGGATCAGTATCAGAATCGGAAGTAAGACAGCCCGATAATTCAATATACCTACAGATGAGAAGGACACCCTATAGATACCAGGAGGAAACAAATCATTACCACTCAGAATAGAACAGAGAACAAAGGAAAACCACGCATGATTCATGTGAAGCATTTGAGCACCTTTTCATCTAAGTAATAACTAGTAAATCGGTTCAACCTAGTGAGTTAGTGATCTCATTACTCACATTAAGTTTGGAGCTTATCCTCTTTTCCTGTCACGGCTAATAACAATAAATCAGATCACAGAATCTTAATTGATAGTGATTACTTCTCAAATTCATAAGTCTATTTTATATAGACACTATTATGAATTATTTTCGAATATTTTCGAAAATTGGGAAACGATATCCACCAAACGAAGGTAACTTAGTTCAGATGATACTCGGTTCATAACCACTCTATAAACTTATTTTTGTTCCTTACCAGGACTGCATCATAGGGATGCAGGTCGAATCATTAAGAACAATATAACGAAACGAAAGATTTATACATAAATAAAAATGGTTAGAATACATCTAGAGACAACTATCGTCGCTCATGAGCTCATTTTCTTATCATGTAACAGAATCATGCCTTCAAGGAAATGTAACCAACCCACCAGCGAAACACCAATCCTTCAGATAGATGCGGCCACGTTTCAAGCTGCGGTCACAACAGCTGTAACAGCTGTCATGGCACACCTTAATGCTAACAATGCAAATGTTAGTAGTAATGCTATCGGTAACCCCGATCGTGGTGATGGCCAAGTACAGCAACGAGCACCTACTTGTAAGAACACCTTGAACCTTAAGCCTAATATCCTTAAATGAAAGTTCTAGAACAAGAAAGGGAGTTGTTCAACTCAAGAACCTAACAGAGGGCAACGAACTGAGGCAGTCAATACCCCCATCAGCCCTGCTATTCTAGCACCGACTAAGCTGTATTTAGGAAACCTCCCACACTGCAACAAGTGCAACTACCATCATCATGGAGTTTACCGAAAGCCGCATTACAATAGACGCAACTTGAAGAGGCATACCGCCCGCTTCTGTAGAACTCCGGTTGAGTTCACCACTTCAACTACCAATGTTGGAACCATTCCCATATGTCACCTTTGTGGTGAAATAGGACATTACAAGAGGGATTGTCCAACAGAGAAGAACGACGGGGGAGCAGGAGGATTTTGACCCCAATACATGGGAAAGCATCAAAGAACCCTGCTATATTTTGGTACGCTTCCAAATCCCGATAACTTGCTACAATTATGATTACTCTTCCGTTCAAATTAAATCACAATAATTATATAAAATTTGAAACCCTAACAGGTAAGCTATAATGACTTAGTGTATACATAGGGGTCATTTATAATTAAGATTTGTAGACTTAGAGTGAGTAATTCCGCCACATTTCCTGTTCCTTGTTTGGTTGTGGATTTAGGGCAGGGTTGCTCAGTCAAAGGTATTACCAAACTTAATTATACATGACTTGTATACACCAAGCGATTATAGAGAGACCTAGTAAGGATCGTTTCATGAAAGTTCATAATTTCAAATTATCAGAACCCTCGTATTGGTAGTACCCACCAATTTCGAATCAAAAAGGGGTTCATAGCAATAATAACAGAATTAAACCAGAAACGTTGAAAACTTAGGTACATAGGATATCATCCTAGTAGTCATTCCTCCCAGAACGACTTAATATCTATTTCGTCGAGAAAATTTTGACATTCTCATTCGACATGGTTTGGTCTGGCCCTTACCATGTGAAAATTCTTATGCTAGATAAGGGAACTTTTCCTTAATCAGCCGTAAGATGAAATTCTTCCAATCGTTAACGTAAAACCCTTAGGTTGTCTCTCGTTTCAAAACTTCAGAAGTACCCAAGCGAAGAGTACCACACCATTCTAGCCTACTCAGTAGACAGGAAACTTCAAACGAAAAGCACCGAAGTAGTCTTAGAAGTCAGTAACTACCGAAGTACCTCAATAGACCTTGTAGGAAAATCATTATACTGCATGTCAAATTCAAGAATAGAGACTAAGAACTCATTAGGTTAATCTATCGCTGCTAAGTGTATACACGAGAGTGGTATATAAGTTAGACTTAACAAGATTAAGGATGTATGATTCCGCCCTATCTCCCGTTCCTTGTTTGGTTGTGGACCTGGGGCAGAGTCACCCATCCGAACGTTTTGTGAAATCTAAATTATGTACGACTTATATACACGAGGTAATGGTGGATGAGCCAAGTATGAGTCTGATCATGAAATTTGGAGCAAAATCCAGCATCATGTATTCTACCAAGTAGAATTCAACATGAGACCACGACAGTGGGTCGAGCTACTAAATGACTACGAATTTGAAATTCGTTATCATCTCGACAAAGCCAATATAGTAGCTGACACCCTAAGTCGGAAAGAATACCCAGGTCATAGTGACAATCATGGACTATGATAACCCTTTCAAATCTTTCCACACAAAGTAAGGAGGCTCAACAAGAAGCCTTGAAACCTGAAAGTATGGAAAGTAGAGAAGATAACTAGAACGTGTGAGTGCACGGTATGCCAATATCTGTTATCTCCACTGAGATAATAGAATCATCTCCCAGTTCAGGCCGTCACTGAAAAATATCTAGGAACCAGAGTAGTCATGATTCTATGGGATCGGCTATGGTAAAGAATGGGATACCCGTTTACCAATTAGTCGAGACCTTTATCACGCTAGCATTCAAGTTGCTTCATTCGAAACTATCTGTGGTCATAAGTGTAGATCCTATCTGTGCTGGACTAAATTAAGGTAATATGCAACTAGCTAGAGATCCAATTTCCACACAGCACCTTCGCTGATCTGGAATTCATCCGAGAAACTACCAAATACAAAATACGAATCAGGAAGCGACATAAAGCTTCCAGAGTTAACCAGAGAAGCTACGGCTTCGATAAAAGAAAACCCTTGGAATTCCAGGATTGATGACGTTGTCATATGAAGGTCTCACTCAGGAAGGACAAGATGCGCTTGAGAAAGCGTGAAATACAAAACTCAAAGTACATAGGACCATTTGAGGTTATTACCAGAATCGGTCTTGTACTTTTAAACTTAAAACAACCACAAAAACTTAATAACATTCATCCCATCTTTCAGATATCTAATCTAAAGAGGTGTCTATCCGATAAAAAACTTGTTATTTCACTCAATGAAGTCAAGTTAAATAAAAGTTTACACTCTGTAGAAGAACCAATAAAAACCATGGATAGGGAAATCTAAAGAACTATGCTAAGTCTCATCCCGTTAGTGAAGGTTCGCTGGATTACAAACCAGGGACCTGAATTGAGTTGGTAAAGGAAAGATTAGACATAGTCCATGAGTATCACTTTAGACTTAATTTTGGGACGAAATTCCCTCTAACGGGGGGATAATGTGACACCAGTCAAAGTTTGGTCAAAAATAAATTGATCAATAATCGTAATTGGGATGAACCAAATGGTAGAGTTTGTAACAAGGTTTCCAAAAATATAAAGAACACTGAAATCCGAGTTATAACGAAGAAGTTATGACCAATCGAAAATCCGCAATAAAACCGACAAAACATTGTTCAGTGTAAAAAACGAATTTTCGATAAAAGGCTTTTTAGCCTTAACAATCTAAATGAAAGTTGTAGAATATGTTAAACCGAGAACGTTCATAAAAAGAACGTAAAAATCTGACTTCATATGAGAAAGTTATGATTTTTCGAAGTTTCGGTTTAGCAGTAGACAGCTAAAAATTCGAAATATAAATCGATCGATATTTAGCCGACGCAACTTAAACGAGAATCGAAGGTCTCGTCAAAAGTAGCACAACGGTAAAAAGACAGACGAAAACGGACGTCAGATGAAGAAGTTATTAATTTTTAACGGATTTCCTGTCCCGGTCTGTTAAAAATAATAATATTAAAAATAAATTCAAAATCAGCCGACGAAGTCTAAACGAAAGTCGTAGAGTATGATTTTACCTACGCGTGCATATAAAGAACGTCAAAAACGGAGCTTGTATGCGAAAGTTATGATTTTCGCAAGTTTTTGGCACAAAAATCAAGAAAATGTGGAAAACCGGGAAATTTCGTTGAGTCACCTCGGACACGTCATCCCTCGCATGCGAGGCCTCCACGTGGCACCTCCTGATAGGACCGAGCTTCGCGTGTCGTCTTCTGATTAGACCAAGTCCGCGGTCCAGTCGCATTCGGACAGCCTCGCAGGAGACACCCCGCGGATGCTCCTCGGACACCCCTTCGCATGCGTCTACTCTTCTTATTGGACCGAAGGCTGGTCCTATTTGAAGCTGCCAGCCGCGAGCCTTCCATCTGAACCGAAGCCACCTGTCTGAACCGAACCACCATTTCACCCCAAATTTCCCCAAATTTGACATTTTAACCCCGTAAACTTTCTCACGACCCCCAAGGCCCCGGTATCGTGTCTAAAGCCCGAAGCAAGCCCCGGAGCCCCAAAATTCTCGAGAAGTTATCCTCTCACCTGTCGAAACTCTGCCCGATTTAAGCCAGTTTTTCGTCAAACAAACTATTTTCCGGGAAACGAAACCCTGCCCGAATCACCGCCTATCAAAGTGAGTTCATACCTCCGTAATTTCATAATTTCTACTGTTTTAATGGGGGAATACAAGCATAACACAATAACTTTGTGTTATAAAATCATGATTTCAAATCATGATAAAACGACATTAAATCATTAAAAATACTCAAAACATTAAACTCTTTTATCATCTTATATTTTTCCCCAAAATTCATGTTTGTATATATATATATATATATATATATATATATATATATATATATATATATATATATATATATATATATATATATATATATATATACATAACTAAGATTTAAAAGGCTTAGGACTGATAACTCATTCCGGGTCCTTTTACTTGTTTGGATGTGGGCTTATAGTACCGGTTATTTGTCCGAATGTAGTTTAAATTTTACTTATATATAAAATTGTATATGTATATAAATATAATAGTTATTTCATCAGTTTAACTACCTTTGTAACATGCTGAGCAAGGGATTTCATGCAAACATGGTTAAATACACATTCAGAAAGTACATATAAATTATAATAGGTATAATTTATACATAGAACAATAATTCATGATTCAAGTATCGTAGAGAATACACAGTATTACAAGAAACAAGGGTTTTGATACAGAACAAATCAAGGGTTTACACTTATCAAATACATGTTAGAAATTCTAATTCAAGAACATACTGTCAGTCATTTATTTCAAAATGATTGGGTTTTGATTCAAGAACATACTGTCAATCATTTATTTCAGAATGATTGGGTTTTCATAACTAATATACATGTAACATTTATATGCTTTTTATGAGACATTCAATTCAGGTTGTTTAATTCATTTTAGACAAGATAGGAAAAGTCCTGACATTATAACTAGAATCTCCAGCCAGGGGATCGAAACAAGTGTGTGTAGATCTATATCGGGATTTACAACCCCGCACTCAGGCTGCTAGCTACAGTCAGGTTTATAAGCCGATGAGTGGCAATTGTTATCACCAGTTTAAACGCCCACAAAGCATTTGTTTCAGGCCATCCATCATAGTATGGTTATAATAACTCATTAAAAAGATATTAACAATACGTTAGTGTATAAAACAACTAAACGAAAGTACACCTTCAAAGTACCAGTTTAAGGAATACAAAATACAATGGTTCAATACAGTTTTCAATAACAGTTGGTGGAGCCAGGCACACTCTCAGTTACAAGTTTTCATAAAGGAATACAAATACAAAACATTAATACAAAGAGAACGGTTTATGGGATTAAACCACTTTTACAAATGGGAACCTAGTCATTTACTTTCAGTAAACTAGTATAACATAAAAAACCTTTGGTGGTTAATTCTATAATTCTTTAGTTGCTACATCATAGTTATACATAAGTAATATCTGATTGACAGTGAAATGTGTGACTTCCGCCTTACTTCATGTTCCTTGTTTGGTTGTGGACGTTGGGCAGATACACCCATTTAACTGTCCATTCGATATTAGTTTATGTATAATCAGTATAAACTAAGTAATTACAGAGGGAAACTATGGAGGTTATCAGTTAATCACCTCAGGAAATATAGGATTTCCTGGAGAAACCAGTGAACTTATCCAAAGAACATAGGGTATACTTAACGGAACTAAAATACATATGAACTCACCAGCTTAAATGCTGATCTACTCTTTCCAAATAACTTGTATTCTCAGGAATCCAGTAGACAGGTACACTCCCGAAGTTTTTGAGAAGACTACCTAGTACCGTACCGCGACTCTTGTCTTCTACTGTACCTACTTTAGTGTTTGAATATGTAATGTTAAACACTTATGTAAAACTTATACTTATTAATGCAATGGTTGTTTGTACTTTGATTACTATATTGCATGTGTTGTGATACTTTCCTAAAGTCCTCCGCCCCCGAATGTTTCCGCCATTCTGGTTTGGGGGTGCGACACATAAATCATCCTAAGCCAATCTAAACCCTGTTATTATGTTCTCTCTTTGTCACTCTAACTTGTTCTATGGTTTGAAAACAGTAGGAAGTTCGACGGCGGTGAAGAGAAATACCAAGCTCTGCCTTGATGTGTTGATCTTTCTTAGTTCCAGACCTAATAAAAAAGAATAAAACCAAACTTCATCAAACACACAAACCGGAAACATGTTGATAGATTGTGAGAGATAAAGAGTTGTCGGAGATGAAGACAGATGTAAACACTAAAACTGAAAGCCAATATGTAGTCGACGGGTTAGATCCGATGGTTGTTAGTGGAAGCCTGGCGATTTTGCCAACACTGGTTTGTTGGGTTTCTTCAGATCTAGGTATTCCTAGAGAGAGAAACACAAAAAGAGGTGCAGGAAGATAAATATACCGACGACTTAATAGTGGTGGCGGTGAATCGCGACCATTGGAGATTATTGGGTTTTTCAGATCTAAGGTTTTGACAACATCCATGGTGGAGGGGTAGAGAAGAAGATGTGCTACTGGGATGATGTCGTTAAAACAGACATGGGTGGATCGTCATGACAAAATTGTGTAGGTAGTGGGGAGGAGTGGAGTGGTCGGTGGTGGCAGCTTGAAAGAGACACAGAGAGAAAGAATGGAGTGTGATATTGTCATGTTCAGTTGTATAAATGCTTTGATATATGAGTGTGTTTGTGCTTTCAATGTGAGTGTATATTGTGTCTATGACATAAACGATGCATCGTTGGATTGTTATACATAATCAATGGTATGCAGACAAAAGGAAAAAACAATGGCAATCCGTGTGATATAATGTTCATCCATTTATCTTCTGCCACGTCAGAATATGAATACGAAGACTCTTTTTTATCTGGTGTAAGTTGTGATGTCGGGAGTGTAATGCATTTAAGTATTGTAAATCATGCATTGTAATTTGTCTTTAAGACAATTTTTTAAGAGATGCTTTATTTTATTGTACTTCATGCATAATAAATTGTGTTTAAGAGTTTTGATATGCATGGTTTATATATATATATATATATATATATATATATATATATATATATATATATATATATATATATATATGTATGTATATATATATATATATATATATATATATATATATATATATATAAATATACATACATATATATATACATACATATATATATATATATATATACATATATTAATACATGAATATATACTAGTAATTTGGTGAAATGTTAATATAAATGTATTACATTATGGATTATGATATATATGTTATTTTTCTCTTTTTCATTTCAACAATCAAATGTCCACTGTTACCTAGCTATAAAAGGTTATAATATTTGAATAATGTGTTTTGACACAAATACCCTTAGTATTCACATATTTGGAATGATTTCAAGGGCAATTTGGTCTTTTTGCACTCTAAATCGTTAAGGCGCCATCATACCTCTGACGTCACGCCGACATTTCAGTTCGTCAACCATTCAGAACATCTCAAGTTTTCCGGACGATAAATCTGCATACAAAAACTAAAACCTCCAAATCATCGAAGGATAATCGTTCTTAAAAACGATTTTCTCCGATAATAGAGACTCCTGTACTCCTCGCGACCAGATCATCATAAAGTAAGTTTTTTTCCATACCCTGTTACACTGTCTTTCATAGTTACGCTTAATTTAAAAAAAAATTGACATCAACTACTCCAATGTGTATTTTGTAAGTAGAATGTCGAATACTAGAAATCGCCGTTCGTTAGATGATCTCCCACTAGAGATTTTGAGTAAGATATTTGTAGTATTAGGGGCAGAATCTGCGAAAGACATCATCTCCGCAAGACTTTGGTAATTCTCAATAAACATCAACTAATGAATGTATATTTGATGAAATACAACTTTATTTATTTGTTATACACTGTGTATTTAAAATTTTGAAGTTCAAAGAAGATGTATGAAGCGGGGGGTGATCCTAAAGTGTACAGAACAGCATGGATTGACATGTTTGAAGGAATGGGTCCCAAAAATTTGAAAGCTGATTTATTTATATGCACATGTGCATTGCATAATAACATTAAAGCCATGTTCAGACAAGGAATTGTATGTGTAGTTTCAGTAATCATATGTAATCTATACCATTTATTAATATTTAGTGTCATTGATGTTATATATTGATATTGTTATTCTGTCAATAGGATGAATGCTTTTATTATGGCAATTTTGATTAGGATTGACTTTGTTGAGACAAGCAGCAGATGAAGATCATCTTGAGGCAATTTATTCGCTTGGAATGATCTACATTTGAAGAGGGCCTCATCAATGTGATGAAGGTATGTATATATGGTATATATGTAAATTAAATTATATATATAGTCAATTAAGGCATGTTTGTAGTTTGGGGTTAGTATTTAGTTGTGTTGTGTTGTATAATATTTAATGTTGTATTGAAAAGGATACATTGGATTAATTGATGGATATTTTAATGTGTAGGTTTACAATTACTTGATGCCTCTTTTGGCTGGGCAGTTCCGGATGATAGGGAGTACACAGATGTTGATGATAGTGCTAAAGAGTTGTTGCTGGCTGTTGATGTTGTTCATAGACTTACAACGAATAACATCACATTCTAATGTGAAGACCCACGTCATTCTGTTAAAGTTGCATTTGCAATAGGCCATGAAGAGGATGAGGATTGCCAAAGATATTGCATGGTTTGTCGTTGGTATGTAGAGTATGGTAGGTTTTGTATATTTCTTAAAAATATAAATGGTTGATAATAGATTGGACATTGAATATTAGTGTTCATATTGTATTGTATATGAAGTTGTATAGAACTATTGTTTTATTTTCGTTTTATGTTTACATCATTCTGTTAAAAGGGCATTTAAGTGATTTTTGCTTGCTATGTTGTTGAGTAGGATGAAGTATACGTAAAGCCCATGTTATTTTTGTGATGAAGTATAGTTAATGGAATTAAAAATAAGTTTGTAATGAATTCGTTATTAAAGAAAATAATCTACATAGATTATATACTTTAACATGCCCGGTTTTAAGGGTGTGCAAGAGGTGCAACCGCACAGGCCCCGGAAAAAATAGGGCCCGAGTTCCAATAAAATTATATGGTTAATTAGTCATTATATACTATGTTTTTCAAGAAATTATACACAACTTGATTAGCACAACTGGTTTAACCGTGCCCTTTTCTAACATAAGCTTATGTTCGAGTCCGCTTGCCAAAAATATCTACTTTTATAATTCATTTTTACATTTTTAGCCATTAGTTTATGCCACATATTACCAATTCAAAAACATTTGATTCAAACCATATCTTACAAATTCCATTGATCATAATAATAATTCATCCATAGAATAAGAAATTAATTATGCATACATCATCCCAATAAATGTCGTCACAAATTAGCTACGTGTTTTGTTCCGTAGCAAAACAAGCAAACAAAATCATATTGCATAGCAGGATTCCCTAGAAAAATACCTACGAATGATACTTACATAGCAAATCAACTATGGAGTTGCTTTCCGTCACCAACTCCGTTACATTGTAACCACGATAATTAATTCCATAGCAGCAGACGGAAAGTGATTTCGTAACAAATGTCATTGGAAAATTGCTATGAATTTGTGTTCCATAGAAATATCGATGGCATAATACCAACGGATATGGAGTCGGTAGCATTTTCCCTAGAAAGTCTCATTCTCACTACCAGAAATAAAATCCGTAGACAATGTGGTAGACATAGTACGATCCATTGCAGATTAACAACGAAAATACGTTCCATAGCGACCTTCCCTAGAAAAATCGTGTTTTTCTTATAGTGTATGCTCAATTGCACTTCAAGATGTTTCAAAAGACTTTATGTTTATTTAAGGGAAATGAAGAAGGGCTTCAAATCTTGTTTAAAAGATTTCTTGGGATTAGATGGGGCTCATATGAAAGGCGTGTATCCAATCCAAATCTTAAGTGCAGCTGGATTAGATTCCATCAATGGCGTATACCCACTTGCATATGCCATTGTAGAGACTGAAAACTATCAAAGTTGGAAGTGGTTCCTTGAATGTCTTGGAGATGACTTGGATCTAAATGTTATGTCCAACTTCGCTTTTATTAGTGACAGACAAAAGGTAAGGGTTATTTATTTTTTATTTTTAATCTTTATTTGTTAACCTAGTTAAATACTAACTATATGTAATTTGTTGTCAGGGTTTGCTACAAGCAGTAAATAAAATGTTCTCATATGCTGATCATAGGTTCTGCCTGATACATATACATGAGAACATGAAGAAAAAATGGAGAAGTAAGAAATATAAAGATCGCTTTTGGGACTGTGCCACAACTAGAACAGTGCCCAAGTTTAACGATTACATGCACTAATTGAGTTTATATGAGAACTCATCATATATGTGACAACCCGAAATTTCTAACTTGTGTAAACATTCAAATTTATCAGTGTTAGATTCATGTTCCTCCCAGTTATCACTGTTTGGAACCTGTTTTGAGTATTCTAACTCTAGTGAATCAAATGAATTAGTATTTGGAAGTGTCAGTTTAAATCCTAATCTACCTTGCAACCGTAAATCTTCTCAAAAAGGAGTTTACGGTCGAGACCTTGAGTTTACGGTCAGGGTAACCGTAAACTCATGTAGACCGTAAGCTCGTTTATGGTCAGGTGGACCCCTCTTGGAACGAGAACTCTACCCTATATATAGGGTATTTAGCCTTCATTTCACCACTTTAAACACTCCAAAGACTTTCCCTCTCTACACTCTCTCTACCTTCATCGAGTTTGCTCAAGAAATCCTCAAGAACATGGAGGTGCTTTGGGACCGGAAACACCTTCTTTGCCTTCAAATCGTAAGTAGTATCCTCTTATACTTATATCTAGTTAGGATTCTTGAGTTTTGCCTTGAAATCGTCACTTTTCCATGAACAAAAGGTGTTTACGGTCTGGTGTATCTTCTTAGACCATATACACTTCAATGACCGTAAACTCATGGACCGTACACCCTTCAAAGACCGTATATTCATGGGCCGTAAACCCATGGAACCGTAAACCCATGGACCGTAAACCTTATGACCGTAAGGTCATTAGACCATGAACTCCATGACCGTAAGGTCATTGGACCGTAAACACTAAAACCGTAAACACTAAGACCGTGAACACTTGGACCGTGAACTCCACTAGTCATACCTCTTTGACCGTAAACTCTATAGGGTGGCCATATACCCTAGTTATGCAATCATATGTGATTGTATCCCATAAATCTTAGAGTTTCCTAGCCAATAAGGGTGTTACCCTTCTTATTTAGTCGTCTATACACTAAATTCATACACATACATGTGTATATGTGTCTATTAGGATCATTGTGTGCTCAAGGTTACACCTGACACTCTGCACTCCTCTTCCAACCACACGTCAGAACCACTCACTACAGATGAGTTCATACCCCTACACTTTTACTGGTTTTAAAATGTTTTCGGGGGAGAATACAAGCCAAGCTCAAAGTATTTTATTAAGTTTTAAACTTATTAATACAACTCAACGAATTCCATGTTTAATAACTTACTCGGATATTTTTATCCCTTTTGTAATATGTTGAGCATAAGGGAAATTGTTATTTTGGAAATCTCACTTCCTAGCTTTCAGAAAGGTTTTACAAAATATTTTCCATAACAACACTAGTAAACTATAATGGGTATAGTTTGGGATAACCCTCTAGGCATTTTCTACTAAATCAGATTTCATGGATGAATATATATAAACAATGGCCGATTTAGTTTATGTTATATGTTTTCTCAGAAGTATAAAGTACACTTATTCAAGAATAATTACTGTTTTATACTGTTCCTAGCTTGTAAACAAGATTATACAGAATTGTGAGGCTCTACTTCAATACTTTACCTTCAGTGTACTGAACTAAATCCTATCATAGTATAACCAAAGTCTCCTGGAGGGAGAGCGTGAGATTTATGAATAGATCTATTCAGGACTGACAACCCCACACCTGAACTGCTAGCTATAGTTAGGAGGGCAGGCCTGGGGTGAACAAATGTCATTCAACTTAACGCCTAAAGAACGTTATAAAGGTCTCTAGGTCATATCAAGTATGGTTATACCACTCGCAAATAAGTATAAACTAACTTTGGTTTACGGACTCTACTCTTCATTGTTTTATTTTGAGTAATAAAACTATTTTTATACATACTGATAGTAATCAAGGATTTCAAAACTTACGTCTCTACCTCTAGAACGGATAACTTGTTTTTAGGGAAAATATAGGATTTTCCCAGGATAACACTGGCATTTCTAAAACTGATGGTTTACTTTCTACTAATAGATATTCTTTCAAAACTGCCTTACATAAGAAAATATAGGATTTTCTTGAGGAACACTTTTCAAAAAGGATCAAAGAAACATTTTCCACAAAAACTAAATGCTTATGAACTCACCAGCTTTATGCTGATATTCTTTCAAAACTGCTTGTATTCTCAGGAAATCAGTAGACAGGTACCTGCTGGAATTTGAGAAGCTGGAGCAATAAGAGTCTTATGTTATTACTTTACATACTTTTGATGTACCTAAAACAAGATTTCAAACTGATGTAAACATTTTACTTATATATGTATCCACTGTATTGGTTGTGTTGCTATGTTTCATATTATTCATTGGTTGTGATGCTAAACATGACGTCCTCCGCCCCCGAACGTTTCCGCCGTCCCGGTTTGGGGGTGTGACAGATTGGTATCAGAGCCCTTGTTTATAGCGAACTAAGTATACCGAACCTTACATGGTATACTTTCCTAAGGCGACAACGGGCGGTAATACAGGAAGAGTGCTGGCGATGGGCCAGGAGGAAGCGGTCGCTTATCCTACCGTTGTTACGGGTACGTTCCTCCTTGACAACTCTTATGCGTGCATTCTTCTCGATTCTGGTGCGGAGAGAAGTTTTGTTAGTCATGCATTCAAACATCTAATCAAGTGTAAAACCCAACCTCTAACCGAAACATTTACCGTCGAGATGGCTAAGGAGAAGAAGGAGAGCACTAACGATATATTCATAGGTGTTACTCTTACTCTAGACGGTCATTCCTTTTCCATCAACCTTATGCCTGTATCTATTAAGAGTTTCGATGTCATTATCGGCATAGATTGGTTAAGCCCCAATCCTGCTGATATCCTTTGCTACGATAAGGCTATCCGTCTCAATCTTCCCTCTGGCAAAGCCCTCACTATTTTCGGTGATAAACTCAGTTCGAGCCTTCGTATCATTTCATGCATCAAGGCCCAGAAGTATCTGCGGAAGGAGTGCCATGCATTCCTAGCTCATGTTGTCGACGAGACGCAAAAAGTTAAAGATGTCGAGAGCATCCCCGAAGTCTGTAACTTTCCTGATGTTTTCCCCGAAGATCTCACTATCGTTTAGCGCCTGCAGAAATGCAAGAATTATCCAGCCAGCTCAATGAGCTGATCAACAAAGGATTCATAAGACCGAGTTCCTCACCTTGGGAAGCCCCGATTTTATTCGTAAATAAGAAAGATGGATCCTTTCGGATGTGCATCGACTACCGAGAGTTGAATAAGCTTACCATCAAGAATCGTTATCCCCTACCCAGGATCGACGACCTCTTCGATCAACTTCAGGGAGCCAGTTACTTTTTGAAGATAGAACTAAGGTCAGGGTATCATCAATTGCGGTTCACGAGAATGATGTGCCCAAGACAGCATTCTGAACTCGCTATGGACACTACGAGTTTGTAGTAATGCCCTTTGGTCTAACCAACGCACCGACAGTATTCATGGACCTGATGAATCGGGTGTGCCGCCCTTTCCTAGACAAGTTCGTGATCGTGTTCATTGACGACATACTTATTTATTCGTGGAGCGAAGATGATCATAAACAACACTTGAGGCAGGTACTCGAAACACTAAGGGCGGAGAAACTATATGCAAAATTCTCAAAGTGTGAGTTTTGGATCAGGAAGGTAACTTTGCTTGGTCACGTGGTTAGCAAGGAAGGCATACACGTGGACCCTTCCAAAATCAAAGCGATTGAGAATTGGTCTGCACCACAGACACCCACAGAAATCCGACAGTTCTTGGGTCTCGCAGGCTATTATTGCAGGTTCATCTAGAACTTCTCCAGAATCGCTAAGCCTTTAACTACCCTGACACAGAAAGGTGTAACCTTTAGTTGGGGAGTCAAGCAAGACACTGCGTTTCAAACATTGAAGCAGGCCTTATGCAGCACACCTATCTTGTCCCTGCCCGAAGGGACGGAAGACTTCGTTGTCTACTGCGATGCATCCAATCAGGGCCTAGGCTGTGTGCTCATGCAACGAGGAAAGGTTATCGCCTATGCCTCGAGGCAGTTGAAAACACACGAAGTCAATTACACAACTCACGATCTAGAATTGGGAGCAGTGGTCTTTGCATTAAAGATCTGGAGACATTACCTCTACGGAACCAGGTGCACTGTCTTCAATGACCATAAAAGCTTGCAACATATCTTTGATCAGAAGGAGTTAAACATGAGATAGCGGCGATGGGTAGAGCTACTCAGTGACTACGAGTGCGAAATTCGCTACCATCCTGACAAGGCAAATGTGGTGGCAGATGCCCTCAGCCGCAAGGAGTATTCAGGTCGTAGAGTGAAGGCACTGACCATGACTGTCCATTCCTATTTATCCGCGCAAATCAAGGAGGCTCAGCTAGAAGCCTTAAAACCAGAGAACATGTTGGGTGAAGCCTTGAGAGGAATGGAAAAGAACCTAGAGATCAAGGGAGACAGAGTCTATTATTTCATGGACCGGCTCTGGACCCCAAAGTTCGGTGGTTACAGAGAGGTTGGCATGAACGAAGCTCACCAGACCAGATACTCCATTCACCCAGGATCGGACAAGATGTACCTCGATCTCAAGAAGCTATATTGGTGGCCGAACATGAAAGCAGAGGTCGCTACCTTCGTGGACAAGTGTGTGACTTGCGCCAAGGTGAAGGTCGAATATTAGAAGCCCTCAGCTCTACTCCACCAGCCAGATATACCTGAGTGGAAGTGGGAAAGGATTACCATGGATTTTATCACCATGTTACCCAGATCTCCGAATGGGCACGACGCCATCTGGTAATTGTCGACCGACTGACTAAATCTGCCCACTTCCTGCCGATCAAGGAAAACTTCAAAATGGAGAGACTCACGCGGATCTACATTCGAGAAATAGTTCGCCTTCATGGGGTACCTGTATCCATTATCTCCGACCGAGATAGCAGGTTCACCTCGAGATTTTGGCAATCGCTACAGAAGGCGCTTGGAACAAAGTTGGATATGAGCACGACTTATCATCCTCAGACAGATGGACAGAGTGAGAGAACAATTCAGACATTGGAAGATATGTTGAGAGCCTGCGTCATCGACTTCGGCACGTCATGGGACACTCATCTTCCTTTGGTTGAATTTTCCTACAACAACAACTACCATACCAACATCAAGGATGCGCCAATTGAAGCCCTCTATGGCCGTAAGTGCAGATCCCCTCTGTGTTGGGCTGAAGTGGGTGACACGCAGCTAGCCAAGGGTCAAGTCCCTGACAACACTCTCACTGCTCCTGAGATCATCCAAGAGACGACTGAAAAGAACGTACAAATCCGAGAACGACTGAAAGCCTCACGAGATAGACAAAAGAGCTACGCCGATAAGAGACGGAAACCCTTGGAGTTCCAGGTTGGAGACCGTGTCCTGCTAAAGGTCTCACCCTGGAAAGGCATGATACGCTTTGGAAAGCGTGGAAAGCTAAATCCAAGATACATAGGACCTTTCGAGATCCTCTCTAGGATCGGTCCTGTTGCCTACAAACTTCGTTTACCTCAAGAACTTGGCAACATTCATCGTGTCTTCTACATTTCGAATCTTAAGAAATGCTTATCCGACGAAACCCTTGTGCTCCCTCTCGATGAGATTGAAATCAGCGAGAACCTAAACTTTGTGGAAGAACCGGTCGAAATCATGGATAGAGAAATCAAGCGCACGAAAGAAAGTCGCATCCCGATAGTGAAGGTTCGCTGGAATGCCAAGCGGGGACCTGAATTCACTTAGGAGCACGAAGATCAGATGAAACAGAAGTATCCGCATCTCTTTCCTAATTCATGATTTGTATTCTGTGTTCGAATTTCGGGACGAAATTCCCTCTAACGGGGGGATGATGTGACAACCCGAAATTTCAAACTTGTGTAAACATTCAAATTTATCAGTGTTAGATCAATGTTGCTCCCAGTTATCACTGTTTGGAACCTGTTTTGAGTATTCTAACTCTAGTGAATCAAAGGAATTAGTATTTGGAAGTGTCGGTTTAAATCCTAAACTACCTTGCAACCGTAAACCTTCTCAAAAAGGAGTTTACGGTCGAGATCTTGAGTTTACGGTCAGGGTAACCGTAAACTCATGTAGACCGTAAGCTCGTTTACGGTCAGGTGGACCTCTCTTGGACCGAGAACTCTACCCTATATATAGGGTATTTAGCCTTCATTTCACCACTTTAAACACTCCAAATACTTTCTCTCTCTACACTCTCTCTACCTTCACCGAGTTTGCTCAAGAAATCCTCAAGAACACGGTGGTGTTTTGGGACCGGAAACACCTTCTTTGCCTTCAAATCGTAAGTATTATCCTCTTATACTTATATCTAGTTAGGATTCTTGAATTTTTTCCTTGAAATCGTCACTTTTCCATGAAGAAAAGGTGTTTACGGTCTAGTGTATCTTCTTAGATCGTACACACTTCAATGACCGTAAACTCATGGACCGTACACCCTTCAAAGACCGTATATTCATGGGTCGTAAACCCATGGACCGTAAACCTTATGACCGTAAGGTCAGTAGACCATGAACTCCATGACCGTAAGGTCCTTGGACCGAAAACACTAAAACCGTAAACACTAAGACCGTGAACACTTGGACCGTGAACTCGAATGGTCATACCTCTTTGACCGTAAACTCTATAGGGTGGCCATATACCCTAGTTATGCAATCATATGTGATTGTATCCCATAAATCTTAGAGTTTCCTAGCCAATAAGGGTGTTACCCTTCTTATTTAGTCGTCTATACACTAAATTCATACACATACATGTCTATATGTGTCTATTAGGATCATTGTGTGCTCAAGGTTACACCTGACACTCTGCACTCCTCTTCTAACCACACGTCAGAACCACTCACTACAGATGAGTTCGTACCCCTACACTTTTACTGGTTTTAAAATGTTTTCAGGGGGGAATACAAGCCAAACTCAAAGTATTTTATTAAGTTTTAAACTTATTAATACAACTCGACGATTTCCATGTTTAATAACTTAATCGGATATTTTTATCCCTTTTGTAATATGTTGAGCGTAAGGGAAATTGTTATTTTGGAAATCTCACTTCATATCTTTCAGAAAGGTTTTACAAAACATTTTCCATAACAACACTAGTAAACTATAATGGGTATAGTTTGGGATAACCCTCTAGGCAGTTTCTACCAAATCAGATTTCATGGATGAATATATATAAACTATGGCCGATTTAGTTTATGTTATATGTTTTCTCAGAAGTATAAAGTACAGTTATTCAAGAATAATTACTGTTTTTATACTGTTCCTAGCTTGTAAACAAGATTATACAGAATTGTGAGGCTCTACTTCAATATTGTACCTTCAGTGTACTGAACTAAATCTTATCATAGTATAACCAGAGTCTCCTAGATTTGTGAATAGATCTATTCGGGACTGACAATCCCACACCTGAACTGCTAGCTATAGTTAGGCGGGCACGCCTGGGGTGAACAAATGTAATTTAACTTAACGCCTGAAGAACGTTATAAAGGTCTCTAGATCATATCAAGTATGGTTATACGACTCGCAAATAAGTATAAACTAACTTTGGTTTACGGACTCTACTCTTCATTGTTTTATTTTGAGTAATAAAACTACTTTTATACATACTGATAGTAATCAGGGATTTCTAAACTTACGTCTCTACCTCTAAAATGGATAACTTGTTTTTAGGGAAAATATAGGATTTTCCCAGGATAACACTGGCATTTCTAAAACTGATGGTTTACTTTCTACTAATAGATACTCTTTCAAAACTGCTTTACATAAGAAAATATAGGATTTTCTTGAGGAACACTTTTCAAAAAGGATCAAAGAAACATTTTCCACAAAAACTAAATGCTTATGAACTCACCAGCTTTATGCTGATATTCTTTCAAAACTGCTTGTATTCTCAGGAAATCAGTAGACAGGTAACTGCTGGAATTTAAGAAGCTGGAGCAATAAGAGTCTTATGTTATTACTTTACATACTTTTGATGTACCTAAAACAAGATTTCAAACTGATGTAAACGTTTTACTTATATATGTATCCACTGTATTGGTTGTGTTGCTTTTCATAAGAAAATATAGGATTTTCTTGAGGAACACTTTTCAAAAAGGATCAAAGAAACATTTTCCACAAAAACTAAATGCTTATGAACTCACCAGCTTTATGCTGATATTCTTTCAAAACTGCTTGTATTCTCAGGAAATCAGTAGACAGGTACCTGCTGGAATTTGAGAAGCTGGAACAATAAGAGTCTTATGTTATTACTTTACATACTTTTGATGTACCTAAAACAAGATTTCAAACTGATGTAAACATTTTACTTATATATGTATCCACTGTATTGGTTGTGTTGCTATGTTTCCTATTATTCATTGGTTGTGATGCTAAACATGACGTCCTCCGCCCCCGAACGTTTCCGCCGTCCCGGTTTGGGGGTGTGACAGATTGGTATCAGATCCCTTGTTTATAGCGAACTAAGTATACCGAACCTTAGATGGTATACAACTATAAACACTAAGGGTCCTAAGTGCTATAAACTAAAAGTGTATTTTTGAAATATAAAGTATTTTGTAACAAGTATACTAGTATGCATACACAACAGAACCAGAGTCATAGATGGAACAAAACAAAAGTATTTGGATGTTGGGACGCTGCGGTTAAGCCTGAGCAGTTATGTAATCATGTCTAGCGTGAATATAGCCTGATGATATTGCCAGATTTGTACATATTTTTAGGCAATATTTAATTACATTTCTATTAATATTTTGGTCATTTGCATAGAATAATGGTACTTATAAGTTTAATTTATTATTTTGCAACCAAACAGAAGCATCTTCGAAGATAGGGACTGAAATTGACAGAATATGGAACTTTGGAGGATTGAAGGAAAGAAGAACGAAAAATCACCCAAAAGACGTTTTCACGACGTGAACAATTCATGGTTCACGACGTGAGTCGAGAATTCTAGAAGATATGCATACGGGTGGAAGAGTTTTTGCCGAACACGGTTATCTAATATTCACGACGTGAATCCTTATGGTTCACGACGTGAACTCGGGAAATCAGAATACTATAAATTCCCTTGCCCATTATGATTTGAGGGACTTTTGGCTGATAGAAGGGTTTCCAGAAGGCGACTTTTAGCAGAAGAAAGGTCTTGGAAAAAGGTTTTCAACACCAAAAGAGTGAGGGTCTATAATTTAGTTCACTTATTTGATACTTATGAACATGTTTCCTTATACTTTGATTTGTGTTATTGTGTTAGTTGCTATTATGAGCAGCTGAATCTAGCTACTCTTGTTTAGCTAGATGAAGCTTCTAACTTTTGAATAGCTAAATTTTACATGGATTTATTTAGTTGGTAAATTGCTTGTGTTTGGTTTATAATTACCTAGCATGCTTATGGTTGTTTCTTTAGTTGCTTGATTCCATGTCCTGTGTAGCTTAGTGACCATTAACTGCATGAACTTGTTTACCTAATGATTTAGTGAACATTAAATTGTTAGAGCTAGGATTGACCAATCTTAGTTAGTAACTAAAGTAAATAAACTTAGCTGTGCTAGAGAACATAGATTGTGACTATAATTGCGTTTGCATAATAAATCTTACATAACATATTTATATTCATAATTGGTTCTGTGTTTAATTGTGTGTGACCATACATAGTTTTACATGAATTAATTAATTATTGGTAAAATTAGACTTAAATTACTAATATAATTAAAACCAACTTGATAATCCATAATTATTAGCTAGCCATAAGGACGAAGTGGATTCGAACTAAACAAGAGTGTTTTTACTTATTGATTGAATTTGAGCTAAGTTCGTCTGATCTTGTAAAATCAGATAAAACCCTTTTTAAACTTGTTAATAATTAGGTTAATTTGATAGCAAGTAGATTAATTAGTAACACCGTTCCCTGTGATCGATACCCGACTTAGCCAAGCTATACTATAATCTGACTAGGTACACTGCCTATAGGTGCATAGTTGGTCTAAGTTTGTTAGGTTATAAATATTAAAATTAGTGGGTACTTTTGTGCACATCACCTGATCAACTATATTCAATCAAGACATGACCAACATGTGCTTGGGAGTGACTTTGGTGTTACAGCAAGCCTAAAACTTACCAAGAACAAAAGCATCCGACATAAAATACTATAGGAGTATTTTAACTAGAGCCAAATTCAGTATACAGATTCACTCCAAGTGTTGATACCACTTTCTTCTTAAGCGATAACTTACTTGCGTTAGTAACCTTTCTGTGCTTATCGCTCGGTTGTATACTTTTCTTATCAGGATGAGATATATCTTGTTTTATATATCTCGAGGACTTACCATCCTCTTCTTCCTGATTGTTTCTAGAACAAGATGCCTCCCCGACCAAGACCCATCCGAAGAAACGACGACACTCCACCACCACCACCACCCCTCAGTTCGACCCCGTCATGTTCCAGGCTGCAGTTACCGCCGCCGTAGCTGCAGCGATGGTATAAGTGAACGCTGGTGGGGCTGGAGGTGGAACCGACCCCCAACGGCAAGATGGAAGTCATGGACATCAAAAGGAGTGTTCATACAAGGACTTCATGACCGCAAAACCCAAGACCTTCGACGGAAATGGAGGTGTTATCGCTCTAACTCGATGGTTCGAGAAGATTGGATCCATCTTCAAAATTTGCGCCTGTTCCGAAGCCAACAAGGTGAAGTTCTCCGCATACATCTTCACCGACAGAGCCTTGACCTGGTGGAATGATCGAGTCAAAACCCTAACCCTGCCAGTGGCTAATGCCATGGGTTGGGAAAGACTGAAGGAACTCATGCTTGTGGAATACTGCCCGAGGGGCGAAGTGCAGAAGTTGGAACACGAACTATGGAACTTGAAGATGAAGCGTTCCGACATCGCTGCCTACACCGCTAGATTTTATGATCTGGCTCTCCTCTGTCCGGGAATGGTCACCCCAGAAAGTAAGAAAATCGAGAGGTACATCTGGGGACTGACACAACCAACCAAGGGAAATGTCTTGGGTGCTAGACCGGCCACGTTTGAGAGCGCCAAGGATCTGGGACAGACTCTGATCGATCATGGGATCGATCTGGATGAGGTATCACCGGTCGCCGAGCCACAGAAAGAGAGTGGCGAGAAGAAGAAGAAATTTTGGAACAAACGCAAGGGCCAGTCTCCTCAGGAACCCTCCAAGAAGCAACAAACAGTTGCAGTCCACGTTGCTACTACTCCTACTGCTGCTCCCACTGCTGTTCCAACCATCCAAGCTTCTACCGGTGGCTATGCTGGAAACCAACCTCTGTGCAACAAGTGTAACTTTCATCATCACGGGCCCTTCCGTGAATTGAAATGCAACAACTGTGGAAAGAAGGGACACACGGCTCGATACTGCAAGACACCTGTTCAACCAACCAACCAGGCTCCTGGGGCGGGTGCTGGTCAAGCCTGCTATGGCTGTGGAGAAGTTGGGCATTTCAAAAGAAACTTTCCCAAGGCGACAACGGGCGGTAATACAGGAAGAGTGCCGGCGATGGGCCAGGAGGAAGCGGTCGCTGATCCTACCGTTGTTACGGGTACGTTCCTCCTTGACAACTCTTATGCGTGAATTCTTTTCGATTCTGGTGCGGAGAGAAGTTTTGTTAGTCATGCATTCAAACATCTAATCAAGTGTAAACCCCAACCTCTAACCGAAACATTTACCGTCGAGATGGCTAACGGGAAGAAGGAGAGCACTAACGATATATTCATAGGTTGTACTCTTACTCTAGACGGTCATTCCTTTTCCATCAACCTTATGCCTTTATCCATTAAGAGTTTTGATGTCATTATAGGCATGGATTGATTAAGCCCCAATCGTGCTGATATCCTTTGCTATTAGAAGGCTATCTGTCTCAATCTTCCCTCTGGAAAAGCCCTCACTATTTTCGGTGATAAACTCACTTCGAGCCTTCGTATCATTTCATGCATCAAGGCCCAGAAGTATCTGCGGAAGGAGTGCCATGCATTCCTAGCTCATGTTGTCGATGAGACGCAAAAAGTTAAAGACCTCGAGAGCATCCCCAAAGTCTATAACTTTCCTGATGTTTTCCCCGAAGATCTCCCTGGAATTCCTCCCGAGCGTCAAGTCGAGTTCCGTATCGATCTAATCCCTGGAGCTACTCCTGTAGCTAAATCTCCCTATCGTTTAGCGCCTGCAGAAATGCAAGAATTATCCGGCCAACTCAATGAGCTGATCATCAAAGGATTCATAAGACCGAGTTCCTCACCTTGGGAAGCCCCGATTTTATTCGTAAATAAGAAAGATGGATCCTTTCGGATGTGCATCGACTACCGAGAGTTGAATAAGCTTACCATCAAGAATCGTTATCCCCTACCCAGGATCGACGACCTCTTCGATCAACTTCAGGGAGCCAGTTACTTTTCGAAGATAGAACTAAGGTCAGGGTATCATCAATTGCGGTTCACGAGAATGATGTGCCCAAGACAGCATTCTGAACTCGCTATGGACACTACGAGTTTGTAGTAATGCCCTTTGCTCTAACCAACGCACCGACAGTATTCATGGACCTGATGAATTGGGTGTGCCGTCCTTTCCTAGACAAGTTCGTGATCGTGTTCATTGATGACATACTTGTTTATTCGCGGAGCGAAGATGATCATAAACAACACTTGAGGCAGGTACTCGAAACACTAAGGGCGGAGAAACTATATGCAAAATTCTCAAAGTGTGAGTTTTGGATCAGGAAGGTAACTTTCCTTGGTCACGTGGTTAGCAAGGAAGGCATACACGTAGACCCTTCCAAAATCAAAGCAATTGAGAATTGGTCTGCACCACAGACACCCACAGAAATCCGGCAGTTCTTGGGTCTCGCAGGCTATTATCGCAGGTTCATCGAAAACTTCTCCAGAATCGCTAAGCCTTTAACTACCCTGACACAGAAAGGTGTAACCTTTGGTTGGGGAGTCAAGCAAGACACTGCGTTTCAAACATTGAAGCAGGCCTTATGCAGCGCACCTATCTTGTCCCTGCCCGAAGGGACGGAAGACTTCGTTGTCTACTGCGATGCATCCAATCAGGGCCTAGGCTGTGTGCTCATGCAACGAGGAAAGGTTATCGCCTATGCCTCGAGGCAGTTGAAAACACACGAAGTCAGTTACACAACTCACGATCTAGAATTGGAAGCAGTGGTCTTTGTATTAAAGATCTGGAGACATTATCTCTACGGAACCAGGTGCACTGTCTTCACTGACCATAAAAGCTTGCAACATATCTTTGATCAGAAGGAGTTAAACATCAGACAGCGACGATGGGTAGAGCTAATCAGTGACTACGAGTACGAAATTCACTACCATCCTGGCAAGGCCAATGTGGTGGCAGATGCCCTCAGCCGCAAGGAGTATTCAGGTCGTAGAGTGAAGGCACTGACCATGACTATCCATTCCCATTTATCCGTGCAAATCAAGGAGGCTCAGCTGGAAGCCTTAAAACCAGAGAACATGCTGGGTGAAGCCTTGAGAGGAATGGAAAAGAACCTAGAGATCAAGGGAGACGGAGTCTATTATTTCATGGACCGGATCTGGACCCCAAATTTCGGTGGTTACAGAGAGGTTGTCATGAACAAAGCTCACAAGACCAGATACTCCATTCACCCAGGATCGGACAAGATGTACCTCGATCTCAAGAAGCTATATTGGTGGCCGAACATGAAAGCAGAGGTCGCTACCTTCGTGGGCAAGTGCCTGACTTGTGCCAAGGTGAAGGTCGAATATCAGAAGCCCTCAGCTCTACTCCACCAGCCGGATATACCTGAGTGGAAGTGGGAAAGGATTACGATGGATTTTATCACCAAGTTACCCAGATCTTCGAATGGGCACGACGCCATCTGGGTAATTGTCGACCGACTGACTAAATCCGCCCACTTCCTGCCGATCAAGGAAAACTTCAAAATGGAGAGACTCACGTGGATCTACATTCGAGAAATAGTTCGCCTTCATGGGGTACCTGTATCCATTATCTCCGACCGAGATAGCAGGTTCACCTCGAGATTTTGGCAATCGCTACAGAAGGCTCTTGGAACGAAGTTGGATATGAGCACGACTTATCATCCTCAGACAGATGGACAGAGTGAGAGAACAATTCAGACATTGGAAGATATGTTGAGAGCCTGCGTCATCGACTTCGGCACGTCATGGGACACTCATATTCCTTTTGTTGAATTTTCCTACAACAACAGCTACCATCCCAGCATCAAGGCTGCGCCATTTGAAGCCCTCTATAGCCGTAAGTGCAGATCCCCTCTGTGTTGGGCTGAAGTGGGTGACACGCAGCTAGCCAAGGGTCAAGTCCCTGACAGCACTCTCACTGGTCCTGAGATCATCCGAGAGACGACTGAAAAGATCGTACAAATCCGAGAACGACTGAAAGCCTCACGAGATAGACAAAAGAGCTACGCTGATAAGAGACGGAAACCCTTGGAGTTCCAGGTTGGAGATTGTGTCCTGCTAAAGGTCTCACCCTGGAAAGGCTTGATACGCTTTGGAAAGCGTGGAAAGCTAAATCCAAGATACATAGGACCTTTCGAGATCCTCTCTAGGATCGGTCCTGTAGCCTATAAACTTCGTTTACCTCAAGAACTTGGCAACATTCATCCTGTCTTCCACATTTCGAATCTTAAGAACTGCTTATCCGACGAAACCCTTGTGGTCCCTCTCGATGAGATTGAAATCAGCGAGAACCTGAACTTTGTGGAAGAACCGGTCGAAATCATGGATAGAGAAATCAATCGCACGAAACAAAGTCGCATCCCGATAGTGAAGGTTCGCTGGAATGCCAAGCGGGGACCTGAATTCACTTGGGAGCGCGAAGATCAGATGAAACAGAAGTATCTGCATCTCTTTCCTAATTCATGATTTGTATTCTTTGTTTGAATTTCGGGACGAAATTCCCTCTAAGCGGGGGATGTTGTGACAACCCGAAATTTCTAACTTGTGTAAACATTCAAATTTATCAGTGTTAGATTCATGTTGCTCCCAGTTATCACTGTTTGGAACCTATTTTGAGTATTCTAACTCTAGTGAATCAAAGGAATTAGTATTTGGTAGTGTTAGTTTAAATCCTAAACTACCTTGCAACCGTAAACCTTCTCAAAAAGGAGTTTACGGTCGAGACCTTGAGTTTACGGTCATGGTAACCGTAAACCCATGTAGACCGTAAGCTCGTTTACGGTCAGGTGGACCCCTCTTGGACCGAGAACTCTACCCTATATATAGGGTATTTAGCCTTCGTTTTACCACTTTAAACACTCCAAAGACTTTCTCTCTCTACACTCTCTGTACCTTCATCGAGTTTCCTCAAGAAATCCTCCAGAACACGGTGGTGTTTTGGGACCGGAAACACCTTCTTTGCCTTCAAATCGTAAGTATTATCCTCTTATACTTATATCTTGTTAGGATTCTTGAATTTTTGCCTTGAAATCATCACTTTTCCATGAACAAAAGGTGTTTACGGTCTAGTGTATCTTCTTAAATCGTACACACTTCAATGACCGTAAACTCATGGACCGTACACCCTTCAAAGACCGTATATTCATGGGCCGTAAACCCATGGAACCGTAAACCCATGGACCGTAAACCTTATGACCGTAAGGTCATTAGACCGTGAACTCCATGACCGTAAGGTCATTGGACCGTAAACACTAAAACCGTAAACACTAAGACCGTGAACACTTGGACCGTGAACTCCACTAGTCATACCTCTTTGACCGTAAACTCTATAGGGTGGCCATATACCCTAGTTATGCAATCATATGTGATTGTATCCCATAAATCTTAGAGTTTCCTAGCCAATAAGGGTGTTACCCTTCTTATTTAGTCGTCTATACACTAAATTCATACACATACATGTGTATATGTGTCTATTAGGATCATTGTGTGCTCAAGGTTACACCTGACACTCTGCACTCCTCTTCCAACCACACGTCAGAACCACTCACTACAGATGAGTTCATACCCCTACACTTTTACTGGTTTTAAAATGTTTTCGGGGGAGAATACAAGCCAAGCTCAAAGTATTTTATTAAGTTTTAAACTTATTAATACAACTCAACGAATTCCATGTTTAATAACTTACTCGGATATTTTTATCCCTTTTGTAATATGTTGAGCATAAGGGAAATTGTTATTTTGGAAATCTCACTTCCTAGCTTTCAGAAAGGTTTTACAAAATATTTTCCATAACAACACTAGTAAACTATAATGGGTATAGTTTGGGATAACCCTCTAGGCATTTTCTACTAAATCAGATTTCATGGATGAATATATATAAACAATGGCCGATTTAGTTTATGTTATATGTTTTCTCAGAAGTATAAAGTACACTTATTCAAGAATAATTACTGTTTTATACTGTTCCTAGCTTGTAAACAAGATTATACATAATTGTGAGGCTCTACTTCAATACTTTACCTTCAGTGTACTGAACTAAATCCTATCATAGTATAACCAAAGTCTCCTGGAGGGAGAGCGTGAGATTTATGAATAGATCTATTCAGGACTGACAACCCCACACCTGAACTGCTAGCTATAGTTAGGAGGGCAGGCCTAGGGTGAACAAATGTCATTTAACTTAACGCCTAAAGAACGTTATAAAGGTCTCTAGGTCATATCAAGTATGGTTATACCACTCGCAAATAAGTATAAACTAACTTTGGTTTACGGACTCTACTCTTCATTGTTTTATTTTGAGTAATAAAACTATTTTTATACATACTGATAGTAATCAAGGATTTCAAAACTTACGTCTCTACCTCTAGAACGGATAACTTGTTTTTAGGGAAAATATAGGATTTTCCCAGGATAACACTGGCATTTCTAAAACTGATGGTTTACTTTCTACTAATAGATATTCTTTCAAAACTGCCTTACATAAGAAAATATAGGATTTTCTTGAGGAACACTTTTCAAAAAGGATCAAAGAAACATTTTCCACAAAAACTAAATGCTTATGAACTCACCAGCTTTATGCTGATATTCTTTCAAAACTGCTTGTATTCTCAGGAAATCAGTAGACAGGTACCTGCTGGAATTTGAGAAGCTGGAGCAATAAGAGTCTTATGTTATTACTTTACATACTTTTGATGTACCTAAAACAAGATTTCAAACTGATGTAAACATTTTACTTATATATGTATCCACTGTATTGGTTGTGTTGCTATGTTTCATATTATTCATTGGTTGTGATGCTAAACATGACGTCCTCCGCCCCCGAACGTTTCCGCCGTCCCGGTTTGGGGGTGTGACAGATTGGTATCAGAGCCCTTGTTTATAGCGAACTAAGTATACCGAACCTTACATGGTATACTTTCCTAAGGCGACAACGGGCGGTAATACAGGAAGAGTGCTGGCGATGGGCCAGGAGGAAGCGGTCGCTGATCCTACCGTTGTTACGGGTACGTTCCTCCTTGACAACTCTTATGCGTGCATTCTTCTCGATTCTGGTGCGGAGAGAAGTTTTGTTAGTCATGCATTCAAACATCTAATCAAGTGTAAAACCCAACCTCTAACCGAAACATTTACCGTCGAGATGGCTAAGGAGAAGAAGGAGAGCACTAACGATATATTCATAGGTGTTACTCTTACTCTAGACGGTCATTCCTTTTCCATCAACCTTATGCCTGTATCTATTAAGAGTTTCGATGTCATTATCGGCATAGATTGGTTAAGCCCCAATCCTGCTGATATCCTTTGCTACGATAAGGCTATCCGTCTCAATCTTCCCTCTGGCAAAGCCCTCACTATTTTCGGTGATAAACTCAGTTCGAGCCTTCGTATCATTTCATGCATCAAGGCCCAGAAGTATCTGCGGAAGGAGTGTCATGCATTCCTAGCTCATGTTGTCGACGAGACGCAAAAAGTTAAAGATGTCGAGAGCATCCCCGAAGTCTGTAACTTTCCTGATGTTTTCCCCGAAGATCTCCCAGGAATTCCCCCCGACCGTCAAGTCGAGTTCCATATCGATCTAATCCCTGGAGCTAGTCCTGTAGCTAAATCTCCCTATCGTTTAGCGCCTGCAGAAATGCAAGAATTATCCAGCCAGCTCAATGAGCTGATCAACAAAGGATTCATAAGACCGAGTTCCTCACCTTGGGAAGCCCCGATTTTATTCGTAAATAAGAAAGATGGATCCTTTCGGATGTGCATCGACTACCGAGAGTTGAATAAGCTTACCATCAAGAATCGTTATCCCCTACCCAGGATCGACGACCTCTTCGATCAACTTCAGGGAGCCAGTTACTTTTTGAAGATAGAACTAAGGTCAGGGTATCATCAATTGCGGTTCACGAGAATGATGTGCCCAAGACAGCATTCTGAACTCGCTATGGACACTACGAGTTTGTAATAATGCCCTTTGGTCTAACCAACGCACCGACAGTATTCATGGACCTGATGAATCGGGTGTGCCGCCCTTTCCTAGACAAGTTCGTGATCGTGTTCATTGACGACATACTTATTTATTCGTGGAGCGAAGATGATCATAAACAACACTTGAGGCAGGTACTCGAAACACTAAGGGCGGAGAAACTATATGCAAAATTCTCAAAGTGTGAGTTTTGGATCAGGAAGGTAACTTTGCTTGGTCACGTGGTTAGCAAGGAAGGCATACACGTGGACCCTTCCAAAATCAAAGCGATTGAGTATTCATGGACCTGATGAATCGGGCACGCCTGGGGTGAACAAATGTCATTTAACTTAACGCCTGCAGAACGTTATAAAGGTCTCTAGGTCATATCAAGTATGGTTATACGACTCGCAAATAAGTATAAACTAACTTTGGTTTACGGACTCTACTCTTCATTGTTTTATTTTGAGTAATAAAACTACTTTTATACATACTGATAGTAATCAGGGATTTCTAAACTTACGTATCTACCTCTAGAACGGATAACTTGTTTTTAGGGAAAATATAGGATTTTCCCAGGATAACACTAGCATTTCTAAAACTGATGGTTTACTTTCTACTAATAGATACTCTTTCAAAACTGCTTTACATAAGAAAATATAGGATTTTCTTGAGGAACACTTTGCAAAAAGGATCAAAGAAACATTTTCCACAAAAACTAAATGCTTATGAACTCACCAGCTTTATGCTGATATTCTTTCAAAACTGCTTGTATTCTCAGGAAATCGGTAGACAGATACCTACTGGAATTTGAGAAGCTGGAGCAATAAGAGTCTTATGTTATTACTTTACATACTTTTGATGTACCTAAAACAAGATTTCAAACTGATGTAAACATTTTACTTATATATGTATCCACTGTATTGGTTGTGTTGCTATGTTTCCTATTATTCATTGGTTGTGATGCTAAACATGACGTCCTCCGCCCCCGAACGTTTCCGCCGTTCCGGTTTGGGGGTGTGACAATATAAATGGTTGAATTCAATACCACCACAACATTGAGAAAAATTCCATTTCACAGGTAAGTTGTTATATTGTTAATTGTACCCTTCGCTAACATTATGACACTTTTAACCTTTTCTTTATAGGGAGAGAAACCACAAACATGCTATTAAACAACCTTTGTGAGGTGTTTAATGGAAAGCTGGTTGATGGGAGAGACAAACCAATTATTATCTGTTCGGAGTTTATTAGGGAGTACATGATGAAGAGGATATGTAATGTCCTCATGGTGTAACAGAACCCACTCACCCCAACAGCAACAAAGATCATGGAGAAGAATGAAACAACAGCTACTTAGTACATTGTTGACTGGTGTGGTGAAGAAAAATACCAAGTCAAAGCCCCATGTAATGATCAACATGTTGTTGATATGCGTGAAAGGGTATGCAGGTGTAGAAAATGGGAATTAACATGTATCCCTTGCATGCATGTGATTTCTATCTCGTTTAACAAAGTAGACCATGGTAATCATGTAGAAGAGCTCTACACTTATATCCACAGGGTGTACTGGCTATAAACTTGGAAAACTGCTTATGGGTATGAGGTTGAACCAATTAAAGGTCAGGTACTATATCCTAGAAGTGAGTGTCTAATGAAGATCACACAATAATAAACCTGGGAGACCTAAGAAGAAGAGAAGGGAATCCATGGAGGAGAGAAGTCAAAGAAAGAGTTAGAGTCAGTGTCAAAAGTCAGAAGTTGGTCTCAGTGAGATTCATGGTCATGGCCCATGTGGTAGTGGGAAACTAACAACAAAGCTTGTTAGTGTAACTTGTAGTAAGTGTGGAAACAAGGGTCACAATTCCAGGAGATGTACAGGTCACTGATGAACCAATGAATCGAGTATTGAATTAATCAGAGTATGAATTCAAGTATGAATGCAAGATTGAACACCAGATGTAAATATGATCTTGTTTCAGCTTGATTTACGCTTTCGAATGTTTACAGAGAAAATAGACAGGTCTGTAAAAACTCTTATCTAACTCTAGTAAATAACCCCTATTTATAGGGAACCGAAAGCGTACAAAAAAATATACTAAGGCATTGACTCTAAAGCTTCCAATAATAGCGTCCTAGTAATATACATTACAAAACATTCGAAGAGTACACAATATATTTCGACTAATTACAACAATTCGACCCTTACAATCTCCCCCTTTGTAATCATAGTCGAAGTCTTCAATTCGTAAGAAGTGTGATGGAATACAGTAACACTCTTCGAATCTCCGTGTACCAGGAGATAATCTTCTTCAGCTCTTTCTTGTCTCCTTCATTGTTCTTCTTGCAATGATTCATACGAACAATCAAGTTCGTATATTGAGATGTTGAATATCTCTCTCTTTCACTTGCTTGGAATAAGAACCGTTTAGCTTTTCCAGCTTTGTCTTTTCCTGCGAAGACCATTCCAAAAGGCTTCAGGCAAATTTCACCATCAGCATATTTCTTCAATTCCGCCTGAGTCTTCGTAGGAGCCATCGGTGCTTTTATTTCCATTCCTTTGGCAGTAGCTAATTCATCTAGTTCAGTGTTTTGAAGGAATGAAAATGATTTGTCTTTTAGAAGTAATGCAACTTGTATAAGATCATACAAGTTCATCAATGGAAAATCAGCAACAGTGAATTCGCAAATATTTCCATTTGCCCTGGCAACCACATACTTAACATTCTGGACTATGTTTTCGAAAATCACATCCTTTTTCATACTTATGACCTTCTTGATTTTTATTAAAGACCAAACTTCCTCAGGGGCTTTTCCAAGAACAGCATGAAAGCAAATTTTCATGTGTGTACCTTCATCCTTATTTTTAAAATCCCCTTCTGCTTTGAACTGAGGCATGATAAACAGCATTTCGTTTATGGGAAAATCCAGCTGGCTTACATCAGTATTTGTGACCAAATAACTCTGCTTTGGTTTCTTCTCGAATGTATACATGTGATTAAAAGCAACCTTGGCCTCAATTGTTTCGTAATTATAGTGTTTAGCTGGATCACCTTTATCCATTCCCTTCGGATCACTAACACGCTGAGTCATAATGCTTTGAATAATCCTCAGTTTTTCAAGTTCAGCTTCTGCTTCAACCTTCTTTTCCTCTTTCGACATTTCCACTACAATTGATTTCCCTTTATCTTTCAAGGCTGGATTGACAATTGTCTCTTTTGGATTCAAACCACTCCCACCAGTTTCTGAAGATTTACCAATAACAATTCCTTTCGAAATTGGTCTTGCAATTGGCAATGTTGTTACAACAGTTGAAGTAACCAGTTCAGCAGAAACTATTACTGGTTTTGTTGTTGGGATTTTTGAAGAAAAAACTTTTCCCACAACTTTCGCATCTTCTCCACTAGTCTTTGACTCACTAGTTTTTCTTTCTCCCCCTTGCACCCCTGTGAAAACAGGTGGGGCAATCGTTGTTGGAAGAAGACTTGATATGCGAAAGAGAGGAGCAAGTTGCTTGTTGAGAATGGCTTCGAAATGGATAAATTTATGTGATAAAAATTTAGGAGTGATCAAAGAAGAAGAAAACGGCCTGTCAGAAATTTCTTTTAACTCCTTGAGCAACTTAAGCACTTCCTCAAAGCTTGCACTTTCAGATGTTGAAATTTGAGTTAGTTGAGGACTCAAACTTTCATACAACTTAACAAAACGTGTGACTGCATCACAAATGATATCAACCTTCTGATTTAATGATGCATAATCTTGTTGAACAGTGACAATTTCTTTTTGCATATCTTCACGAAGTTCGTGAATCTGCAAATTTACATCCTCCCTGACCTTCTTCACTTCTTGCACAAAAAGAACATGCCTTTCCTTTGCGACATTCTTCAAATTTTTCACATCACTGGTAAACATTGAATTTTGAGATTTGATCCGAAGTTCATTATTTTGATCATTATAATCAACCTTCTCCAGAATTCGAGACTCAGAGTCAGTAATCATTCCAGATACTTTGCTAACCACTCTGGCTTCGAGCATTTTCAACAGTGAATCAACCTCCAAACTAGAAACAGATGAACCACCCCCTAGATCTGCTTGAGATTGAATTATTGAATTCAATTTCTGATTCAGAATTTTGAACTGCTTCATGGTCATCAACATATGATCGGGAAACTGTTCTTCTTCTTCATGAAAGTCCAATTCATCAAACATACCACCAAACCCCTCATTATCAGTCTCTGTCTCCATAAAAACGGTTTCTTGAACAGGTGAAGTTGGTTTGGGTGGCTCAGTAGATTGTGAAGAAAAAATAAAAGTAAAGGGTTGATCAAGAATGTGTTCGAATGTTGGGGAATCTGTGGTTGAAGTAAGAGGAGTAGTAGATAATGGTAAAGAAGCAATACGTTCAAAAGGAGCAGAAGTAACGTGACCTTGAGCTTCATTTTTCGAACCTCCTTCACCCATATCGACATTTGCATCCGTATCAGATACGTGTGCAGGGATGCCTGAAGTTCGAACCGCCTCAGATACTGATTTAGCAATCGAATCTTCGGGTGGTATGACGACTGTCTTCTCAGGAGTGGAACTTTCTGTGAGATGAGTGAATGGGGTTTCTGGAATTCTTTCATCATCATCTTCTGTTGACTCAGTAGAAATCACGAGTTTTCGAGTCTTCTGTTGGGTTTTTAGCATTCTAACACTCATATGGTGTACATGCAACCCTATAAACCTTGGATCTATGTTTTCTCTATTATACATGCAAATATTAACTATTCCAAGGTTTCATCCTAACTAGCATATTATGAAGCACCTATACTACAAAGTTCTAGTTAGATGACATACCTTTTGATGTAGCTTGATGTCTTCAAGCTTTAAGAGCTTAGCCCCAATGGTGTGGAAGCCTCAAATGGAATCAAAAATCACCAAAACACCTTGGAAGAAGTTGAGAGAATATGTATGCACACTAAAATCGGCCCACTCTTATTTTCACACACTTGTGCCAATTTTGTGAGCCAAGGACCCCTTTATATATTATAGAGGATTAGGGTTACATCCATGTAAACCCTAATACCCATGACCTTTCATTTACATAGGATCCATGGGTTAAAAGCTCCATGGACCATCCATGAAAGCTTAGCCCAACCTAAATGAACTTGGCCCATTCCATATATATAAGAGTCCATATTTAATTAGTTCTTTTTGATCACTTAATTAATTCTAAATTAATTCTTGATCAATACTAATTAAATAATATGATTCCATATTAATATACTAGAACTTATAATATATTAATATAAATCATAAATATACTATTCTCAAAAGACTATCCATATAAATTGTGACGGTGAGGTGCAACCCAAATGGACCATGCCGGGTCGGGTCAAGTACATACCAAATATAGTTATGGACTTAGACATTAATCCAACAGTCTCCCACTTGGATAAGTCTAAAACTATTATTGAGTATGACTTCAAAACCTAACTGGCAATCGTAGCTCTTAAAGCCGCTGTCGAACTCTGACCTTGTCAATGACTTGTCCATTAGATAAGGGATCATATATTCCTCCATTCTAGATATCATATGGACTGAGACATGGATTATAATCATTCTCTCTGTCCATTTGTTGTTTCCCGATTTTCGATTTATGATGACTGACTGATTGAACAAATCAAATCAGTCCTGGCTTGGCCAAGCACTCACATGTGTCATCGCTAAATCATCGAGGGGCCCACATATATCGCTTTTATCCCGAAGGTAAAAGGAATGGATAAACTTCGACTCATATGGCTTGTTTAACTACTTGTTGAATCATACACAAAGGCACGTTTTATAACATCGAGTTACCAAATGCGTTTTCGTGCAATCAATGTATAACCAACTCATAGTAACAACTCATATCTCTAGGTTTGAAGAATATAAGATATTATCGTCTCATGATCACTCGTGATAAAATCCATGAAGTGATTCAAATGAGCGCGGGTTGAATCCAATACTCAGAACCTATGAGCATTCATGAGTGTTGTAGCACCACTTTGTCCACTAACTTGGACCTCTACAAACCAACCCATGACAGTCTTGATTCATATCTACTTCCAACATATGACCGACTGTGGATGGTTTGAATAACTTAATCATTCAGGAAGAGCGACTTAGTTATTATGGAAGTCAAAACATGCAAAGTGAAACACAAGAATAAATGAATCAAATATGGTATCAAACCCTATGGATATAAATAAACACTTTTATTTATCACCATACTGATTACTCATTATTCATTGTTTCGGTTTTATCAACTTTATACTTGAATTAAAAACACTAGTTGTTCCATGCTCCAAGCATGTACAATATGTTTTTCTTAAACAATAGCTTTGCCATACACCAAGTATGCACTCTATGTTTGTCTATGATCCTTACTTTGTGAAATAAACCAATTGAACATAATTTCAATGATTCTAATTTCACACTCCCAAATCCTTATCGAAAAATGTGAGAATTTCAAATTCCTATCATTTATCGAAATTTGTTTAGATTTTAAACTTATATGCACTGACCCCCCTGTAATGAATATGTACAAAGTCACAAAGACTTGTCAACAATCATTATAAGGTATTCCAATGGAGATCAACTCCATGGAAACTAAGTCTCATATTCAAAGTACATTGCTTTGGACATGCTTCTTGCATTAAGTTTTCTAATCTTACACAGATAACTTCCACCTATGGAGACAACTCCATATTCTCATTTTGACTATCACTTCTGAATAAGAGATGTCTCTTTTCAGAATATGTCAATATGGTCCTTCCAAAATTAGCACTATACTTCCAACTGTCCCTGAGCAACCAATCTTTGGTAAACCTCAGATTGTCCTCGACAATTGCTTAATCATTTTAGTCATATCCAATTCTAGACCTTTTCCCTTCTTAATGCCTCTGGGCATTTGGAAAAATTTAGAAATGACAAATATTATAGCACATGCAATCGATCCTGTACCCAAAGCAAATGGTACACGATTCATGATGTCTCACATAAAGACATGATTCTAGACCAGTCTTTTGCTACAATATTTTTATTTGCCATGTTTTCAAAATTTGACTATGAAGAGGGATGCCGTAATCATAATCGAATTTTGAGAACGCAATATATAGAATTTCCTTAAGTTGAACCAATCCAACATGAAATTCATATATATATTCTTGACTAAAGATGATTAAGGTCTCAATCTAAGCCTTTAGAACTGAAATGAAGTATATCCTCTCCCTTAATTATAGCAAAACAACTTTTTTAATCCCTGCAGCCTCACGAATTGAAACTTTTGTTTTCTATAATTAACATTGCTAACTTGCAACACTAACAATAATTATCATGCTCCCATTAACATGATGATTATTAGCATAACACTTATGCTCCCACTAGCTTTGACATGTACTCAGAAATCAGCTGGACTTCTAGAAATCAATACTTTATTGACTTTCTTACCAAAGTTCAGATTTCTGATACGAGATGCTTTGATAAAACTTTATCAAAATCATACACCTTTCCTTAGATATCATGCATGTGTGTCTAAACAATTTCAGAACTATGAAAAGGGATGCCGTAATCATAGTCTCAATTGTTTAGACCTTTTGCCATCTGCTTCAAATCTACTTGGTGGAAGTGTTTCCTCACCATCATTTTCATGAATCGGAGAGAAACCTTATGACCCTTAGATTTTATGGTGTATGTGTTCTTATCCATGTGAATCGTCAAAACCATAGTCACAAGACAAGGATAATGACAAATCCAAACTCATATGGACTGAACTTATGCAATCTTAACTTCTTGCCACCTGGCAGTACAGGGCCTGCCATTGCTTCCAAGTTGTTATGCAACCAATTGAGAACTTTCAGAACTCCTATGCAAAGCCAACTTTAACGGGAATGGGCACAGAATATGTTAACACGATAGGTTATAAGCCTCAAGTCGTGTGCTAGTGAAGAACCTCAGGTTTTATTCTTGATTAGTTCTTGAAATTCTCTTTTGGATATTTAAGACTCCCACTATCCTCTTGACATATAAGACTATCTTGCCAAATATTCAAGAGATAGTGCGGATTCTTTATCAAGACAAACACTTCGCACAATTGGCCTTAGTTGGTCTTTGTTTTATCCAAACATCACAACTTACCAATTTCCAATGTACAAGAGTAGGACACTTTTACTCTTACATTTGACAAGTGTTTTAAACCTTTCTTTAAGATATGTCACTCAAGTTACAATCTTGGAGTATGACTCTAACAATTGTTTTGGAACGAAGTATGACTCATCTTCCTGATCTAACCATTTCAACAATTCATGACTCCTCTTCTTAGTCATAAGAATGCACTAAGATGACCTTTAGAGGACTAATTGTGATATGATTTCTAAATCATTAAGATGATCACAAACATGATACTAAAGTACTCTCCCATCTTTTCAGATTTGAGAAACTTTTATCTTTCTGCCTAATTTGATTCTTCCCATTTGTTCTGCCATACATTGAGACTTTTCCAATGTTTCAGAATTATACTTAAACTTGTAAGTATAACCATATTTACTAAACTTTAGTAAATCAAATAGTCTTAACGAGCTTTGTGGTGGACATGACCAGTGCACAAGAATGTGTACTCGATCCCTTTAGTCCTTCACTTGACTTACACATCCATGTGAACAAGTAATTAGTCTTGATTTTTCCAATGCTTGAAAGTTCTCATTCATCATACTATTCAACTTGCATGATTCCAAGTTTTGGTCCAATTAAAACTTGGGTGATGAGGAACTTTCCTGATTTGGTAAATTTAGACACTACCACAAATGAAAGAATCAAATCCATTTTCCAATATTGCTGTCAGTGGAATCATATAAGCAACAATTTTCCACAAATGCCATTGTAAGGATACTTCAAATAAATAAAATTAAACAATTTTCTTTTATTTTAAAACTTTGCGGAAAAACTTATCCTTACAATCCACATGGAAAATTGTTGTTATCTATTCCTTAGCAATATATCATAACTTCTTAAGCAACTGCTCAAAATTCTAATGGTATCGAAATCCACCTTCGCGATCAGAATCAGCATATACTTCCTTTAAGATTTCTCTCAATTCTTTGATTCTTAAAACATCAACATGTGACCCAGTCACATCATGTAATGAGGATCTCAAAATAGAACTTAACAGAGTTAGATAATGGGCTCTACCTGATGTAGAGTCAAACTTATTGACTTTAACATCCTTAGGTAAATTTGGCAGCTTTGCAATCAACGCCCCTTCCTTTGGCAAAATAAACATATGGACCCTTTGGTAATGGGACTATCTCAGACTTAGCCTTTCTCTTTACCATTTGGTCAACCGGGTTGACTATGGTCAATCCCTTTCCATTGGGAAGAGAATGCTTATTCTGGATTTCCAGTGTCACCATTGTCACTGTCCATAAAGTTTTTGGGAAGTTGATCTTCTAATCAAATTTGCTTTACTATCGTTCCAAATCATTGCTGATTCAGCAGCACCAAACAAATAGATATGATCATTAAGGTTCATGTCATAGTCTGTTTCATAGTAGTCCCAAAGGAACTCACTATGTGACTTAGAAAGTGATTGAACATCCAACTTTCTCAAGACTTTGACACCCAACTCTCCCGGCTTGTCAATATGTGACTTCATCTCTAAGATGTGATCACACATAGACCTTGCTTGCCATTAGGGCTTGAGTGACCTTGAACTTGTGGGTTAGGGAGAATAATTGGAGGAGGTGGAGGAAGAGAAGTATGACTTCCATGAGCCAAACTCGGGAAGTCATATTTATTAGGAAAGCTTGGTTTGGGAAGATCATTGTTGTCTAAACCAGACATCAACAATGGGAGAAATTCACGTAAAGTTGATTTAAGTCCTTAATATAACACCCAATATGATATATTAAGGCTAGGACCCAACAAACTATTTTATAACTTGGAAGAGGGATGCCGTAAGCCAAGCTATAAAATATTTGAAGGTAGGTGAATGACGATTCACCAATTTCCACCAAGATAAACGAAATGTATTATTAGGTTTTAATTGGTTTTGAAACTCCTAGATTCTTTTGAGATTCATTGAACTTTTCAATGGCATGTTTCAATCTCGAGTGTGCCCTTCAGGTTTTGTGACTGGGATGCCGAGGATCACAAAACAAGGTGTGAAGTAACCATGCAAATATACTTGGTACCCTTAATATTAACCCCTCAATCGATGTGCCGGTTAACCACACTTACCCTTTGCCTACCTTGTTAAGTCCAGGTTAGTGTGCCGGTTAACCACACACGCTCCACTAACAGCTTAAACAAAGTGCAAAGTGTAATTTCATGGATTAGCACCTTATTCACATTTTCCTAAGTAACTAAGATTGGGAATTTATAAAAAGTTTAGTTACTTAGTATTTATCATTAATACTTTTAATGAAGGGAGAATTATAGTCCTTGTCCTACCTGTTCGGCTAACGACCCTCCACCAGTCAAGGAAGCGGTGGGTGAGAGTGGACACCCATTAAACTGCCATTTTATAGGCAGTAACCTTATACCCCCTTATAGACCGGCTTCGTGAATGAGGCCTACTAATGGTAACACGACTTGCTCTTATACATATAATATATTAAACTTTTAATATTATAATAGTATAAGGGTGTATTTTAGATATTTAAAATACTTGGTGATTTAATCTATTAATTAAACTATACTCTTAATTTAATTAAGTTTAAACCATGTCATTATGGAATTATTAATTCTCTTTTAATTAAACACTTTAATTATCTATTAATAAAGTCCATAAGAGTTAATTGAATTATTCAATAAAACATCATAATTCCAATTATTAAATTCAAAATTAAAATCATTTAATTAATTGTTTAAGTTATGAACCCAAGAGTTTTAGAATTCAATTCTTTTTTTTTATCATAAAAAAAAACTTTTTCCAAATTCCAAAACTTGAGGGCAAGTTTTGTAACTCTTGAAAACTTTTGGATTCCATAACTTATGGAGTTAAATACTTGTTTTATGATGAAACTTTTCATGTTCCATAACTTAAGAACAAGTTATGGAATTCTTTAAAACATTAAGACCAAGTTTTGTAACTCCATAAAAAACTTTGAATCAATTTTTTTTAAAAACCTTTTCATATCCATAAATTATGGAGGTTTCAAAAAACTCTTTAGATCAAACTTTTAAAACTAATAAAATAATCATATCATTTTATCTTTTACAAAATTTGACCTAATTCAACTCATATAGCAAATGATTTAAATTTTACAAATAATTAGTTTTTCACAAAAACAAGTAATTATCTTAAAATTTGACAAACGTCATGTTTTTTTTTCCTTTTTTTTCCAACTTTGAAAATAAAACATTTGCATCAATATAACAGAAAACAACCCATGGCTCTGATACCACCGTTGGGTTTTTAGCATTCTAACACTCCTATGGTGTACATGCAACCCTATAAACCTTGGATCTATGTTTTCTCTATTATACATGCAAATATTAACTATTCCAAGGTTTCATCCTAACTAGCATATTATGAAGCACCTATACTACAAAGTTCTAGTTAGATGACATACCTTTTGATGTAGCTTGATGTCTTCAAGCTTTAAGAGCTTAGCCCCAATAGTGTGGAAGCCTCAAATGGAATCAAAAATCACCAAAACACCTTGGAAGAACTTGAGAGAATATGTATGCACACTAAAATCGGCCCACTCTTATTTTCACACACTTGTGCCAATTTTGTGAGCCAAGGACCCCTTTATATATTATGGAGGATTAGGGTTACATCCATGTAAACCCTAATACCCATGACCTTTCATTTACATAGGATCCATGGGTTAAAAGCTCCATGGACCATCCATGAAAGCTTAGCCCAACCTAAATGAACTTGGCCCATTCCATATATATAAGAGTCCATATTTAATTAGTTCTTTTTGATCACTTAATTAATTATAAATTAATTCTTGATCAATACTAGTTAAATAATATGATTCCATATTAATATATTAGAACTTATAATATATTAATATAAATCATAAGTATACTATTCTCAAAAGACTACCCATATAAATTGTGCCGGTGAGGTGCAACCCAAATGGACCATGCCGGGTCGGGTCAAGTACATACCAAATATAGTTATGGACTTAGACATTAATCCAACATCTTATTCTTCTTCTTCTTTGACAATCGTTTGGCCATATCCTCAGCCCTTCGTTTCTTGGACACCGGAGAAATAGGTGCTGGCACTTCTCGAATTAACACACCTTGATGAGTGATTTGAGGTTTTCGAACCACTTTGTGTGTAGGAGACTTGCTTTTGTGAGTGGACTTCATTTTGATTCTTCGAAACATTCCAGTCTTCGAAGGAATGATTCCATTCTCTTGTGATTCTTCAAGAATGGTTTCAATCACTTGAGTCTCAGCAACAGATACTTCAACGGTTTCAGGCTTTTTCTTTGGAGATTGCGAAGATTTCGAATCCTTGATTTGCTTTTCAGAAGAAGCAGGTTCAGACTTCTTTGATCGTTTAGACTTCTTTTCTTCCCTTGGCAACAATATCCCAGTCTGAACAGAAGAATCAATTGTTTGTAAATATGCTACCAAAACTGAATTCGTAGGATCAACTCTTTTAAGCATCGCATCTGGAATACGAGCAACAGTTGGAAAATCATCAGCATTATCTATTACTTCCTTCGGATAGTGGTATGATTGAAAGACAACTTTTTCTTCATCATTTGGTACCAAAATCCCTTCCTTATTATAAAAATATTGCAAAATCAGGCTCCAGTATCGTGCACACGAAATACCATGAATAGCATTCGTATGTTCTACACCCTTTTGGAATTCCTTCCATAATTGTGTAGAATAGTCCACTTGAAGATCATAATATATGCCAGCAACCATGGCATAAACCTCCATTCTTCCTTTGTCTAGACCAACTGTTCTCCCAGTCAAACATCGTAGAAAAATACCAAATAAGAAATTCCATAGTCGTGGAAGACCAGATTTCTTAAAATCACTAATCTTGGACAATGGTGGCTGATATCCCATCTCATTAAACATGTAGACGATTTGAGGAAATGTGAAATCAACATATGGAGGCGAATTCGGAATAGCAAGAATTTGGCAAAAGAATTTCTTGGATAATCTGACCTTTTTATCATTCACCAAATGAAAAGTTATCGTATCAGAAGCTTTGTTGTAAGTAGCAGTTGATCCTGCTTGAGAAAGATAAGACAATGGAACAGAGAAAGAATTGAACATCGTCGTAGATAAAACAGAGTTCTTCAAGGCAACGATGAGCATCTTCAATTCTTCCGGGTATTGAGAAACTTCACCCTCCACATAATAGTTATTTGGTTGAATCTTCATTATTGGTACGGAAGAAGCATCTTCAGTGGTATGAGAATCAACATGAGCAGAAGTCGCCATTGTTAGGGTTTGAAGATAATAATGAATAGAGAATTTGTGAAATTTGCTTTTTGATCGCGTAAACTGACAATGAACCCTTGAATCCCCTTTTATATGTCACCCTGAAGTTTGAATTTGAAGCGGGATGTGTATTTAATGATATCCGACGTGGCACCTTGAAAGTCGGACCATTACTGCGGAAAAGTAGCCATGCGTCAAAAAGTAGTTGTCACATCACCTTGAAAACCGGACAGAATACCATACGTCATTTATAAACAGCCTGTCTTGTTATCCCCAAGAGTATTGTAACCGTCAGAACCCTTCGAATGGAAGCAAGGCTCTTTCACTTTTGGGATGAAAAGCGAAGTCATACGCCAGAAGTTTGAAATCATCAGACTGAGTTGGTATTACTCAGAGCCTCAAGGATTTCGTGAGTGCAGTGTTCCAAAGAATATAGACGAGAAACAAAAATAAGAAAAATATGGGATATTGTGATGTCAAACCATTGACACAAAAGCAGATAAAATCCCGGGCAAAGATTACTTCATTAATCATTAAGAGAAATGATCAATAGCTTGTGTGGGTTCCCATGAGTTACAATCGAATACTTGTTGACAAGTATCGAAGGGCTTCTTTTATAATGCTGCGTGGGTAGTTCAAAAATTTCGTTACGTGTCATCCTAAACATAAGGTGAGAAATTGTAACAGAAATTGCTTGTTTGACCAGTGTAGTCAGTGACAAGTTAGCTTTGATAAATTTTGAAATGACAAGGACATTCGAATGAAACTCACACGGAAATCATATTCAAGAAAAAATTTGTGTGCTGGATCTTGTTGGATAACAAACATCGTGGGTTTCGAATGTTTGATCAAGACCACTCATTCGAAATGAATATGATTTGGAGTTTCGAATTTTGAGACAGAAACAAAAGTTTCGTGAAAATCTGGAACTTAGTTCCCCGTCAATTCCTTAAAAAGGTAATGAAAATTGAGTTTCACTTTCATCACGGTCTCATGATGTCAGATCATAAACACAGATTTTTGATATGTCTAAGTCTCGATGGGTTTGATCAGAGACCTCTCGGACATATGTCTTCGTGTGTGATCGTGTAAGAACTTTATGGATGAAAAATATTGGTGCAAGACACGAAAAGTACCTCTGTTATGTTTGGACCAAACAGTAAACTCTTAACTCATTTTGAGAAGAGTCAGGTAGCTCAGAGACTAATGTGAATATAAGCCTGATTGGGAAGAAATTTTCGTATGAAATTTTTCATTAAGGCTTTCGTACACACACATTGAGTCATTGGAGGCTTTGGACAACATGCAACAGCATGCTTCTAGGGACAACTTAACTAGTTCAATTGAAGAAAAATTTATCGATTCATACGAAAAATGTACCTGACCCTAGTACTGCAATCATAATCCACTCTGTGTCTTCAAGATTATCTGCAACAAAATACTAAAAAGAAAGAAAAATCAAAATATTTTTGATGTTTTGAGTTTTCGAAAATAAAGACAGAACAAACGAAAATCTTTTTGGATTTTTGAATTTTCGAAAATCAAACGACAAAACAAACGAAAATCTTTTTGGATTTTTAAATTTTCTAAAATAAATGACAAAACAAACGAAAATCTTTTTGGATTTTTGAATTTTCGAAAATTAAATGACACAACAAACGAAAATCTTTTTGGATTTTTGAATTTTCGAAAATCAAAAGTACTTGTTGCAAAAATGCGAAATTTTATCATCCCCTTGTAAGTGACAAATGTACGAATTCGAAGGGGTCGAAGCGTTGACTATAAACAGTAACCTCTGAATCAACCCTTAAAATAAGTAACAAATTTACGAATTCGAAGGGGTCGAAGCGTTGACTATGAGCAGTAACCTCTGAATGCTGACGGATAGTGCTTTGTCTTTCAGTCAGCGCCTCTGAATTAGTCCTTATCATGCATCATTCTTCTTTTTCGCATGGAACAGAATTTCCATCGATCATTCCAAGTCCCTCTATAATTCTCACAAGGGATTTTTCATCTAAAGATTTCGTGAAAATATCAGCTAACTGATCAGTTGTTTTCATGAAATGTACTTCAATATTCCCATCCTCCACGTGATCCTTGATGAAATGATAACGAAGAGCTATATGTTTAGTCTTCGAATGCTACACAGGATTATGACAAATTCTTATCGCACTTTGAGAATCACAATATAATGGAATCTTTTTCATATTTATTGCATAATCACGCAATCGACTTTGGATCCATATTATTTGTGAAGTGCAAGCAGCAGCAGCCACATATTCTGCTTCAGCTGTTGAGATTGATACACATGTTTGCTTTTTCGACTGCCAGCTCACCAATTTGCCATCAAGAAATTGACATCCACCACTTGTGCTCTTTCGATCAAGATTACAACCACCCAGGTCTGCATCCGATTATGCTTGTACAAAGAACCCAGTGTTCGAAGGATACCACAATCCTAACGAAATTGTTCCTTTAAGATAACGAAATATATTCTTCACAGCAGTGAGATGTGGTTCTCGTGGATTTGACTGATACCTAGCACAATTACATATAGAAAACATGATATCAGGTCTACTTGCTGTAAGATAAAGTAATGAACCAATCATGCTCCTGTAAAGAGTTAGGTCAACTGCAGGTTTATCTAACGAAGGTGTCAACTTTATGCCAGTTGCCATTGGAACTCGTAACTTTGTGCTATTCGTCAATCCAAACTTTTCAAGCAAATTCTTCGTATATTTCTCCTGATTAATAAAAACCCGTTCTCTGTTTTGACGAATATTCAAACCAAAAAAATTATTGATTTTTCCCATCATGCTCATTTCGAACTTACTTTTCATCAAATCTTCGAATTCTCTAGATAAAGCAGGGTCAGTTGAGCCAAAAATAATATCATCAACATAAATTTGAACAAGCATTAGATGATTCCCAAATTTCTTTCGAAATAATGTGGGATCAACAGATCCTTGTTTAAATTTAGATTGTTTCAAAAATGAAGTTAGAGTTGCATACCATGCTCGTGGTGCTTGTTTCAAACCATAAACTGCCTTATCTAAAATATAAACATGATTTGGAAATTCTTCGTTAATAAAACCTGGGGGCTGTTCCACGTAAACAGTTTCTTCAAGCTCTCCATTTAGAAATGCATACTTCACGTCCATTTGATAAACATCAAAATCTTTGTGAGCTGCATAAGCCAGAAATATACGAACCGCCTCGAGTCTTGCGACAGGGGCAAAAGTTTCTTCATAGTCGATTCCTTCTTGTTGTGAATAACCTTTAACAACAAGTCTGGCTTTGTTTCGAACAATATTTCCATCTTTGTCGGTTTTACTTTTGAAAATCCATTTTAACCCGACAATCAAAACATTTTCAGGTTTAGGAATTAATCTCCAAACCTTGTTCCGTTCAAATTCAGACAATTCAGATTGCATTGCAACAACCCAATCTGAGTGTTCCATTGCAATCTTAACTGTTTTTGGTTCAATTTTAGATATAAAAACATTGAACATACAAAATTCTTGATTAGTATTCAATACCTCAATCTTTGCGCGAATTTGAGCTCTTGTTAAAACTCCCTCTTGTGGATTCCCAATTACTTGATCCTTCGGATGATCTTTTGTCCACTTTTCCATTGGCGGATATGCTGGATCAAATTCCAAAGGTGCATCTTCGTATATATCTTCATTTTCTGAACCTTTAATCGAACAAACATCATCTAAATCATCATTATTCTCAATGTTTTCTAAATGCTCCCCCTCAACATTAGCATTCACTTTTCCATTCTCCCCCTCGAAAGAATGCTCTTCCTCAACTAGAGTATTCGAATCCAATTGCTCCCCCTCCACTGGATTGTTTTGCATACTTTCGCTTTTCTCTGGAGAAGTTGATGTTGAATCATCAGTAAGCTTTGTGAGTTCAGAGATATGATTATCATTTGCATGTATTTCAGCATTAACAGCATGATCTGAAATTACAAAAATTAAATCATAATCAACATCTAATGTTTGTGAGGATTCAGATTCATCTTGTGTTTTTGTCAGAATAGGATGATTTTCAAACTGTGATGTTGTTTGTTTAATGTAGTAATCATCAAATGTAATATTAAAAGTTTCTTCAACTCTTCGTGTTCTATTGTTCAACACACGATATGCGACTGAATTATGCGAATATCCCAAGAAAATCCCTTCATCTGCTTTAGCTTGAAATTTCGTAAGATTATCCTTGAGATTCATAATGAAGCATCTGCATCCGAAAACATGAAAAAATTTGACGTTAGGTTTTCGATTGTTGAGAATTTCATATGGAGTAATGTTAAAACGGCGATGAATGAAAGATCTGTTTTGAGTAAAACATGCGGTGGATACGGCTTCAGCCCAAAGGTATTGTGGAAGATTCGCATATGCCAGCATAGTCCTTGCCGCTTCGCATAGAGACCTATTTCTTCGTTCAACAACACCATTTTGTTGTGGTGTGTATGGAGATGAAAAATTATGCGAAATTCCTTTGTCCACCAAAAATGAATCAAGAACATTGTTCTAAAATTCAGTTCCATGATCACTCTTAATTTTTCGAACAATGTTCTTCAATGTTGTTTCCATCTTTTTGATAAAGTCAATCATGATTTGTGCAACTTCAGATTTAAGACTGAGAAAATAAACCCACGTAAATCTGGAAAAATCATCAACAATAACTAAAATGTATCGTTTCTTGTTGAGAGTTGAAACAGTCGAAGGACCATACAAATCAATATGTAAAAGCTCATGAGGTGCGATAATTTTCGAATCTATTGTAATTGGATGACCTTGTTTATGTTGCTTGCCAACTTCACAAGCTGCACATAAAGAATCATTGTCAAATTTAAGTACAGGTAAACCTCTTACCAGATCTTGTACCACAAGGTTATTGATGTTTCGAAAATTGAGATGAGAAAGTCTTCGATGCCATAACCAACTTAAGTCTGCTGCTGCTTTCGAAAGAAGACATATAGCAGGTTTCCCTACTATCGGATTGATATCCAAAGTGAACATGTCACCTTTCCTTTTGGATTTTAGTAACACTTCTTTTGTGTTGACATTCGAAATAACACTTCCTTCTTCGTTAAAAAGAACTTGATTGCCAGTGCCCACAACAAGTTGAGAAACACTTATCAAGTTATGTTGAAGACATTCAACATATGCCACACGATTCACTGTGAATTGTCCATTCGTGATCTTCCCATATCCTTTGACTTGACATTTTTGATTGTTCCCAAACTTCACTACTCCAGCATTTTTGAGACTTCGAAAATCACGTAAATTCTCCTTCTTCCCAGTCATGTGACGAGAGCAACCACTATCGATGTACCACTTGTTATCATATTGCTCGTCACATAGTACCTACATTTAATGGAAAATTTTAGGTACCCAAGGCTTTTTGGGTCCTTGGAAATTAGATTTCAATTTCGAATGCAATGAAGAACTTTTAACCCATTCACAAACTTTTGTTTTGAGACTATCAATTAAGTTTACATCTTCATTTAAAGGAACCGAAACATAAATTTTTGATGGTTTCGAATGTTCACTGACATTACCCTTCGAATTCTGAGTTTGTGAATGAACATTCTTTGCTTTTATTACTAGTTTCCAAGCTTTGACTGAAATGTTCGAATCCTTAGACGATGAACTGCCATTTGATGAATTATTCATATACTTTTTATATGCTTCGTGAATTTGCTCCTCTGTAAATGTATTTGACTGATACATCTTTCCTTTGCCTTCAAGCCAATGATCAATGTTCTTTCTTGACGTTATTCCTTTTTCTCGTGAAGTTTTCATAGTTTCTTTCTTCGTTTGATTTGCAAAATTTGGCTTTTTAGGAACAAAATCAACTTTTGGATTTGTTATAAAAGATTTAGCATATGAATTATCAACCGTTGATTTAAAATGTTGACGTTGAAAGAATTTTTGATTTGGATTTGAGTTATTTGAAAATTTTCTTGGAATATTAGTTTCTGAAACTTTCGAAAACCTTGGTTGATTATTCACTTCAGACTTTGAATGATTTGATTGAGATGAATGTTGAGGTTTTGTTGAAAAAGATGAATTTTTAGCTTTGAAAACATTTTTGGGTGATTGTGATTCAGACACCTTTTGAGACTCAACATTTTGCCAAAATATTTTCTTTCTTGCTTGTCTTTTTGAAATGTTGTTTTCCTTCGAAAATTTGTCAATTTGATCTTTGAATTCCTTGGAGTTTAATTTGACAACTTTTTCACATTCCTTTTCAACATGTTTTGAATTCTCTTTTTCAATTTTTGATTTTTCAACCCATTTTCTTTGTGGTTTTTGACGTTGGAAAACATACGAATTCTTTGTTAAGTTGTTTTCAACTGTGCTTTGATTTGCGAAAAAGCCTTCATCAGTTGTTTTTGAATTATCCTCTTCAATTAACTTCTTTAATTCTGGTTTTATTTTCTCAACATTTCCAGTAGTTACGAAAACTTGATTTGGAAAAATGACATCATCTGTACATTTGAAATTTGGATAAACCACTGTATTTGTTTCAAGATAGTGTTCACCTTTTTCATTAATCACTTTTTCGAACTTTTGTGTATCACCATACACCTGATCAACCACTATTCGTGGATTTTCTTCTTCCTTTGAAGATATCTTTTCCTTCGAAATTTTCTCTTCATCTTCATCATCACTATCATCAGTTTGACTGTCTTTGATATCCACGAAGTTCACATCACTAACTTTCTAAGTTGAGGGTATATCAGTTTCATTTTCAACCATCAAATCCTTAATTTTTTTCTTTCCCTTTAGATGTTGATGCAACATTAATAACAGACAACTGAGAACAATCAACATCTTCAAGTTCCCTAATTTCACTAATATTGTCAGAATTATCTTCAATATCAGCAAAATTAGATTGAGAATCAGATGTTAAATTCTCAGTCTTTTTCAAAATTTGAATTTGTTCAATTTTAGTCAACGTATCATTCACGATGTTAACTAATTCATTTGCATCAAGACATTCATCAATTTTGACAATTCCATATTTATATCTATCATCAGGAACTTTGTCAAAATCAGCTATTATTTGCTCACAATCATACGAAATATTATCTACCTTAGCTCTTTCGAATGCTAGAAAAGGTAGTAATTTTCTATGTTGCTCTTTACTTATGTCACTTGAATGATGTAAATCAGTTAATTTGCCATAAAGCCTTTTCACAGAATTACAGTAAATGTTTCTTTGTTGGCTTCATTACTAGCAGACACAACAATTGAATCAAAATAAGTAACCGTTTCATCAAAAGATATTAGTTCAGAATCATAAGCATGAGTAGGAATATTAAAAGATTCGAGAATTTTACGTACATTTGTTGTCATTGGAGATTTATCAGCCGCTTTGGATACGAAGCATCGTCCCCTCACTTCGAATTCCTCATCATCTGAGTCCTCCTCCATTTTCGCATACAACGCTCCATGTGTCGGATTTCGCATTTCTTCATCATCTGATCCAGATGACCAGATTTGATAAGTTCCATCTTCATCCTCATGCTCACCCTTTGCAACCAATGACAAATTCTTTGCTTTAGCACGAACCATCTCAAGCCTCTCTGCATAGTATGCCTCATCTTTGACTTTATTCTTCCTCTCATCCTTCTTTCGAAGCATACAGTCATTTGCAAGATGATTCGCACCGTTGCAATAATGACAATCTATTCCAGCATCACCTTTCAGCTTCTTCTCACCCTTTCCTTCAGCTATCTTCGAATCTTGCTTCTCAACTTTCTTTTTCTCCTCAACAACATTTTTACTCACAGAACTTCCTTTCACCTCAGCAAGCTTAGTCTTCGAATTGAACGGCTTTTTGAAAAATTTCTTAACACGATTATTCGAGTAAAATGCTATTGCTTCATCGTCCGAATTCATGATGAATCCTTCTTCTTCCTCATAATCACTATTTTCAGCTTCTTTCTCCGAAATCTTTGACACAAGAGCTAATGGACCTCCCAAATTCAACTTCAATTCCTCAGCAATTTCATTTACCTCAATTTCGTGTGTTTTCAACTGAGTATACAAATCATTGAGAGTTGGTAATTCCATAGCGATTGCAACGATAGATTAACTCGTTCAGACGATCATAGTAAACTTCATATGTTTCTCCTTCTTTTTGTTTGAAATCTTTCAGTTCAACCAAACACTGTTTGACTGAATTGATTTTTGTTTTCTCACTTCCTTGAAACTTATCTTTCAGATTGTTCCATACCTCCTTTGCAGTTGTACAACTTCTAACGTAATTGTACACAACTGGAGGTAAAGCACCTCGCAGTTCCCTCATACACCTCTTCTCCAGTTTCTTCAGACGATGAGATTGATTATCAACTCCAGAATTTGTAGAAGATGATCCAATTGGTTGAACATTCACTGGAACATTGACATTTCCAGTGATACATGACCATAATTCTTCATCCAGACCATTCAGATAATCCTGCATACGATCAACCCACTGATCATAGTATTCAGGGATTAGCATTGAAATTTTGGTTGATGAACCTAATAGATGAGAAAACGAGGTCATCGAATTGAGATTGAAACTCGCCATTGTTGTACGGAAGTTGATTTTGAGAAGTTTGAAAAAATTTGAGAATTTGAAAACAAACTAGATGAATCAAATCGAATTGATGAGAATAACACTCGATTCAACAATTCAAATGCAGAATCAAATCACAGACTAAGATCTAGACAATTTTTCACTTTCAAAAAGTGCGGAAACTTTTGAATCAAACAGTTGATTCAAAAACCTTTTGAACAGCGTGAAAATCAGATCAGAGATATGATTCCTGCTCTGATACCAATTGATGAACCAATGAATCGAGTATTGAATTAATCAGAGTACAAATTCAAGTATGAATGCAAGATTGAACACCAGATGTAAATATCATCTTGTTTCAGCTTGATTTACGCTTTCGAATGTTTACAGAGAAAATAGACAGGTCTGTAAAAACTCTTATCTAACTCTAGTAAATAACCCCTATTTATAGGGAACCGAAAGCGTACAAAAAAATATACTAAGGCATTGACTGTAAAGCTTCGAATAAAAGCGCCCTAGTAAAATACATTACAAAACATTTGAAGAGTACAAAATATATTTCGACTAATTACAACAATTCGACCCTTACAGTCACGGTGGGAATTCATGGACTATAGGCCGAACTAGTTTGAATTTGGTTTTATATTTTGGTTTGACTATGTTAATGTGTTATGAAATACACCTTTTGAACAACTTTGTATTTGTTGGTGTGTTTTAGTTGACTCCTATATGTTAGGATGTCTTTTGTTGAAGTAGTTTTGTTTTCAGTTAGCTAGGTGACATGTATTTTCGACATGGTAATAACTATTATGTATTTAGTATGCTTTTGTGTTTAGTTGTTTACAAAATGGATGCATTCTATTTTTTCTTTACAAGTTTATGTACATGAACAAATCCATAATTGGTCAATACATACCAACCTTTCATTACCATTAATTTGCATTACAACAAAGATCTACATTTGCAAAAACCTACCCAAACCAGTTACATTTCCCATTTTTTGACAAAAAAAAAAACAAACTAGTTACATTACCTTGCATATAACCCTAACTTTCTACAAAAGATAACCCTAACATTTTTGGACTTACAACATGAACACCGAAACAACAGCAAAAAAGATCCAGCTATAAACTAGGTAATACTTCAGCATAGTTGCTTGTTCTTTGATCTTCTCTACTGCTCTTTCATGCTTAGTTGCTTGTTCTTTGATATCTTCCACTACTTTTTGCAGCTTATTGATTTTCCTAAGCAGCCCTGGTATTATAGCTTTGGAATGAGCAAACATGGGTTCCTCATACCAGCCAATAAACCCACATATTGAATTCTTGAAAAATAGAAGAAAAAAATATTAGATGATCGGTACCAAGGTCAAAAATCGATAATTAAAACTTACTTACCGTCTCAGGACATCCCCAAAATCGACGCCCTGGGTTGCAATATGTCCATGATGTTCAAATTATGGCCAACTCTTTGCAGAAGCACATCACCATTATTGTCGGAGACAATGAAATCACATAAGGGAGTGAGTGTTACGGCTTGTTGTTGGAGACGAGAATAGAGACGTTGTAGTCTGTTTATGAACTAAATATTACTAAAATAATAGAATACATGAATGGACTAAAATACCCTCACGTGAGGGGGCATGTGGAAATTAACGGGAGCATGGTAACGACTGTTATGCCACTTCACCAAACTCGCAACAAAACCAAACTATTGGACCACCCTTGTGAGCCCAAACTTTTTTGGACTAAACTTGCTAGTTTTGACATACCACAAGACCCATTCTTGCAATTTTGTCATTTTTAAAAAAAAAATTCTAAAAACAGTAAAAGGTTGCATGCTGACTATTTCATAAATTGACCCAAAATATTGGGTCTTTTATGCAAAAGCCAAAATATTTTGATGATTTCGTAAACTGTCACAGTATATATATATATATATATATATATATATATATATATATATATATATATATATATATATATATATGATAAATGTTTTAATATATTTTTACATCTTAAGAAATGTTTTTAAAGTTATTTTTTCATTTAAACATATTTATATGCATTATTAAATACATATATAAAATATTTAAATCAGAAAAGAACTTTAAAAACGTGTTTTATACATGTAAAGATAATGTTTTTATACATTTTTAAATGTTTTCATATATATATAAAGATAAGTTTTCGATGATACGAATATTGTATGGGTTTATGTGAAGATGGTGATGAAGATTGATACAAAGACACCCCTGACGTTAAGTGTTTTGAAGATTGATCTCTGGCTGTCCATCATACTTAAGTATTGTTTGGTCTATCATTGTACCTTTCTACTCTATAAACAGAGGGGTTAGGAGTTGTTCAAAAGTGTGTCTTGTACCTACATATGTTTTATCTAAGGGTGGAAATTCTCGACCCAACCTATAACCCGATACAAACCTAACATCGCCATTGGTGTCAAGTGCGTATCGGGTTACAAGTTAGGTTGAGAATTGACACCCTAGATAGAACATATGCGGGTACAAGACGCACTATTGATCAACTCCTAACATCTCTTTTTGTAGACTAAAAACGTACAACGAACAGACCAGATCATGCTTAAATATGGTGGACAGACGTAGATAATCTTGAAAACACTTAACGTCAAGAGTGTCTTCGCATCAATCTTCATCACCACCTTCACATAAGCCCACACAATTTGCATATCATCAAAGATTTATCTTTACATGTATATAAATGTTTAAAAAATGTATTAAAAAACTTACCTTTACATGAATAAAAAACATTTTTAAAGTTTTTTTTTATTTAAATATTCTTACACATGTATTTAATAATACGTTTAAATAAAAAAAAACTTACCTTTACATGAATAAAAAACATTTTTAAAGTTTTTTTATTTAAATATTCTTACACATGTATTTAATAATACGTTTAAATAAAAAAAGAAGTTTGAAAACGTTTCTTAAGGTGTAAAAATAATAAAAACGTCTTTGATATATATTTTGGGTCAGTTTATGAAATAGTCACAATATTTTGGTTTTTTCAAAAAAAAGTCTCAATATTATTGATTAGTTTACGAAATAGTTACAAACTAATTTGTTACCGGTTGAACCGAAAAAAAAGGATCAGAAAGCAACATTTTACCGTTTTTATGACATTTTCATAATAATAATAATAATAACAATAATTTAAGAGTTTGGTAAACTGATACACAATATAGAAACTTTTAGGAAGTTTCCCTTAGATACTAATCTTGGAATCCTAAGTCGAGTAGGACTTGGAGACCAAGTTATAACGGGACTTTAGCAAGATGGTTTTAGAGTCCAAATACAATTCTAATTACAAGTCGGTAGATTAGAACCTATAAATACATCTTGTTTAGCCATGTAGGGCAAGGGAGATTGTATTCACAAATTGTGTTTTGAGTTATTTTCTCATTTAATCAAAGAGATAGTTTGATTAATTGTTTGTGTTATACTTTTTGGACTTGAATTGGTATCAGAGCCAAGAACATAGGGCTTTGAGATCGATTTACTTACTTATTGAACAAGGTGGTCGACATGGCAGGAGATGAAGGGTCTTCAGGCGGTGCTCCGGTAAGGGAGAAGGAGATGGGAGCCACCTCGGTTCAATGTCCCATGCTTAATTCCACAAATTACACAGTTTGGTCCTTGCGTATGAAGGTTGTGTTAAGAATTCATAAGGCATGGAGTGTAATTGACCCTGGAACAGAAGACAATGAAGAGAAAAACTACCTAGCAATGGGGCTTTTGTATCAGGCAATCCCCGAATCCCTGATTATGCAGATCGGTGATGTGGATTCTGCAAAAGCGCTCTAGGACGCAATCAAGGCTCGACACATTGGGGTTGATCGTGTAAAGGAGGCCCGTCTTCAAACCCTAAGTGTCGAATTCGATCGGCTCAGGATGAACGAATCATAGACGATCGACAGTTTCTCTGGAAATTTGTCTAGAATTTCTTCAAAATCGGCAACATTAGGATCTGTAATCGACGAATCCAAACTAGTAAAGAAGTTCCTTATGTCGCTGCCATGAAAGTTCATTCATATGGTAGCATCACTGGAACAGATACTCGACCTAAATAAGACCAATTTCGATGATGTAGTCGGCAGGATGAAGGCATACGAAGAGAGGATCAGAGAAGAAGAATCTTACGGTGATGAGAAAGATCAAGCTCTGTTCGTCAAGCATGGTGCTTCGAATCAGTATTGGAGAAGAAATGGGAAGGTGATGGAGGCTCACGGGTCTGGTGCGACTCGGAACAAAGCACACGGATTTAATGGTTCAAGTGGATCCGGATCCTGTGGGTCGAATGGGTCAAGTGGATCAGGCTCAAGTGGGTCTAAAACAAAACAGGCCCAATGAGGAAGGCCTAACAACAAGAATCACCAATCCAACAGCAGGCCCAATTCCAACTATGACCCTAATCAGAAAAATAAGAATAAAAAAGACAGGTCAAAAATTATTTGTTACCGGTGCGATAAACCGGGATACTTTGCGTCTCAATGCCCGGACCGAATTCGAAAATTACAAGAAAGTAATTTTAACGAATTTAACGATACCGATGCGGCCGTATTTTTACACGAGACCATGTTTTTAAATGAAGAGAAGGTGATACCGTCTCGATACGACTCACAAGACAATGATGCGTGACATTTGGATAACGGGGCAAGCAATCACATGATGGGAAACCGGTCATTTTTCTTTAAGCTTGATAAAGATATAACCGGGAGGGTTAAATTCGGAGATAATTCGTGTGTAGAAATCAAGGGAAAAGGTTCTATACTCTTCCAAGGAAAAAGGGGTCAACAAAGGCTAATCACGGAGATTTACTACATACCGGATCTCAAGAACAATATTATTGGCCTCAGACAAGCAACCGAAGCTGGGTGTGATGTTCGAATGAAAGATAACTACTTGACCATGCACGATGCCGATAACTGCTTATTAATGAAAGTACAAGGAACTCCAAACCGCCTTTATAAAATAAAACTACAAATTGGAGTTCCTATTTACCTTCATTCGAGACTAAGTGAAGATACGTGGCGATGGCATGCAAGACTTGGGCACATCAATTTCGAGTCAATGAAAAATATTTCCAAGAAGGGTTTAGCCAAAGGGTTACCCAAATTTGATCATGAGAATCAATTGTGTGAGTCTTGCTTAGTAGGCAAGCAAACAAGAAAGTCATTCCCAACTATGACGACATACAAAGAAAAACGACCATTTGAATTGGTTCACGTTTATTTATGCGGTCCGATCACGTCGGCATCCAAGGGTCAAAATCTATATGTCTTCACACTAATTGATGATTTTTCATGATTTATGTGGATTTATCTCATGAAATAAAAGAGTGGGGCGTTTATACACTTCAAAAAATTCAAAGCTTTGGTGGAGAATGAAATTGGAAAGCCTTTGAAACTGTTTAGTAGTGGTCGAGGAGGTGAGTTTACTTCTCTCGAGTTAAATTCTTTTTTTGATCAAAACGGAGTCAAACGCCACCTTACCGCCCCATACTCTCCACAACAAAACGGAATTGTGAAACGAAGAAACAGAACACTTATGGACATGACACGAAGTATAATGAAGGTAATGCATGTTCCAAATTATTTATGGGGAGAAGTGGCAATCGTGTTTACACAAGAGTCCTTGGTGATACAACTCCATATGAAAAGTTGTATAAATGAAAACCAAATTTAGAAAATGTTCGTATATTTGGGTGTCTAGCACATGCAAAAGTTGAACCGGTGAATCTAAAGAAGTTGGATGCAAGATCAAGACCACTAGTGCATGTTGGTTCCGAACCGTGTACGAAAGCTTATCGGTTGTTTAACCCGGTGACACAAAAAATAATCGTGAGTCGAGATGTTATTTTTGATGAAACCAAAGGGTGAGATTGGATTAAAGAAGCAGGAACCAACAATGAATAACCGGGCTCATTCATAATACCATGAGACTAACCAGGCGGCGAGACGGAAACCAATCAAGGAAACGAAGTAAACAATGATCCAATTGAACTGATCGAATCAGAACATGGGTTTGGAGACGAAGGGGAAGTACAAGATAACGAACAACCAAATCCGGTTAATAATGATCAACAAGGAGTTGCAATCCAAAGGCCCTCTAGAACAAGAATACCTTTAAGACGATTTCAAGATTATGAGCTTGATCTTGATAATCTCGAAGAACTTCTACTAACAACCAATGATGAGCCAGTATCGATTGAAGAAGCAAAGAGAGAACGAGAGTGAGTCAAAGCCATGGATGCGGAAATCAATTCTATAAACAAAAATAATACTTGGAATCTCGTGAACAAGCCTATGGGGGTGAGGCCAATTGGACTCAAGTGGGTGTTCAAATTGAAGTAAAATGAAGATGGAACCATTAATGAATACAAGGCAAGGTTGGTTGCTAAAGGTTACGTGCAACAACCCGATATTGACTTTCAAGAAGTATTTTCTCTGGTTGCTCGAATCGAAACCATCCGATTTCTTATAGCCTTAGCTGCTACTCATGGGTGGGAGCTTCACCACTTAGATGTTAACACGACATTCTTACAAGGAGATTTGAAGGAAACCGTTTACGTATCACAACCGGAAGGCTATATAAAGAAAGGCAACGAGCATAAAGTATATCGTCTTACGAAAGCACTATATGGTCTAAGACAAGCACCTCGAGCATGGAACACAAAGCTTGATGGGATTTTAAAGAGTATGAAATTTCAAAAGTGCATGAAAGAATCATAGGTGTACCGGAAAAGTGAAGGATCTAACTTGCTAATTTTAGCAATTTATTTTGATGATTTATTTGTCACATGTACAAATTTGAGCATGATCAAGAGGTTCAAATTGGAGATGTCCAAGAACTTTGAGATGTCGGATCTTGGAAGATTGACTTATTACCTTAGGATTGAAGTTAAGCAAGATGAATCGGGGATTACTATAAAGCAAGAAGCGTATGGTCAATGCATTCTAAAAGAAGCCGGTTTACATGATTGCAATCCGACCAACATTCCAATGGAACCGGGAATTAAATTGTCAAATGCCGAAGATGAACCCGAGATCGACCCGACACAATATCGAAAGGTGGTGGGATGTCTTAGATATCTCTTGCAAACAAGACCCGATATGGCATATATGGTTGGAGTTGTTAGCCGATACATGCAAAGTCCAAGAGAATCACATGGCGGAGCGATCAAACATATCCTAAGGTACTTACGGGGAACAACGAAATACAAAATCAAGTAAGAGAGGATGGGACAAAGGCGACTTATTTGTTATAGTGATAGTAGTCACAATGTTGACCCGGATGACGGAAAAAGCACAATCGGTCACATCTTCTACTATGGGTCATCTCCAATAACATGGTGTTCGCAAAAGCAAGATATCGTTGCTTTAACATCTTGCGAGGTGGTGTTCATGGCAGACACGGCGACCGCATGTCAGGCAATATGGCTTCAAGATTTGCTTGGAGAAATCATGAACAAAGCGCAAGAGAAAGTGGTTCTTAGAGTTGATAACAAGTCGTTTATCGAACTAACGAATAATCATGTATTTCATGGAAGAAGGAAACATATTCACACGAGGTTTCACTTTATTCGTAATTGTGTTGAAAACGAACAAGTAGAGGTGGAATACATTCCAGGTGAAGAACAAAGGGCGGACATTCTTACCAAACCGCTAGCTCGAACCAAGTTCAAGGAAATGCGGAACTTGATCGGGATTGAAGAAGTCTGTAGAAAGACTTAGAGATTCGGGGGTGATTGTTGGAATCCTAAGTCGAGTAGGACCTGGAGACCAAGTTATAACGAGACTTTAGCAAGTTGGTTTTAGAGTCCAAATACAGTTCTAATTACAAGTCGGTAGATTAGAATCTATATATACATCTTGTTTAGCCGTGTAGGGTAAGAGATATTGTTTTCACAAATTGAGTTTTGAGTTATTTTCTCATTTAATCAAAGATTTAGTTTGATTAATTGTTTGTGTTATACTTTTTGGACTTGAACTAACAAAGTTTTTATAAAATAATATTTTATTTGTTAGTATTATCTTTGTTTCTTTAAGTTCGATTGTGCATTTACAATCATATATCATTTGTGCATTTATATCATATATCGTTTGTCCAATTATTATAACTCATGTTGGTTAGTTACTAAGAAAGTTTCAATTGGAATTTAAATATAGTGACTAACAAAGTTTATTATAAAACAATATTTTATTATTAATATTAGCTTAGTTCCTTTAAGTTCGTTTGTGCATTTACAATCATATATCGTTTCTACATTTTTATCATATATCATTTATCCAATTATGGTGACTCGTGTATGTTAGTTTCAACAACCTGGATCTTTGCTACAAAAATCAAATGACCACCCATGAGAAAGAATATTTCATAACCAAATGTGATCTTATGTTTAATTTGAAGCTACAACGAAAAGAGCTACGATTTTTAATATTGGTAGGCCTTGTCAACTTATAGTTATAAAGCTAAATGCATAATAATAAAAGCTAAAAACTAGCACAAATATGACTTATAAGAGGTCTGGTGCAAGGCCTAATTTTAAAAGTACTCCCATGGTACACGCTCCATCCTAGTTTTTGTATTACATTATCCTAGCATTGACCCACAGATTCAGAAAAAGAGTTATTAAATTTTTTTATTTAATTACAAGCACTAAATTATATTTATTCCCAAGCATCAATAAATAGTAAATACCTTCAAGGAAAAAGCAACACTGCGATCACAATTAAAAGGTAGCCTCCTCCCTCTCTCTGAACAACCACTTACCCAAAAGAAAACAATTCTCAAACTATTAAATCTAGCTATGACATAATTACAAGAGTATCTCAACGCAAAACCTATTTTTTGTGATAAAGTCATGATATTTCACACATTTACTGATTTGATCTCATCAAGTAGTTGGTTCATCATACATGATACACCTCCTGTGAGTAAATAAAAGTTTCATGACAATCCTACATACACTTACTATGAATTGTTATTAAACATAAACAAAGATCAATAACCTAAGTTTTTAATTCCATCAATGGCCAAAACTATAAGCTCCGCCCTCGTTATATATTTTCATTTTCTTGTATTTCATTTTGAAATATCATATGCTCGAATGTGTTTAGAGTACAAATTCACATCAAGAAGAATCTACAGTTCTTGTAGGGATCTACCCCATCTATCTGCACAACTTCGTTGGACCTACATTTCATCAACGGGCATAGCCCAGATCGCATAGCGGGCCCGCCAGGGTCCACGCGGGTGGGTTGCTGTTGGTGTTTTGCAGGGTCAATAAAGTCTTTTCTAAACAAGAAAATAGGGGACAAGATAGTGAAATACACAGGGGGCAAATCTTGTAAATCACAGGAAGGGTAAAACTGGAAAAACAGCTTTAAAGAAAGCTGCAGAGTGAACAGAAAGCAGAGAAGACAAGTAAAGGAACAGGGGAATAGTCTGAGGCAAAGTGTTATTGTTTTATTCACTGAACAGGAAAAACAAAAGAGGGGATAATATCCAACGTACACTTGCCTTTCTACTTATACTAGGACTTAGCTAAAAAATAGGAACTAACTTGACTACATGCCAAAGACCGGGAACACACTCACTGGAACTTTGATTTATTCAAATGTAAAAAAACAACGTGCATTAAACTAAAATCTGAATTAACTTTAACATTTTTCCCCCTTAATTCTGAATTTTCTTCACTCCAATCAAATCCCTCATTTCTTCATGCTTCACTCTTGTTAGGGACATTGTGAGAATGTCTGCTTTCTGGCTTTTCCCACACACATGAGTCACAATGATTTCTCCATTTTCAACACACTCTCTGATAAAATGATACCTGATGTCAATATGTTTGCTCCGACCATGAAATACATGGTTTTTCATCAGGTCAAGTGCTGATTGGTTGTCTACAAACAATGTCACAGGTGGTACTTTTTGACCTGTGATTTCTGCAAGAAGTCTCCTTAGCCATATGCCCTGACACGCTGCCATAGTGGCAACAATAAATTCAGCTTCGCAAGATTAAAGTGCCACTACCCTTTGCTTTTGAGATGCCCATGTGACCAAGTTTCCATTTACATAAAATGCCATTCCCTTGTGCTTCTCCTGTCATTAACATCCTTGGCCAAATCACTATCTGTATAGCCTGAGATAGTGACCTTTTCACCCCCTTTAGAATATACTAGACCATAGTTCAGATTTCCTTTTACATATCTAAGAATCCCCTTTACAGCTTGGAGATGTTTTATGGTGGGCTTCTCCATTAATCGACTAACAACACCAACAGCAAAAGTAATATCAGCTCTAGTATGAGTAAGATACCTTAGGTAGCCAACAATGCTCCTGTACTCTGTTGGGTTCACCAGTTCCTCATCTCCATCTTTGGTTAGTGAGAGCTTATGCTCCATTGGACTCTTGGTGGGGTTGCAATCAATCATGCGAGTTTTGACCAGAATGTTCTTGGCATAACCTTCATGCTTTAATGTGATCCCTTTGTCTTGTTGGTTTACTTCAATTCCTAGGTAGTATGACAGTAGACTGAGATCACTCATTTCAAATCTAGCCTTCATCTCTTTCTTGAACTCCTTTATGTTTTCTAGATTGCTACCTGTTACAAGCAAATCATCTACATATACTCCAATAATCAGACTGCTTCCATTCTTTGGTCTTGTATGCACTGAACATTCTTGAGCACACCTTTTGAAACCCAAGCTCTTTAGATACTTGTCTAAGCACGAATTCCAAGCTTTGGGCGCTTGTTTCAAGCCATATAGGGCTTTAGAGAGCTTATACACCTTCCCGGGTTCATTTTTCTTCACGAAGCCTTCAGGTTGCGAGACATAGACTTCTTCAGTTAGGTGTCCATTCAAGAATGCCGACTTCACATCCAGGTGATGTACACGCCACCCATTCGAGCCTGTGAGAGCCAAAATGACTCGGACTTTTTCAATTCTAGCTACTGGAGCAAACACCTCTTCATAGTCGATACCCTGTTTTTGCACGTATCCTTTAGCTACAATTCTGGATTTGTGCTTCAGGATGTTACCTTTTGGATCTCGCTTTACCTTGAATACGCACTTCAGGCCAATTGCTTTCCTTCCTGTTGGTAATTCGACCAGATTCCAAGTATCGTTCTTTTCAATCGTTGCCAATTCTGCCTTCATTGCATCGACCCATTCAGCCTTGTTCTTTGCTTTTTGATAATTTGTTGGTTCTTCAACATCTTGAGCTATCATTAGTTGTTATGTGGCTTTATATAAATCGGAGAGTAAACGATATCTCTTGGGGGCACCGCCAACGGTGGAACTTGAGGCGGTACTAGACGTATTTGGTCAGATCGGCGCAATTGGTGTAGGTGGTGGGCTCGTCGGACTCAAAGTACTACCGTGTGGGCCTGTTTGAGAGTCCAGTTGGTAACTGGGCTGTGACTCACTATCAGTACAGTCCATATTAACTGGGGAATAAGCATTATTTAGTCCATCAGGCGTGATTGGAATGGACCCAATCTCTTCAGTATCATTTTGGTCGCCGATGGAGTCTTCATCGTCAAAGTCAAAACCTTCAATGGTAAAGCTCATGCCTGGCGTTCCCTGTATCATTGTCGTTTGGTCCCACGCCCATGTCTGACCTTCTTCAAACACGACATTTCTACTTATATGAATCGACCCAGTATTCGGATCCAACAGCCTGTAAGCTTTCGTTCCCTTTTCAATTCCCAAATGTACGACACGCTTGCTTCTATCATCTGATTTTTTAATTTATTCTTGGGAATCATCATGTGCGCAAGACATCCGAACACCCTCAAGTGACCCACATGAGGCTTGCGATCGGTCCACATCTTGTAGGGTGTGGAATCATTCAGTGCTTTCGTACTTATTCTATTCAGTACATACATGGCGTGACTCACTGCTTCTCCCCATAGCGTGTGTGGAACCTTCATCGTTGTTAAATTACTTCTCACCATTTCAATCACTGTGCGATTACGCCTATCAACCACCCCGTTTTGCTGTGGGAAATATGGTGAGGTGAATTGTCGATTGAGTCCTGTTTCATTGCAATAGGTGGTGAATGATTTGACAGAAATTCACCACCCCTATCTGTTCTTAGAGTTTTGATCTTCTCACCAGTTTCATTCTCCACTTTAGTTCTGAAATTTTTAAACGATTGAAGGGCTTCATCTTTTGTCTTTAGCAGGTATACCCACATCACCCTACTGTAGTCATCCACAAGAAGCATGAAGTACCTGTTTCCTGCTGGTGTAGGAGGTGAGACTGGTCCACACAATTCAAGCCTTTTCTGTACCTTGAAGCTTGTACATAATGGGTATGGTTTTCTTGATTGTTTTCCAACCAGGAAACCTTCACATAGATGGGATGGTATAACCATCTTTGGAATGCCTTCAATCATCCCTTTCTCAGACATTGATTTTAAAGAAGCAAAGTTTACATGACCTAACCTTGTGTGCCAAAGCCAGGTTGGGTCATTGATTTCAACAACTAGACATCTTGGGATGACTTCTTTTAGCTCTATCTTGTACAGGCGATTTGGTGACCTTTGTACCTTCATGAGCAGTCTCATCTTGGAGTCATAAATTCTTAGAAAATTCTGCTTGGTTCTTATCTCATCTCCACCTTCTGAAGGCTGGACAAGGCTTATGATATTGCTACAAAACTCAGGTATATAGTATACTTCTCTTAGTTTCCTTTCTCCACCATTTTTTCATTGGAAAATAATCATACCTCTTCCTTCAATTCTGACATTTGAGTTGTTCCCAAACTTTACAGAACCCTGGATTGTGGTGTCTAGTTCTTGGAACTTCTTTCTTTCTCCAGTCATGTGGTTGCTGCCCCTGTGTCCAGATACCACATGTTTGATTCACACACAATATCACCATTTGATCTTAGCTTTGGGTTCACATTCTCTTCATCTAAGAACACCTCTCATGTCTCTTCTTTAGTCTCAAAGGATGACAACAATAAGGCTGGTTCATTGTCTTCCTAGATCAAATTACTTTCATGGTTTCTTTCTGTCCTTGGGTTCTTGCACTCGGCTGCATAGTGCCCAAACTCTTGGTAGTTATAGCACTGTATTTCAATCTTATCTTGACAGTGGCCTCCATTATAACTTCTTTCTTTCTGCTGGTGAAAACCACCTCTGCCACGACCACCTCGACCACCACTTGGACCACCCCTGCTTCGGCCTCTACCTCCTCCTCGTGATTACCCACCACGGTTGCGTTTTGGTACTGACTTTGAACCGCTTTCCCCTTTCTTCTTGTTTCTCTCAGTCCACTCTTGGTGGGTTAAGAGGAGTTTTCTTTCATCTGTATCACCATGCCCCTTCATTCTTTCTTCATGGGCTTTAAGCCTCCCAATCACTTCTTCAACTGTCATTTCATCCAAGCTCCCAAACTGCTCCAGGGTTGAGGCTATTTGAAGGAATTTAGGAGGGACTGCTCTTAGTAGTTTCTTCACTACATAAGATTCTTCAACTGTATCCCCCAGTGTACGCATGGTGCTTACTATATTGCTCACTTTGACAGCGAACTCATCTACAGCTTCTGACTCCTTCATATTCAAAGCTTCAAACTCGACTTTTAAGGTTTGTATTCTTGCTGTCTTCACTCTATCTGCCCCCATAAACATAGTATTCAAAGCCTCCCAAGCTTCTTTGGCTGTTTTCTTTTCAGCTAAGGACAACAGTAGATCCTCTTGTATCCCTTGATAAATGGCTGCCAAAGCCAATTTATCCTTCTTCACTTCTACCACTGTATTTGCTATTCTAGGTTCAACCGCTTCCCAAAAACCTTGGGCCTGCATAAACACCCTCATTTTGATTGCCCAAGCTGCATAATTTGACCTTGACAGCATTGGATAATGTAGTGTGACCTGACCATCTTTTTCTCCATTACTTCCTGACATTTCTATCTCACGAGGCTGGAATTTTGGCATACACCAGGAATGTTCTGATACCAATTGTCGGTTTTTGCAGGGTTAATAAAGTCTTTTCTAAACAAGAAAACAGGGGACAATATAATGAAATGCACAGGGGGCAAATCTTGTAAATCACAGGAAGGGTAAAACTGGAAAAACAGCTTTAAAGAAAGCTTCAGAGTGAACAGAAAGCAGAGAAGACAAGTAAAGGAATAGGGGAATAGTCTGAGGCAAAGTATTACTGTTTTATTCACTGAACAACAAAAACAAAAGAGGGGATAATATCCAACGTACACTTGCCTTTCTACTTATACTAGGACTTAGCTAAAAAATAGGAACTAACTTGACTACATGCCAAATACCAGGAACACACTCACTGGAACTTTGATTTATTCAAATGTAAAAAAACAACGTGCATTAAACTAAAATCTGAATTAACTTTAACAGTTGCATGGGCGGTTAACCCGAACCAAATAGGCATGGTTGGATCTGAAGCACTTGTGGCTTTTCATAATAGTAATGGAAGTATGACAGTTTATACAACTTTGATAAACAGTTACAGTCCTTCAATGATACCTGGAAATCTTAGCTTTCAAGTTTCGGGTTTATCTGTTGAGTCATCGATTATTGAGATTACTATTTTTGCTGATGTGGGTCTGTTTTCAGGTGGATTTGTTGTTAATCAAGTGTGGCAAAGTGGGTATTTGGTTTTGAATGATGTCCCTCAAATGCATGCGATTTCACATCAAAATCTTCAGTCAACAGGGGAGATTGATTTCTTGTATGATGAGGAAAAACATAGATAGGATAGGATGTTTGTACAAAATGACAAAGATGGTAGTATTTGGGTATTATTGTTGTTACAAAAAACTTATTATTTGAAGTGAAGTTTGAATCTCTTTGAAAGAATTTAAGTGAATTCAAATTCCGCTAACATCATGAGGTATAACATATTTACATTTGAGTTTTTACAATGTTTTTTAAGGGGAAAAGAGCATTCAAGAATTCAATAAATGGACACAACATATATCATCAGGTTGATTTGATCAATCTAAAGGAAAACCCAGATACCGATTGATTAGTTTAGCAACCGGAATGGCATCACGTGGGTGGTATGGAATGATGGATTCTGATTCCAGAGATTGAATGAGTTTGTAGAGTGCTTGAGGGTGAGCACAAAACAAATGTTTCCTTTGTGCTAGTTCTTGTGCTAACTCACTTTGATGGTTGTCTATTAGCACTTCATTGACTACCACTATTAAAGGTTTGGCTAGCCTTAATGTCTCAAATATGCTCCCTGAACCTAAAATAAGTCACCAACCTTGTCATATAAATAATGTTGTAACAATGCAATAAAATTAACTTAAAATCCCTGCATGGCTTATAATAAGAGATGCTGATCTTAAATAGTCAGCAATGCTTGAGGAGTAAGTGAAGTAATCCACAATTAGTGATCCATCTTCTCCACTAGACTGTATTTTTCTGATATACATCAACATTTTTTATAAATAAAAGACAAGGTTAGATAGTTGGGAACACACGAAGGTGACAAGTGTCCCTAAAGTTACGTATTTAGTGTATATAGAAGATTGTTTACTGCATCAACTGTTTGGAGCACACAGTTTTTGGATGATGTCATTTCCCCACACTTTTTCCTTTTACCTAGCGCCATGTGTGAAATGGATTTACTTTAACCTATATTTCACCCATGGATTCATCACACAATTGGTTTCTCTCACAAATGTAAAGTAAAATCCAGGACACCACAACCCACTTGCCTACTTCTCTGTACTGTTGTCGAAGTGCATTTTACATGGGTTGATACTGCTAAAAAAACTCACAGTTAACCGCCCTTACTCTTCAAAGAGATCTAATCTACTCTTGTGCAAAAGAACCATAGCCACAATGAGAGAACTATTTGTTGCGGTAGAAGGGGAGAGAGATAGTGTGTCAGAGTTCCACTTATCTTTTTTTTTTTTTAAGAAAGTTAAAAAAAATCCAAGAAGGGTATATTATTCAATTCACAAAAACTTAACCCCTAGTTTTAACGGTGTTACTCCAAAGGACCATTCTGAGTTTGAGGTAGTTTCGTTGCGGATTTGGAAATGACTCTCTTTCTCTCTCTCTCTCTCTCTCTCTCTCTCTCTCTCTCTCTCTCTCTCTCTCTCTCTCTCTCTCTCAAAAGTTGGGGTTTGGACCAAAACCCGGAAAAAGTGCATACAATAGGGACCATTTTTGTAGTTTTGTCGTTTTTAAATAATAACTTAGATGATGTTTTTTTTACTTAAATGATTAAGCACTTTGGTTTAACATTTTGGGTTAGGGTGGTGCCAAATAAACTCTCATTGATGTGATCGGGTGGGTTGGTTTAATTAAGATCACCCTTTAGGTATGTGAGCTATATTTCGTTTGGAAATATAGGTTGTTTTGTGCATGTTATTATTCGTGGCCGGTGATGTTTGCTTTTATTGGATTTTCAATTTATTATGGTGGATATTAATATGGCTTTAATGCATAAAGGTTACAAACATCACCTATGACAAATAATAGCATGCATAAATAAGACAACGTGACGTGCCAAAAGAAAGATAACCCACATAGGCACATACTAACCCAAATGGTGATCTTAAATGAAATTAACCACAACGTGGTGGATATTGGATAACACCGGCTCCTATCGTTAGGTAAAATATGAAAGGTTGAAAACATGTGGCTATGCATGTGAAATAAAAGAATCAAATTCAATTGTTGGACGGCTAATATGAATGGAAGGAAATTCAACGTCAACATTTGCGGCTTTCACATTTGAGTACTATTGTTACGACGACTCAACATTTGCGGCTTTCACATTTGAGTACTATTGTTACGACGACTCAATTTCATGTGCAAATTGCGGCTCTCTCACCTATATATATGCATGTATGTTTTGCATATTTTGTGTGCAAAAACTTGAGAGAACATCAAGTGTAGAGTGTCAAGCCAATTGTAATCTTGTGAGTTTTAATAAAATTCTCTAGTTGCAGCCCGTGGATGTAGGATTTGCACCGAATCTGAACCACGTAAAATCCTTGTGTTCTTCTTGCTTTATTTTCGTGAGTTTGTGTGTGTGTGATAGTGTGTTTCCGCTGCGTGTACCCGGTCCGGTTCCTAACAACTGGTATCAGAGCCAGATTAGCGAGGTTTGGAGGGTACAATCATTTTTTTTATCACGCACGAGTGTACCTGATTTGTATCTTGTTTGTCATAATGGCTGAAGACAAGGTGGTAATCGAGAAGTTCAATGGTTCTGATTTTAGCTGGTGGAAAATGCAATTAGAAGCATTACTATGTCAGAAAGACTTGGACGTGGTACTCGGAGACAAACCGGAGAAAATGAAAAAAGCTGCTGAAGATGCGTGGAACTCAAAGGACAAGAAAGCCAAGGCGGTTATTACATTGTCATTGACGAAGAGCATTGCTTTCAACATCATGAATGAAACCACGGCGCGTGGTATGATGGAGGCTCTGTCAAATATGTATGAGAAACCATCGGCGGCTAACAAGGTGTTCTTGATGAAGGAGTTGTTCACTACAAGGATGAATGAGGAAGGCTCAGTTACGGTTCACATTAACAATCTAAATTCAATTCTGTCCAGATTATCATCTGTGGGAATTAAATTTGATAATGAGACTCAAGCTTCGCTGCTACTAGCTTCTCTACCTGATAGCTGGTCCGGAACAGTTACTGCTGTTACGAGTTCCGTGGGGACCAGTGGTATGACTTTTGAAGGGGTTAGAGATTTGGTTCTTGGCGAAGATATCAGACGTAAGAATCAAGGTGGATCTTCTTCTTCTGATTTATTAAATGTCGGAAGAGGTAGAGGGAATAGCAGGAGCAGTGGGAGTCGGGGAAAAAGTTCTTCTAGAACTTTGAAGAATGTGAAATGCTGGAACTGCCAAGAGGTGGGACATGTTAAGAGTCAATGTCCAAAGAAAGAATTGAACATTGCCGGTGCTGAGAGTGTGTCTGAGGATGATGCATTGATACTCAATATGGAAAGTTCTGTGGACTCTTGGGTCATGGATTCAGGGGCTTCGTTTCACGCCATGGACAACGGGGAAACGATGGTGAATCTAAAAGAAGGAGATTTTGGAAAGGTACGTTTGGCAAATGACGAGATGCTTCAGGTAACGGGCATGGGAGATATTGATTTGGTTACTTCATTGGGAACTACATGGAGCCTGAAGGATGTCAGGGTGATTCCGGAGCTGAAGAAGAAATTGATTTCTGTTGGTCAGCTGGATAAACAAGGACTGGAAGTAAGGTTTTGTGGTGGTAAATGGAGGGTGATCAATGATAATCTAGTGATTGCTCATGGTATGAAGTGTGGGTCATTGTATATGGTTGAGGTATCTGCTGAGGGAAGTATGACCGTCCCTGTTAAGCAAGACAAAATCTGGTTCGCTAAATCTACGGCTAAGAGAGTTCATTTTGCAAACATGAATTCTGGAGCCAAGGGGATGTTAGCTGAACGAGTCAGAAATTCTAAACCATTCAGGGGATTCTGTGACAGTGGGAGCACGGGGTGTGTTTCGGGTACAGTTACAAAGAGCCGTTGGGTTTTGAAGACTAAGACTGAAAAAGTCTCTCCTGTTGAAAGTTTGCAAAGTTGGGAGAGTGTTAGTGGTCCTCGGTGTATCTCTGGATCTGGTGGAGTGTCCAAACCGGTTGAGACAGAGGATGAGTCGGTGGTGGGATTAGCCACGACTGAGTTGGAGCTAGTGGGAGCTTCAACTGTCCCTTCTAGTACTTGAAGATGAGGGGCGGCTACAATTAGAGAAATGGGACTAAGTTTAGCTTGTTCTTAGGAACTGGAGGCTTGGAAGACTTGGTTGTTTTAAGATTACTGGAGTTGGATGACAGAGACGGACCATGTTGTTCAAAGTTTCAAGTGGGAGATTGTTAGGTAAAATATGAAAGGTTGAAAACATGTGGCTATGCATGTGAAATAAAAGAATCAAATTCAATTGTTGGACGACTAATGTGAATGGAAGGAAATTCAACGTCAACATTTGCGGCTTTCACATTTGAGTACTATTGTTACGACGACTCAACATTTGCGGCTTTCACATTTGAGTACTATTGTTACGACGACTCAATTTCATGTGCAAATTGCGGCTCTCTCACCTATATATATGCATGTATGTTTTGCATATTTTGTGTGCAAAAACTTGAGAGAACATCAAGTGTAGAGTGTCAAGCCAATTGTAATCTTGTGAGTTTTAATAAAATTCTCTAGTTGCAGCCCGTGGATGTAGGATTTGCACCGAATCCGAACCACGTAAAATCCTTGTGTTCTTCTTGCTTTATTTTCGTGAGTTTGTGTGTGTGTGATAGTGTGTTTCCGCTGCGTGTACCCGGTCCGGTTCCTAACACCTATTGTTAGTATTGATAATTAAAGATCTGTGTGTACTTGGTGCAATTTCTCATATTTTGACATATACTACCAAATAGGTGGGGTATATATATCTAATAGCTTTAGTGAGCATATAAAAACCATTGTATCTAAATAAGATAAAAAAAGGTTTGCCAAAAAAGCTACCACAAATTTAGCATGCATTAAATCTGAAGATCTTTTTTGTAATTCTCCCAAATTTGAGCACTCCCCACTTTCATAGAATCAAATGTCCTTTTAGTTGCCTCAACACCCCACAATGTGCAGCTTCATTTTGTCCTACATCACTTAAAACTTAAATTAATATACCAAACGACCACATAAAAGACTAAACACAATAAAATTCAAAGATTTCGGAAAACAGACTAATGTATTGTCGATATAGGTTAACCGAGAAAAGTGAAAATTTATGCATTATAGAACTAATATACTAATTACATGTACTTTTTTTGCTTTAACAGGGTGAATGATTAGAAATTAGTGGACGACAATGAAAGACTCATTTGTCTTAACTTTGATTTCGATGTTTTTGTGTAAAAATTAATGGATTATTTTTGAAATCACAGTTGAGATAAGAAAAACTTAACTTTTGAATAATATTTGAGATAGATGTGGAATAAGTTAATCTCAATGGATCTTTTAAGAAAGCTCAACAATAACTAGAATGCGGAATAATAAAGAAATGATATAGCAACAAGTTATCTTAAAATATAAACAAGTAAATAAAACTTAGTTGATATGTAACAAGGCTTGCAGTCAAGACCAAGTTAGTAAATGATGAACAACATAAGATAAGAGATAATCTGAGAAAGAGACTTCTGTATTTTAATATTTTAAATACGCACAGGAAGGATAATGGAAGTGAAGGTGTGTTTAGATTGATCAACATGATCACGTATTTAAAGAGCAAAACAGTACATGATAAAATATAAAATAAGAGTAGCTAGGGTGGCCATACTGCCATGCCTATGACTGATTTGGATAGTCTTACAAGACAACTAAGCATCATTATTCTTCGGTCTTGACAAAGGAAAATGGACTAGAAGGGACTAGAGAGCTGCCAAACTGGCCAAAAGACAAAGGAAAAGGGACTAGAGAGCTGCCAAACTGGCCGATGAAATCTAGCAAGCTCAAGGAGTCAACACAACCTTTGATGCATCTTTAATCAACTCACGGGTGAATCCATTCCACAGACTTCTAGATGAAGATTATGTTGCTCATCTCGCCTACTCTCCCGCAGGCGAAAACATGTATTGGGACATTCCCCTGTCCCCCAATGGGATGTTCTATAAGGTGTTTGAATACTTCGATCTACGGATTCCGGATTCCAGAAACTACCCATGGAGTTCGAGAAGTTAACTCTTTTTCACAACAAGCATGAGAAAGCACCTGTAAATGAGATCTGGTCAAATGACACACCGGAGGCTGTCACCAACTACAAACCAAAATCACTTTTCAAAGCTTAATTCTTTCAGTATACTCTTATGCGCTTTGCCAAAGAGTACTACAGGACGTAGGCTAACTTTCCAAAGATGAATCCCGAAGAGCTATTCTTGATTGCAAAGGTCTTCATTCACAAAATTGAAAAACAACATAAAATGAAGACCCCTTACCTAAGGGTTTACACCTATCTTCGGTCCTTGCTTAGTGGTTTTGCCACTATTGATGTCGAGATTCATCCTGTTCTACAGGAAAAACACGATATGCCACCTCTCGAACCCCCACACTTCATCACCGAAGGAATACAAGAACTGAATCTAGGAGCCAGCAACTATCCAGACCTTGGATTTATCTTCCGAACAGCCAATGGTGCTCCAAAGAACTTTCTCCTTGCCCGTTCCTTCCATCGTTGTAGCAAGAAACAACTAGAAGACATCCTTCTGCTAACCAAAAAATCCAAATACACAACTGATGAGGTCAAGCAGGAAATTGAAAGAAAAATCAACTGGATATTCGAAGTCAGAGTATTTTGGTGGATCGTGATTAAGTTATTCAAACTCAACAAGTAAAAGGTGAATGTTGAGAGGTCACTTAGGAGGAAATTGTTAAAGCATAAAGTAACCCTCGACAGCTGAAGTCTATGATCCATACCGAAGACCTGATGATTCAAAGGAACTGGCGAAGAGTTAAGGCTCAGCGAAGAGCCTTGTATGTTTTGAGTTACACCGAAGAGGAGTCGACCGAAGAATAAAGGTTGCTTAGTTGTCTTTTCATAGATAGTACAATGATTAGCTTTATGTTGACATTGCTTGTAAGACTATCCAAATCAGTCATACTATCACACCCCCGAACCAAGGATGGAGGAAACATCCGGGGTTGGAGGACCTCATGTATAGTATCACAACAACGAGTATAATAGTGCTCAAAGTAAATTCAACCATCATAAATATAATTGAAAGAGTTACATCATAGTATGAGTATACATGTTTCAAAATCAATTACACTATGATGACAAAATACACTGTTTGACGCCTTAGCGTCCCATCCTCAAAAGCTGCGGTTTGCCTGTTTTACTGATTCCCTGAGAATTCAAGTAGTTTTGAAAAAGTATCAACAATTAAGTTGGTGAGTTCATAAACTTTTGGATGAAGAGTTTGAAAGCCCTGGTTACTACCAGCATGTATAGTAGTTTCTGTTTGAAATGAAACCGAGTATTATATTCCGAGTTTGAGAACCTTTGGTTATAAATGTAATGTATACTTCAAGAAAATCCAATATTTTCTTATAAAATGTTATGTAGTCTTAAATCCCAAGACCGAGTATAAGAGTGTGTTTTGTACTTGTAACGTGTTTGTAGTTTTAGATAGATAAAACCCCTTTTTAAGTAGAAATTCCTGTAAACTATAAGTGTCGTTATCTCCCTATGTGAGTCGCTATAATCATACTATGACAGAGATGCCTGCTGCGACGTTCTTCAGACGTCGGAATCGAAATGACATTTGTCACCCCCGATTGGCCGATCGAACTGTCTTAGTAGCATGGGTGTGGGTTGTCAACCCCAATATAGATCTATACACAATTTTCATACTCTCCCTACAAGAGACTCTGGTTATAACTAATGCATGAATTTTTAACCAGTACTCAAAGAGTATAATGAAGACGTGTCTCACAATTTACGATAACGAGTTTACGTGTAGTGTGTTTCAAATGTGGAATCCATAAACTATATCTGTTATAGTTTACCATATAGTAATTGAAAATCCATTTTTATTGTGGTAAGACCCTTCATGTGTATGTAATAGTTTAAGAAATACATAACTATACTTATTATGTTTCATCTTGCATTATTTGTAATTACAAAGGACTCTTATATTTCAGAGAATATTTTCTGTTATACAAATATATCACAACAAAAAAGCACATGCAAAATATGAAGTCATCAAAGATTACACTTTGCTCAACATGTTACAAAGTGTTAAGAAAATTGTGAGCTGTTAACTCGTTTTTAACTTTTCTACACTGTTTTAGAAAAATCATAGAAAAATCATAGAAAAAGCATACAAAGTCAAAAACCGAATCCGTAAACTCTAAGAGTTTATAAAATGTGTCTAGTTTGTTCATAAATTTTATTATGATTTTTGGAAGTCTCTAACTTGTGTAAAAATGTTCATATTCACAGACTCGTCCGAATTCGTTTATGAAATGATAGGCAGTTTTGTAAAAATCACCATAAATTGTAGAAAAATCGTATGGAGATGTGAAAGTAGTCATTTTAAAGGTATGAACCTGAAATATTTTCATATTAAACAGTTTTGAAAGATATTAAGTTTAAGATGGTCAAAACAGTCCGTGAATGGAGCTAAACTTTCCTGTTGAAAGCTGATGTTTGCGTTTAGTTAAGTTTTTGGTATTTTAACTTGTATTCTCCCCCTAAAATTTGAAGAAAACATGAAAATGTGGGGGTATGAACTCACCTTGAGTTATCTCTTAGGATGGATGATGAAGAGAAGAAGTGTCCAAGTCAAGAACACTTGGGAGATGCTTGAAAATTCAAGAATCTAAGAACAAATATGTCGATGTTTGTGTAAGAATTCTATGATTTTGGTAAAGTTGTGTAGAATGTTTATGTGTAGGAAGGAAAAACTTACCAGCAATAGGGGAAGAACTTGTGACTTCTAGAGGAACTCGAGTTTTTAGAGAGAAGTATGAGAGTGTGTAAAAAGTGTGTCTTGGGAGGAGGAGAGTGAGGTTTTATAGGGAGGAGAGTGAGGGATTAGAGAGTGAGCTGATGGAAGAAATATGGTAGAGGTATGGGGAGATCTAGATTTGACTGAGGTAAGGTGGGAATAGTGACATGGAGTGGTCATGGAGTGGGTGGGTGTGACAACCCGAAAATTATTGCCTTCTAGCCTTGTTAAGGGTCATTCTAATGGGTTTTAAGCCTAGTATACTTAAGGAATGAGTGTTAGAATGTACCTGATAGAGTCACTGTGCAACATTCAAGCCTTAAGACCACCAAAAAGGAGTTCACGGCCATGGCACATGAGTTTACGGCCGTAAACTCAAGGTTGGCCGTAAACTCCCCCATAAGTCTCATTCCCTTCACTTTTCCTTCATTCTTACAGTCTCACCTCAAGAACACTTGATTTCTCTCTCAATTATCATCGAGATTTTCATTCCCGATCTTCAAAATGTAAGTGATTCTTCCCTCTAGTTGTTGATTATCCTTCTTACTCATGAATCACCCTTTGATTTCATCCATGGAAATCATATTTTGGCTAGATCTTCAACTTTCACCAAGAACACACACTTGTTCTTGGTGGCCGGAAACACCTCAAAGGCCCTCAAAAGAGTGAGTATTCCATCTATCATCTAGTTAGACATGTTAAACACTAGATCATAGTCTTAAATCAACCACCTTAGCATAAACATCAAGAGTTTACGGCCATGAAATCTCCCTTAGCCATAAACCCTTGTTTTGGTCATGTAATGAGCCCTAAACCCTTCTAGACACTTGCTATCCATTAGAACACTTGAACCTTTGAAACCCCTCTCCTTTAGAGCAATAGTCCCACAAGCTTCCATATCATTCAAACAACCTCTTGTGAACCTTTTACCATGAGTTTACGGCCGTAAACTCCATCGCCGTAAACCCATGGCCGTAAACACCAATTGGTGGCCATAAACACCCCTTTGATGAATCACATGTGATTCTAACACTTAGTCCAAGTCCCTAAGGGTGTTTCCTAGCATGTTAGTTGTTTAAAACACTAAATTCATGACATTATATGTCATTTAGGACTCGTTTGTGTCTCGGGACTTCATTTGTGGAACTTCTCATCCTTACACGCATATTCGTTTGAATCACCCACATAAGGTGAGTTCATACCCCTATAATGAATCTTTTAACTGTTTTAAATGCTTTTAAGGAGGGGGGGGGAATACAAGTTGAACACAATGATAATTGTGTAAATGTTTGTTATAAACATCTTTCAAAATATTGCTTATGTCGTTTATAAGTGATCAAAACATTTCAATAACCCTTTTAAAGTTATGTTACTTTATAGTTTAACAAAACTCCGTTATTAAAGTACAAGCATAACTTAGTAAAAAAATGAGTCTTTTCAATCAGTTCAAGTAAAATACTAGTAAACTATAAGGGGTATAGTTTAGAGGTTCAGTTCATACTAGATGCTAGAACATACTATAAAGAGAAACAGGGAGGTAGATACAATACACGATAACATACAGAACATACTATAAAGAGAAATAGGGAGGAAGATACAATACAACAGAGAGACATACTAAGATACTATAACATAACAAACATACTAAATGCTATAGTAGAAGAACACTACAGGATCTAATTATACCAATGAATCACTAACTCATTGTTCTAAACAAAAGGTGATAGTAAAATTGGGTATACATGATCATATAACTTTAATGTGAGCCTACTTCACGGCTCAGCAACAGGTTTGCTGAAGTCGCATTTGGTTCCCAGAATCTCTTGCAGGAAGAGCGTATAGTATGGGGACTATTCATCACATTATGACCTTAATAAAACAAACATGTTTTAAGGTAATCAGTACTGCAGGATGTCAATTCAAAAGACAACTGGGTACTTATAATTTCCCATTACTTTCATTTTGTGACAGTTGCACTTGAAAGTTAATGCAAACTATTTTCGAGTCAAGATAGTTATAAACTAGGGAAAACTTACATTTTACAAACGCCAATCAGATCAGTCGGGTCTAGTACATTCAATAGAAAGGGGGCCTGTAATGCTAACTTTATGATTCCTTAGTGTGTACATCAGGGATATATATTAATCGGATCCGATAGGTAGTAGGATGTGTGCTTTCCGCTTCATTCCCTGTTCCTTGTTTGGTTGTGGGCTTAGAGCAGATTCACCCAGCCTACTATCTATCTAATCTTAGCTATATATATGTTCCGTATACACCAAGTAATCATAAGGGGTACCAGGTATGGGCCAGGTCATAGGACACAAATATATTGCACCGTTTTCTAGTACAAAACATACTTTTCAAATATAGAACTTTTGGAATACAAAACTAGAAACTTAACCAGTAAAGGGTTTAATCCATATTATTAAACCAATATAACTTAAAGGACCTTAGGTGATTAATTCTACAATACCTTAGTTTATACATCAAGGTTATATATAATTAATATCCGATAGGTAGTTGGATGTGTGCTTTCCGCCTCATTCCCTGTTCCTTGTTTGGTTGTGGGCTTAGGGCAGATTCACACAATTAACTATCTGTTCGATATTAGATTATGTATAGCTAGTATAAACTAAGTGATTATAGAAATAACCACTGTGGTTACCATTTTTATTAAAAGAAATAAGGGGTTTCTTAAAGAATCTATCCATCAAATATAAAGGAGCTATTATAGTTAACTCCGTGAGTACCAAGTGAATACGCCATGGTTATATACAACAATGATCTAACAAACAATGGGATGTGTGCTTTCCGCCTCATTTCCTGTTCCTTGTTTGGTTGTGGGTTTAGGGCAGATACACACAACCGATTGTTCGTTTACTCTGAGTTCTATATAACTTGTATCCATTTAGTACTCATAGAAAGGATTGTAGAGTCATTTTTACTTATATTTCATCAAAGCAGGAAATATATGATTTTCTGGAGGAACATGAAAACTTTTCTAAACAGAACTACAACTTACTACAACTTCCTTACTACTTACTTACATCACTAAAATCTTATGAACTCACCAGCTTAAGTACTGATCTACGCTTTCAAAATAACTTGTATTCTCAGGGGACCAGTAGACAGGTACGCGCATTGGGATTCAGAAGATGGAGCAGTATAGCTTCATGTATTTTTGTTATTTGATATGTATTCTATATTATGTGACACACATACTTTGTAAACACTTTCTTTCTAATGAAATGGTTGTTTATTACTTTGCTTACTATGATGCATGACTTATGATACTAAACATGACGTCCTCCACCCCAGAACGTTTCCGCCATTCCGGTTTTGGGGTGTGACAGATTGGTATCAGAGCATTGTTTATAGTGAACTAAGTATATCAACCGATAAAAGATATACAACTATAAATACAATGGGGCTGAAGTGCTCTGGATAATATTATATTTTAAGAATATAACAATACTTTATAAAAGTATACATACATGCTTATACATATACACATACTAGAACAAGTATCACAAGAAGAACAGAACATAAGTATTTAAAGGTTGAACACTGCGGTCAAACCTGGACAATTCTGTAATCATAGCTAGGATCAATATAGCCTGATCAACTATATTCATTCGAGATGTGAGTGACATGTGTTTGGGAGTGATGTGGTGTTACAACGGTTTTAAAACTTACCTAACTCTATTCAAGAGAATTCTAGATCAGAACATAAAGATAAGATACTATGGGAGTATTTTATGATACTATAACACGATAACAAGTTTAAAACATACCAAGTTCATTACATTAAAATACTATAGGAGTATTTTAGGCACTATATAAATAACTTATGTGATAACTTAAAAGACCCTTAAAGATAGGTCTATAATCTTGCAATGTATACTCCCAAGGTTTTATATAATTGAGATTTTATAAAATTAGAATTTGTGATCTATGCTTCACTACCTGTTCCTTGTTTGGTTGTGGTTTTGGAGTAGGATCACTTATTCGAAGGTCTATTTAATCTTAAATTATATACAACTTGTATATATTGTGCAATTATAGGAGGACTCTGTAAGGATCACCCCATAATGTTTCACTTAATCTCATAAGATTCTTTAGTCACTTCCATTCTCGCACGACAAACCCAGATAGATATAACCACTTCCTCATAGCAGTCAATAGAAGAGTCAAGGAGGAACAAGAGCATGTTCATGAGAAGTTGCAAAGAACAATCAACCGAAGTAACCAAAACGTCTTATGCATCAAACTAATAAATAATAATCTTGGTTAACTTAAGGAGCGAGTGCAAACACTGCTCACATTATGTGTTAGTATTATTTTCTTACATGCAACTGGCAACAGTTATTCAGGTCACATATATTCATTCGAGGATAGCTATTTCTAATTCATAAAGTTTATTTGGCATAGACTCTTTTATGAATTGTTTCCAGAACCCTGTAAAAGTCAGGAACAGATACACTCAGAACTAGGATAACCTTGTCTTTCATCTTTTAGCTTATAAACCACTGCTGTAGACTTATTACATCTCATCTTTGTAATCTTTTAGCAAACATGCCTCCTCATCGATCAGCGAGACGTACTACTCCGATAACTCCAACCCCAACGCCACAGTTCGATCCTGCTGCTCTCCAAGCAGTGATATCCTCCGCAGTGGCAACTGCTCTAGCTCACTTAACCAACCCGGAGTTACTCACGGACACCTAAGGGAGTGTTCGTACATGGACTTCATGAACTGCAAACCCAATTCCTTTAATGGAAATGGTGGAGTCATCGCTCTGATGCGATGGTTCGAGAAAACAGATTCGGTCTTCGAAATCTGTTCGTGCCCAGAAGGGAGCAAAATGAAGTTCGCTGCCTGCACCTTCTCCGACAGAGCCCTGACATGGTGGAACAACCATGTTAAGTCACTGACCCTATCAGTGGCTAACTCAATAGGTTGGGAGAACCTAAAAGAGTTAATGCTGAAAGAATACTGCCCGTTGGGCGAAGTTCAAAAGCTGGAACAAGAACTGTGGGAGCACACTATAGTCGGCTCAGACATAGTGGCCTACACTGACAAGTTCAGCAACCTAGCAGCACTATGCCCCGAGATGGTTACCCCAAAGAGCAAGAAGATAGAAAGATACATCTGGGGTCTATCTACCCCGATCTAAGGAGATGTGCTGTCTTCTAACCCAGCCTCGTTCGATAGTGCTAAACGCCTAGCTCAGCGGCTCATTGACCATGGAGTTCACCATGGTGTAGAATTCCATGTTCCCGAGCCATCGAGGGAAGAGGACTATAAACGGAAGTCGGGGAACAAGAGGAAGAAGAAGCGAACAACACATGAACCCCCGCAGGAGGAACAAAACGAGTACTATGTATGCCGCCACAACACCTACTACTCTAGCACCTGCCAGTCGATATGCTGGAAACCTCCCGAAGTGTGGAAAGTGCAACTACCACCACACCGGAGTATGCCGGGAAATGCAGTGTCTGAACTGCCACAGAAAGGGACACACAGTTCGTTTCTACAGTGCACCGGCTCAACCGATCTCCCAAGTCCCCAGAGCTGAAGAAAACCAAGCCTGCTATGGCTACGGTGAGACTGGACACTACCAGAGGGACTACCCGATAACAAAGAACTCAGGAGCGGATGGTCGAATTTTGATGATCACCATAGGAGAATCAACCCCAGAGTTGTCAACGAGTAGCGGTACGTTTTCGAATTAAAATAAGAATTACTTTGAAAATTAATTTATATTTATATAAGATTAAAACTTGGGGAACACACTTAAAAGTAATTATAATAACTCACTTATAGAAACAAGTCACAGTATTCAAGAGAACTAAAAGATCCGTTCAGAGAAGCTATGATGGCTTAGTATGTACATTAGGGTTGTGCATAGCTAAGATTTTGCAGACTTAGAGTGAGTGATTCCACCTTAATTCCTGTTCCTTGTTTGGTTGTGGATTTGAGGCAGAGTTACTTAGTCGACCGTCCAATTCATCTTGATTATTCATAAATTGTATATTCCAGGCGATCGTAGTGGTACCAAGGAGGATCGTGGTATAGAGTATCAACACTGGTTATCAAAGCACTTTCGCAGTATGTACACGCACATAGCGGTACGATACGTAGAAGTGTTAACATCAAGGAAAAAACAGAAAGCACTAGAACATTTACAAAGAGTACATTTTCGAGCACACTAGGGAAGTACATCATCGTATAACAAACGTCTCTTTTAAATCGGCCAAACTTTGTTCAGTAAAGAGTCCGTTGCTATCATTCGTCATGAGTTGGCGTGGTCCTCACCATACTAAGTTCATATGTTTCTATCGCCTCGACCGTCAAGTTCACGGAACCTTCGTCATTCATAACAACAATTCGACCTAGACCTCAGTTTTGTCTTTCGCATTCTAAACCCCAAAGTACTCGTGCGAAGAGTACTTTTCCCTCCGAAGCCTTGCCGCCGAATGTTCATCAGACCTTTCCGAAATACCACTCGTCCAGCAGACCAAGTTCGAGCACAGAGGCTAAGGATGAATACATCCCACCTATCACGATCCAGTGTATACGCAAGGGTGGTATATAATTATGATTACGCAGATCTAGTATGTGTGCTACCGCCCTATCTCATGTTCCTTGTTTGGTTGTGGACCTGGGGCAGAGTAACACATCCGACCATCTTACTAATCCTAATTATATACGACTTGTATACACGAGGTAATGATAGATGGACCAAGTATGAATCCTATCATGAACAGTAGGGCAGAGTGCCAGGTCTACGAGTGGGTATTCTGCCAATCAGAGGAACGCAACCCCTGTAGTACTGCTAAGAAAGCTAATTTCAGGACGAAATTCCATCTAACGGGGGGATGATGTGACAACCCAAAAAATTATTGCCTTCTAGCCTTGTTAAGGGTCATTCTAATGGGTTTTAAGCCAAGTACACTTAAGGAATAAGTGTTAGAATGTAACTGCTAGAGTCACTGTGCAACATTCAAGCCTTAAGACCACCAAAAAGGAGTTCACGGCCATGACACATGAGTTTACGGCTGTAAACTCAAGGCTGGCCGTAACTCCCCCCATAAGTCTCATTCCCTTCACTTTTCCTTTATTCTTACACTCTCACCTCAAGAACACTTGATTTCTCTCTCAAGTATCATCGAGATTTTCATTCCCGATCTTCAAAATGTAAGTGATTCTTCCCTCTAGTTGTTGATTATCCTTCTTACTCATGAATCACCCTTTGATTTCATCCATGGAAATCATCTTTTGTCTAGATCTTCAACTTTCACCAAGAACACCAAGAACACACACTTGTTCTTGGTGGCCGAAAACTCCTCAAAGGCCCTCAAAATAGTGAGTATTCCATCTATCATCTAGTTAGGCATGTTAAACACTAGATCATAGTCTTAAATCAACCACCTAAGCATAAACGTCAAGAGTTTACGGCCATGGAATCTCCCTTGGCTATAAACCCTTGTTTTGGTCATGTAATTAGCCCTAAACCCTTCTAGACACTTGCTATCCATTAGAACACTTGAACCTTTGAAACCCCTCTCCTTTAAGACCCACAAGGCACCATTTGGAGAGTTTACGGCCATACACTTTTAGTGTGGCCGTAAACACCTCCACACCTCCTAAAAGGTAAGTTTTGCTCATCCTCTTGTAGAGCAATAGTCCCACAAGCTTCCCTATCATTCAAACACCCTCTTGTGCACCTTTTACCATGAGTTTACAGCCGTAAACTCCATGGCCGTAAACCCATGGCCGTAAACATCAATTGGTGGCCATAAACACCCCTTTGATGAATCACATGTGATTCTAACACTTAGTCCAAGTCCCTAAGGGTGTTTCCTAGCATGTTAGTTGTTTAAAACACTAATTTCATGCCATTATATGTCATTTAGGACTCGTTTGTATCTCAGGACTTCATTCGTGGAACTTCTCATCCTTACACTCATATTCGTTTGAATCACCCACATAAGGTGAGTTCATACCCCTATAATGAATCTTTTAACTGTTTTAAATGCTTTTAAGGGGGGGGGGGATACAAATTGAAAACAATGATAATTGTGTAAATGTTTGTTATAAACATCTTTCAAAAGATTGCTTATGTCGTTTATAAGTGATCAAAACATTTCAAAAACTCTTTTAAAGTTATGTTACTTTATAGTTTAACAAAAGTCCGTTTTGAAAGTACAAGCATAACTTAGTAGAAAAATGAGTCTTTTCAATCAGTTCAAGTAAAATACTAGTAAACTATAAGGGGTATAGTTTAGAGGTTCAGTTCATACTAGATGCTAGAACATACTATAAAGAGAAACAAGGAGGTAGATACAATACACGATAACATACAAAACATACTATAAAGAGAAACAGGGAGGAAGATACAATACAACAGAGAGACAAACTAAGATACTATAACAGAACGAACATACTAAATGCTATAGTAGAAGAACACTACAGGATCAAATTATACCAATGAATCACTAACTCATTATTCTAAACAAAAGGTGATAGTAAAATTGGGTATACATGATCATATAACTTTAATGTGAGCCTACTTCACGGCTTAGCAACAGGTTTGCTGAAGTCGCGTTTGGTTCCCAGAATCTCTTGCAGGGAGAGCGTATAGTATGGGGACTATTCATCACATTATGACCTTAATAAAACAAACATGTTTTAAGGTAATCAGTACTGCAGGATGTCAATTCAAAAGATAACTGGGTGCTTAGAATTTCCCATTACTTTCATTTTGTCACAGTTCCACTTGAAAGTTAATGCAAGCTATTTTCGAGTCAAGATAGTTATAAAGTAGAGAAAACTTACATTTTACAAACGACAATCAGATCAGTCGGGTCTAGTACATTCAATAGAAAGGGGGCCTGTAATGCTAACTTTATGATTCCTTAGTGTGTACATCAGGGATATATAGTAATCGGATCCGATAGGTAGTAGGGTGTGTGTTTTCCGCTTCATTCCCTGTTCCTTGTTTGGTTGTGGGCTTAGAGCAGATTCACCCAGCCTACTATCTATCCAATCTTAGCTATATATATGTTCCGTATACACCAAGTAATCATAAGGGGTACCAGGTATGGGCCAGGTCATAGGACACAAATATAATGCACCGTTTTCTAGTACAAAACATACTTTTCAAATATAGAACTTTTGGAATACAAAACTAGAAACTTAACCAGTAAAGGGTTTAATCCATATTATTAAACCAATATAACTTAAAGGACCTTAGGTGATTAATTCTACAATACCTTAGTTTATACATCAAGGTTATATATAATTAATATCCGATAGGTAGTTGGATGTGTGCTTTCCGCCTCATTCCCTGTTCCTTGTTTGGTTGTGGGCTTAGGGCAGATTCACACAATTAACTATCTGTTCGATATTAGATTATGTATAGCTATTATAAACTAAGTAATTATAGAAGGAACCACTGTGGTTACCATTTTTATTAAAAGAAATAAGGGTTTTCTTAAAGAATCTGTCCATCAAATATAAAGGAACTATTATAGTTAACTCCGTGAGTACCAAGTGAATATGCCAAGGTTATATACAACAATGATCTAACAAACAATGGGATGTGTGCTTTCCGCCTCTTTTCCTATTCCTTGTTTGGTTGTGGGTTTAGGGCAGATACACACAACCGGTTGTTCGTTTACTCTGATTTCTATATAACTTGTATCCATTTAGTACTCATAGAAAGGATTGTAGAGTCATTTTTACTTATCTTTCATCAAAGCAGGAAATATAGGATTTTCTGGAGGAACATGCAAACTTTTCTAAACAGAACTACAACTTACTACAACTTTCTTACTACTTACTTACATCACTAAAATCTTATGAACTCACCAGCTTAAATGCTGATCTACGCTTTCAAAATAGCTTGTATTATTAGGGGGCCAGTAGACAGGTACGCGCACTGGGATTCAGAAGATGGAGCAGTATAGCTTCATGTCTTTTTGTTATTTGCTATGTATTCTATATTATGTGAATCACATACTTTTTAAACACTTTCTTTCTAATGAAATGGTTGTTTATTACTTTTGTTACTATGATGCATGACTTGTGATACTATGCATGACGTCCTCCACCCAGAACGTTTCCGCCGTTCCGGTTTTGGGGTGTGACAATGGGTGGTTGGTGTGATAGATTCTTGGCAAAGTCAACACTCCAAAGCCATACCTTGTACAAGATTTTGTCCAATGATATGTATTTCCCTAAAAGATATGTTTAAATTATGGGTCTATGGAGTTTAATATATTAAAATATGGGTTTGGGTGAAAAATCCCTGTCAAAATCATGAAAAACGAGCTTAAAATACGAATCTAGTCGAAAACCGGAAAAAAGGAGCGAACTTGCGAGACCAGACCGAAGGTAGGTTCCGTCCTAAGCCTTGCACGCGAACTTGGTCAGGAGGGAACCGAGAGTGAGTTGGAGCGAAATGGACCGAAATAGACCGAAAGGGCTTCTTCGGACCGAAAGTGAGTTCGGTTCCTAGGAGCATGCGAAGGCAAGACAGGTGAAGCGAAAGTGACTTCGGCCTGAGAGTCCTATCCGGACCGAAAGCGAAATGGAGCGAAGGTATCCGTAAGCGAAATGGGCCGAAGGCTCGGTTCATTTCGGTCCTAAAGAGGTTTCGATTCTTTTAAGAGGGTTCGGTTCCTTAAGAGGGTTTGGTTCCTTAAGAGGGTTCGTTTCCTTAAGGTTGTTTCTCCATTTATCTTCCTGTTTCGAGTTGTTTTCGAATAACTTAAGGGTCAGGATGCCCCGAGTGATTATAAAAAGTTGAAAGAGAATTTGAGAGAGATTTGGGAGAGATTTGGGAGAGATTTTAGAGAGATTTGAGATAGAGAGAGATAGAGCGAGAGAGATTTAGAGAGACTTTATTTGTGACTTTTGTGAGTGTTTATCCTTGAAATGCAAGGTTCGCAAGACCCGGTAATCCTTGTTTTGAGTGTTATACGTCCCCGAGGGGTACATAATAATGTTTTACCAAGTAGTTTCATCAGTTACCCTGATTAGGGTTTAAGAGTTCTGAACATACGAACTTTCCAAGTGATAACTTCTAATTAAAATTGCGAGTTGTACAGTAATACCATAATGTAAACCCTAATATACAAGGTTAATTGAGTTGACCGATTTGACTTGTTGACTTTATTTGACTTTGACTTGACCAGAAATTGACGGTTCTCACATCATCCCCCCGTGAGAAGGAATTTCGTCCCGAAATTAGCATTTTGTCTGGGACTTCAGGCGGTGGGGAAGAGGTGTGGGTATTTTTGCTTCATCTGATCTTCGCGTTCCCAAGTGAATTCGGGTCCTCATTTTGCGTTCTAACGGACCTTCACAATAGGAATACGACTTTGTTTCGTTCTCTTGATCTCTCGATCAATGATTTCTATCGGTTCTTCTACGAAGTGGAGACTCTCGTTGTCCTCGATTTCCTCGAGTAGGATCACAAGAGTCTCGTCAGACAGACACTTCTTTAAATTTGACACGTGGAAGGTCGGGTGTACGTTGTTAAGTTCTTGGGGTAGTCGAAGTTTATATGCCACCGGGCCAATCCTGGCAAGGATTTCGAACGGCCTGATATACCTTGGATTTAGTTTACCACGTTTACCAAAACGTATCGTTCCTTTCCATGGTGAGACCTTCAGTAGCACCCAGTCCCCCAACCTGGAATTCCAAGGGTTTGCGTCGCTTATCGGCGTAGCTCTTTTGTCGATCTCGAGATGCTCTCAGTCTTTCTTGAATTTGAATAATCTTTTCCATAGTTTCCATTATGATTTCAGGGCCAGTGAGGGTGCTGTTAGGGACTTGCCCTTTTGCTAACTGTGTATCTCCCACTTCATCCCAGCACAGTGGTGATCTGCACTTGCGGCCATAAAGAGCTACAAATGGCGCGACCTTGATGCTAGTATGATAGCTGTTGTTGTACGAGAATTCAATAAGTGGTAAGTGAGTATCCCACGCTTTACCGAAGTCAATAACACAAGCTCTTAGCATATCTTCCAAGGTTTGAATAGTTCTTTCGCTCTGCACGTCGGTTTGTGGATGGTAGGCCGTACTCATATCTAGCTTGGTCCCTAGAGCTTTCTGTAAGGACAGCCAGAACGGTGAAGTGAATCTACTATCTCTGTCAGAGATAATGGATATTGGCACACCATATAGTCGTACAATCTCTTTGATGTACGTCCTAGTCAACTTTTCCATCTTGTCGGTCTCTTTGATTGGGCAGGAAGTGCGCGGATTTGGTCAATCTATCAACGATTACCCAAATGGTATCAAAACCACCCGTTGTCTTAGGCAGTCTGGTTATGAAATCCATGGTTATTCGTTCCCACTTCCATTCGGGTATCGCAGGTTTCTGTAGTAAACCCGAAGGCTTTTGGCACTCTACCTTAACCTTGGCGCAAGTCAGACACTTGCTCACGTATGTAGCGATCTCGGCTTTCATGTTCGGCCACCAGTAGAGTTTCTTTAGGTCCAGGTACATCTTGTCCGAATCCGGATGTACGGAGTATCAAGTTTTGTGTGCTTCATTCAGGACGACGTTCCTGAACCCTCCGAATTTCGGTGTCCAAATTTGGTTCATGAGATAACAAGCTCCGTCGTCCTTGACTTCTAGATTCTTATCCATTCCTCTTAATGCCTCACCTGTCACATTCCGAGGCTTCAAAGCCTCCAGCTGGGCCTCTTTGATTTGTATGGACAGGTGCGAATGGATTTTCATGGTTAATGACTTTACTCGGCGACCCGGGTATTCTTTTCGACTTAAGGCGTCAGCTACCACGCTGGCTTTACATGGGTGATAACGTATCTCACACTCATAATCATTCAGTAGTTATACCCATCGTCTCTGCCTCATGTTGAGGTCTTTTTGATTGAGGATGTGTTGAAGGCTTTTGTGGTCGGTAAAGACAGTACACTTTGTTTCGTAAAGGTAGTGCCTCCAGATCTTTAGGGCGAATACTACTGCTCCCAATTTGAGGTCATGTATGGCGTAGTTGACCTCGTGCGTTTTTAATTGTCTCGATGCGTAGGTAATGACCTTTCCTCGTTGCATTAACACACACCCCAGACCCTGGTTTGATGCGTCGCAATAGACCACAAGGTCTTCGGTTCCCTTGGGTAGGGATAAAATATGGGCCTGCACAGAGCCTGCTTTAATGTTTGGAAAGCGGTTTCTTGTTTCTCTCCCTAGCTGAAAGTCACACTCTTTTGGGATAGGGTGGTAAGTGGTTTGGCAATCTTGGAGAAGTTCTGGATGAACCTTCGGTAGTAGCCAGCGAGGCCTAAGAATTGGCGGATTTTTGTAGGCGTCGTTGGTGCTGACCAGTTCTCAATCGCCTTGATTTTGGAGGGATCCACGTGTATCCCTTTCTCGGTAACCACATGACCGAGGAAGTCCAATTCTCGGATCCAAAATTCACAATTCGAAAATTTTGCATACAATTTCTCTGCCCTTAGTGTCTCCAATACATGTCGTAGATGTTGGCTATGCTCTTCCTTACTCCTGGAATAGACCAGGATGTCGTCTATGAAGACAATCATGAACTTGTCTAGGTAAGGCCGACACACCCGGTTCATTAGATCCATAAACATTGCGGGTGCGTTTGTTAAACCGAATGACATTACTACAAACTCGTAGTGACCGTACCGAGTTCTGAACGCCGTTTTGGGGACATCCTCCTCCTGAACCCATAGTTGATGGTATCCCGATCTCAGATCGATCTTTGAGAAGTAAGATGCTCCTTGGAGTTGGTCAAATAGGTTATCGATTCGGGGTAAAGGGTATCGGTTTTTGATGGTAAGCTTATTTAGCTCGCGGTAGTCGATGCACATGCGAAACGATCCATCCTTCTTTTTCACAAACAGAACTGGTGCTCCCAAAGGCGAGAAGCTGGGTCTAATGAACCCTTTGCTCAACAGTTCGTTTAGTTGGCTGGATAGTTCTTGCATCTCGGCTGGCGCTAGACGGTAGGGCGCTTTGGCTACGGGGGTAGCTCCGGGGATCAGGTCGATTCGAAATTCGACTTGACGTGCGGGTGGGACTCCGGGAAGGTCTTCTGGGAATACGTCAGGGAAATTACAGACCTCGGGGATGTCTTTGACATTCTTCACCTCTTGTTTCTTATACACTACGTGGGTTAAAAAGGCGTGGTATTCCTTTCGGAGATACTTTTGGGCTTTGGCGCAAGAAATGATTTGTAGGTTTACACTAGGCTTGTCGCCGTAGATAACTAGAGTTTCGCCACTTGGCAGATTAAGGCGAACGGCCCTTTCGTAACACAGAATGTCAGTACGATTTGAGCTTAACCAATCCATGCCGATGATGATGTCAAAGATTTTTATTGAGACCGGAAATAGATCGATATTGAATGAGTGATTGTCTAGAGTGAGGGTACACCCTGAGTATATGTCGTTAGTCCTTTCTGTTTTTCCATTTTCCATTTCTACGACGTATGTATCTTTTAGTGATTAGGGATTTTGTTTTAACAATTGTTTGAATTTGTGGCTAACGAAACTCCTATCCGCTCCACTATCGAATAATATGCATGCATATGAGTTATTGAGGAGAAACGTACTAGTAACCACCGTGGGATCTTCCCTCGCTTCTCCCTGCCCTAAGGCCAAGATCCTTCCGACACCGTCGGCGTTTGCATTTTTAGTTTTTGGGTAGTCCCTCTTGTAGTGCCCGGTTGCCCCGCAGCCGTAACAGGTTCAGCTTGCTCCGGCGTTGGCGGCCGGGTTGGCTTGTTGGGCAGTCGCCTTACAGAAACGGGCGGTATGCCCCCTTTTGTTACAGTTGTTGCAATGCATTTCCCAACAAGGACCGTTGTTGTGAAAGTTGCACTTGTTGCACTTGGGAAGGTTTCCAGCATATTGCCTCAACGGTGCTGGAGTGGAAGGAGTAGTGGCAGCATGGATGGTAACAGTTTGTTGTCTCTTGGCGGAGTCTTGCACCAGTTGTTTCTTTTTATTGTTCCAGAACTTCCTCTTGTTGTTCCCTCCTTTTGCTCGATCGGAGGTGGTTGTTACAGTGCCGTGGCTGGCCCGATGATCAATGAGTTGTTGTGCCAACTCCTTGGCACTGTCGAAGTTAGTTGGCCGTGACGCCAACACGCTATTTTGAATCTGGGAAGATAATCCCCAGAGATATCGTTTCACATTCTTGCTTTCCGGAGTGACCATCGCCGGATAGAGGAGTGCTAGATCATTGAATCGGTCAGTGTAAGCTGCAAGGTCAGAGCCCGTCATCTTGAGGCTCCACAGTTCTTGCTCTAATTTTTGCACCTCACCCCTTGGGCAATACTCCTTTAGCATCATAGTCTTCAAGTCTTCCCAGCTTATCGAATTAGCCACGGAGAGAGTTAGAGATTTTACGTGGTCGTTCCACCAAGTAAGGGCTCTGCCGGTGAAAGTGCGATATACGAATTTGACTTTGTTTGCTTCGGGTCATGCACAGATATCAAAGACAGATTCGGTCTTCTTGAACCACTGCATCAAATTGATGACTCCCCCGCTACCATTGAATGAATCGGGTTTGCCATTAGTGAAGTCCTTAAAGGAACACTCCCTCGAACGCCCTTGGCTATTTCCTTGAGTGGAGTTATTAGTACCACTCCCTATCCTCCTGGCACCGTCAGTGCTGATTTGGGACATAGCAGCTGCCACCGCGGCCGTGACCGCAGCTTGGAACATAACATGATCATATTGGGGAGGCAGTGGTGGTGAATTTGTTTGCGTTCTGCCAGTGCGTCTAGCAGACCTACAAGGCGGCATCTTTCTGTTATAGAATTTCAAATATGAAATGAATATAAGTCTTTTAGTAATGGTTATTAGTCGGGTGTCGTAAAACTAGGTTATTAGTTTTCAAGTATACTATTTCCTGATTTTCAATTGTTTGCAAACATTTCATTGTAGAAGTCTATATAAATAAACTTATGAATTTTAGTAGTAATGACTTCAAATGAAATCTTCTAATCTTTGTTCCATGCCTGATCCACTCATAAGACCACTTGATGTATACTGGTTGTGTGCAACTAAGGTTCAATAGACCGTCGAACTTAATGAGTCTGTCCTGAGCCGACAACCAAACAAGGAACATGATCCAAGGTGGACTCACCATTTCTAAGTCGACCACCTCTTAATTACACATAACCTCGAGGTATATATTAAATAATCTCAGAGTCACCATAAGCAAATCGTTTGTAATGTTATGTTATGCAATCTGAGGTGAATTCCCAATAAAATAAAATGCATGCCAATTTTCATTGATACAATTTAGTACATGTTTTTAGGAAAGTTTGACCTTATCAAAAGGTCTACATTATATCAACGTAACAAAAACTTTTGGCAGCACATAGACCCTTCGACTAGTGTAGCCACTTACACGCAGGGTTAAACCTACTTACAGGAAAGAGTAGTCCCAACACATACTCGTAAACCTAGTTTATAACAAAATGTGAGTAGTGCAAGCACTACTCGAGGCGGGTGGTATCAGCTGGTCCCTCGTGGCCTTGAGACGAAGTTGAGGCTCCTTGAAGCTCCGCAATTCGGCGTTCGGCTGCGATCACTCTCTCCTCGAGCGACGCGTGCCTTATCTGGTACTCCTTTACTTCCGCCTGAGCGGTAGTAAGGTCCTCGATGATATGGTACATTAGATAGAAGTCTCTTTCCAAGTCCCCGGTACGAGCATCTGAGGCTTCTACAACCGCATCTTGATTCGCCATTTCCCGATTCTGGTCCCCAAGGTTCGTGATCTGCTGGATCACGACTGGGAGGGCTCTGTCAGCCGGTCCCCCATGACCGAGGTCGTAGTAACCCCATTGATCGCCAAATGATGATCGTTGTCGTTGTTGACGGCTCCATCTCTCGATCACTGTTGCCCAACGGGGCTCGGGCCCATTGTAGCCAAATCGGTTCGCAGGCACCCTGGCGATGTAAGGAGGGTTGATGACTTCCTCCTCCGGCTCCTCCTCTTTTTCTTCGTCCTCTTTGGGGTCTTCTTCAGGCTCCTCCTCGAATACTTCCTCGGGATCCTCTTTCGGTTCTTCTTCCAACCAACCACCGTTCCCTGGTTCGGAAAGTAGGGGTCTCTGGGTAAATGAAATCCCGCCATGTCGTCTGTACGAGATTAGGGGTGTAAGAGGCGCATAATGAATCTAGATATATTGTGCTTAGTTAACATAAAATACTCCTATAGTATTTTAGCGGTTGTGTTTGATTCTTAACGTGTTTATTGTATGGGTGTTGGTAAGTTTATTGACTTGTTGTCCACTATGACTATCCCCCGACATATACTAGTCACTTCTCAGACGAATATAGTTGATCAGGCTATATTCCTCCCAGACTTGATTGCATATCCCAAGGTATATTCACATTGCACAACTCCTCTATTTTTAACTTTTGCGTTTTCCTTAGACGCGACACTATACCGGTATGCATTTATGTACTTATACTTTTTCATAAAGATAACGCTTTTATTATTTTTAAAAGTATATTTGTAGGGAAAACCTTTAGATCAGAGAATCTTAGTCCCTTTGTGTTTATAGTTTGTATATCTTATGTGGTTTGATATACTATGTTCACTATAAACAATTCTCTGATACCAATCTATCACACCCCCGAACCAAGGATGGCGGAAACATCCAGGGGTGGAGGACCTCATGTATAGTATCACAACATAGAGTATAATAGTGATCAAAGTAAATACAACTATCATAAATATAATTGAAAAAGTTACATCATAGTATGAGTTTACATGTTTCAAAATCAATTACACTATGATGACAAAATAAACTGTTTGACGCCTTAGCGTCCCATCCTCAAAAGCTGCGGTTTGCCTGTTTTACTGATTCCCTGATAATACAAGTAGTTTTGAAAAAGTGTCAACAATTAAGTTGGTGAGTTCATAAACTTTTGGATGAAGAGTTTGAAAGCCCTGTTTACTACCAACATGTATAGTAGTTTCTGTTTGAAATGAAACCGAGTATTATATTCCGAGTTTGAGAATCTTTGGTTATAAATTTAATGTATACTTCAAGAAAATCCAATTTTTCTTATAAAATGTTATGTAGTCTTAAATCCCAAGACCGAGTATAAGAGTGTGTTTTGTACTTGTAACGTGTTTGTAGTATTAGATAGATAAAACCCCTTTTTAAGTAGAAATTCCTGTTAACTATGAGTGTCGTTATCTCCCTATGTGAGTCGATATAACCATACTATAACAGAGATGCCTGCTGCGACGTTCTTCAGACGACGGAATTGAAATGACATTTGTCACCCCCGATCGGTCGATCGGACTGTCTTAGCAGCATGGGTGTGGGTTGTCAACCCCAATATAGATCTATACACAATTATCACGCTCTCCCTACAAGAGACTCTGGTTATAACTAATTCAGGAATTTTTAACCAGTACTCAAAGAGTATAATGAAGACGTGTCTCACAATTTACGATAATGAGTTTACGTGTAGTGTGTTTGAAATGTGGAATCCATAAACTATACATATTATAGTTTACCATATAGTAATTGAAAATCCGTTTGTATTGTGGTAAGACCCTTCATGTGTATGTAACAGTTTAACAAATACATAACTATACTTATTATGTTTCATCTTGCATTATTTGTAATTACAAAGGACTCTTATATTTCAGAGAATATTTTCTATTATATAAATATATCACAACAGAAAAGCACATGCAAAATATGAAGTCATCAAAGATTACACTTTGCTCAACATGTTACAAAGTGTTACGAAAATTGTGAGCTGTTAACTCGTTTTTAACTTTTCTACACTGTTTTCGAAAAATCATAGAAAAATCATACAAAGTCAAAAACCGAATCCGTAAACTCTGAGAGTTTAGAAAATGTGTCTAGTTTGTTCATAAATTTTATTATGATTTTTGGAAGTCTCTAACTTGTGTGAAAATGTTCATATTCACAGACTGGTCCGAATTCGTTTCTGAAATGATAGGCAGTTTTGTAAAAATCACCATAAATTGTAGAAACATCGTATGGAGATGTACAAGTAGTAATTTTAAAGGTATGAACCTGAGCGATTTGAATATTAAACAGTGTTGAAAGATATTAAGTTTAAGACGGTCAAAACAGTCCGTGAATGGAGCTAAACTTTCCTGTTGAAAGCTGATGTTTGAGTTTAGTTAAGTTTTTGGTGATTTAACTTGTATTTTCCCCCTAAAACTTGAAGAAAACATGAAAATGTGGGGGTATGAACTCACATTGAGTGATCTCTTAGGATGGATGATGAAGAGAAGAAGTTTCCAAGTCAAGAACACTTGGGAGATGCTTGAAGATTCGAGGATCTAAGAACAAATATGTCGATGTTTGTGTAAGAATTCTATGATTTTGGTAAAGTTGTGTAGAATGTTTATGTGTAGGAAGGAAAAACTTAGCAGCAACAGGGGAAGAACTTGTGACTTCTAGAGGAAATTGAGTTTTTAGTGAGAAGTATGAGAGTGTGTAAAAAGTATGTCTTCGGGAGGAGGAGAGTGAGGTTTTATAGGGAGGAGAGTGAGGGATTAGAGAGTGAGCTGATGGAAGAGATCTGGTAGAGGTATGGGGAGATCTCGATTTGACTGAGGTAAGGTGGGAATAGTGACATGGAGTGGTCATGGAGTGGGTGGGTGGTTGGTGTCCTAGATTCTTGGCAAAGTCAACACTCCAAAGTCATACCTTGTACAAGATTTTGTCCAAAGATATGATTTTCCACCAAAGATATGTTTAAGTTATGGGTCTATGGAGTTTAATATATTAAAATATGGTTTTGGGTGAAAAATCCCCGTCAAAATCATGAAACACGAGCTTAAAAGACGAATGTAGTCGAAAACCGGGAAAAAGGAGCGAAGTTGCGAGACCAGACCGAAGGTTCGGTCCTATAGAGTTAGAACCGAAGGTAGGTTCGGTCCTAAGCCTTGCACGCGAACTTGGTCAGGAGGGAACCGAGTGTGAGTTGGAGAGAAATGGATCGAAATAGACCGAAAGGGCTTGTTCGGACCGAAAGTGAGTTCGGTTCCTAGGAGCATGCGAAGGCAAGATAGGTGAAGCGAAAGTGACTTCCGCCCGAGAGTCCGATCCGGACCGAAAGCGAAATGGAGCGAAGGTACCTGTAATAGAAATGGACCGAAGGCTCGGTTCATTTCGGTCCTAAAGAGGTTTCAGTTCTTTTAAGAGGTTTCGGTTCCTTAAGAGGGTTCGGTTCCTTAAGAGGGTTCGGTTCCTTAAGTTTGTTTCTCCATTTGTCTTCCCGTTTCGAGTTGTTTTCGAATAACTTAAGGGTCAGGATGCCCCGAGTGATTATAAAAAGTTGAAAGAGAATTTTAGAGAGATTTGGGAGAGATTTGAGAGAGATTTGAGATAGAGAGAGATAGAGCGAGAGAGATTTAGAGAGACTTTATTTGTGACTTTTGTGAGTGTTTAGCCTTGAAATGCAAGGTTCGCAAGACCCGGTAATCCTTGTTATGAGTGTTATACGCCCCCGAGGGGTACGGAATAATGTTTTACCAAGTAGTTTCATCACTTACCCTGATTAGGGTTTAAGAGTTTTGAACATACGAACTTTCCAAGTGATAACTTCTAATTAAAATCGCGACTTGTACAGTAATAACATAATGTATTTGAATTTGACTTGACCAAAAATTGATGGTTGTCACACATAGGCATGGGCAGTATGGCCGCCCTAGCTACTCTTGTTTTATATTTTATCATGTACTGTTTTGCTCTTTAAATATGTGATCATGTTGATCAATCTAAACACACCTTCACCTCAATTATCCTTCCTATGTGTTCGAAATATTAAAATACAAAAGTCTCTCTCTCTCAGATTATCTCTTATCTTATGTTGTTCATCATTTACTAACTTTGTCTTGACAGCAAGCCTTGTTCAACATCCACTATCTTGGATATTCCCCATTTTGAGGAAGAAGGCTTAACTTTCCAAGTCTTCTTAGATATTTCTCCATTCTTTGAGACCAATGATGGTATTCACTTGCAACGAGTATTAGAGCTCTATCCGAACCTCCAACATTGTTAGATATATTTAGAGAATAAGCTTGTGCTATTTTCCTTAGATTTAAAAAGATGAGCTAAGTGGTATAGAAGGCTTTTTAAATCAGAGTTTTTCTTTTAAAAATTAGTTCGGTATTTAAATAAAATTAAAAAGCAACCACTATTGCTCTGATACCAATTATTGAGAGAAGAAAAACTTAACTTCTGAATAATATTTGAGATGGATGCGGAATAAGTTAATCTTAACGAATCTTTTTAGAAAGCTAAACAATAAAAATTAGTTGAAACGTAACAAGGCTTGTAGTCAAGACCAAGTTAGTAATTGATGAACAACATAAGATAAGAGATAATCTGATAAAGAGACTTTTGTATTTCAATATTTCGAATACACATAAGAAGTATAATGGAAGTGAAGGTGTGTTTAGATTGATCAACATGATCATCTATTTAAAGAGCAAAACAGGACATGATAAATGATATTTCCATATTTATACATATTTTTAGGCAATATTTAATTATATTTTGATTAATATTTTGGTTATCTGCATAGATAAATCGTACTTATAAGGTTAAATTATATTTTTCAGCCAAAAGAAGACATTTTGAAGAAAAGGGACTGAAAGTGTCAAAGATTGGAACTTTGGAGGTTAAGAGCTTAAAAGATGAAAAATCCAGTAAAAAGTGGACTCATGACGTGACGAGTTAAGGTTCACGACGTGAGTATGGACATTCCAGAAGATAAACATCACGGAGCAAGAGTCGGTGTTGGATACAGATAATTATTGGACTGACGACGTGAGACTTCTATTCTCACGACGTGAGTGGGGTTAATTCGAAAATTATATAAACCCTTGATCCCTATGAATTTGAGAGGTTGGCTAGCGGAGAAAAAGTTTCCGGAAGTCGAATTCAGAGGCTTAGAAGGCTAAGAATTTGGCTTTAATACCAAGGAAGAAGGAGAATTACATAATTTACTTTCTAGTTTGGTACTTTTACAATGCTTTCAACTATGACTTGTTTAAGTTTATTTGTTAGTATGATTAGCTAAATCTAGCTGCTTCTGTTAGCTAGATGAAGCTGGAACTCATGGTTTGATTATAATAACTTAGATTTTTCTTGTTTGTTAATGTCTTGTGTTTGATTGATTATACCTAGCATGCTTAATTTGATACTAGATTGCTTTAAATTCTTATTTTGTGCAGTTAGTGACCATTAATCCGCATGAATTCGATTACCTAGTAATTTAGTGAACATTAGATTACTAGAGCTAAGATAGAACAAATCTTAGATAAGTAATTGAACTATTGAAGTTGGATGTGCTAGAGAACTCATATTATGAACATAATTGTGTTTGTCAACTCAATCTTACATAGCTCCAATTCTATTTAATAATTGATTTTGTGTTTAAATATGTATGACTATGCATAGATCTACATGAATTAATTCAACATTAGTTAATTTGGAATTGAATTACTAATAATACATTAATTGGTAACCAACAGGAATTGTCATAATTAATAGTTAAACCATTGAGGGAAAGTAGATTCAAACTAACATAAGTGTTTTTGTTATTTGATTAAATTGTGTTAAGAAGTTAAGTTCATCTAAACTTGCAAAATTAGATAAAAACCATTACTTTGCTAGAACTTAGGTTAATTTAATAGTAAGTAAATTAATTAATTAAAACTGTTCCCTGTGATCGACACCCGACTTACCTAAACTATCCTATAATTCGACTAGGTACATTGCCTAGGTGCATTTTAGTTAGTTAAGTTAGTTAGGTTATAGATTTAAAATTAGGTGTAGCTAATTGCACGCATCAAGTTTTTTGGCGCCGTTGCTGGGGAACGGATATTTTAGTTTTTTTAATTTAATTGGTTTAGGTTAATCGATGCTCACTCGTTTGGCCACAAATTGAAACGAGAGGTCAAATTTCACAAGTTGGTATGAAGAGAGTATTTGATGAAACGCATGGATTAATAACGAGCGGATTGACAATTTTTTAAGTTGGGAGTCTAGCTCAAGACCCGCACAAAAAGAAGCGCTTATCGGGAGGCAACCCAATGTTTGAAGAATTTATATCCTTTTATTTTTATTTCAGTTTTTATTTTTTATTTTCTTAGTTTATTTTTGGTCTGTTTAATTTGTGTGTTTATTTTTATTTTTATTTTGTTTCTAAAGACATGTAACCGGATGTTAGATGTTGTTTTCTTGTTATAACCAATGGTTTGTTTTGTTCGCAGAATGATTAGAATGTCGAGAGGAAGAAGTCATGAGTGTTAGAGATAATAATCGAAGCCCATAATTTTTGAATAGTGGGGGTGAATTCCGTATGCGAAAAGAGATTAGAGAAAGAGAGGGTCCAGAAAAATAGAGGTTTTAGAAGAGTCTTAATTCGTTAAGAAGTTCAAATGCATTTCACTTGGATAGAAGAATTATTGCACAATTACGATCTGTGAAGACCCAGTTCTCACGACGTGAGCCTTCACTCCTCACGTCGTGAGCTCAATGCCATCAAGATTCATAATTCGATTTAGTTCGACACCACATCGTGCCCATTCTTACCATGTCGTGACCATTAACATTGACATTTTTATTCTACTCTTCTACTCTTATAATGTGGAGTATGCTTTCCCACATTGAGATGTTATGCTTTGAAGATCTTATGCACCACACTTTTTGAAGATGCAAGTTTCCGATACACATTTTTGCCGGTACTTTCACACACATCAAGTTTTTGGCGCTATTGCCGGGAAAGGTTTTTATTCACCACGTCGTGGAGAAGTCACCATGTCGTGGTGTCGCCCAGAGAAAATGTTTATCAGGTTCTGTAAATTCACCACCTCGTGGTGTTTTTTTTAGAAAAACTTCCAAATTTGTCAAAATCTTATAAAAATCATCCACCCCACACTCGTTTTATTCCATTCCCCACGTTGAATTCCATAGAAATTTAGAAGAATGAGAGTATAAAGCATTAAGTAATAATAAATAAAAAGAAAATGAACTAAAAGAAAAGGAAAGAAAAATGCAAACTCAAAACCACATGTTGCCTCCTGCAAGCACTTTTTTTTGGGTAGTCATAAGCCGGACTCCTTCCCACTTCAAGTTGTTTCAGCTCGGGTGAATTTGACGATTTCCATTCTTTTTCTTCAATTGCCTTTCCTTCTTCATAATGTTTCACTCTATGCCCATTAACTATGAAAGGGGTTCCGTCTCTCGATATAAGCTCACTAGCTCCATGTGGGAAAACTTGTTTAACAACAACCGGCCTGTCCCACCTAGTTTGTAGTTTGCATGGGAAAAGCTTTAATCTTGAATTGAAGAGTAGCACCTTATGTCCTTCATGAAAATCCTTATGACCTTTTAGTCTCATGTCATGTCATTTCTTAGTCTTGTCTTTATATATTAAGGAGCTAGTGTATGCTTCGTTTCTAAGTTCTTCAAGGGCATTCATTTGCATCAATCGGTTGGCACGCAGTTTGGTTAGTTCAAAATTACATATCTTCAAAGCCCAAAATGCTTTATGATCGATTTCAACCGGCAAGTGGCAATTCTTTCCATAAACCAACCTATATGGTGTAGTACCAATATGTGTTTTAAAAGCCGTTAGAAATGCCCAAAGTGCGCCATCAAGCTTGTCCGACCACTCTTTTTTATTACTTCCAACCGATCGCTCCAATATTCGTTTTAATGCCCGATTTGTATCTTCGGTTTGCCCACTTGTTTGTAGATGGTATGATCTTGAAAACCTATCGTGTACACCATATTTTTGTAACACCTTAGCCAATTGATCATTTTCAAAGTGGGTTCCCCGATCGCTAATTAGAGCCTTAGGAACACCAAATCTTGAAAACAACTTCTTAAGGAAGCGCACCACCACCCGAACATCATTAAAAGGTAATGCTTGTGTGCTTCCACCCATTCAGATACATAATCTACCGCCACCAATATATAATTATTTCCTTTGGCCATTGGGAACGGTCCCATAAAGTTAATCCCCATATATCAAATAGCTCACAAACTTGAATGCTATTGTAGGCCAATAAAACCCCGTATCAAAAACCTTTTTAGTCGTATATTGTACTCCATGATGTCCTCCGGTGGGCCCGCTATGACAATGTTTCAAGATTTCTCGACTCTCCTTCCCCAATACACATCTTCTTATCATATCGTCCGCACAACTTCGAAAGAGGAATGGCTCAACCCAAAAGTAATACTTGATTTCAGAAAAGAATTTCGTCTTCTGTTGACTCGTCAAATCTTTTGGAATATATTCACTTGCTAAGTAGTTGGCTAAATCTGCATACCAAGGTATTTCTCCTGCTATAACCATAAGATACTCTTCGGGAAAATCATCTCCAATCTTGTTTATCAAAGAGATACTTAAGGGCAGAATGGTCGGTAAATACAATTGTGTTTGACAAAACGAGATATGTGCGGAATTTATCAAAAGCATAAACCACTGCGAGCAGCTCCTTCTCGGTAGTAGTGTAATTCTCTTTAGTTGGGTTTAAGATTTTGTTAGCATAGTAGATATGTTGAAAATGTTTGTCAATTCTTTGGCTCAAAACAGCTCCCACCGCATAGTCACTTGCATCACACATAAGCTCAAAAGGAAGGCTCCAATTTGGGGCTATCATAATAGCGGTAGTGGTCAACTTTTCCTTTAACAAATGAAATGCTTCATGACATTCCTTAGAATAGTCAAATGGGGCATCTTTGAAAAGAAGTTGAGTCAAAGGCCTCGATCATGTCATGGAAGATAGCCATCATGCACCTTTGGAATGTAGCCGGTCCACTGCATAACCCAAAAGGCATGCGTCTATATGAAAATGCCCCACTTGGGCAAGTAAAAGTGGTCTTTTCTTGGTCTTGTGGGTCAATTGGAATTTGGAAGTACCCCGAGAAAACATCAAGGAAACAATATGTAACAACCCGATTTTCTTCGAGTCAAACCCTTTAAATAAAATTCAAAATTTGTTGATTCTATTATAATCTTAAGGGTAAAACATGGTTTAAATTATATAAATGATTTTTTTATATAAGTGTTTGGAATAAAATACTCTTAAAACTTAACATTTTCCATTTTGAACCAAGAACCCTCGGACCGAAAACCCCATTTCGGCCAAGAACTCCCGAACAACAAACCATTTTTGACCGAGAACCCCTTTCCGGCCGAAAACCCAACCGATATAACTATTTTTCCCCGAAAAATAAGTCATTTCCTCCCTTTTTCAGTCGAAAACACTCCCATTTTGCTCACAAGAATCATCCAAGAACAATCATAACTTCAAGAGAAAACCTTCAAATCTTCATATTTTTCACCAAGAACACCAAGAACAGCCTTCAAATCTTCAAGTGGCCGAAAACTCCACACCAAAAACCTGTTTTCGGCCGAAAACACTCCAAGACCGAAAATTGATTTCGGTCAAGGAATTTCGTGAAGGCTAGACCGAAAACCCCAATCACTACTCCAATAACTTTCGGGTACCGTTAATTCCACGTACTCTAGCCTGAGGATCATCTCTATGTTGGAAAAGATGTCTAAGTCCATAACTTATTTGGTATATACTTGACCCGACCCGGCACGGTTCATTTGGGTTGCACTTCACCTGAACTATTTATATGGATAATATTATGAGAATAGTATGTTTATGACTTATTAATATATTATAAGTTATAATATATTAATATGAAATCATATTATTTAATTAGTATTGATCTTAAATTAATTATGAATTAATTTAGTGATCAAAAGGTGACTAAATAAATATGAGCTATTATATTTATATAGTGTGGGCTAATACTCATTAGGAAATGGGCTAAGCTTGCATGGGAGTCCATGGATGATCCATAGAGCTTTTAACCCATGGATCCTTGGAAAAGGAAAGGACATGGGCTATTAGGGTTTACATGGTTCATAACCCTAATCATCTACACTATATAAAAAGGCTTGTGATGCTTGAAATAACACTATGTGTGTGTGCATAAGAGTGACCGATTTCTAGAGCAAACATACTCTCTCATAAAGTTTTCCAAGTTTGTGGTGTTTTGTGATTTCCATTTGAGGCATTCACATTATTGGTGCTAGGCTCTCAAACTCCTAAAGAATCAACTCACTAATAAAGGTATGTAATTCTTCTAGTTTCTTTTATGTTTAAAAGTACCCCATGCCATGCTAGATAGGTTATGAACCTTGGAAAAATTATTTTGCATGTATTTTAGTCAAACATAGATCCAAGGTTTCTAGGGTTGCATGAACACCTTAGGAGTGTTAGAATTCTTAATACCCAACAGTGGTATCAGAGCCTAGGCTTGTTTGTTTGATACTTGATGCAAAATAGGTGCAAAAGTCGAAGTTCTTGCTGTCTGCACAGGGGACTCACCGAGTCTATGGGGGGACTCGACGAGTCCAAGCGAATCTGCAACCAACTCGGCGAGTGAGTTCATGCACTCGACGAGTTAGCTAGGCAGAGTGTAGATTTTCGACTTTTGCTGCTGGAAATGGACTAGAAACATTACCCTAAACTGTTTTGGTGTTTTAATACTTGTTTTAGATGGTGTAATGTTTGTGCTAATCCATTTACAATAGCCAATATCAAAATTCCATGTTTATATGTGTTCACATGTTCTTGAAATTTTGATATGATATTAATGTTCTTATGAATTATTGTTAGATCATATGAATTATTTGCTAAATTGTTTATTAATTAATTCTTGATCATTTATGTGTTTTAATGGAGTCCATAATTTGTCCTCAAGTTATGGATTTCCAAAGGTCACTTTCTTTTATGCACATTTAGAACACATAAGTTACATGAAATGAAGAGTCTTCATTTTTATGAACCATTAATTCATAAGTTATGAAATGAAAAGTTTTGAATAGTTTCAAAACTTGTCATCAAGTTTTGGAATTTGTAAAGTTGCACACACTTTAATATACTTTAATTCCAACCCTTAGAGTTTTAAAAGTTAAAATTCAACCCTTATACTATTTATAACATTAATGGTTAATAATTATATATATGTATAAGATTAAGTCGTTTTACCGTTACTAAGCCTTATTCACGAAGCTGGTCTATAAGGGGGGTATAAGGTTGTTGCCTATAAAATGGCAGCTTAATGGGTGTCCATTCTCACCCACCGCTTCCTTGATCGGTGGAGGGTCGTTAGCCGAACGGGTAGGTCAATGACTTTAAATTCTCATTAAAAGTATAATGATTATTATAAAGTAACTAAATGTTTTTATAAATTCCCAATCATAGTTACTTTAGGAAAATGTGAAAATGGTGCTAACCCATGAAATTCACACTTTATACCTTACGAAGCCGTTGGTGGAGCGTGTGTGGTTAACCGACACACTAACTTGGACTAGTAAGGATAACAAAGGGTGACTTAAAGCTTATCATAGATCGGTGGAGCCGTCTGGTTAACCGGCACATTGATTAGGTGATAATATTAAGGGTACCAAGTGAATTTGCATGGTTATTCACACCTTGTTTTGTGATCTTCGACATCCCAGTCACAAAACCTGAAGGGCACAATCGAGATTGAAACATGCCATTGAAAAGTTCAATGAATCTCAAAAGAATCTAGGAATTTCGAAACCAATTAAACCTAATAATTTATTTCATTTTTCATGGTGGAAATTGGTGAATCGTCATTCACCTACCTTCAAATATGTTATAGTTTAGATTACGACATCCCTCTTCTAAGTTATAATATATTGTGTTGGATCCTAACCTTAATATTACATTTGGGTGTCTTATTAAGGACTCTATTTATATCTAATCTAAACTTGTTTTCTTTTTTTCAGATGTCTTCCAACAACAATGCTTCGGGCTCTAACCCTACTGGCTCCTTCTCTCTCATGAAACTTTGTGGGAGAGTCATCTTTGATGGTTCCAACTTCATGGATTGGATCCTGAACATCAGGATGGTTACTCGTTACGAGGACAATGAATATATCCTCGATAAGGAGCTAAAGGAGCTTGATGAGTCCACTGCTACTCCTGAGGAGATCGCTGAATTCAGGACGCATGAGAGAGATACCACTAAAGTGGCATGCATCATGATGGCTACGATGACAGCCGAGTTCCAAAAGTCCTATGAGGACTTCTACCCTTTTGAGATGCATCAGGATATGATGGAAAGATACCATCAGAGTGCTTGTCAAGAGCGGTATGAAATAATCTCCTCCATGATAACAACCCGAATGAAGGATGGTGAATCCATCACGGGCCACATGAAAAAGATGGAAATGTATGTGGACTGTTTGCTGAAACTGAATGTGAACTTCCCTGAGGAGTTGGCAATTGACATCATTTTGCACTCCTTACCTCCTTGTTATGACCCATTTCGTATGACATACCACATGAACAAGGAGGAAGTTACTCTCAGCAAACTTCAGGGACTCTTGAAGACCGCTGAAAGTGGTCTTAAAGGTAAGTCGGTTGCTACCTCTACTACTCCTACTCCTATAGCTACCCCTGTTTTGGCTATCGGGCCAGGCAAAAGGAAGAAGAGGAAGACCCCTTTGAAGGGTACCAAGGGAAAGTCTCTTGAAGGCTCCTCATCTGGAACCAAAAGTGGTTCTATCACTCCTTCTGCCATCCCTAAGGATGCTGATTGCTTCTACTGTCAGAATAAGTGGCACTAGAAGCAAAACTGCCCTAAGTACTTGCAGGATGTCAAGGATGGGAAAGTGAAACCATCCCATGCAGGTATTTACACTATATTGTCTAATAACTCACCATATTCTAACTCTTGGGTGCTTGATACAGGATGTGGTATTCACATATGTTCTGATTTGCAGGGCCTAAGAAGAAGTGAGGATGTGGAGCACGGGAAGATAAACCTGATCATGGGGAATAGGAAGGGTTCACCTGTTTCCAAAGAATGGAATTTATACTTTGTTACTAAATAGTGGGTTAAAGTTAGATTTGAATAAATGTGTGTACTCGTCAGAAATGGCGAGAAGTATTATTTCCTTTCATGCTTTGTACAAACAAGGGTTTACCTTTTCTTTTGATAATTAATGTGGTGGAATAAATGCTTTCTTTAATAATGTTCTTTATTTTAAAGCATTACCTTGTGATGGTGTGTATGAAGTTGTGTCGGTTGTAGATAATTTAGGAAATAATGTGTTGTGTATTGATTCTTCTACTAGCTTGGATAAAGCATCATTGTGGCACTGTCGTCTTGGACATCTAAGAAAGAAACGCATAGGCCAGCTCCAAAAGGATGGAGTCTTGGATTCGTTCGACCTTAAGTCGGATGATAGTTGTGAATCTTGTCTACTTGGAAAAATGACAAAATCACCCTTCACTGGTATTTCTGCAAGGGGTGAGGGTTTGTTGGACCTTATACATACTGATGTATGTGGACCATTCAAAACCGCCACAAGGGATGCTAATCGCTATTATGTGACTTTTATTGATGATTTTAGTAGATATGGTTATGTCTACTTAATCAAACATAAGTCAGAGACTTTGAAAGGTTTAAAGAGTTTAAACAGGAAGTAGAAAATCAATTGGGCAGGAACATTAAGATGCTTCGATCCGATCGAGGTGGTGAGTATCTTAGCACTGAGTTCCTCGACTATCTTAAGGAGTGTGGGATTGTCTCACAATTGACACCTCCCAAGACACCACAGCTGAATGGTGTGGCTGAGAGGCGTAATCGAACTTTGTTGGACATGGTTCGCTCTATTATGAGTCGAGCTTCGCTACCAATCTCTTTTTGGGGGTATTCCTTAGAGACTGCCGCCCACATCCTTAATCTAGTCCCTACAAAAAAGGTTGCCAAAACACCTCATGAGATGTGGACTGGGAAGGTTCCCAATTTGGACCACATCAAGATTTGGGGTTGCGAGGCTTTCGTGAGGTGCGAGACTCATGATAAGCTCGAACCCCGAAGTGAAAAGTGTATTTTCATCGGCTACCCACATAAATCCTTTGGTTACCTCTTCTACAGACCCAGTGAGAATGTGGTCTTTGTGGAAAGGAGAGGGGTCTTTCGAGAGAGAGAGAGAATTTATAAGCCAAGGAGATAGTGGGAGGCAAATTGACCTTGAAGAAATTCAAGAGTCAATTGGTGAAGGAACCTCATACACTAGCAATCAACCTGAGGAGGAAACTCCTGTTGAGCTAGCTGACGAGTCTATACCTCCGAGGCGTTCCACAAGGGTTAGGAACACACCTGAGTTTTATTATGGATTTAATATTACTATGGAAGGTGATACATTTATTAGTGATAGTACACTGTAAATCTGGATGAGCCTAACAGTGTTAAGGAAGCCATGGCAGGCCCGGAGTCTGCTAAATGGAAGGAGGCTATGGACAGCGAGATACAGTCCATGTATGACAATCAAGTTTGGAACATGGTTGACAATGTACCAGGCCGTAAGACAGTCGGGTGCAAATGGATCTTCAAGAAGAAGACCGACATTGATGGGAAGGTGCACACTTATAAAGCGCGACTGGTCGCGAAGGGTTTTACTCAGACTCAGGGTATTGATTATGATGAAACTTTTTCACCAGTAGCAAACAATTAAGTCTATTAGGGTTATGCTATCCATTGCTGTATTTCATGATTATGAAATATGGCAAATGGATGTCAAAAATACTTTCCTTAACGGAAAGTTGGCTGAGGATGTTTACATGAATCAGCAGAGGGTTTTGTCAGTGCAGAGTACCCTAATAGAGTGTGCAAGCTTGAGAAATCCATTTATGGATCGAAACAAGCATCTCGAAGCTGGAATCTTTATTTCGATGAAAAGGTCAAAGCGTTTGGCTTCTCGAGAAGTGAAGATGAGTCCTGCGTGTATGTCAGAGCTAGTGGGAGTGTAGTTAGCTTTTTGGTATTGTATGTAGATGACATACTACTCATAGGAAATGACATCCCAACCTTGCAGGAGGTTAAGTCCTGTCTTGGGAAGTGATTTGATATGAAGGACCTTGGAGAAGCTGCCTATATCCTAGGGATAAGGATATTAAGAGAAAGGAGTAAAAGACTAATTGGACTTAGTAAGAGTACTTACTTGGATAAGGTGTTGAAAAGGTTCGACATGCAGAATTCCAAGAAAGGAGATTTACCCATCTAAATCAATTCCAACCTGAGTAAGACTCGGAGTCCGAGTACAGAGACTGAGATAGCTGAGATGAGTCAACTACCATATGCTTCCGCTGTTGGCTCGATCATGTATGCTATGACTTGTACCCGCCCTGATGTGCCCTTTGCTTTGAGCATGGTCAGCATATATCAAGGGAACCCTGGCAAGGCTCACTGGACTGCGGTAAAGAATATTCTCAAGTACCTGCGGAGGACTAAGGATTGGATTCTTACCCTTGGTGGGAGTGATGACTTGAGGGTAGTAGGATATAGTGATGCTAGCTTTCAGACTGATAGGGATAACTTCCGCTCTCATTCGGGCTGGGTCTTTACCCTAAATGGAGGGGCAATCACTTGGAAGAGTTCCAAGCAGGAGACGGTAGTTGATTCGACTTGTGAATCAGAGTACATAGCAACAAGTGAAGCGGCAAAGGAGGCGATATGGCTGAAGAACTTCATCGGAGACCTTGGAGTTGTACCAGCTATTAAGGAGCGGATGGAGATTTTCTGTGACAGCAATAATGCGGTTGCCTTAGCCAAGGAACCAAGAGATCATGGCAGATCCCGACACATTGACAGAAAATATCACTTTATAAGACACAAGATAGAAGAAGGACTCCTCGTGGCAAAGAGGGTATCGTCGGATGAGAACCTTGCGGACCCCTTACGAAGGGACTGACGAGGTTAGGCATTTGCAGCATGCGAGGCGCATCGGGCTGAGGGACGATATTAGTTTTATGGATTAGATAGTTATTACTGAAACTTGTAAAATGTAATCGACTTTTGATGATGAATAAAAGTTGTGATTTATTTATGAGTAAGGTGTTGCTATCATTGTCAATTATTTACTATTGTTTCAGCTTTGCATGTTTTGACTTCCAGAATAACAAATTTATTCAAATTCTCCACAGTCGGTCATATGTCGGAAGTAGGTATGAATCAAGACTATCATGAATTGGGTTTGTAGATGACTAAAAGTGTTTAGGCATAGCAATGGTTGCTACAACATTCATGAGTGCTCATAAGTTATGAGTATTGGAATAAACCCACGCTCACTTGTATCACTTTATGGAATTTATCTCGAGTGATCGTGAGACGGTAATATCATATAAGTCTTCAAACCTAGAGATATGAGTTGTTGCCTATGAGTTGGTTGTGCATTGATTGCATCAAAACGCATCAGTAACTTGATGTTATAAAACGTGCCTTTGTGTACAATTCAACAAGTAGTAGAACAAGCATATGAGTCGAAGTTTATCTGTTCCTTCTTGGATTAGAAGCGAAATATGGGCCCCTCGGTGTATCGGGCCCGGTCAGAACTAAATTGATGTGTTTGATTAAGTTCTTTGTCAAACAAATCAGAAATCGGGAAACACACTGCTGGAAAATAAGTAAGACATTGTTCCATGTATTTGTCCGGTTGATATCATGAGAGAAGAGGATTATATGATCACTTATCTAAAATGGTGCTTCATAGTCCCACAGAGTTTTCGAGAGCTACGATTTTCGGTTGGTTCCTGAAGCCATATAGGCAAATATAGTTAGCAGACTTATCCAAGTGGGAGACTGTTGGATAAGATGTCTAAGTCCATAACTTATTTGGTATATACTTGACCCGACCCGACATGGTCCATTTGGGTTGCACTTCATCTGAACTATTTATATGGATAATACTATGAGAATAGTATGTTTATGACTTATTAATATATTATAAGTTATAATATATTAATATGAAATCATATTATTTAATTAGTATTGATCTTAAATTAATTATGAATTAATTTAGTGATTAAAAGGTGACTAATTAAATATGGGCTATTATATTTATATAGTGTGGGCTAATACTCATTAGGAAATGGGCTAAGCTTGCATGGGAGTCCATGGATGATCCATAGAGCTTTTAACCTATGGATCCTTGGAAAAGGAAAAGACATGGGTTATTAGGGTTTACATGGTTCATAACCCTAATCATCTACACTATATAAAGAGGCTTGTGATGCTTGAAATGACACTAGGTGTGTGTGTGTGCATAAGAGTGGCTGATTTCTAGAGCAAACATACACTCTCATAAAGTTTTCCAAGTTTGTGGTGTTTTGTGATTTCCATTTGAGGCATTCACATTATTGGTGCTAGGCTCTTAAACTCCTAAGGAATCAACTCACTAATAAAGGTATGTAATTATTCTAGTTTCTTTTATGTTTAAAAGTACCCCATGCCATGCTAGATAGGTTATGAACCTTGGAAAAATTATTTTGCATGTATTTTAGTCAAACATAGATCCAAGGTTTCTAGGGTTGCATGAACACCTTAGGAGTGTTAGAATGCTCAAAACCCAACACTCTACAGTTCCACTATTCCGTTTCAAACACGTACTAGAGGTGAGTTCATACCCCTACATTTTTACTGTTTTCAATGTTTTTAGGGGGGGGGGGAGAATACAAGTAAAACACAAGGATTTCTGTGTTTTTATACAAATGATTTCAAACAGCTTCGAAACCTTTGCAATTGATTCAAACAGAGAATTCACTATATTTTACAAAAATATTTATATATTTTAACCCTTTTTTGTACCATGTCGAGCATAAGGGTGTTTTTCCTTCATACAACTAAATTGTAAAAGTTTTTAGTACAGAACAGAACATACAACTAAACTATAATTGGTATAGTTGAGAACACCACATTACTTTTACTAAGATCAATACACGAAACAAGAACATTCATACAAACTATAATAGGTATAGTTTGGGATACATTACATTATTTTACTAGTTCAAGAACATTATTCAGAAATTAACATATAAACTATGGTAGGTATAATTTATGGGGCACTACACTATTTTCCTAATACAATAAAACATTACTAAATAATTATTTATGTATAATTATTTTACATTACAAGTACATTACTACAAGGTTATACATGCATATTCAAGTACAAGAGAGCACTACAACACTACATGTAAACTAGTTAATACAGGGTTGTGAGACACTACTTCATTGTACCCACCAGGGTACAAGTCTAAATCCTCTACAATATAACCAGAGTCTCCTGGAGGGAGAGCGTGAATTTGTGTATTGATCTATACGGGACTGACAATCTTGCACCTAAACTGTTAGCTACAGTTAGGCCGGCAGGCCTGGGGTGACAAATGCCATAACGTTTCCGACGCCTAAAGAACATCGTAGAGGTTACTAGTCATATCAAGCATGGTTATACAAAACTCACAACAGTATAAACTAAATTTTTTTTACAGGATTACATTTCTTCAAACGGTTTTATTTTAAATAATAAAACTACACTACATTACAACTGGAGGATTCCAGGGATTACAAACAAACAGTTTTATTTTAATTAATGAAACTTCAGTACACTACTATACATTACTAGTGGTGATATCCAGGGGTTCATACACAGGTTTTCATACAGTACACTATTATACATTACAGCTGGTAGTATCCAGACATACATACAAAGGTTTTCATACAAGGGTTTCATTGTTGGAAGTGTGTCCAAGGTCATTAACTAGTTGGTGATATTTCTAATAATAGCAGGGTCGTCTTGGGTTGCCCTCAAGACTCAAACTTGAGTAGAATAAATAATAGGAGTGATTAGTTTATTAATTATTATTGTTTAATAATTAATTAGAAACTAATTGGAAACAATTTGGGAATTAATTAACAGTTTAATTAATAGAAGGGTTGAATGTGAATTAATCAATAGTTGGTTGATCAGGGAACATTCCAGAACCCTAGAATGAAGGGGGTTGGACGAAATCTCCCTTTGGATAAAGGGAATTTCTTTCTTAGCATATCCCATCCCACATGGATGGAAGGATAAAACCCTAGGAGGTATCCAAGGCTATAAATAGGGCCTTAGGGATTCATTCCTCCTTGCTCATTTTGGCTTGAGTATTCGCCACCTTCTTTTTCCCTCATTGTGGAAGAACTTTCCTGATAGTTCATCCCTCATAGTTTAATATTTGTTTCTACTCTTTGAGTTCATTGGGTGTGAACCAAGAGAGGGATTCTGGTTTGGATCCTCATCATCCAAACAAGGTGGCACGCACAAGGAGTCAAGCTCGAAGATCATTAGCTGCTAAAGAGGTTAGTATTCTTCCTTGTATTTTCGGATTTCATAGGGTAGAAGTAATAGTATGAAGCCATAGATCCATAGGGTGCATGTACACTTAGGTAAATCATTTTGTTATTTCGATTCTTCCGCTGCCTAGTTATAGAGTGTATTTGATGCATGTATTACCCAACAGTGGTATCAAAGCCATTGGTTCATGGTTACTATCACCCTACATCCATGTTTTCTGAAAAATACTTGTTTGGAACTGAATGATGAATGAGTAATCAAAAATTCGTAATGTGATAAAACCCTAATCGGGGTTCACGACGTGAACATGTTTTTCACGACGTGAACTCAGCAGATTCGGGATTTTCGAATTTTCCTCCATTTTTCGAATTTGAAGTTTTGATAAATATGGATAAATGTCAAATTTTAATTGTGTAAATCTAAAAATAGATAGATATCATTTAAATATGTTTATTTGAATTTGAATATTTATTTATTATTTAAATAGGAATTTAAATATTTTAATATTATTCATAATAGAGTTTTATAAATTTGAATATTAACCCCTCATGTTTTATTAATTGTTATATTGCAACCTTGTAATTAATTTGAATTAATAATAGACAACTAAATTTAAAGTGTTTTAAATTTATCCCTTATATATATGTAAGATTCATATATTGTATGTATAAGAGAATTACAATATGCGTCCTCGCATATTTTAAATATTGACATTGTCAGTCTTACCTCGACTAGGCTCACCCATTCTAATGTAGGGATTTAAAGGAGGTCTCTATGATTCCTAATGAGGTCGGTTTTTAATATGCTTCGTGCTTACCACCCTCACCACCCTATTGCATTTTGAGAATGGAGTTACCGAAAGGGTTTGATAGTGATGGGGTCAATCTAAAAGTATTCTAAATACAAGTATAAACCAAAATCCCGTTTTATTTATTTAAAAGTGAATCTTATGTTATCCATAAAAATTGCACATTCTCTTTATGACTTGTTGATGGAGCTCATGTGGTTAAACGACACGTCAATTTGAGAGTATAGGTAGAGAATGATGTGAGACTCGCAAATCTCAAGCGTAACTTGAGCCGGGGACCACGCAATTTTGTATGGGTGATTCACCATCTGTTCAATGATCCGCGACATCCCCATCATTGAATTTGAGATGAACATAATCCAAGATTAACATGCCATTGATAGTCAATGAATCTCAAAGATCTAGGAATTTCATAGTGATTGAAATTGACAAAGAGCTTTTTTTACCTAAATAACTTTGTGGTGTGTTTACGGCATCCCTTTACACATCATGAAGCCAATATATGGATCCTAGCCTTAATCAAATAATTTAGGGTGATTATTAATTATGGACTTATATCAAACTAATTAGATTCTTGTCTTTTGTAGATGTCGAACCAAGCCAACAACAACAACAACAATCTGCCTCCTCCTGCTCCTCCTCCTCCTCTAACTCAAAACTCAAGCTTCTCTCTAATGCCGGTTCTTAATAGGGAGAAACTCAAGGATGATGGATCTAACTATCTTGATTGGATCAGGACCTTGAGGATCACGTTAAGATATGAGAACAAAGATTATGTTCTCGACGAAGATGTTCCCATACTTGGAGAGAGCCCTACCACAGAAGAAGTTACTGCCTACAACAAGCATTACGATGAATCTACCAAAGTAGCTTGCCTTATGCTAGCGACCATGTCTTCTGGTCTCCAGAAGAACTTTGAAACATGGGGTGCATTTGACATAAACCAGCAACTCGAGGAGATGTTCCAAGAGCAAGCTAGGCAAGAACGATTCGAGATCGTTAAGTCCCTCATGGCATGTAAACTACAAGAGGGAGCTTCTGTGTGTACGCACGTCTAAAAGATGAATTCGTACATAGACAGACTTGGGAATCTAGGTGTCCAGCTACCTAAGGAGTTGGCCATTGACATGGTTTTGAACTCGCTTACTAGTTCATATTCGCAGTTCATCATGAACTTCAATATGAATGGACTTGACAAGACCTTGATGGAGTTGCATGGCATTCTCAAAATTGCTGAAGCGAGCATGAAGAAACCCAACAAATCTAACCCTACTGCTCCAGTATTGGTTGTTGATCGTAGTTCTGCTAAAAGGAAAAGGGCACCAAAGGAAAGGGTAAGGGTAAGGTCGGACAGTCTGAACCTGCTCCCAAGAAAAGGGCTCAAGCTGAAATAGCACCTTCTGCTGATCCAAGTGAAGCCATTTGTTTTTACTGTCAGGAAAAGGGACACTGGAAGTGTAGTTGCCCTAAATACATCGAGGACCTTAAGAAGGGCAAAGTCAAGGTGGCTAACACCTTAGGTATGTTCATGATAGAACTCCATAGCACATCTATTTCTAGTTCTTGGATTCTTGATACAGGGTGTGGTACTCACATTTGCTCTGATATGCAGGGAATAAGACAAAGTAAGAAGTTGAAGCATGGTCAACCTAATCATGGGAAACAGGCACAAGTCAGCTGTTACTAGGATTGGGAACTATGAGCTCATTCTTAGTGGTGGTGTTTATCTTAGTTTATTAAATTGTTGCTACTCGCCTGATATGGCACGAAACATTATTTCTTTTCATGCACTTTATAAGGATGGTTGTCGTTTTTCTTTTGATAATGATAATGGTGACATTTTGGTTTATAAGAATGGTTGTTTTATTTTTAAAGCTAGTCCTTGTAAAGGTGTGTATGAAAGTGTTGTTTGTGATGGTGATTTTGATAAACTAATTATGAATATTGGTTCATCTAATAGTGAATTAGATAAATCATGTTTGTGGCATTGTTGACATGGCTATATAAACAAGAAAGGCATTGCCAAGCTCCAATATGATGGAATCTTGGAATCATTCGACCTCAAATCGGATGATGTATGCGAATCTTGCTTACTTGGCAAGATGACAAAAGCGCCATTCACAGGCCACTGTGAAAGAGGCAAAGATTTGTTGGACCTCATCCACACAGATGTTTGTGGACCCTTCAAATCTGCCACAAGACATGGAGAAAGATACTTCGTGACTTTTACCCATGATTTAAGTAGATATAGATATATCTATCTAATCGAGCATAAGTCAGAAACTTTCGAGGTGTTCAAAGAGTTTCAAAACGAAGAAGAGAACCAATTGGGCATAAAGATCAAGATGCTCCGATCCGATAGGGGTGGAGAATACTTAAGTCTTGAATTCTACGATCATCTTAAGAATTGTGGAATAGTTTCACAATTGTCTCCTCCCAGAACACCACAGTTGAATGGTGTGGCTGAAAGGAGAAATCGAACCTTGTTGGACATGGTTCGATCTATGATGAGTCGAGCTACACTTCCGATATCTTTTTGGGGGTATGCCTTAGAGACAGTCGTCCATATCCTAAACCTCGTACCTACTAATAAGGTTGCTAAAACACCCTCTGAAAATGTGGAGTGGGGCATGCCCTTCTCTAGCACATATAAAGGTTTGGGGATGCGAAGCTTTTGTTCGTCGCGAGGCGAATGACAAGCTCGAACCCCGGTCAGAGAAGTGTTACTTCATTGGCTATCCATAAAAGTCGTTTGGATACTTGTTCTACAAGCCTTCGGAAAACAAAGTGTTTGTTGCTCGAAGGGGATTCTTCCTTGAGAGGGATCTCATTTCCAAAGAGGACAGTGGGAGCCATATAGACCTTGAAGAGATTCAAGAGACAAATGAAGAAGAACCTTTAGTAGACACTATCACTCAACCTGGGGAGCGAAAACCCGTTGAGGAACCTCAACTCGGGGTTGAGCAACCTGTTGAGCAAAATGATATATCTCCACCTCCCCTTCGCAGATCCAATAGAGTTCGTGCTCCTCCTGAGTTCTATGGTTTTCATGTGAGCACAGAAGGAGACGTATTGATCAGTGATCATACACTGGTTGATATGGATGAGCCATCCAACTATAGGGAAGCGATGGCAGGCACTGAGGCTGCTAAGTGGAAGGAAAGCATGGAGAGCGAGATTCAGTCTATGCATGACAACCAAGTTTGGAATTTGGTTGATCCTGCTCCTGGCACTAAAATTGTCGGGTGCAAATGGATCTTCAATAAGAAGACAGGCATGGATGGGAATGTGCACACGTTCAAGGGTAGGTTGGTTACAAAGGGTTACACTCAGACTCAAGGAATTGATTATGAGGAAACTTTTTCACCAGTAGCCAAGATCAAGTCTATTAGGATATTACTTGCCATAGCAGCTTTTCATGATTATGAAGTATGGCAAATGGATGTGAAAACCGCTTTCCTTAATGGAAAACTCACAGAGGATGTGTACATGGCACAACCAGAGGGTTTCATAGATCCAAAATATCCAAATAGAGTGTGTAAGCTTGAAAGGTCCATATATGGACTAAAACAAGCGTCTCGCAGCTGGAACCTTTGCTTTCATGAAAAGATCAAGGAGTTTGGTTTTTCAAGAAGTGAAAGAGAGTCCTGCGTATATATCAAAGATAGTGGGAGTAATGTAGTCTTCCTAGTGTTGTATGTGGATGACATAATCCTTATAAGAAACGATATCCCGACGTTGCAAGGTGTTAAGACGTGGCTTCGGAGTTGTTTCGCTATGAAAGATCTAGGAGAAGCTGCATACATACTTGGTATAAGGATCTATAGAGATAGATCAAAACGTCTAATAGGACTGAGCCAGAGTACATACTTCGATAAGATCTTGAAGAAATTCAAGATGCAGGACTCCAAGAAAGGATATCTACCTATGCAACATGGCACGAAATTGAGTAAGACTCAATGTCCTAGTTCTAGTGATGAACAGGAAAGAATGAGTCGAGTCCCATATGCTTATGCTATAGGATCGATCATGTATGCCATGACATGTACTCGTCCTGACGTCTCATTTGCTCTAAGTATGGTGAGTCGTTTTCAGGACAACCCACGTGAAAGTCATTGGACGGCAGTAAAGAACATTCTGAAATACCTAAGAAGAACAAAGCATATGTTCTTGGTATATGGGGGTAAAGATGAGTTGAAAGTTACAGGTTATACAAATGCCAGTTTCCAAACTAATAGGGACAACTCATGTTCGCAGTCAGGATGGGTATTCTTGCTCAATGGAGGAGCGGTCACTTGGAAGAGCTCCAAGCAGTTGACAGTGGCGGACACTACGTGCGAGTCAGAGTATATAGCAGCTAGTGAAGCTGCAAAAGAAGCTACATGGCTGAAGAATTTCATTGATGATCTTGGTGTCGTTCCGAGCATCAAGGATCCCTTGGAAATCTTCTGTGATAATGAGGGTGCAGTCGCTTTGACTAAAGAACCCAAAGACCATGGTAACTCAAGACATATACTTAGAAAGTTCCACTATGTAAGATATCGAGTCGAGGATGGAGATATTGTTGTGAGCAGAGTATCGTCAGAGGAGAATCCAGCCGATCCGTTCACTAAACCACTATCAAGGATCAAGCATGATAGTCATACTAGATTTATAGGCATTAGATTTGCTGAAGATATGGTGTAGTTGTTTAGTTGTTTAGTTTGATAATCCTTGAAACATTTAACAGTATGAATTTGTAATAGAATTGATGTTTATTTTGTGGAGACTTAATAAAGTGCTGGATTGCTATAATTTCTATTTATTTATTATGTGTTTCACTTTTGCATGTTTAGAACCCACTTCCCGAGTACTAAGTACTCAAATCTCCACAGTCGGTCATACTCTTAGAAGTAAGTAGTGATTCAAGACTGTCATGAGTGTTGGTGGATTGACCATTTTGATTGAGCATGACATAGTGATTGTGCCAACACTTATGAGTACTTAATAGTGATATAAGTATTGGATCAACCCGCACTTAGAGATTACTTCATGGATTAAGTCACGAGTAATTCTAAGATGATAATATTTTCTGTTCTTCAAACCGAGATACATGTGGGGTTTTGCTCTAAGATCCTGTTATGCATTGGTATACTCCAACGCTATTCGTAACAGGTGGCTATAACGGGTATATTCATGTGTGACATGATGAAATAGACAAAGACTATGTAGTCAAAGTTTATTCGTCCCTTCTGCCTTAATAGGAGAAGCGGTATCTATGGGCCCCGGGATAATTTGGTGCTGACATCTAAAATACCTGGTCGGGTGCTGACTAGAATTGATGTGTTCGATTTAGTAGTCAAATGTAGTCGTCACAAATCTATATCGGGAAACATAATTTTGAATTCTGAGATTGACCATTATCCATGTCTCGAATTCATACAGATATCATGAGGATGAAGGAATAGTTGATCACTTATCTGAGGGCTGAAACCGATTAGATCAGAGTTCGGCAGATGAATTGGATGGCATTCTCTCTGCTGATTATTAGATGGATATAAGACTATATATAGTTGATGACTTGTCCAAGTGGGAGACTGTTGGAAGTGTGTCCAAGGTCATTAACTAGTTGGTGATATTTCTAATAATAGTAGGGTCCTCTTGGGTTGCCCTCAAGACTCAAAGTTGAGTAGAATAAATAATAGGAGTGATTAGTTTATTAATTATTATTGTTTAATAATTAATTAGAAACTAATTGGAAAACAATTTGGGAATTAATTAACAGTTTAATTAATAGAAGGGTTGAGTGTGAATTAATCAATAGATGGTTGATCAGGGAACATTCCACAACCCTAGAATGAAGGGGGTTGGACGAAATCTCCCTTTGGATAAAGGGAATTTCTTTCTTAGCCTATCCCATCCCACATGGATGGAAGGATAAAACCCTAGGAGGTATCCAAGGCTATAAATAGGGCCTTAGGGATTCATTCCTCCTTGCTCATTTTGGCTTGAGTATTCGCCACCTTCTTTTTCCCTCATTGTGGAAGAGCTTTCCTGATAGTTCATCCCTCATAGTTTAATATTTGTTTCTACTCTTTGAGTTCATTGGGTGTGAACCAAGAGAGGGATTCTGGTTTGGATCCTCATCATCCAAACAAGGTGGCATGCACAAGGAGTCAAGCTCGAAGATCATTAGCTGCTAAAGAGGTTAGTATTCTTCCTTATATTTTTGGATTTCATAGGGTAGAAGTAATAGTATGAAGCCATAGATCCATAGGGTGCATGTACACTTAGGTAAATCGTTTTGTTGTTTCGATTCTTCTGCTGCCTAGTTATAGAGTGTATTTGATGCATGTATTACCCAACAGTAACAAACACTACTCTGTTATACTATTACAGAATACAGTAACAAACGTAGAGTTTGGTCTTAAGGCCTAAGAATGTTTTTCACTGCTAAAGAAAATATTGGATTTTCTTGAGGAATATACGAACATTTTTCAAAGATCAAAGACAAGTTTACATTAGAAAAACATATTTATGAACTCACCAACTTAAATGTTGATACACTTTCAAAACCACTTCTATTCTCAGGGAACCGGTAGACAGGTACACCCGCAGGTTTTGAGAAGACGGAGCTTTTAGAGTCGCGTCTTTTTTACTTTTGTTATACATTTTGATGTCATACAAACTATGTATTGAATAGATGTAAATACTATATTCTATCAATGTAATGGTTGTGTTTGCTTTGATTACTATTATGCAATTGTTATGATACTATACATGACGTCCTCCGCTCCCGACCATTTTCGCCGTTTCGGTTTGGGGGTGTGATAGATTGGTATCAAAGCATTGTTTATAGTGAACTAAGTATATCAAACCTTACAAAGATATACAACTATAAACACAATGGGGCCAAAGTGCTCTGACTAAAAGTATACTTTTAAAATATAAGTATTTTATAAGAAGTATACTAACATACATACATACTAGAAACAATATCACAGAAAGAACTACACAAAAGTATTTAGATGTTGAACACTGCAGTTAAACCTAGACAGTTATGTAATCATATCTGAGATAAATATAGCTTGATCAACTTTATTTATTTGAGATACGACCAACATGTGTTTGGGAGTGATGGTAGTGTTGCAACAAGTCTAAAACTTACCAACAACGCCAACAAAAGAAAATCTAGAACCAAACATGAAATTAAAATACTATAGGAGTATTTTATGATTCTACAACACTAGAACAAGAATGAGTAAGACTTAATAGTTATATACAATTCGTATACACTAGGTCTATAGAGGGACCCAGTGTGAGTCACGTTATGCAATTCCCTCACAAGTGTTGCTATGATCAAAGTTAGCGATTGTTTACTTATATTAGTAGACTTCCTCTGTAAATCGCTTAACAGAACACTATAACTGTCAAGTTAAGATATATCTCATTCATTATCACCTGGCTCATGACCACTATAGAGCACTCATCATCATTTTCTCTTAAATCATTTTAGAGAAAGATGGCTCCAAAGAAGTCTAACAGGAAGAAAAAAACACTTCAACAAATCCCCCACCGCCACCACCTCCTCAGTATGATCCTGTTGTCTTTCAGGCAGCAGTAATTGTCGTTGTGCCAGCCGTAATGTTCGCAGATCAATGCAAGCGGCAATAGCGGGTCGGGTAGTGGTGGAAACCCTTCTCATCACAGTGATAGCCATGGACACCCAAGGGAGTGTTCATACAAGGACTTCACTAAATGTAAACCTAAATCTTTTGATGGCATTGGAGGTGTCATTGCCTTAACCCGTTGGTTCGATAAAACCGAATCAATATTCGAAATCTGCGCGTGTCCTGAAGCTAGAAGGTGAAATTTGCAGCATGCACTTTCACTGACAGAGCCCTCACTTGGTGGAACAGAAAAGTCAAGTCCTTAACTCTCCCGGTAGCCAATGCCATGAGTTGGGACAACTTAAAAGAGCTTATACTAGCAGAATATTGCCCAAGGGGCGAGATGCAAAAGCTAGAGGAAGAGCTCTGGAGTCTAAAGATGAAGGGCTCTGATATCGCTTCTTACACAGCTAGGTTCAGTGACCTAGCTCTTCTTTGTCACGGGATGGTCACCCCGGAGTGTAAGAAGGTGGAAAAATACATATGGGGACTTACACCCCCTACTCAAGGAAATGTCCTAGCTGCCAACCCACTTACCTTCGATAGTGCCAAACGTCTGGAACAGAATCTGATAGATCACGGGGATTGCCAAGACTCCGTGACTGTCATCCCTGAACAACTAAAAGAGGTTGTCAGTAAGAAGAAGTTCTGGAACAAGCGGAAAGGCCAATCATCGCAGGAACCCTCCAAGAAATAGCAAACGGTAGCAGTCCATGCTGCTACCACTCCTACCATTATTCCTGTTGTTCCTACTGCACCAGCACCTCCCCATCCGTTATGCTGTAACCCTCCCACTGTGCAACAAATGCAACTTCCACCACCACAGGCCTTTCCAGGAAATGCAATGCGCCAGCTGCAACAAGAAGGGGCATATTGCCTGTTTCTGCAAGACATCGATGCAGCCTAATGCCCAGACCACAGGAGCTGGAGTAGGCCAGGCTTGTTATGGTTGTGGTGAAGCCGGGCACTACAAGAGAGACTGCCCAAAGGCAAGAAATGTTGGCAACACAGTAAGAGTGCTTGCCATGGGTCAGGAGGAGGTTGTAGCGGATCCCACCGTAGTCACGGGTACGTTCCTCCACGATAACTCTTATGCATGCATTCTCTTTGATATTGGTGTGGAGAGGAGTTTTGTTAGCCATAAATTCAAAGACTTACTCAAACTCAAACTACAATCACTAAACGAAACATTCAATTTCAAGATGTCTAACGAAAAGAAAGAGAGCACAAACGACATATTCATAGGTTGTACCCTCACTCTAAATGACTACTCTTTCTTAATTGACCTTATGCCGGTCTCCATAAAAAGCTTCGACGTCATTATCGACATGGATTGGTTAAGTCCTAACCATGCTGATATTCTATGCTATGAAAAAGCCATTCGCCTCAATCTGCCAAACGGCGAAGCCCTTATTATCTACGGCGACAAACTTAGTTCGAACCTTAGCATCATATCTTGCATCAAAGCCCAAAAATACTTGTGTAAAGAATACTACGCACTCCTAGCCCACGTTGTCAACGAAAAGCAAGAAGTGAAAGACCTCAAGAGCATTCCCAAAGTCTGTAATTTCCCTGATATCTTCCCCGAAGATCTTCCAGGAGTTCCTCCTGAACGCCAAGTCAAGTTCTGAATCGACTAGATCCCTAGAGCTACCCCCGTCGGCAAATCCCCGTACCGTCTTGTACCAGCGGAGATGCAGGAATTATCCAGCCAATTAAACGAACTGCTCAGCAAAGGATTCGTTTGACCAAGCTTCTCACCATGGGGAGCACCGGTCCTGTTCGTGAAGAAGAAGGATGGATCTTTCCGTATGTGCATAGACTACCGCGAGCTGAACAAACTTACTATTAAAAACCGATACCCTCTTCCGCGAATAGATGACCTTTTCGATCAACTCCAAGGATCCAACTACTTTTCAAAGATATACCTGAGATCAGGGTATCACCAATTACGAGTTCATGAGAATGATGTTCCCAAGACAGCATTCCGAACCCGTTATGGCCACTACGAGTTTGTAGTAATGCCCTTTGGTCTAACAAACGCAACCCAAATATTCATGGATCTAATGAATCGGGTGTCCCGACCCTTCCTAGACAAATTCGTAATAGTATTTATAGATGATAAATCTTGTATATATGTTAGGTAAGGATTTGGTGATAGTATTTATAGACCCTTTCTAATGAATCGGGTGGGTATGCTTGGTTAAATGTTGTATACAAGCTTGCATATATGTTAGGTAAGGATTTGGTTGGGAAAAGATGAAGCATCCTAGTCTAGTCATGGGTTTTATAACCCACAAAGTCAACTCTTTTATTTTTTTATAAAATGTTGGTCTTTTTTATAAAAAGAAATGATATTTTATAAAAAGTGTGGTAACCCACAAGATTCTTTTGGAGAATTCTTGGCATTCTTATATGGCACCATTTTGAGCTAGCCTTAAAAGTACATAGCTCATAGGTTTGAACTAGATGAAATGACATATATTCTATTTTCTTGGCAAATGAATTCATCATTTACGCCATATTATGCATAGGACATGGTATTTGATCATGCTGTAAGCATGTCATAGGATACTAATTGTCTAATTGAATACATGGTTAAGTCACTATAAGAGTACTTTAGAAGAACTAAGAGAATGTATATGAGACAATAAGTTTAGAAAGGATCTTTATGGAAAGATCTACACAAGATGTTAATTTCTAAACATATATAAATAATTATGAATTATAATTGGATTTTGACATCATTATGGAATGAAAGGTAAGTTTTATTGGAATGAGGTCCAAGCAAAACATAATAATACAGTCTACTACAAAATAATAATATATTAATTTAGAAGTTGAATTCAAATATGATTGGATGAATGAGATCATTGAAAAACTATGTTGATTTATGCCATTCAAAAATCACAAGGAAATCTTTGTGACTTCGAGAGTATACTTAATCAAGCTAAGATACACTATGTCACGAAAGAACACAAATCATATTCTCCAAAAAATTTAACTATACTTAGAGTAAAATTAAGTGTGGAGATGATAGTATTCACAGAATTCACACAAATTAACTTTTGACAGGATAAAGTCATTCTTATGAGCTAAGTATGATTAGTCAAACTTCAGCTATAAGAATTTATTATTCTAGAAATGGGTTTTTGATTTGGATTTAGTATTTGGATATTGGAAAATTATAACAACAAATATTAGATAATGTTATGATATATTGGGATATAGTCATCACATTAATACTTGCTGTGTTCTATATTAACATGTTTAATCCATGAATAATGTTATTATTCTAAAAGTTCATAGTCGGTTATAATTGTGGGGGCAATTATGAAGTGAGAATAATATGAATTGGATTGGTTGACTCTCACTAGATGAAAGTAGGCAGGTGGTTGTAACCAAGTTTCATATGTACTTGTCAGAGAACTAGTATTGAACTGACCCGCATCAAGATCATCTCATGGATCACTATCATGAATGATGCTTGATTAAAAGGTACTATCTTTGTATCCTTAACATCTGAGATACACAGTGGGACTTAATTGTATGGAGTACTATGCTTGATATGGTCAAATGTTGTTCCATAAACGGGTAGTTATAAAATCCATTTTCAGGTATGGTGTGAACTATGCAAGAGACTTATGTAGTCAACATGGGGTTTGTTCCTCTTATGTGTTGAGAGTTAGACATCTAAGGCGCCTTACCAAAAGTTGAACAACTAATTAGATTGATCGCGATCCAAATCTCATGTTCAACATGATGTCTGTAGCAAAGGGATAACTTATAAACTTCCCTTATACACCAATTGTAGCTTTAAGCTTTTTGGGAATTGGGCGTTAATAGAATGGCACAAATAGTCATATGGTCTTAGGGGCAGTGAAATGTTGCTAGACGTTCACCACTGTCTATATCAGTCTAATATTAGTCTTGCACAAGTGGGAGATTGAAAGGTCTAGTATGCTCAAGAGTCATATTAAAGTGATATTGCTAAATAACATATAATATTAATGGGTCACACTAACAACAACTTGATACAATTGATTATTTATTAGAAATTGATTTTAATAAATATTCAATAAAACTCTTATAATTGAATTGGAAATTATTTATTTCTAGGAAATAGTTAATTTTCATTAGCAAGTAATATAACATATATTATTTCATAATGTATGAATTAATAAGTTGTGTACAACTTTTTGGACTAGTTAAGTTTTTGTATTTTAGGAAAAGACAAAGTTTATATCTTATAAACTTTGAGTTTATAAAATATAAACAAACTCTTCTTTTTATGTGTAGTTTCCAAAAAATTGATTAAAGATAAAGAGTATGGGCTTTCCATTAGTTTATTCAAAAGTAATGAAGCATGGGAGACATGTTTATGACATGGGGACATATGTGCTTAAAGTGTTAACACCTAATGGTTAATACCTTCACTTTAAGCATAAAATAAGATTCTTGGATTTGTCTAGAGTGCTCATCCTTCCCTTCTTGGAAGTGGCCGAATCTACTCCTCCCTTTCCCTTTCTCTCTAGTTTGGGTTAGAAAACTTGAAGAACACTTGTATATTCATGCCTTCTTTAATTTCATATTGGTTATGAACTTAAATCTTAAGGGTTTAAGAGCTTTGGACTAGCATCTACATCAATTTGAGTCATTGTTGGTGTCTCAAAGGTTCTACATTCTTCATCAACTTCCAAGCCTCCAATGAGGACCCAAAGAAATACAATGGTTGTTATGTCTTCATCCTTTCTATGGTTGGTGTATTAATCTTTCTATAACTTGCAAGAAGATCCTTGGTGGGTATAAAATGTTTATGTTATTTCAAAAATTAAAGTCTTCTGTTGCCATATTTTTCAAGTTTATGAAACTATTTTTGAACTAAACCCAACAATATATATATATATATATATATATATATATATATATATATATATATATATATATATAACACCCGGTTTTTGTAACATGTGTAATTTTATGAAATATAGATATTATGAAAGGGATAGGTGACATAATTTTGAGATGTCGCCCAAGCCTAACACTACGTGTAAGTAGAAAATGTACATCCTCTTTAGTAGGTGGGGGATGGGTTTCCGATGTCTAACCAATCTCAAACTTGCGAGTGATTACTTCCTTAGTTGCCCTTACTTCCATAAATTTGGCGAACTAGGTATGATCGTCTCGTAGTCTTTTCATACCAACTAAATGTCTCTTAGGGATTTTTCTTGAGCCTGTTGCGGATTGGAATGAATTTGTGGGCATTACGCATCATTAAAGGTCCTCCTGGGAGAGGGCAATAAGGAGTGCTTAATGGTGGTAGGGGTGGTGCAACATGCTCAGTCTCATCCATAGGCTCAACTTCTTCTGAAGGCTGGTACTCCTCGGACGCCTCCTCCTCTGACTCATTACTATCAGATCGCACAGGAGCCCCGTTGTTTGAAGGTATCTGATTGAAAAACGTATGGACCATCGTGAAATAGGGTTCCTCTTCCGGTTCAAGTAAAGGAGGGACATCCTGGTCCTCTTCAGGGTCGATTAAGTTCATCCATTCAGGAATGTCAACCACAGTAAACTCAGTATCATATAAACATGGTTGATTTTTAAGAGTGTCAATGTTTTCTGATTTATCTGAATATGAATATTATCAATTATAAATATTTTATAAAGCGTTATCGGAATACTTATGAGTTCTTAAGTATTTTTCTTGTGTTCCAAACTGTGATCTTGAGTTTCTTAGAATCTAATAGTGGTTAGCACATCAAATACTATCCAAGTTAAATAGTTCATTTGATTTGACCATAATAAAATGTAGGTGCACGAGCTACATTTGGTTATGTACGACCCGTGTACTATATAACTTTAGAAAAAATATATGATCTAAAACCTTAAGTTCCACATTGCTTCATTGTAGATTATATATATATATATATATATATATATATATATATATATATATATATATATATATATATATATATATATATATACTTGTTCAGAGTTCATAAAAATAACTCTATATCTAATCTTTTTATTTGCGGGTTTTATTAATTTTTGTATAGTACTTTAAGGTTATCAGATAAGGGTTGGCCAGTTAAGACAATCGGAGGGTATGATCATTTCGGAAACCCTATATCATGTCCATCCAAGATACATCTCTCGTAAGTAGCCTATCAGTAATATAATCAATAAGACTTTTTATTTGTAGATTTAAGGGACAAACCTAAGGTGAGCGTGAAGCAAAAGCTATAGACATAATCTTCTAAAAAGATACTAGTTCCCTAGAGTAAATGACTCTGATACCAATCTGTCACACCCCCGGTCGGCTGTGGAAACACTGAGTTGTGCGAATTATTCATGGATCACAGTCATTACATACATTGAACAGTACAAAAATAACAACATAAAATATAAGGTTCTATTAGTATTGAAGTAGAAATTACATTTTCTTTATTCTACGAGTACATCATTGTATCATTACATTATAACCAAAATACGATACATGCCTAAACAGATAGGCATTTAAGATATATAGTGCAATGATAAACAAAAAATTATGTGGGTATTCTCGTGTGTGTGCATTTCTAGTTCTTATGTTCTTGATAATACATGCATGTTGAAAATACGTCAACATAAAGTTGGTGAGTTCACATGTTTTCACTTAGTGTACTTTTATAACAAAAGTATGTTTATTCAGTATATAGTTGCTTAAGCGGTTTATATAAAAATGTACTTTTTGTAACCAAAAAGTATGTGTTTAAGGTGTATAAGTATGTGTGATGTGTACAAGTGTAAACCGTATAAGTATGTGTGTTGTGTATAAGTACTACCTGACATATGAGTAATCATACTTGTAATTTGTACAACTATGTGTGATGTGTACAAGTGTTTACTTATAATAAAGTATAAGTTTTATAAAAACAAAAGTTTGTGTAATTAGTATAGAACTGTTTATGAAACTTATATAAAATATAGATACTTATAAATCTTACAAGTATGTGTCCAGACTACATATAATTACTATTTCAACTTATATGAGGGCTTTTGGAGTGTACTTGTGTTACAATGAGACCTTATAACTGAGTTATATGATGCATTCTTGCCTTTATTTCGCACCCGCGTTGTACGCCCCCCCTGCTATCCAGGTGTGTCGTAAAAAGAAAGTTATTACGATGCTTTATGGACGTCGTAACTGTGGTGGACAGTTATCACCCGTTGTGACTTGTCCTTAAAGGTTGTAGCTAGCAACCATAGGTGTGGATTTCAACTCGTACAGATCTATATATAGCATTCATTGCTCGCTCAAGATTAACGATTATAAGTAAGAGGTCTTTGATACAACTTATGCGTAGTTGATGAACGTGTAAATTCTATCAAGTTTAACAAATCTAAAAGTGAATGTGTATGTGCGCCTTGAACTTTAAATACTAAAGTCGCTAGGCAAAATGTGTGACCGCGTGATAACTGTGTAAAGTTTCTAACAAAAATCGGGTAGCAAAACGGTTGTAAATTGGATAAATCCATGTTTTAACCAACGTAAAAGCAACAATTTCAGATATATGTAATAAGTCTAAATAGATGTATATATAGTTTTATTTTAACATTTGATGATAAAACAAATATTTGATGATTTATAATTATATAACTATAAATAAATATATAACATTTATAATTATATACTATAAAGAAATACTTTACATTTATATGAGTAATAAATATCAAATATGAAGCATGTATTCTCCCCCGAAAAACATTAAAGAGTTTAAATCGTTTTGTCTTTTGTCGGGATTCGAGTTTAAATCGTTTAACGAAACATTGCAAGAGGGATGTAGATCGTGTAAAAATTATTTTTGAAAATATAAAAATTTCCGTCGTCAGAGTTTAACGAAATCTCGAAGGAAAACCTCACCGGCGGCGGTTTGTGGTGGTTTTCGGCGGCTATTGGTTCCTATATGAGTAATTATATACTATAAAGAAATACTTAACATTTATATGACATTTATAATTATATACTATAAAGAAATACTTAACATTTATATGAGTAATAAATATCAAATATAAAGCATGTATTCTCCCCCGAAAAACATTAAAGAGTTTAAATCGTTTTGTCTTTTTGTCGGGATTCGAGTTTAAATCGTTTAACGAAACATTGCATAAGGGTTGTAGATCAGGTAGAAATTATTTTTGAAAATGTAAAAATTTCCGTCGTCAGAGTTTAACGAAATCTCGAAGGAAAACCTCACCTGCGGCGGTTTGTAGTGGTTTTTGGCGGCTGTTGGTTGCGACGGAGGAGAGAGGAGGTAGGGAAGGGGTTGTCGTAGCTGGAGAGACCTCATCGGAGCACCAGGTGAATTCTAAAGGAGGCCGACAGTGGCTTAGTGGCCGAGGAAGAGGCGGCGTATTTTGGCTCCGGTGGCTGTAAACCGAGAGAGAAACGAGAAAGAAGATAAGAGAGAGAGAGAGAGAGAGAGAGAGAGTGTGTGTGTGTGTGTGTGTGAGTGTGAGTGATTGGAGAGAGGGAGACAAATGGTGGAGAGAGGCAGCCCTACCCTCTCTTAAATAGATGGGTTGAGCCATAAAACTTGACAAGTGTCTCCACCCCAATAAGCGACAAGTGTCACCATTCCAATGGTTACCTGTGTCACTTTCTCGATCCGCGTGCAAATGTCCGACGAAAAACAACGTCACATATTATTTTTTTTCAAAAACACTAGTTTGATGTCCCGAAAATTATCCTGGAATGAATTGCTAAGGATCCAATAAGTCCAAAATTTATTCCTTCAGATGTTTCAACATGGCAAATACGCCCATAGTGACTAGGATTAATATATCGTATTAGAAAAGTAGCAGTTCGTCCAGCCAATCCCCCCGGGCCCAAATAACTTAATTTTCTCCCATGAACTATTTGTGTTTAGTTCGATCCAAAACATGAGATAATGGGTGTAAACGGAAAAAAAAACTTTATAAGTATCTGTTAATTGGGTTGAATTTACTGTCACACCCCCGAACCAGACGGCGAAAACGTCCGAGGGCTCGTGTGACTTAAATTGAAATATCATCACAATGAATATACATGAAACATAACATAAACATCACCATGCATTAATACATTACAACCGTCATTGTTCACATCCAGTACATTGTTTACATTACATAATCCCAAAAATAAATTGTTTATCAAATGACATCACATAAAAGACATTCAGACACATGCTTGATAATTCTTCACTCTAACGGTTACCTGAGAACACAAGTTATTTTGAAAACGGTCAACATATATAATGTTGGTGAGTTCATAAGCAGGTTTGATATGAAAATGTTTTGTATTGCTTGTAAAACCCAGAAAATCCGATATTTTCTGAAACAGAATTTGTTTACGAAAAAGGTGTGATGATCCATAAGTATACGTGTAAATGATTTCAAAACATGCAAATGTGAAATGTTTTTCATAATAGTTTCTTGTATTATAGTTGTTGTAAGTAAAAGTGAATAATGTTGTTCCCTCGGAAAACCCGATGTTTTCCGATATAAATAGTATGATAGTTTTGTATTATTGTATCGTCATAGCACATGAACATGATTTGCCAATGATTACTTAGATGGTAATGGATCTCTATGTGAGTCGTTATACCATGCAAAATAATGACTAATTCGCCTGTCTTGGCATTCTAGTGAATGCCGGTGTTGAATTAAGATTTTGTCACCCTAGACTGGCCGAGTCTAACTGTAGCGAACAGCTTAGGTGTGGGGGAGTCACCCCCGTATAGATCTATACACAAACTGTCGCTCTCCCTCCAAGAGACTTTGATTATAACTACAGACTACGACTGATACTTATTGGTGTCGCCCGTTATTTCTCACTAATCAAAAAGAAATTGTATAACATTGTTCCACGACCCGATTTATGTTTACTTGAATAAAGGTAAGCGTAACAGACGAAGAGAAGAGGACTAAGGAGGCCCATTAACTTTGTATGTTATTACAGGCTATCGAGTATGCTACGGACACGTTATAACCCATTAAGCATATTATAAAGGTTTAAGGTCTTATTAGCAATAGAAGTGGACCATTAAGGTCCAATAGTATGTTAAAGCTAATAAATGCCCACTAGGTATGTAATTGGGTCACCGGAAGCCCAATAAACATGTGTGATTATATTGGGCCCAATAATCAGGATATTGGGCCATAAAGGCCCAATAGCACGAATAGAAAATATTTGAGCCCAACCATTAAATCATTTATAATTTATTGATCTTAAGTTCGTAATGTAGCTGTTTGTTGTAAGTGAGATGTTTATTCGAAGTGTTAAAATGTTTTGACGTTTGATTTGTAACGAAGCTTGGTTATATATATATATATATATATATATATATATATATATATATATATATATATATATATATATATATATATATATATATATATATATATATATTTAAAACCATGCGTTATAAACTTAGTATTTTTAGCCCAATAATTTAATATTGTCTCCTTGGCACAAAAACATTTAGTTTGACCAATTCAGCCCCTTAATCTATAAAAATGGCACTTTTAGTCCCCTTTTATGAAAATTGACATTTTTTGTCCTTAAACTGTTTTTCTTGACATTTTAGACCCAAATTTTATTTAAATAATAATTTCAGCCCAAAAATATTGTATTTGTCAGTTCCAGCCCTTTATTGTAAAAAGTTTACACCTTTGGCTCAAATTCCGTAAGTTTTACAATTTTGACCCCAAAATCAAAAACTTTGCATTTTTAGTCCAACTTTTGCATCAAAGTCATTTTCAGCCCCTAAAAATAGTTTATTCATGTTTTAGACTCATAGTTTGATAAGTTTTCCAATTCAGCCCCTCAACATTTCATTTTTTCACAACTTTGGGCCCAAAAATTCGTGAGGCCTAAATTAAAGCCCAATAAGCTAAAATTTATGTTTTTGACCCCTAGAAAAGTGTTATTTTCATAAAATTTAGATTTCTATGTAAAAATACCATTTTGTCTTTGTAAAACCGAAAAATACATATTTTACCCAAACTTTGATTATTTTTGCAAAAATGACATTTAAAAGGACTTTGACTTTGTTTTCACTTCTTAAGCCTAAAGATCCTTAGATCTTTGAAGTAAATTGTTTATTATGTACTTTGTTTATGTATTCTTCACACTTTATCCATAGATTTCAAAATTTAGCAAATAACATCATATTTTCACAACATAAACCAAAGAAATCACATATAACAAGCATACACACATAGATCAACACATAGTACTTGTATTCTCCCCCAAAAACAAGTAAAAACTGAAAACAAGGGTGTATGAACTCACATTTGCTTTGTTGTTTCGGTTTTTGTGAAGAAAAGAAGAAGATTTTTGGTCCTAGCAACACCTTGATGTGGATCTCGAGCTTATGGAGCTTCTAAGGTGTGATCATGGAATAAAAATATGTAAGAAGGAGTTCTTGGTGTTAAAACGAAAGAAGATGTTTGTTTTTGATAATAACTTACCAATAATAGTGATTGTGGTGAAAATCCCCTTGGAAACACCCTAAATCTCAAAATTGTGAGGAAATGAAGGTGGAGTTGTTCTTGAGAGCTTAACAGAGTTTGAAGGAAGTTTGAAGATGTGTGTGTGTGTGTGTGTGTTGCATTCGGCCGAGAAGAGAAAAAGAAAGTGAGAGATGAGTTTGCATGGGAACATGAGAAGACTTGGATGTTTGGAGTGTAATGTGTCTAGTTATTCACCAAATCAAAATGAGGTGGCAACACAAAAGTTAACTCTCTTAATTTCTTTTTTTTTTTGTTTTGTAGGGTCGAGAACTTGAGCTAGAAGGAAGAGTTGCATAGTGTTGGGCCATTAATTATCTTAGTTCGAAGTTATAAGGCCCAACTTGGTATTTTTGGCCCATTGGGCTTTTAGGGGTGTTCACGGCCCAATTTTGTATAAAAGAACGGATTTATGGTCCATGAAAGCTAATTGAATAAATTATGGCCCAATAAGGCCCATTAAGGTAAACCAATTCATTTTGGATCCATTATAGCCCAAAATGTTAAGTTTCATGAAAGTGGGTCCAATTAGGGCCTATTTAAGGGTCCTAAGCCCAAAATAGTCAAATTGGAAGCTTATTGGTCCATTATGTCCAATAAGGAAATCCTTGTCCATAATGGACTTAAACCGGGATTTTTAGGGATTCCAATCTTTTGTTGGCTATTTGAAGTGTTTGCATAGGGTGATTGATGGATCTTTGGTGTTATTGAATAAACATCATGCATACTTTCAAGTTTTAGTCACAAATGTTATCATTGTTAATGTTTACAAAAGCATTAGAATTCTTAGTTGTGACATCATCCCCCCGTTAGAGGGAATTTCGTCCCGAAAGTCTTTTTGAAGCTAGATTTGAGAATACGAGAATAGGTGAGGGTACTTTTGCTTCATCTGTTCTTCGCGTTCCCATGTGAATTCCGGTCCACGCTTTGCGTTCCACCGAACTTTCACAATCGGAATGCGACTTTGCTTAGTACGCTTCACTTCCTTGTCCATGATTTCAACTGGTTCCTCGATGAACAGGAGATTCTCATTGATTTTGATTTCTTCCAATGGGATGACAAGAGTTTCGTCGGATAAGCACTTCTTCAAATTGGAAACATGGAACACGGGGTGTACACAGCTGAGCTCACCAGGTAGCTGCAGCCTATAGGCCACTGGAGCGATTCGGGCAAGAATCTTGAATGGCCCAATGTACCGTGGGTTTAGTTTTCCCCATTTCCTGAAACGAAACACCCCTTTACAGGGAGAGACCTTTAGCAACACCCGATCCCCGACTTGAAATTCCAAGGGCTTTCGCCGTTTATCAACATAACTCTTCTGTCAGTCTCGTGATGCTTGTAGTCGAGCTCTGATTTGAACTATCTTCTCTGTCGTTTCACGTATGATTTTTGGCCCTGTTAATGCACTGTTCAGGGCTTGCCCTTTTTCTAGCTGAGTGTCACCTACCTCAGCCCAACACAACGGTGATCTACATTTACGCCCATATAATGCTTCAAAAGGAGCAACTTTCATGCTTGTGTGATAACTGTTGTTGTATGAAAACTCAATTAAAGGTAAGTGGGTATCCCACGACCTTCCGAAGTCTATCACACATGCTCGAAGCATATCCTCAAGCATTTGAATGGTTTGCTCACTTTGACCATCCGTTTGTGGGTGGTAAGCAGTGCTCATGTCGAGTTATGTTCCCATAACCTTTTGAAGTGTTTGCCAAAAGTGTGAAGTGAACCTACTATCCCAATCTGAGATGATAGATATTGGCACTCCATGGAGTCTCAAAATTTCCTTGATGTAGATTCTTGTTAGTCGCTCCAACTTGTATGTCTCCTTTATTGGCAGGAAATGGGTGGATTTTGTCAACCTATCAACTATTACCCATATGGCATCCATTCCATCAGTTGTCTTGGGTAATTTGGTCACAAAGTCCATGGTAATCCTTTCCCATTTCCACTCGGGTATTACTGGCTGTTGTAATAGTCCCGAGGGCTTTTGATACTTTACCTTCACTTTAGCACAAGTGAGGCACTTGCTAACGTAAGTGGCAATCTCTGCCTTCATGTTAGGCCACCAATAATATTGCATGATATCCAGGTACATCTTATCTGAACCCGGGTGGATGGAGTATCGTGTCTTATGAGCCTCATTCATGACTACCTCTCTGAATCCCCCAAGTTTAGGGACCCAAATTCGGTTCATGAAATAATATGTTCCTTCGTCCTTGAATTCGAAGTTCTTTTCCATTCCATGTAACGCTTCGCTTGTTCTGTTTTCTGTCTTCATGGCATCAGACTAGGCTTCTTTGATTTGCGAGAACAGGTGGGATTGAATGGTTATTGAAAGAGTTTTCACACGACGATTTGAGTATTCTTTCCGACTCAAGGCATCAGCTACCACGTTAGCCTTTCCTGGGTGGTACTTGATTTCGTACTCATAATCGTTTAGCAGCTCAACCCATCATCGCTGCCTCATGTTTAACTCCTTTTGATTTAAAATGTGTTGGAGGCTCTTGTGGTCAGTGAAAATGGTGCACTTCGTACCATAAAGGTAGTGCCTCCAAATCTTCAAAGCAAAGACCACAGCTCCGAATTCGAGATCATGGGTGGTATAATTCACCTCATGTGTCTTTAGTTGCCGGGATGCGTAAGCTATCACCTTCCCATGCTGCATGAGTACACAACCCAAACCCTGATTCGAAGCATCGCAGTAAACTACGAAGTCCTCAGTTCCCTCTGGTAATGATAGTATTGGCGCACTACAGAGAGCTCGTTTCAGAGTTCGGAAGGCAACCTCCTACTTTTATGTCCATTCAAATGGTACGCCTTTTTATGTAAGCATGGTAAGTGGCTTGGCTTTTCTGGAGAAGTTCTGAATGACTCTTCTGTAATAGCCTGCGAGACCCAGAAATTGACGAATTTCTGTAGGTGTCGTTGGGACTGCCCATCCTTCAATGGCTTTGATCTTAGAAGGGTCCACATGTATCCCTTCTTGGCTGACAACATGCCCTAAAAATTTTACGCTACGGAGCCAGAACTCACACTTAGAGAGTTTTGCGTACAACTTTTCAGCTCGCAGGGTTTCCAGGATTTGTCAGAGATGTCGACTATGTTCCTCTTCGCTTCGAGAATAGACCAGAATATCGTCGATGAAAACGATTACAAAGTTATCAAGGAATGGTCGGCAAACGCAATTCACCGGGTCCATAAATACGACAGGGGCATTCGTTAGACCGAAGGGCATTACAACAAATTCATAATGTCCATAGCGAGTTCGGAAAGCGGTCTTGGGGATATCCTCTTCCTGGACCTTGAGTTGGTGGTAGCCGGATCACAGATCTATCTTAGAGAAGTAATTTGCTCCCTGAAGCTGGTCGAATAGAACGTCGATTCATGGAAGTGGGTAGCGATTTTTTGATAGTGAGCTTATTCAGTTCTCTATAATCGATACACATCCTAAAGGATTTGTCCTTCATCTTAACAAAAAGGACTGGAGCTCCCCAGGCTGAGAAGCTAGGTCGGATGAATCCTTTGCTCAAGAGTTCGCTGAGTTGGCTTGACAGTTCTTGCATCTCCGTAGGAACCAAACAATTGGGCGATTTGGCGATGGATGTAGCTCCTGGCACAAGGTCAATTCGGAACTCGACTTGTCTTTCTGGGGGTATCCCCCGAAGATCTTCAGGAAAGACGTCAGGGAAATCGCAAGCCACTGGGATGTTTCGCATATTGATCTCTTCATTTGATTTATACACGATGTGAGCCAGAAACGCCAAGTCCTTCTTTTGTAGACACTTATGTGCCTTAATACACGAGATAAGACGAAGGTTCATACTGGGTTTGTCTTCGTATAAAATTAGGGTTTCATGGTTTGGGAGATGAAGGCGAACGGCCTTCTCGCGACACATAATTTCGGCATGATGGGGGCTCAACCAATCCATGCCGATAATCACATCAAAACTCCTAATAGTTACAGGCATCAAGTTTATTTGAAATGCGTGGTGATTTAAGGTTAGGGTACATCCTACGTAGATTTCCCCAGTTGATTCTGTTTTCCCATAAGCCATTTCGATCGTAAAGGTTTCATTAAGCTTATGGGGTTGTTGTTTTAGCAAATGTTTGAACTTATTACTCACAAAACTCTGCTCTGCCCCGGTAGCAAAAAGGATGCATGCATATGAGTTGTTAAGGAGAAACGTAGCAGTGACAACAGCGGGATCCTGAACCGCTTCTCCTTGACCCATGGTCAGCACTCTCCCTGCTCCTCCATTCCCTTGGTTGTTGACATTGGGGAAGTTTCGATGGAAATGCCCAGTCCTGCCACATCCATAACAGGTGTGACTAGCCCCAACGTTGTTGCCGTTGTTGTTGTTGGTGTTATTGTCGTTGTTGTTGCGGTTGTTGTTGTTGTTTCCTTGTTGCTGGTTCTGGGGAGGATAGGTCCTACAGTATTTTGCCGTGTGACCCTTTCGGTTGCAACTGGTACATTGCATCTCCCTGCATTCACCATTGTGATGGAGATTACACTTGTTGCACTTTGGGAGATTTCTGGAATACTGCTTAGGGGCACTTGGGTGGATGAGGCTGGAGCATATGGTGCGGAGGGAACTTGGGTGGTTGTAGCATGAACTATTACTGTTTGTTGTTTCTTTGACGCTTCTGAGCCTTGTCGTCCGTTCCTCTTTTTATTCTTTCCTGTCTTGTTATTACTCTCCTTCTTGCTTTCAGTTTCTCCTGCTTTCTCGCCCTTCTTATTGTTGTGGTCGTACAACTTTTTGGCCAACCTCTTGGCACTGTCAAAGGTTTCAGGATTTGCGGCTATCACATTTCCTTGAATTGAGGGAGTTAATCCCCAGATGAATCGTTCGATTTTCTTCCTTTCCGAAGTAATCATGCCAGGGCACAACAGAGACAGTTCGCTAAACCTTGATATGTAGGCATCGATGTCGGAGTTTCGGACAATGAGATTCCATAACTCTTGCTCCATTTTCTGAACCTCGCCACGCGGACAGTATTCAGCCATCAGCATTTCCTTCAATTCCGTCCATGGCATGGCATTAGCCACCGGAAGAGTCATAGCCTCCACATGTCCATTCCATTAGGTGAGAGCTTGATCAACAAATGTACATGCTGCAAACTTCACCTTGACTTCTTCAGGGCATCCGCATATCTCGAACACCGATTCCACCTTTTCAATCGATCTCTTCAGGGTTATCATTCCCCCTGTACCATTAAAGGCCCGTGGTTTGGCGTTGGTGAAATCTTTGTAAGAGCATGTCTTGGTAGGTCCTTGGTTCATCCCGTTGTTTGAACTTCCCGCCCCCTGCCCGTTGCCTCCACCATTGTTCCCATTGTGGATCTGCGCCAGTGTTGTTGTGACTGCAGCAGATACAGCTGCTTGAAATGCAACTGAGTTGATTTCTGGTGGTGTCGGTGGTTGATTGTTTCCACGGTTTGGTCTTTGCGGCATCTTGCTGTTACGGAACAGAAAGATGTTGAGTACGTATTGTATTTAAGTTATGAATTTCGTGAATCGATTGAGTATCTAAGTGATTCCATATATTTACACCAAACAATAAGAATATAAAACACATAGCAGATGAAAACATCATGATTAAACACATAATATTTTTCCACTAATAATATCCGTACTTTGATACATGAAACTTTGCCCGATAGAGCATACATAAGGGTACAAAGTTCGGCAGCATAACGACTCTATGAGTAGTGTAATCACTTAAACATGGAGTCGGTAGTACATAACATGGTAAGCATAAGAGAACATAGCACTAGTAGGGGGGGTCTACTGATCCTAAACACACTAGAAGGCGCCCAACGGCGGCAGCGAAATCATATTCTGAAATGTTGTGCCAACATCTGGGCCATATCAGTCATCTCCCCGATGACTTCATCCCTTTCTAGTTCAGCCTGTACCGCTCGTGCCTCCATGGCAAATAGTTGTTGCCGTAGTGCGGCAGCCTCTGCCTCCGGAGAACGATCCTCTCTCACGGGATTTCCCGGTGGGGCAGGGTGGTCCTGATGAGTCTCGTCGGTAGGTGGTTTGACGGAGGCTTCGTATGTGTCTCTTTCCTCCTCCATGTCGTCATCGGTCCCCTCAAACTCGTAGTCCGTATCCGTGTACTTGTCGGGCCCAATGCCGTTTGCTGCCCCTTGTCCTTCCTCGGGGTCGTCTTCAATCATTCCGTGGGCCACCAAGGCCTGGTGAAACTGAATGCCTTGATGCTCCTCTTCCATGGTGACTGTGATGAGGAACACGTAAGGAGGGTATATAAATAAACCATTATTATTCCTAAGATATTTTTGTTATTATTGAAATTGGTTTGATGTTCTCCTCTTGGTTAACAAAAGGGTATGCCTTAGGTTTATTGACCATCGCGATCGCTCCAGGGCATGCGATAGTTGTATTCTAATGGAAATGTAGTTGATCAGGCTACATTCATTCCTAATACAACTGTGAACAGTCCTGGCCTAACCGAGATGTCAGGATTTTTTTCCTAATGTCTTATTTGAATTGTTATTATGTTGATTTTCCTAAGTCGCACAAGTAAGAGTGTTTATTATTATGTTTTATTCGTTTTGTTCAGCGTTATTTAGTCCCTCTTTGGGTTTATAGTTGCATATCAATGTGTGGTAAGATATGTCAGATCACTATAAACAGAGCTCTGATACCAACCTGTCACACCCCCGAACCAGACGGCGGAAACGTTCGAGGGCTCGTGTGACTTAAATTGAAATATCATCACAATGAATATACATGAAACATAACATAAACATCACCATGCATTAATACATTACAACCGTCATTGTTCACATCCAGTACATTGTTTACATTACATAATCCCAAAAATAAATTGTTTATCAAATGACATCACATAAAAGACATTCAGACACATGCTTGATAATTCTTCATTCTAACGGTTACCTGAGAACACAAGTTATTTTGAAAACGGTCAACATATATAATGTTGGTGAGTTCATAAGCAGGTTTGATATGAAAATGTTTTGTATTGCTTGTAAAACCCAGAAAATCCGATATTTTCTGGAACATAATTTGTTTACGAAAAAGGTGTGATGATCCATAAGTATACGTCTAAATGATTTCAAAACATGCAAAGGTGAAATGTTTTTCATAATAGTTTCTTGTATTATAGGTGTTGTAAGTAAAAGTGAATAATGTTGTTCCCCCGGAAAACCCGATGTTTTCCGATATAAATAGTATGATAGTTTTGTATTATTGTATCGTCATAGCACATGAACATGATTTCCCAATGATTACTTAGATGGTAATGGATCTCTATGTGAGTCGTTATAACCATGCATAATAATGACTAATTCGCCTGTCTTGGCATTCTAGTGAATGCCGGTATTGCATTAAGATTTTGTCACCCTAGACTGGCCGAGTCTAACTGTAGCGAACAGCTTAGGTGTGGGGGAGTCACCCCCGTATAGATCTATACACAAACTCTCGCTCTCCCTCCAGGAGACTTTGATTATAACTACAGACTACGACCGACACTTATTAGTGTCGCCCGTTATTTCTCACTAATCCAAAAGAAATTGTATAACATTGTTCCACGACCCGATTTATGTTTACTTGAATAAAGGTAAGCCTAACAGACGAAGAGAAGAGGACTACTGAGGCCCACTAACTTTGTATGTTATTACAGACTGTCGAGTATGCTACGGACACGTTATAGCCCATTAAGCATATTATAAAGGTTTAAGGTCTTATTAGCAATACAAGCGGACCATTAAGGTCCAATAGTATGTTAAAGCTAATAAAGGCCCACTGGGTATGTAATTAGGTCACCGGAAGCACAATAAACATGTGTGATTATATTGGGCCCAATAATGAGGATATTGGGCCATAAAGGCCCAATAGCACGAATAGAAGATATTTGAGCCCAACTATTGAATCATTTATAATTTATTGATCTCAAGTTCGTAATGTAGCTGTTTGTTGTAAGTGAGATGTTTATTCGAAGTGTTAAAATGTTTTGACGTTTGATTTATAACGAAGCGTGGTTATACGTATATATATATATATATATATATATATATATATATATATATATAGATGTTTTCCGATATAAATAGTATGATAGTTTTGTATTATTGTATCGTCATAGCACATGAACATGATTTCCCAATGATTACTTAGATGGTAATGGATCTCTATGTGAGTCGTTATAACCATGCATAATAATGACTAATTCGCCTGTCTTGGCATTCTAGTGAATGCCGGTATTGCATTAAGATTTTGTCACCCTAGACTGGCCGAGTCTAACTGTAGCGAACAGCTTAGGTGTGGGGGAGTCACCCCCGTATAGATCTATACACAAACTCTCGCTCTCCCTCCAGGAGACTTTGATTATAACTACAGACTACGACCGACACTTATTAGTGTCGCCCGTTATTTCTCACTAATCCAAAAGAAATTGTATAACATTGTTCCACGACCCGATTTATGTTTACTTGAATAAAGGTAAGCCTAACAGACGAAGAGAAGAGGACTACTGAGGCCCACTAACTTTGTATGTTATTACAGACTGTCGAGTATGCTACGGACACGTTATAGCCCATTAAGCATATTATAAAGGTTTAAGGTCTTATTAGCAATACAAGCGGACCATTAAGGTCCAATAGTATGTTAAAGCTAATAAAGGCCCACTGGGTATGTAATTAGGTCACCGGAAGCACAATAAACATGTGTGATTATATTGGGCCCAATAATGAGGATATTGGGCCATAAAGGCCCAATAGCACGAATAGAAGATATTTGAGCCCAACTATTGAATCATTTATAATTTATTGATCTCAAGTTCGTAATGTAGCTGTTTGTTGTAAGTGAGATGTTTATTCGAAGTGTTAAAATGTTTTGACGTTTGATTTATAACGAAGCGTGGTTATATATATATATATATATATATATATATATATATATATATATATATATATATATATATATATATATATATATATATATATATATATATATATATATATATATATATTTAAAACCATGCGTTATAAACTTAATATTTTTAGCCCAATAATTTAATATTGTCTCCTTGGCACAAAAACATTTAGTTTGACCAATTCAGCCCCTTAATCTATAAAAATGGCACTTTTAGTCCCCTTTTATGAAAATTGACATTTTTGGTCCATAAACTGTTTTTCTTGACATTTTAGACCCAAAATTTATTTAAATAATAATTTCAGCCCAAAAATATTGTATTTGTCATTTCCAGCCCTTTATTGTAAAAAGTTTACACTTTTGGCTCAAATTCCGTAAGTTTTACAATTTTGACCCCAAAATCAAAAACTTTGCATTTTTAGTCCAATTTTTGCGTCAAATTCATTTTCAGCCCATAAGAATAGTTTATTTATGTTTTAGACTCATAGTTTGATAAGTTTTCCAATGCAGCCCCTCAACATTTCATTTTTTCCCAACTTTGGGCCCAAAAATTCGTGAGGCCCAAATGAAAGCCCAATAAGCTAAAATTTATGTTTTTGACCCCTAGAAAAGTGTTATTTTCATAAAAGTTAAATTTCAATGTAAAAATACCATTTTGTCTTTATAAAACCGAAAATTACCTATTTTACCCAAACTTTGATTATTTTTGCAAAAATGACACTTAAAAGGACTTTGACTTTGTTTTCACTTCTTAAGCCTAAAGATCCTTAGATCTTTGAAGTAAATTGTTTATTATGTACTTTTTTATGTATTCTTCACACTTTAGCCATAGATTGCAAGATTTAGCAAATAACATCATATTTTCACAACATAAACCAAAGAAATCACATATAACAAGCATACACACATAGATCAACACATAGGACTTGTATTCTCCCCCAAAAACAAGTAAACACCGAAAACAAGGGGGTATGAACTCACCTTTGCTTTGTTGTTTCGGTTTTTGTGAAGAAAAGAAGAAGATTTTTGGTCCTAGCAACACCTTGATGTGGATCTTGAGCTTATGGAGCTTCTAAGGTGTGATCATGGAATAAAACTATGTAAGAAGGAGTTCTTGGTGTTAAAATGAAAGAAGATGTTTGTTTTTGATAATAACTTACCAATAATAGTGATTGTGGTGAAAAAATCCCTTTGGAAACACCCTAAATCTCGAAATTTTGAGGAAATGAAGGAGAAGTTGTTCTTGAGAGCTTGAGAGAGTTTGAAGGAAGTTTGAAGATGTGTGTGTGTGTTGCATTTGGCCGAGAAGAGAAAAAGAAAGAGAGAGATGAGTTTACATGGGAACATGAGAAGACTTGGATGTTTGGAGTGTAATGTGTCTAGTTATCCATCAAATAAAAATAAGGTGGCAACAAAAAAGTCAACTCTCTTAATCTCTTTGTTTTTGTTTTTATTTTGTTGGGCCGAGAACTTAGGCTAGAAGGAAGAGTTGCATAGTGTTGGGCCATTAATTATCTTAGTTTGAAGTTATAAGGCCCAACTTGGTATTTTTGGCCCATTGGGCTTTTAGGGGTGTTCACGGCCCAATTTTGTGTAAAAGAAGGGATTTATGGTCCATGAAAGCTAATTGAATCAATTATGGCCCAATAAGGCCCACTAAGGTAAACCAATTCATTTTGGATCCATTATGGCCCATAATGGACTTAAACCGGGATTTTTAGGGTTTCCAATCTTTTGTTGACTATTTGAAGTGTTTGCATAGGGTGATTGATGGAACTTTAGTGTTATTGAATAAACATCATGCATACTTTCAAGTTTTAGTCACAAATGTTATCATTGTTAATGTTTACAAAAGCATTAGGATTCCTAGTTGTGACATTTACCAAGTTCCAAGGAGTTGGTGTCCAGTTATATATGCTCATCTATCACTCCTCACCCGTAACACCTATATATATGACACATGGGTCGTGAATGGGTTCACGGCCGTGAACCTGTTCACGGCCGTAAAGACAACCGCAAACACCTATTACATGACTGAAAAATAGATTTTCCTAGAAAAGTAAAATATAAACCAATATTTTAGACACAAAAATCTCCCCCTTGGTTTATAGCTTTCTTTTCTAATTGACCCAACAAGATCCCCCTAAAAAGTAGGTGGCTTTTCTTGTAAATCTTCATTTAGAGCTTGGCTTCAGCGTTTATCTTCGATTTCTTCATAGCTTCAAGATGAACATGATGAATATTCAATAAATGACTTCATATTGAGCACTTGGGATTTCCTTCAGAATTTGGCATTGAACGCACGTTCGGTGAGGAGGCTTCTTGAAAGATAGCGCTTTCAGCTTGAGAATCTTCAGAGAGAACAATAGAGATAACGAATCTTCTGGATCACTTCAGCAGGTACAAGATATCAGCAAATTGATTGAGGAGGATTCAATGCAATCTGTCAAACAATCTTCAAGTCAGCTTGACCTTGCTTCTGGGGTTGAAGGATTGAATGTTGAAAGAATAATCTTCATTTCTTGCTCCTTCGAATAAGAATTCTTCGATGATCACGGATGAAGCCTTGGCTTACAAAATCTCGATACAGTCTCCATGAGTCTCAACTACATCTGAATTCACTTTTCAAGACAAAGCAAAAACTAAAAGAAAACTTAGCACACAATATTTTTGGATTTTTCATATTTTCTGGAAAAATAAAAACAGAAACAAGAATATTTTTGGATTTTTTGATTTTTCTGAAAAAGAAATAAAACAAAAATAACACTATTTTTGGATTTTTTTTAATTTATTTGATTTTTGTTTGATTTTTTTAATTTTTTAATTTTTTTTAATTCTCCCCCTAAATTTGTGCATAGAGGAAAACTATGAACAAATTTAACAAAACCAAAAATACTTGGGATCAAAGTTGTGAGACAGTCTTAACTTTGTTTATCAGTACCTTCACCTTCATGAATAGGTCTGGTCAATTGCTGGTATTGTGGTCCACTTAAACACGAAGAATATTGACAAACTTTTCCAAATATACCATTCAGCTGATGACGACCACGGGTATTGTTGTCCACTTAAATTAAGCATCGAGATCTACAGACAACCTCTAAATAGTTCAATTGTAGTTGCACTAGAACGTGTTCCCCACTTCCCGATATACCCTGGTTATCAAGAACTTCCAAAGAACTCCTTACTCTAGGTGAGTAAACAATTATTAAGGAGGAAGTAAGATTTAGAGATAGGTGCATATGTTGTGTCCCATATCGGATCACTTTCAATCACGCAGAGGGGACAACATACGGCTAACTAGGATAGAGGGATTGATAGGTAGAATGTTGCATATGATGTGTTCCAGGATGGATCATTTCAATCACGCAGAGGAGACAGCATATGACTAACAGATAGAAAGAATTGCATAGATAAAGAAGACGCATAGAAATAGAGTTTCATATGTTGCATTCCAGATCGGATCTCTTCCAATCACGCAGAGGAAGCAGCATATGACTGACAGATAGAAAGCAAGAAAATAATTTCCTACAAACCTACTTTATCAGAACCCCCCAGTTGCCCTATCAGAACCAGAATTAAGGACATTAGTCTGTACATCAAGGAAAAGTTGAACCACTGTTCTAGATGCGAATTAATTTAGTGTATCCCGTGGGTTCCCGTGTTTATCTCACTGCTCAATCTACCCGAGCGTCGTATGGTCAGTCCAAACAATCCTATCTAAATCCACACTGTCATCCTTCGTGCCTACCAGCACATTGAACACAGAGTCTAGACAATTCAGATTCAGTCCCTTACATATGTTTTGGACTGCCCGTTATCACTTTATCTTGATATCACTTCCCAAAATAACCTACTAAATAAAGACATATAAGGAAATAAAAATTGTCTTCAAAATGAATCAGTTTAAGATAAACTCAGGAGTATCGAAAAGAAAACTCAAATCGTAAGTCACCGATTGAATTTGCATCCAGAAGGTCTGAGAACATCACGCACAATCTCAGAACAGATCTAAAAATTCTTCGCATCGTTAAGCATAAACCCCATTTATGATCCTATCCTTTTCTTCCTTTCCCGCAAAGGGCATATACTCTCACTTAAAGTCCTGAGTGTTGTACAGTTGAGAAATGCCTCCTATCATGTGTCTGGAACAGCCACTATCAACAAACCGAAGTCTAATGATATGCCTTCATAGCTTCTCCAGCACAGAGTGGGATAAGTTGGTCTTTGGAACCCAGTCCACTTTCAAACTGGGTTAACCTTTATCATCAACGCAAGGCACCCTCTCCCATGACATATTCTGTTTATCACAAACAGAAGATGAAGAAATATTAGACGCATTAGATGATTTTGGAGATTGAACCTTTGGTACCCATCTGTAGTCGAGTTTAACCCATTTCTTGTTGGATCGGATGGGTGCATCGGTACTTGCTTTTGAACTTGAAGCCGATCTTCGAGATGACTTTGAGCTAACTGATCTTGGTTTCACTGGAGCATCTCTTGGATTGGACTTCTTGTCCGGCATACCATTCTTGTTCTTGGGAGTTGGATTCTTTGCCTTCTGTATGTTCCAGTTATCATTGTTTGAACGTGGCTTAGAAGGGCTTCTTTTGGGGTATCTCCCTCTTGGTGCGTTTTTCCATCCTTGTGCGTAGTAGGGAACATATGCGCGATTTGGACAATTTCTGGCCATGTGTCCAGATGTTCCACAGTGAAATCAAGTCTTTTTCTTCACTGGGAAGTTGTTTCTTCCTGCACCTGGTGGCGTGTCCTTGCCTTGTTCCTGGTTATCCCCACATGCACAATTGCAGCAGGATGATTGTTCCACTTGATTTGGTGGCCTGTATTTCTTAACAGCAGGTTGATTAGAAGCAACTGAGTTCGAAGCAACAGATTCAGAGTTCAAGGAGATATTGGTTTGTTCAATAGTTTTCTCCTTGTTCTCATCTTCCGCTACTTTACCTGCATAAGAAGTAGAAATATTAGAATTCTTCACCTCAACACCCTCAGTTGGCCCAGATTGTTCAGTCTTAACTGAAACTGGTACAACAGGTTGGCCATACTGAAGGTGTGCTTCATTTTCAATTTCTTCTTTAGTCAGAGGGGTGAAAGTGTAGTGATAATTGAAAGGAGGTGGAATATCATGATACCCTAGACCCTTTTGCTGGTTATCTTTAAATGTTAATTGTTTTTCTATCATGGACACAACTACCTCACTTGACACATCAAATTTCTTAAAGTTGAAATCAACATCTTTATATTTGGCTTTTAATGCATCAAGTTCGGCAGTCACGACATCAAAATCTTTCTTAAGATATCTATAATGGACACCCTTAGTCTTGGCCTCTAGTTGTTCTTTTAATGGTTTTAGGCCTTTCCTAAGTTGGTACCCCTCATATTTAAGTTCCTCTTTTTCTCTTTTTAATAAATCGATGTGTTCACGTAAATTTTTAACAGTTTTAATGCAAGTTTGAGAACATGAAACTTCATTGACCGGAATGTTTGAGGAACTCATTGTTTAAAAATATGCCCTTTTACTTAAAACTCAAAAGTCAACCTTAAAAGTCAAATTTAAAAAGTCAAACTTAAAAGTCAAACCGAAAAGCTAAATTTGCAAAATTTGAAAGGTTAAACGAGAAAGTCAAAGTTTAAAGTCAAGGGTCAAACTTGAAAAGTCAAAGTCAAAATTTGAGGTCAAAAGTCAATTTGGGAAGTCAAAAATTAAAAGTCAAAGTTTTGGGTTGAAAGTGGAATTTTAAAATTCAAAAAATTGAATTTTGGGCAAAATTTGTTAAAAATGTGAAATTAGGTGCGAAATAGAAGCCTTTTGAATTAAATTGGGAAGGAAAAGACCATCCAGCAAGCTAGATCAGATGGTAAGGCGCTTGGTTGATGAACTAGATGGCGTGAGTTCGAATCTTAGCAAGCCACATAATTTTTTTTAATGAGCGTACGCTTCTACGAGGACTCCTGTTGGCCGAGATCTACCGAAGCCGCTGAGCCGTGAACCCGAGGCGAGGTTGGCCGTGAACCTCGGACCGCAAACCCCCGAGCCGTAAACGTCCGTGGGCCGCAATATGTTGAGCCGTAAACGGGTCTTCGGACTCCGGGCCGTAAACGGGTTTACGGCCGTAAACCCTTCAATGGTCGTGAACACTGCTTCAGATGACGTGAAAAACAGCGTTTTTCACCTCTTTTTTCTCCAAAACTCGTTTTAACCCCCCTATTTTGCCAAGATCTATCCAAAAATGCAAAAATCCTTCAAAAATAAGATCAAATACGCTCCAGATCTAGAAAAATTTGATTGATACAATCCAAGCTCTGATACCACTTGTAAGTCCCCAATCTACTTGTGTATCAATCAGATCCGTTTGATGGTGCGGAATCCCGATCAAACGGATTATGTCAGATCTAAATGAAGAAGAAGGAGAAGAAGAATAATATGAATCTTGTTTGAATTGATTAGAATGAAGTTCCCTTACACAAGATTCATACACTTACACACACTTATGCTCCTCTCTCTCTCTCTCTCTCTCTATATATATATATATATATATATATATATATATATATATATATATATATATATATATATATATATATATATATATATATATATATATATATATATATATATATATATATATATATATATGCTCATCTATCACTCCTCACTCCTAACACCTATATATATGACACATGGGCCGTGAATGGGTTCACGGCCGTGAACCTGTTCACGGCCCTAAACACAACCTCAAACACCTATTACATGACTGAAAAATACATTTTCCTAGAAAAGTAAAGTATAAACCAATACTTTAGACCCAACAACCGGTTGAAAGTGAGCGAAGGGGTAGGCCAGCACCCAGATATGCTAGTGGTTACCGGTTGAAAGATACCGAATGGGTAGGCTAGCACCCAGATATGCTAGGCGATTATCGTTTGAAAGAGACCTAAGGGGTAGGTCGGACACCCAGATATGCCTGACAGTACATTATTTGTATGGTATGTGGTATGATGGGAGGACTCACTAAGCTTTGTGCTTACGGTTTTCAGTTTTGGTTTCAGGTACTTCTTCTTCGAAAGGAAAGGAGCCGGCATGATTCCAGCGCATCACACCATGATTTCCGCACATGATATTCCTGGGAGTTATACCCTGATGTTGTTTTATTGTGAAATGTTTTGACTGTTGATACATTGGTTTTGTTATGAGTTGATACTATGGAGGTTTTCAGAGAATTGGTTTTATAAAATTTAAATTAAAAATGAAATTTTTAGCTTTAATTTTTGGGATGTTGGAAGTTGGTATCACAGCCTTGGTTTGAGGGATTCGGACACACCTTCGGGGGTGACTGGATTCAAATCGAGGGTTTGAAATGTTTTTACAAGAAAAAAATAATTTTTCTAAAATTAAAATTAAGGGATTTGAGAAAGAACAAGGAGTGTGATGCGTGCAATCGGCCGAGCTCAAGTAAGTTTCCCCAAGATACCCATACATGTTTGATATGATATATGATATGATTATGAGAACTGCATGCTAGATTAGGGCTAAGGATCTAGGAAGGACGCCTTATATGTCTGATGTATGTGTATGAGAACTGCATGCTAGATTATGGCTAAGGATCTAGGAATGATGCCTTGTATGCTTATTATATGAGCTTATTGAACTGCATGATAGTACTGATTAGTCAGTGATATGATGGCCTGATTAGGATATGCTTGGTTTTCGTTACTCAATTCTTGAATGCTGCATGCTTTGTGCTTTTAGGAGTTCTAGTTACCTTTAACTAACTAGTAAACGAACATGATGAGTTGAATAACTCTTAGATTGATTAGATCTTCAACAGGCTAAACAATAAAAGCAAACAAACACAATGAACATGATATAGAATCAAGTAATGCTTAATGATTCAAAAGTAGTCACGCCTCAGCAGAGCTCGATTAAGAACTTCCACTGTAGAGGCGAGCTAGGGTTTGTAGTACAATGATCATAATAATAATTAAAGCGCCCCTGACAAAGGATGCATGCATGCACCTTAAATACTAAACCCTAATAAAACAAACACGGTTGGACAGGCCCAAACCGGATAACAAAACTAGGACTAAGGACCGAGCCCAAGGACGCAACACTATTAGACCCAACAATCTCCCCCTTTGCGTCAAATGAGGCGAGAGACTACTTCGGTTGAGTGACCTTGACCTTCTTCACAACCTTGAACAGCCGAGGGATGATCGCAAGAAGTGTCTGCCGAAACTGAATGTACCAACGAAGCATATCGGTGAACAACTTCTTGTCAGCTTCACTGTTCTGATTACACCTGTGTATGATCTCCAAAATGTGCTTCAAGCAAGCAGTAGAGAACAGGTGCTTGTCAATATGAGCGAACAGGCACTTTTGACCTTCGCCCCTAATGAACATCACTGTATGAAACTTAGGATCGATTTTTTCCTTGACCATCGCATTCACATTGCCAGTTCTTCCAATCGGTTTTATCGTAGTTCGCTTGTGAATGGCAGATGCGATTTCTTGATCCATCTTTGCTACTTCGTGAATGTAACAAACAAGCATTCACTTGACGTGATCACTGATCGACTGATACTCCTGAGGATTGGACATCAAAATATTGTTGAGGAGTATCCAGTCGTGCGGGTTCAAGTTCGGTAGATCAGCCAGGGAAATAGTATGGATCAAGCTATCCGAGCCTCGGGTTACTTTGAATTTAACATTAACAAATTTCCCAGCCGAAGAGGGCTTCAATACCTTGACCGCTGTAATCTTCTGTGTGCTCCAGGTCAAGTATTGAGGCTGAGCAAACTCCAGATAAAACTCCAATAAATCCCGATCTACCTTCGGGTCTGGAGAGGGAACGACAGCCGTTGAGTCAAAGCAGTGGAAGATAAATGCCTTTCGGGTGATTAGCATATCGAATGGAGCATCCTTCGAGTTCTCAAGACCGAACGACATAACAGGTTCAAGACAGTGAGTGCTCGGTTCATCAATGACTTCCCTCTGGAGCGATTCAATGGTCCATTCCGGAAACATCGACTTCTTTTTCTCTAAGAGTTCTTTTTCTTTCAACTCCTTCTCCAAAAGTTCCATCTTCTCCCGAATTTCTTGATCAGTAGGCTTAATTTTCTGATCAAGTTTAGAAGGATTCCCTTTCATGATGTCTTCAATATCATCATCATCATCTTCATCATCTTCTCCAATCTTCTTCTTTTTATTTTCTCTCTTACTGACCGAAGCTACATTATCCTTCGGTTCGGCAGTAGCTTTTGGTTCTGGAGGGGGTTGAGATTTAGCCTTGCCAGCCTTGCCTTGTAGAACCTTTTCTCCCCCTTGTTTCGGATGAACACTAGTCTCCGGAACACCCTCAATCCTACTTAAGATATCCAAAGCAGGTCGTAGCTTCTCAGCTAAGTGGCGTCGAATAGAGAAAGTCAAAATGGAGTCATGGGCGTCCAGGAGATGCAACAAGATTGAATGGACATCACCCACTGAGCTTCGAATCACCTCTCATTCAGACTTTAAATCTTCAAGCTCTTTGGTTGCGGTTCGGAGCTTTAAATTCTGAATTTTGAGCTGGAAAGTTCGATTGTCCAGCTCATCCATGATTTTGTTTTCGACTGCAAGCTCGGCCTCAAGCTGAGTTAAGCGATCATCAACTTTAGTATGAAGCTCTTCGTTAGCAGCTTCAATAGCTTTTCGAGCAACTTCAAGTTGTGTCTTCTCTGCCTCTAGTGAACGTGTGAGAGTGTCAACAGATGCGTTCACTGTTTGTGCGTTTTTCTGAGCAGTTGCTTGCAAAGAATCCAAAAAGAGTTGAGCCTCTGATATTAGTTTTTCAACTTTTGCAGTCGCATCCTTGCAGTCTTTTGTTGAGGCTTCAACAGCAAACGAAGCCTTCTGGCATTGGGAGGTAGAAGCGTCAATAGCCTTTGCAGCATCGGAGATTGAGGTAGCATGTTCTTTTACTACTGAAGAGAACAAAGCTTTGAGGCCAGCTTCTGAATAAGCACCAGTAGAGGACGAAGAAAGTAACTGATCAATCTTATTAGTCACAACCTTGAGATGTCGCTTGGTAAGAGGAGCATCTTCATCATCATCGCTTTGGACACGATAAGGACTGAAGTAAGTGGAATCAAACTCCAAATCCTCACCGCCAAGAATGGTATTGGTTTCTGTCGAATGGGTAGGTGATGGAGGTTTGGTGGTAATAGGGGTTTCGGGTGCTGAAGAACGAACCCCCGTATCAGATACGTTGGTCTGAACTCTAGTGGTGGTTGTATTTGTAGCTTCAGAGAAAGTAGGTGCAGGAATGGGAATAGTAGAGGAAGGTTGTGATGTGAGGATAGGGAAAATGGGAGGTAAGGAAATAGGAATGGAAACAGGTGGAGGAGAAGGTGCTTGGGAGCGAACATGTACCTTTGGTCTAGGCGAACGAGGTGGTGTACCACCACGAGCCGAACCTCCTTCATCATCTGAGCTTTCGCTCTCAGATTCGCTAGGAATGGGGTGTTTATGACCAGTAGGCACGTACTCAGAGTCTGAGTCACTTGTTGATTGAAGAATAAGCTTCCGAGCAGGTTTCCTGACCTTCTTCTGGTTGGGCTGGGTAGGTGCTGCCTTCTCAGACTTTCGCTTCTTAGGAGTCTGAACCTTTGATACTTGACCTCCTTTATCACCCTTTTTCGCTTCTTGCTTCTTGCCTCGCTTGGCAGGTTTGTCTGCTTCCTCAATAGATTTTATCATTTTAGGAGTAAGTTCTCTTGGACCAGAAGGGGGAATCTTCTTGTACTCCTGAATAACCTTGCTCGCAGGGGATACACAAGCATACATTGACTCAGGAATTGAGCCAACAAAGAGAAACATCGACGGATGAGTGACAATGATGTTTGTGGTATGAAATGTAGCAATGGAGGAGAGCAGTGAATCTGACATGATAGGAACATGATAACGCTCCATAACCCATTGAGTGATAATGGTCCAGAACCGGGCACATGAAATTTCTGTGTGGCGAGAAGAGGATGACAAACTTTGGACAAGTTGAAGCCACATAACCAAACCATAATCAAGGTTGACACCATGGTACAACCCATAAAGCAGAGTCATGAAAGACTTGCTAGCACCATCAGATCCTGCACTTCGTTCAGAAAGCCCTTTGAAAAGAAGGGTGAAGAGGCCATTCCATTGAGGAGGAAGGCATGATTTCTTAAACTTGGTCACAGTAGTTAGGGTTTCAATGTACCCCATGTTGTAGAACATCGAGAAAAGGTGACCTGTGGAGATGGAATCAGGGTTCACCATGGATTCGTCATAAGTGAGCCCTAGCAACGAGCAAAATCGGCTCTTGGAGATTGAAGCTTTCTGGTTGAGAATGTCGAAGTAAATCTTCTCTGCACCTTTGTCGTATGTAGCAGTGGAATAAAGTTGGGAGAGGCATGCCATTGGTACGACTTCCACCGTTGAGAGAGCCTTGACGAGTGGGGAATATTTTAGGCATTCCACAACTTGATACATGTAAGTATCGTAGAGGAACGGTGTAAGATCGATCAACAAGTTCTGGTTGGACTTGATTGCGAGAAGAGTGGAGTGTCCAGTGGTTTCTTGAACAGAGGAAGATTCTGTCATTGTTGAAGCTTGATGAAGAAGAAGATGAATAGTGGAAATTAAATCGCCTTCTTTTGCTTGAGAGAGATGAATTGTTGGTAGAGAAGAATGCCACAGAAATCAATCCCTTATATACGATTTTTAAGAGAGAGAAAAATCACAAGCAATGATTCCATTAATTTGGGAAACGGCGCCTAAAAAGGCGTGATTTGACAACTAGCAACTCCGATAAAACAGCTGATGACGCATGATTAGGTAACGATTCAAATTTTCACGCCTTCCATACTTATCCTCTTTCCAAATCACCAATCGATTACACTTCCTGCTGAGTCACAGCTTGAACCTTCAATCGAATCTTTATTACCATAATTACCAAAGTCTTAATATTGAACCATCCTTCGTTTGGAAATAACTGCATTACATCGTTAGGAACCGAAGCTATATATTTATGAATATCTTATAAATAACCAAACAAGACTTTTGGAAAATTCAAGATTTCGTGCAAGGTAGTGTCAAAGATAAAGAAATAAATCAAACTCTTTGTGGGAATTTGTGATGTCATTTAAGACATAAAGCAGTGGACCCCGGGCACGAATCTCTTCCTTCAAAGTCAAGAGAGACTTCAAAGTGCTTGTTTGGATTCCCGTTGAATTACGATCAAGCACTTGTTGAGAAGCATTGAAAGGCATCTTTTATATATAAGGCTATTTAAGGGTGGCTTTTGCTTTAATTCTGATTTTTGATACTTGATATAAGACCGAAAATAGAACGAAGTACTTGTGAGACCGATATGGCCTATTAAACAAGTAGGTTTTGGAATATATTCCGTGACTTTTTGAAAATCGTTAATTAGAAATCTCAGAGGTACTTCCACAAAAGTGGTTTCGTTAATTCCAAGGTGAAAGTTAGAACATATAATTGTTCACCGTCAATGCTTTAAAGGTTTTGAATTTTTGGGTTTCACTTAGCACGTAGTGGCACGAAACTAAGATCATTAACACAAAAGATGTGTAACCGTAAACTTTAGTGGTAATGCTGAGAGTCTCAAGGGTTACATTTATGAGATGAAGTATGATGGAGAATAAATAAGAGGTGGTTAAAGAGTCGAATGTACCTCTTCTATAAAAGACAGACTAAGCAGAAAAACTCTTAACTCTATTTGAGAAGAGTAAGGTAGCTCATGATTAGAGTGAACTTGACAGCCTGATTGGGAAGACATGATTTGTATATATCAAGTCATTAAGGCTTCACTCAAAATCTTTTGAGGCTTGGGTCAACAAGCAGCAGCATGCTTCTAGGGACACTTAGCTAGTACATAGATAAAGAATTATACCTACCCCAGCTCCATCATTGAGAATGGTCCTTATATACAAATTATATTAAGAGAGAATCAAATTATACAGAAAAGAAAAATATTTTTGGATTTTATAAGATTTTCTGAAAAGGAATTAAGACAGAAAGAAAAATATTTTTGGATCTTATAAAATTTTCTGAAAAAGAATTAAAACAGAAAGAAAAATATTTTTGAATTTTATGAAAAGAAAAGGAAAAACATAAAATAAATTGTGAGAAAAGAGAATACATACTATACAACCGAAACCATCATTTGGAGATGAGAAGCAAACCGAGCCCGGTGAGACCGAACCCGAAATAGGCCAAGCGTTCGGTTCATTTCGGTTCCCGGACGAACCGAACTCGAAATGGACCGAGCGTTCGCTCTATTTCGCTTCTAACTTTTATTGAGACAAAAGAGATTTCGGTACAGATTCAACTTCCATCATTCCTAAGCCTTGAACGATTTTATTAAAACTGGCTTCTGGCAAGGCCTTAGTAAAGATGTCAGCCAATTGATCAGTGGTTCTTACGAAATGAATTTCAACGTTACTATCTTCCACATGATCTTTGATAAAGTGATACCTCAGTGCTATGTGTTTCATCTTTGAGTGTTGCACTGGGTTATGACAAATCCTAATTGCACTCTCTGAGTCACAATATAGAGGGATTTTCTTCATGTTCAGGTCGTAGTCTCGAAGTTGACTTTGTATCCAAATGACCTGAGATATGCATGATGCAGCGGCTATATATTCTGCTTCGGCAGTGGAGAGAGACACAGAGGTTTGTTTCTTGGATTGCCAGCTAACAAGTTTGCCATCCAGAAATTGGCATCCACCAGTGGTACTCTTTCAGTCCAGACCACATCCCCCAAGATCAGCATATGAGAATGCTTGGACAAAAAAACCTGATTTGGCTGGGTACCACAAACCGAGAGAAGAGGTTCGCTTCAGGTATCGAAAATGTTCTTCACAGCTAGCAGGTGAGGTTCACGTGGATTAGCTTGAAACCTGGCACAATAACAAATAGAGAACATTATCTCTGGTCGACTTGCTGTTAGATACATTAGAGACCCTATCATCTGACGATAAAGGGTCATGTCAGCATCCGGTTTGTCCAGAGAAGGAGTTAGCTTTGTGCCAAACGCCATATGAACCTTTACTTTTGAATCTCCCATCATTCCAAACTTGGCAAGCAAGGTCTTCGTGTAAGCCTCTTGATTAATGAAAATGCCTTCGGGTCCCTGTCTTATATTCAAGCCAAGGAAAAAGTTAATAGGACCCATTGAGCTCATTTCAAATTTAGTCTCCATCAACTTCCTAAATTCAGCTGTTAAGCTAGGATTTGTAGAACCAACGATGATATCATCAACGTAAATCTGAACGATCATAAGGTGGTCACCCTCTTTCTTACGAAAGAAGGTTGGGTCAACCGAACCTTGTTTAAACTTAGACATTTTGAGAAATCTAGTTAGAGTTTTATACCATGCCCTTGGTGCTTGCTTGAGACCATAGACTGCCTTGTCCAGAATGTAGCAGTGATCTGGATACTTCTCGTTCACGAAACCCGGTGGTCGTTCTACATACACCGTCTCTTCCAGTTCTCCATTTAGGAAGGCACACTTCACATCCATTTGGAATACTTCAAAGTTCTTGTGTGCATCATAGGCGAGAAAGATACGAACCGATTCTAGCCTTCATACTGGAGCGAAGGTCTCTTCATAATCTATGCCTTCTTTTTGAAAGTAACCTTTCACAACCAATCTTGCCTTTTTGCGTATCACATTTCCTTCCTTATCCATCTTGTTCCTGAAAACCCACTTTAATCCAACTACAGAAGCATCCTTTGGTGTTGGAATCAGTCTCCACACTTTATTTCGCTCGAACTCATTGAGTTCATCCTGCAGCGCCTGTACCCAATCAGAATGATCGAGTGCAGTCTTGATCGTCTTTGGTTCGACTTTGGAGACGAACGAATTAAACATGCAGAATTCCACTTTAGAGAGAAGTTTTGTTTGTTTCGCTTTCAGTTGTGATCGTGTGAGAACCTTTTCTATCGAATCACCAATAATTTGTTTTTGTGGATGTGCTTTGGTCCATTTGGTGAGAGGAGGGTAACTAGGATCATATGAGGGATCCAGTTCAGCATTCACTTCTTCTTCAAATTATGACTGAATATCATCATCGTTTGTATTCGCATTCTCCCCCTCGAATGATGATACTTCCTCAGTTTCAGGTTCAGAATTCTCCCCTGGACTCGACTTTCGGTTGTAATGAATGATGATGAGCTCTCCCCCTGGAATGGTGAATCTTGGTTATGTGGAAAAGACGAACCCTCCCCCTGAATATGAGAACTATCTTTTGGAGGTTCGCTGGTGTCTTGGTTTTCGGTTGTTACTGGTTGTTCTTATGCCACTTTTGTTGGGTTATGAGCATTCTAACACTCCTAAGTGTACATGCAACCCTAAATACCTTGGATCTATGTTTTCTCTATTATACATACAATTATGAACATCCAAGGTATTATCCTAATCTAGCATACAAAATAATAAATATAACAAGATAGAATACATACCTCTTTGATGTAGAATGTCTTCATGAAGCTTGAGTGCCTAGTGCCCCAAGTGTGACACCTCAAATGGTTCACACAACACCAAATACACTTGGAATAACTTGAGAGAAACTTGAACACTCCTTGAAATCATCTAGCCCTCACACTCACACATTAGTGCACGATTTCTTGAGCCATGGGATTCTTTTATATGGTGGCTATTATGGTTACACCATGTAACTCATAACTTTACCCATTCCTTATGCTCCATGGAGTATCCATGGGTCACCCCATGGACTTAGTCCAACATAAGGAATCTTGGATCACAAGCCCACATATATAAGAATGAATGATTTACACAATCAACCCACATATTTAATTAGTCTCCTTTTGATCACTTAATTAATTCCAAATTGATTCTTGATCAATACTAATTAAATAACCTTATTAATATATTAGAACTTATAATATATTAACCAACCTTAAGTGTTATTTCTCTCATTATAGTCTATCCAAATGCATGATGCCATGCAACCCAAATGGACCATGCCGGGTCGGGTCAAGTCTTACCAATTATAGTTATGGACTTAGACATTAATCCAACAGTCTCCCACTTGGATAAGTCTAAAACTATTATTGCGTATCAATTCAGGAACCGATCAGCAATCGTAGCTCTCAAAAGCTTCTGTCGAACTCTGACCTTGTCGATGAACTCTGACCTTTGTCAATGACTTGTCCATTAGATAAGGGATCATATATTCCTCCATTCTAGAAATCATATGGACTGAGACATGGATTATCAATCATTCTCTCTGTCCATTTGTTGTTTCCCAATTTCCGATTCATGATGACTGACTGATTGAACAAATCAAATCAGTCCTGGCTTGGCCAAGCACTCACATGTATCATCTTTAAATCATCGAGGGGCCCACAGATATCGCTTTTATCCCGAAGGTAAAAGGAATGGATAAACTTCGACTCATATGGCTTGTTCTACTACTTGTTGAATCATACACAAAGGCACGTTTTATAACATCGAGTTACCAATGCGTTTTCGTGCAATCAATGTATAACCAACTCATAGTAACAACTCATATCTCTAGGTTTGAAGAATATAAGATATTATCGTCTCATGATCACTCCATGAAGTGATTCAAATGAGCGCGGGTTGAATCCAATACTCAGAACTTATGAGCACTCATGAGTGTTGTAGCACCACTTTGTCCACCAACTTGGACCTCTACAAACCAACCCATGACAGTCTTGATTCATATCTACTTCCAACATATGACCAACTGTGGATGGTTTGAATAACTTAATCATTCAGGAACAGCGACTTAGTTATTCTGGAAGTCAAAACATGCAAAGTGAAACACAAGAATAAATGAATCAAATATGGTATCAAACCCTATGAATATAAATAAACACTTTTATTTATCACCATACTGATTACTCATTATTCATTGTTTCGGTTTTATCAACTTTATACTTGAATTTAAAACAATAGTTGTCCCATGCTCCAAGCATGTACACTATGTTTTCTAAACACTAGTCATGCCATACACCAAGTATGCATACTATGTTTGTCTATGATCTTTACTTTGTAAAATAGATCAATTGAACATCACTCCAATGATCCTCTTTTCACAGTCCCAAATCCTTACTGCAAATGCAAGAATTCCAAATTCATACCATTTACTGAAATCTGTTAGATTCTAAACTTATATGCATTGATCCTCTTAATGATTATGCACAAAGTCAGAAAGACTTGACAACAATCATTACAGAGCATTCCAAAGGAGATTAGCTCCTTGGAAACATCCTTCTTTCATTAAGTTTCATAATCTTACACAGATTGAATAATTTCTAACTTTGAAACATTTCCATATTCCATTTTGACTATCACTTCTGAACAAGAGTTGCCTCCTTACAGATTATGTCAATATGGTCCTTCCAGAATTAACATTATACTTCCAACTGTCCTTGAGCAACCAATCTTTGGTAAACCTTAGATTGTCCTCGACAATTGCTTAATCATTTTAGTCATATCCAATTCTAGACCTTTTCCCTTCATAATGCCCCAGGCATTTGGAAAATTTTAGAAAGGATGAATATAGCACATGTAATCGATCCTATATCCGAAGCATATGGGACACGATTCATGATGTCTCACATAAAGACTAAACCAATCTTTTGCTATAATATTTCCATTTCAATTTGCCAAGTTCTCAAAATTCAGATTATGAAAAGGGATGCCGTAATCATAATCGAATTTTAGAACGCAAATAAAGACTAAACCAGTCTTTTGCTATAATATTTCCATTTCAATTTGCCAAGTTCTCAAAATTCAGATTATGAAAAGGGATGCCGTAATCATAATCAAATTTTAGAACGCAAATAATGGACCCATATATAGAATTTCCTTATGTTGAGCCATTCCAACATGAAATTCATATATATATCCTTGATTAAATACGATTAAAATCTTAATCTAAGCTTTTAGAATTGAAATGAAGTATAATTTCCTCTCCCTTAATTATAGCAAAACAACTTTTTCAACCCCTGCAACCTCACGAATTGAAACTTTTGTTTTCTATAATTAACATTGCTAACTTGCAACCTTTGTCATAATTATCATGCTCCCACTAACATGATGATTATTAGCATAACACTTATGCTCCCACTAGCTTTGACATGTACTCAGAAATCAGCTGACTTTCTTACCAAAGTTCAGATTTCTGATACTAGATTGTTTTGATAAAACTTTATCAAAATCATACACCTCTCTTAGATAGCTCACATGTGTGTCTAAACAATTTTAGAACTATGAAAAGGGATGTCGTAATCATAGTCTCAATTGTTTAGACCATTTCCACTTCTCACAAGTCCATGTTAGTGTGCCGGTAAACCACACACGCTCCACTTACGACTTTGAGAATGCAAATATCACAATTGCTATCTAGCTAAAATCTACTTAGTGAAAGTGTTTCCTCACCATCATTTTCATGAATCGGAGAGAAACCTTATGACACTTAGATTTAATAGTGTATGTGTTCTTATCCATGTGAATTTGTCAAAACCATAATCACAAGACAAGGTTAGTGACAAATCCAAACTCATATTGATTAAACTTGTGCAATCTTAAATTCTTGCCATTTGGCAGCTCAGGTGCCTGCCATTGCTTCCAAGTAGTTGTGCAACCAATTGAGAACTCTCAGAACTCCTATGCAAAGCCAACTTGAATAGGCACAAAAATTTCAACACGATAGGTTATAAACCTCAAGTCGTGTGCTAGTGAAGGACTTTAGGTTTTATTCTTGATTAAGTCTTGAAACTTTCAAGAGCTTTAAGACTCCCACTGTCCTCTTGACATATAAGACTCCCTTGTCAAATATTCAAGAGATAGTGCGGATTCTTTATCAAGACTAACACTTTACACAATTGGCCTAAGTTGGTCTCTGTTTTATCCAAAACATCACAACTTACCAATTTCAAATGTACAAGAGTAGATAACCTTTTACTCTTACATTTGACTAGTGTTAACAAACCCTCTTTAAGATATGTCACTCAAGTTACAATCTTGGAGTATGACTCTAAGAATTGTTTTGGAACGAAGTATGACTCATCTTTTTGATTTAACCATTTCAACAATTCATGACTCCTCTTCTTAGTCATAAGAGATGACTTTAGAGGACCAATTGTGATATGGTATCTTAATCATTAAGATGATCATAAACATGATACTAAAGTACTCTCCCATCTTTTCAGATTTGAGAAAGTTTTATCTTTCTGCCATACTTTGATTCTTCTTATTCGTTCTGTCTCACATTGAAACTTCTCCAATGCTACAGACTTATACTTAAACTTATAAGTATAACCATATTTACTGAACTTAAGTAAATCATGACGAATAGTCTTCTTGATCTTTTGTGGTGGACTTGACCAGTGCACAAGAATGTGTACTCGATCCCTTAGTCCTTTCCTTATTCACATAAGGAATTAGTCTTAATTTTCCAAGCTGAAAGTTCTCATTCATCATACTATACAACTTGCATGATTCCAAGTTTCGGCCCAATTGAACCTTGGGTGATGAGAATCTTTCCTTATTTGGTAATATTAGACACTACCACAACCGAAAGAATCAAATCCATTTTTCCAATATTGCTATCAATGGAATCTTATAAGCAACAACTTTTCACAAATGCCATTGTAAGGATACTTAAAATAAATAAAATCAAAACCTTTTTCTTTTATTTTAAAACTTTGCGGAAAAACTTATCCTTACAATCCATATGAAAACCTTGTTGTTATCTATTCCTAAGCAATATAAATATCATAACTCTTAAGTAATAGCCCAAAATTCTGATCACCGAACCATGCGATTGAGATCCATCTTCGCGATCAGAATCAGCATGTACTTAATAGAGTTAGACAATGGACTTTACCTGAAGTAGAGCCAAACTTATTGACTTTAACATCCTTAGGTAAATTTGGCAGCTTCGTAACCAATGCCCCTTCCTTTGGCAATAGTTACCTATGGACCCTTGATAATGGGACTATCTCAGACTTCGCCTCTCTCTTTACCATTGGGTCAACCGAGTTTACTATGGCCGATCCCTTTCCATTGGGAAGAGAGAGCTTTACTGGATATCCAATGTCATCATTGTCAATGTCCATAGCGTTTTAGGAAGTTGATCTTAGCAAATAGATAAGATCATTAAGGGTCTTGTCTTAGTCTGTTTCATAGGATTCCCAAAAGAACTCACTATGTGACTTAGAAAGTAGTTGAGCCACCAACTTTCTCAAGACTTTGACACCCAACTCTCCCGGCTTGTCAATATGTGACTACATCTCCAAGATGTGATCACACCTAGACCTTGCCTTGCCAATAGGGCTTGAGTGAACTTAAACTTTTTAGGAACTTGTGGGTTAGGGAGAATAATTGGAGGAGGTGAAAGAAGTATGATATCCATGGGACATCATCTTCATTTAGGAAAGCTTGTTTCAAGAGATTTGGTGTGACAACCGTCAAATTTCGGTCAAGTCAAAGTCAAACAAAGTCAACAAGTCAAACCGGTCAACTCCATTAACCCTTGTATGTTAGGGTTTACATTATACAATTCGCTATTTCAATGAGAAAACATCATTTGAAAAATTCATGTGTTTGATTTTCCTTAGCCTTAACAGTGCTAAACAACGAACCGAAGCGATAAAACACTATTGCACAATCATCGGGATTGTGTAAGACACTAAATCATGGCTTAACGGGGTTTATGGACCTTTCGTTGCGAAGCCGGACACTCAAAAAGATCACAAACGAAACCTCTCACAATCTCTTTCACTCAACCTCTCTCTATTAAAATCTCTCCCAAATCTCTCCCGAATCTCTCCCAAATCTCTCTCAAAAGTTCCTTTAAATTTTTGTAATCATTCGGGCCATCCCGACCCTTAACTGGGTCAAAAACCACTTGAAACGGGGTAAAAACGGGTAAAATAGGCTTAAGGACCCAAAACTGAAGCTTCAGGACCGAAGTCCCTGTCATAAAGGAAGACGACACACATTTGTCTGTCGTAACCTTACGACGCGCGTGTTGATGACACGCAATGAGTATCAAGGAAGCCCCTGTCATAAAAGAAGACGACATGCATTTTTGCGTGTCATAATTTTTCCGGTTTTTCGACTACGACTTCGTTTTAGGCCCGTTTTTCATCATTTTAACGCGGGATTTTCACCAAAAAACTTTATTTTTACAGTTAGAACTCTATATTTCAGTAATCCCCACGTTTTTAGGGCCATTCATACCAATAATTAGTGGGGGAGGTGCTTGAGGTGGAAAGATGACTTTACTTTACTTTATGTCACATGCCACCACTCACATCCACTATATGGCCAACTCTTTCCCACTACATGACCAGCTCTTACCCACTACATGACCAACTCATACCCACTACATGACCAGCCCTACTCCTTGTCTAAGTATAAAAACTCATCCCCTCTCTTCATACTTCTTTCATTCTCTCATTTTCCTCCAAGGATCACACTCCAAATTCTCTCACCATTCTCTCTTAATTCCAAGACTTCCAAGGCTGATTATCAAGCTTTCTTCCACTCTTGGTAAGTATAATTCATTCTTCTTATGATTATTACACATCCTTCTACTCAAAATCATAAGAATCTTACACAAACATCGTCACCTTCATGTTAGGTTCTCGATTCGTCAAGGCATCTTCTAAGTGTTCTTGGGTTGAACACTTCTCTTCTCCAACATCCATCCTCTAATAACACATAAGGTGAGTTCATACCCCTATATTTTCATGTTTTTCTTAAGTTTTAAAGGGGGGAATACAAGTTAAAACACCAAAAACACAACTAAACTCATTTAACAGTCTTCAACAGAAACGTTTAACTCCATTCACGGACTGTTTTGGTCAACTTAAACATTTTAGTTTTCAAAACTGTTTCAGACGCATATAGTTCAGGTTCATACCTTTAAAATGACTACTTGCACATCACCATATGATTTTTCTACGATTTATGGTGATTTTTACAAAACTGTCTATCATTTCAGAAACAAAACCGGACCAGTCTGTGAATATGAATATTTTCACACAAGTTGGAGATCACTAAAAATCATGAGAAAATTTATGAACAAACTAGACACACTTTATAAACTCTCAGAATTTGCGGTTTTTGATTTAGACCTTTGATGATTTCTCTATAAATTTTCTAAGAACAGTAACAGAAACGTTATTACTAAAAAAAATACCATCAATTTCATTTACGCCTTGTAACTCGTTGAGCAAGGTGTATATCATTATGTAATCATATATTATTACATTATATGTCATTTTGTCTTGGTAATTAGACATACATCAGAAAACAAATGGATTTTTACCTTCACAAGTATGGTAAATAATTAATTTTTATAAACAAAGTTTACATCCGTTATACACAAACATTTGGTAAACTATGACAATTATAGTTTATGAACACTACTACTACCCTTGTTGTGATAAACTATAATAGGTATAGTTTATGATACATTTACATAACAAACTATAATTTGTATTAATACTCTATTCTCGTTTAGCAGTTCCTAAACCAAAACTATTAATTATATTAGGTTCTACGCCATTTTGACTCGAACCGTCTATCGTACGACACACGCATTTCGTTTTGGGACTAAAGTGAGTAATCTACCCCATATTTTATAATTTTCAATACTTTTGGGGTGTATGATGTGGTTCTAATATGTTCCAACTTCATTTTATTGTTTTATCACAACTGAGACATTGTTGGGACATTTATACGTGAGTCATTAATTGTATAACTATTGTTTGTTTACGCTACATGTACTTGTAGTGCATTACCATTTTTAGTCTAATCTCCATGACTATGCCCGTATTCTTGAGGTACGTTATGGACAATAATAGCGCTATTGGGTTGACCACCCCGCCTTGGGACGCTAAGGTGATTGATCGCACGTGGTTGAGTGTGTTTGATGATTAGATGCTCCATCCTATATATATTTATATATATATACATATGTATATATAGGGTGAAGACTTATTGTTGTTGTTATCATTTGTTAATCAATTTTTGATTTATAAACCGTTATCTCAAATACAATTGTTTGCCGACTTCAAAAGAAAACAAATTTCAAATTATAAATGTTTCAACTTCACAAATTTTCTCTACTAAAATTAGATTACTCACCAACTCTCGTAGTTGACCTGTTTTTACCCATGATGCAGATTTGAAGAATGAAGTTGATGAAAAATAGGTTGTGCCTTAGAAATCCACAAGACTATTTAAATTTGATGTAATAAATGTTGTTCGTATTTGGATTTGTATTTGTATGTTGTGGATCTTGTTTGCATACTTAGTACTTAATTGAATCTAATCATATTATAACATAGTTGTCATGAGACTTTGAACAATATATCACGCCTTGATCGATTCCGACAAGGATCGGGGTGTGACAGATTGGTATCAGAGCCCTTGACTATAGGGAATTAGGTTAATTGCCTTGACCTAGTCTATAGCCTCTAGGGTCCTCTCGTATGCTAGTTTATAAAATGCACACACAACTGCATGCAATTCACACTTAGAAAATCCTAGGAATACCTTTGTGTGTTAATTGCTCCCTTAAGTGCATACGTATTACTCCTGACGCTTATATGTGTGCATACACTGGTGAATATTCTTCTCTTTCTCTGAAAATCACACACATATTCAAGTGGTTTAAACAAAATGTATATACATATATATTCCTTAGAGCTCATAGGAAATTCAAAGTCATCCACTCTAGTTGGGTAGGATCATAGTAATGGACGCGTAGTAACTGGAAGGGGGAGGTGCCGGTAGCCCGAAAGTCCTGACTAGGCAAGCATTCGTATACATCCCAATCAACTGAGGGACCAGTTTGCTTACCTGGGGACCAAAGGCGAGAGTTCCCAAACCTATAGGCCAAAGCGCGTCATTCACATTACTTTTGAGCCATCAAAATACCCGACCTTATCAAACGTATCCAAGAGGATACACTCCAAAATGGCCAACTCATTGGACTATTAAGTTCCCTAATGGGCCTAGAAATGGGAAAGACATGTGAAAACTTAGTTTTGTGGGGGCCCACGCAAGTGCTACATGTTTCACATTTAGTAACCATGGAAAGCCCAAAAGGTGCCCAACACTCCTAACCATGGCCCAACAAGTGTTTTACAATTATTTTACCCAACAATGTCTAAAAAAAAAACTTTATTTCCATAATCAATTTACAAATAACTCACAAGTCCATATGCGTGTTTCTCGTACGACCCCCATACGCTGCTCGCAACAACCGAAGGCTAGCTGCCCTTATCGCCAAGGAGGTAGCAAACGTCATCCCAACAATTGCAACCCAACTTCATTCTCTTCAGCCACAAGCTCCAGCAACCACTCCTCGTTGCTCGTTCAAGCATTTTCGTAACTGCAATCCGCCTTACTTCAAAGGCATCGAGGGTGCCACCGCACTCCTCACATGGATTGAAGAAATGGAGAGTACTTTCATCCATAGCGAGTGTCCTAAGGACCTGATGGTCCGTCATGCTACAGGGTGCCTCCAAGGTCATGCTCTCACATGGTGGAACCTAGAAAAAGCGGGCAAAGGGAGAGACTGTATGCCTTGGTATATGTGAATCAAGTCTGGGAAGGATATAGCCTGATCAACTATATCTGTCCGAGGAGTGACTTGCATACACTGGGGGATAGTCATAATGGGAAACAAATCTAACAACCTAACTACATCCTACAGGGAATACTTTAAGAATCGAATCTAAACACCTAAAAATATTATAGGAGTATTTGGTGATACTATAACCAACTTATGTGAAAACTAAAGACCTCTATTAGTAGGCCTATGATAACTGAGTGCATACGCCAAGGTTATACATAATTAAAGATATTATAGACTCAGAATCTATGACTATTGCTCTACTTCCTGTTCCTTGTTTGGTTGTGGACTTAGAGTAGAGTCATTTATTCAAAGGTCTATTCTATCTCAAATTATGTATAACTGGTATGCACTACGTGATTATAGACGTAACTAATAAGGATCACCCCTATAAGTAATTATAGGATTAGGCGTCTATTAATTATCTCTTCTACCCCTATTCTCGATCGAACAACATGATGGGTAAATCTTAACGCCCGTATAAAACCTACTTCTACCCACTACCATAACTCCGTTTCCAAGACGTTAACAGAAACACCAAGAATAGTTCACTAAAGTGTGAAATTATACATGTGTATATAAATGGTAAGGATATTTACTAAAAGGTTCATCAATGAAATTGGCATGCATTTTATTTCATTGAATCTCACTACTTGGTATTACAAATAATTTACGACTGGTAACTCTAAGATTCTTTAGGTGTACCTCGAAGTTATGTGTAATTAAGAAATGATTGACCTAGAAATGGTGAGTCCGCCTTAGGGCCTGTTCCTTGTTTGGTTGTGGACTTAGGGTAGACTCATTAGGATCAACAGTCTAATAAAATTTTAATTACACATAACTGGGGGCATGTCGAGTGAATCTTAGGAGTGGATCAGACATGGAACAAATCGCAAGATTATAATCAAATTATTCCTACTAAATTCATAAGTCTATTTATAAAGACCTCTGGTATAGAGTCGTCGGCGTAGTCGTTCGGCAATCTAGAATATAGTTAAAAACATAACACAAACTATAATACCCAAATTATACAAAATTTTCTGCATTAAAAATCAATAGACAAACACAATGAAACTGAAAAGGGTATCAAACTATCAAGAGAAAAACACATACAATGTAGATTAAAATCCACTAATTATAACAAAATGGCTAAAAGAAAAGGTAAGGACTAAGGATTGTTAAGTCCTCTCTTCTTATAAATAGCTTTGAAGCAAGTTTGCCTAAGCTTCTTTGTTCCTTCTGTCAATTCCATATCTGGCAATTTCTCCATCATCTTCTTGTGCCCTTCTAACGTCTCTATCTCCTCCTTTAATCCCAACTCCTAGTTTTTTTAAAGGTAGATGTAATATATTTTTTCGTGTGAGTTCAAAAAAAAATTACAATGAGTTAAGTTTATATAAATATAAATCAGGAAATCGTAGTAAATCAATTGATTTGATGTGGCATATGCCTAGGGCCTATGTTTATGTTATAAAGAAACTAATAATTAAAATTTTAGAAAATACCAAAACTACTTTGGTTACCAAGTGCATGCATACATGCATGAGTAATGTATAGAAGGTTATTATCGTAGTTTACCTTGGCATTTTGAATGAGGGATTGAAGGCTCTTAAGTTTTCTATGAGGCCATTTGTTTATGTTTAGCTCTCTGCATCTTTTCTTTAACACTGTTAACCCTATCCCTAGTTCCTTTGCTGCCATGATTATCGGCATCTCAAAGTACTTCTCTATCTCTTCAAACTCCAATGGTCTCAATCTCTTTGCCATCTTCCGGCCACCGTGATCAGTGGTGGCAGCACTAGAACTACATGTAGCCTCACCACCATATTTACAGTCTTCACTGAAACTAACCAATGGTAAATTACCATCCTCCCAATAATCCCATAAGCTTATGTCTTCAAGGGGATCAAAATCGTGAAACTCATTTCTAGAAATGATGTTTTGATCTTTGTTAAGTACTGTGGAAACGTTATGATCGAGCACTTCATGCAATTTTTCCGACAACTCGTAATCATGATGGTCGAGCATGTCACCACTGCAAAAATCCAAAAACTCAAGATAATCAAATCCAACACGATGAAAGACTCTTTTTGATCCTTACAAATCCAAACCATGTTTTGATCAATGTCGACAAAATCACTTTTCTGTGCGAAAGATGGTGTAATGAGTGACGTATATATATACCTGAAAAGATCTTGATGATCAAAGTACTGAAACCAATCGAGGTCATCTATGGGGTTTTGATGATCTGCAGGTGGATCCATTTGTGAGGGAGAAGTTAAAAGTCGCGGTAAGAATGTGATAATTTATATAAGTGAAGTGGGAGAAGTAATTAATAGCAAATTGTTGGGAATGCAACAAAACAAGTTAAGCACTTCTGAAAAATTGATAAATGATTTCGGTAACACTCGCGGAATATAAACTAGTGAAAATTACAAACGAAATTGAATATATATAGTCTATGATGTTATGGTTATTGTGTATCTAACAAATGAAGAGAAAATGAATATATATATTCTTTGAGTCGTAACCTTCTTCTTCAATTCACACACATATACGTATCTGTTGCTGCAAATTATGACTTGTGTGCCTCATGCATTTAATGCATCACATGCCTACTGCATATTCTTGACTTTGAAGCTACGTATCAGTTTCCAATTTCCCCAGCAGCACCCTTTTCATTAGAAAATACTCAAAGTCTTCACACATGAACCAATTAGAAAGTACTCCAAGTCTTCACACATGCAAATTATGACTTGTGTGTCGCTATAGGTATGTCGTTGGCTCTTGTTAAAAACCTATAGCGACAACAAGTCATCGTAATAGATTAAACCTGTGGTGACGACGAATGCCCTTGCAATCTTAATGATATACGACTAGTTTACGCCAAGCGACTATAAAACAACTGGTAGTACTTATAATGCAAATTTCGTCAAAATTTGTTGAAACATTCGTAATGATGTAACTCGCTAACTATAAAATATTCATAGTGGTAATACCAAGGATAAAACAGGGAGTATAAAAGCACACATAGAATACTCTATCCTCCTAAAACAATAAACTCCTTTTAAATTGACTCAGCTCAAGTTACAATAAGAAATTTCCAAGGTCGTCATGTGACATCAGGCGGGTTGTTCCTCACCATAATCAATTTCTTGTACTACGAGAAGTTTTTCGCATCTTTTTCCAAACTCTTGAAGTCCCAGTCAAAATGCAAATTTCGGGACGAAATTCCCTCTAACGGGGGGATGATGTGACAACCGTCAAATTTCGGTCAAGTCAAAGTCAAACAAAGTCAACAAGTCAAACCGGTCAACTCCATTAACCCTTGTATGTTAGGGTTTACATTATACAATTCGCTATTTCAATGAGAAAACATCATTTGAAAAATTCATGTGTTTGATTTTCCTTAGCCTTAACAGTGCTAAACAACGAACCAAAGCGATAAAACACTATTGCACAATCATCGGGATTATGTAAGACACTAAATCATGGCTTAACGGGGTTTATGGACCTTTCGTTGCGAAGCCGGACACTCAAAAAGATCACAAACGAAACCTCTCACAATCTCTTTCACTCAACCTCTCTCTATTAAAATCTCTCCCAAATCTCTCCCGAATCTCTCTCAAAAGTTCCTTTAAATTTTTGTAATCATTCGGGCCATCCCGACCCTTAACTGGGTCAAAAACCACTTGAAACGGGGTAAAAACGGGTAAAATAGGCTTAAGGACCCAAAACTGAAGCTTCAGGACCGAAGTCCCTGTCATAAAGGAAGACGACACACATTTGTCTGTCGTAACCTTACGACGCGCGTGTTGATGACACGCAATGAGTATCAAGGAAGCCCCTGTCATAAAAGAAGACGACATGCATTTTTGCGTGTCATAATTTTTCCGGTTTTTCGACTACGACTTCGTTTTAGGCCCGTTTTTCATCATTTTAACGCGGGATTTTCACCAAAAAACTTTATTTTTACAGTTAGAACTCTATATTTCAGTAATCCCCACGTTTTTAGGGCCATTCATACCAATAATTAGTGGGGGAGGTGCTTGAGGTGGAAAGATGACTTTACTTTACTTTATGTCACATGCCACCACTCACACCCACTATATGGCCAACTCTTTCCCACTACATGACCAGCTCTTACCCACTACATGACCAACTCATACCCACTACATGACCAGCCCCACTCCTTGTCTAAGTATAAAAACCCATCCCCTCTCTTCATACTTCTTTCATTCTCTCATTTTCCTCCAAGGATCACACTCCAAATTCTCTCACCATTCTCTCTCAATTCCAAGACTTCCAAGGCTGATTATCAAGCTTTCTTCCACTCTTGGTAAGTATAATTCATTCTTCTTATGATTATTACACATCCTTCTACTCAAAATCATAAGAATCTTACACAAACATCGTCACCTTCATGTTAGGTTCTCGATTCGTCAAGGCATCTTCTAAGTGTTCTTGGGTTGAACACTTCTCTTCTCCAACATCCATCCTCTAATAACACATAAGGTGAGTTCATACCCCTATATTTTCATGTTTTTCTTAAGTTTTAAGGGGGGGAATACAAGTTAAAACACCAAAAACACAACTAAACTCATTTAACAGTCTTCAACAGAAACGTTTAACTCCATTCACGGACTATTTTGGTCAACTTAAACATTTTAGTTTTCAAAACTGTTTCAGACGTATATAGTTCAGGTTCATACCTTTAAAATGACTACTTGCACATCACCATATGATTTTTCTACGATTTATGGTGATTTTTACAAAACTGTCTATCATTTCAGAAACAAAACCGGACCAGTCTGTGAATATGAATATTTTCACACAAGTTGGAGATCACTAAAAATCATGAGAAAATTTATGAACAAACTAGACACACTTTATAAACTCTCAGAATTTGCGGTTTTTGATTTAGACTTTTGATGATTTTTCTATAAATTTTCTAAGAACAGTAACTGAAACGTTATTACTAAAAAAAATACCATCAATTTCATTTACGCCTTGTAACTCGTTGAGCAAGGTGTATATCATTATGTAATCATATATTATTACATTATATGTCATTTTGTCTTGGTAATTAGACATAAATCAGAAAAAAAATGGATTTTTACCTTCACAAGTATGGTAAATAATTAATTTTTTTAAACAAAGTTTACATCCGTTATACACAAACATTTGGTAAACTATGACAATTATAGTTTATGAACACTACTACTACCCTTGTTGTGATAAACTATAATAGGTATAGTTTATGATACATTTACATAACAAACTATAATTTGTATTAATACTCTATTCTTGTTTAGCAGTTCCTAAACCAAAACTATTAATTATATTAGGTTCTACGCCATTTTGACCCGAACCGTCTATCGTACGACACACGCATTTCGTTTTGGGACTAAAGTGAGTAATCTACCCCATATTTTATAATTTTCAATACTTTTGGGGTGTATCATGTGGTTCTAATATGTTCCAACTTCATTTTATTGTTTTATCACAATTGAGACATTGTTGGGACATTTATACGTGAGTCATTAATTGTATAATTATTGTTTGTTTACGCTACATGTACTTGTAGTGCATTACCATTTTTAGTCTAATCTCCATGACTATGCCCGTATTCTTGAGGTACGTTATGGATAATAATAGCGCTATTGGGTTGACCACCCCGCCTTGGGACGCTAAGGTGATTGATCGCACGTGGTTGAGTGTGTTTGATGATTAGATGCTCCATCCTATATATATTTATATATATATATATATATATATATATATATATATATATATATATATATATATATATATATATATATATACATATGTATATATAGGGTGAGGACTTATTGTTGTTGTTATCATTTGTTAATCAATTTTTGATTTATAAACCGTTATCTCAAATACAATTGTTTGCCGACTTCAAAAGAAAACAAATTTCAAATTATAAATGTTTCAACTTCACAAATTTTCTCTACTAAAATTAGATTACTCACCAACTCTCGTAGTTGACCTGTTTTTACCCATGATGCAGATTTGAAGAATGAAGTTGATGAAAAATAGGTTGTGCCTTAGAAATCCACAAGACTATTTAAATTTGATGTAATAAATGTTGTTCGTATTTGGATTTGTATTTGTATGTTGTGGATCTTGTTTGCATACTTAGTACTTAATTGAATCTAATCATATTATAACATAGTTGTCATGAGACTTTGAACAATATATCACGCCTTGATCGATTCCGACAAGGATCGGGGTGTGACATTTGGGAAGATCATAAATGTCTAGACCAGACATCTTTTTCGGAGATATTCAAGATAGTTGATTTAAAGTCCTTAATATGACACCCAATATGAAATATTAAGGCTAGGCCCCAACAAACTATTTTATAACTTAGAAGAGGGATGCCGTAATCCAAGCTATAAAATATTTGAAAGTAGGTGAATGACGATTCACCAATTTCCACCATGAAAAACGAAATGATTTATTAGGTTTTAATTATATTTGAAAGTCCTAGATCTTTGAGATTCATTGAACTGTTCAAAGGCATGTTTCAATCTCGAGTGTGCCCTTCAGGTTTTGTGACTGGGATGCCGAGGATCACAAAACAAGGTGTGAATAACCATGCAAATATACTTGGTACCCTTAATATTTACCCCTTAATCAGTGTGCCGGTTAACCACACACGCTCCACCGATACTATGATAAATATTAAGTTACCCTTTGGGTATTAATAAGAGTTTAGTTACTTAGTATTTATCATTAATACTTTTAATGAAAGGAGAATTATAGTCCTTGTCCTACCCGTTCGGCTAACGACCCTCCACCAGTCAAGGAAGCGGTGGGTGAGAGTGGACACCCATTAAACAGCCATTTTATAGGCAGTAACCTTATACCCCCCTTATAGACCGGCTTCGTGAATGAGGCCTACTAACGGTAAGACTGACTTTACTCTTATACATATATATATATATATATATATATATATATATATATATATATATATATATATATATATATTATTAACTTATAATATTATAAAGTATAAGGGTTGAATTTTAACTTTTAAAATTCTAAGCGCTAACTTGGAATTAAAGTATTCATAAGTGAAAACTTTTCAAATTCCAAAACTTGAGGGCAAGTTTTGAAACTATTCAAAACTAATTAATTCCATAACTTATGAGTTTAAAGTAGTTTTAATTAAAAAAAAAGCTCTTCAAGTTCCATAACTTGAGGACAAGTTATGGAAGACTTTAAACTAATTAATAAAAAAAATAACTTTTTTTTATTGTAACTTATGGAACTAATTAAGGTTACACTTTTTTTTTAATTTAATGAAGAGACTCTTGAACCTCCATAACTTGAGGACAAGTTATGGAGTCATAAAACCATTTAATTAGAACTAGACTCTTCATTTTGTAACCTTTGCCAACTTTTATGAGTTTTATGATTCTTAAATGTGACTTTTCATATAACTTGAGGACAAGTTACAAAAACACACTTTGGAATCAACTCTTAGATTAAAATGGATTGAAAACAACTATTTCACACAACTTTTCTATTAAAATAAGAACCTCATAAGAACAAGATAATTCAAATCATCAATCTTCAAGAAATTAGCATGAACATACAAACTAATACAAATCTTGAAATTATGACAATTATCTTAGAAATTGGATTAGAATGAACATTACCACATCAAAAACAAGTTTATAAGTCCAAAAACATCTTAGGGTAATGTTCCTAGTCCAATTCCAGCCAAAACAATCGAATATATGCATCCAACTCGATTTTTCAGCTACTTTTGCAAGTATAACAAGAAAACAAGCGTAGGCTCTGATACCACTGTTGGGTTATGAGCATTCTAGCACTCCTAAGTGTACATGCAACCCTAAATACCTTGGATCTATGTTTTCTCTATTATACATACAATTATGAACATCCAAGGTATTATCCTAATCTAGCATACAAAATAATAAATATAACAAGATAGAATACATACCTCTTTGATGTAGAATGTCTTCATGAAGCTTGAGTGCCTAGTGCCCCAAGTGTGACACCTCAAATGGTTCACACAACACCAAATACACTTGGAATAACTTGAGAGAAACTTGAACACTCCTTGAAATCGTCTAGCCCTCACACTCACACATTAGTGCATGATTTCTTGAGCCATGGGATTCTTTTATATGGTGGCTATTAGGGTTACACCATGTAACTCATAACTTTACCCATTCCTTATGCTCCATGGATTTTAACCTCCATGGAGTATCCATGGGTCACCCCATGGACTTAGTCCAACATAAGGAATCTTGGATCACAAGCCCACATATATAAGAATGAATGATTTACACAATCAACCCATATATTTAATTAGTCTCCTTTTGATCACTTAATTAATTCCAAATTAATTCTTGATCAATACTAATTAAATAACCTTATTAATATATTAGAACTTATAATATATTAACCAACCTTAAGTGTTATTTCTCTCATTATAGTCTATCCAAATGCATGATGCCATGCAACCCAAATGGACCATGTCGGGTCGGGTCAAGTCTTACCAATTATAGTTATGGACTTAGACATTAATCCAACAATTTTCTTCACAGCACCATCGATTATCTTCTTCAAGTTATCTACCTTGTTGTCTGCAGCTTGAGATTCAGAGAGAATAGCCTTTTCTGGTTCATCAAATAGCAACATGTATTGCTCAAAGAGGTTTGAAATTGGTACCGTAACTTGACCAGATTTTGGAAATATTTCCTCCACATAACCTTCGGTTGTCTTCAGTTTCTTAACGTAGTTATCATCGAAGGTGACATAATAGGTCTCTTCAATTTTCGTCGAACGCTTGTTGAAAACCCTATATGCTTTGGAGGTTAAGGAATAACCTAGAAAGATTCCATCGTCTGCTTTGACATCAAACTTGTTTCGGTGCTCCTTTAAGTTGAAGATGAAGCATCTTGAATCGAACACGTGGAAAAAACTTTACATTAGGCTTTCGGTTGTTCAAGATCTCATAAGGAGTGAGGGAGAAACATTTGTTAAGATAAGATCTGTTCTGTGTAAAGCATTCAGCGGCAATGGCATCAACCCAGAAATATAGAGGTAGAGAAGCGAAGCTCAACATAGTTCGGGCTGCTTCACATAAAGATCGGTTACGCCTTTCGACAATTCTATTCTGCTGTGGAGTATATGGAGCCGAGAAGTTGTGAGATGTCCCCTGCTCTGCAAGAAAATCTTCAAAGTCTTTGTTCTTGAACTCCAACCCGTTATCGCTTCTTATGTTTCGAACTATCTTCCGTAGTTGAACCTCTATCTGCTTGATGAAGAGTTTAAGCTTGGGAGTGGCCTCTGATTTCTGCTTCAAAAAGAACACCCAAGTAAACCGAGAGAAGTCATCCACTATTACAAGTATATACATGTTACCACCAATGCTCTCAATTGAAGAAGGACCACATAAATCAATATGAAGTAATTCTAGTGGTTCAATGATTTTCGTATTTACTACAGAAGGATGACTTTGTCGAATTTGTTTTCCCATTTCACACGCAGCACACAAATGTTCTTTGTCGAGCTTCAGAACAGGAAGACCTCGAACATGATCCCCAAGCACCAGTTTGTTGATGTCTTTGAAATTGAGATGGGAGAGTCGTCGGTGCCAAAGCCAGCTTTCGTTTGAGTGAGTTTTGGTTAGCAAGCAGACTGTTGGTTTCCCTCGTATGGGATTAAGATTTAGAGGGTACATCTCTCCTTTTCGCTTCGATTTCAGCAGAATATTGTTCGTCTTCTTTTCAATAATCTCTGAGCCATCGTCATCGAACGAAACTTTTAACCCGGTACCAACCACCAGTTGAGAGACACTGATAAGGTTGTGTTGTAAACCTTCAACGTACGCCACTTTTCGTATCGAGAAATCACCAGTGGTGATCATACCATAACCTTTGATCGTGCCAAAAGAATTATTACCATACTTGACACTTCCATCATCTTGAAGGGACCGAAATTCCCTCTGCTCTTCCTTTCTCCCTATCATGTGACGCGAGCAGCCACTGTCTATGTATCATTCATCGTCAAACTGCTCGTCACGCATAACCTACAAAAATTAAGCAGATTTAGGAACCCAAAGTTTATTGGGTCCTTGTGAGCCTTTTACAGAACAGGGAATTGTAAGAGAAACATCAACTAAAAAAGTTCTTTTTATTAAGTTTGTTTTATCTTTTATTTTTATGGTGAAAACTTTGATTATATCAGACTTGAGTACTTTAGGTTCAGTTTTAGAATTTGAGAATTTGACGTTGGCAGACTTTTGGTTCTTAAAATCGGGTTTAAACGACTTCTTCTTTTCGTCTTCCGGAAAGAGCTTTCCTTTTCCCTTTCGATCATTCTGTGAGTGAGAGTGAGAATGAGAAAGATGAGACTTGGGAGCACAGTTAAGCTTTCGGTCATTGCTATTACTTGGTTGAGAACCGAAACTACTTTCCCTTCGGTTCCTCTTATTAGTTGGTCTAGGACCGAAACCACCCTTTTGGTTTCTCTCATGTTGATTACCGAATCTTCATTTTCGGTTGTCGTTCGTCTGTGGACTGAAACTTCTCTTTTGGTTGTTGTGCCCTTGTGGACAGAAACTCTGTTTTCGGTGGTTTTGATTCTGAGGACCGAAACTCTTCTTTCGGTTGTTTTCTTCAAGTTGAGCGCGAGAAGTGGAGTTTGCTTTTCCTTCCTCCTTTGACTTAGAGGGTTTTCCATAGCGAACGTAATTAGGGTTTTGAGAACGCCAAAACTGTTTCCTTTTAGTGAGATTCTTCTTGTATCTCAAGTTTCGTTGATGCTTTCGCTCTAACACCTGTTTTGGATTTTTGTGGATGTTGGCCTTTTTCTTTGGTCTTTGAGCATGAGTTTCACTCTTTAGCGAAGAGGTTTCGCTTGACATCATGACCGGTTCGCCTGAAGGAGTTTTGGTACCACTTGTGCTTGGCACATCAAAGCGTGTAGGATCATTAAGTGGTTCTGGCACATACCTTCCTTTTACTCTCCATGATGTTTTCATAGATAGACCTACTGTTTCATCAGCGTTATCAATCGGTGCTGACCAAAAAAACTAATCACAGCCATCAGCATTATCTTCTACAACTAATGTTGTCAGTTCGGCTGTCTGTTGCTTAGTAACTCCATGAACTGCATAAACTTGATTTGGAGTTGTTTGGACCTTTTGATATACAACAGCCTTTTCCTTGAGAACTTTGGTCTTTTCTTTGGATAAACGAGCGAACTCAACAGAATTTTCAGAAATAAGATTTTTGTTGGTTTCGGGTTCGCTCTTGACAAATTCGGAACAGTCAACCACATCTTCTACAGATATTTCACTCATATCGTCATCCTCATTGAATTCAGAAGTGTTTTCAATATCAATTTTATTTTCTGAACTCAACTTGGCATTCAGAGAGTCAAATTTCTGTACAGTTTCGGTTTTGATTTTTAATTTGTCATTTTCATCCAACAAATTTTTGAGCATGTCCTTATGGTCTTTTGACTTTATGAAGGACTATTTTTTCAAGACCAATTTTGTAAGCGGGAGAAATATCATAAGAAGAAATAACGTTTTCACAGTTATAAGCATCGGCATCGATTTCATCCTCCTTTAACTCAAGGAAGGGTAAAATCATACGATGTATCTTCTTCCCTATTTCACAATCAAGATGCAATTAAGTAATGTTGGTATATAATCGTTTAGCAATTAAACAAAAAACATTTCATTGTTTCAAAAGCTTTAAATTGTCTCTTTGCAAATAAATTGTTTCATCCCTAGACCTAATCAACTCCTTCTCCTTCTGCTCAATCCACATACGCCTCTCCTCACTCTTCGATGATACCCTGCTGATTTGATCAGTTAGGTTAGAGTTTGTGACGCGAGTTTGAGTTAAACTACCACTTATACTAGAAAATTTAGATTTTAATCCATTTAGTTCCATTTCATAGTTTGTGATGGGAATTGGTAGAGAAACAAGAATAGATTGTACCTTCTTGATCAACTCATCGCATTCATTGATCTGCTCACTGACAGGTTTCGCTGCAAAACACATGTCTTCTCACTCCTTCGCTTCATCTAGTCCCCCATCAGTGGTATAGCCTCTCATTTGTGACACCCCAGAAGTCACCATTAGACACTTTCCAGCAACGTCCTCTTCTTTCAACAACAATGCCCTGCCATGAGTAGGCTTCCTCACTTCTTCATCTTCTGAATCAGTGGACCAAACTTCAACACCTCTAAACTCATCATCAACAATATTTCCCTATACAATAAGAGCATTCATAGTGTTATTATATCCAGCTTTCTTCTTCTTGATTTCTTCCAATCGTCGTGTGAGGTTCGCTTCCTCGTCCTCATCTTCATTCTTTTCTGACATCTTTCTCAGCATACAATCTTTGGTGAAGTGATTTTTGCCTCCACAGTAGTGACAATTAAAGCCCGAGTCACCTCCAAGTTTTGCTTCCTTCTTTGGTTCTTCGGTCTGAGAAACACTTTTCGGTTCCTCCTTTGCTTTCTCGGCACTGTAGCTACCTTGCCAGTTTCGGTTCTTATTTGTTGGGAACCTTCTTTTGATGAACTTCTTGGGATTTGACACCATCAAAGCATACTCTTCACTTGTTAGATCATATTCATAAAGATCCAAATCTTCCTCTTCTTCAACAGCATTCTTTCCTTTGGAGATTAGGGCCAAGGAACCCATGCCAGAAACCACATTCGTTTCTTTAGTCACGGTACTCTCATGTGACTTTAATATTCCCACCAGTTTTGCTAGAGAGTAATTCTTGAATTGTTCATGAGCCTTCACAGTAGACACCACAGCCATCCATTCGGGTCTAAGTCCACTCATGAATGTCACCTTCTGTTCAATGACTTTCCTTTCAATCCCATGCTTTATCATCTTACTAAGGAGATGATTAAAGTGATCGAAGGCTTGAATAAGCTTCTCTTCTGGCTTCTGCTTGAAGTCACCAAATTATAAGAGCAACAATGTTTGGATTGAATGCTCAAGATCTTCATCCGTAGAATACAATTCCTTTAATCTGTTCCATATTTCTTTTGCCGTTGTGCATGAGCTTACTAACCGAAACGTGTCCGATTGTAAAGCAAACCTAATCATTCATAAAGCTTTGATGTTGCACTGAAACTTTTCCTTCTCATCTTAGGGAATGTCTTTCACATCACTGACGAGTTAATTATACTCCTTTTGAGTTTTAACAATTCTTGAAGATTTTGAGTGAGCGAATGGACCTACAGTAATTGCCTCCCAGATCAAGTATCCATTGTCTTCTAAGCCAATCACGTAGTCTTCAAAGTGATGCGTCCAGACCTCATATAGGAATCCTTGTCGTCGATCCTATGCTGTTGGAGATATTGATTGGGTTAGACTGAGAATCATCCATAGACATGACGATGTTTGTTCAAAAACATGCTTAAGATCAGACTTGTAAATAACGTTAGGGTAAGATCGAATATTTAGAGAACTACGTCAATAGTAAATGACGGCTCTAACAATATCAATCAAAGCGGAAAACCCTAAGATCTTCTTCAACAGAAGAGATGTGTATGAATTACACAGTCTCCTGCTCTGATACCAATTGATGAGTTGAATAACTCTTAGATCGATTAGATCTTCAACAGGCTAAACAATAAAAGCAAACAAACACAATGAACACGATATAGAATCAAGTAATGCTTAATGATTCAAAAGTAGTCACGCCTCAGCAGAGCTCGATTAAGAACTTCCACTATAGAGGCGAGCTAGGGTTTGTAGTACAATGATCAGAATAATAATTAAAGCGCCCCTGACAAAGGATGCATGCATGCACCTTAAATACTAAACCCAAATAAAACAAACACGGTTGGACAGGCCCAAACCGGATAACAAAACTAGGGCTAAGGACCGAGCCCAAGGACGCAACACTATTAGACCCAACAGAACACGCTAAGTTACATATTACGAGGACTAAATAATTTCAGAAGGTTAGGTTTAGCCCTATTACGTAGCTCACATCTGAGTCTAACCGTTGTAGGGTAGAAACTCTCATTCGAAGAATTATCTGGTCTTAGGAATATGTAATGGTATTCGCGAGCTAGTTAGGGAAAGGTAGCAAGGACTTCTTATGGAGCTGATGGCGGAGAGTGGGTCAGAGATTACCCTAGGGTAAGCCTAGGATGAGATTAGCACATAGAGAAATAGTAGTGAGAGGGACTTGGTAAATTCAAAGCAATCCTTGAGGAAAGTACAGATAGATGTGGAAGGTAGTATGGGCCCGTACTACTGAAAGCAGAGGATCCGTACTCGAGTCAAGGAGGGCTGAGATAGAACCATGGAACTTGTAGTGAGCGTGAGACCACCTGATGATATGTATGATCCTGACGAATGTGTGTTTTGTTTCAGAATGGTGGTAACACGTCACGGAGCAGGAGGTTCAGGGTCTGGGTCAGGTTCAAGTTCAGGTTCGGGATCGGGTTCCGAGCCAGTCGATGATGGATTACGAGCGCTGAGTTCATAAGTATTTTGTGTACTAGTTTCCTGAGAATACAAGTGATTTTGAAAGTGTATCAAGATTTAAGTTGGTGAGTTCATAAGTATTTTGTTTTAGAAAGCATGTCCTTTGTTCCTTGAAAACCTTAGTATGTTCCCCCAGAAAATCCAATATTTTCTTATGTAAATTTAATGTAAGAAAAATGTGACCTTTTGAGTTCCTTCTACAATCACCTAGTGGATACAAGTTATATATAATATAGATCGAACAGACAGTCGATTGTGTGGTTCTTCCCTAAGCCCACAACCAAACAAGGAACAGGAAATGAGGCGGAATCCACACATTCCACTGTTTGTCGGATCTACATTGTATGTCACCCTGGCGTATACACTAGGTAATTACATAGTTAACATTGATGGTCCTTTTTAAGTGACATCTACATTGTACTTAGAAAATAATGTAAAATTCTTGTATTTGTATGAAATTCATTGTATATATATGTAGTTAGTTAAACGTTCCATCCGAAAAGTAAGTTTTTCTACTAGAAAATAGTATGTTGTACTTTGTATGTTATGACCTGACCCATACCTGTTTCCCCCTATGATTATTTAGTGTATACGGACTAGATATATATATAACCAATATCGAATAGATAGTAGACTGTGTGAGTCTGCTCTAAGCCCACAACCAAACAAGGAACAGGAAATGAAGCGGAAAGCACACATTCTATTGCCTATCGGATCCTATTAATATACAACCCTGAAGTATACATCAAGGATTCATAGAGTTAGCATTATAGGCCCCTTCCAAACTGTATGTTCATGTTACTAGAAAAGTTGAGTGGTGTAGTTCTATTGTTTAGTAAACTACTTGAAGTTATGAAATCCTGTAATCTAAACACCTTAGTTGATACTATTGTGAGTTTTATATAACCATACTTTATTGGACCGATAAAACACGATGTTCTGAAGGCGTCGAACAAGATATGACATTTGTCACCCGTAGACCTGCCGGTCCCACTGTAGCTAACAGCAAGGTGCGGGATTGTCAGTCCCGTATAGATCTATACACAAACTCATGCTCTCCCTCCAGGAGGCTCTGGTTAGAAATTATAAGACTTAGAAGCTTGTACCTGGATGGGTACAACCAAGTACTACCTCACAACTTTGCATAACTAGACACGAAGAGAATACTAATGTTCTTTTGTGCTTGAAAATGTATGAATTACCTTGTACTAGAAAGTGTACAATAATTATACTTAAAATAATTGTTTTGGTATGATATTCATCACTTAGTAAAACAGTATTAGGGTTCCCTAAACTATACCTATTATAGTTTACATGTATGTTCTTTATGAAAGCAGAATCTTAGTAATTTAACAGTTTATATAACATATGAAATAATTTTGAGAATGATACCTTTTACTCGACATGTTTACAAAAAGGGGTAAACTTTATTTAAATAGGTTTCATGTTTCAATATATATATATATATATATATATATATATATATATATATATATATACATATATATATATATAACATATATAATTGAGATCAAACAGACAGTCGGACAAATGGTTCAAACCCTAGTCCACAACCAGACAAGGAACAGGAGATAAGGTGGAAAACATCAGTCCTAAGTCTGTTGAATCTTAATTATATATCTTTATATATATAAACATGTATTTCAGGAAATAAAAGAATAAAACAATTTAAGTAGTTTGAAAACACTTTTTAAAATAGTTTAAATCAGTTGAAATGACTTGAAATGTTTTATAAACTGTTTCGAAGTTATTAGAATGATAACATAAGATTTCCTTGTGTTTTTACTTGTATTATCCCCTAAAACATTGAAAAAAAGTAAAAACGTAGGGGTATGAACTCACCTTATGGGAGTGATTGATTCGTTTGGATGATCGATATAGGATGATTGTTTCCACAAGTTAGATCCCAAGACAAAACAAGTCCTAAAATGCATTTCACGTGATATATATGTATACAATTAGTGTATAGAATCATAGACACATTAAGGAAATTGCTTTGTAAGTTTAACTTACAAATAAGAGTGTTAGAAGCAAAATGGAAGGCTGCAAGGAGTTCACGGCCAGCCTTGGGAGTTTACGGCCCAAGAAGATCTTGGTGTTCTTGAGTTTGCGGTTGGGTGTTCTTGAAGAAATGAAGGAGATTCAAGGGTTTACGGCTGATAGATCCTGATGAAAAGAAGAACACTTGAAGATCCAAGCAAGATCCTTAGAAGATTCAAAGGATTGAAGGATGATAGTTGAGAGAGAAAAGGGTGTTTACGGTTGGAGTTCTTGAGAGTGAGGGGTGTGTTTTCGGCTGGAAGAAGAAGAAGTGAGGAGGAGTTTACGGTCCAGCCCCTATATAGGGTCAAAACTGATGGGATGACTTCATTGGTTTCCACACTGAAGGGATAAGACCGACGTTTACGGCCGTGAACCTCGTTTGCGGCTACAAACCGTTTGCGGTCCGAAGTCTCAAGCTATGCGAGGGTTTGCGGTTGTGAGGGTTTGTGACTCAGATGAAGGTTCTCAGTTCCAAGTGTTGTCCTCTTTAAACATACAACACCTTTGAATACAAGGTCTATACCTTTAAACTTATTAACCTAGCCTTTTTAAGATAATTACAGGAATAAGTTTGACCTTTATTTGATATGTTTGACTTTCGTTGACCAAGTTTGACTTTTACAATAACGAAAATAACGGGTTGTCACATGTAACGGGTTGTCATAGTTCTGGTTGACAAGGTGCCCTAAAAACTGTACCTCGTGTGATTAGAACTCGAACTTAGAGAACTTCGCATACAATCTCTCCCTCCTAAAAGTCTCCAATACCTCCCTCAAATGCTCCTTATGCAGCTCCTGGTCTTGGAATAAACCAGGATGTCATCAATAAACACAATCACAGACCGATCCAACATAGGCCTGCATACGCGATTCATGAGGTCCGTGATTGTGGCTGGAACATTGGTGAGCCTGAAGGGCATCACCACGAACTCTTAATGACTATATCGTGTCCGAAAAGCTGTCTTCTGCACATCCTCCTCTCTGACCCTCATATGATGATAACCCGAATGTAGACGGATCTTGGAAAACCAGTTGCACCCTGAAGCTGGTCAAACGAATCGTCAATTCTCGGGAGTGAATAACGATTCTTCACTGTTATCTAATTCAGCTCCCGGTAGTAGATACACATCCGATGTGACCCATCCTTCTTCTTCACAAACAAGATCGGCGCTCCCCATGGCGAACTACTCGGCTGAATGAAACATTTGTCTAACAGCTCATGCATCTGTGTAGACAACTCCTGCATCTCTAGAGGTGTTTTAGCTATTGGAGCCGCACCGGGTAACTAGGTCAATCCGAAACTCCACTTGCCTCTCCGGAAGAACTCCAGGCAAGTCATCCAGGAACACATTCGGATATTCCAGATTAACCGACACATCATCTACAGTCGCTATACCCTTCTCCCGGGTATCCATTAAAAGATCTAGTATACCCAATAGTCATTATAGAATGATATTGTTAATAACATGTGCTCATATAGGTTCACACCTTAAAGCAAGTTAGATTATTAATAAATACATCAACACTTGTATTTAATTGGAAAATTATTTTTTCATGGAAATAATATTTTACTAATTGGGAATATATTATTTATGGAAATAATATTAATTGGAGAAATAAAAACTTATAAAATATATCATAAAGTATGAATATTTATCAGTTATATTTATATCTTAATAAACTACTTAGAGTTTATTTTTATATAAAAGGTAGTTTTATATATAAGAGATATTTATATAAATGACTAGTTCTTTGTTTACATATATATATATATATATATATATATATATATATATATATATATATGTATATATATATATATATATATTAGAATCACTTTATATAAATGATAGGCTTTTATATAAAGTTGGTATATATATATATATATATATATATATATATATATATTTAACATCTAGTCATGAAGTAATGTAAAAAAAACTCTCAGTATCTTGCTTTTGTCTCATCCATAGCCAAAATTATGAAGGGCATGGGCTAGAGTTGCTTTTGAATTGTTTATTACATGTTCCATACATGTAAGAAACGCCATGTTACTTTGTCTTTATGGTCCCTTCTTGACTTTTGGTCTAAATGTTTAAAACAAAGTGTATTAGGAAGAGGGAGTCCTAGATTTTGGCAATTTTCTTCTCCTTTTTTCCCTTGCAAAATCCAAGATCAAGATGCTCTTTTCCCTTCTTCTTCTTTCTTCCTTTTTAGTGTAAAAATGAAGGATTAAAATGTTGGTTCTCTTTAGACATATTTTGGCATATGTCTTAAAGCTTAAGAACAACATTTTACAAGTGCTATACTCGCATATATGGTGGTTTTATCTTGCTTGGTGGATACTTCTAGAGAGCTCTTGATTTAGAGCTTAATTCCATCTTCATCAACTCCCAACCTCCCATGAGGATCAAAGTCTTCAAATGTTGTTATGCTTTCTCTTCTATGGTTGTTTGAATCTTTCCAAGTCTTGCAAAATGATCCTTCGTGGAAATAAAACTAGTTTTTATTTTTTTTTTTCAAATCTTAAGTCTTTTGTTGCATTGTTTATGTTTTTGAAACAATTTTTGAATAAAAACCCAACAGTTGGTATCAGAGCCATTGTTTCAAGATTAGTTAGATTATTTCTTAAGTTGATAAAATCTTTGTTTTTGGAAAACATTGATGGTTTTCTCTTTGCAAGAAAAATTCATACATATATTCTATGACAACTTTAAAATGTTTATAATTGTTATTTTTTGACTAAAAGTTTACATGCATCTCTTTTAGTCATAAAAGTTGTCTTAGAAAAACAAAGAGTTGTTTTATATAATTTTGAGTATATAAGTGTGAATGATATGCATTAACTAGCCATGGACCTTTGTGTTGTTGAATGTGTTGATTTATTTAAAATGATTGTAATTATTAATTTTTTAATATGGTATGTAATAATTAAAGTGATAGTTTTCAGTTGTTATTTTTTATAAGTAATAGATTAGTTTTAGAAATAGTTTATTTTTATAAAAATCTAACAGGAATGAAGCTTGTGGCCATTTTGAAAATCAAAAATTTATAAACTTGATTTTATTAAAGTTTCTTAAACTTTATAAAATTATTTTTATAAATTGCTACCAAGTGTTAAAGCAAGTGGGAACACATGAAGATTATACAATATGAAGGTCACTTGTGTCCCTTTAGGAATGGACTTAAATTTTTTGTGATGGCTCACAAAAATATTACTAGTTTATGGCTTGGCTTATGCACATATGTTATAAATGTTATGCATTCTTGTGCTGTTTTATGTTTATGTTATTATTATTTTGTCATGGTTTATAAATTAAATTTTCAAATGTTAAATAATATTTGAACATAAATAAACATCACAAATGAGTTTGTTTTTAATGAAATTTACATTTTAACAAAAGATGATAAAAAAGATAGTTTTAAGATAAAAAAAAAGATTTATTATTAAAACTAGTAACCGGTAAAATTTCAGGATTAAAATTGTACAAGTTTAAAATAGAGATTTGGAAACTTATCAAACTCCAAACCTTAATTTATAAAATGAAATTTTATTAAAAGTTGATGAATGTTCTAAAGCGCTCAAACACAGACTTAATAATAGCTATTAAAATTTGATCGCGTCAATTTTATAAAACTGGGTTTTATAAAGGAACATTGTTACAATGTGATTTTTTTCATAAAATAAGATTTTTAAAACTGTATCATGGTTTATTGGATACATGCAATAGCCATGATATAATATATTTTTTAAACTAGAATTATAAAAACATCAAAGATCCCATTTGCAAACCTCAAATCTATGCAATCTTTTTTGAAGAACGCTCGCACATCTCTTGTATGCATTAGTGGGATAAAGGTCACTTAACCGCTTATTGTTATCTTTTGATGGCCGACGTATTTTCACGATTTCTATAACCAAGTTATGGGCCGATTAGACAAGTTTTTCAAATTAGATGATTTGATCGGAAATGTATTGTGATAAAGGTCACCTAAGAAAGAGAGTTTTGAGGCATAGATGAGATCAAACATGTCTAATTAAATTTGTTATTAGCAATCCCATAAAATCTAGGAATTATTGTGATAAAGGTCACCTAAGAAAGAGAGTTTTATGCCCAAGAAGTCCAACAAGGCCCACATAGATGGATCATGTCTCTATTATGGAGAAAACGGATACTGGAAAATAAACTACTTCTCTTATATGAAAAGGAAAGTCTGGAAGAGACTAGTATTTCAGGTATCTACTAGATCGAACTTATACTTTTCATATAACACCCAAGTATTTGGTACTTAAATGTTAAGCTAATATTTGTAACTTGTTTGCAGATATTTACAGAAGAGTAACCAGCTGAGCACAAGCAAGTTGGAACTACACTCTTGAAGTTTAGTTCATTATTTATGCTTAGAACATAAACTACTTGTAATATAAAACAATATTTGTTTTGGAACAATGTATATTTTAAATTTAGCATGTTTAAATATTTATGTATCAGTTATTATATTTAAATGTTTGATTATTTACTTGATTGTTTTTCATAACGATAATACTAATATTCTGAAATGATTAAATTCTATTTATGAGATTAGATCTCTTAATAAAATTATAAAGTAAATACCAATATTTAATAAATAAAATTAAGTTCTATATGAAAGAAACTTTGATTTAAACTTGTTTTAAATCAAACATATCTCTGACATTGTTATCTTTACTATATAAATGAAATCCACATATTCCAACTTCAAGAAAAGGATATTTGAATGCAAATAATGTAGTTTATTTGACATATGTGAATCTTTTTTATATATAAAAGATTCCTAATAATATTTTCACCAAAGCTTAGAGAAAATTAACATTAAGGAACTACACACTATGGTGTATAACATCCTTTCTAATGAATGTCTAAGATTAAACACAAGATATAAATAAATCCAGCAGCACCATCTAAAGATTTAAGTGATAATAAAGGGTGAAATAGACCTTACCAAATAATGTTTACTTTTTAATCGATACAAATTATATTCCTTTATTCTCTTTGGATTATACATTAATCACTATTAATTGTATCTTGAATACAAACACCAACATATTACATATATGTATAATATTCTAAAAGGACATTTAGATGATTAATACAAAACCACAAAGAATAAATTTTATTATTCTTCTGAATGTTGAGTCAACTAAAAGAAAGCTTCTAGTGACAAAGCAAGTGGGAGGCACATGGAACTTGAAGTAGCTGAAGAACCATAGCCTAATGTAGAAATTGTTGGCACTAGTTTCAACATGGAATTGTTGAACTTGAATAATAGATATTCTCAAACACAAATTGTTCGCATTATTGGTAGAAATCATCTTTGACTTGAGAAATGTGAAATCTCTCATTGATGAGTTCTTCTTGATGGTTTTTGGCAAATCTATCAATTACCAAGATGCCATATTAAATCTTGAATTTGATAAATGACTTAGAGTCATAAACATTGAGATGTAATTCATGTATATTAATCAAGTATGGACTTGATTGATCTTCCTCTCTATATCAAGGCTAGAAGGAGAAATATATTCTTTTAGAAAGAATGTATACATGGTTATCACACACATTTAGTGAGGCTCGTCATAAAATGATTTTATCATACTCGTGTCATTGAATATGGTCCTTATCGTACTCATGACATTGACTATTATAGAACATTTTCACAAGTAGCTATGATGTAACGCCCGTAGATCCGGGCTAGTCAATTTAGAGACAATGAGTATCAAAAAAATGAGCTTTGATGGAAGATTATTTAAAAGGATTAATCTTAACCATTTTATAGTATATGTTACAAGGGTTCCGTACATATAAACAACGCCGAAATCTGAGTTATAACGAAGAAGTTATGGTTCGTCGAAGTTTTACGGCAAAACCGGCACGACACGGCGCGACGTAAATAGTGAATTTACAATACAAGACTTTCTGGCCTAAGTGATATAAACAAAAGTCGTAGTATTCGTTAAACTGAGAGTGTGCATAAAAAGAACGCCCAAATCTGACTTCGTATAAGTTATAATTTTTCTAAGATTTAGCATAACAGTGCACAGCCCGAAACTCGAATTTTAGATCAAGCGGTTTTTGGCCTATTCGACCTAAATGAGAATTGAATATCTCATTAATAGGAACTTAACGGTAAAAATACAGACGAAAACGGAATCTGTATGTAGAAGTTATAAAGTTTACGCGGATATTTAACAGTATAATCTCTTCGTACTGTTAAATTTAAGATCGGTCGAGAATTAGTCGACAGAGTCAAAATGAAAGTTGTAGATCTTATTTTTACCTACGTGTGGATATAAATAACGTTGAAAACGGAGCTCGTATGCGAACGTTACGGGGTTTAGAAGTCGGCAGGGTGCTGCTGCAAAAGGGGTGACGTGGCACAATATTGGCCATTGCTTTCTCCCCAAGGCTTGCCACTAGATGGTGACATGTGGCACTAATTTCAGCCATATTTCACCCTATAAATACAACCCCTTCCACCCTCATTTCTTCACACCTCCACCCTCCTCTCTCTACTCTCTCTCTCTCTCTCTCTCTCTCTCTCTAAACCTCCCAAAACTCCCCTAGCGCTAGAAGAAAGCCCCGGAGCGCTCGACGGCTCCGAGACGAAGAGCTTTCGGCTCGGAAGTTCTGCCCCTGCAGAGCCCGGTTTCTAGCCAAACCTCCTCGTAGGTAAGATACGCCTACCCTATTTTAAATATATCTTTTATTTAAATATAGTATTGTTATTAGGAACTTATAATTATTTGGGCTATTATTATGAGTTATATAAGTGTCGTTATAATATCTTTTTAACCACTCGTGGTATGGGGAATCTGGTTTAATGGGCCGCATAGGGTTGTTGGATTTCAGAAGTGCTATATGCCAAAATGGTCCTGCCCTCCGGTGTTTTATGTCTTGCCCCTGTCTGTACATAGTGGGTGAAGAGTATTGTTTAACGCTTATATAATAGTAATAATAGCTAGACTATTAATTAGTATCGGTGAATATTACACTAAACTCTAGTGGTAATGATACTAGGTTTTGTCGAAAGAAAATAAATTAATAGAAGCGAAGCGCTGTCTGAGTTCGGAATCACCACCTTAACAAGTGAGTGCATAGTTACTTTCATCTTACACATAGATATGAAGTATTTTATATAAATTACGTGCTATGTGTGCATATTATTTGAATACTTGCTTTCTATGCTGGATGAACGATTTTATACATGTTTTAAATAATTTAAATTGTATATGTATTTTATATCTACAAATATGTTGGGTAAAACATGGGTAGATGAATGATGAGAGATGAAAGATGATATGAGTGAACATCGGCAGCTATGGACTTAGTGCCTATCGAATAAACATTGGTAGCTATGGACTTAGTACGTGTTAGATAAACGTTGGTAGCTATGGACTTAGTACCTCTTAAATAAACGTTGGTAGGTTTGGATTTAGTACCTATTAGCTGAACACTGGTAGCTATGGATTTAGTACCCGATGAATGAACTTTAGCAGCTATGGAATTAGTGTTTTACAAACAAGCATTGGCAGCTATGGACTTAGTGCCTATCATATAAACCCTGGAAGCAATAGGCTTCGAAATGAACGAATGCAAGATAGATGATTCTTAGGGTAGATCCTTAAGAGTAAGGAAGATAATGGGGATGGGTAATTGGGTTGATTGTTTGATGTTTAAACATAATAATTAAATTATTGTGGGTTGAAAATCCTATGTACTCACCAGGTTTCCCAACCTGACCCACTCAAGCTTATTTATATCACGGGTGTCGATATGAAGCTACGTTACATTGAGGGATTTAAAAGAGATGTAGATCACTAGTGTAAATGAATGTAAGATCTGTTTATGCTAATGTTTCTGTATTGACGATGACATCCCAAATGTTTTAAAATTGATAAAAATACATTTCTTCGGAAATGCTTTGATAACGTATTTATCATATTTTTCTGGGAACAAATTCTGCAACGTTTTTATTAAAAGATGTACTCTGGTTTTTATAAAGCATAAACAAAATCGGTCTTTTCTGGCCGTGAAAATGGGGATGTCACAGTTGGTATCAGAGCATTAGTTTAAGCGAACTAGGAATAAGGATTTATTTCTAGACTTAAACTTAGAATGCTAAGCGATCTTGAGGAGTGTGTCTAATATATTTTAGGAAGTACACCTGAATAGACATAAGCACTAGCTTAATGAGGGAAGATGCCTAAGATGCTTTTATGTGCTTAATAATTTGTGATGCTTTATGCTATCGTTTGATCGGATCTATGGTCTGTTGCCGACCGGATCTGGAAATTTTATGTGTTTGAATTTCTAAACGTTTAATTACGATATTAGAACTGGCATATAATTTTTCGAGGTAATAAGGAGGAATACGCGTCTAAACCTTCCTCTATCTTTATTCTCGTCTCAATACACCAAACGATTGCTTTGGTGTACAGAACATCATGGTGAAGACTTGTAGTGAATTGAGTAAATGGAGGAAATGAGAAGGCTTACGATATTGAATGGTACTTATCAGAAGATATCATAAGAGTGATATCTTGCCTTTAGAATGCTTCTAATAAATAATACGTCTAGTACGGGAGAAGTAAACTTTCGATTTGCAGAAAGAAAGATTTTTGGTATAATCCATGAAGTTATCCCATCGTCTGATATTTTCATCACCAACCGAGTTGAAGTAGAATTGATGATTGAAGATACGCATGGAAGAAGTCCTAGTAGAGTCTAAGGAAAATTTTATGATTGATTGGACACATTTTTATGTGTTAAAATTGTTTTTGTGATAGTAACTTGGAAAGCTGCGAGACAATACTTGGGACGAGTATGAGTAGGTGTGAATGGTAGTAGAGGCCTATACTACCGAAAGCACAGGACTCACACTTGGATCAGGGAAAGTCACAAGGTTACCAAGGAGCTAGTAATTGATTCTGTTTTATTCGAGTATGTCGTTACCATCGTTTCGGTAATGACTAAGAAGATGATTGTTATTCCGACCCTAGTGGTCATATCAAATTGAGTCCGACTACGATGAGTATGTTACAAGGTTCAGAGAACCAAGTTCGATGTTGCATCTGACTTAAGCCGGAAGATTGAAATAAAAGATAATCAAAGCGATTAGTAGAGGTATCGCGATAGTTGCTTGTAGCTAGAAATGCTACCTTATAAGATGTGGTTAGAACATGAAGGAAGGTATAGCCTGTTCTGGAATTTAACTATAAGAGACCTGAGTCTGAGCGTTGCAACATACGATGATAGGTCATTAGAATATGACACATCGGCCCATTGTAGTAATAAAAGAACTTATCTTAAGTTTGTTAAGAAGAGGAAGCAGTCTCCAGTAAGGATCGAGATTGTGATTTGAAGGTCATAATTTGAAGTCTAACGTGAAATAGGGAGCTGATGCAAGATCAAGCACTGCCTGCAGTCAAGGAGTCCAAGATACTCGTTCGAAGCAACATAGAAGTTGCGGTTATTACCTTGGATGAAGAGATAAAGTATGGATTCATTATACAAGCACTGTTTTGTTGATGATTCCGGGACGCAATCATCCTGAGGGGGAGATAATTGTAACGCCCGTTGATCCGGGCTAGACAATTTAGAGACAATGAGCATCAAAAAAATGAGTTTTGATGGAAGATTATTTAGAAAGATTAATCTTAACCATTTTATAGTATATGTTACAAGGGTTTCGTACATATAAAGAGCGCGGAATTCTGAGTTATAACGAAGAAGTTATGGCCCGTCGAAGTTTTACGGCAAAACCGGCACGACACGGCGCGACGTAAATAGTGAATTTACAATACAAGACTTTTTGGCCTAAGTGATATAAACAAAAGTCGTAGTATTCGTTAAACCGAGAGTGTGCATAAAAAGAACGCCCAAATCTGACTTCGTATGAGGAAGTTATAATTTTTCTAAGATTTGGCATAACAGTGCACAGCCCGAAACTCGAATTTTAGATCGAGCGGTTTTTGGCCTATGCGACCTAAATGAGAATTTAATATCTCATTAATAGGAACTTAACGGTAAAAATACAGACGAAAATGGAATCCGTATGTAGAAGTTATGAATTTTACGCGGACATTTAACAGTATAATCTCCTCGTACTGTTAAATTTAAGATCGGTCGAGAATTAGCCAACGGAGTCAAAATGAAAGTTGTAGATCTTATTGTTACCTGCGCGTGGATATAAAGAAAGTCGAAAACGGAGCTCGTATGCGAAAGTTACGGGGTTTAGAAGTCGGCAGGGTGCTGTTGCAAAAGGGGTGACGTGGCACAATATTGGTCATTGCTTTCTCCCCAAGGCTTGCCACTAGATGGTGACATGTGGCACTAATTTCAGCCATATTTCACCCTATAAATACAACCCCTTCCACACTCATTTCTTCACACCTCCACCCTCCTCTCTCTACTCTCTCTCTCTAAACCTCCCAAAACTCCCCTAGCGCTAGAAGAAAGCCCCGGAGCGCTCGACGGCTCCGAGACGAAGAGCTTTCGGCTCGGAAGTTCTGCCCCTGCAGAGCCCGGCTTCTAGCCAAACCTCCTCGTAGGTAAGATACGCCTACCTTATTTTAAATATATCTTTTATTTAAATATAGTATTGTTATTAGGAACTTATAATTATTTGGGCTATTATTATGAGTTATATAAGTGTCGTTATAATATCTTTTTAACCACTCGTGGTACGGGGAATCTGGTTTAATGGGCCGCATAGGGTTGTTGGATTTCAGAAGTGCTATATGCCAAAATGGTCCTGCCCTCCGGTGTTTTATGTCTAGCCCCCGTCTGTACATAGTGGGTGAAGAGTATTGTTTAACGCTTATATAATAGTAATAATAGCTAGACTATTAATTAGTATCGGTGAATATTACACTAAACTCTAGTGGTAATGATACTAGGTTTTGTCGAAAGAAAATAAATTAATAGAAGCGAAGCGCTGTCTGAGTTCGGAATCACCACCTTAACAAGTGAGTGCATAGTTACTTTCATCTTACACATAGATATGAAGTATTTTATATAAATTACGTGTTATGTGTGCATATTATTTGAATACTTGCTTTCTATGCTGGATGAACGATTTTATACATGTTTTAAATAATTTAAATTGTATATGTATTTTATATCTACAAATATGTTGGGTAAAACATGGGTAGATGAATGATGAGAGATGAAAGATGATATGAGTGAACATCGGCAGCTATGGACTTAGTGCCTATCGAATAAACATTGGTAGCTATGGACTTAGTACGTGTTAGATAAACGTTGGTAGCTATGGACTTAGTACCTCTTAAATAAACGTTGGTAGGTTTGGATTTAGTACCTATTAGCTGAACACCGGTAGCTATGGATTTAGTACCCGATGAATGAACTTTAGCAGCTATGGAATTAGTGCTTTACAAACAAGCATTGGCAGCTATGGACTTAGTGCCTATCATATAAAACCTGGAAGCAATAGGCTTCGAAATGAACGAATGCAAGATAGATGATTCTTAGGGTAGATCCTTAAGAGTAAGGAAGATAATGGGGATGGGTAATTGGGTTGATTGTTTGATGTTTAAACATAATAATTAAATTATTGTGGGTTGAAAACCCTATGTACTCACCAGGTTTCCCAACCTGACCCACTCAAGCTTATTTATATCACGGGTGTCGATATGAAGCTACGTTACACTGAGGGATTGAAAAGAGATGTAGATCACTAGTGTAAATGAATGTAAGATCTGTTTATGCTAATCTTTCTGTATTGACGATGACATCCCAAATGTTTTAAAATGGATAAAAATACATTTCTTCGGAAATTCTTTGATAACGTATTTATCATATTTTTCTGCGAACAAATTCCGCAATGTTTTTATTAAAAGATGTACTCTGATTTTTATAAAGCATAAACAAAATCGGTCTTTTCTGGCCGTGAAAATGGGGATGTCACATATGATTGGATCAACAAGGATATTATTTATTATTACTTCATATTCTTAATATGAGATATAGCAAATAGATTTCAAGAAAGATCGTTTTTCTTAATATACATCTACTAGAAGATATCTATATAGCTTAGCCTGGAGGTTTTCTTAATCTTATCCTAACCAAATGTGTAAGGCTTAAGATCCACTTCTGGATATAAAGCAAACATCTCAAGGTTGTAATAGTCATATCAATATAAAGATACAAGGTATGCTTTTATATCAAAATGAAAAGGACATATGTATTTACTAAGAACTAGTGGGAGTGTAGTGATATTCCTAATATTGTATGAATGAGGCATACTTAATCATTTGAAATAATATTCGGATTATGCAAGGTCGTTTTTCACCTTGACTCGGAAAGTATTTCTAAAATGAAAGACTTAGGAAAGACAAGATATATTCTTGGAATGTAAATTCTATAGAGATAGATAAATATGAATGTTAAAAGTTTTAAGTTCTTTTGCATGAATTAACAATATCTTGAAAGACATCAAGATACAAGATTCCTTTGGAGGATTCTTGGCATTGTCACATGACACCTTTTTGAGTATGTCTCAAAAGGACCTAGCACATAGGTTTGAGCTAGATCAAATGATTTATATTCTATTTGCTTGGCAAATGAATCCATCATTTATGTCAATCGTGAGATAAAAAAATTTAATACATGGTTAAGTCACTAGATGACTATGAGAACATTCGAATAGTACTTAAGAAGAACTAAGGGAACTCTCTCAAAAAAAGAACTAAGGAAATGTATATGAGATAATTATTCTAGAATAAAATATTAATGTAAAGAGCTACATATGATTTTGATTTCTAAACAAATATAGATAATTATGAATTATAATTGGGTTATGACTTCATCGTGGAATGAAGAGTAAGTTTACTTGGAACGAGGTCCAAACAAAACATAATGACACAATCTACTACAAAATAAGAATACACAACTTTTAAATTTGAAGTTAGATATGATTGGATGAATAAGTTCATTGAAAAGCTATGTTGATTTCTACCATTCAAGGATCACATAGAAATCTTTGTGACTTTGAGAGTTCACTTAATCCAGCTAAGAGATTCTATGTCACGAAAGAACACCAATCATATTCTCCAATATATCCAACTATACCTAGAGTAAATGTCAAATATGGAGATGATATTATTTAAGAAATTCACACAAATTAAATTTAGTCGAAATCATTAATAAAGTCTTTCCTTCTAAGCTAAGTATGAGTGGTCACACTTCAGCCATATGACTTTATTTTTATAGAAATGAGATTTTGGTTTGGATTTAGTATTTGGATATTGTAACATTGTAACAACAACTATTATATAATGTTTTGATATACTGGGATATGATCATCACATTAATATTTGTTGTGTTCTACATTAACATGTTTAATGCATGAATAATCTTATTATTCTAAAAGTTCATAGTCGGTTGTAATTGTAGGAGCAATTATGAAGTAAGACTAATATGAATTGGATTGGTTGACACTCAATGGATGAAAGTAGGCAAGTGGTTGTAACCAAGTTTCATAGGTACTTGTTAGAGAACTAATACTGAATGGACCCGCATCAAGATCAACTCATAGATCGCAGTCATGAGTGACACTTTAAAAGGTACTATCTTTGTATCCTTAACACTAGATATACATAGTCTGACATAAGTTTAGGGAGTATTGTGCTTTGATATGTTCAAACGCTCATCCTTAACCGGGCACTTATAAAAGCCATTTTCAGGTATGGTGTGAACTATGCAAGAGGCTTATGTAGTCAAGATGGGATGTGTTCCACTTATGTGTTGAGAGTTAGACATCTAACGTGCATTACCCAAAGTTGAAGTATAAATGTGATTGATTGTGATCCAAGGCTCATGTTTAATAGGATGTTTGTAACAAAGGGATAATTGATAAACTTACCTTATACATCAATTGAATCTTCGAGCTTTTGGGAATTTGATGGTTATGAATAGCATTCTTCGTCATGTGTTGTTGGGGGAAGTGAAATGTTGCTAGACGTTCACCACTGTCTATATCAATCTATGATGAGTCTTGTGCAAGTGGCAGATTGAAAGATCTAATATGCCCAAGAGTCATTATAGAATGATCTTGCTAATAACATACGATCCTATAGGGTCACACCTTATAGCAAGTTACCATCAATTGGTTATTTATTAGTATAATTTGATTATTAATAAATATATCAAGACTTTTATTTAATTAGAAAATTAATACTTCATGGAAATAATATTTTACTAATTGAGAATTTATTATTTATAGAAATAATATTTATTGGACAAATAACAACATATAAAATATATCATAAAGTATGATATCTATAAGTTATATTTATATCTTGATAAACTAGTTAGAGTATATTTTTACATAAAAGGTAGTTATATATATATATATATATATATATATATATATATATATATATATATATATATATATATCCTAGAATCACTTTATATAAATGATAGGCTTTTATATAAAGTTGGTATATATATATATATATATATATATATATAACATCTAGTCATGAGGTAATGTATAAAACACTCCATATCTTGCTTTTGTTTCGTCCATATCCGAAATTATGAAGGGCAGGGGCTAGAGTTGCTTTTGAATTGTTTATTACATTTTTCATACATGTAAGAAAGCCAATGTTAATTTTGCTTCATGGTCCCTTCTTGCCTTTTGGATTAGATGTATAAAACAAAGTGTATTAGGAAGAGGGAGTGCTAGTTTTTGGCATTTTTCTTCTCCTTTTTCCCTTTCAAAAGCCAAGAGCGAGATGTTATCTTCCCTTCTTCTTCTTTCTTCCTTTTTGGTGTAAAGATGAAGGCTTAAAATGTTGGTTCTATTTAGACATATTTTTGCATATTTCTTAAAGCTTAATAACAACATTTTACAAGTGTTATCCTAGCATATATGGTGGTTTTGTCTTGCTTGGTGGATACTTGTAGAGAGCTCTTAATTTAGAGCTTAATGCCATCTTCATCTACTTCCAACCTCCCATGAGGATCAAAGTCTTCAAAGGTTGTTATGCTTTCTCTTCTATGGTTGTTCTAATATTTCCAAGTCTTGCAAAATGATCCATGATGGGAATAAAACTAGTTTTATTTTTGTTCAAATCTTAAGTCTTTCATTGCATTATTTATGTTTTTGAAACAATTTTTGAATAAAACCCAACATCCATAACATAGGCAACAAATCCAGAACAACCCTGCTGAAGATAGCGCTTGGCCCTAGCTGCTGAACATAAAACTGGCCCATGCTAAACACCCTCTACCTGAATCACCAACTTTCTCCCACTTGGGGCACTGATACGCACCAACTGCTGCTTATAATCAATAATTACCCCAATGGGGCTCAGCCAATCCATCCCCACTATAACCTTGCTCCCACGCAGGGGAATAGGAAACTAATCGATCGGATACCGCTCGCTGAACAGCTCCAAAACAAAACCCCGATGAAACCTAGATTATCGTATAGGATGATCGTCAGCAATCTTAACCTCTAGTGGACAATCCAGCTCCCCCGGAGCATCTGAAAACCTCTAGCTGAGCGTAAGAGATACAAAAGATTGGATAGCCCCCGAATCAAACAATACCAAAGTTGGGATACCGTTCACAAGGAACGATCCTAAAACAAAGCATACAGATATAAGCAGAAATATTGGCATAAAAAATAGATAAGGAGAAGATGCATACCCATCACGACATCAGGTGTGGCACAAGCCTCCTCGCCTGTCAGCTGAAAAGCCCTACTCCTCATAATAGGCACATCCGCCTTGCTGTGGTGCCCATCTATAATCCTCAAAGTCACCGAAGCGGGGGCTGCAACCGGTCCTTCCGTTGCTAGACTCAGACAATCGGCCTTTTTATGGCCCCTCTGATTGCAATAGAAGCAAATTAGGCTCGATCCCTGGGTAATGGATGTGCAACCCCAACTAAAATGCCCTGTCTTGCTGCACTTCTAGCAGCCTGAACCACCACCACCCCTGCAAGCTACATCGTGCATCTTTCCGTACTTGCCACAATGGCCCCGACCCTACTGGCCTCTCCATATCGAATCAAATACCTTGGGCCTCTTTCCCAAAACAAGTTAACCCTGGCCCCGATCCGACTTCCTCTTCCTCTCCATCTCCAAGTCAATCTCCCTCTCTCTGGCGCGTGCTATCATATCCTCTAGTGTCTTTTAACTAGATCGGCTCACAAACTGCCTGATATCTCTCCTCAACATCTCATGGTACCTCGCCTTCTTCATCTCCTCGTCCACCACATACTAAGGAACCAATAATGCCCTCTCACGGAAAATAGCAGTGATCTCTGCCACCGTCTCAGTAGTCTGGCGAAGGTCCTAAAACTCCCTCGCCAACTGTGGCCTCAATCACAGGTGTAAACTCGGCCTGAAACCTCGTCACAAAATCCTCCCAATTCATGGACTTAATCACCTCGCCTTCTTCATCTCCTCGTCCACCACATACTACGGAACCAATAATGCCCTCTCACGGAAAATAGCAGTGATCTCCGCCACCGTCTCAGTAGTCTGGCGAAGGTCCTAAAACTCCCTCGCCAACTGTTGGACCTCAATCACAGGTGTAAACTCGGCCTGAAACCTCGTCACAAAATCCTCCCAATTCATGGACTTAATCGCCTCGCCTCATAAGGCGTTCCCAACCTCCTCCTACTAGTCTTGAGCTCTGTCTTTCAAAAGACAGAATGCAAGTCTGACCTTTGTAGATTCTTAGCCCTAATCTAGAATGTTATTCACATATTCAAAATTCAAAGCATATCATAAAACATGTATGGGTATTTTGGGAAAACTTACGTGATCTCGGTCGATTTCATGCACTACACCCCTTTCTTTTATTAGAAAACTCTTTCTATAAAACATTTCATTTTTTGAAAAGATCTACCAAATCCTCGGTTTGAGTTCAGACACGCCGGAGAGTACGCCTGAATCCCTCAAACCAAGGCTCTGATACCAACTTGTAACGTCCCAAAACTTAAGACCAAAAATTTCATTCTTATAATAACAAAACCATCATCCAAAACATTTTCATAAAACCATAAAAGAAAATCAGAGTATGTCAATAATCATCCAAATACATCAAGTCAAAAAAATGTGGAACAACATGGTGTGTGCGATGCGATCATCCCGAGCCCTTTCCCTTTGATCCAGAAGTACCTAAAACATAAACTGAAAACCGTAAACACGAACCTTAGTGAGTTCCCCAAAATACCCCATACCATACATATCTGCCAGCTCAAGGTTGTTCCGGGTCTATTTCACCCCCGAGTCTATTTCAACTCATGTGCTGGCCCAAGGCCATACTGGGTCTATTTCACCCCCGCGTCTATTTCACCCCCGAGTATGCGCAAGATTGTACCGGGTCTAATTCACCCCTGGGTCTATTTCACCCTACATAGATATAGCAAATAGCCACACAGGCATATAACCCATATAGCAGGAGTCATAAAGACTACAAGCACATAACATATCCTAGTGTCTTATAGTATAGTGAGCAAACTCACCTCAGTCTGCTGACAGTCAGGCAAATGATCGGGCTGTTGAATAGGAAAATCCCCAATAAATCACAAGTAAAGAAACCCTAATTAGAAATTAGTTCAATAATCCAACCTGCGAGTCCAAACCCTAAATCATGGCCTTAAGGGAAAAAGTTACTTATTCCTTGCCTTATTGGGCCTAAGCCCAAAGGCCCATCACAGAAAAGCTTACGACCCAACCAGGGCCCAAACTTCCTAAGTCCCACAAATGGCCCGAAATAAAGTGTGAAGTCCACTCTGGAGAGTATGCTCAGCGTACCAATCAGTACACCTGGTGTACTCATTATCCTTGTAGAGTTAAGGACCTCAGACGTGTACGCGCAGCATACCCCTAGGTACGCCCGGCAAACGCTGCAGCTAGCCAAAACCTCCTTCTAAGGTCTTAATCAGTTTAGACCCAACCTCAAATTTTAGATCTAAGATTATTCAAGCATATTAATCCATAAGGTTGCAAACTTTATGCTTTTGCATGTCTTAATGGGGTCAAATCTTGGACTTAATCACATTATCTTCATGAAACACCCTTCAACCCTTGCATGGTTGAACTTAATCCCTTAAGGCTCCATTTTTATGCTCAATGGACGTTATAAACACTAGGATCAAACATTATAACCTTCTGGAGTAACTCATACTCTCAAGAAACACCTTAAGGACGATTTTATGATGAAATGAGCCCTAAACTAAAAAAATTAACACATGGAGTCATCAACGTATGAGATTTTTACCTCCAATAAGCTAGAAATGATGAGAAACCTCTAGATCTTCAAGCTCTTTCTGGTCCAATGCTTCTTCGCAAATCTTCTTCTTCTTCACTAAGCACTACACACACACACACACTAGCTCAAACTTTAAGGACAATGGATTAGGGTTTTGATATATAGCTCAAAAGGCAAAGGAGGCTGATAAGGTGATGGACTTGTGGGACTTAATGAGCTTAAATAGGATGCAAACCCTAAAAATTAGGGTTTGCCTCTAGCTTAAGTACGCCATGCGTACACATAGGCACGCCCAACGTACGTAAGGGTCACCCCGATTCGCGCATGCATAGGAGTACGTCGTACGTACCTAGTGTACGCCCAACGTACTCATGTCTAGACCACGAATAATACTTGAAATAACTAGAAAAGAGATTAACCTGCCAAGACGGGTGTTACATGATCACAATGTTTTTCTGTCACTACCATATTGTATTTAATTATATGTATATATGTGTAATGCAAACCAAAATCAAGTGTTGGTAGTTTTTCAAGCATATGGTTTTTGTCTATAATATACATATATTTCTTATTTCTAATGGTCACGGGTTTTGGGCCATATCCTTTGAAATATATGTTATTGAAACTCAGTAAGTTTCTATTACATTTTGGAGAAAATAAGGAATTTTCTATATAAAAGCTTGTGCCATTTGGTAATATAAAATGGGCTTTCCCAGTTCCCTCTGTCAAGTCTGCAAGACTTGATATCGTATGTATGAATTTTTTTGTTGGTACTAATTTTGAAAAATATTTCTTTGATTTTAGAATAGTATGTGTAGTACCACTATTTTCTATGCAAATATCTCCAACCTTTTCTTGGTGTTGTTCTCCAGTTGGACTCATATTAAACTTCACATATGAAAGAACTAATGAGCCTTGATAAGATAGATGTGATTTCCACTTGATTAGAGCTTTCGTGCTGATAACATGTTATAGATTTGATGTAATTAAAACATAATTAACAAAAACTAAACTAAAACATTATGAAAGAAAAAAAAGACTTAGAGAGGATCTTGAACACTTAAAAGATTTTATTCAAGATGGTGTGTCTATATCTTTCACGTTTGACGGGTAATTCTACTAAATACCATCATATTCATATATCATCAAAATAGTAACTCAATAGGTAAAGGAAATTATTCAAGAGGTGAAAATTGTTCATCCACATGCTTTGTCTACTATCAATAATTTGATTGATTTTATAACATATATATATATATATATATATATATATATATATATACATATATATATATATATATATATATATATATATATATATATATATGTGTGTGTATGTATATATGTATGTATGTATGTATGTACGTACCTGTGTGTGTGTCTCTTTCTCTCTCTATCTCTCTCTCTCTCTCTCTCTCTCTATATATATATATATATATATATATATATATATATATATATATATATATATATATATATATATATATATATACTAGTGGGTTACCCATGCGATGCTACGGGAATCGAATCCGGTGGTGTTAATAATTTCATTTTGCCGATTATTTTCCTTTCGGTGGGCATCAATTAGTTTTCTTATTGAATGGTCTAATTTTTATCAATTAGTTTTTCTTTTGTAAGAAATGTTGTTTTCAAAATAATATGTAATAAATTGATGAGATATACAACATTTGTTGGTATTTTATTGGCATACTTGTAATGTGAAAAATTAGACTGTCTTTTACTTCATGTGTAAGGTGATGTATAGAAAACTTGAATACATATTTTGGTTTAATGACCTTAAACTTATGAACATCGTATGTAGATAACTTGAATACATCTTCTTTGGCTAGAAGAGATAGGGATGTGGTAGTTACTACATTTTTTCGACAAATAGTCCCATTTCGATGATTAGGATTTGTAGTTTTTAAAGTAGGGGAGGGTGTGTACCCATGAAATATGTAAATTTTGGTTACCTCATAGTAAAATTTGAATTTATATCATACAACTGGACTTTAAAATAAAAAGGAAATCTCCAAAAAAAGTCACAATATTTTGGACCAGTTTACGAAATAGTTCCAAATTAATTCTTTTGAAAAAATTACAAGAATGGTCCCTATGCTATGTCAAAACTAGCAAGTTTGGTCCAGAAAAGTTTGGGCTCACAAGGGTAGTCCAATAGTTTGGTTTTGTTGCGATTTTTGTACAATGGCTTAACAGTCGTTACCATGCTCCCGTTAATCCCCCCTCCTCACGTGAGCATATTTTAGTCCATTCATTCGTGTAATGTTCCCACTAAAGATCAAGAAAGCAGTTAGTCTCCTCATTTTCCAATCGTCGTTAACCAAGATCAACAAAACCATATACACAAATTCTGCTATGTGAGTTACGATTTGCAGAGATTAACGGTACATGAACATACCAATGTCGTACATAACTTTGTCAAACAAACCCTTCAACCCCAAGGTTTCTTATGATACGTAATTTTCCCTCTTTTCCTCTATTGATTACTTGATTTCTTTGAAACAACTCCAAATGAGGTCATTTTTTTCTTGTTTTGAAGATGGACACCCAACATTGTTTACCATTAAGTTGTACCATGGAGGTGATTTCACCAAGTACCCTGATGTTCATTACATCGAGGGAAGTGTAAACTATGTTGACATGGTGGATATAGATGAGTTTTTAGTTCATGAGCTCGATGTAATCATTAAGGGTTAAGATACGGAGTTCCTCTTGTTATATACTATCATTTCCTTCTGCTTGGTGGAGACTTCCACTTTGGTCTTCACCCTTTAGGAAATGATGATGATGTTGTTAATTTTTCTCAGTATGTAAGTGAGCACAAAGTCATGAAGGTATACACAGAACACGGTGAGACAATACTACTCACCTATTTCTTGAATCCTAAACAAGTTATGAAGGTTACCCTTGTATAGTTAGATGTTATTCATAAGGATGTACAACACACTGATGAAGCTCTTAATGGCCAATCAGATGAAGCACATGTGATGCCTACCCTTACTGATATTTAAGTTTATGTGGTGCCCATTCCACCAAACAAAAACTGAAATGCAAGGCAATGAAATAGTTCAAGTCGTGTCCTTATCACCTAAGTATAATAGGAGAAGGGTTAGGAGGAAGGATAGAGGGATGGCACCTTGTAGTAAGAATTTATTCTTGGATAATATTGGTGAGACTGAGCAGATAGCCAAAGACTTTTTTGAGGCAGCTACTGATTTTGATCTTGGACTGTACAAACAAATATTACAAAGCAATGTTGACAAAGAAGTTCTCAATTTTCATAATATATATGAAGTCAATGAACCTCGGGTGAATGAAGTAAATGAACCTCACATGGATATGAACCTCATGTAAATGATTAGAATGCACCTTAGATGAATGGCTTTCGGGATTTTGACTTTCAAACTGATGCTTGTGTCCAAGATTCAAGTGAAGATGAGTTTCATTCTAACATGGATAATAGTGGAAAACATAATGTAGATGAGATTGAAAGTGAAGAAAGAAGTGAAACAGACTAGGAAGATGATAGTGAGGATAGTGATTATTGGGTGGATGAAGATAATGTCACTAATGATGTTGAAGTTGATATGAGGTATTTTAACATGATCATTGATACAGAAGTAGAGTTCTTGGATGAAAGGGCTAGAAATTCAAGACAACATGAGATTGATGAAGAACCTGATTAGTTAGATGTCATTAACAATGATGCTTTTGATTATATGGATGAGGATTCTGATCAGGACACGAAAGGAAGAGCAGTTATGAAACAACTAAGCAAGAAAAAAAGTTGCTCTTTAGGTGAGGCGGATAAGTGTTATTTTAAAATAGGTCAAAAGTATAACAGTAAGCATGAGTTGAAAGAGAAAATCAAAATGCATGCATTGGAAACAAAAAAGAATATTCCTTTTAAAAAAATGACAAATGCAGATTGAGGGTCATATGTAAGTGAGATGTGGCATTTAGTAATGATGCAGTTGGTGGACCTACCCATGCTGAGAAAAGTAAAGGGAAAACTAAAGAGAAAAGTAAAAAAAAAAAAAACAACAAAAGGGGACAGATCAGGAAAAAGTAGATTCTTCTTGTCCTTGGGTGCTACAAGCTTCGAGGTCTATAGTGAAAAACAGTTGGTACATTAAAACATATGAAGACACACACACACACACACTTGAATGAATACAGGGAAGATCAAAGTTGTAACATAAAAGTTTATGTCCAAAAATATTATGGATCAGGTAGAATCCAACCCCACTATTCCAGTTAAATCTCTACAAGACCAGCTACAAAAGAAGTATGGAGTGGGTTTCTTTATTCATAAAGTTATTAGAGCTAAATCAGATGCAAAAAAGCATGGGGTGGGTGATTACAAAAAGCAGTATGAAGTTATGAGAAACTATATCCTTGAGTTGCAGACAACCAATTTTGATACCACAGTCAAATTAGAACTTGAAGATGTTTCAGAACCCACTATGCTCAAATGCACTTCAAAATGTTTCAAAAGATTTTATGTCTATTTAAGGGCAACAAAGAAAGGCTTCAAATCTTGTTTAAAAGATTTCATGGGATTAGATGGGGCTTATATGAAAGGCTCGTATCCAATCCAGATCTTAAGTGCAGTTGGATTAGATTCCAACAATGGCATATACCCACTTGCATATGCCATTGTAGAGACTGACAACTGTCAAAGTTGGAAGTGGTTCCTTGAATGTCTTGGAGATGACTTGGATCTAAATGTTATGTCCAACTTCACTTTTATTAGTGACAGAAAAAAGGTAAGGGTTATTTATTTATTATTTTTAATCTTTATTTGTTAACCTAGTTAAATACTAACTATATCTAATTTGTTGTCACAATTTGCTACAAGCCGTAAATCAACTGCTCTCATGTGCTGATAATAGGTTCTGTCTCAGACATTACATGAGAACATGAAGAAAAAATGGAGAAGTAATGAATATAAAGATCACCTTTGGGACTGTGCCAAAGCTACAACAGTGCCCAAGGTTAACCATTACATGCACTAATTGAGTTTATACAACTCAGCATATGAATGGTTGAAGTCAATACCACCACAACATTGAGCAAAAAGCCATTTCACAAGTAAGTTGTTATATTCATAAATTGTACCCTTAGCTGACATTATGACACTTTTACCCTTTTCTTTATAGGGAGAGCAACCACAAACATGCTATTAAACAACTTTTGTAAGGTGTTTAATGGCAACTTGGTTGATGGGAGAGACAAACCAATTATCATTTGTTTGGAGTTTATTAGGGACTACATGATGAAGAGGATATGCAATGTCCTCATGGTGCAACAGAAGTGTGTAGGCGCACTCACCCCAATAGCAACAAAGATCATCGAGAAGAATGAAACAACAGCTACTTAGTACATTGTAGACTGGTATGGTGAAGAAAAATACCAAGTCAAAGCCCCATGGAATGATCAACATGTTGTTGATATGCGTGAAAGGGTATGCAACTATAGAAAATAGGAATTAACATGTATCCCTTGCATGCATGTGATTTCTAACGGTGATCATGTAGAGGAGCTCTAGACTTATATCCACAAGGTGCACTGGCTATAAATGTGGAAAACTGCTTATGGGTACAAGGTGGAACAAATTAAAGGTCGGGTACTATATCCTAGAAGTGAGTGTCTAATGAAGATCACACCGTAGGAGACCTAAGAAGAAGAGAAGGGAATCCATGGAGGAGAGAAGTCAAAGAAAGAGTTAGAGTCAGAGTCAAAAGTCAGAAGTTGGTCCCAGTGATATTCATGGTCATGGCCCATGTGGTAGTGGGAAACTGACAAGAAAGCTTGTTAGTGTAACTTGTAGGAAGTATAGAAACAAGGGTCACAATTCCAGGACATGTACATGTCACGGTGGGAATTGATGGACTATAGCCTGAACTAGTACTGCATTTGGTTTTATATTTTGGTTTGACTATGTTAATGGGTTATGAATTACACCTTTTGAACAACTTTGTATTTGTTGGTGTGTTTTAGTTGACTCCTATATGTTAGAATGTCTTTTGTTGTAGTAGTTGTGTTTTCAATTAACTAGGTGACATGTACTTTGAACATGGTAATAGATATTATGTCTTTAGTATTCTTTTGTGATTAGTTGTTTAAAACAATGGATGCATTCTATTTTTTCTTTACAAGGTTATGTACATGAACAAATTCATAATTGGTCAATACATACCAAATTTTCATTACCATTAATTTGCATTACAACAAGGTTCTACATTTGCAAAAACCTACCCAAAGCAGTTACATTTCCCATTTTTTTGACAAAAAAACAACCAAAATAGTTACATTACCTTGCATATAATCCTAACTTTCTACCAAAGATAACCCTAACATTTTTGGACTTACAACATGAACATCGACACAACACCAAAAAAGATCCAGCTATAAACTAGGTAATACTTCAGCGTAGTTGCTTGTTCTTTGATATTCTCCACTGCTTTTTCATGCTTAGTTTCTTGTTCTTTGATATCTTCCACTACTTTTTGCAACTTATTGATTGTCCTAAGCAGCCCTGGTATTATAGCTTTGGAATGAGCACACATGGGTTCATCATACCACCTAATAAACCCACATATTGAATTCTTGAAAAAAGAGAAGAAATAAACATTAGATGATCGGTACCAAAGGTCAAAAATTGATAATTACAACTTACTTACCAGCTCAAGACATCCCCAAAATCGGCACCCTGGGTTGCGATATGTCCATGATGTTCAAATTATGGCCAACTCTCTGCAGAAGCACATCACCATTATTGTTGGAGACAAAGAAATCACAGAGGGGAGTGAGCATTAGGGCTTGTTGTTGGAGACGAGAATAGAGACGTTGTAGTCTCTTTATAAACTAAATACTAATAAAATAATAGATGAAAATACATGAATGGACTAAAATACCCTCACGTGAGGGGGTATGGGGAAATTAACGGGAGCATGGTAACGGCTGTTAAGTCATTGGACCAAACTCGCAACAAAACCAAACTATTGGACTACCCTTGCGAGCCCAAACTTTTTTGGACTAAACTTACTAGTTTTGACATACCACAAGACCCATTCTTGCAATTTTGTCATTTTTTTAACAAAAAAAATTCTAAAAACAGTAAAAGGTTGCATGTTGGCCCTTTTTTCCAGTTCAGCCGGTAACAAATTAATTTGTGACTATTACATACATTGAACCAAAATATTGGGTCTTTTATGCAAAAGCCAAAATATTTTGACGTTTTCGTAAACTGTCATTATATATATATATATATATATATATATATATATATATATATATATATATATATATATATATATATATATATATGAAAAATGTTTGTATATATTTTTACATCTTTAGAAACGTTTTTAAGTTATTTTTTCATTTAAACATATTCATTTGTATTATTAAATACTTGTATAAAAATATTTAAATCAGAAAAGAACTTTAAAAACGTTTTTTATACATGTAAAAATATGGTTTTTATACATTTTTAAATGTTTTCATACATGTAAAGATAAGTTTTCGATGATACGAAGATTGTGTGGGTTTATGTGAAGATGGTGATGAAGATTGATACGAAGACACCCCTGACGTTAAGTGTTATGAAGATTGATCTCCGTCTGTCCATCGTACTTAAGTATTGTCTGGTTTGTTCATTGTACCTTTCTAGTCTATAAACAGAGGGGTTAGGAGTTGTTCAATAGTGTGTTTTGTACCAACATATGTTCTATCTAGGGGTGGCAATTCTCGACCCAACTTGTAACCTGATACAAAACTAACATCGCCATTGGTGTCAAGTGTGTATCGGGTTACAAGTTGGGTCGAGAATTGACACCTACGGGTACAAGACACACTTTTGATCAACTCATAACATCTCTTTTTGTAGACTAAAAAGGTACAACGAACAGACCAGATCATGCTTAAATATGGTGGACAGACGGAGATAATCTTCAAAACACTTAACGTCAAGAGTGTCTTCGCATCAATCTTCATCACCACCTTCACATAAGCCCACACAATTTACATATCATCAAAGACTTATCTTTACATGTATACAAATGTTTAAAAGATGTATAAAAAAACTTATCGTTACATGAATAAAAAAACATTTTTAAAGTTTTTTTTAAATGTTTTTACACATGTATTTAATAATATGTATAAATGAAAAAAGAACTTTAAACACGTTTCTTAAGGTGTAAAAATATATAAAAACGTTTTTGATATATATTTTGGGTCCGTTTACAAAATAATACCAATATTTTGGTTTTTTCAAAAAAAAAATTCTCAATATTATGGATCAGTTTACGAAATAGTTACAAAGTAATTTGTTTCCCGCCGGAAAAAAAAACTTTTACCGTTTTTTGGACATTTTTGTAAAAAAATAAAATAATAATTTAAGACTTTTGTAAACTGATACACAATATAGAAACTTTTGAGGAAGTTTCCGTTAGATATATAGATACTAACATAGTTCGTTATAAAATAATATTTTATTGTTAGTATTATCTTTGTTTCTTTAAGTTCGATTGTGCATTTACAATCATATATCATGTGTGCATTTATATCATATATCGTTTGTCCAATTATTAAAACACATGTATGTTAGTTACTAAGAAAGTTTCAATTGGACTTTAAATATAGTTACTAACAAGCCCAGCGGTATCAAGTGGTACCCTTTCTCCTTGAGGTCGAGGATTCAAGTCCCGTGGTGGATATAGGTGGGATTAGGTGTTAGTTTAGGAGTAGATTATAATATTTGTATTTGCTAGTCCAACTATGGTGACAATGTATGTTAGTTTGGTGACTCATGTATGTTAGTTTCAACAACCTGGGTCTTTGCTACAAAAATCAAATGACCACCCATGAGTAAGAATATTTCATAACCAAATGTGATCTTATGTTTAATTTGAAGCTACAACGAAAAGAGCTAGGATTTTTAATATTGGTAGGCCTTGTCAAATTATAGTTAGAAAGCTAAATGTATCATAATAAAAGCTAAAAACTAGCACAAATATGACATATAAGAGGTCTGGTGCAAGGCCTAACTTTAAAAGTACTCCCATGGTACACGTTCCATCCCAGTTTTTGTATTACACCATCCTAGCATTGACCTACAGATTCAGAAAAAGAGTTATTAAATTTTTTTATTTAATTACAAGCATGAAATTATATTTATTCCCAAGCATCAATAAATAGTAAATACCTTCAAGGAAAAAGCAACACTCTGATCACATTTAAAAGGTAGCTTCCTCCCTCTCTGAACAACCACTTACCCCAAAAGAAAACAATTCTCAAACTATTAAATCTAGCTATGAAATAATTACAAGAGTATCTCAACACAAAACCTATTTTTTGTGATAAAGTCCTGATATTTCACACATTTACTGATTTGATCTCATCAAGTAGTTGGTTCATCACACACGATACACCTCCTATGAGTAAACAAATGTTTCATGACAATTCTACATACACTTACTATGAATTGTTATTAAACATAAACAAAGATCAATAACCGAAGTTTTTAATTCCATTAATGGCCAAACCTATAATCTCCACCCTTATTTTCATTTTCTTGTATCCCATTTTGATATATCGTATGCTCAAATGTGTTCAGAATACAAATTCATATCAAGAAGAATCTACAGTTCTTGTAGGGATCTACCCCATCTATCTGCACAACTTCATTGGACCTACAATTCATCAACGGGCATAGCTCAAATCGCATACCGGGCCCGCCAGGGCTCACGCGGGTGGGTTGTGTGGGCGGTTAACCCGAACCAAATAGGCATGGTTGGATTAGAAGCACTTGTGGCTTTTCATAATAGTAATGGAAGTATGACAGTTTATACAACTTTGATAAATAGTTACAGTCCTTCAATGATGCCTGGAAATCTTAGCTTTCAAGTTTCGGGTTTATCTGGTGAGTCATCGATTAATGAGATTACTATTTTTGCTGATGTGGGTCCATTTTCAGGTGGATCTGTTGTTAATCAAGTGTGACAAAGTGGGTATTTGGTTTTGAATGATGTCCCTCAAATGCATGCGATTTCACAGCAAAATCTTCAGTCAACAGGGGAGATTGATTTCTTGTATGATGAGGAAAAACATAGATAGGATAGGATGTTTGTACATAATGACAAAGATGGTAGTATTTGGGTATTTCTATTGTTACAAAAAACATATTATTTGAAGTGAAGTTTGAATCTCTTTGAAAGAATTTAAGTGAATTCAAATTCCGCTAACATCAGAGGTATAACATATTTACATTTGAGTTTTTACAATGTTTTTTAAGGGGAAAAGAGCATTCAAGAATTCAATAAATGGACACAACATATATCAACAGGTTGATTTGATCAATCTGAAGGAAAACCCAGATACCGGCTGATGAGTTTAGCAACCGGAATGACATCACCTGGGTGGTATGGAATGATGGATTCCGATTCCAGAGATTGAATGGCACAAAACAAAAGGTTCCTTTGTGCAAGTTCTTGTGCTAACTCACTTTGATGGTTGTCCATTAGGTCTTCATTGACTACCACTATTAAAGGTTTGGCTAGCCTTAATGTCTCAAATATGCTCCCTGTGTAGAGACTTAGCGAATTTGTATGGAGGAATAATTCCTGTGTTTTCTATATTGATTTTGGAAATGAGTACATACATTTATACAGGTACTAACACAACTAACTCTTTATCTACAGCCTATTAACAAGGAATACAACAACCACTCCTATTCTTCGGTTCTCGCCAACACTCCCCCTCAAGGTGGAGAATGTATATCCTTCATTCCCAGCTTGTCAAGAGAGCTATGAAATACTCTCCCAGTCACTGCCTTCGTTAGCATATCTGCAAGTTGATCCTCAGAGCTTACATGTGGAAGCTCCACAGTATTTCTTTCTAGGTGATCTTTAATAAAATGTCGGTCAATCTCCACGTGCTTTGTCCTATCATGTTGTACAGGATTATTGGCAATCTTCACTGCTGATTCATTATCACAATATAGCTTCATGGGTGATCTTAAGGAGACCCCTAGATCTCTTAGAATCCGCTTTATCCATAACAGTTCACAAATGCCATGAACCATTCCTCTATACTCAGCTTCCGTACTTGACCTTGAGACCACCTTTTGTTTCTTGCTTCTCCTTGTGACTAAGTTACCACCAACAAAGGTGAAATAACCTGAAGTGGACTTCCCATCACTTCGATCTCCACCCCAATCCGCATCTGTAAAACCACTAACATGGTGGTCTTGATTTTTTCCAAAAAATATACCCTTTCCTGGAGATGATTTAAGATATCTCAAGATCCGGTATACTGTATTCATATGAGTTTCGCTTGGCGCATGCATGAACCGGCTGGCCACAGACACAACATAAGCTATGTTTGGTCTCGTGTGAGATAGGTAGATCAATTTTCCTACTAACTTCTGATACCGATCTTTATTTGCTGGAATTTGATTTGGAAGTATCTCCAAATGGTGATTTGCTTCGATAGGGGTATTTGCCGGTTTACAATTCAACATCCCAGTCTCTGCTAAGAGGTCTAGCACATATTTCCTTTGATTCATTGATATTCCTGCCTTTGATCTTGCCACCTCAATCCCTAAGAAGTATTTCAAACTTCCTAGATCCTTCAACTCGAATTCAGTGGCCAATACTCTTTAGAGATTCTTCATTTCAACATTATCATTTCCTGTCACTACCATGTCATCAACATAAATAATTAGGGCAGTCACCTTCCCATTTTTCGCCTTCACAAACAAAGTGTGATCAGCATCACTTTGCTTATATCCAATTTTCCTCATAAATGTTGAAAACCTTCCAAACCATGCACGTGGGGATTGTTTCAGTCCATGCAGGGCTTTCTTCAGCTTGCACACCTTCCCTTCGCATTTAATACTCGGTTGAGGATCCATATAGACTTCTTCTTCAAGATATCCGTTGAGGAACGCATTCTTTACATTAAATTGTTTAAGGGGCCAGTCTTCGTTTGTAGCAATTGAAACAAGAATTCTAATGGTATTGATTTTCGCCACCGGAGCAAATGTGTCACCATAATCTATTCCATACTTTTGTGTATACCCCTTTGCTACTAATCTGGCCTTATATATGTCAATGTTCCTGTTTGAGTCCAATTTGATAGTGTAAATCCACCTACACCCCACAGTCTTCTTTCCACTAGGAAGTCTCACTAGTTCCCACGTCTGATTCTTTTGAAGTGCCTTCATTTTCTCATTCATTGCATCCTTCCACCTTTCGTCACTCAAGGCTTCTTGCACATTATTCGGAATTGAGATAGTGGTTAAATTTTCTACCAGAAGTGCATGTGGTTTTGCCAACCTATGTTGTGAAACATAGTTAATGATTGCGTATTTTCCTCTTGCCTTCACGTCTGGTTGATATTGTTTCTTTGGTTTCCCCCGATTGCTTCTTATGGGGTATCTCTGTACACTTCCTGTTTCAATATCATCATATTCCTCTTCAAGGTTTGAGATATCATCATTTCCTTGTTCATTTTCCTGCAAAACAGACACATCTGGTATTATATTACCAGTTTCGTTAGTATCTTCAATCACTTGATTATGCTCCTGTTCGATAACTGGTTCGTCGGTGACTTCAGTTTCGTTAGTATCTACCTCTTTGATTTCTGGGTTGGTGTTACTATCTTGCTGTCGTTCGTTAGTATCAGCCTCTGCGATTTCTGGGTTGGTGTTACTATCTTGCTGTCATTCAAATATTTCAACAAACTCACTCTGGTTGGGACTTTGTTCATTTGGGTTCTCTTCATGACATCTCTCCCCCTGAAGCGGACCCTTATGATCAAAGTATGGTATAGTTTCATGGAACGACACATCACGAGTGACATATACCTTTCCACTTTGGGGATCAAGACATCGGTAACCCTTCTTATAGTCCGCATACCCTATAAAGAAGCATCGACTGGCTCGTGGTTCAAGTTTACCTATACTTTGATGAACATAGACCGTGCACCCAAAAATTCGAGGTTCAAGATTCTGTTTTGGCGCAATTTCTATGAGGTCATGTAGTTTTTGTAGAGGAGTTTTGAATTCAATGACCCTTGAAGGTGTACGATTCATGATATAAGCATCGGATCGAATTGCTTCCCCAGTACGTGCGTGGTACTGTCATATCAAAGAGGGAAGCCCGAACAATTTCGAGAATTGATCTATTTCGACGTTCAGCAAGTCCGTTCTGTTGTGGAGTTTGTGAACAAGAAGTTTGATGCCGTATCAAATTTTCTTTACAAAAGTTTTTCATCTCCCAACTAACATACTCACCCCCATTATCTGATTGTAGAGTATGAATCTCTCTCCTGTACTCAGTTTTTATGAACTTATGTAATTCTGTAAAGGCTTTGAACACCTCTCCTTTGTGTTTGAGGAGAGATATCCAAATCATGCGTGTGCATTCATCTGTAAACGTAACAAAGTAACGAGCACCACTCGGGGTCTGGATTGGTGCAGGACCCCATACATCAGAGTGAATTGTCATGAATGGTACCAAATTTTTATTATTACTAGGAGAGTAAGATATTCTTTTATTTTTCGATAACTCACATATCCCACAACTAAATTCATCATCTGATATATTCAAAAACAAATCTGGTTTCAATTTTCTAAGATAACTAAAGGATAGATGCCCTAGTCTACGATGCCATAACATGGCCATGGCTTTATTCGTTTGAGTTACTCCTACATGATTTGCTTGACTTCGATAGTCTTCTTCCAGATAGTATAGCCCCCCCTCCTAGTACCATAGCCACGAATCTGGTGTGTCACAATGTCCTGAAATACACAGTTATTCGGCCAAAAAGTAACATAGCAGTTTAGAGCTTCGGTAATCTGACTAACTGATAATAAATTTGATGACAACGAGGGAACTACTAAGACTTTATTAAGCTCCATAGAGCTAGACACTTTCACAGTGCCTTCAGCTGTGACATTTTCAACTTCACCACTAGCTGTGTAAATGTTCATTTGTTTAGGAATATGCGATGTAGTTAAGTTCTCAAGGTTATTTGTCATATGATCTGAGGCTCCAATATCGATTATCCACTCATTACTATGAGTAGTTTTATATTGAGACTTACCAGAACTAGTGGAGGTGTGTACTGCCAAAGGAGGGGTTACCTCCTGAGTCTCAAAGGTCGAGGTTGCCACTGTAGCTTGTCCGACTTTCTTTCTTGGCCTCTTTGAAAAATCCCACCAATCTGGGTAGCCAATTATCTCATAGCACCTGGCTTTAGAGTGTCCTTCTTCTCCACAGTGAGTGCATTTGAAGGTGTTTCCTCCTCCTCCTTTTCCATTAAGGCTTTTTCCTTTCGCAGTTCGGTTTCGTGTTGCAACATGAACCACACTATCTGGTTCAACAGGTGAGTCTTCCATGGCTTGTCACTGACTGGAGTCTTTCCTGATGTAAGCATAACATGCTTCAAGACTGAGTGGTGGGTCTTTCCTTAAGCATTCGCTTCTTGCGTGATTGAACTCAGAATCCAATCCAGCTAAGAAGATGTGGACACGGAACCTTGACAACATCTTGTTAGCCACAACAGTTTCATCAACTGTTTCTGCATCGCCCTCCAATCGTGTATCAATTTCCTGAAAAAGGCTCACTAATTCGTTGTAGTAAGCTGGAAGGGGACGTCCGTTCTGGCGGGTGTTGAAGGATTTTCGGTTCAACTCAAAGAGTTGAGTTTCATCGGTTCCATCGTAAAACGTTTTCGAAACTGCATTCCAAATCTCTGCTTCTGTCTTTAATCTAATAAACCTGCGCATTAGGGTTGGACTCATGGAGTCAATCAACTAGCTCTTCACTCGATTGTTATCTGTCGTCCATACTTCAATAGTCTTTTCGTTCGTTGTGGGTTTCTCAGTTGTACCTGTGAGGAACCCTAATTTGTTGCGAGCACCAATTCACATCTCCATTAATTGGGACCACAGCGGGAAGTTTGTGTCATCGAGGATGACTCCGGTGGGCAACGGGGCGTCCTGAACATTCTGGACGATAACAGGGGTAGACGATCCTGTATTTGTGTCACCGGACCCCATATCGCTTCAGTATTTCAATAGATCAGATTTTGCTTAGCTCTGATACCATCTGGAGACTTAGCAAATTCGTATGGAGGAATAATTCCTGTGTTTTCTATATTGATTTTGGAAATGAGTACATACATTTATACAGGTACTAACACAACTAACTCTTTATCTACAGCCTATTAACAAGGAATACAACAACCACTCCTATTCTTCGGCTCTCGCCAACACCCTGAACCTAAAATAAGTCACCAACCTTGTTATATAAATAATGTTGTAACAATGCAATAAAATTAACTTTGAATACCTGCATGGCTTATCACAAGAGATGCTGATCTTAAATAGTGTGCAATGCTTGAGGAGTAAGAGAAGTAATCCACAATTAGTGATCCATCTTCTCCACTGGACTGCATTTTTATGATATACATCAACATTTTTTATAAATAAAAGACTAGGTTAGATAGTTGGGAACACAGTTTTTTATAAATAAAAGACTAGGTTAGATAGTTGGGAACACAGGAAGGTGACAGGTGTCCCTAAAGTTACTTATTTAGTGTATATAGAAGATTAGTGTTTGGGGCACACAGTTCTTGGATGATGTCATTTCCCCACACTTTTTCCTTTTTCCTTTTACCTAGCGCCATGTGTGAAATGGATTTACTTTAACCTATATTTCACCCATGGATTCATCACACAATTGGTTTCTCTCGCAAATGTAAAGTAAAATCCAGGACACCGCAACCCACTTGCCTACTTCTCTGTAATGTTGTCGAAGTGCATTTTACATGGGTTGATACTGCTGAAAAAACTCACAGTTAACCGCCCTTTCTGTTCAAAGAGATCTAATCTACTCTTGTGCAAAAGAACCATAGCCACAATGAGAGAGAGAGAGAGAGAGAGAGAGAGAGTTCCACTTATCTTTTTTTTAAATAAAAAAATAAAAAAATAAAATAAAACAAGAAGAGTATATTAGTCATTTCACAAAAACTTAACCCTTATTTTTAATGGTGTTACTCCAAAGGACCATTACTCAATTTTTTTGGCTTCGTGGAACTTTTGAGCTAGTGTTGTTGTAGATTTGATACCTTGATAAGCTGAAATAACTGTAATACCATTGGGGTACTCTCTCTCTCTCTCTCTCTCTCTCTCTCTTTCTCTCTCTGAAGGATCTCGAAGCCAATTACATGTTCTTTTTTTTTTTGCCTTAACAAGGTAAATGATTAGAAATTAGTGGACGACAATGAAAGACTCATTTGTTTTAACTTTGATTTCGATGTTTTTGTGTAAAACTTAATGGATTATTATCGAAATCACATTCTATTGAGAGAAGAAAAACTTAACTTTTGAATAATATTTGAGATAGATGTGGAATAAGTTAATCTCAGTGGATCTTTTAAAAAATCTCAACAATAACTAGAATGCAGAATAATAAGGAAATGATATAGCAACAAGTTATCTTAAAATATAAACAAGTAAATAAAATTTAGTTGAATCATAAAAATGCTTGCAGTCAACACCAAGTTAGTAAATGATTAACCACATGAGATAAGAGATCATCTGAGAAAGAGACTTCTGTATTTTAATATTTCGAATACGCATTTTAATATTTCGAATACGCACAGGAAGGATAAGGGAAGTGAAGGTGTGTTTAGATTGATCAACATGATCATCTATTTAAAGAGCAAAACAGTACATGATAAAATATAAAATAAGAGTAGCTAGGGCGGCCATACTGCCCATGCCTATGACTGATTTGGATAGTCTTACAAGAAATGTCAGCATAAAGCTAATCATTATACTATCTATGAAAAGACAACTAAGCAATATTTATTCTTCGGTCGACTCCTCTTCGGTGTAACTCAAAACATACAAGGCTCTTCGCTGAGCCTTAACTCTTCGCCAGTTCCTTTTGAATCATCAGGTCTTCGGTATGGCTCACACACTTCAGCTGACGAGGGTCACTTTATTCCTTAACAATTTCCCCTAAGTGACATCAGGATCTTGGAATCCTGCGGTCTCTGAAAAAGAACCATACTGTACAATAAGTGTTTGTCGTGTATGTGAAAGTGAAGAAAAAATGGAGTTCGTCTCTTGTAGAGTAAAGAAGTGCAGTTGTTTTCTCCCGGCGACCTTGGGAGGTTGATGGACATCAGGATCTTCGAATCCTGATTGGGTTCTGTCTATAATAGTGTTCTGAAACTGGTTCATCAATAGGATTCTTTTGGGTGACTCAGCATTGAGTCCAATGGCTACCAGAGACTTTGGAGAGTCTCTGGTTTGGGCCTTATGACGCTTTTGGCTAGAGGGGGAGGGAGTAGAAGCTCTCCTCATTCTAAATAGAGGCTGAGAGTCTTCAGGTTCTTCATCCAATGGGTCTGCAGTCTAACGAGATTTTGATGTCGGAGGAACCTCTGTAGATGGTTTGGTAACCGCAGACATTTTCCTCTTGGTTTTCGGTTTCTTAACGGACTTAGAGTTTTTCTTCTTTTCAATCTGTTTGGTCCATTTTGTCTTCAGTGCAGTGACTGGGTCAATAGATTTAGGAGGGGAGAAGGCGGGGTAGAACGATATGGCGGTATATCGTTCTCAGCCTACATGTGGTTAGAGACCAACTGGGTAATTAGTCCGACCTATGCCAAGATGTGTAAAGGAAGTTGTCTAATTGGACTGAAGATGGATTGGTCATTGGGAAGAGAGTACCTTTTAAGCTCACGGCAGACGAAGTAGTTGATGTCTGCGCCTAGGCTGATGTTCGATGTGGCATGAAGGTCTTTGATGTAGAGAGACTAGAAGCGGGCAGAAGTGACTTCGGTGAGGCCTGATCTTGGTTCATTCCTTCCAATATAGGTCAAGAAGTCGTCCCACAAAATTGACCCAAAAATCCACGGGTTCGCCGGTGAAGATACTCCAGAGAAGATCCAGGAATTGTTTTCTCATGGCATTAGTGTCGTTGATCCTGCCGGAAAGGCATCGAATGAGATAGTGACACAAATTGCCACACAGCCGAAAGTTTTGCCTTTTTGAAATCGGCAATGCCTTTCAATTTGGACCAATAGCCCATCTGATATTGGGTCAATAGATTTAGGAGGGGGAAGGCGAGGTAGAATGATATGGCGATATATCGTTCGTAGCCTACATGTGGTCAGAGACCAACTGGGTGATTAGTCTGACCTCTGCCAAGATGTGTAAAGGAAGTTGTCTAATTGGACTGAAGATAGATTGATCATTGGGAAGAGAGTACCTTTTAAGCTCACGGCAGACGAAGTAGTTGATGTCTGCGCCTAAGCTGATTTTGGCTGCGGCATGAAGGTTTTTGATGCAGAGAGACCAGAAGCGGGAAAAAGTGACTTCGGTGAGGCCCGATCTTAGTTCATTCCTTCCAACATAGGTTAAGAAGTCGTCCCACAAGATTGACCCAAAATCCACGGGTTCGCCGGTGAAGATACTCCAGAGATGATCCAGGAATTGTTTTCCCATGGCATTAGTGTCGCCAATCCTGCCAGAAAGGCATCGAATGAGATAGTGACACGCAAATTGCCACACAGCCGGAAGTTTTGCCTTTTTGAAATCGACAATGCCTTTCAATTTTCACTAATAACCCATCTGATACAGGGCTTTGAACACTTCTTTATTTGATGAAATCTTCAAGACGATGGTTAGGGGTACCAATTGATTAATGGAATCGAGAAATTTGGCCTTGGAGGGCGTCACCGTCGAGTCATCGGCAAGAATGAAGTTGATGATTTCAGGGCCATCCCTTGGTTGATAGGCAGAGAAAACACATTTGAACAGAAGAGGCAGATGAACAATGTCAATCGCTGAGTTGAATGCACTGAAGAGCAAGTGTTTCTCCGTGAATTTGTTCATGATCTTGATCGGCTCATCATAGAGGTCATGGTCTTAAAAGATTCCCCGATAGTTGCTCGAAGCAATCGTCAGTCCGGGGGTTTTCACAGTGGATGTAGAGCCTGTTGGTTTTGTTTGTTTCTTTGAAACGCCTGATTTCACCATTGTTGATCGGAAAAGTTTTTTTTTTGAACTTGCCGAAAAGTTTTTAGTGCAAGAGGAAAGAGAGAGAGTTCGTCAGAGAATCAGAGAGCATAAAAGCTTTCCTGGGAAAAAGAATGAGGAATTTATACCTCCAGATTTGAAAACTTATTCAATGTGGTTAAAGTTTTTCTTTTGACAGGTGTAAACAGGAAACCAAAGGGTTTTTAGCCGACTGAAATTAATTAATTTAAGAAAAAAAATCCAAAAATGACCCGCATTTAATGCTAAATAGGCGCATTAAATGAATAGAAGTATGAAATGGGTAATCGTGGGTTGAGGTATGATAAAAACTGTCAGAGACGTGGAAAATATGTTTTGAAAATCGTCTCTTGGCGGTTAAAGGTTTGAATAGTCACCTCAATTTGGGTTTTGAAAAATCGTTTATTGAAAACAGGAAATTTCCTTTTACTTTACTTTAAGGTAAATGTATCGGTTTTTGAAAAGGTACCATTAAGTGTTACGAACATATTTAATGAATGGAATAAAAACATTCTTTTGTAAAAATTAAATGTTCCAATTCATTAAACAGCACACACACACACACACACCAAAAAAAAACCTTGGTTCATTTCTAGACAGGAAAAGAGACTTCAATGTTACTTGAAGGAGGGACTGCGGTGTGATGCAATAGGTAATGCTTCGGTATGAAGGATACTGCAGAGTAACTAAATTACAAGGTTATAAATAAAAATAATAAGACCCATAGAGTACATAAGTCATAAATAATCTTCGGTATGTGGAAATGCCGAGAAGTTTATGAGATCTGTGCTCAATAGTTAGACTGAAGAGCAATGAACTTTTTAAAACATAGACAAATAAAGGTGCTTCAAAGATCTTACAGTAGTAAAATGAGTGAAGCATATTTATTTGTTAGATGCAAAGACTATGAGGCATTCGCCATTCATTCTTTTAAGAACTGCGAGTCAGGATTCATCATTCCTACCATTTCCAAAAATCCATTTAGTTTTGTTGCATCAAGAGCTTTGGTAAAAACATCGGCTATTTCCTCATGAGATGGAACAAAGATGAGTTCGATGTTACCTTTAAGAATATGATCTTTGATGAAATGATATTGTAATTCGATGTGCTTCGTTTTTGAGTGATGAATGGAATTATGTGAAATGGCGATAACACTTTTTAAATCACAATAGATTGGTATTCTTAACATCATGTAGCCATAATCTAAGAGTTGGGTTTTTATCCAAAGAACTTGTGAGCAACAGGTGGCTGCTGCAACATATTCTGCCTCTGCAGTGGAGAGTAAAACACAGTTTTGTTTCCTTGAATACCAACTTACTAATCTTCCACCTAGAAATTGGCATCCTCCAGAAATGTTTTTTCTATCTAATTTGCATCCGCGTCATCTGAGTCTGTGAAAGCTTGAAGACTGAAGTCATTTCCTGTTGGGTGTCAAAGACCTAGAGCTTTGCTCCCTTTGAGGTAGCTGAAAATTTGTTTTACGACATTCAGGTGAGAGACCTTGGGATCAGTTTGGTATCTGGCACACAAACCTGTTGCGAAGACAATATATGGTCTACTTGTGGTCAAGTAGATTAGAAACCTATCATTCATCGGTATACCTTATGATCTATTGACTCTCCGGTGGGATCGGCTGAAATTTTGTAACCGAAGGCCATTGGGACCTTTGCCGAAGAGCAGTTATCCGGTGAGTATTTCTTTAGAAATTATGCGGTATACTTTTTTTGATAAATGAAGATTCCTTGAGGGACTTGATTAATTTGAAGACTAAGAAAGAAGTTAATCTACATATTCATGCTCATTTGAAACTTACTTGTCATGAGCAATGCAAAGTCATCGACCATCGCTTAATCCGTAGAACCAAAAATAATCTCGTCAACATAGATTTGGACAAGCATTAAGTGTTTATCATTTGAACGTCTGAAGAGGGTAGGATCAATTACCCGCCGCTCGTATCCAAAGTTGACAAGAAATGCGTAGAGTGTTTCATTCCAGGCTCTGAGTGCCTGTTTTAATCCATATACAGCCTTCTCCAATTTGTAACAGTAATGAGGAAGATCAAGGTTTTCAAAACCCGAAAGTTGTTGTAGATATACCTCTTCTTTTATTTTTTTTGTTGAGGAAAGCGCTTTTAACATCCATTTGATGAACTTTAACATTCTTGTGCGTCGCATACACCAGGAAGATGCATATGGCCTCGAGCCTTGAAACTGAAGCATATGTTTCATCATAGTCAACTCCTTTAAATGACTATAACCTTTGGCTACCAATCGGGCTTTGTTTCGAATAACCACACTGGATTCATCTAATTTTTTCTTAAAAACTCAACGAGTTCCAACTACCGTATGTCCCTTTGGCTTTGGGACAAGTTTCCAAACTTTATTCCTCTCGAATTTTGCTAGTTCTTGCATTGCAACGATCCAGTCATGTTCCAAAAGAGTTTCTTTGATGGTTATGGGCTCAGTTAATGACATGAAAGCTGCATAGTGACATTGGTCAGTTAAATCAGTAGATGACCGAGTTTATATATATCTATAGAAGGACTTCCTATTATTTGGTCGAGTGGATGATCTTTTGTCCAGATGTATAGACGTAGTTGATGATGTTCAACAGCTGCATTGGAGGGAATGTCTTCTATTTCAGGAGATTCAGGGATAGGATGAACATTTTGAATTTGGTCCCCCTCGGTGTGAGAACATCCCATAGATAAATCATGAACTATTGGAATTGGTTCAGCAACTGATGACGAAGGCTACCCCTGGGAAGTTGATTGTCCCCCCTGAACTGATGGTAGGGTTACTATTTTGGGGTTAGCTTCAAAATCTATGTTCTCAACTTCTTCGTCCTCGGAATCATCAGAGCCACTTGACACTTGATTGGTTGTTGTTTCTAGGGAGAGGTACCAGAGCAGCGTCTTCAATTACTGGAACCTCGATGGTTGTGTGAAGTGGAGGATTCGAGCTTTCCCCCACACCCGACGAGGTGGAAGTATTGAGTAAGGGGTCATCAGAAAATGACGGCCCTAATACTTCGGAATGTTGTAATTGAGCTACCGGAGATACCAATATCTCTGAAAGTTGATGAAGAATTGAAACAAAACAAACAAACAATGGATGAGATAGAGAAAACTAGAATTGATATTAAGGATTGACTGAACCAAAATAGAGAATACAATCTCCTGATAGGATGATTGGTCGGGGATGAATCCCTTTCTCAAAGGCGTAGCCAATGAGCCAATCTCACTCTAGAGACTAATAAGAATCTAAGATATTTCTGCTCGAGTAACAATGCAATCATACCCTCTATTTATTAGCAAACCTCTAACACACTCTATTTAGGAATTACCCATTTACCCATGTAAGTATTTAACTATGTAACTCATATCACTACTCCCCCCTTCAACAAAGCCTCAAGACTTGCTTCAGGAATTTGACTCTTAATTGCCCATGCTTCCTCCCCTATAGCTTTCTTAGTCGTGCTCTCTTCCCACCAGATTAACCACCATTCAACTTTTTTCCAATGTCCAATAATGATAGAATGGATAACCAGTATACTGATGGGGATCCTCCAATCCGAAGCACTCAATTCTCGTTCTGATAGCAAAACATATAAACTACAAATCCTTCTTTGACTCGTATCCCTCTTGGTACACAATGACTCTCCATTAGTGGTTTTTGGCCATACATAATCTCATATGTAAGCTTCATGGACCCCATGAAGTTGGAAGCATACCAAAACTTAGCCTAAAAAATTCCATTTGGCCACCAACTGAGGTGATCCCTAAGATGATGACTCACTGCTTCCATCACTATCCTAACTAGCCCCTGAAGATGAGCCGACACTCCTTGATACCTCAAACATATCGCTGACTTGTCCTTGATTTGATCAACCGCACACGAGGTTTTGAGCCAAACCCTTCCTAAGACCATGTCTAAATGCCCCTCATCACACATCCATGCATCCAAAATATATCCTTTAGTGATAAGACAATCAATAATTTGGGGCTTCTTGACCAACAATCGAGCAGCCTCACTTGTTTTCTTCCCCCTTATTTTTGCCATTAGAGACCAATCACAAGTTTCATTGAATTTTGAAAGTAGAATCTCCTGAACTTCTTTATAAAACTTATCTTCATAATTTAACCCATATTCCCTACAATCAGTTACTAACAAAACATGAAGTGGTAGTTCCCCAAGGGTATGCATGTAACTACTAGATTCAAGTTTATACGTGTCATGAAACTCAGAATTGTAATTTCTATAGGTTTGACCGTTTGAACATACCTTGACTTGGTCAAACCATTTTCATGATCGTAAGTGGACCCCCATTTGACTTATGCATAAAGGTAAAACTGGAAATTTGAGTTAGATGAGGTTTTAAGTGTTTCTTTAGGAAATTTAATCAAAGAATGATGATTTTGAGGACTGAAAACACTTTGAAAAGGGTTTAGTTGGTATGATTGTGTGAATGGTTTTGGGGGATAAGAAGTGATTAGTGAAAAACCTTCGTCTTGTAACTCCCTACGAGGAAACGGTGAAATTGATATCGATAGGAATAATGAGTATTTGGATAACAGTGAAAGGGGTAAATGTGTTACCGTTGTTTTAGATTCACTAGGGCTTGTTTTCTCCTGATTAGATAAACCCATTGTCTGATTCATATTAGATTGGCCTACAGATATAATTCCAGCCCACTTATTGTGTCGACCCAAATAACCCTCCTCCCATCCATCATTTAACGGAGTCGTTATCTCCGTAAAGCTCCCTTTGCACTCCGTCAATGTCCTAATCGGAAGTATACCTGGGCGATGCTCTTAAGTTGCTCCGGTCGTTATAGATTTAGCCAGACCCAAATTCCCCCCTATGGTTTCAGATTGGAGAAGGTTAACAAGTGTATCTCAGACTAATAAATCGGCGATGCTTGTTTGATCGTATCCAGCTTCTCATAGCCGCTCCTATTCGCTTTCCATGGCAAGCTCTCCACCACCTTTGATGACTTCGGAGTGGAATTGCAACCAGATAAACACACTGAACTTTCACTCATAGGTACAGGAGTGACCGGAGAAGTACATGAGGAATCTGGAACTCTGGTAATTTAACTTGATCTTTTTCACCATCGAAGGCAATCCCATCGATGCGACGACACCGGAAGTAGGGTGAGATTGGAAACCGCTAACCATGCTGGACGTATCCCTAAAAGCCTCATCAACCACTGGTTCTAGTAATTCCCTAATCGGATCTGAAAAATTCTAATATCGGAGAAAAACTCAGGTTCCCGTTGCTTCATTCAAGTCAACATAGCTTTTCAGAATTCTCTTTCTTCTTCCCGTTCACGAGCCATCATTTGGTGAAACTCATTGATATCAAACATGGTGAAACAAAGGCAGGTCGTAGCAGGTCAGACCAATGATGAAGAATTGAAACAGAACAAACAAACAATGGATGATTGATAGAGAAAACTGGAATTGATATTGAGGATTGAATGAACCAAAATAGAGAATACAATCTCCTGATAGGATGATTGCCCATGGATGAATCCCTCTCTCAAAGGCGTAGCCAATGAGCCAATCTCACTCTAGAGACTAATAAGAATCTAAGATATTTCTGCTTGAGTAACAATGCAATCTTACCCTCTATTTATTAGCAAACCTCTAACACACTCTATTTAGGAATTACCCATTTACCCCTGTAAGTATTTAACCATCTTAACTCCTATAAAAAATCTTGCAGTTTCAGGGGGATCAAAGAGAGTGTCATAGTTTACTTCGACTATGTTGAGAGGTCCGGAGTGAGTTTGAATGTCATTTTCCAAAATGAACTTTGTTTCATTAATTGGAGCAGCTTTCCGGGCATAGAAATCATCAAACTTCACATCAAAGCTTTCAATTATCATCCTGGTTCGTCGGATTAGAACTCTGTAAGCAACTTTGTTTGTTGAATACCCCAAGAAGATGCCTTCATCATATTTTGGAGCAAACTTGTTGAGATGATCCTTGTTGACCACAAAACACCTGCAACCAAATATATGAAAGAAACATACATTGGGTTTTCGGTTGTTCAGTCCTTCATATGGAGTCTTATTGAGACGTTTGCAGATGAGACTTCGATTTTGAACAAATCAAGCAGTTGCGACTGCTTTTGCCCAAAAGTAGAGAGGTAGATTTGCGAAATTGAGCATGGATCGAGCAGCCTCAACTAGAGTTCTATTTCTTCTTTCTACTACGCCATTCTGTTGTGGGGTGTAAGGAGCTGAGAAATTGTGAGAGATCCCTTTAGACACAAGAAAGTCATTTAGCATTGTCACTTCGTATCTTCCTGATGGGAAGCTTGATTTGAAGTTCAATTTCTTTGATGAAGTTGACCAGGATTTGCGGTGTGTCAAACTTAAGTGTAAGAAAGAAGACCCAAGTAAAACAAGTGAAGCCATCAACTATGACCAGGATATACTTCTTATGATATTGAGACTGGCTACAGTTGACAGACTGCAGAGATCAATGTGAATTAACTCCAAGGGTTCGGCAATTCAAGAGTCTATGATCAAAGGATAGCTTCCTTTAGTCTGTTTACCACACTCACAAGCAAAGCAAAGAGTGTCATTGTCGAATTTTAGGATAGGCAGTCCTCGCACCATTTCTCCGGTCACCAAGTTGTTTATATACCGGAAATTGAGATGGGCAAGTTTTCGGTGCCATAGCCAACTGACATCGGAAACTGCTTTTGACAGAAAACACAGTTGTGGTTTGCCAATAATTGGAGAGACGTCTAGAGGATACATTATGCCTTCAGCTTTAGACTTGATGAGACATGTCTCTCTGTCACTTGACATGATGTAGCAGTATTTGTCATCAGATTTCACACGATGACCAACTTTACACCCAACACTAATTAGGTTGCGTTTTAAACCATCTACAGAAGCTACTTGTAGAATAGAGAAGCTGCCTATAGTCAGAACACCATAACCCCGAATTGTTCCATTTGCATTATTTCCAAAAGTAATATATCCACCACCAGTAACTGGCCTAAAGTCACGAAGGTATTCTAACCTTCCCATCATGTGCAAGGAACAAGCACTATCAATTAATCAATCTTCTTCATGGTCCTCCACACACAACGCCTACACAATCAATGATTTAATTTGGGCACCCAAACTTGTTTGGGGCCCGTAACAATGTACGAAAAATTCCTATCATGTAAATGCATGGGAGTGATGGTGACTTGTGTTGTTTTGACTTGGGACCGAGGAATAGATTTTTCTATCCAAGTTTTCTTGATCATTGGTTTAAGATTTTTTGTCTTTTGTTTGAAGACAGAGATTGAGGTGTGATGTATCTTCTTCACAGGTAGGTAGAAACCGAAGGTAAGTTTCTGTTCATTGACCCACATTATAGACTGTCTTTGTCTTTACATGAGTCTTGATTTTGTTTCGACTATGATTGACAGGGACTGCAGACTTGTCTCTTTGTCCAATATTGGAATTAAGGGTGACCGAAGAGTCCTTCGATTTATGTAAAGATTTGGTCTGGAATATGGACACTGCAGTCTTGTTTTTTGATGGACTCGGAGTTTAAAAGAGACCTTTGATTTTGTGATCCTTTTCTGAAGAGAGTTTAGACAAGGTTTCTAATCTTGTGTTGTTTTGAAATGTTTTCTCTGCTTCTGAATGATTTTGAAAAGATTTATTTACCGCAGAGTGATTTTGAAATGATTTGACTACCACGGAATGATTTTGAAAAGTTTTTTCTTCTGGGGGTTTCGATAAACCCTTTTTCCTTGAAATTCTTGCTTTGAAAAGTTGATTCTTCAGTATAGGTCTGGGAGATGAGTCGTCAGAACTGTAACGTTCATGACATCGAGAGCATTGGCAAATTTCAATTTGACCGTTTTTAACCCCCTTAAGGAAGAGGTTGAATTTTGGATGTTGTTTTAACAAAGGTCTTCAGTAAGACTTCTATGTTGGACAAGGACTGGGGTCCGCAGAGCATGAGATGGGTAAGTCCTCAGTGGACTTTGATGGTGCATTAGGTCCTTCCACAATGATTTCCTCATCTACCTCGGAACTAGATCCTGAATGGATTGTTCCAGTGATGGGTAGCGACTGTTAATTTTCAGAGGTTTCCTATAGGAGGATTTCCTCTATTACACAGTTATTGTTAAGGGCATGAGGTTTTCCAAAATGACACATTAAGTCCTCAGGGAAGGTCTTGTCATTAGTGGGATAGTGAAAGGTCCGGTCAGGAGGGACATAAGGTGATCAGCGTCAAATCGTGGTGGAGATTTCTCTCCAGTACGATAACCATTGGACCATCCCCAGTTATAAGAGTTATCAACAGATCCATTGTTCACTAGGTTCTCAATAGCCTCGCTTTCGTTAAACAGTTTTTCTATTAAAAGATTCAAGCGTATAATTTCATTGCGGGCTAATCCCGTTGATTGAAAGTTATATCTAGTTGAGTTTCACAAAGTAGTTTAGCATCTTTTTATAATAACAAATTCCTTTCTAGCTTAGGGGTTGTTTGATAGCTGTTGATTGAGTCAGGTCTGACTGAGTTAGAAAATCTTACTGAGTCTGTTCTGATTGAAACCATATTGTTTGATTATGCATCTGACTGAGATGAAAATGACCATATTACCCTTATGTTCTATTTTGTATTGGATAAAATGTATTTGTTTGATAAATCATTTCAAATCCAAATATAAAATGCATATAATTCATACATTTACAAAATACACAGGAAAAAACCCATAGTCAAGGAAATTATCAACATACAGAGAAAACCCGTATTTTATTTCCCCACAATCAATATGATTCAATAACAAAAAGATATAATCTTTCCTATGACTAATTCCCAAACAAATTTTACAGAAACATCAAGAACCTCTGTTTCACACAGTGTGTTGTACAACAATACGTATCTCAATAGCAATTGCAACAACTTGAAACACAATGCACGAACAAGTTGCATAGAATATATATCAAACAAAAAGATCTTGGATGATTTATAATGCTCACGATGTATGTTCTTGACCAAATCCATGCCCAATTCACATTCATCACTAAGCAGGTAGGCATCGAGCACAAAAACTGTTCAACGTCTTCATGGTTGCACCTCCATCAACAAATCCCTTCAACCTTGTCTCGAAAAATTTCCATTTGACACCATTCCAGTTGTTGCTATCACTTTACTCTCCTATATCGCTTACTAACCTTGCCCCTAAAACTTTCTGCATAATCATCGTCCCTATTAGCAGTTAAATTCGAAGTTGTTTCGGTCAAATTCTCAATGGTTAGCATCACTTCAGTTTCATTTTTTAATATTAAGAGTGCCAACACATAACTAGGTGACAATTTACATAAAGAACGAAAGGGAATACCATTCTGATCTTGTAATTGATCAAACTGAACGAGCAATGAGAAGAGATTGAGCGAGCAGTGAGAAGAGATTCAGTGTGAATCGATGCAATAATCTAAATCACAGATCGATTAGGAGAGGGAGAGACATACCGAAGGATGAGGGGAAGGAGGAGGAGGAGGCGGCGTCGCTAGATACGGTGACGTTGGACGAGGACGGAAAAGGCATCGTTTAGAGGAGACGAGAGTGGTGCAGATATCAGTTTGCCCTTGCAGATGTAGGAGGTGGGCAAGGAGAAGGAAAGCGTGAAAAGGAGAACGGCAGATAGGTAAACAATCTCTTATCTTTCTCAGTCGGCGTCTTTTTTATGTGGAGTTGGTAAGAGGTTGTTGACCTAGTAAGATGTTATATTTTATGATATCAAACACTCTTACCGGACCCAATAAGAGATAATCTCTTACTGGACCAGTAAGAGGGTAAATCAAACAGGCCCTTAGTGACCTGAAGCTTTTTGTCCACTAGTCTTCCCCTCAAGTGATACAGCTCTTGGGTCGCTATGTTCTTTTCATCTAAGGTTTTGTTATAATCTGTAAGGACGTCAGCACACGTTTGAGTCAGTCTGTCTAAATGAGGTTCACATTCAAGCATGTTATAATTATTTGATTGAATCATAATTTTTACCTGTTCCACGATGTTGAGAGTTCCTTCTTTGGCCATGTAACAGTAGTTCTTTTTCAAATTGGTTGAGCCATCTTTCTCGGTTGCAACAAGACATATATTTCCTCTTTTTCTCTTGTTGTCAGGTTTATCATCTTCATCTCCTAAATACCAAACTTGGTGGTCTCTTCGAACTTGAGCTACCAATGCTTTTACTTTTTCTTTATCTTCCACCTCCTGAGCCATTCTGAGGTAGAATGTTTTGTCCTTGACCACATTGGCTTTACAGTCCCTTGCAAAGTGATTCTATTTATGACACTTGCGACAGATGAGAACTCCATCCTTTTTCTCTTCCTGGACGTTGTTGATGTCTGAGGATTTGTCTTCATGTGGTGTTTCAGTGGAGTTTGTGATCATCATAGATGTGTTTTGAGAGTGAGACTGATAAGGTGGATTTCTGTGATACCTTTGATTTGGATGGGGAGATGGATTGTTTTGAGAGTTGTAGTTTCTATTTAAAGGTGGTCTTGTGAACTGTTGGTTTTTGCGAAAGTTGGGTGGTGGAAGTCGGTTGAACTGTTAACTGACAAGAGCTAAGGCATTTTGAAAACCTTCTTCATCTTCTAGCTCCATATGTGCTTCATATGACTGAGAAGAGTTGTCATATGGAGTTTGATATAAAGAGTCTCTGGTATGGGGATACTGAGATCCTTTGGGAAACTGAGGTATATAAGCAACAAGTGCTAATGGTCCACCGAGATCCACAGTCTTTCATCACCGTAGAATCTTGTGCTTGGAGCTCACCGTAGAGTTTGTACGAAGAGCGTTTAGATCTTGCTATCTCCTTGGACGATCATCTTTGTTGTAGTCCACTGTTCTACCCAAGCCATTTAGAAACTATAGGTTTGTTTCATGGTTGCTTCTGACTGTACCAACGCTTGGCATCTTGTAACGATGAGGTTGAATCTTTTGAAGGAATCATCAAGACTTTCACCAGGTAGTGCTTTGAAGTTGTTAAACTCGTTGAGTGCAGTGGTGAGCTTCTTGTGTTGTGCCTGTTCAATACCTTCATAAAGATTTTTGAGTATATCCTAAATTTCTTTAGCAGATTTACAATTAATGATAATATCAAAACTATCTGGAGGAACCACACGAGATTTCATAGAAGGCTATAGAATTTTTCTTCATTTTTTCAATATCATTGTTGGTGGGTTTGGTCATGGCGATCTAACCTCCTCCAAGTCTAACTTGGTCACCGTCAGTGAAAATGGGTGTGAGAATATGAACATGTGGTCCTTCTTCTACAGATCTCTAAACGTGGCCTTTCCAAGTCTTCTTAGATATCTCTCCATTCTTTGAGATCAATGATGGTATTCACTTGCAACGAGTATTGGAGCTCTATCCGAACCTCCGACACTGTTATATATATTTAGAGAATAAGCTTGTGCCATTTTCCTTAGATTTAAAAAGATGAGCTAAATGGTATAGAAGGCTTTTTAAATCAGAGTTTTTCTTTTGAAAACAAGTTTGGTTTTTAAAGAAAATTAAAAAGCAACCACTATTGCTCTGATACAAATTGTTGAGAGAAGAAAAACTTAACTTTTGAATAATATTTGAGATAGATATGGAATAAGTTAATCTCAATAGATCTTTTAAGAAAGCTAAACAATAAAACATAGTTGAATCGTAACAAGGCTTGCAGTCAAGACCAAGTTAGTAATTGATGAACAACATAAGATAAGAGATAATCTGAGAAAGAGACTTCTGTATTTCAATATTTCGAATACACACAGGAAGTATAATGGAAGTGAAGGTGTGTTTAGATTGATCAACATGATCATCTATTTAAAGAGCAAAACAGTACATGATAAAATATAAAATAATAGTTAGGCGGCCATACTGCCCATGCCTACGACTGATTTGGATAGTCTTACAAGAAATGTCAGCATAAAGCTATGAAAAGACAACTAAGGAATCTTCATTCTTCGGTCGACTCCTCTTCGGTGTAACTCAAAACATACAAGGCTCTTCGCTGAGCCTTAACTCTTCGCCAGTTCCTTTGAATCATCAGGTCTTAGGTCTTTGGTATGGCTCATACACTTCAGCTGCCGAGGGTCACTTTATACCTTAACACATTCTTCTGTTGATTTCGTGAACTAGTTCACAAAAAAGAAAGTCTTTTGATATAAGGTGTAAGATAATCATTTGTTTCTTATTCATGTCGTTTATTCAAACCACGCAAAGGATGTTTTTTCATACAACAGTAACTATAGACACATTATTTAAGGTGTATCTTCAATGTACGACTTAGTACCACTTAATGTCTACCCAAGTCATGGCAATAGCAATAGACATACATATGAGTTGTTTGTATCTAAAAGATATGAAAAACTATTGTAATTAACAATATAATAAAGTTTAATCCAGAAAACTACCACAACATCAACTTGCAAAACGTTAATAACATTCTTTTTCCACGAATATCCTTGTTACGAGGGCAAGAGATGTGTTACCATAAAAATATTCGATTGTCTTTCTATGTGTTGCACAAATTTGATTTTACATGCTTTTGAAAAGTGAACTATTATACCAAGTGACTACACCATAAAGAAAAAAATAATAAAATAATAAAAATAACAAAAACAAAAATAACAAAAGATTTTGAAAATCATATATATATATATATATATATATATATATATATATATATATATATATATATATATATATATATATATATATATATATATATATATATATATATATATATATATATATATATATATATATATATATATATATATATATATATATATCAGTGTTATCGATAGCGATAGCGAGGTTATAGCGATAACCTACCTATATGCTACGTAGCTATAGCGATGGAATAGCGACGACTATTTCATTTTAGCGATTGCCTAATAAAAAATTAATATTATTTATACATTCACCTATTTAACAATTATAACTAATAAATAAGCTATAAACCAATACTAGTGGCTCAAATAAGTTCTAAAACATGAATATTAAATAACTGATTCACAATAAGCATTCAAATTATAACTGAGAAGAACAGAAATTGTAAGTACATAGGTGTACAACAAAGAAAGAAACGAAGTGTAAAATAATCTAGAACAAAAACCTTTGAAGCTGATATGGAGAGAAGGAGCAATGCAGGAAAACTTTCCATTATCATACTACTTGGAATCAAACTAACACAAATCTCAGAAAACCTTGCTCCTATTTGTTTTAATAACATTTAACATAAAAACAAAAATTAAAGTTTCCTTAAAAATAGAACTTCTAACACTTCAAACCTAATTTATACTTCAAACAACTTCAAACAGGAAAGCAAAACTAGAAGAAAAGTGGTAACACTGGAATTGTGGTATAGGCAGTTAAAGGAATTGTAGAATAGGAGTACAGAAATATGGAATATATAATCAATTGAATATATTAGAAGCATTAATCATAGCATTAGAATTCAGAAACTTAATCGAAGAGGTGAAGCACAACTTTTTTTTTTCGATCGATGGTTTTCCTGCCAATCTCCAAATCGGTGATCCAAACACCAAATTGGCGATCCCAAATGCAAAATTAGCAATCCCGATCAATAATTAGACCAATTCCGATCAGTAAAAACATGTTCCAGCAATCAATTTTGCCATTTTATACAAAAAATCGATTTAATTAAAAAAAAACATTTTATCGCTACGTCGCTATTACCTCGTTATAAGCCCCATAGCGACACACCAACGCCTCGCCTCGCTAAACGCAATAGCGATCGCTATGATCGCTATTGACAACACTGATATATATATATATATATATATATATATATATATATATATATATATATATATATATATATATATAGGAATTAGGATCAAGCCAAGAGGTGTAAGTATTTACAACAATATAATATGCATTTTGGCACAATGTTTACACAGCATTGTGAGACATGTATATTTGAAAATTTTAAGCGATTATCACAACAGAATACACAACGTGAATACAAGTAACTATAAATTGTTGAAAAAACATATCAATAACCAGGAAGAAATAACGTCGTGATAAGTGGTGAAAAGGTATTTAATTCTCCTACTTCACGAAGGGTGGACGCCATAAAAAAAAAGTAGATTGAGGTTCATCCAAGTTACCATCTCAATATCCACTAATATTTTATGTCGTATTTTTTCCTCAAAATTGGATGAGGTATACGTTATCAACATTATACTTATACGAAAATTAAGAAACATTGATCTACCAAATCACTTGAATTACATGTTGATTGAAAAAAAATGGTTGAAAAATTCTAATAAATATGTAGGGTCTTATTAGTCCCATAACCATCAAATCCAAATAGCATATAGTATGATCCGTATAGACAACACCCATATAAAAAATCGTCCAAAGGAGAAGCTAATTGCTTAAAGAGCTAACATGTTATATGGCAGTTATTGTGGCTATTTTGTTAGATATTGAAGGCAACTAGATACAGTTAGGTAATGAGAACAAGAACAGGTGATCCATAACTATTCTTTCTACCTCTTTCAGTTTCGTATTATTAATAAGAAACCTCCTTAAACATCTTATTCATTCATTAAACAATAGTGTCAATTCCTCCGCCTACACAATTTAAAATAACTCGTAAGTGCGGAAAAAATGACATTATTATTTAATAAATGAATAGAATACTTAAGGAGATTTTTTATTAATAACACGAAACCGAAAGAGGTAGAAGGAATAGTTATGAATGATCTGATTCTTACTTGCATCACCTAGACTAGATGCCTTCAACAACCAACAAATTGCCACAATAACTACCACATGACAAGATAACTCTTTAAGTAATTAGTTTATGCTCAGAACAATCTCTTATGGTGGTAGTTTTTACAGATCATATTGTTATTCTATTTGGATTTGATGGTTAAAGGGACTCTAACTAGGTATGGCCCTACATATTTATTATAAGTTTTCAATCTTTTTTCAATCAAATAGCGATTTGAATGAGATGGTAAATCAATGTATTCTTTTGTTTTGTAAGTAAGCGATTGACATTGTATACCTAAATCCAATTTTAAAGAAAAACATATGGGATCAAAGATTAGTGGATTTTAAAATGGTTGCATGGAATTCACCTGTCTTTTTTACACGATGTTTCATGATAGATTTATGGTGCTCACCTTTCATTAAGTAGGAGATTTAAATACACTTTCTCCACTCGCACATTTAAGTATCAGGACTTTATTCCTTATTGGTTGTTGATATGTTGTTTCAACACTTAATACTTGATTGCATCCACGTTGTGTATTCTGTTTTGATGATCGCTTCAATTTCACAATTATTCACATGTTTTATAATGTTGTGAAACACCATGCCAAAATGCATACTATACGGTTGTTAATACTTACAACTCTTGGCTCGATCCTATACTTTCAAAAGAGTAGTGATTTGTACACAACACTTTTTAGCCATACACAACAATTTATGATTTATATGATTGTATTGTATAACTGTATAAAACATAATTTGTTGTATATGACTAAAAAGTGTTGAGTACGAATCACCGCCCTTTTCGAAATGTCTCGTTATTTTTTGTTTCCCTTTTATTGTTGTGTGATCACTTGGTATAATAGTTCATTTTTCAAATGTTTGTAGGATCAAATTTGTGCCACATATAGAAAAGCAAACAAAACGCACTCACGCCTCGTAGCAAGGATATTTAAGGGGAAAAAATGTTTTGATGCTTTGCAAGTTCTCTTTTATGGTGACTTTTCCAACTAAAATTATATTATATTAATAATTACAACAATTATAGTATGCTAATATCACATCTATTATATATAAACACCTCATATGTATGTCTATTGCCATGAAGGGTAAAAATTAAATTATACCAAGGGCGTGTTCGGCACGTAGCGTTTGCGAGCTTCTAGCTTCTAGCGTTTGACAAAACGCTCCACTTTGAACAGAAAACATTGTTTGGCACTACAAGCTTCTAGCGTTTAGTTTAAACAAAACGCTCCAAATCCAAATGCTACTTCATGTAGCTTTTAACAAAACGCTACAAGCAACAAGCTACCCTCTCCCAGCTAATTTTGTCAAACACACCCCAAGTCGCCCCAAGTCGTATTAAAGATACATCATGTACATAGATCTTCAAAGCTTAATGCCAACAATGGCAATTAAAATTATTTATAAGTAGTTCGTAATCCACAACCATTTCAAATACTTAGTTGTTGACATCTAAAGGCTTTGTTCCGTTTTTCTCATTAAGTATTGTGTGAATATAGTGTTAGAATCGATAAATATTGTGTATTTGTAGTTAAGTGTTGTATAAAAATAATAATAATAATATTTGCTTTATGGATTGAATAAACGACATGAGTGAAAAAAATAACTATTTTACCACTAACAGAGGACTTTCGTTTTTGTAAACCGAAATCAACAGAATGAGGTGATTTCAAAAGTAATCCATTAAATTTACAAGTGTTGCGCTCACTTCTTGAGATTGAGGGTTCAAGTCCCTTGACATAAGTGGACTAGTTTGGTATATTAATTATATAATGCATAAAGAGCCCCTCTTCTCAATTAACCCATTTCAACAGTACACTAGTTTTTTTCCTAAATGTTTGATAATATTGTGTGTTTTATTTGGTCGCGTGGTATATTAATTCAAATTTCAAATGATGTAAGAAAAAATGCAAGTTGCACACCGCGGGGGCTGTTGTGGCAGCATAAAGGACTTATGATCCTATGACAGTTAAGGGTGGTCAAACTAGAAAAAATTACAAAAAGGATCTCCAAATCTACATGCAGGATAAAGTTGCAATAGCTTTTAAGGCAAAACTTTTAATATTTATTTGATACAATTGCTTTTGTATGCTCAATTCAACTATTGGATACATATGTGGCACTTATCGTTAGTATCTTCCAAATATTAGAAATCACAGCAAGTAATAGTTAATACATAGATGATACGTCCTATAAATAGATCTTTATTGATCAATACTAACAATAAAGGTAAGTAGTTCTAAATTCATAAGTATTTTACATACTTCAATTCTAAACATCAAAAGTTAACCTCCTAAACATCTAGAGAAGCAAAATCAAATTGATGATGTCTCATGCAAACCTACATCAAGTTTATATAATCATGTATGTCGCCCTATTATTATGTTGGTAAATAATATAACATTGTATGTACAACATACCCAAACACATCAAGCTATCACTTTATATCTTTAAGCTTCTATGTACTTCATACCCAAACACATGTAACGCATGAATTTGTCATTCGGTACTTTGTTTACGAAATAGTTGTCTTAACCTTTGCTTTGTTGGTAAAACATCAAATGCTTCAGAATGTTTATGATTTATTATATCTAAAGATCATTTATTGGTGGATGTTTATGCTTTATTAAATCTAGAGATATTTTGCTTGTGGATTTTTATGATATTGTTGTTCGACAAATGTAAATTTATGCAGTTTTTTAAATATGTAAATACTTTGCTTCTAAAAACTTTATTATGGGCAACGTAATTATAATTCCACATATGTTTGTCTTTGCCATTAGGATTCATATCCATAACCTTTATCAAACACTAACAGTCGATTTTTTAATTCGGCTTTAAGAATAAGTTCTAAACTATTCACATCTTTCATGTTTATCAAGTAACAAAGTGGCACGTATATACATAAACACACCATAAAGATTGGAAAAAGGGCATGATGTATATATGCTTTCTTAAAATCTTTATTATATTTTGTTTCTCTTTTTTATCGTGTAACACTTGGTAAAGCAATTCATTTTTAAAATGCTTGTAGGCTTAGGGCGTGTTTGGCAAAACTAGCTGGTAACCGGAAGCTAGAGCTTTTGTTATGAGTGTTTGGCAAAAGTAGATAGAAGCTTTTGAAATATGTAAAATTACATAAAAGGGCATCTATCTAAAAGCTAAATATACAACAAGTCATCAACTTAACCTTTAAAAGTTTATTAACAACAAATATTATGTTTTCTTCTAAATATTGTATTCAACCACCCTTTGTAACCCTTCTACAATGAATGTGTGATATAATTTTACTCTGAAGACATATTATACCTCCCGGACCAATTGTTAGTTTGAAAAAGAAGGAAAAAGAGTTCAAGTTTATTTTGTTTGCTAAGCATAAAAGGCCGAATAATGCAACAAGTCCTTGATCTAAGAAACAATATATCCAACTTTCACTGAGGTAATATGCTTTGAATATTGAAGTACTCAAGCGAGATATGTTTCTATCAAAATGAAATGGCAATTGGGGGATTAACAAATTTTTTATATAGCGGTTGATTGCAACTAGCAAATCAAGTCAAACACGTAAAAGTCAAACTCTATCCGGTAGATATGGCTTCAATCAACTTAGATTCAATTTAATTCAATCAACTTAAAGTAAATTAATATAAAAACATAATTAAATATACCTTTTGGGGGATGTAGGATCCATGACCCATTTGAATGACAAGGTGGGTGTATCCTTTCTTTGACAGTTCTTCTTTCACTTGGTCAGTCACAAAAACAATTCTCTTGGATTTAAAATGACTATCATTGTCATCCATCTTGTTATACTATCACTGCATGTCCAAAGAAACAAAAAATGGAATGTTCTTTAGCAATCGAGAGGAGAAACTACAAAAGCTCCATCATCATTAGCAATCAAGAAGAGAAGCTATAATGGCATCAAGACCATAAGTTTCATTTTCCTGGTATTAATAAATAATCCTCATGCATAATAATTATATAAATATTTTCAGTTATAAGATTTTTCAACAATTGAGCATCAGAACTATGAAGAAACATGATCCATAATAGCATAAATGAATTAGTGCAATGTAGCTCAATTCCACACTTGGGAGGTTAAGACATGAAAGTTACTTGATCCTGATGATTTTTTTAATTGAAATCAGATTGATCAATTCTATCATGCATTTAGTGTTAAGAAATTCAATTCTACCATGTGTTTGGTTGGAAGGAAATGAAATGGAATTCAAATTCGGTCTTTTGTGTATTTTTGTTTGGTTTGTATATATACAAAGTATTTGGGATGTAGATAATGTGAAATGACAAACAAAAAAGTCCTGTTATTAGCACTTATTTCATAATTAGTAAGACCTACCCTAATTCATTAGATGGCTTACAAAATTCCAAAACAATTTATCCTTCTCACAATGCCAATAAATAATAAGTACTTTGTTCATGTAAGAACAATATGTTATCAACATAAAATTTGAATGTCAAATGGGCAATCTTTTCTATGATGAATTTTTAATCAAGAAAAACTGCTGGCTATAATAATGTATTTACAAAGTACTGCAGAATGCAGATTAATTTGAAAATTGTTTGTGTTAAGTATTGCATCAGAAAACAGAATCTAACATTGGAAACTAGTAGGTATGAACTGAGATGAAGTTTCTTCTAACCCCAAATCAAAAAATTCAATAAATACGTAAAGTAAAATTTATTACGGTGTTCAAATAATCAGTTGCGAAAGATTCAAAGTACATCATCGGTGCTCTTCCTTGATCAAAGTGTTTCAAAACCAATGAAACATAGAAATCGATAACTAACAAAAAACCAAAAACTAATTACAAAGATTTTACTAAAATCTAACCAAAAAATTATGAATTTAGGGTTCTTACCATAAAAATCCCCAAAATGGAGTGGTGGGGAGGCTGTCGTTGGCAATAATGGTAGAGAAGTCGTCGACACTGGTGATGCTCTCTTCGGCGAGGAAGGTGGCGTCGTGGGTGGAAGCGGATGGTGACGATGGTTGTGTGGCGAAGTAGCCTCAACCGGTGGAGAGGATGAAGGTGGAGGCGGGTGAGAGGCGAACGCGGAGGCGAAGTAGAAGGCGACGATGACGGCGACGGTACACAGTGGTGTGGGGGTGAACGGCGATAGAGTTAACGGGTAAGTTAAAAATTTTGTTCTTTGATCCTCCAATAGGAAGGAAAGTTAGAGGGGAAGTTAGGAGGGAAGTGAGCCTTCCATTTCCTTCCATTTTCATCCTTTAATGAAATTCGGAAGCACCGATTTATCTTACTCTCCACTCATTTCCACTCATTTCCTTTCTTTTATCTTCTTAAGTTGAACTCGGGAGCAGGGTGGTAGTCTGGTAGAAAGAGAAGGAATATGGAGAAGGCGTCAAATTTGTCTTAGGGTTAGCGGTGTTTGGGAGCGCTTTTTGTTTTAGAGAGTGTTTGTGAGTTTTGAACTTTAATGGAGTTCTCGAGTTTAATCAAAGAAAAGAAAAAGAACGAGAAAAGAAAATACAAAAAGAAAAGAAGATAAAGGAAAGGAAATGAAATTTGTTTTTTATGATACTTTCGCTTACCTGAATGATATGTTGATTTATATGAGTAGCAAAGCGGAGAAAACTAAGGTCATGATTTACGAAGCAAGAAATAAATTGGAAGAGAAGAACACTAGGAATAGGATAGAAGGCCTAGAGTTAAAAATCATAAATGTCATTATAGATAGGGATTCCTTGAGGATGGATAATAGCATGTTGATTAAGCAAAGAAATATTTACCGTAACATTGTTAAACGTCTGTATGGGAAATTAAATGACATTTATCATTCATTTGACATATGCAACAAACAGCATAGTAAGTTACTCTCACTTACAAATTTCAAACATGAATTAGTTGATGAAACTACCTTTGATTGTGAGATTAAAATAGTTAAATATGAACAAGTTCCTAACTATTATTATGCTTATGGTGTTGTTAATATCAATGATTGCTTAGATGTTGATGATTTGGTTAATATTGTGAATGGTACCTTGTCTAAAAACGAATAAGTAGAGATTTTGAAAAAAATTGAGAATTCGACACACGGTACTTAACAAAATTTTGCTGATATCGAAGATGATTCTGATAATATCAATGAAATTGAGGAAGAGGAATGTGTTGATTGCACAAAATTGTCAGTCATTAATATCACTTAGTTAGCTAATAGCAAAGTAAATGATGATTCAAGAATGAAGCTAAACGATGATTCATGTTTGACGACCAACATTGGTGTTTCACAAGAGTCAGTTGTTGAAGACATAACGAATAATGAAAGTGACAATGATGATGATTCATCTGAAAAAGAAATTCCTCAAGTTGTAAGTATTTGAGGATTCTGAGGAATTTGAGAAAGTTTTGAAAGATAAAGGAAAACATTTTCTTAAACAAAACTCAGTTCTTTATCCAACATTCATTAAAGGACTTCCAAACCAAGTTTTCGTTACAAAAGGAAATCGGGATAATGTCAATCCTAAATTGAATAAATTATTAAAAGAAGATAATTCAGAAGTGATTGATGAAGGATTTTATTCTAATCAAATGTTGAGGAAAGTAATCTGAATCAAAGGTTAAAAACTTTCCAACGTCAAAAGAGTCAGAAAAAATCTTTTCCCAAAGAAAACAAAAATGGTGTTTGGGTTGTGAAAACTGCCAAGACTGATGTCGAAGGCGAAGCAGAGAAATGTTTTGAGAAGCCTTTACCAAATGATTTAAATAAACAAAATAAGAAGACTCAAACTTGTGTAAACGATGATGAAAAGACTGTTTCATAAGACGAAATTTCCAAAAATAAAGCTCAAAATAAAGCTTATTGGAAGAAAAGAAGAGATTTTCAAAAAGAAAAGAAACTGAAACAAAAATCGCCACAAACTCAGGAAAATAAGTTTTCACAAAAACCTAAAACTCAAGTTCCAAAAGAACTTTTGAAAGTTGATCCCAAAGTTGTTAGCAAGAAGGTTGATAACAAGAATCAAAATGATTTTTCTCAACAGACGAAGGTTGATCAAAGTTCAAAAATGAAACAAGTTCAAAAAGAGCAAAATCATGTTCAAAGAAATGCTCAAAAGATTTTTTCACAAAATCAAAATGGTTTTCAACAGAAATCTCAATTTGGATATCAAAATCGTTTCAGCAAAAATCACACAAAACTTTTTCGCAAACGAGTTTTTCTAAACCAACAAATGTTTTAAAGAAAAATGTACCATTCAAACTTGTTGGTCCATGTTTTCCAAATCTAGATTCAAGGCATAAATCGAATGTTTCATTAAGGGAAAAAATGAAATGAAAAGTTTCAATCATTGGTTTGAAGGAAAAGGAAAGCAATTTCAATCGGATAAGTATTCTCAAGAACAAGTCAAAAAGGCTTATGAGAATTACTTGAATGATTCGATGAGTGGAAGTACTTCATCCCAAGAATTAGTGTCAAAAATGTCAAAATGGAAAGAAGTTAAAACAAAAAAAGTTGATTTTTCTAAGAAAAAATGATGAAAAATGAGAAAATCAAAGTTAAAAGTTTGATAATGAATGATTATTTTTATGTGCCCAAAACCGACGAAGTTGATTTAATTGACAAAATCAAAACAAAAGTTCGTAGTTGGATTTTTAATTCGTCACTACACATAATTTTTCACACTAATATCCAAGGACCCAAAAAGCCTTGGGGACCTAAATCTCTTTGAATAATCGCAGGTACTATGTAAGGAGCAGTATGATGAAAACTGGTATATCGATAGTGTTTGCTCATGTCACTTGATAGGAAGGAAGGAGAATCTGAGTGATTGAAGCATTCAGATGACTCTACAATCACAAATGATGTTAATCTGATAGAGCAATTGATTCTAAAGTCAATATCGAGGACACTCAAATACCGGAAGTGTCGAAGCATTCAGTTGACTCTACAATCACAAATGGACGAACAGATGAATATTCATCATCGGCACCAAGTGCTAACGTCGAAGAATGTCAAACTTCAACATCAAGTCCGGCTGAGGGGGAGTACTTGACTACACAACCTCTAATCGAGGGGGAGTCGTTACCTTTACAAGATTATGTTGAAGTGGAGCAACAAGAAGCTAATCCATTTGTTGAGGGGGAGCCAAGTTGTAACAACCCAATATTTCAAGTCAATATAATAGTCTGGGTTAGCCATTGTAACTAGTTTTAATGTAATAAAGAGGAATTATTTGAATATTATGTGCATTTAATTATTTATAAAGATGTAATAAATTAAGATAAAAATGATCTTCAAAAATAAAATGTTAGATAAACTCTATATCTATGAAGAAACTTGTAGTGGTCGTAACAAGGATTTCGGAGATATAAAGAACGCTGAAGACCGAGTTATAACGAAGAAGTTATGATCTATCGAAGTTTCGCGACGGAACCGACACGACACTGTGTGACGTAAAAAGTGAATTCACAATAAATGCTTTTTAGCCTTAGGTATCTAAATGAAAGTTGTAGTAAACGATAAACCAAGAATGTGCATAAAAAGAACGTCCAAATCTGACTTTGTATGAGGAAGTTATGATTTTTCTAAGATTCGGCATAGCAGTATACAACCCGAAATTCGAATTAAAGATCGAGTGATTTTTAGCCGATGCAACCTAAACGAGAATCGAAGATCTCGTCATTAGTAGTTCAACGGTAAAAAGACAGACGAAAACGGACATCGGATGAAGCAGTTATGGAATTTTAACGGACTTTTCCTGTCCCGACCTGTTAAAAATATAATATTAAAAATAAATTCAAAATTAGCCAATGGAATCTAAACGAAAGTCGTAGAGTACGGTCTCACCTACGTGTGGATATCAAGAACGTCAAAAACGGAGTTTGTATGCAAAAGTTATGAACTTTTGAAGTTTTGGACACACACTTCGAGGCTTATCGGAAGGGGAACGCCATGCGTCCAAGGGAACGCCCCGCGTTCTCATGCAGATGGACATGTATCTCGCACCATTGACACGTCCGAAGCCCGTAAACCGAATAGCAGACACGCCTCGCTCCTACGCGCTGCGTCCGAAGGAACGCCCTGCGCTTCAGAACGCGCTGCGCTCGTCGTAGGAACGCCCTGTGCTCCGAGGTCAGAAGTCCCATATAAATAGTATGCGATATCTCCGGGTTTATGTTACAAAATTTGCTATTCCTTTCACTTTTAACACCATTTTAAGCCACTTTAAACCCCCCGAAGCTTAGAGAACCTCCCTAACACCCGAAGAAAGCCTCGGAGCCCCCGAAGTTCTCGAGAAAAGAGTATTTCCGGTTCGAAGGTCTACCCGCGCAAAGCCCGGTTTTCAACAGAAACTCACGGTTTAGCCAAGGAAAATTATTTCTAGTAACGAAGTGCTGCCCGAATCACCACTTATTCAAGTGGGTTCATACCCCTACGTTTTCACTATCTTTTTATATTTTAAGGGGGGAAATACAAATAAAACACAAGGAAATCTTGTGTTAATAACAAAACTATTCAAATAATTTTCAACTGTCGTTTTTACCAGGATAAACATACTACTATACTAGTTTGGGATTTCATACAAAAACAAACAGATAAACTATAATAGTATAGTTTATGGAACAAATGTACTATTTTACAAGTTCAGGTTACAATACAGAAACAAACATACAAACTATATTAAATATAATTTATGAAATATACTTAAGTTTATTCATTACAAAGTAACTTTTCATTATTCTATACATAATCATCAATATAGCATTTGTGAGACACACTTCAAGTACTTATTTGAGTACCAATCAAGTCCTGATATTATAACCAGAGTCTCCTGGAGGGAAAGCGTGACACTTGTGTATAGATCTATACGGGACTAACAATCCCGCACCTGAGCTGCTTGGAATAGCTAGGCCGACAAGCCTGAGGTGACAAATGTCGTACCGATAGCGACGCCTGAAGAACGTCGTGTTCAGGCCATCTTAGGTCATCAAGCATGGTTATGATAACTCACAATTTGGTATTGAACAATACGATTAGTGTATGAATAAGTAAACAACTTCACATAGTTTTATTAACTAATAAAACTGTAATACAGTATTTTACAAGTGCAACTGGTGAATCCAGATATTTACAATTACATAGTTTTCATACAAGTACAGATACAGAATACTATTCCGGTTTAGAGAAAACATAATTTTCATGGTATTATAGGAGTCAGAACTACATTTTACTATCTCAAAGTACAATAACAATTACACGTTTGACTACAACATATTACAACAGAAAATATAGGATTTTATGGGAAAAACATACTTACATTTTTCAAGGAACAAACATCGGATTTCAGTTACAAACATACTTATGAACTCACCAACTTAATTGTTGACACTCTTTTCAAAACTACTTATATTCTTAGGAAATCGGTAAACAGGTACATCCACGAGTTTTTGAGAAGACGGAGCATTATAGACTCATGTCTTTTAAACTTTTGATATACATTTTGTTGTCATGTAAACAATGATTTTGAACACAAATGTAAAACTTATACTTTATCAATGCATGGTTGTTGTACTTTGATTACTATTGTGCAATTGTTGTGATATTATACATGAAGTCATCCGCCCCCGAACATTTCCGCCGTTCCGGTTTTGGGGTGTGATAGATTGGTATCAGAGCATTGGTTATAGTGAACTAAGTATATCAAACCATAAAAGATATACAACTATAAATACAATGGGGCTAAAGCTCTCTGACCAAGAGTTATAATTTTAAAATATAACAATATTTTTATAAAAGTATACATACATGTTTACATACTAGGACAAGTATCACAAGAAGAACAAAACAGAAGTATTTAGATGTTGGACACTACAGTTAAACCTAGACAGTTATGTAATTATATCTGGGATAAATATAGCCTGATCAACTATATTTATTTAAGATATAACCAACATGTGTTCGGGAGTGATCGTGGTGTTGCAACAAGTCTAAAACTTACCAATAAACTATACAGAGAACCTTTATCATTTAAAATAATATAGGAGTATTTTGTAATACTATAAAACAACATGTTTACATTTTTTCTATGCTTCTTACCTCTAAATACTCGTATAGACATTATGACAGGATATCCCCCGCACGGAGATCCCTACTTCCCTGATCAAGGGAATAATTGTTAGGTTGAAGATGATCCTGAAGAGGATCCCGAAAAGGACGAGGATGAAGAGGAGATGGGTGAGGATTCCGACGAGGAGCCCGAGTTCTACAACCCACCTCTTGTCCCCGTTCCTAGACAACACTTTCGGGGCCCGACCCCCCAATGGGTCGAGGAATTAAAGTTATGGAGTCGAGAATATGGTCAACGCCCTCCTTTCGGTATGAACATGGATTTCTACAACCTCGAAGGAGGAAGTTCTGCCGACAGGGCCCTCCCTATCATAATACGCCGTGTCTCTCGCCAGATTGATCAATCACGAATATCGATCAACCGAATTCTGGAAGCTAACGCTACTTCCCAAGTTAACGCCGTTAATCTTCGTCGTCTGGACAGAGATCATGATCAAACTAGAAACCACACTGATAGGCTTCAAGAAGAGATGGTTGCTGCTCAAGCCGAAATTAGAGCACTTCGGGAGCATCAAACTACACTAGAGAGGCGTTTGATGGGAAAGATCACCATGTTACAAAATCCATTGCCCATAACCGTACTCGCCGCAAGTAGTGTTTACACTACTTCTATTTTGATATAGACTAGGATCTCGGATATGTATACTACTTTTATCTATATGTAAAACTTCACCCTACGATTAAGTGAATACACTACTCGTAGGTCGTAATGTTGTCAAATTTTCCCTTATGTAGATATAATATAGATCTATATCAAGGTTAAATATTTCCAATTGTATGTACAAAAATATGTATCAAATGACAAGCATTTTATTTCATTGGTAGTTAGCATAATTTTCATAACATTTTGTTTACTCATGGTAAATCTATAATTATTTAAGTGTATATGTTAAAGTATTATGTAATTAAAATTATATTGACCTAGAAATGGTAGGTCCACCTTAGGCCCTGTTCCTTGTTTGGTTGTGGACTTGAGGCAGACCTATTATGTTCGACAATCTATTCAATCTTAATTACATACAACTTGTATACATAAAATGAATGTAGAAGAACCTGGTACGGAATACATTATACAAATTCATTACAAGTGTTGTTATAAACAAAATTGGCGATTGTTTACTTATATTAGCATACTTTTATTGTAAATCGCTTAATAGAACACTATAGCAGTCAGGAAATAATGCAATTAGAAGTAAGATATGTCTTATTCAATATCACCTGACTCATGATCACTATAGAGTACTTATCACCATTTTTCTTAAATCATTATAGATAAAGATGCCTCCAAGGAAGTCCAACAGAAAGATCAACAATCCACCAAATCCACCGCCGCCGCCACCTCTGCAGTATGATACTACTGTATTCCAAGCAGCAGTAACTGCCGCTGTGGCCGCAACAATGACACAGATTAATGCATGTGGAATCAGTGGGGCAGGTAGTGGTGCCCATCCTTCTAATCATGGGGATAGTCATGGTCTCCCGAAGGAATGCTCATATAAGGACTTCACCAATGCTAAACCTCGATCCTTTGATGGCACGGGAGGTGTCATTGCTTTAACTTGTTGGTTCGAGAAAATCGAATCAATATTTGAAATCTATGCATGCCCCTAGTCTAACAAAGTGAAATTTGCAGCATACACCTTTACAGACAGAGCTCTCACTTGGTGGAATAGCCAAGTCAAATCCATGACTCTTCCGATAGAAAACGGTATGAGTTGGAATGATTTGAAAGAACTAATGTTATCTGAATACTGCCCGAGGGGCGAAATGCAAAAACTAGAACAGGAACTTTGGAGTTTGAAGATGAAGGGCTCCGATATCATTGCTTACACTGCTAGGTTAAGTGAATTGGCTCTACTGTGTTCCGGGATGGTCACCACGGAGAGTAAAAACGTGGAGAGGTATATTTAGGGATTAACTCCCTCGACTCAAGGAAACGTTATTGCCGCCAATCCACTTACTTTCGATAGTGCCAAACGTCTGGCACAAACATTAGTACATCATGGAGTTATTCAAGATTCCATACCAGCCGCTCCTGAAAATACCAAAGAAGGAGGCAGCAAAAAGAAATTCTGGAATAAATGAAAGGGGCAATCATCACAAGAGCCTTCTAAGAAACAACAAATTGTGGCGGTACACACTGCTATTGTTCCTGCTACTATTCCTACTCATACACCTACAACCGTTTATGCTACTCCGGCAACCCCAAGTCGTTATGTTGGAACTTTTCTTAAGTGCAATAAGTGCAACTTCCATCACACGGGAGTTTGCAGGGAAATAAACTGCAGAAACTGTAACAAGAATGGGTATATTGCCCGTTTCTGCAAAGCGCCAGCGCAACCCATCTCTCAAGTCCCCGCCGCAGGAGTAAGTCAAGCTTGTTATGAGTGTGGGGAAATCGGGCATTTCAAGAGGGACTGCCCAAAGTCAAAGAATGTTGGTGGTGTGGGGAGAATCTTGGCAATTGTCCATGAAGAAGCAATGGAAGATCCTAACGTGGTTACCGATACGTTTCTTCTCAACAATTCTTACACATGCATTCTTTTCGATAGTGGTGCGGAGAAAAGCTTCGTGAGCCATAAATTCAAACATCTACTAAAACAAAATCCTCAATCATTAAAAGATACATTCACAGTAGAGATGGCAAACGGAAAGACCGAGAGCACAAATGATATATACATAGGATGCACACTTACTCTAAACAATCATTCATTTCAAATTGAACTTATGCCGGTCTCAATTAAAAGCTTTGACATTATAATCGGCATGGATTGGTTAAGTCTTCATCGTGCTGATATCCTATGTTTTGTAAGAGCCATTCGTTTTAATCTGCAAAGTAATGAATCTCTCGTTATCTATGGCGACAAATCTGGTGCAAATCTTCAAATCATTTCTTGCATCAAGGCCAAGAAGTATCTTCGCAAAGATTATTGTGTCTTCTTAGCCCATGTGGTAGATAAGACACAAGAAGTAAAAGGAATCAAGGATATCTCTGAAGTATGTGATTTCCCTGATGTTTTCCCCAAAGATCTCTCAAGAGTTCCTCCTGAACGCCAAGTCGAATTCTGAATCGACATGATTCCCAGAGCTACCCCCATAGCCAAATCCCCATATCGTCTTTCGCCATCAGAGATGCAGGAACTATCCAGCCAATTGAACGAGCTTCATAAGACCAAGCTTCTCACCTTGGGGAGCACCGGTCTTGTTTGTGAAGAAGAAGGATGGATCGTTTCGCATGTGTATAGACTACCGAAAATTAAATAAACTTACTATCAAAAACCGATACCCTTTGCCTCGAATTGATGACTTTTTTGACCAATTTCAAGGGCAAGTTTCTTCTCAAAGATTGACCTGAGATCAGAATACCACCAACTACGAGTCCAGGAGATCGATATTCCAAAGACCACTTTTAGAACTCGCTACGGTCACTATAAATTTGTAGTGATGCCCTTTGGTTTAACGAACGCACCTGTAGTGTTCATGGACTTGATGAACCATGTGTGTCGACCTTACTTAGACAAGTTCGTTATTGTTTTCATTGATGATATACTAGTCTATTCCCGAAGTAAGGAAGAACACAGCCAACACTTACGACAAGTCTTGGAAACCTTAAGGGTAGAGAAATTGTACGCGAAGTTCTCAAAGTGTGAATTTTGGATCCGGAAGGTGGAATTATTGGGTAATGTAGTCAGCAAGGAAGGAATACATGTTGACCCCTCCAAGATCAAGGCTATCAAAAACTGGACGACCCCACGAACCCCAACAGAGATTCCTCAATTTCTAGGTCTTGCTGGCTATTATAGAAGGTTCATCCAAAAATTCTCAAAGGTCGCGAAGCCACTCACCACCTTAACCCAGAAAGGCGTAACCTTCAGCTGGGAAGAAAAACAAGAAACTGCTTTCCAGACACTAAAGCAAGCCCTCTGCAGCGCACCAATCTTGTCCCTCCCAGAAGGAACGGAAGATTTTGTGGTTTACTGCGATGCGTCCAAGCAAGGGCTAGGCTGCGTTCTTATGCAACGAGGAAAGGTCATATCCTATGCCTCGAGACAGCTTAAGAACGACGAGGTCAACTATACCACACATGACCTTGAATTGGGAGCAGTGGTTTTTGCTCTGAAAATCTGGAGACATTACCTGTACGGTACGAAATGCACAATCTTTACTGATCACAAAAGCCTCCAACACATGTTCGATCAGATGGAACTTCACATGAGACAATGACGATGGGTGGAACTACTCAATGATTACGAATGCGAAATTCGCTATCATCCCGGTAATGCCAATGTAGTAGCAGATGCCCTTAGTCGAAAAGAGTACTCGGTTCACCGAGTAAAGTCTCTAATATGACTATCCATTCCCACCTATCCACACAGATCAAGGAGGCTCAGCTAGAAGCCTTGAAACCCGAAAACGTGACAGGTGAAGCCCTAAGAGGAATGGAAAGGAACTTGGATGTCAAGGGTGACGGAGTTCGTTATCTCATGAATCGGATCTGGACACCGAAGTTTGGTAGCTACACAGATATTGTCATGAATGAAGCCCATAAAACTCGATACTCCGTTCATCCAGGTTCAGACAAGATGTATCTGGACCTTAAGAAACTCTATTGGTGGCCGAACATGAAAGTTGAAATTGCTACCTATGTGGGCAAGTGTCTAACTTGCGCCAAAATTAAGGTAGAATATCAAAAGCCCTCAGGTTTATTACAACAACCAGAAATACCTGAGTGGAAGTGGGAGCGGATTACTATGGATTTCATAACCAAATTACCCAGGAAAACAAGTGGTCATAACACCATTTGGGTAATCGTCAACAGACTAACCAAATCAACACACTTCCTGCCAATAAAAGAAACTGATAAAATGGAGAAGTTAACAAGGACGTACATTAAAGACATAGTACGATTTCATGGTGTGCCAATATCTATTATCTTTGACCGAGATAGTAGATTTACCTCACGGTTTTGGCAATCAGTGCAAAAGTCTTTGGGAACCAATCTTGACATGAGTACAACGTACCATCCTCAGACAGATGGACAAAGCAAGAGAACCATACAAACGCTGGAAGACATGTTGAGAGCTTGTGTGATAGATTTTGGTAAAGCTTGGGATACCCATTTACCGATCGTCAAATTCTCGTACAACAAAAGTTATCACACTAGCATCAAAGTTGCTCCATTTAAAGCCATCTATGGCCGCAAGTGCAGATCCCCTCTGTGTTGGGCTGAAGTGGGTAATACGCAACTAGCCAAGAATCAAATACCTGATGGCACTCTTACTGGCCCCGAGGTTATAAGGGAAACAACGGAAATATCATCCAAATTCGTGAACGACTGAAAGCTTCCCGAGACAGACAAAAGACGAAAACCATTGGAATTTCAAGTTGGTGATCGTGTACTATTAAAAGTCTCACTCTGGAAAGGCATGATACGTTTCGGAAAACGTGGGAAAACTAAATCCAAGGTACATCGGACCATTCGAGATTCTTGCTAGAATTGGTTCGGTTGCTTACAAACTCAAACTACCGCATAAAATCAGTAACATTCATCCCACTTTTCATGTCTCTAATCTCAAGAAGTGTTTGTCTGACGAGACTCTTGTACTTCCACTTGACGAAATCGAGTTAAACGAGAGTCTACACTTCGTAGAAGAACCAGTGGAAATCATGGATAGGGAAATAAAAGAACAAAACAAAGTCGTATACCAATAGCGAAGGTTCGCTGGAATGCCAACCGATGACCTGAATTCACTTGGGAACAGGAAGATCAGATGAAACAAAAATATCCACATTTTTTCCCTCGTTCATGAGTACCACTTTAGAAACAATTTCGGGACGAAATTCCCTCTAACGGGGGGATAATGTAACAACCCAATATTTCAAGTCAATGTAATAGTCTAGGTTAACCATTGTAACTAGTTTTAATGTAATAAAGAGAAATTATTTGAATATTATGTGCATTTAATTATATATAAAGATGTAATAAATTAAGATAAAAATAATCGTCAAATATAAAATGTTAGATAAACTTGATATCTATCAAGAAACTTGTGGTGGTCGTAACAAGGATTCCAGAGATATAAAGAATGCTGAAACCCGAGTTATAACAAAAACGTTATGATCTATCGAAGTTTCGTGACGGAACCGACACGACACTGTGTGACGTAAAAAGTGAATTTACAATAAAATGCTTTTTAGCCTTAGGTATCTAAATGAAAGTTGTAGTAAACGATAAACCAAGAGTGTGCATAAAAAGAACGTCCAAATCTGAATTTGTATGAGGAAGTTATGATTTTTCTAAGATTCGGCATAGTAGTATACAACCCGAAATTTGAATTAAAGATCGAGTGATTTTTAGCCGACACAACCTAAACGAGAATCGAAGATCTCGTCAGTAGTAGTTCAACGGTAAAAAGACAGACGAAAACGGACATCAGATGAAGAGGTTATGAAATTTTAACGGACTTTTCCTGTCCCGGCCAATTAAAAGTATTATATTAAAAATAAAATTCAAAATTAGCCGACGGAATCTAAACGAAATCGTAGAGTACGGTCTCACCTAAGCGTGGATATAAATAAAGTCGAAAACGGAGTTCGTATGCAAAAGTTATGAATTTTTGAAGTTTTGGACACACACTCCGAGGCTTATCCGAAGGGGAACGCCATGCGTCCGAGGGAACGCCCCGCGTTCACATGCAGATGGACATATATCTCGCACCATTGATACGTCCGAAGCCCAGAAACCGAACAACAGACACGCCTCGCTCCTACGCGCTGCGTCTGAAGGAACGCCCTGCGCTTCGGAATGCGCTGCGCTCCGGAACGCGCTGCGCTCCGAGGTCAGAAGCCTCCTATAAATAGTATGCGAGATCTCCCGGTTTATGTTACAAAATTTGCTATTCCTTTCACTTTTAACACCCTTTTAAGCCACTTTAAACCCCCCGAAGCTTAGAGAACCTCCCTAACACCCGAAGAAAGCCTCGGAGCCCCCAAAGTTCTCGAGAAAAGAGTGTTTCCGGTTCGAAGCTCTGCCCAGCGCAAAGCTCGGTTTTCAACAGAAACTCACGGTTTCGCCAAGGAAAATCATTTCTAGTAACGAAGTGCTTCCCGAATCACCACTTATTCAAGTGAGTTCATACCCCTGCGTTTTCACTATCTTTTTATATTTTAAGGGGGGAAATACAAGTAAAACACAAGGAAATCTTGTGTCAATAATAAAACTATTCAAATAATTTTCAACTGCCGTTTTTACCAGGATAAACATACTACTATACTAGTTTGGGATTTCATACAAAAACAAAATATAAAGTATAATAGATATAGTTTATGGAACAAATGTACTATTTTATAAGTTCAAGTTACAATACGGAAACAAACATATACACTATATTAAATATAATTTATGAAATATAATTACAGTTTATTCATTACAAAGTAACTTTTCATTATTCTATACATAATCATCAATATAGCATTTGTGAGACACACTTCAAGTACTTATTTGAGTACCAATCAAGTCCTGATATTATAACCAGAGTCTCCTGGAGGGAAAGCGTGACACTTGTGTATAGATCTGTCACACCCTCGAACCAGACGGCGGAAACGTCTGAGGGCTTGTGTGACTATCAATTGAAATATCATCACAATGAATATACATGAAACATAACACATTCATCACCAAACATTACATAGTACAACTGGTATTGTTCACATAAAGTACATTGTCATAGATTACATAAATTCAAAGTATTAATAGCGCGTTGAGTGACATTACACAAAATAAATCCATACATACTTGAAAGTCCTTCTGCTTAACGATTACTTGAGAATACAAGTTATTTTCAAAACGGTCAACATATATAATGTTGGTGAGTTCATAAGCATGTTTGAATAAAAGTCTTTGTATTGTTTGTAAAACCCAGAAAATCCGATATTTTCTGTAAAAAGTCTGAAAAATGATGTGAAAATTGAGTATAATGCATGTGTGAATTTCATAGTAATAACATATAGGAATGCAGTTCAAATTTCTTTGTATTATTTCTATTGTAAGTAAGTGGTATTTGAATAATAGTATTGCCCCAGAAAATCCGATCTTTTCTGATTTATAAAAATGTCACGGTCTTTGTACTGTAGAAATGTTTTGTATCATTATGACTTACGAGTTTTTAATTTTCCGTAATGTCTTAATGGGAATGGATCTCTATATGAGTCGTTAAAACCATACATGATAGTGACTGATTTGCCTGTCTTGGCATTTTTCTAAACGCCGGATTTTCGATCATGGTTTTCACACCCTAGACTGGCCTAGTCTAACTGTAGCGAACAACTCAGGTGTGGGGGAGTCACCCCCGTATAGATCTATACACAAACTCTCTGTAACATCCGGAAATTTGGATATATCTATTTAACCCTTCTTTTTCTTCAAGTTGTCAAGATTAGCCCTTAAAAGAAAGTTATGGCAAATGAGTACGTTGCGCGTACTCATGCGCTTAAGTTGGACACAGAATACTCACGGTACGCTGGGCGTACCTTGAACTACGCTGGGCGTAGTGGGCCTAGACTCAAACCCTAAATGAGACTTGTGCACTATATAAGGAATGCTATGGCCTTATCCTCAGCCACCATTTCACAGAGAGAAACCCTAAGAGAGCATTATCTTCGTCCTAAAGCTTGTGTGTGAGTGTTTTGAGCTAGAAGGTGCCTTTGTGTGTTAGTGAAGAAGAAGGGGAGGCTTGTGGAGGCTAGGGTTTGGAGTTCAAGCTTGGATCTGAGTTCTTCAGAGGGAGGAGCTTCACTTGGAGGTAAAAAGCTCAGCACTTTGCTCTTTATTTTGGTTTTGTGTTTCATGGTCCATTTTCTAGGGTTTTGTCCCAAGATGGAGACTTTTTGGTGTAAATGGTCTCCCTAAGCCTTGATCTGACCCATTTCAGTTTAGGATGTGTTGTGGATCTATAAAAATCCAAACTTGGTCGTGGTTATGGGGTCATGCTTGAGTTTTGGTCTTAATGAGAAAAGGGGATAAAAGGTTGGAGTGAGTTATAACCTTTTCAGCCATGCAAAGGCCTAAAGGTCCCGACTTTGTGGTTTAGGAGACTGAGGAATGTGGAGATCTGAGATTTGAACTGTTGTCTTAATCTATTCAGACCAAAAATATAGAAAGGATGAGTCTGGGAATTACGTTGGGCGTAAGTCTCAGAACGCGCCGCGTAGGGGGTCGAGTCCCCGATTCTGGTTAGCCGGTGTACGCCCCGCGTACACGAGTTGGTACGCCCCGCGTACTGCTTGCTGTTGACTTTCGTTGACTTTTAGGGTTTTGGTCAACATGTGGACTTTTGAGTCAGGGAGGGGTAAAATGGTCTTTTACCCTTCTGTGGGATAATAGGAAGGGTTTAATCTAGCCTTTGAGAGCCATTATTTATTTGAGGATATTGTTTATGTGATTAGGCGGGGGCTAGATCAGTATATTCGTGAGCGAGATTATCAGAGTTACCCGAGGTGAGTCTTCTCACTATACATTACCTAGAGTGGTATCTATATGTAGACCGGAGGGTCTTGTGTGCTATGTGTATGTATGAGATTATGTGTTATGTGATATATGCATGTTATGTGTTGTATAGACCGGGCCGGAGGGTCCAACGATATAGACCGGACCGAAGGGTCCAACGATACAGACCGGACCGAAGGGTCCAACGAGCTATGACCGGACCAGAGGGTCCAACGAGCTACGGGACTGGAGGGTTCCGCTGAGACACATTGACCGGAGGGTCGTATTGTAGCCTCGAGTGGCGTATGTGTTGTATGTATTATTTTGGGGAACTCACTAAGCATTTATGCTTACCGTGTTATGTGATATGTGTTTCAGGTACTAGCGAGGATCGCGGGAAGGCGCCGGCATGATCTGTACACACTGATAAAGATTTATGTACTTGAGATTCTGGGGTTGTTTATGAGATAATATGTGATACAATGGATTCTGTTAAGGATGAAATTATGTTTTAAAAATGAAAAATTGTTTGAAAATTTACGTTGTTACAAGTTGGTATCAGAGCGTTGGTTTGAGGGATTCGGATGCACCTTCGGGCGTATCTGAACTCAAACTGAGGGTTTGAGGAAGTTTTTCACAAAATAAACAATTTTTCTAAGGGAGTAAAAGAATTTGAGAAAAGCAGAAGGAAGCAGTGTGTACGATCAGCCAGCGCCCGAACGGTGATTTCCCCAAATACCCTTACATTATGTGTTATGAGATATGTTATGATATGTTATGCATGCTAGAGTGGGCTAGGTATTCATATTAGGACTAGAGTGGCCTGATTTGTGATGCCTTAGCCTAGGAAGATTTCTGCTGCTATGAGATGCTTGAGAGTGAGTAGGTAGCAGTGAGGAGATGATGAGAGGTCTACCGAAGGGTAGCCTATGCTAGCGAGATGTAGAGTACTTGTGATATGGGATCCAAGGAGGAGGACTTGGGGTGAATACTGATGCGGTATGGACGGTAGTATAGGGCCCGTACTACTGAAGACACCGGATCAGTGCGCAGTCCAAGTAAGAATCCTTAGGGTACTAAGGAACAAGTAGGGTTGGGTGATCGAGTGCGAGTATACTCGATCGAGTCTCTGGTATCCTTGTGTTGTGTTTCAGAGACATCATGGTGGGTACACGTCACACCAGAGAGCAGCGGAGTTAGCGATGACGAGATTCGCATGATGATTCGTGATGAGGTGGCCGCGACCATACGTGAGGTCATACACGAGATGCTTGAGTCTATCGAGACAATGTTGATTAAGACGTTCGATGAGCGATACGCTGCTGTTTCGGAAGCTGCTGCTGCTGCAGCCACCGAAGCTGTCGCAACTGCTAGGCCACGAGGGGGTGACTCGTTGCTGTACCGGGAGCTCAGCAACACAAAGTCACCAGGGTTTGATGGGACATGATCGGATAGCCGCAAGAGGCGATATCATGGTACGAGTACCATGATAAGTAGCAGATTGAGAAGTGATGTCATGGTTCGAGTACCATGATAAGTAGCGGATTGAGAAGCGACGTCATGGTTCGAGTACCATGAGTTGTAGCAGGTCGAGAGGTGATGTCATGGTTCGAGTGCCATGATGTGTGGTGGATTGAGAAGAGGGAACATGGTTCGAGTACCATGATTCGTAGAAGATTAAGAGGAGATAACATGGTTCAGGTACCATGATCCATAGCAGATCGAGAGGTGGCCACACGGTTTGAGTATCCTGACATGTGGCGGTTAGTGTTTCTAGTTATTCCGTGGGGATTGTCTAGACTGAGATCAGAGGTGAATAAGTATGGGGCCAGAAGGCCATGATGAACAATTTTAGTGGAGCATCCCTTGAAAAGGGAAATCGAGTGAGCTCCGAGGGATTTGGGGTGATATGCCAGTTGGAGTCGCAATACTCAGGGATAAGTAGGGATGGTGTGTTATGGGAGAATACGTTCTGGGCTGGGCAACCGGCCGATTGAGGAGAGGTTACTTTCTGTGACCCGAGTGGTGCCATTTCCGTTTCCTGTGGGAGGCGTAAGAGGTGTTGAGATTTCGGTCTCTGAGTTTGGGAGTGAGCCCTGTGGGATTGCACTGATGATGATCCTCAATCAAAGTAAAGGGCAACAGGTTGTCGTAAGGTAAAAAATATAGCGTGATCAGGTCGTCAGTGGGGATCGAGATGGTCAAGGACCTGGATATACCCTATTTGAGTATGGTAGGGCATGTGTTAGCTGCAGTGTCGGACGATCGAGAAGGGTATATTAGGGCGGTGACTCTTATTGTCTTTGACGGGTATCGAGAGTGGAAATGTGGGTTCTGCTCTTGTGATAAGTGACGTGATGGAGCATTGGTTGAGGAGTCGAGGACGAGGAGAATGATAGTTCATTATTTCCAGACTAAGAGTCAGGGTTAGTAATGGACAATTGGGAGGTCCGATGATGGAATGGTGTGAGATTCTGAATGACTAAGAGGCAGGCATGATTGGAAGTTCTGAGGATTTCATATAAGATTCAAGGTTTTTGGAGTTGCGTGGTCTCTGTCAGGGGGATCATCGAGCGTTGCGTAGCACCTTCCAAGAGTAGGTGCGCTGTTACTGGTGGAAACAGCCTGGGAGATAGATTGTTGGTGCGCTAATTGGTTCGAACCCTGAGCGGGGGAGAACCGGGTATTTTGTTGAGGGGATCAGAGATCTGTTCGAGATCAGTTGGAGATTTGGATATCGAGACCTGCGGTGCTGATTCAGTTGATCAGGGTTATCGGTGATTGAAGCGAGGTACAGAGCGAGATAATGCATGTGGCATACGTTTGGTAAAGGATGAATGTCTCCACAACAAGTTGCCATCGATCGGAGACCTTGTGATGGATAGGAAATTCTTCAAGGTGGTTGGCTTGGAGGGTTAGTTCGGCGGTGGAAGAATTCTGATTCAATGTTTGGGCTGTTATGCAGTATGGGAAGGGAAGAAGTTGATTGTGCAACCAACTTCAGGGTCGTTATGAGTATCCTTGCATGAGTTTTGAGCAATAGAGGAGAAAGTTTCAGATTGTCATCTTCATGTTCTAAGTCGTTGGCAATTTTCTCCGTGTTTTAATTTGGGAGATGGAGTATTCCGGAGTTACAAGTGGCACGAGAGAAAGACCGGTTGCGAGGTTCCGAGGAAGCAATGCGGTATCTGAGTATGATGCCATGAGTATGAGATCAGTGGTAGAGTCAAGACACTGCGAGGCGTTGTGATGGTATTCCGGGGGTATCCGAGCTTAACGTCCTAAATCTCGGATTATTTTAAGTTTGAGTTTGAGATGACGAGTGGTGTATCAAGTGTCTATGGTTCCGGTAGGGGCCCTTCAGCTAATTGACATCAAATGGATTTATTTGAGAATGTGAATTGCAGCGAGAAAAAGAGGTCTTGTCACGACGGTGGTCGTCTGAAGCAGTGATGCTTAGCCTGGATGGGTGTGTGTGTACCTATCTATGCTGGGCCGCAGAGCATGAGTTAATGATCGCAGTGTGATGTCAACCTGAGGATGAGATTGTGAAGTGGTAAGAGTAAGTGCGGTAAGACTGCGGGGAGCCGTAGTACTCACTATTCAGTGAAGGGTGTGGTGATGCTACGGGGAGCCGTAATACTCACTATTCAGTGGGGGGTGTGGTGATGCGACGGGGAGCCGTAGTACTCACTATTCAGTAAAGGGTGTGGTGATGCTACGGGGAGCCGTAGTACTCGCTATCCAGTGAGAGGTTGTGGTGATGCTACGGGGAGCCGTAGTACTCACTATTCAGTGAGGGGCGTGGTGATGCTACGGGGAGCCGTAGTACTCATTATTCAGTGAGGGGTGTGGTGATGCTACGGGGAGCCGTAGTACTCACTATTCAGTGAAAGGTCGTTGTGATATTGCGGGGAGCCGTAGTACCCCTTAGTCAGCGAGAGAATGTTGTGATGAAGTGCTCTCTGATCAGAGCTTGACGCAAAAGAGTTATAGGCTTGGGTAGCCCTAATATTTGAGTTTGTGAAAGCCTGGGGTCAAACCAGGGGCGAGACTGGGGTCTTCATATTTGTCGGGAGTCGTTATATTCTGAATTTAGTAGTGGTTGTCGCAACCAAAGGGAAGTGGATAAGTGAGGAATGCATGGGTTGCGGGTCATGAGTCATGAGTTGAGTGGTTCATTGGGACGAGTGGTTCCAACTCTGTGCCGGATCAGACTCTCGAGTTGAGTTCGATTCTAGTGGTGTATTGAGTAGGCAAAATGAGATTCCGGATTCAGAAATGAATTTCCTTTGGAAGGGGGTATTGGTTCCATCTGGTGTCTTAGACCTGAGTGGGTCAATTCGTTGGTATGAGAAAACCGCGAAGCGCATGGAACTAATGAGTAGTAGACGGCAGAGATCGAGAGTGAGTCGAATTCCGTATTCGCTTGAGGTAAAGCAAACTTTGCGACTTGTGTGTCGCACTGGGCCGAGATAGTTGTATTGATAAGGAAGTCAGTGAGACGTTTTGGTACATGCAATGGGTAACCTTTGGAGGTTCAATTGCTGGGTCGGGAGATGACCTGGTGCTCAGTCTTGAAAGGGATATTGAGAAAGGAGCTGAGGTTTATGGTTGTCAGATGTCGGAGGACGCTTCTGAACAAGCATGGTCATTGTTCGTGTCTGAGGACAGGGTGTTGAGGGTTCGTTGTTCAGAAGGGTTGTGATTTCAGTACAGTGGATGAGTCCATGGTGTGATGTGATCCTCCCATTCCTTGGTATATGATCTGTATTGTTTATCATGTCTGGGACGAGTGATCGGTAGCCAGTTTTGGGCATAGACTTGTTTTATCGGTCCCTACGGGAGAATCAGAGGGGCAGTGAGCTATCGTGGTTTGTTATTCGAGGAGCGAATAATGTGGTGACATCTGGAGAAGGCGGTCTGGCAGAGATACATGCCACTAGAGTTTCCAGATTCTGGAGAGTCAGAAGGGTTAACATAGCAGCAGAAGGGTCTGTCCTTTTTCTGGATGGGAGTTCCTGCTCGGATTTGGGTGTCCGGTGAGGGAGATAGTTGTGTGGTATGAGATCCTCTCGGTGGTGCTTTTCGGTTATTGGATTCGATCTATGTGGTTTGAGGAGCGATTTCGAGGACGAAATCTAATTCAAGTGGGGGAGAATTGTAACATCCGGGAATTTGGATATATCTATTTAACCCTTCTTCTTCTTCAAATTGTCAAGATTAGCCCTTAAAAGAAAGTTATGGCAAATGAGTACGCTGGGCGTACTAAAGAGTACGCTGCGCGTACTCATGCGCTTAAGTTGGACGCGAAATACTCATGGTACGCTGGGCGTACCTTGAACTATGCTTGGCGTAGTGGGCCCAGACTCAAACCCTAAATGAGACTTGTGCAGTATATAAGGAATGCTATGGCCTTATCCTCAGCCACCATTTCACAGAGAGAAACCCTAAGAGAGCATTATCTTCGTTCTAAAGCTTATGTGTGAGTGTTTTGAGCTAGAAGGTGCCTTTGTGTGTTAGTGAAGAAGAAGGGGAGGCTTGTGGAGGCTAGGGTTTGGAGTTCAAGCTTGGATCTGAGTTCTTCAGAGGGAGGAGCTTCACTTAGAGGTAAAAAGCTCAGAACTTTCCTCTTTATTTTGGTTTTGTGTTTCATGGTCCATTTTCTAGGGTTTTGTCCCAAGATGGAGACTTTTTGGTGTAAATGGTCTCCCTAAGCCTTGATCTGACCCATTTCAGTTTAGGATGTGTTGTGGATCTATAAAAATCCAAACTTGGTCGTGGTTATGGGGTCATGCTTGAGTTTTGGTCTTAATGAGAAAAGGGGATAAAAGGTTGGAGTGAGTTATAACCTTTTCAGCCATGCAAAGGCCTAAAGGTCTCGACTTTATGGTTTAGGAGACTGAGGAATGTGGAGATCTGAGATTTGAACTGTTGTCTTAATCTATTCAGACCAAAAATATAGAAAGGATGAGTCTAGGAATTACGCTGGGCGTAAGTCTCAGAACGCGCCGCGTAAGGGGTCGAGTCCCCGATTCTGGTTAGCCGGTGTACGCCCCGCGTACTGCTTGCTGTTTACTTTTAGGGTTTTGGTCAACATGTGGACTTTTGAGTCAGGGAGGGGTAAAATGGTCTTTTACCCTTCTGTGGGATAATAGGAAGGGTTTAATCTAGCCTTTGAGAGCCATTATTTATTTGAGGATATTGTTTATGTGATTAGGTGGGGGCTAGATCAGTATATTCGTGAGCGAGATTATCCGAGTTACCCGAGGTGAGTCTTCTCACTATACATTACCTAGAGTGGTATCTATGTGTAGACCGGAGGGTCTTGTCTGCTATGTGTATGTATGAGATTATGTGATATGTGATATATGCATGTTATGTGTTGTATAGACCGGGCCGGAGGGTCCAACGATATAGACCGGAACGAAGGGTCCAACGATATAGACCGGACCGAAGGGTCCAACGAGCTATGACCGGACCAGAGGGTCCAACGAGCTACGGGACTGGAGGGTTCCGCTGAGACACATTGACCGGAGGGTTGTACTGTAGCCTCGAGTGGCGTATGTGTTGTATGTTGTATTTTGGGGAACTCAATAAGCATTTATGCTTACCGTGTTATGTGATATGTGTTTCAGGTACTAGCGAGGATCGCGGGAAGGCGCCGACATGATCTGTACACACTGATAAAGATTTATGTACTTGAGATTCTGGGGTTGTTTATGAGATAATATGTGATACAATGGATTCTGTTAAGGATGAAATTATGTTTTAAAAATGAAAAATTGTTTGAAAATTTACGTTATTCGCTCTGCTCCACTATCGAATAAGATGCATACATATGTGTTGTTAAGTTGAAACGTACCGGTAACAACTGTTGGGTCCTGCACTGCTTCACCCTGACCCATTGTCAACACTCTCCCTGCTGCTCCTGCCCCTTGATTGTTTGCATTGGGGCAATTTCGCCTGAAATGCCCGGTTCTCCCACATCTGTAACAGGTATGACTGGCCACAACATTGGTGTTGTTGTTGTTGTTGTTGTTGTTGTTGTGGTTGTTATTGTTGGTGTTGGTGTTGTTATTGTTGTTGTTGTTGTTGTTTGGCATCTGGTTTTGTTGAAGCTGAGTCCTACAGTACTTTGTTGTATGGCCTTTACGGTTGCACCTTGTGCAAATCATCTCTCTGCATTCCCCCTGATGGTGGAAGTTGCATTTGTTACATTTGGGGAGATTTCCTGAGTACTGCTTTGGAGCATTTGGCGTGGATGAGGCTGGAGCATGTGGTGTGGTGGTATCTTGAGTTGCAGCATGAACAGTCACCGTTTGTTGTTTCTTAGATGATTTTGAGTTTTGTTTTCCCTTTCGCTTGTTGTTTTTCCCTTTCTTGTTCTCACCTTTCTTGGCCAGCCTCTTGGCGCTATCAAACGTCTTAGGGTTTGCCGCAATGACATTCCCTTGGATAGGTGCAGTCAATCCCCAGATAAACCTCTCAATCTTTTTCCCTTCTGAGGTGATCATTCCGGGACACAGAAGAGATAGCTCACTAAACCTGGATATGTATGCGTCGATATCGGAGTTTTGAACCGTGAGGTTCCACAATTCTTGTTCCATCTTCTGAATTTCGCCTCTTGGATAGTATTCAGCCAATGTCATTTATTTAAGCTCTTCCCATGGCAACGCGTTCGCCACCGGGAGTTACATGGCCTCTATGTGGACATTCCACCAGGAGAGAGCTTGATCAGTGAATGTGCAGGCCGCAAACTTGACCTTGCACCCATCCGGACACCCACAAATTTCAAAAACTGATTCCACCTTCTCAATCCATCGCTTCAGGGCTATTATATCTCCTGTTCCATTAAAGGTTCGAGGTTTGGCGTTGGTGAAATCCTTGTTGGTGCAGGTTCGTGTGGTTCCGTGCATTGTTCCTTGATTTGTGCTCCCGGTTCCCTGTCCATTGCCTTCTCCGTTATTTCCGTTGCGAATCTGCGCAAGTGCTACAGTGACCGCAGCGGACACTGCTGCCTGGAATGCAACTGAGTTTATTTCAGGCGGGGTTGGTGTTGTGTTGTTTCCACGGTTGGGTATTTGAGGCATCTTTCTGTCACAGAACGGAAATATGTTGAGTGCATATTGTATTGCGAGTTTAGAATTCCATAGACTTGGAGTATCGAGTGTGTATTTAAGTAATTCCATGCATTAACATAAAACAAGGAAATAAAACACATAGCAGATAACAACATTATGATAAAAACATAAAGCATTTTCATTAATACTAATTGTTTTAATACATGAAAATTTGCCAGAAGGCATACAGTACATGGGGAAATATAAAATTCGGCAGCATGACGACCCTATGAGTAGTGTGATCACTTAAACATAAGGTCGATAGTACATAAAGTAAAACAGAGAAATGGTAATTGTAACAGGAGCACATGAACAGGTTCTAGCCGCGGCGGGGTGGATGGTGGTGCTGATGATGAGGTGGAGGCACCTTGAAGTCTAGCCAGATGGCGCTCGGCGTTCTGAAGTCGGGATTCCAACGCTGCCTGACGCATCTGGTAGTCCCTGACTACCTCGTGCGTCATCCTCTCCGTACGCTCCATCGCGGCTCTCATGGCCACCATTTGGCCAGCGGTCGCCTACGCCTGCTCGCCAATATCGCGAGTCCTCCTTACTATCACTGGCAAGGCTCGATCGGCGGGTCCACCATGACTCAGATCGTAAAAGTTCCGGTCCATACCAAATAGGGGCCACATCCCCTGCTGGCGGCTCCATCCCCAAATGCCGTGTGCCCATGGGGGCGTGGGTCCGTTGGGGCCCATTCGGTATGGGGGCACCCTGGCCATGTAAGGAGGGTCGATGACCTCGAACCCCGTGTCTCAGTCATCTGAGTCGCTGCCCTCTGCCTCCTCCTCGTCCGAGTCGGCTAAGAGCTTTGCCAGTCCTCCCACGGGCTCCTCTTCATGTTCACCTTCGGGTTCCTCCTCGGGTTCTTCTTCGGGTTCTTCTTCAGGTTCCTCTTCAGGTTCCTCTTTAGGTTCCTCTTCCGGTTCTTCCAGCCACCTGTTATTTCCATGATTGGGAAAATAAGGATCTCCGGGGTGGTGAAAACCAGCCATGATGTCTGCACGAAAGCGTATAAGTAAATCATATTTAGATTGTTCCTATAGCATTTTCATTATTTATGTTTGAATTCCTGGGAAGTTTTGGATATGAGGTAAGCTTCTAGGTCAATTTCCTGCCACAATTACCCCCAAACACATGTTGGTCATATTTTGAATAATATAGTTGATCAGGCTATATTTACCCCCAATATAACCAAATAACTGCCCGAGTTTAATCACATCGTTCCATTTTCTCTAGAGACTTTTAATGTTATAGTTTTAATGTATGCACTATATTCAGAGTGTTTTAGTCTCATTGTATTTATAGTTGCATATCATGTATGGTTAGATATACCAGTTCACTATAAACAATGCTCTGATACCAACCTGTCACACCCCCGAACCAGACGGCGGAAACGTCTGAGGGATCGTGTGACTGTCAATTGAAATATCATCACAATGAATATACATGAAACACAACACATTCATCACCAAACATTACATAGTACAACTGCTATTGTTCACATCAAGTACATTGTCAAAGATTACATAAATTCAAAGTATTAATAGCACGTTGAGTGACATTACACAAAATAAATCCATACACACTTGAAAGTCCTTCTGCTTAACGATTACCTGAGAATACAAGTTATTTTGAAAACGGTCAACATATATAATATTGGTGAGTTCATAAGCATGTTTGAATAAAAGTCTTTGTATTGTTTGTAAAACCCAGAAAATCCGATATTTTCTGTAAAAAGTATGAAAAATGATGTGAAAATCGAGTATAATGCATGTGTGAATTTCATAGTAATAACATATAGGAATGCAGTTCAAATATCTTTGTATTATTTTTGTTGTAAGTAAGTGGTATTTGAATAATAGTATTGCCCCAGAAAATCCGATATTTTCTGATTTATAAAAATGTCACGGTCTTTGCACTGTAGAAATGTTTTGTATCATCATGACTTACGAGTTTTTAATTTTCCGTAATGTCTTAATGGGAATGGATCTCTATATGAGTCGTTATAACCATACATGATAGTGACTGATTTGCCTGTCTTGGCATTTTTTCAAACGCCGGATTTTCGATCAAGGTTTTGTCACCCTAGACTGGCCTAGTCTAACTCTAGCGAACAGCTCAGGTGTGGGGGAGTCACCCCCGTATAGATCTATACACAAACTCTCGCTCTCCCTGCAGGATACTCTGATTATAACTACAAGCTACGGCCATACACTCAGTGGTGTTAACCGACACGTCTCACTAGATCCCATTTGTCTCCACATAAATTTGTAAAATATTATATGTATTTAGAAGTTCGAACACTACATCATGTATGAAATGAAAAGATAAGGCCCAACTAACATGAAGAAAAGGCAACTATGGCCCATTAGACATGTAAGTTATTTCCAGGCTAAATTAGCATGTAAATGGGCCACTAAGGCCCAATAACATGTAAAAGCTAAATTAGGCCCATTTAGCATGTAATTGGGTCACTGAGGCCCAATAGACATGTGATGAATACATTGGACCCAATAAACATGTAATTGGATCACGAAGGTCCAATAAATATGTATAGCAAATACTAGGCCCAATAATGGCACCATTGTTGTATTTCGTTTAATCGAATTGTTTATCCATAGCGTTATAAAAGAAGTCCAATGTTTTGTTATAATGATATTTTTAGTTTGATGCATCAAAATTCTATGATTTGAACCCGTATTTATTAAAAATTACCCTTTTGGTCCCTTAGGAACTAATTTGAACATTTAAAGGGCTTATTTTTACATAAAATGTCATTTTGGTCTATTTTAAATTAAAATAACATTTTAGTCCATAAATTTATAAAAATTTATATTTTCGCTCCAAATGTTTAGTGATTGACGGGTTTGGCCCAAAAATACATGTAATAACATTTCCTGTCCATTTATGTAGAAAATTACAATTTTAGGCCTTATTTGCATAAAATAACATTTTCGGCCCAATTTTTATAAAATTAATATTTTTGGTCCAAATCGTGAGATAGTGTCATTTTCAGCCCCTAATCTCGTTTATTCTCGTTTTTGGCTCAAGTTTTGATTAAATAACATTTTAGTCCCTAAAAATTGATATTTTTGCAATTTGGGCCTAATAGGCCGTGAGGCCCACATTAAGGCCCAAAATGCCAAATTTTACACTTTTGACCCTTAGAAAAATATGGTTGTTATAAAAACTCATTTTTAAGCTAATAATACCCTTTTAGCCCCTATAAAACTGTAGGTGTCACTCTTGGCCCCAAACTTTTGTTTATTTGCCAAAAATGATCCTTATACAAGATTTTGTTTGGTTTTTCACAACTTAAGCATTTATAACACTTTTAACTTTGTAGTATGGTGTCTAGAGTGTTTTTGTTTGTGATTCTCACTTATTTTTGTTAGAGTTTTATAGATCCATCGAGTTTATCACACAAACACAACAAAAGCCAAGAAAATCACACATAACATGCATAAATACATAGATCTACACATAAATACTTGTATTCTCCCCCAAAAACAAGTAAAAACCAAAAACAAGGGGGTATGAACTCACCTTTGCTTATTGTTCTTGGTTTTGAAGAAGAAGTGAGTGTGTTTTTGGCCCTAGCAAGCCTTCTTGAGTAGATTTCGAGATTAAGAAGTTTCCAAGAGTGTGATCATGGAGTAAAGCTATGGCAGAAGGAGTTCTTAATGTTAAAATGAAAGGAGATGTTTGTGTTTGTTAACAACTTACCAAAGATTGAAAATACTTGATGAAGATCCTTGAAACACAAGCAAAATTTCGAGATCCTTGGAGGAAGGAGGATGATCTTGAGAGTGTTTGGAGAGGATTTGAAAGTGTGTGTGTGTGTTAGCTCTCGGCCGAGAGGATAAGAAGAAGAGAGAGAGACATAGAGTTTGATTAATGGTGGTTTGATAGGTGCATGGGTACATGCACCCTTGCATGGATACCCAACATATAAAGATTAGGTGTCAAGGTAAGAAATCCTCCATTTCCTTTTTTTGGTTTTACTCCTTGGGCCGAGAATGGGCTAGGAGGAAAGAGGATGAAGAAATGGTGTTGGGCCCAAACTCTTGGCTTGATCGAATTTTATAGGCCCAATATTATTTTTCGGCCCATTGGGCTCATTAGATGGTCCACGACCCATTTGAAAGAAAGAAAGGGAGTTTATGGCCCATTAAGGCAAATTAATTCATTTATGGCCCAATAAGGCCCATTAGGGTTAGAATGAATCATTCTAGGCCCAAATGGTCCAAAATGTTATAGATTTATGAATTGGGTCCAATTAGAATACAAATAGGGTTTCTAAGCCCAATATAGTTGAATTGAATGCTTATTGATCCATTAGGCCCAATAAGGAAATCCTAGTCCATAATGAACTTGAACCTGGATCTCTAGGGTTTTCAACTTCCCAATTGACTATTTGGATGCTTTGTGTAGAGTTTTGAACTTCACTTATGAATTTTGATTAAGTTTGTTGTCATAGAATGAACATAGTGCATGGTATCAAGTTAGGGTTACAAGTATTATCATAGATGATGTTTACATGATTACATAATTTCCTGGCTAAAAATGCCAGTTGTGACAAGATCTATACGGGACTGACAATCCCGCACCTGAGCTGCTTGCAACAGCTAGACCGACAGGCCTGAGGTGACAACTGTCGTACCGATAGCGATGCCTGAAGAACGTCGTGTTCAGGCCATCTTAGATTATCAAGCATAGTTATGATAACTCATAATTTGGTATTGAACAATACGATTAGTGTATGAATAAGTAAACAACTTCACATAGTTTTATTAACCAATAAAACTATAATACGATATTTCACAAGTGCAACTGGTGAATCCAGATATCTACAGTTACATAGTTTTCATACAAGTACAGATACAAAATACTATTCCTATTTACAGAAAACATAATTTTCATGGTATTATAGGAGTCAGAACTATATTTTACCATCTCAAAGTACAATAACAATTACACGTTTGACTACAACATATTACAACAGAAAATATAGGATTTTCTGGGAAAAACATACTTACATGTTTCAAGGAACAAACATCATATTTTAGTTACAAACATACTTATGAACTCACCAACTTAATTGTTGACACTCTTTTCAAAACTACTTATATTCTTAGGATATCGGTAAACAGGTACATCCACGAGTTTTTGAGAAGACGGAGCATTATAGACTCATGTCTTTTAAACTTTTGATATACATTTTGTTGTCATGTAAACAATGATTTTGAACACAAATGTAAAACTTATACTTTATGAATGCATGGTTGTTGTACTTTGAGTACTATTGTGCAATGGTTGTGATACTATACATGAAGTCATTCGCCCCCGAACATTTCCGCCGTTCCGGTTTTTAGGTGTGACACAAGTGTAGCAAACCACGAAGATTATAACGTCGCTCCAGCTACTGAAGATGATAATATTAATGATAATATTTCTGTTGTAGAAGAATACTTTGAAGCTGAAGAAACATTTGAAGATGCACATTTGAAGTTTGATCCATCCTTTCCTCCTTTGGAGAAATGGACCCGTGATCATCCGAAAGAATAAATTCTTGGTAATCCTAATTCTAGTGTTTTAACACGTGCAAATATTTGAGCTATGAATGAAGTTCTTAATGTTCATCAAGAATATTGCATGTTCAATGTTTTTACTTCGAAAATTGAACCAAAAAACAGTCAAGACTGCATTAGAACATCCCAATTGGGGGTGTTGAGATGCAATCTGAGTTGGCTGAATTTGAACGAAACAAAGTTTAGAGGTTAATTCCTAAACTCGAAAATGTTTCGATAGTTGGTTTAAAGTGTATTTTTAAGAATAAAGTCGATAAAGAAGTAAATATGGTTCGTAATAAAGCTAGATTAGTCATGAAAGGTTATTCTCAACAAGAAGGAATTGACTATGAGGAAACCTTTGCTCATGTCGCAAGACTCGAAGCAGTACGGATTTTTCTTGCTTATGCAGCTCACAAGAATTTTGATGTTTACCAAATGGACGTAAAGTGTGCATTTGTCAATGGTGAACTTGAAAAACAATTTATGTTGAACATCCACCTAGATTCGTAAACGCTAAGTTTCCTAATCATTGTTATATCCTTGGTAAAGCAGTTTATGGGTTGAAATAAGCACCATGTGCTTGGTATGCAACGCTAACCAATTTTTTGAAAATCCCTAAATTTTAGCATGCATTAGTTGATTCCACTTGATTTTGAAAGAAAGTTGGGGATCATTAAATGCTTGTTCAAATTTATGTTGATGACATAATTTTTGGTTCAACTGACCTGTCGTTGTCAAAGGAATTTGAAGATTTAATGAAGATTCAATTTGAGATGAGTATGATGGGGAAGATCAATCATTTGTTGGGACTGAACATTCGCTAAAGCAGAGAAGGAATCTTTATTAATCAAGAATCTTACACACAAATATTTCTTGAGCACTTTGGGACGACTAATTGTTCAGATGCGAAGGTTCCCATGGCGGTCGGCACTCACTTAACTCCTTTGTTAGATAAGCCTGATGTTGATCTAAAGATATATCGAAGGATGATTGGTTTGTTATTGTATTTAACTGCAATTTGACTTGATATTATGTTTTTGGTGTGTAATTCTGCCAGGTACCAAGTGAATCCCAGAGAACCACAGCAGTCAAGAATATTTTTTGTTATCTGCATCGAAATCCAATGTTAGGCTTGCGGTATCCATCCAACACAAGATTCTTTATTCAAGCATTTCCTGATGTGGATCTAGGAGGTTGTCAGTTGGATCGAAAGAGTACTACTAGAGGATGTCAATTTCTAGACGGGAATCTTGTGAGTTGGCAGTCGAAGAAGTAGACATGTGTATCAATATCAACAACTGAGGCTGAATATATTGCTATTGCGACCTATACTTCTCAAGTGATATGGATCCAAAGTTAATTATGTGACTATGCCATAAATATGAAGAAAATTTCTTTGTTTTGTGATTCTCAAAGTGCAATTCGCATATGTCATAATCCCGTTCAACATTCAAAAACAAAACATATTGCACTTCCATACTATTTCATCAAATATCATGTTGAGGATGGTAATATCGAAGTACATTTTGTTAAAAGCACATACCGATTGATTGATATTTTTCCTAAACCACTTGATGAAAAATATTTTCTAGGAATTCTAAACGGTTTGGGAATGATGGAAGCTTGTTATGTTCCAATCTCTAACTAATTTTTATTATTTTGAATTGAGGAGTTTTGGACTAACATTCGTTATTAGGATAACTTCATTTAGAGGTTAATGTTCATGTACAGAGCTTCGATATGCTCCGTTTTTGACATTCGATCTGACTCGTTCAACGACTGTTTCCAAATAGCAAAGGTATTAAGAAGGCTTGTGTGAGGAGATAATGAATAGGAAGTGACAATCTTTTTGGGAAGCGTTGGTCTTTATGAGACTATTCGTTATCAATAGTGAAGGAGTTGTGAAGGTCTACTTGTATTTTTCATTGGATAGAGAAGGTCTAACCTTGGATCCTTTGCACAACTATTTGTTATCAATGACGAAGGTGTAACGAAGGTAATATCTTTTCTTGTTGTTTTAGAAATATTCAAAAATCACAAAAATATTTCTTTATTTTTTTCTTTTATTTTTTAAAATTCAACATTCCAAAAAGATTTTCTTAATTTTTGTCTTTCATTTCTAAAAATCAAAAGTCCAATTTTTTTTTGTTATTTTTGTCTTTTATTGTTAAAAAAACAAAAAAAAAATACAAAAATATTTTCTTTATTTTTTGGGTTTTAAATCATATTTGGGAAATTCATTTAACACATGTTGCTCAACCATGCACAAACGAAGCTCAATAGGGATCATATACCATTCGTAACTCATGACTAGTTAAATGTCCCTAGAAACATGTTGCAACATGTTGTCCAAAGCCTCAATGACTCATTGTTTACGAAGCCTTATTGAAAATTCTCCTCTGAAAAGTTCTTCACAATAAGTTGTATTAACAATAGTTCATGAGCTACCTTTTCCTTCTCAATTTGAGTTATGAGATGACTGCATGGTCACTATCATTCGCAGAGGTAGAATGGATCTTCTTAACCAATCTTTTTCACCCTAAAGTTATTACACTTACACACAAATATGCATATCCCAAGACATCTCTTGTCAAAAACAACTAGGATGTAGGCGTGCTAAAACTTTATGTTTATGATCCTAAATCATTTTTCCATGATGAGGGTGAGACCAAATAAACCTTACATCTAAGGAATTGACGGTGAACAATTTTATTGTTCAAGATTTTAACAAAACCTTATGTTTCACTATACCATTTCAAACGTTCAAAATCTCATTTTCATTTCTTATGCATGATCTTAATGAAATGTACTAAACCCAATTCATTTATTCCCAATAGATCCAACACTTTTAATATTCTTATGAAATGAGATTTCAGCTTGAACATTTATTTCTATCTCAAGTTACATAAAATTTCCAAAGCATGCTTGGTGTTGATTACACTGATCACACAAGTATTTTCTTACAATGTTTCGCTCTTATGTTAAGTTGTGAACTTATTTGAAAGTTAAGCCTACATACACAGCTTGTTAAAAGATGCCCTTCGATACTTATATACAAGTTATCGATTGTACTTCTCGGGAAACCAAGAAAACACTTTGATATCTCTCTTGATGTCAAAGGAAGAGTATCTTTGCCCGGGATCTTACTGTTTTTTATGTCAAAGTTTCTTTGATATCACAATGTCCAAAATTTTCTTATTTTGATTCTATCTTTTCTTTTGGCACAAAAAAAGCACTGAAATCCTCGATATTTTGGGTATTGCCAACTCAGACCTAGATTTTGCAAAGTCTGGCTTATGATTTCATTTATTATTCACATAAGCGAATTAAAACGAAACTTGATGACTGTTCGTTTTTATTGGGAACGACGAAGTAGTTGTTGGATGTGATGTTCCACTTGCTTTCTCGTGGCTCGAGAAAACGTGGTCATCACTTTTAGACGTTGCAGAAGGTCTTAAATTCTTCAATTTCTTAATGATAGTGTGTGGAAATCTTCTCTTAGTGGTATGAAAGTTGAATTCTTGTTAAAGTATCAAGAGCCCGTGATAAGAACTGTAATTGATGATGATGTTAAAGGTCTTGACGAATGCATCGCAACTCAATCTCGTACTTTGAAATTGAGAAGTTACAGGATGTTGCTCGAGAGCGTCATGCGGTTTTTGAGATGCTTGTGAAAACTTCCAAAGATTCAATCGAGTTGAAGCTCAAAGAGTTTAGTGACTTGTTTTCCAAAGAAGTTAAGAAGCTTGATACATTTTGTGACAGAATCAAAAACAAGGTTGATGTTATGATTGGAGCTACTCGCGCAATGATAGAAGATATTCATTCTTTCAACAAGGGTTACACTAACGAGATGAAGCTCAAGACAGAAGCAAATGGGAAGGTGTTTGCTAATATTGAGAAGTCTCTCATTGGGCTTCAACATACACTATCAAAGTTTGATTTTCCATCACATACTTCGTTATCTCAAGGGCAGATTTCTTCAATTCTTTCATTTGTGAAGTCTTGCTTCAAGAATGAGTTGTCACCAATATTGGATTTAGTCTTCGTTTACCAACCAATGCTCCACGTCTAATTGTGAATATGTCACAAGGGGGAGAATAGGGGTTAGTTCGTTAAAGGACGGTGGGGAAGAAAAAGGGAAACTCATGGGGAAGCTGACTTCTACCTAGATTCCTACTTCCTTACCAATGAAGGCAATAATGACAACTTCTTCGACAACAATGTCCGTTCCAAATGTCAAAGTTTATTTTTCCAAGATACAATCTAAGAAAGGGATAAACATTGGGGAAGGAGGTTCAAGTTCTTCAACATCCAAGCCTATTACAACCTCTGAGCCTAAAGACAAAGGAAAAGGTGTCCATGTCAAACCCTCAGCAGAAGAGAAAAAGAAGTTACAAGAACTTGAGACGGAAAAATTAAGGCGACTGAACAATATAATGAGGCAAAGAGTGAATGATCCACCAGGTCTCAACAAGGGTGATCCTAACAAAGTATGGTGTTATGAAACGATTGAAAGCACAACTTTTAGCAAAGATGGGGATTTTGTTGTAAAGCCAAAGTAAAGTTACGACATAGAAGATATCGAGTTCAATCAACTAGATTTTCCATTTAATCATTTGTTGTTCGTCTTTCCTCAGTTCAAGCTGTAGAAATTTATAAGGATATGGATGAGCTTAAGAAGCTGAAAATTCGTTTTCATGTTGTACTTAGGAAGAACAAAGAGGACGTGTGGTCCTTGGTGAGAATCACCAAGATTGTGTCGATTCCTCCTAATGCATTGTTTGAAGGAGTTTTGCAAAATTATCGATACAGTGTTGTCTGAGCAAACAACAAATTATTTGACTTCACCATTGCCGATTTCCCATTGATGAATCTTAATGATCTCATTACGGTTATGAAGCTCTTGGGTGATTTTAGAAAATCCTAAATACATGATAAAGCTTCGTACATCGTCGCATATGCACACATCAAGACCTTTTTGGATGCTTATTTTGCTTATTTAGCTTTCATAGATATTGATCTCTCCATTTACTTCAACAGAAAGTCAAAGGTTCCTAGGGATTTGTTTAAATGGAAAAATATATTTGATGAATGCGAAGATGGAGAAATTATTCACAAACCATTAGGAGTTGTGTTCCAAAGAAAAGGAAAGAAGGGAGGAAAAAAAGAAATTGCTATTTCATACCGATGATGTAGAAATACACTCCAATGAACATCTTTATACTATCCTTCTTCGCATAAACAATTGTCAGAAATTTTTGAATGAATACACGGCGGGGATAAGGAAGATCATCTTTTGGTACATGGAGATTCGAAAAGTTTTGTTGTATTCTATAAAGACACTACCCTCCGTCTAAAGATTCGACATTGATCACAAAGGGGGAGAATGTTGAGTATGTGTTTTGTGATATGTTGAACCTTAGGTAGTGGTCTAGATAAAAAATAGTTTGTAAATGAAGAAGGTCTACAAATCTTCGTTATGTATGTATTTACTAGGCACATTAGTGGTTTGCGATGTAATGTCGATGTCCTAGTATTTTTTGTATCTGTCAGTATCCTGTAAATAGGGTAGATACATAAGTGGGTTGTAACTTTTAGCACTTGTATGCTCTGAGCTTTCTCTCTCATTACAACTTTACTTGTATCAATTCCGGATTAATTGAGATGAATCAAGATCATATTTAGATCTCGGTGTTCATACTTACTCTGATTTTGTTTACGATTAATTAAAACTTAATTCAAACATCCTTTCAAAACCAACTTCAATCATGAATGGTAGAGCCTGATACAATATCCCAGTTCAAAATGCTTATGGGTGATGGACTTGTCATGGAAGATCTTCGTTTTCTCTTTGTAAATTCTCGAGTTCTAATAGGATTTATTTCTCAATTCTCCCAACTCTTGAAGTTGAAGCCTCATATGTCTCCCCGCTTCATCAATGTTGAAATTGCATTTCTTGACCGCCCAAAATTCACGATGCTCTAATTCAAAGGGAAGATGACACGGCTTTCCGAAAACCAATCTAAATGGACACCTGCCTATCAGGGTCTTGTAAGTGGTCTGATAAGCCCACAAGGCATCATCAAGCCTTAAACTCCAATCCTTTCTTGTTGTATTAACCATTTTCTCAAGGATGGACTTGACTTCCCGATTTGAAACCTCCGTTTGACCATTAGTTTGTGGGTGATAGGCGATAGAGACACGATGGGCCACGTTGTACTTCTTCAATAAAGCCTTCATCATCTTGTAACAAAAATGTGCCCTTCGATCACTAATAAAATCCTAGGCACACCAAAGCTCACAGAAATATTAGTATTTAAAATTTTGATAACCGTTTTGGCATCATCCGATGTTGTGGCTTTGGCCTCAACCCATTTAGAAACATAATCAACTGCGAGCAAGATGTAAACATTGTCAGATGAGACAGGAAATGGGTCCATAAAATATATCCCCCATACGTCAAAAACTTCACAGACAAGGATCAGATTTTTTTGGCATTTGATTCATTTGGGAAATATTCCCCATCCTTTGGCGTCGTTCATAACTTTTACAAAACAAGTAGTAATCATGTATCCTGGTTGGCCAAAATAAACCACATTCAAGAACTTATCTCAAAGTTCGGTTAGGTCTGAATTGTCCCCCAAAAGCAAGTTCATGACAAAATTGTAAAATAGGTTGATGCTATGGTTAGGGAAAACAACGCCTAATGATTTGATCGGGACAATGTTTCCACAAGTAAGGCTCATACCACACATAATTTTATTGAATCACTTTTCAATTTATCTTTTTGAGCACGTGTGAATTTGTCAGGATAGCTCCTTGTGGCCAAAAAGTTAACAATATTAGAATACCAAGCAATAGATTAAGTAAGGTAAAAGAGATGCTCATCCAGAAACTCGTCCCATAATGAGAGAGGAGTTTCATTTGAAATGATTCAGCTTAGATGGTCGGCAAAATGGTTTTCGCATCCGCTTTTGTCCTAAATTTCCAAATCAAATTCTTGCAATAGTAAGATCCATCTGATGAGTCTTGGCTTTGCATCTGTCTTCGCCATCAAGTATTGAGAGTCACATGATCCGAATACACAATAACTTTGGTACTAAGTAGATATTGTCGAAACTTCTCCAAAGCGAACACTATGGCTAATAACTCCTTCTCCATGGAAGAGTAGCTGCTTTAAGAATTGTCTAGTTTCCTAGATGCATAGTAGATCACATGGGAGGCTCTTCCATTCTTTTAACTCAAAAATGACACCTATAGCATAGTTGCTTGCATCACACATGATCTCAAATGGGAGATCCTAATTTGGTGCTTGTATGATAGGAGCGGATGTAAGAAACTCTTTAAACTTGTCAAATGCATCTTTGCACGCCTCATTGTAATCGAAATTGACATCCTTTTACAAAATTTAGTACATTGGTCTTGTTATCATTGAAAAGTCATTGATAAATCTTCGGCAAAAATCCATATGATCTAAAAAAGAACCAACTTCCCGAACACAAGTCTGGTATGGTAAGCTTTAAATTACATTAATTTTAGCTTTATCTACCTCAAATCCTTTTTTTTTGACACAATGTGATCCAAAATAAGACCTTTACTTACCATAAAATGATGTTTTTCGAAATTTAAGACCAAATTTGTTTCAATGCATCTTTTCAAAAATCTGTGAGGTTGATCAAACATTCTTGAAAGGAATTACCGTATATTGTAAAATCATCCATAAAAACTTCAATTATGTTTTCGACGTATTCCGAAAAAAATACTAACCATACAATGTTGGAAAGTAGTCGGGGCATTACACAATCCAAATGGCATTCTCCGGTATGCAAAAGTGTCAAATGGACATGTAAATGTTGTCTTTTCTTGGTCTTCCGGTGCAAACCGGGATTTGGTGAAGACCAGAATACCCATCTAGACAACAATAATGAGACTTCTCGGCCAACCTTTCAAACATTTGATCAATGAAAGGCAATGGAAAATGGTCTTTTCTCGTGCTTGCATTAAGCTTTCGATAGTTAATACATACTTTCCACCCGTTTTTCACATGGGTGGGGACCATTATACCTTTGTTGTTTTCGACAACTGTCATTCTCGTATTCTTTGGTACCACTTACAGCAGACTCACCCAGTTGCTATCCGAAATTGAATAGATCATTCCTGCATCAAGAAACTTTAAGATCTCTTTATTCACAAATTGCATCATGGGTGGATTCAATCTTCTTTTTGCATCCCAACTTGGCTTGCACTCATCCTCCATCAAAGTTTTATTCATACAAGTGGAGGGACTCAACTGTTTTATATCCGCAATTATCCAACCCATTGCTTCTTTGTGTTCCTTCAACACTTTAAGGAGTTGTTCTTCTTCAAATTTGGGTAAGTGAGTGGAGATGATAACTGAAAGAGTCTCGTTCTTTCCCAAATATGCATATTTTAAGTGTTGAGGTAAAACCTTTAGCTCTAATCTCGGTGGTGGAACAATAGAATGTGGTAACTTTGTGTGAGTTAGAGGCAAATCAACTTGCTTGACATCAACCCTTGTAGATTTTTTCACCTCCAAATTATTAACCAAATTTTCGACCTCCGGCTCCAAAGAATACAACTTCAACTTTATGGAGAGCTTTTCACAATCAAACCCCTTACTCAAGATCATCTCTAACATGTCACCATTTGACAACTTAAATAATTCTTGGGTTAGTGGTTAAACAACATCAATACAATATAAAGATGAGATATCACTAGGATATCTCATAGAATCATAAATGTTAAAACTTATTGTTTCACCATCAAATTCCATTGTTAAGTTGTGCGCATGCACATCAACTTTTGTCCTATCCATTTCAAAAACGGTATTCCAAGCAAGATTAGAGTCGATATGGAGGAAACTTGTTCCTCCAAATCAATCATATAAAAATCCGTCAGGAAGACTAATTGATTTACTTGTACCAAAACATCTTCTAAGATACCCTTTGGAAAACACTTGATTTGTCTGCAAGTTGAATTATGACACCCGTTTCATTTAAAGGACCAACATTTGGCATTTCATATACCGATTAGGGAATGAAAATAATAGAAGCACCAAGATCAAGTATGTGACTACTAAAATTAACATCCCCTATCTTGCAAGGAATCGTAAATATTTTGGGTTCTTTGCATTTAGATGGTAGTTTTCTTTGTAAAACTGCAAACATGTTTTCACTCAAAGAAATATTTTCATTCCCTATCAATTTTCTCTTGTTAGTGAAAAGTTCTTTCAAAAAATTTGCGTATCTAGGAATTTTCTTGATTGCATCAAGCAAGGGAATGTTTACCACCACCTTTTGGAAGGTGTCCAAGATCTCTTTCTTCTCTGTATTATTCTTTGAATTTACAAGTCGGGAGGGGAATGGCCGTTGAGTGACTAATGGAGTGACTATGTAACATCCCGACTCACAGGTATAAATTTAAAATTATTTTTATTCATTTTATTAGGGCAACTCGACGAGTTGAAGGCTCAAACTCGTCGAGTAGAAATTTAATTAGCCGCGTGGATTTTAGAGACAACTCGACGAGTTGGAGGACCCAACTCGACGAGTTGGAGCTGAGTGAGAAAACCCTAATTTCCAGGGTTTGTACCCTATTTAAAGGACCTTAAGCCTTCTAGTCCGCCTCCCTTAACACTTTAGCAGCCTGAGAGAAACCCTAAAAGAGCTGGTATCATCTGAGAGAGAGAGAGAGAGAGAGAGAGAGGCTAAAAGTGTGTGATTTGGTGGATTCTTTGAAGGAGCTTGAGGATCAAAAGGCTTGGAATGAGAAGGAGTCCTTGGATCCAACATTCATTCATTGTTAGCAGCCATTTGGAGGTAAAAAGACACTATCTTGATCACTTGTTTGTTAGCTCTCTCCACTAGATAGTTATGGCCATTTCTACCTTCTTTTTAAGTCATTTAGCTGTTTCAGTATGCTATGAAGATGAGACTTCAGATCTGGATGATACTAGGTCCCTTAGGACAAAAGATTCAAGCTTTATCAAGCTTTGGCCAACTTCCATGCCTTAAAGAGCTTTGTTTTGGCATATTTAGCCCTAGATGCCATGCATGGACGTAAAGCTTGCAGCTTTATGTGATACTTCAGCCTTAGAAGGCTAGATCTATAGTTTGGGGCCTTAGTTTAGCTTAAAAACGTCTGTATGAGAGACTGACTTGAGGAAACTTGATGAGTTGGTGAGCCAACTTGAGGAGTTGGCTAGGGTTTACCCCGATAGTCTGGACGCGTTATATAATCGATGAGTTGATGGGACAACTCGTCGAGTTGAGTTGGATTTTCCGATTTTTTAGAGAAACGAAGGAACTCGACGAGTCGCATAGATGCACTCGACGAGTTGGGTCAACATGGACTGTTGACTTGAGCGTTGACTTCCGTTGACTTTTAGGGTTTGGTCAAGTTGTGGACTTAGGAGACCATGGAGGGGTAAAATGGTCTTTCATCCTTTCCAAGAGTTAGTAAAGGATTAGTTTAACATTCTTGGAGTTATTATTATAATTTGTTAATTAGAGATGATTATGATACATGTAGGCGGAGTCTAGACCTACCGTTGAGTACGAGACATACTTGCTTACTTACGAGGTGAGTCTTCTCACTATACTTACCTGAGTGGTAATATTGTGTGACCGGAGGGTCTTATCTAAGTTATTAACTGGAGGGTCTTATGTTCTTACACCGAGTTATGTGATATATTATGCATTTTGTCTTTGTGATTTATGTTGTATATTATTCTGTGCCTTATTGAGCTAGGAACGGGTCAAGTACATACCAAATATAGTTATGGACTTAGACACTAATCCAACAGTCTCCCACTTGGATAAGTCTAATAACTATAAATGCAAATGCAACTTCTGGATCCGATTAGCAATCGCAGTTTCAAAACTCTTGATCTTATCAATAACCTGTCCTTAAGATAAGGGATCGTATAATCCTCTGTTCTAGATATCGTGCGAACAATTACATGGAACATAGTCATACTTATTGTCCAACAGTTGTTTTTCGATCTCAGATTCATTTGACATAGAACTCAATTGAACACATAAATTTAGTCCTGACCGGGCCCGACACATAAGTCAAGTCAAATCAAATCATCGAGGGGCCCTGATATCGCTTTTACCCTCTTAGGATAAAAGGAACAGATAAACTTTGACTTATATGCATTTACTATCCTCTAATCAAATCATACACAATAATGCGTTTTATAACATCAAATTACTGATGTGTTTACGCATTATCAATGCACAACCAATTAGCAAACAACAAACCATATATCTAGGTTTTTAAGACCATATGATATTATCGTCTTGCGATCACTCGTGATAAATTCAATGAAGTGATTCCAGCAAGCGTGGGTCTAATCCAATGCTCAAATCAAACTCATAAGCACTCATGAACGTTGTAGAAAACCTTTGCTATGTCTAATACACTTTAGACAATCTACACACCAATTCATGACAATCTTCTTTCATACCTACTCCCAAAGTATGAACGACTGTGGAACATTCGAATAATCTTATTATTCAGGAAGTCAAAACATGCAAAATGAAACAATAGGTAAATAATTAACATAAGACAGTAACTTTACTTATAAATAATACTCTTTTATTTAATCATCAAATGTCAATTACATTTATCTATTACACGTTTCTAAAGTATCTAATCTAAACTAATATCGTCCTTCAGCCCGATGCTCCTAGCGTGCTGCGAGTGCTTAACCCTACTCAGTCCCTTCGTAAGGGGATCTGCTGGGTTATCTTCTGACGATACCCTCTTCACTACGAGGAGTCCTTCTTCCACCCAATGTCGAATAAAGTGATATTTTCTATCGATATGTCGCGATCTGTCATGATCCCTTTGTTCCTTAGTCAAGGCAACCGCTCCTTCATTATCATAGAAAAATTACATGGGCTCCTTTATGGCTGGCACAACTCCAACGTCTCCAATGAAGTTCTTCAACCATATTGCCTCCTTTAACACTTCACTCGCCACTATATACTCTGATTCGCACGTTGAATCAGCTACGGTCTCCTGGTTGGAACTTTTCCAAGTCACTGCTCCTCCATTCAAGGTAAAGACCCAGCCCGACTGCGAACGGTAGTTGTCCCTGTCGGTTTGAAAACTGGCGTCACTATACCCTCGCACCCTTAAGTCATCACTCCCACCGAGGACTAGAAACCATTCCTTGGTCCTCCGAAGGTACTTAAGAATATTCTTGACTGGTTCCAATGTGCTTTGCCAGGGTTCCTTTGATATCTGATGACCATGCTCAAAGCGAAGGACACATCAGGGCGAGTACAAGTCATAGCATACATAATCGAGCCAACTGCGGAAGCGTATGGTACACGGCTCATTTTTGCTATCTCAACTTCGGTAGTCGGGCTTTGAGTCTTACTCAACTTGGCATTACTTTGGATTGGTAACTCCCCCTTCTTCGAATTCTCCATACTAAAACGTTTTAGTAACTTGTCCAAGTAAGTATTCTGACTAAGTCCTATCAGTCTCTTACTTTTGTTTCTCACTATCCTTATTCCCAAAATATAGGAAGCCTCTCCGAGGTCCTTCATAGAGAAGCACTTCCCAAGCCAGGATTTAACTTCCTTCAGAGTTGGGATGTCGTTTTCTATGAGTAGTATGTCATCGACATACAATATGAGGAAGCTTACTATACTCCCACTGGCTTTGACATATACACGTGATTCATCCTCGCTTCGCAGAAAACCAAACTCTTTGACTTTCTCATCGAAACAAAGATTCCATCTGTGAGATGCTTGTTTCAGTCCATAAATGGACTTCTCAAGCTTACACACACTATTGGGGTGCTTCGCATCGACAAAACCCCCTGGCTGAGCCATGTAAACATCCTCAGCCAACTTCCCGTTAAGGAAAGCGGTTTTGACATCCATCTGCCATATTTCATAGTCATGAAATGCAACAATGGCTAGCATCACCCTGATAGACTTTATCTTCGCAACTAGTGAGAAGGTTTCATCATAGTCAACTCCAGGAGTCTGAGTGAAACCCTTCGCAGCTAATCGCGCCTTATAGGTGTGTACATTCCCATCCATGTCGGTCTTCTTCTTGAAGATCCACTTGCATCCGACCGTCTTACGACCTGGCACATTGTCAACCAAATTCCAAACTTGTTTGTCATACATGGACTGAATCTCGCTGTCCATAGCCTCTTTCCATTTTGCAGACTCCGGGCCTGCCATGGCTTCCTTATAGCTGTTAGGTTCTTCCAGATTCACTAGTGTACTATCACTAATGAACGTATCCCCTTCAGTAGTGATATGAAAACCATAAAACTGGGGTTGAACACTAACTCTTTCAGAACGTCTAAGAGGTAAGGACTCGTCAATTGGTTCAACCGGAGTTTCCTCCTCGGGTTGAACGCCAGTGTTAGAGGTTCCTTCATCGGTCAACTCTTGAAGCTCTTCAAGGTCGACTTGCCTCCCACTGTCCCCTTGGCTTATGAGTTCTAGCTCTCGGAAAATCCCTCTCCTCGCAACGAAGACAACATTGTCATTCGGTCTATAGAAGAGATATCCAAAAGACTTCTGCGGGTAGCCGATGAAAATACATCGCTCACTACGAGGTTTGAGCTTGTCGTGAGTCTCTCGTCTTATGAAAGCCTCGCAACCCCAAACCTTGATGTGTGCCAACGAGGGAGCTTTCCCTGTCCACATCTCGTGAGGTGTTTTGGCAACCTTCTTCGTAGGGACTAAGTTAAGGATATGGGTGGCAGTCTCTAAGGCATACCCCCAGAATGAGATAGGTAGCGAAGCACGACTCATCATGGAACGAACCATGTCTAGCAAGGTTCGATTACACCTTTCAGCCACACCATTCAACTGTGGTGTCCTAGGTGGCGTTAATTGAGAAACAATTCTGCATTCCTTGAGGTAGTCGTGGAATTCAAGACTTAGGTACTCTCCACCTCGATCGGATCGAAGCATCTTGATTTTCCTGCCCAACTGATTCTCCACTTCTTGTTTAAACTCTTTGAACTTTTCAAAGGTTTCTGACTTATGCCTGATCAAGTAGATATAGCCATATCTGCTATAATCATCGGTAAAAGTCACGTAGAAGCGGAAGGCATACCTTGTGGTGGATCTAAATGGTCCACATACATCTGTATGTATGAGGTCCAATAAACCCTCACCCCTTGCACAAGTGCCAGTGAAGGGTGACTTGGTCATCTTTCCAAGTAAACAAGATTCGCACATGTCATCGTCCCTAAGGTCGAATGACTCCAACAGTCCATCCTTGTGGAGTTGGGCTATGCGCTTCTTGTTGACATGTCCAAGACTACAATGCCACAAGCATGCTTTATCCAAATCATTGGAAGAATCAATACACAACACATAATTTCCTAGATTGTCTACAACCATCACAATTTCATATATTCCCTTACAAGGCAATGCTTCAAAATAGAAAACACCATTAAGATAAGCATTAATAGAAACCTTTTCATTATCAAATGAATATCTAAAACCCTGTCTATACAAACCATGAAATGAAATGATGTTCCTTGCCATATCTAGCGAATAGAAACAATTATTTAAATCTAATCCTAATCCACTACTGAGCATAAAAGAGTAAACTCCGATCTTGGTGACAGGCGACGATCTTCTGTTCCCCATGATCAAATTTATCTTCCCATGCTCCATATCCCTATTTCTTCTTAGGCCCTGCAAATCAGAAAAAATGTGAAAACCACATCCTCTATCAAGAACCCAAGAAATAGCATGTGATGAATCATTAGATTTAATAGTGTAAATACCTGCGTAGGATGGATTGATCTTCCCATCCTTGATTGCTTGCAGATATTCTGGGCAGCTTCGTTTCCAATGCCCTATCTTGTGGCAGTAGTGGCACTCTGCCTCTTTGGGGTTTGAGTTGAGTTTAGCAGAACCAACTTTGGTTCCACTAGAAGAGGTACTATCTTGGGACTTTCCCTTGTGGTGGCTCTTTGAGGGAGCCTTCCTCTTCTTACCCTTCCTTTGCCCAAATTCCAGGACTGGGGCAGCAGTAGGAGTTGGAGTTGATGCAACAGATTTATCTTTGAGGTTGCTCTCAGCAGTCCTCAACAGTCCTTGAAGTTTGCTCAAGGTGACCTCTTCCTTGTTCATGTGGTAGGTCATGCGGAACTGGCTATAGCAGGGAGGCAAGGAATGAAGGATGATGTCAATTGCCAGCTCTTCATCAAAGTTTACATTCAACTTTAGCAGGCGATCGACATATCTCTGCATCTTTTGCAGATGAGCAGTAAGGGACTCTCCATTACCCATTTTGGTAGTGATCATCGAAGTGATGATCTCATACCTTTCTTTCCTAGCGCTTTGGTGGTACCGGCCCAACAAATCCTGATGCATTTCATAGGGGTACATGTCCTTATAGGACTTATAGAGTTCTGCAGTCATAGTCGCTAGCATGATGCAATGGACTTTCGTGGCATCACGCTCATGGGCCTCAAAGGCCGCGATCTCTTCAGCAGAGGCGGTGTTGATGTTGATTTCCTTTAGCTTTTCATCCAGGACATACTCTTTGTCCTCGTAGCGAGTGACCATTCGAATGTTCTGGATCTGATCATTGAAATTGGACCCGTAAAAGATCACTCTCCCACACAAGTTCATGAGTGAGAACGAGCCAGAGGAAGTTGAACCAGAAGCGTTGTTGTTGTTGACGTTCGACATCTGAACATGAAAAAGGAACAAAGTTTGATTAGAAATGAATCGCCAATAAAACACCCAAATGAGAAATTAGGGCTAGGATCCAACAACATTGTTTACAAATTAGAAGAGGGATGTCGTAATCTAACAAGTAAATAATTTGAAGGTAAGTGAATGAAGATTCACTAATTTTCCACCATGAAAAACAAATTAAAGCTAAGTTTTAAATGTATTGAAAACTCCTAGATCTTTTGAGATTCATTGAACTCTTCAATGGCACGTTTAAATCTCGATATGCCCCTCAAGTTTGTGACTGGGATGCCGAGGATCACAAAGCGGGTGTGAATAACCATGCAAATGTACATGGTGCCCTCAATGTTACAGTCACCTATTCGATGTGCCGGTTAACCACACACGCTCCATCGAACTATGACAAAAAATGAGTCAGCCTTTGCCACATTTGATTAGAACCCAATTAGTGTACCGGTTAACCACACACGCTCCACTAACGTCTTAGCAATGGTACAAAGTGTAATTTCATGGAATTGCATCAATTCACTTTTGCCTAAACTAACTAAGATTGGGAATTTTAAAAAAATTTAGTTACTTTTATAATTTCATTATACTTTTAACGAGGAAGGGATTGCCATATCCTACCCGTTCGGCTAACAACCCTCCACTAGTCAAGGGTGCGGTGGGTAAGAGTGGATACCCAATGACGGTCATTTTACAGGCCGCTTCCTTAAACACCCCTTGTAGACAAGCTTCGTGAATGAGGCCTACTAATGGTAAGACTGACATTTAAGTTATACATATATATATATATATATATATATATATATATATATATTAATCTTATAATATTATAAAGTATAAGGTTGAATTTTAAACTTGTAAAATTCTAGGCTATGAAATTTAAATAGTTCAAATTAAAACTTTTAATCAAAAAATTTTAATTTGAAAACTTGAGGACAAGTTTTGAACATATTCAAAACACATAGGACCACATAGCAAATAATTTAAAAATTAAACATTTAATTTAATGATTATCTAAATTTGATCTAATCAATTTTATTTACAAGATAATTCAACAATTAATTTAAATAATCAAATATTATCATATAAAGAATTTATTATTCAAGAAATTGGAAATTATCTTTTGTTTTGGTAAGGTTAATCATAAAACAGTATTAAATTTCGGATTTTATTAATCAAAAACGATTTAGGTAATTATCCTTAAGCAAAACAGCAAGAAATCCCGAAAATCCCTCTGACAGACGCTCCGACTCGCCGAGTCCCCTTATGGACTCATCGAGTTCATCCTACTCGTCGAGCTCACTATGGGGCTCGTCGAGTCTGTCAGTCAGGGGCCAAAAAATTTGATTTTAAATATTGAATGAAAACACAAAGCATCAATACAATAGAAGCCAATCAAGTCTTTGATACCACTGATGGGTTTTACACAAAATAACATCCTATGTGCTCATGCAAACCCTAGTGCTTGGATCTAGGCTTCTCTATTGTATATGCAATTCATCCAAGTCTTGCAAACCCTAGATCTAGTGTATATAATTCGAAATTAGCATAACAAAACAGATCTAGATGATTACCTTGATTGTTGATTGTAGATCTTGAAGCCTTGAGAACTTTAGCACCTCAAATGTTGTGCCTCTAATGAATCACAAACACCAAAAGCAATTGGATGAAACAAGAGAGAGAGGGGAGAGGAGAAATTCGGCTCCAAGACTTCTAGGGTTAGGTCTAGCCGAATTCTCATGCGCAAGGGGTTCTTATATAGGTGTAGGAATTAGGGTTTCAGTTATTATCCTTATCTGGTTACTTAGCCACCAAGGAGCCCATAAGATAATTCTACAACCCCACTATGGACGAATTCTTAAGGCCTTATCCTTAGAATTCGTCCACCGTATCATTTAGGGTTTCCTTGCCCAACCTTGCACCTATCACATAATTACAATTCAGTCCCCTTAGTTCAATTAACTTCATTTGATCATATAATTGATTCTTAATTAATTCTTGACCAATGTTAATTAAACAAATATGATTTTACTTTTAATATTTTACTCTTATAATATATCAATAAATCATAATAACCTCTTTCTCTAATATTCATCTAGTCAAGTTGCTTTGGTAAAGGCAACCCAAAAGGACCATGCACAACCGGGTCAAGTACATACCAAATATAGTTATGGACTTAGACACTAATCCAACAGGTTTCTGCTCCTGCTGCTTTGCGTGTTACTGATGGCCGGCCGGGGAAGGCTGAGGCTCCGAGAGCCCGTGGGAGAGCTTTCCAGCTGACTGCGGAGGAGGTCCGCGCAGCACCTGACGTTGTTGCTGGTACGTATCTCCTTATTCATGTTATTTTGAGATTTGTTTATGCTTATACTGTGCTGCATATAGGTAATTTTCTTGTGAATTATGTGCCTGCCTTGGTGTTATTTGACTCAGGTGCGAGTCGATCTTTCGTGTCCTTATCCTTTAGTCGTCACATATGCGAGGATTGAGTCGACTGCTGAGGTTTTTTTATAGCCGATGAGCATGCGGTTTTTGCCACTGATGTATTATGGGGATGTGTATTAGAGATTTTTGGTGTTGAGTTTCCGATAGATCTGGTGCCGATAGCGATGAGTGATGTTTGTGTCACAGTGGGCATGGATTGGTTGAGCTGGTTTGGATTGTGATTGACTGTGAGCGTCAGATGGTGACCATACAAGACCCTAGTAGGGGAGTACTTACTGTTTATAGCGAGGGAACTAGATCGGGATCATCTTTCTGCTCTGCCGCTAGGGCGAGGCAGAGTCTACAGCAGGGGTGCACGGGCTTTTTAGCGTATGTGATGGATACACGAGTTGCCACTGAGAGGCCGAGTTCTATTTCCGATGTTCCAGTAGTATGTGAGTTCTTGGATGTTTTCCGCGAGGAATTTTCGGGTGTGCCTCTTGAGAGACAGGTAGAGTTTCGAATCGATCTGGTTCCGGGTGCGGCGCCTATTGCAAAGGCACCTTATCTCCTTGCACCGCTCGAGATGCAGGAGTTATCCTCGCAGCTCCAGGAGCTGCTGGGGAAGGGTTTTATTAGACCGAGTAGCTCATTGTGGGTAGTGCCAATCCTTTTTGTCAAGAAAAAGGATGGTTCACACCAGATGTGCATCGGCTACCGGGAGTTGAACAAGTTGATGGTCAAGAACTGTTATCCACTACCGAGGATCGACGATTTGTTTGATCAGTTGCAGGGGGCGTCTTGGTTTTCCAAGATTGATTTGAGATCCGGGTATCATCAGATGAGAGTCTGCGAGGATGATATCCAGAAGATGGCCTTTCGGACTCGTTATGGGCACTACGAGTTTGTGGTGATGCCTTTCGGGCTCACCAATACACCGGCAACGTTCATGGACCTCATGAACCAGGTGTGCAGGCCCATGTTAGATCGGTCGGTGATCATGTTCATTGATGATATTTTGGTGTACTCGAGGTCTAGGGAACATCACGAGGAGCATTTGCGGTAGATTCTTGGGGTATTAAGGACATAGAGGCTTTATGCCAAATTCTCCATGTGTGATTTCTGATTATGAGAGGTCCAGTTTTTGGAACACCTCGTTAACCAGAATGGGATTTTGGTCGACCCGACCAAGATTGAGGCAATTATGCGATGGGAGGTGCTGAGATCCCCATCTGAGATCAGGAGTTTTTTGGGTCTGGCGGGTTACTATCGGAGGTTTATTAGAGATTTCTCCAAGATTGTTGTTCCTCTTACCAGATTGACCAGGAAGGGTGTTACCTTTGTTTGGGGGCATGAGCAGCAGGCATCATTCGAGACTCTTCGCCAGAGATTGTGTGAGGCACCAGTGTTAGCCCTACTGGAGGGTGTAGAGGACTTCGTAGTCTAATGTGATGCATCCATATCGAGAATGGGTGCCGTGTTGATGCAAAGGGGGCACGTGATAGCATATGCGTCGAGGCAGTTGAAGCCTCATGAGACGAGGTATCCCACCCATGACTTGGAGCTGGGGGTGGAGGTATTCGCCCTCAAGATTTGGCACCACTATCTTTATGGTGTCCGATGTACCATATACATGGACCATAAGAGCCTGAAATACCTCATGGATCAGCCCAACCTGAATATGAGACAGAGAAGGTGGCTGGATGTAGTGAAAGACTATGACTATGAGATTTTGTATCACCCTGGCAAGGCTAATGTGGTAGTCGATGCCCTGAGTCGTAGAGAATCAAGTGCTCCGATCTGAGATGTGTGTATGAGGATGACGGTGATGACTCCGGTCTTAGATACCATCCGAGAGGCCTAGGCGGTGGCCATGAGACTAGAGAACTGTAAGAGGGAGCGGATAATTGGGCAGATTTCTGAGTTCGAGACTGATAGTCGGGGGCTTATGACCTTCCATGGGCGGATATGGGTGCCACATATGGGTGGAGCTCAACGTATTTTGATGGAAGAGGCCCATAGGTCGAGATTCTCGATCCATCCAGGGGCCACCAAGATGTATTTAGACTTGAAAATGGATTATCGGTGGCCCTGTATGAAGAGGGACGTGGCATGGGTAGTCGAGAGATGCTTGACCTGGCGTCAGGGCAAGGAAGAGCACTAGCATCCCCATCGCCAGTTGCGGCCTTTGGAGATTCCCCTGTGGAAGTGGGAACATATCTCCATGGATTTTATTACCAAGTTACCGCGGTCTGAACGAGGTGTCGATGTGATATGGGTGATTGTAGATCGGTTGACGAAGAGTGCTCACTTCCTGGCTATAAATGAGAGCTCTTCTGCGGAGAAATTGGCCGAGGTCCACGTTAGAGAGGTGGTGGCACGACATGGGGTGCCAACATCGATAGCGTCAGATCGGGATGTACATTTTACTTCCAGGTTCTGGAATAAATTTCAAGAGGATTTGAATACCCGGTTGCAGTTCAACACCACATATCACCCACAGACAGACGGGCAGAGCGAGCGGACGATTCAGACGCTCGAGTACATGCTACGCATATGTGTTATGGATTTCGGTGGGAGTTGGGACAGTTACTTGCGCTTGGCTGAGTTTTCATACAACACCAGCCATCACTCCAGTATTGGTATGCCTCATTTTGAGCTTTTATACGGGAGGAGGTGCCGGACTCCCATATGTTCGGGAGAGGTAGGGTAGATAGTGATGGGGAGCACTGAGATAGTGCTCAAGACGACATAGCAAATCCAGCAGTTCAGACATAGGTTGTTGACGGCCCAGAGTCGTTAAAAGAGTTACACAGACCGGAGACGTTCCGATTTAGAGTTTCAGGTCGGTGATTTTGTCCTCCTGAAAGTATCCCTGTGGAAAGGGGTGATCCGATTCAGGAAGAGGGGCAAGCTAGGCCCTAGATACATCGGTCCTTTCAGAGTGATTGCTCGAGTAGGTAAGTTAGCTTATCGGTTGGAGCTACCTGTAGAGTTGAGCCAGATTCATAACACCTTCCATGTATCCCAGCTGAGGAAGTGTGTAGCCGATGAGGCGGCAGTGGTCCCGTTAGAGGACAATCAGGTTGATGATAGCCTGAACTACATCAAGAAGCCAGTGGCGATTTTGGATAAGAAAGTGAAGGTCTTGAGGAATAAGGGTGTGCCCTTGCTGAAGGTTCAGTGCCATCATTGGAGGGGATCCGAATGGACTTGGGAGCCGGAGTCCGAGATGCGTGAGCATATCCAGAGTTGTTTCCAGAGAATGACTTCGAGGGCAAAGTCTGATTCTAGTGGGGGAAATTGTAACATCCCGACTCCCAGGTATAAATTTAAATTGATTTTTATTCATTTTATCAGGGCAACTCGATGAGTTGAAGGCTTAAACTCGTCGAGTAGAAATTTAATTAGCCACGGTAATTTTAGAGGCAACTCGACGAGTTGGAGGACCCTTAAGATGAGACTTTAGATCTGGATGATACTAGCTCCCTTAGGCCAAAAGATTCAAGCTTTAGCCAACTTCCATGCCTTAAAGAGCTTTGTTTTGGCATATTTGGCCCTAGATGTCATGCATGGACGTAAAGCTTGCAGCTTTACGTGATACTTCAGCATTAGAAGGCTAGATCTAGAGTTTGGTACCTTAGTCTTGCTTAAAAATGTTTGTATGAGAGATTGACTTGAGGGAACTCGACGAGTTGGTTAGGGTTTACCCCGATAGTCTGGATGCGTTATAAACTCGACGAGTTGATGAGACAACTCGACGAGTTGAGTTGGATTTTCCCGATTTTTCAGAGAAACGAAGGAACTTGAGGAGTCACATAGATGCACTCGACGAGTTGGGTCAACATGGACCGTTGACTTGAGCGTTGACTTCCGTTGAATTTTAGGGTTTGGTTAAGTTGTGGACTTAGGAGACCATGGAGGGGTAAAATGGTCTTTCACCCTTTCCAAGAGTTAGTAAAGGAGTAGTTTAACATTCTTGGAGTTGTTATTATAAATTGTTAATTAGAGATGATTATGATACATGTAGGCGGAGCCTAGACCTACCGTTGAGTACGAGACATACTTGCTTACTTACGAGGTGAGTATTCTCACTATACTTACCTAAGTGGTAATACTGTGTGACTGGAGGGTCTTACCTGAGTTATTGACTGGAGGGTCTTATGTGCTTACACTGAGTTATGTGATATATTATGCATTTTGTCTTTGTGATTTACGCTGTATATTATTTTGTGCCTTATTGAGCTAGGACCGGAGGGTCCAAACCGAGTTGTGAGACCAGAGGGTCCAACCCGAGCTATGAGACCGGAGGGTCTTCACTAAGACACATGACCAGACGGTCCTTATTGAGTATAGCCATGAGAGGCTAATTATTTGTGTGTGGTATTTTGGGGAACTCACTAAGCTTCGTGCTTACAGTGTTGTGTGAAATGTGTTTTAGGTACCTCTCAGGATCGCGGGAAGGTGCCAGCTTGATTGTACACACCAGCTAGAGTTTATGTTTTTGAGGATTCTGGGATATTGTTAAACATTTTATTGACTTGTGTTTTGAACAACTTATTAATTTGGATTTGAGGAATGTGAAATTGTGTTTTGGGTGGTTTTAAAAATGAAAATTTTATTTAAAAAATTTATAGTGTTACAGACTAAAGGGGTAATCTTCTTTGGAGCCTCATGTTGTGCATCACTCATGACAATGGGATCTTCAATTAGAGTGATCTCAATTTCTTCCTCATCTTCCCTCGACTTTTTCTTTGAGCTACTTTCTCCTGTTTGCTTACCACTTCTCAAGGTCACCACATTGACATTTGATGTGAAGGATGTGGTTTGGATTAATAATGGGGATGGTGTTGTGGATGTTGGTAATGGGGTTATTATGGTGGGTAGGAAGGTCTAAGCAATTCATATTAAGGAAATGGTCTTAGTTTGTAGCTCATATTAGGATAAGGCTTCCAACTTAATTTGTAAGCATTTTGATAACTGGATGGCTTGTTGTGGTAGTTTTGAAATTCACCTGTGGCATTTATATGTTCCACATCTTCTTCGATAATGGGACACATATGCATGGGATTTCCCATTATTGCACATATACCACAAACCATTACTTGTGAAGTACCTCCCATAGCTAGTTTTTAAACAACAGATGTCAAATCCACAAGCTTGGATTCTAAACTCGTTGTGGCCATTTCATTGAATTTTTAATGCGCACCCCTCTTAATATCTTGGTGGGGGGAAAGTGTTGGGAGTTGGTAGCTATGGTGTTGAAGATTTGTCTTGTTTTTTGAGGAGCTTTACTAAAGGCATATCCACCACTAGAATCATCAATAGATCTTCTATCTATTGGTAATCAATCCTCATAGAAGTGTTGGATGAAGAGTTGTCCCGGTATTTGGTGTTGCTGGCAACTCAAACACAAGCTATTGAACCTCTCCCAATAATCGTGGAACGTTTCATTTTGACCTTGGCAGATTCCACAAATATCATTTCTAAGACTTGAGACTCGAGAAGCGAGGTAGAACTTATCAAGGAAATCTATTTCCATGTCGGTCTAAGAATTTTTCGAGAAGCGAGATAAAATAGCCAATCTTTTTCTCTATCGACCAATGGAAAGGGAAATGCCCTTAGTTCGATTTGATCATTGGTTGACCCTTGTAGCTTCATGCTAGTACAAATGATGTGCAACATCTTCAAGTGCTTGTGAGGATCTTCATTCTCCAGTCCAAAAAATAATTGGAAGATGGTGAACTAAACTTGACTTTAATTCCAAGCCTTCTTCTAAAACTGGATGATTGATACCGGTTAGAGTTTGTGTGACATCGCTCTGCATCATTTTTCCCAAGGTTCTCTCAGGGGATCTCTCTTCCATGTCTATTGGAATTTGGTTTATGATGGGTGGATTGGGTGGTATATATGCATTGTTTGGGATTTGATCGATGGGTGGTGTTTTGAGAATTTCTTGGTGAGGATCAGGACTAGATTTGGGTTCCATTTTTGTATCCGAGTCACTGGAAGAAGTGGTATCAACCTCCGGAACTACGTTAGTGTAGGAAGTTTTACCTCGCTCTACTCTCCTTTGCTTTGCCAAACTCATTGCTTCTTTTTCAATATCTAGATTGTAGACTAAAGTACATATACAATGAGATCCGAGCATAGAGAAACAAACTTATTAAAAATAAACCAATCCTCGGCAGTGATGCCAAAATTTGGTGGTTGTCGAGGCCAACAAAAATAAATATCATTAATATTTCACACAAAATAGTGTATAATGGTAAAGGGATCGTATCAATGGAGATTGGTTCAAGTTGTTACTCTATGAAAATGTTGTGTACAAATACTTGTAAAACTAAAATAAAAGAAAAAATGGGGGTTTTAATCTTTTGGTTGTTTTAAGAAATTATAAATTATACTAAGAATTGGAAATTACAATTAAACAAAGAAAACAGTTTGATGAAAATCAATGAGAAATATGGTTGACTTTGGTTTTCATTATATGGACTATTAGTTAATTATCATTAGACATTCTGGTGCAAGGCTTATGGTTCAATTTAATTTGGCTATAACAATCTAAGAAGCTTGAGATCACCTAGACTTTTCTTAGTTAATTAAATAGGTACATGAGCTCATAACATATTTCTTTAGTTAAAGTCACAATTTCCATTAAACATGTAATTAGTAAAAGTTAACTAGCATTAAGAATTATGTAACGTCCTGTTTCGGATCGTCCGTGATTTAGGGTTCGTGGGCTGCAACCCGGGCATGAGGAAGTCTCGGGGCTACGATGAGTTGCTAGAAGCGTAGGGCTTCTCGTCACCTTTGCGTGGATATGAGGTTCATCGGAAACGGAGTTATATCGAGGAAACTATGGAAGTTTGAAGTTTTGACAAGACAGGTCCCTTATTTGAGAAAGGTGGCAGCTGAGTACACTGGGCGTACGTGTGTGTACGCTTAGCGTACTCATGTACGTGACTTTTTAGCGGAGCCATCTAGTACGTTGGGCATACTAGGCACAGAGCGAAAACCCTAAATGAGGGGGTGTCCCTATATAAAGAATAAGATGGCCTCATTCCTGGCCACCGTCCTCAGACAATCAACCCTCTCAAACCCTAAATACTCGTCCATTGAGCATGTGTTGTCCATTTGTGAGCTATTGAGTAATATTATGTTTCTTTGGAGTGAAGAAGGAGCCTTGAAGAAGAAGGAGTGGGATTCCAGGCTTTGGATCTAAGCTTATCTGAGTTGGAAGCTTCATGTTAAGGTATAAAGCTCAAAGTTTTCTCACTCTTTTGATTTGTGCATCATTTTAGTGTATTTTAGGATTTTAGTCCCAAAGTTGGAGACTTTATGAGATATTGAGCTCTGTAGTTTATTATAAGCTCCTTTGAGTATCTTAAGTGGTGTAGAGTCATAAAAATCGAGACTTTTATGTTTGAATCAACCCATGCATGAGATATGAGCATTTTCAGATAAGAGAATGAGAGTTTTGGGTGTTTGTGACTTTACCAGCCATGTTAAGGCTTAAAGTCACATACTTTATGGAGTAAGAGCCTCTAGGGAGTCCAAATCTGTGATATGAGCTAAGGTCTTAACGGGTTAAGACCATGAAAGTGAGAAAAGCCATATTGGACGTACGCTGAGCGTAATCCTAGTAAGCCCTGCGTACTGGGTTGATGCCCCCGATCAGATTTTGTGCATGCTTGTGTACGTTGAGCGTACCAAGGGAGGTACGCCCCGCGTAACCTCGCTGTGGCCTTTTTGGGCTAAATATTATAATGGGCCTTAAGGGTTGGGCATGGATCTTTAGGCTTGTGTGCTAGAGATTTTGAGCAGAGAAATATTATATATATGCCTTGGGCCCTTGTGTTGGGCTTGTCACTTGGACTTGAGAGTTGGGCCTCGGGAGAGCCCATTCATTATTGGGCCTTGGTGGTCCCAATGAGTTTTAGGTTATTGATGGGCTAGTTAGTGGACTAACTTTAGACCTAAAGAGTGAGGATTTGGACTTAGATCTTAATTGGGAAATTGTGGATTTGGTCCTGTGTTAGAGGTCGGTGCAGCAGCAGCATCTATAAGAGTTGTTCATCATCCGAGGTGAGTCTTCTCACTATACATTACCTAGAGTGGTAAACTTTGTGTGACCAGAGGGTCTTATGTGCTTATATTAAGTATTTTGATATCCTGCATTATGTCTTTGTGATTTATGTTGTGTAGTATTCTAAGCTTACTTAGTTAGGACCGGAGGGTCCACCCGAGTTATGGGACCGTAGGGTCCCACTGAGACACATTGACCGGAGGGTCTTATCTGAGTATAGCCATGAGAGGCTAATGAGATATGTGTGGTATTTTTGGGGAACTCACTAAGCTTCGTGCTTACCGTGTTATGTGATATGTGTTTCAGGTTCTTCTCAGGATCGCGGGAAGGCGCCGACTTGATTGTACATGCCAGAGAAAGAGTTATGATTTGAGGATCCTGGATTATTAATCAAACAATTATGGAGTTGCGTTTTGTAAATTAAATAAATGGGATTTTTGTGAAATGTGTTATGAGAGTTATGTGATTTTAAAATGAAAAATTTGCTTGAAAATTTACGGTGTTACAAGTTGGTATCAGAGCCTTGGTTTGAGGGATTCGGATGCACCTTCGGGTATGTCTGGAATCAAACTGAGGATTTGAGAAAATTTTTCAAAAGAAATGATTTTTCTAAAATGAGCAAGAGCTTCTAAGAGAAAAACGAGAAGGAGCAGTGTGTGCAATCAGCCAGAGCCCGAACGGTGATTTCCCAAAATACCCTTACTTATTTGTGTTGTGAGTTATTATTGAGATATTAGTGATACATGCTAGAAGATAGGCTAGGTATTTCATATTTTAGGGCTAGAGTTGCCTGATTTGTGATGCCTTAGCCTAGGAATTGTTGCTATCTGTGATGTGCTTTGTGTATGTGCGGAGTAAGAGTATCCACCAGGAATCTTTTAAAGAGAGCTTTGAGTAGAGGAGTAATCTAGGAGAGATACCTAAATGAGAATTGGAGGAGCCTACTGAGGGAGTAGTTAGATACCCGCGAGAGCTAGGGTTTCTTGAGTTTAGTGATGCCTTTTGAGTGTGAGTAGAGCAAGTGGAGTTGTAAGCTAGAGTGGTTTTACGTGTTGGTGGAGATTATTCGATGCCCGTATGCTGCTTGCTTTGTGCTTTGTGGAACTCTTCATGATAGGAGTCAGCTTTTAAGTGAATATGACGATATTCAGGAGGTAGACGGCTGGCATCATAAGGATTTCTTCAGCAGCTGATGGCAGAGAAGTGTGAGAACCTAGGAAGAGCCTAGGGAGTGGCTTTAGTTAGAAGAGTACGTTGATAGAGGAGAGTATTCGCTGGATAGCAGCCAGGTTTATCGGGATTGGTGATCGAGAAGGTTGAGCAGCTACTTAGGAAATCTGGGATGATCCGTGTGGAAAGTATGGGTAGATATGGCAGCTAGTATGGGCCCGTACTACTGAAAGCAGAGGACCCGTACTTGAAACAGGGAGAATTCTATAAGTTCTAATAAGCAGATTGAGAGGTGATAACATTGTTCGAGTACCATGATTTGTGGCGGTTAGTGCTTTAGAGTTTACCAGTTATCCCGTTGTGATTGATTAGACTGAGAACAAATATGATAAAGTGTGGGGACATAGGGCCATGTCGAACGAGTTTCAATGGAGCATACCTTGAGAGGGAAATCGAGTTAGTTTCCGAGAGATTTTATTGGTCTGATGCCAGTTGGAGCCGCAAGACTCAGGGATGAGTAGAGATGACGTTTATTGGAAGATCGCGGTTTGAGTTGAGCAATCAAACGATAGATGAGACGTCACATTCTGTGACAAGAGTTGTGCTATCCCCATTTCATAGGAGAAGCGAAAGAGATAACGAGCTTCCGGTTTCAGAGTTTGGAGGTAAACCCCGTGGGATAGCATAGGGTTGCAACCTTTTCACCAGAGTATTTGGGCAGTATGTTTGTTGTGAGGTATTTCTTATACCATGAGAGAGTCATTAGTGGGACTAAGATGGAAGAGAACAAGGAGGTGCCTTATTGAGGGAGGCATACTTTTGGCAGCAGTTCCAGGTGATTAAGAGGAGTATATTGAGGCGGTGGCCCTCGTTGTCTACGTTGTGTATTGACTGTGAGAATGAGGTCTCTTGATTTTTGATGATTCCCGCGATGGGAGGCTGGTCGTGGAATCAGAGACGAGGTGCGTGATAGTGCATTATTTTTAGATTCAGAGTCAGGACTAATTCGAAACAGTTGGGGTATCCAGCGGCGTGTCGGTCTGAGGCTTCGAGATGACTAGAGGCAGTCACGTTGGGAGGATTTTGAGATTTTTGTCTGACTTACGAGATATTTGGAGTTGCTTGGTTTCCATCGGGAAGATCATTGAGTGATTTCGTGGTACGTTCAAAGAGTCAAGTTCGATGTACCGGGTGAAACAGTCTATGGAGTAGATTGTCGGTATGCCAATTGGTGATGGTTCGAACCCTGAGTGGGGGAGAGCTGGGTATTCTATTGAGAGGATTAGCGATCCGTTCAAGTGTGGTTAGAGAACTGGTTATGGAGATCTGTGGTGCAGACACATGAGACCTGGGTTATTGGTGGATGAGGTGAGGTGCAAGGCAAGATGATGTATGTGTATGTGCTTAAGAAAGGATGAGTGAATCCACGGCAGGTGGCCGTTGGTCAGAGAATTTATTGTAGCCAGAGATTTTTCGGGTTTGCAAATGTTGAGTTTGAGGCGGCTGGGTCGCTGAGTTCAGGGTGCAATAGCTGAGATTTGATTTGCGGGTATAGGTATAGATAGTCTGAAACTAAGCATGAATTAGCGTTGACGTTAGTAACATGGATGTTTATTCATTAAATGAGTTCGAGAAATCTCCGTTAAAGTCATATTATTTGTCCCTAATTAACAAGAAAAAAAATCACAAATTAAAATTTGTATACGAAAAACCATGAATTATCGGTAAAAGTGATGATTTGACCATTTTTTCCTTGTAGCACACGTTTTACCGGATTCATTGTTGATATAGACGCCTAATCATTAAATGAGGCGATGAGATGGATATGATTGGTTATATAATGTTATGTTTACCATAAAACTTTATATCCATCTCATCAGTTCATTTAATGACTAGTCGTCCAGGCCAGTAATAAAACCAGTAAAATGTATGTTACCGGGAAAAAAGTGCGAGAAATAAGATAATGAGATGGATATGCTAAGTTACATAAAATTAGATAGACAATTTGAAATTTCTCATAAAGTTTAAAAATGATGAAGTTCTTTCTAATTTATGTAATTATTGTAGTCTTTTTTGGATACATTTCATATTCCCTAAAAATATACAATGCAACAGGATATCAATGTTTATGGTAAACGTAGTATTATATAACCCAATATATACATCACATCGGTTTACTTAATGACTAAGCGTCCAGGTCAACAATGAAATTAGAAAAATATGTGTTATAGGGACGTAAGGGCCAAATCATCACTTTTACCGATAATTCATGTTTTTTTCGTAAACAAATTTTAGTTTGGATTTATTCGTTAACTAAGTTATAACCCGTGGAAACCACGGTTGGTATTATTGTAAATATTATATAGACAAAAAATAAAATAAATATAAAAAAATGTATTATAAGTTTGATTTGTATAGTTGGTATGTGGAATAATGTAATCGTGACATTATGAGATTCATTAAAATCATGAATGATTTAAAAGGTTTTTAAAATAGGATACGATTTGTTTTTAAAATATTGAACGAATCTTGATATAGTTACCAAAAAAATGGACTTTAGGATTTTTATAATTAATATTTTGGGATTTAGTAATTAAATGTTTTTGACATTTTTTTAGAGAACTTTATAAGCATGCCACGTGGCAAATAAGCATTGTAGAACAAGGACAAGTGGCAATTGTAACAGCCCAAATTTTCAATAAAATTTTTCATTTTTAACTAACGAATTCATTTCCATAAATTATAAAATTCCAATCACAATTTTTTTCAAAATCCATAACATCAGATAAATTATTCATAAAATCAGAATGTCCCCAAACAAGACGCTAGAGAGTGCATGTTGCGCCATCACGCCGGGCTCTTGCCCTTAGATCCTAAAGTACCTTAAACAACCAACAAACTGTAAGCTAACGGTTAGTGAGTTTCCCATAACATACCCCACATAATCCACAAAATCACAGAAAACATATCAACCATATAAGCTACATAATCCATGCATACAAACATATAAGGATGCCCTGGAAACCCTCCAGGGTCTTACTCCGGGTGCCATGGGAACCCCCACATGGTCTTAACTAAGGATGCCCTGGAAACCCTCCAGGGTCTTATACCCTAGTGCATCGGTAACCCCCCGAGGTCTTTACCTAGGATGTCGTGGAAACCCTCCAAGGTCTTACACCTAAGTGCCTCGGGAACCCCCAAGGTCTTTCATGCAAGTATCACAAATCCAACTAGCATACCACGTACCACATAATCAACTAGCATATCACATAGCAAATAATGGGTCGGCTTTGGTGCCTTCGACCCATTGGTATGGCGAGGAGACTCACCTTAGTCTGCTGAACCTGAAAGCTGCTCGCCTAACAGTCTGAAACCACCCGTGCTGAACAATAATGCCATTAACCCAAAATTAGGATTGAATACCATCTGATTAAAGAGTCCAATTACCTAAGCTCAAGTCCTTCCATAATGGCCCAAAAGTCTTTCCCTTGCTAATGGGCTCAAAGTCTATGTCCAAAGATATTAATGGGCCACATGGCCCAATAAGGCCTAACCAAAACAACCATGGCCTAAAACAGATAAACTGGACCACCAACCCAAAACGTGACAAGACCCAAAACTGATTAAGTCCCAAAGGGCTTACAAGCCCAAAACAAGCCCAAACCCATATAAGTGCGTACGCCTTGCGTACCACTCCAGTACGCTCAGCGTATTGGCTAGATTAGCCGTACGCGTTGTGTACATGCTACTATGAACGACGTACTAGTCTGGCATGCATAAATGACCATTAAGTTCTTAATGCTTGGGATATAAACGTTAAGCTTTACATCTGTGTCCATTAAGATGTTCTAAGGCATAAAGTTGGAAACGTTATGCCCTTGCATGCTCCATATATTCCCAACAACCCCTTATAACCCATTAAGACCTTTCCAAGGGTCTTAACTCATGCATGGGGTCAAAACACTCATCAAGACTGCATTTTTATGGTATGAATGAGCTAAGGGACCTCAAATCTATTCTTCCTAAGCTCTGGAGTTGCTAAAACTCCCAAGAGATGATCCATGAACACAAATGGGACAATATAGCAAACCCTAGCCCAATCTAATGCATAAGATAGCAAGATTAAGACTTTATACCTCCAGAAGCTCCTCAAGGTGAACTAGATGCAGTATCTTGAAGCCCAATTCCACACCAAGCTTTCTTACTAACTTCTTCCTCTTGAATAAACTCTAAAATGACCACAAATACACTCTTTAAGCTCAAGAACACTCTCATAAGGAAACTCTGGGGTAAGAAGACGAAATGGGGTTATGGAGGCTGATTAGGGTTTTGGTCCAAGAGGCTTAAGGATGTTTAAATAGGTGTCAAGTTCGAGATTTAGGGTTTTGCCCTTCTGTCGTGTACGCCCCACGTACCTCTTGGTATGCCCCGAGTACACGGCCACCCTCCGTGACAATATATCCTTAGTACGCTAAGCGTACTCCTGGAGTACGTCCTGCGTACTAAGGGACCATTATGCCATATTTTTACATTTCAAGGGTCCAAAGAGTAATACCTGATTTTTAGTGTTACAACTCTCCCCCACTTGGACTAGACTTCGTCCTCGAAGTCCACCGACGCAAATAGATCTAGGTAATGCTCTCTCATCTCATCTTCTGGCTCCCATGTCCATTCGGAGCCTTTTCGGTGCTACCATTGCACCTTCACTAGCTTTACCTCGTTGTTATGAAGAACCTTAGTATTTTATCCAGAACTGCGATGGGTTTCTTAATGTAGTTCAGGCTATCATCTACCTGAATTTCGTCCATAAAGATAACTGCAGCCTCGTCAGTGACACACTTCCAAAGCTGGGGCACATGGAAGGTTTTATGAATATGACTCAGCTTATCCGGGAGGTCCATTCGATAAGCAACCCTGCCGAATCAGGCAAAAATCCTGAACGGACCAATAAATCGAGGCCCCAACTTGCCCCTCTTCCGAAACCTAATGATACCCTTCCATGGTAACACTTTCAGTAAGACGAAATCTCCCACCTGAAACTCGAGATCCGATCGGTGCCGGTCAGTATAACTCTTCTGACGGCTCTGTGCGACTCACAGCCTGTCGCGAACCTGCTGAATTAACTCGGTAGTCTTGAGCACCACCTCGGTGCTCCCCATGACTCGATGCCCTACCTCTCCCCAGCATACGGGAGTCCTTCACCTTCGACCATACAACATCTCGAAAGGGGGTCGGTCGATACGAGCATGATAAATATTGTTATATGAAAACTCTGCTAGTGGGAGGTATGTATCCCAACTCCCTCTGAAGTCCAATACACATGACCGTAGCATATCCTCGAGCGTCTGGATCGTCCGCTTGCTCTGGCCATCTGTCTGGGGGTGATATGCGGTGCTGAAATGTAACTGAGTTTCCAACTCTTTGTGGAATGTCCTCCAAAACTTGGATGTAAAATGGACATTCCGGTCAGAGACCACCGACACTGGCACTCCGTGTCTGACCACCACCTATCGCACATAAATATCTGCTAATTTCTCAGCAGAGATACTCTCAGAGATCGGAATAAAATGGGTAGTCTTCGTCAACCTATCCACAATGACCCACATAGAATCCACGTCCCTCTCCTTCCTCTGTAACTTTATGATGAAGTCCATGGTGATCTCTTCCTATTTCCACGTGGGAATAGGTAGCGGCTGAACCTTGCCATAAGGCCGCTGATGTTCGGCCTTGACCTTCATGCATGTCAAGCACCGCTCCACAAACCAGGCGATCTCCCGCATCATGCAGGGCTACCAGTAACTCAATCTCAAGTCTCTATACATCTTTTTCGCCCCAGGATGAATAGAGAACTTGGACTTATCTACGTCCTCCAAGATCTTCTGTCTCACTGTCCCGGATGCCGGTACCCACACCCGGCCACACTATGTCAAAAGTCCTCGACCAGCCCGAACAAACAAGGGAATCTGACCCCGAATCCGCTCTATCTTCCAGTTCTCTTTCGTCAAACCCTCCACCTAGGCCTCCTTGATCATATCCAACAAGGGGGAAATCACCGCCATCCTCAAACAGACATCTCCAATCGGAGCACTCGCCGCCTTGCGGCTCAAGGCATCGGCCACCATGTTGGCCTTCCCTGGATGGTATAAAATCTTGTAGTCATAATCTTTCAGTACATCCAACCACCTCCTCTGTCGCATGTTGAGGTTCTGCTAATCCATCAAATATTTCAAACTTTTGTGGTCAGTATAGATGGTGCACCGAACTCCGTACAAGTAATGCCTCCAGATTTTGAGGGCAAACACCACCGCCCCTAATTCCAGGTCGTGGGTGGGGTAGTTTGCTTCATGAGGCTTCAGCTGCCTTGAGGCGTATGCGATCACATGCCCTCTCTGCATCAAAACCGGCCCTAACCCTGTGATAGACGCATAACAATACACCACCAAATCATCCAACCCCTCGGTTAGTGCTAAAATCGGGGCCTCACATAACCTCTGTCTCAAGGTCTCGAAAGCCAACTGCTGATCCGAGCCCCACCGAAATGTCACATTCTTCTTAGTCAAGCAAGTCAAGGGTACGACAATCTTGGAGAAATCCTGAATAAATCTCCGATAATACCTCACTAGGCCCAAGAAGCTACAGATCTCAGATGCATTATTCGGTACTTCCCATCGCATCACTGCCTCAATCTTGGCTGGATCAACCAAAATACCCTCTTGGTTTATGATGTGCCCTAAAAACTGCGCCTCGCGTAACCAGAAAATAACACTTTGAGAACTTAGCATATAGCTTTTCCGTCCTCAGTGTCTCCAATACCTCCCTCAAATGCTGCTCGTGCTGCTCCTTGGTCTTAGAATAAACCAAGATATCATCGATAAAAACAATCATAGACCGATCCAACTTCGGCCTACACACCTTGTTTATGAGGTCCATGAATGCTATTGGGGCATTGGTGAACCCGAATGGCATCACCACAAACTCATAGTGGTCGTACCGAGTCTTGAAAGATGTCTTCGGTATATCCTCTTCCCTAATCCTCGTCCGGTGGTACCCTGACCAAAGGTCAATCTTGGAAAACCAAGATGCACCCTGAAGCTGATCGAATAAATCATCGATCCGTAGAAGTGGATAAGATTTTTTCACCGTTAGCTTGTTTAGCTCCTGATAATCGATGCACATCCTGTGTGACCCATCCTTCTTCTTGACAAACAGGATCGCTGCTCCCCACAAAGAGCTGCTTGGATGGATAAACCCTCGGTCTAGCAGCTCCTGAAGCTGCATAGACAGCTCTTGCATCTCGGGCGGAGCTAGCCGGTACGGTGCCTTGGCTATCGGAGGAGCACCCGACACCAAATCAATGCGAAAATCTACCTTCCTCTCCGGAGGCACCCCTGGAAACTCTTCGGGAAAGACAACCCGAATATATCATACAATCGGTACACTACCCAAATCTGTCGTGGGCTCAACCCTCGTATCTGATACGTATGCCAAAAATCCCGAACAAACCTGATGGAGAAGTCTCCTAGCCCTCGCAGCCGAACAGAGAGTTGGTCCCTGCGAGGCCCTTTCCCCATGAATAACCAGTTCTCCTCCACTTGGGGTTCTAACTCTCACCAGCTGGTGCTCACAGTCTATCATGGCCTCATTGGCCCCCAACCACTCCATCCCGACAATCACCTTCAGCGCTCATAGCGGTATCGGAACCAAATCAACACGGAACCTCTCCCCAAACACGTTCAAGATGCAGTACCGATATACCCTCACAGCACTCACGGTGCGGTCATCCGCAATCTCAACCTCCAACAGGGAATCCAAATTCCCCGGAGCATCCCAGAACTTCTTGCTAAGCGTAAGAGATACGACGAATCAGGTAGCTCCCGAATCGAAAAGAACATGAGATGACATACCGTTGACCAAAAAGGTCCCTATACAAGTGCACATATGTATACATATAAGCATAATCAAATAATATCAAACAAGAAAAATAGATTACGTACCAGCCACGACGTCTGGTGCAGCTCGAGCCTCCTCTGTGGTCCGCTGAAATGTGCGGCTCTTCACCGTAAGAGCTTCCGCCTTGGCAAGACAGCTATCATTGATCCTCATTGTGGCGGGCACAGGCGCCGCCACTGCTCCTCCTCCTCCTTGCAACCTCGGACAATCGGCCCTTTTATGGCTTGTCTGGTTGCAGTGGAAACAAATCAAGCCCTTCTTGGGGCAGTCCTTACTCACGTGGCATGGCTAACCACAGGTGTAACATATTGTGCCCGTCACTTGACAAACTCCGTTGTGTGCCCTCCCACACTTGGCACACCAGCCACGGCCCTGTTGGCCCCTACCAAAAGAATCCGAGGACTTAGGCTTTTTAGCCTGACTTACAGTTGTCTGAGCCTGCTCTGTCTTCTACTTAGTGTGGAACTCCAACTCCATCTCCCGCTCCCGTGCCTTCTCCACCATCTCATTCAGGGTTTTGCACCCTGAGTAGCTCACGAACTCGCAGATCTCATCCCTCGACATGGAATGATACCTTGTCCTCCTCATATCCTCATCTGCAGCATACTGCGGAATCAATAGTGCCCGTTCCCGAAACTTGGCGGTGATCTCCGCCATAGTCTCGGTGGTCTGCTGTAACTCCTAAAACTCCCTCAACACACGTTGCACCTCAATGGATGGTGCAAACTCCAAGTCAAATCGCCTGACAAACTCTACCCACTACATCTCAGCCACTCCATTCGGTCCCACCTGGTGGGTCACCTCCTCCCACCGGTCTGTGGCTCGATCCCTCAACATGCATGAAGCAAACCCCACTTTTGCCTCCTCAGGGAAAGAGCTCGTGCGCTGGGTATTCTCCATGTCTGCCACCCAGCGTTGAGTAAATATGGGGTCCCTGACCCCAAAAAGCTCAGGCGCCCCACATGCCTTGAACTCTCGGAATGAGGGAGTTCGGGCCCCGACTTGGCCTGCAGCGATCTCGGCTCAGAAAGACCTGAGACGATCCTCCATGATCTCCATCATCCCCTCCTTGACGGTCCCGAAAATCACTGGGGTAGCGTCAAGAATGCCTCTCGTAACCTCAGCTACGATAAGCTCGCGCAACCTCTCATCAATGGGCTCCGTAGCATAGCCCGACCTGGATCCTGATCTTGATCTTGATCCTGATCCTGATCCCACTGCTCCATGCCGCGTGTCAAAACCCCAAACCGGAACGGCGGAAACGTTTGGGGGTGGATGACGTCATATGTAGTATCACAACAATTGCATCATAGTAATCAAAGTAAACACAACCATTACATTGAATATATATATATATATATATATATATATATATATATATATATATATATAAGGTATTTACATCTGTTTGATTCATATTTATATACATCAAAAGCAACAAAAATAAAGACATGACTCTATATGCTCCTTCTTCTCAAAAGTCTGCTGAGGTACCTGTCTACTGATTTCTTGAGAATACAAGCGGTTTTGAAAGAGTATCAACTTTAAGCTGGTGAGTTCATAAGCATGTTTTTGTAATGAAATCCTATTAATGAATCAATGAAAAAGTTTGTATGTTTTCCAAGAAAATCCAATATTTTCTAACATATGTGTTTACTACAGTGTTCCATGAAGTATTAGTTTGAATGCCTGATTACCACCAGATGAATTGTATTTTACGGTTTTGAATGAAAAACCCCTTTTGTATGAAAACCCTGAATATCATCAGTATATATATTAGTCTTATTAATTAAAATAAAACTAAAGAAGAATGAAATCCCGTAAACAAAACGTTAATTTATACTATTGTGATTCGTATAACCATGCTTGATATGACCTAGAGACCTTTACGACGTTCTTCAAGGGTCGGATATATGACATTTGTCACCCTAGGCGTGCCTGCCCAACTGTAGCTAGCAGTTCAGGTCTGGGATTGTCAGTCCCGAATAGATCTATTCACAAATCTCACACTCTTTCTCTAGGAGACTCTGGTTATACTATGATAGGATTTAGTTCAGTACACCAAAGGGTACAATTTTTTAAGGAAAATCTCATAATTCTGTATAATCTATTTTACGTATAGTTCTGTATTAATCTATTGTATTTAAACCCGTGTATATACTTTATAGAGTAATAATTATAATTAAATAATTATGTAATAAAGTATCCCTGTTACCCAAGAATACCATAAACTAAAGTTGTCATAGTTTATATGTTTAACAATGTATAAACTCTGAATTTGTAATACTATATATTGAAACCCCAAACTATACCTATTATATTTTGCATGAATATTATGTATTTGGTTCATGAGTTGATCTAAAGCTATGCAATTTGGCTGTAAGTTGACAAGGTCCCTTATGCTCAACATAATACAAAAGGGATAAAATATCTAAATATTTTATGAAATGTGGAAACCGTATGACTATATCCATTACATCAGTTTTAAGCGTTTTGAAATCCTTTTGTATAAATTCACAAAATAATTTTTGTTTGGCTTGTACTCTCCCCCTGAAAGCAATAAAACCATAAAAGTATAGGGGTATGAACTCACTATTGGTTGCGCGAAAAGTCGGACATTGAAACTGGGAGTGAAGACCCTCGAGTTGGTGTACACGGCACTTAACGGGATCCTAATATCAATTAAATACATTTATTTATTTTATTAGCGAAACTATTATTTATAGTGTTGGAAAAACACTTGCTTTTGGTTTAGGAATGTTACCGGGACTCGATTGAATCGGGGAAAGCGGGTTTTCAGCCAAGTTCACCACTTAGGGAGGGTTTACGGTCGTGAAGGGGATTACGGCCGTGAACTACTCTCGGCCATGAACTACTCTCGGCCGTGAATAGCCCCTTGAAGGGTTTACGGTCGTGAACGGTGTTCTTGAAGGAAATATGAACGTTTGAAGGTTTCACGGCCGTGAACGGATTTCAACCCTTGAAGGTTTGAAGATTTGAAGGGTTCTCGGCCATGAACTCAAGAACAACGATGATTGATCCGACGAAAAACGCGTTTTAGATGCTCCACAATAACGCCCAAAGGTGATTCTTGATGACTTTTGGAAGAAAAGAGGGTATTTTGGTGTTTGCGGTTGAGAGGTTAGAGAGAGAATGGGAGAGTTATCGGCCAGAAAAAGTGTAAATGAGGGGTAGGAGCTCATATATATAGGCCGGGTGTATGGTTGGTGGTGGGGTCCACCCACCGTGAATAGGTTTACGGCCGTGAACGGATTCACGGTCGTGAACACTAGTCAGGCCGATTTTTGTAGGAAACTCAGGTTTTCGCGTGATTTTGGTTCCGACTCGTATATAAATTTAATTATATAAAACTTAAATGATTTTCCAAACCATAGAAATTCAACGGAACAAATAAAAAAAATGTGAAATTTATTTAACGGAAAACGGATAACTTTAACGGAAAAAGGTTCGGGTTGTCACATCATCCCCCTGATAGAGGGAATTTCGTCCTGAAATTCAAACGTAGAATGCAATCATGGACTTGGAAAAAGATGTGGGTATTTCTGTTTCATCTGGTCTTCGCGCTCCCAACTGAATTCAGGTCCCTGCTTGGCATTCCAGCAGACCTTCACTATCGGTATGCGACTTTGTTTTGTTCTTTTGACTTCTCGATCCATGATTTCGACTGGCTCTTCAACGAAATTAAGGTTCTCATTGATCTCGATCTCATCAAGAGGGATCATAAGGGTTTTGTTGGATGAACACCTTTTAAGGTTCGAGACGTGGAAGACAGGATGGATATTGCTAAGCTCTTGGGGTAAACGAAGTTTGTATGCTACGGAACCGATCCTAGAGAGGATCTCGAATGGTCCTATGTATCTCGGATTCAGCTTTCCACGCCTTCCAAAGCGTATCATGCCTTTACAGGGTGAGACTTTCAATAGGACACGGTCACCAACCTGGAACTCTAAGGGTTTTCGTCTCTTATCAGCGTAGCTCTTTTGTCTATATCTTGAAGCTTTTAGTCGTTCCCGGATTTGTGCGATCTTTTCTGTAGTTTCACAGATGATTTATGGGCCTGTGAGAGTGCTATCGGGGACTTGACCTTTAGCTAGCTGCGTGTCACCCACCTCAGCCCAACACAGAGGGGATCTGCAGTTACGGCGATAGAGGGCTTCAAACGGCGCAGCCTTGATGCAGGTATGGTAGCTGTTGTTGTAGGAGAATTCGACCAAGGGCAAATGGGTGTCCCATGACTTACCAAGGTCTATGACACATGACCTCAACATGTCTTCCAATGTTTGAATGGTCCTCTCACTTTTCCCATCGGTCTGTGGATGGTAAGTTATGCTCATATCCAACTTAGTTCCAAGAGCCTTCTGCAGTGACTGCCAAAATCTCAAGGTGAATCAGCTATCCCGATCGGAGATAATGGACACAGGGACACCATGCAGACGAACTATCTCCTGGATGTAGAATCGTGTTAGTCTCTCCATCTTGAATTTTTCTTTGATTGGCAGGAAGTGGGCGGATTTGGTCAATCGGTCGACATTTACCCAGATGGTATCGTGCCCACTCGGAGACTTAGGCAATTTAGTGATGAAATCCATCGTAATCCTTTCCCACTTCCACTAGGTATTTCTGCCGGCTGAAGTAGACCTGAGGGCTTTTGATATTCCACCTTCACCTTGGCGCAAGTCAGGCACTTGCCCACGAAGGTAGCAATCTCTGCTTTCATGTTTGGCCACCAATAGAGCTTTTTGAGATCCAGGTACATTTTATCCGAACCTGGGTGAACGGAGTATCTAGTCTTGTGAGCTTCGTTCATGACAACCTCCCTGTAACTGCTGAACTTTGGGGTCCAGATCTGGTTCATGAAATAGTAAACTCCGTCTCCTCTGATCTCCAAGTTCTTTTCCATTCCCCTCAAGGCTTCATCAGACATGTTCTCTGGTTTTAAGGCTTCCAGCTGAGCCTCTCTAATTTGAGCTGACAGATTGGAATGGATGGTCATTGTCAGTGCCTTCACTTTACGACCTGAATATTCCTTCCGGCTGAGGGCATATGCTACCACATTGGCCTTGCCGGAACCAAACTCGACGTGAGTACTGCATATCATCCTTAAACAGACGGACAAAGTGAAAGAACGATACAAACTTAGAAGGACATGCTCCGCGCTTGTGGGATAAACTTCGATAATGCATAAGATACTCATTCACCACTATTTGATTTTTCATATAACAATAGTTAGCACACTATCATAAAGGTCGTTCCATTCAAGGCCTTTTACGGACGTGGATGCCGTTCTCCGAAATGCTGAGCAGAAGTTGGAGATACCCAACTAGCTATAAAGCATGTTGTAGATACTCTACTCATTAGCCTTGAGATTATTCATGAACCAACACAAGAGATCGTTTAGGTAATGGAGCGATTAAAATACCGCACATAATCAATCAGAAAGGCTACGCCGACGCGAGACATAAACCCTTAGAATTCGAAGTAAGAGACCGAGTCCTACTAAAGGTCGTGTTATGGAAAGATGTCATTAGATTTGGAAACGAGGTAAACTAAATCCCCATCACATCGGACCTTTTGAAATCCTAGCAAGGGTTGGTTCGGTGGCTTACAAACTCAAGTTACCTCAAGAACTTAACAAAGTTCACGATACCTCCCTCGCATGTAATTTCAAAGGTGTCGCTCTAATAATAACCTTGGCTTTCCTCTCGATGAGATCCAGGTCAACACTAAACTTCACTTCGTTAAGTAACCGGTGGAGATCATGGATCGAGAAATCAAAAGCCTCAAACAAAGCCTCATACCAATAGTAAAGGTCCGATAGAACTCTCGTACAGAGCCATAGTTTACTTGGAAACATGAGGATCAAACTAAACAAAAGTATCCGCAATTTTTCAGCGGTGCTCCTTCCACTAGTGGAACGAAAAGATACTGGAATGAAATGATAATAAAACAAAGTGATAGTAAAACAAAGTAACCTGGAACATAATAATTTCGGGACGAAATTCCCTTAACGAGGAGGTAATGTGACATCCCAGAATTTTGGTCAAAGAATGTGAACGGTCAAGTTCACAGTAAGTCTCTTTGTAGTTTGAATCATTGAGTTTCCGTGCATCTAATATAAAATAAATGAGTTATTTCAACTATTATAAGATATCAGATGGTATTTTACTTCCAAATGTGTAAATTGATAAACCAATCAAACAACTCAAACTGCAACCATAGGAATGCGTGTGAAAAAAACTGAAAATTTGTGTTAAGCAGTTGTGAGCAATATACACATTCTAGTCTCGTAGTACACGTTTCCCTGATTCCGAAAATATAAAGAACGTCCAAAACGGAGTTCGTATGCAAATGATACGACCGTTTTAAGAATCCAAAATCAGTATAATACTGATTTCTTAAAAACCACAAAAGCCGTTTCTATCAATTGATGAACTTGCACACCTCAAATAGAGATTCCGAAAGCATTTTTGGACTCAGTCTATAGCATAATATTTAATTTGATATTTGAAATATTTGAGGTAAAAGTAATTATAAAAGTTGACAAATCAAACGTTTTTCAGGATTTGAATCACGAAACATTAAAGTATTTATTTCGACATGATTTCTATTATTAGTAATGTATTCCAGAATAATGTATATACATCCAAATCCGGTTGATGTGGAATAGCCTAGTACTTATAAAATTGTTAACGATTAGATATATGTATGTATATACAAGTATGAGATATGTTTCATGGTCAAATGCAAAACGTATCTACAACTAGAGTTTTGATAAAATATATACAATATGAGACAATCATGCAATTCATATATGTTATATAATTAAAATTATATAACAACACTGAATATATAAATATTTATATAAATCATATATCATATTTCCAAATACGTATGCTGGTGTATATAACTAGTAAAAATAAATCAATACTCATCCAAATACATAAATAATTAGGGTGTTACAAAGCTTTTAAAAACCAAATCAAACAAATACACACACGTTACATTACATAATGAAACAATTCATTATATAAAATATTAAAATGAAGCTTATACTCTACACTTACATTTACAGCCAAATAAAGATAAACTTGCACACTACTCAACAATTTTGCACACTTACTCAACTATTGTACAAATTGCTTCTAAGCTTCAACTTATACAAAATCATATGCCAAGGGTCTGTTTCTTATGTTGTCCTTCAATTGCTTCCAGGGACTCATCCAAGAGGGCAACAACCCTCTTTCGATCTTTCTTTCTTCCCACGGGTTTCACAGTAGCACCCAAAACACCTTAAGGTTTTGTTGCTGTTCTTCTTCTCCTTCACTTCCCTGTCAAATGAACCAACCAAACACACCATCGATATCTATCCAAACAAAAGCAAAATCATAATCAAACCAAACACCGATTCATGCTCAAAAACAACCAAACACTCATTGGGTTCTACCGATCAAAACCAGACATCAAAAAGAAAAGTGAACAAGAAACGACATGAACTTATTTGTTACCGATGTCGACAGGAAACCATCAGTTGCCAACGTTCCCTCTTCCTCCTCCGATCGAAAAATCATTGTACCGACCTGCGAGCCCTTCTTTCCTTCGACCCACTTCATGATCTGTGATGAACGAGGACCTGGACGAAGAGAACCGATTTTGATTTTTGTTTCGTTCATCTGCCACCGTGCTTTTTCCCTCTCCTTGTTCGTCTGTGGCATTCGTTCTTTTTTCCCATTGGCCCGATCAAAAGGAACACGGGGATTATGAGCCCTAACTTCATTAAGCTGGAACCCATTAACACAATCAGCCCCTCATCGAAATCCCTCAACCTCAGGCCTCATCCTTCCTTCTCGTCGAACTCATCGGAACATGAAAGTGGAAGCAGCGGAGCTGCCATCATCGCTCACTGTCGCCGCTGCTTGGAGTCCCGGTCACCACCGCCTTCACCGAGCTGCTAGCGCCCGGTCACCGCGACCATCAGCTGCTACTGTGAATTCCGACCCCCACCGTTGTACTTTCGTTCCTCGATACTAATCAGGTAGACATGGGAGAGAAATTGGTCTTGTGATTTCTCTCGTTCATTATCTGTAAACGAAATGGGGGAAACGATGGCCCTGTACTAATTCCAATTAATTTTGGTTAATTATGACCCTAAGCTTTCTGATACTTACGAATCTAGTCCCTAAAATTAAATAAGTTATCAAGCTAAGTCAAAACTACATTTAAATTAAACAGGATTGGTTCCTCCCCAGAAAAACCTAATAAATCAAGTCCTAAAACCCTAAAACAGTTTCAAATGCACATGTTTAACCCCTGTCTTGAGAATAATTCTCAATATCAGTCCCTGAAGTATGATTTTGGCAAAATCAAACACTAGAGTTTATTAATTTAAAGAAAGACCACCATATACTTAATAATTAATACCAAAACTACCCTTTGGTTTATTAGGAAATACAAATATACTCAGTGATTCGTTTTAAGAACGTGAAATGTCACGTAACAAATCTCACGACAAGTTTCTCAAAAGGAATCGACTTCGAACGATTGGAACTCACACTTCAAGGGTGAGTGCTTACGGCCCCTTTTTAATATTTCAATTACTTCGGGGGGGGGGGGGGGGGGAATACATGTGCCAATATATTTTGTTTATACATACAAATTACCTTTTTATGCGAAAAACCTAGTTTATAAAAATATTATTATTTAATAATTTACTATATTGTTACCAATAAACTAGATTATATTTTTCGTATACGTATTACGATTATTTTATTGTGAAATAACCATTTCACACAATGAATAGTACAAGATACAAAGTTTTATGATCTTTATATTATAACAAGTACGTTATGAAACTGTGTAGTATTTCAATGGTTCAAGGTATTACTATATGTGTATATTTATATGTTTATATGCATAAAGTTTATACATGTACATATGTTCATTAATTTGAAACATTCATTTTTAGTCTTATATGATATGCATACTACCAGTTTAAAGTATTTCAAAGTTTCAAGACTTCTATACATGATTACTTTTATGTATGGCTTTACACAGATATACAAGTTTAAAGTATTTCAAAGTTTCAAGAGTACACCCATGAATACTTTTATACAAAAGGCTTTACACACTTATACAATATTGTTATGTTGAAATACATATCTCTATAAAAGCGAGTAATTTATACTTTTATAAATACGTCAACCATACTCGGCTTTTACAAATGCTATACTACGAAATTCATTATGCCCGGTACTTAACTATAATTAAGTTAGGGCTGAGAGTTATTCACAAACTTTTTGTTAATGGTTTTTGAGTGAGACGCTACTATTCATTAGCTGAGTTTAATCACTTAGCCTGCCCCACACTGCTATAATCGTTAATCTTTGGAGCGAGGTACATATGTATAGATCTATATGGGGTCGACAACCCCACCTGCGGTTGCTAGCTACAACCATTGACTGATCAATCGTAGCAGGTGATATCTGTCTACGATCGTTACTACGACGTCCAATGAAGCGTCGTAGGGAGGGGTACTTTTCGTCCATAGCTCGATTATAGAACTCACTAAAAACATTAACACATATTTCTCTCTCTCTTACTACAACCATAGGTTTGGTTGCCTTCAAGTATATTTTTTTAAGTATAGAAATTACTTATACAAAACATTCATTTTGACTTTTAAGAAGTCATTACAAGTACATTTTTAAGTACTGAAATTACTTATACAAGCATTCATTTTGACTTTTAAGAAGTCATTACAAGTACATTTTTAAGTACGGAAATTACTTATACAAAGCATTCATTTTGACTTTTAAGAAGTTATTACAAGTGCATTTTAAGTATGAAAATTACTTATACAAGCATTCATTTTGACTTTCAAGGAGTTATTACAAGTACATGTTAAACGCATGGATTTATTCATATCCAAAATACATTATTGGCTTTTAAAGACTCTTTGCAAATACTGTTTTTTTAACTATCGTTATACATACAAAGATAATACTTTTTAGACTTATTAAAAGTATTACTGCGTTAGTAGAAAACCTGTGACACTCACCAACCTTTGTGTTGACTTTTAAAACTACATGTATTCTCAGGAAAACACTAAACAGACATTCAAGACAGATTGGATTACAGGTGACCAAGTTTATTTGTTGTTGTATCATATGCCTACCTGTTAAGGCAATTCATGTATTATTATTATTTGTCAAACCTTGTATTCAAATATCAAGATCGAACATGAATGCTATTTTGTTTATTGTTGTACTTGTGCTGTATATTCAATTTTCCTGTGATCCATGAACTTAGTCACACAGCCCGGCGTGTTCCGCCGCCTCGGCCGGGGGCGTGACAGATTGGTATCAGAGCGAAATTGGCTATAGAGAACTCGTGTCCTCGAAAGAGGAATACAACTATAGCAACTAGCTTCTAATAAAATTATTATTAATATTAATTACACTACTTCTTGACTACTTACGGTACGAGGAATCTGGTTTGAAAGGCGGATTTCAGAATGGCTTAACTGCTAAAATGGTCCTGCCCTCCGGTGTTTCCTTTCCGACCCTCGTTTGTACTCGGTAGTCTTGGAGTACAAAACTAAACTTAATAATACTGCAAACCCCACCAAGAATAACATATAAGAGTTATATATACTCTGACCCACGATGAGAACACTTAATAAAATTCTAACATTCCTCTACCTAAAACTACCAACTCAACCCTTTAGGTCAAACGCCTCAATTAAGGTTAATATCGTACATAAGCCATTCCATAAATAAACCTGGAACGTACGCCTATGTTATTTATGGTCGGGCCAGTGAACAACAAACCTTGAGCCAGGAGTTTGACAAACTACAATGGTTGAAAGTTTTAGAGATTGAAGGATGTTCTCAAGATTCGGTGCAGAAACCTAGTACCTTAGAATCCATATATCAATCCCAAAACAATGTATACATTTTAAAAATACTTAAAAATATGGAATAACGTTTAGATTTTCCTAGTTTGCCTAAATCTAAAGAAGAACAAAGAACCACTATCTCAGCTACCATCATAGCAGAGAAACCCGTAGTTCTCAATCGATCATTCAGTAATCTCCAAACTTCTCTCTCAATCATTTGAAATCGGTAGGATTTCGAGTCAGTCTTTATAATTTGGAAGCTTACCATGAGAAGATTAGAGGTGACTGCTTACACTTCCCGATTTAACAACCGCACAAACCTTTACCCAAGAATGGTGAACCCGGAATACAAAAAAAATACCGAAAGGTAAAACTGGGGATTAGCTTCACAGTTTAAGGTCCGGTTACTGCATCCAGACCCACTACCTTTGATAGTGCTAAGCAATTGGCTTATCAATTGACAGAATAGTATATCTGTCAGGGTATCATGACCCCACAAGCCAAAAAGAACCAGATTAGGAGTACAAAAAAGAAGTCCCATGGCAAGTCAAAAGGGAACTTCAAACATCGCAAACCCAGTCCAGAACCTGTAATTGCGTACACTATAATCACAAACACTCCCATTCAACCAAAGCCCTACTCTAGGACTTTACCCCACTATACCAAGTGCAATTTTCACCATGTCGGAAATTATAGGGTCTACAACATCTATAACTTAAGAGGTTACACCTCTAAGTTTTGCAGAAAGGACCTAAATAACCATGTCCTTCACTTCAACCTAATGCTTACGACCATTGGAAGTTTCAATGTGATCATTGGAATGGATTGGTTATCACTTCATCAAACAAAGATTTTATGTTACAAAAGTTGTCCGACTACCTATACCCAACAATGAAGCTCTTGTGATTTACAGAGACAAATCAGGAAAGAATCTAAGAACCATCTCTTGCATAAAGGCAAGAAGGTGTTTATAGAAGAGATGTTACGCTTTCTTGGCCCACGTGGTGGATATGCAAGACAAGGGTAAGGAAATCATAGACATACCGCTAGTGTGCGATTACCCGGGCGTATTTCCAGAGGACATACCTGGAGTACCTCCAGTCAGACATGTTAAATTCCGAATTGACCTAATCTCGGGTGCAGCACTGGTGGCACGATCTCCTTATCGTCTGGCTCCATCGAAAATGCAAGGACTGTCCAATCAAATTCAAGAACTTCTAGACAAAGGCTTTATCCGGCCAAACTTCTCTCCATGAGGAGCTCCGGTATTGTTGTTAAATAGAAGGATGGATCGTTCAGGATATGCATCGACTGTCGAGAGTTGAACAAACTCGCCATCAAGAACCGATATCCACTCCCGAGGATCGATGACCGGTTCGACCAACTACAAGGATCCCATTACTACTCAAAGATCGATCTAAGATCCAAATATCATCAACTCAGAGTGTAAGAAGCACACATTCATAAAATGGCATTCAGGACTCGGTACAGTCACTACAAGTTTTTGGATATGCCATTCGGACTGACTATTGACACCAAATGAAATACACCAATTCATAAGGCTTGTAGACTATTATAGGAGATTCATCGAGAATTTCTCAAAAATAGCCAAGCCTCTCACCGCACAAAGCCAGAAAGACAAGAAATTCGATTAGGGAGACAGACAAGAGTCTGCCTTCTAGAAATTGAATTAATTATTGTGCAGTGCACCAATTGTGTCTCTTCTAGAGGGAACAAAAGACTATGTAGTATTCCGCGAAGCCTCTCACCAAGGGTTGGGATACGTGCTGATACCAGAATGAATAAAGTCATTGCATATGCATCCATATAACTCACGCCAAACAAGACCAACTACACTACCCACGACTTAGAGTTAGGAGATGTAGTGTGTGCCTTAAAGGTTTGGAGACACTACCTCTACAGAACAAAGTGTGTCGTGTTCATTGACCACAAAACCCTTTAACACATCTTAGATTAGAAGGATCTCAATATGAGATAACGAAGATATGTGAAGTTGCTAAATGATTACGAATGCGAAGTTCATATTCATCCTAGTAAGAAAATGTCGTGGCAGATGCATTAAGAAGGAAAAAACAAACAAAGCCTCTTCATGTAAAGGCTCTAACCCTAACCACCCACTCCTATCTCACCACCCAAATTCGTGATGCTCAGCTAAAAACACTCAAACTCGAGAATATCGTGGAAGAAAAACCTTCGAGGAATGGACAAACAGTTCGACCTCAAGGAAGACGGAACACGATATTTCATTAACAAAATTTGGACCCTAGACCAAGATAGTAGGTTCACTTCCAGGTTCGGGAAATCTCTATAAAGGTTCCTAGGAACCAAACTCGACGTGAGTACTGCATATCATCCTTAAACAGACGGATAAAGTGAAAGAACGATACAAACTTAGAAGGACATGCTCCGCGCATGTGGGATAAACTTCGATAATGCATAAGATACTCACTCACCACTATTTGATTTTTCATATAACAATAGTTAGCACACTAGCATAAAGGTCGTTCCATTCAAGGCCTTTCACGGACTTAGATGCCGTTCTCCGATATGCTGAGCAGAAGTTGGAGATACCCAACTAGCTATAAAGCATGTTGTAGATACTCTACTCATTAGCCTTGAGATTATTCATGAACCAACACAAGAGATCATTCAGGTAATGGAACGATTAAAATACCGCACATAATCAATCAGAAAGGCTACGCCGACACGAGACATAAACCCTTAGAATTCGAAGTAAGAGACCGAGTCCTACTAAAGGTCGTGTTATGGAAAGATGTCATTAGATTTGGAAAACGAGGTAAACTAAATCCCCTTCACATCGGACCTTTTGAAATCCTAGCAAGGGTTGGTTTAGTGGCTTACAAACTCAAGTTACCTCAAGAACTTAACAAAGTTCACGATACCTCCCACGCATGTAATTTCAAAGGTGTCGCTCTAATAATAACCTTGGCTTTCCTCTCGATGAGATCCAGGTCAACACTAAACTTCACTTCGTTAAGTAACCGGTGGAGATCATGGATCGAGAAATCAAAAGCCTCAAACAAAGCTTCATACCAATAGTAAAGGTCCGATAGAACTCTCGTACAGAGCCATAGTTTACTTGGAAACATGAGGATCAAACAAAACAAAAGTATCCGCAATTTTTCAGCGGTGCTCCTTCCACTAGTGGAACGAAAAGATACTGGAACGAAATGATACTAAAACAAAGTGATAGTAAAACAAAGTAACCTGGAACATAATAATTTTGGGACGAAATTCCCTTAACGGGGAGGTAATGTGACATCCCAGAATTTTGGTCAAAGAATGTGAACGGTCAAGTTCACAGTAAGTCTCTTTGTAGTTTCAATCATTGAGTTTTCGTGCATCTAATATAAACTAAATGAGTTATTTCAACTATTATAAGATACCAGATGGTATTTTACTTCCAAATGTGTAAATTGATAAACCAATCAAACAGCTCAAACTGCAACCATAGGAATGCGTGTGAAAAAAACTAAAAATCTGTGTTAAGTAGTTGTGAGCAATATAAACATTCTAGTCTCGTAGTACACGTTTCCCTGATTCCGAAAGTATAAAGAGCGTCCAAAACGGAGTTCATATGCAAATGATACGACCGTTTTAAGAATCCAAAATCAGTATAATACTGATTTCTTAAAAACCACAAAAACCGTTTCTATCAATTGATGAACTTGCACACCTCAAATAGAGATTCCGAAAGTATTTTTGGACTCAGGCTATAGCATAATATTTAATTCAATATTTGAAATATTTGAGGTAAAAGTAATTATAAAAATTGACAAATCAAACGTTTTTCAGGATTTGAATCACGAAACATTAAAGTATTTATTTCGACATGATTTCTATTATTAGTTATGTATTCCAGAATAATATATATACATCCAAATCCGGTTGATGTGGAATAGTCTAGTACTTATAAAATCGTGAACGATTAGATATATGTACGTATATACAAGTATGAGATATGTTTCATGGTGTGACACCCCAAAACCATAATGGCGGAAATGTTCTGGGGTGTGACACCATGAATATCACAACCAATGTATAATAGCAACCATAGCAACGCAACCATTACATTGAATACTTAAATAAAAATGTTTATATCAATTTGGAAATCGTCTGAAACTTGTTTGGATTACATAATAAATATAAACATAAACTCTTATTGTTTCAACTCCTCAAAAATCCCGCAGGTACCTGTCTACTGATTTCCTGAGAATACAAGCAGTTTGAAAAATATCAGCATAAAGCTGGTGAGTTCATAAGCAGTAGTTTGTAATGAAAACTTGTTAATGAGCTAGCCGAAATGTTTGTATAGTTTCAAGAAAATCCGATATTTTCTTTAGTGAAAATGTAGCGTTATCGATTCCGTATAAAACCATGAATGTACGTTACTGAAAACTGTAGTGATATGCGAAAATACTACCTCATGTGACTAGCTAAAACTAATCATGAAGTATAAGTATTTTTGTATGTGAAACCATTGCATAATCAGTTCTATTTGAAAACCCTGGCTTTAGCCAGTATGCATATTGTATTTTAGTTGTATTTAGTATAAATAAAACCATTGAAGAGTGCCAGGTTGTAAACTAAGGGTGATTTATACATAATGTGAGTCGTATAACCATGCTTGATATGACTAGAGACCTTTCCAACGTTCTTCAGGCGTCGAGTTAAATGACATTTGTCAACCTAGGCATGCCTGCCTAACTGTAGCTAGCAGTTCGGGTGCGGGATTGTCAGTCCCGAATAGATCTATTCACAAATATCACGCTCTCCCTCCAGGAGACTCTGGTTACACTATGATAGGATTTATCCCTGTACACCTAACGGTACAGTATTGAAGTAGTGCCTCACAGTATCGTACAATCTAGTTTACATGTAGTGTAGTAACGTTCTACCATAGTGAAATCCGTATGTATACCGTGTATAGTGATATTTATAGTGATAACGTAGTGATGTAAACTGTAAACCATTTCTGTCTTAGTGCATGTGTTTAGAAGCGAAAATTCCTGTACTTGGTATATTTAGAGAATCCCAAACTATACCGATTATAGTTTCCATGTATAACGTAGTGAATTAGCGAATCCAGAAAAGTATGCAATTTTAGTGAAAAACGACCCTTATGCTCAACACAGTACAAAAGGGGTTAAAGTATGAGAATTGCATGAGTCTGAAAGCATTTATGTTTAGCTTGTATCCTCCCCCTGAAAACATTAAAAACACAGAGAAAGTTATGAACTCACCTCGGGTAAGTGGTTTGATTGAAGGATCGATACGAAGAGTCGGGTGTTCAAGTGAAGCCTTGAACACGATTCGATCCTAATAGCATGTAATGACACATAAACGAGTCAAATGAAGGTATTTCACCACTATAAGTGATAGAAAACCACTCTAGGGACTTGAAACTATTTGCACCAAGTGATAGGACCTTATAGGATTGAGTGTAGGGGGTGTATGGCCACCAAGAGTGTGTGTGCGGCCATGAGTGTGCGGCCCAATGGGTGTGCGGCCGTACACTCATGAAATGAGGTGTCTTCGAAGTGTTCTCAAGGTCCATACTCACATCCACGAAGTGTTCAATGTCTATACTCAATTGTAATGCAAGATAAAGGTCCTAGAAGTGGGTTTATGGTCCTAGAATGAGTGTATGGTCGCACACCATCAATATCTATCCAAACAAAAGCAAAATCATAATCAAACCAAACACCGATTCATGCTCAATAACAACCAAACACTTATTGGGTTCTACAGATCAAAACCAGACATCAAAAAGAAAAGTGAACACGAAACGACATGAACTTATCTGTTACCGATGTCGACCGGAAACCATCAGTTGCCAACGTTCCCTCTTCCTCCTCCGATCGAAAAATCATGGTACCGACCTGCGAGCCCTTCTTTCCTTCGACCCACTTCATGATCTGTGATGAACGAGGACCTGGACGAAGTGAATCGATTTTGATTTTTGTTTCGTTCATCTGCCACCGTGCTTTTTCCCTCTCCTTGTTCGTCTGTGGCATTTGTTCTTTTTTCCCATTTGCCCGATCAAAAGGAACACGGGGATTATGAGCCCTAAGTTCATTAAGCTGGAACCCATTAACACAATCAGCCCCTCATCGAAATCCCTCAACCTCAGCCCTAAGTTCATTAAGCTGCCATCACCGCTCACTGTCGCCGCTGCTAGCTACAACCATCGACTGATCAATCGTAGCAGGTGATGTGTGTCTACGATCGTTACTACGACGTCAAATGAAGCGTCGTAGGGAGGTGTACTTTTCGTCCATAGCTCGATTATAGAACTTACTAAAAACATTAACACGAATTTCTCTCTCTCTTACGACAACCATAGGTTTGGTTGCCTTCAAGTATATTTTTTTAAGTATAGAAATTACTTATACAAAACATTCATTTTGACTTTTAAGAAGTCATTACAAGTACATTTTTAAGTACTGAAATTACTTATACAAGCATTCATTTTGACTTTTAAGAAGTCATTACAAGTACATTTTTAAGTACGGAAATTACTTATACAAAGCATTCATTTTTACTTTTAAGAAGTCATTACAAGTGCATCTTATGTATGAAAATTACTTATACAAGCATTCATTTTGACTTTCAAGGAGTTATTACAAGTACATGTTAAAAGCATGGATTTTATTCATATCCAAAATACATTCTTGGCTTTTAAAGACTCTTTGCAAATACTGTTTTTTTAACTATCGTTATACATACAAAGATAATACTTTTTAGACTTATTAAAAGTATTACTGCGTTAGCAGAAAACCTGTGACACTCACCAACCTTTGTGTTGACTTTTAAAACTACATGTATTATCAGGAAAACACTAAACAGACATTCAAGACAGATTGGATTACAGGTGACCAAGTTTATTTGTTGTTGTATCATATGCCTACCTGTTAAGGCAATTCATCTATTATTATTATTTGTAAAACCTTGTATTCAAATATCAAGATCGAACATGAATGCTATTTTGTTTATTGTTGTACTTGTGCTGTATATTCAATTTGCCTGTGATCCATGAACTTAGTCACACATCCCGACGTGTTCCGCCGCTTCGGTCGGGGGTGTGACAGCATATGCAATAACCTATCCTCGCTGCATGAGCACACAACATAGGCCCTGATTGGATGCATCGCAGTCGACAATGAAGTCCTCCATCCCTTCAGGAAGAGATAAGATAGGTGCGCTGCATAGGGCATGCTTCAATGTTTGGAACGCAATGTTTTGCTTTTCTCCCCAACTAAAGGGTACACCTTTCTGAGTCAGGGTGGTTAAAGGCTTAGAAATCCTGGACAAATTCTGGATAAACCTGCGATAGTAGCCAACAAGACCCATGAATTGACGGATTTTCGTGGGCGTCTTAGGTGCTGACCAATTCTGAATCGCCTTGATTTTGGAAGGGTCCACGTGTATGCCTTCCTCGCTAACCACGTGACCAAGGAAAGTTACTTTTCTGATCCAGAATTCACACTTAGAGAATTTTGCATATAGTTTCTCCGTCGTTAAAGTTTCTAGCACTAGCCTCAAGTGCTGTATGTGATCTTCCTCACTCTGAGAGTAGACAAGTATATCATCAATGAATACTATCACGAACTTGTCTAGGAAAGGGCGGCACACCCGATTCATCAGATCCATGAATACTGCGGGTGCGTTAGTTAGACCAAAGGGCATTACTACAAACTCATAGTGACCATAGCGAGTTCGGAATGCTGTCTTGGGAACATCACTCTCATGGACTCGTAACTGGTGGTACCCTGATCTCAGGTCTATCTTTGAGAAATAGTCGGCTCCTTGGAGTTGATCGAAGAGGTCGTCGATTCTGGGTAGGGGATAACGGTTTTTGATGGTAAGCTTGTTCAGTTCACGATAATCTATGCACATCGGAAAGGATCCATCTTTCTTTTTCACAAACAAGACCGGAGCTCCCCAGGGTGACGAACTTGGTATGATGAATCCATTGCTGAGTAGTTCATTGAGCTGGCTGGATAACTATTGCATTTCTGCCGGCGCTAGACGGTATGGGGATTTAGCTACAGGAGTAGCTTTAGGCATTAAGTCGATACGGAACTCGACTTGGCATTCGGGAGGGATTCCGGGAAGATCTTCAGGGAAGACATCTTGAAAGTTGCAGACTTCGGGAATGCTCTCGAGGTCTTTAACTTCCTGCTTCTCATTAACGACATGGGCTAGGAATGCATGGCACTCCTTTGACAGATATTTCTGGGCTTTGATGCATGAAATGATACGAAGGTTTGAGTTGAGTTTATCACCATAGATTATGAGGGCTTTGCCCGAGGGCAGATTGAGACGAATGGCTTTTTCATAACAAAGGATATCAAAACGATTGGTGCTCAACCAATCCATGCCGATGATGATGTCGAAGCTTTTTATGGAAACTGGCATAAGATCGATTGGAAAGGAATGGTCGTTTAGGGTAAGGGTGCAGCCGATGAATACGTCGTTAGTGCTCTCCTTCTTTCCGTTAGCCATCTCAACGGTAAATGTTTCGGTTAAAGGTTCGGATTTATGTTTGAGAAGATGCTTGAATGCATGACTAACAAAACTTCTCTCCGCACCAGAATCGAAAAGAATGCATGCATAAGAGTTGTCGAGGAGGAACGTACCCATAACAACGGTGGGATCAGCAACTGCCTCCTCCTGGCCCATCACTAGCACTCTCCCTCTGTTGTCAGTTGTTGTTGCCTTGGGGCAATTCCTCTTGAAGTGCCCGATCTCTCCACAGCCATAACAGGCTTGACCAACGCCCGCTCCAGGAGCCTGATTGGTTGGTTGGGCTGGTATCTTGCAAAATCGAGTTGTATGCCCCTTCTTGCCACAGCTGTTGCATTGCAAATCACGGCAGGGTCCGTGATGATGAAAGTTGCACTTGTCGCACCTTGGAAGAGTACCAGAATATCTACTGGCAGGTGCTTGAGCTGTAGGAACAACGGCAGGAGTGGTAGCAGCATGAACTGCTACTACTTGTTGTTTCTTGGAGGGCTCCTATGAAGACTGGACCTTAAGCTTGTTACAAAACTTTTTCTTCCCACCACTCGCCTTTGGTGGTTCGGGAGCGGTTGTCACTTCATCAAGATCAACCCCGTGATCTATAAGAGTTTGCATCAAACACTTGGCACTGTCGAATGTGAGAGGTTTAGCAGCAAAACATTTACTTGAGTTGGGGGCGTCAATCCCCAAATGTACCTCTCTATTTTCTTGCTTTCCGGGGTGACCATCCCCGGACATAGAAGAGCCAGATCGCAGAATCTAGCTGTATAGGTAGCAATGTCGGAACCCTTCATCTTTAGGTTCCAAAGCTCGTGCTCCAACTTCTGCATTTCTCCTCTTGGACAGTACTCAGCAAGCATAAGTTCCTTTAAACTCTCCCAACTCATGGCATTTGCTACCGACAGAGTTAGGTATTTGACCCGGCTATTCCACTAAGTCAATGCTCTATCGGTCAAGGTGCTGGCGACAAACTTCACCTTGTTGGCCTTAGAACAAGGACAAAACTCGAAAATCGATTCGATCTTCTCGAACCACCGAGTTAGGGAAGTGACTCCTCCATTTCCATCGAAGGATTTGGGCTTCGCATTCATGAAATCTTTGTAGGAACACTCCTTCGGGTGTCCCTGTGTAACCTCAAGATTTTGGGGATGGGTACAACTTCCTGATCCGCTAGAGCCACCAGGATTTATTTGCGCCATCGCGGTAGCCACAACGGCTGTAACTGCTGCCTGGAACATGGCAGGATCAAACTCAGGAGGTGGTGGCTGAGGATCTGTCGGAGGGTTGTTGCTCTTTCTGTTGGGTCTCTTACTGGGATGCATCTTTCTCTAAAAGATACAAGGGGAAAATGACGATAAGCCTTCTATACTGATCAAGAATCGGATATTTTCGAGCAAGATATATTTAAATCCTATAATGATAATAGATATCTGCAATAAAGGTTTACTAACATAAACAAGGAATTGCAGATCTTTCATTTATGAGGATTTGAACTACTAGTGATAACTCTGTGCAGTGTTATAGAACCATAAAATACTCCTATAGTATTTTAACTATGTGCTTCATTTGTATATGATTTGGTGAGTTTTAGACTTGTCGCAACACCACAGTCACTCCCGAACACATGTTGGTCATATCTCGGACAAATATAGTTGATTAGGTTATATTGGCCCCACATATGACTACATAACTATTCAGGTTTGACCACAATGTCCAACTCGCCCTAAATACTTTTATGTAGTTCTTACTATGTTATAAATTCTTGTACATATGTATACTTGTATACTATTGTAAAATACTTAAATTTTTAAAGTATACTTTTAGTTTCAGAGCGCTTTGGCCCTTTAGTGTTTATAGTTGTATACCATGTAAGGTTCGGTATACTTAGTTCACTATAAACAATAGCTCTGATACCAATTTGTCACACCCCCAAACGTTTCCGCCGTTCCGGTTTAGGGGTGTGACATCGCGTCACCACCATACTGATCTGAAATACCATAGGATATAATGATCAAGATATTCAAAAAGGGGATCCTTCCACACCGGTCTCCTTAGAGCTTCCAAATCTAACATTAGTTTGGGTACAGGTCTTGTGCTTTCAGTAGTACGGGCCCAATACTACCTTCTACACCTACCTGTACCTTCCCCATGGCTCTAACTGATAACTCTAATTCGTCCCAGAACAAAACATATCTCACAGACTACCGCATAACTCGAATCCTAGGCTATCCTAAGATTTGCTCAATCCCATCAAACCAGAACTCAAATCAATCATAACAGGTTGCCTTATGCATGTAAAGTATACACAGAACAGGATAAAATTGGTTGTCGAATAACAGACTCTACCCTAGGACCACAACCAGACAAGGAACATGAAATAAGTCCAAATCAATTATTCTAAGGCCATAAGACCCTAACCGTATACAATTTTGAAGGCATACACATAGCAAGATCCATACGATTATCACATTCCAAATATTAGTATAGCATGGCTAACATATTAGGGAAAACACTTACTTGAGCTCGGCCATGTGACATCCCCATTTTTATGGCCATAAAAGACCGATTTTTTTATGCTTTATTTTGAAAATCAGAGTATCTTTTAAAGAAATATGTTGCGGAATTTGTTCCCAGAAAAACATGATAAATACGTTATCAAAGCATTTTCGAAGAAATGTATTTTATTTCTTTTAAAAGGTTGGGATGTCATCGTCAATACAGAAACATAGCATAAACAGATCTTACATTCATTTACACTAGTGATCTACATCTCCTTAATCTCTTAGTGTAATGTAGCCTCATCTCGACACATGTGATACAAATAAACAGAGTGGGTCAGGTTGGGAAACCTGGTGAGTACATAGGGATTTCAATCCCACAATGTTATAGCATATATATATATATATATATATATATATATATATATTAGTATATACAATTTCACCATGTGTAAACAACTCTAACCCCACCTCGTCAATCCTCTCAACGACACGGTCCATACTCTCGGATCTAAAATTTACCTTTTTACTTATTTCATACTCCCGGATCATGTATGTCTAATCCATGCTTTCGGATCAATAACTGTGCCCATTCCATACTCTCGGACTAGCGACAATTGACTATGCCTCAATCCATACTCTCGGACTAAGGACAATTGTCTATGTCTAAATCCATACTCCCGGATTAATGACAAATAACTATGTCCTATCCATACTCTCGTACTAAGGACAAATGACCATATCTAATCCATGCTCCCAGATCAATGCCATATTTTAAAGTTCTATTCTCCGTGTATATCTTACTCGTACTCATAAGAAGATACTACCCAATATGCCTCATAACTAATTTAGGTTTACTCTTTATCCTAAATCATCACATATTATCAGGTATGTTCTTTAACACGTATTTCAGGCAACATCAAATAATTCACACATAAACATATATTTAATACTTTAATCAATACTTGTATTAAAATCATGTTCATGAAAGGGACTATGCACTCACATTTTAAAGTGATGATTCCAAATTCGGGCAGCGCTTCGCTTCTAACGATTCTACTTTCCTTCGACGAAACCTAGCATTATTATCGCTAAGTTTTAGTCTAATCTTTATTGAGACTAATTATTAGTCTAGATTCATCATTAACTCAAAGTCTACTTTCATGATCTATCAAGTAAGGAACAACCAGGTAGGATCATATCGGAGGTAGGGTCCGTTTGGTATACGAAGTATACTTTTTGGAACTCCCACTTTAATCACCTCACTAAACCACAACCTAGACATCATCCCCATAAGTAGATCAATCAGTATAACGACTTTGAATCATTGATAAATCTTATTCATAGGTTCATAATAACGATATTATATTTAAACATAAGCTATATTTAAAGTAGGGTAGGCGTATTTCACTTACAGCGGGTTTTGCTAAAAACCGGTCTCCGCTGGAGCAGAGCTTCTAAGCCGAAAATCTCTTTTTCTCGGAGCCGTCAGACGCTCCGAAGCTTTCTTTTAGCGCTAGGGGAGTTTCCTAGGGCTTTAGGGGGGAGGGAGGTTTAGGAGGTTTAGAGAGAAGTTAGAGAGAGAAAGAGAAATGTGGAGGTGTGAAGAAATGAGGGTGGAAGGGGTTCTATTTATAGGCTGAAATATGGCTCAACTTGGTGCCACATGTCACCATCTGGTGTCAAGAGTTAGGGAGAAAGCAATGGCCGAGATTCAGCCTCGTCACCCCCTTCGCAGCAGCACCCTAACGACTTCTAAACCCCGTAACATTCGCATACGAGCTCCGTTTTCGACATTATTTATATCCACGCGTAGGTGCAGACATAATCTACAAATTTTGTTTAGACTCCGTCGGCTAAATATAGACCGATTTTAAATTTAACAGTATGAGAATATTACACTGTTAACGACCGTGTAAAATTCATAACTTCTACATACGGACTCCATTTTCGACTGTATTTTTATCGTTGAACTCTTATTGGTTGTGTCGGCCAAAATTTGATCGATCTAAAATTCGAATTCCGGGTTGTGCACTATTATGCTAAATCTTAGAAAAAGCATAACTTCCTCATACGAAGTCAGATTTGGACGTTCTTTTTATACACGTTCTCGGTTTAACGTATACTACGACTTTCATTTAGATTTATAAGGCTAAAAATTAATTTATCAAAAATTCACTTATTCACTTTTTACGTTACGTGGTGCCATGCCGGTTTAGCCGTAAAACTTCGACGGATCATAACTTCTTCGCTAAAACTCGGATTTCAGCGTTCTTTATATATACGGAACCCTTGTGACATATACTATAACTTACTTAAGATTATTTATTCTAAATAATCTTCTATCAAAAATTCATTTTTGATGCTTATTGTCTCCAAATTGACTAGCCCGAATCTGCGGGCGTTACAATTATCTCCCCCTTAGGATGATTACGTCCCGAAATCACCAACGAAACAGGGCTTGTATAATGACTCCATACGTTATCTCTTCATCCTAGGTAATAATCGTAACTTCTATGTTCCTTCGAATGACTATCTAACTCTTGGTCCTCTTTACTACAAGCGGTGCTCGATCTTGCACTCGCTCTCTATCTCATGTTAGACTCTTAATCATGACCTTTATGTCATAATATCGATCATTTTTGGAGACTCCTTCTTCTTCTTACAAACTTAGGATAAGTTCTTTGATTACCACAATAGACCGATGGGTCACGATCTAATGACCTCTCATCATATGATGCAACGCTTAGACTCAGGTCTTTTAGAGTCAAATTCCAGAATGAAATATACCTTCCTTCATATTCTAATGCGATATAATCAGATTATAGCATGTAGCACTTTTAGCTACAATCCTCTTACTTTAACGGCTATTCGCGATACTTCTATTTATTACTTCGATTATCTTTCACATCAATATTTTGTCTTAAGTCAGATGTTACATCGATCTTCGTTCTCTGAACCATGTAACATACTCATCTTAGTTGGACTCGACATGATATGACCACTAGGGTAGGAATAATAATCATCTTCTTAGTCATTACAGAAACGATGGTAACGACATACATGAACAAAACGAAATCAATTACTAGCAGCTTGGTAACCTTGTGGATTTCCTCGATCCAAGTGCGAGTCATGTGCTTCCGATAGTATAAGCCTCTACTACCATTCACTACTCATACTCGTCCCAAGTATTGTCTCGCACTCCTCCAAGTCACCGTAAAATAATTTCACATAATCATTTAACACATTTGATAACATAACGAAGCTTTATATTATTTCTCGAAACGATTACATACACGTTCAAGTTTAACCTACACTATGCCTCTAACAGGCTACACCACATGTTACTATGGCTACTTCATATCTTAATCTTCGGATATGAAGTCCTCATCCTTGATTCCTCGCATCGTCGCCTGCTTCGTTGAGGATCATTTGGAATGCCCTTGGATTTGGATTTGGCGGCACATTTGGCTTTGTTGCCCCTTCCCTATTCGGGCAGTCTTGCTTGAAGTGTCCTTCTCCACCACACTTAAAGTAGACTTCTCTATGGGCTGTTCATTCATGGGCATAGTGACCAGTCCTCCTGCATTTGAAGCACGTCACCTCTTTAGGACATCTCCCTGTGTGTTTCCTTCTGTATTTGTCACACCACCTTTCTTCATTACTATCCCTATACCTCTTGTTGTTGGGGTCAATCTTCAGAAACCTATTTTTATTTTTGGATCTTGAGGATCCCTCAAACTTCCTCTTCTCACTTACCTCAGCTCTTTCCAAACCCTTTTCCCTAAGTTGGATCTCCACATTCTTGGCTGCTCTAATGGCTGTCTTCAAGGTAGTTGTCATTTTCACTGTTACACCAAAGTATGCTGGTAATCCGTTAGCAAACATATCTATCTTGGAGAGTTCAGTCAACACCAAGTAGGGAAATAGCTTCATCTTCTCGGTGAATGTGGTGGCATACTCATCAACACTCATCTTCCCTTTCTTCAGGTTCTGAAACTCGTTTTTTAGGTGTATCAGATCTATTTCTGAGCAGTATTGCATTTTCAACTGCTCCATGAATGATTCCCAGACATCCTCATGGCTTCTCCCCATGGAATTGTATCTGCCAACAACTTCCACCAACTTAAAACTCAAGTCCTTAGTTGTCTGACTGCAAAGACGGTCTTTTGCTTATCTCTATAGTTGCAACTTTCAAATACCATTTCCATGTCGGAGATCCAGTCAATGATCTCTACAGGCTTTGGGCTTCCAGAAAGACTGAGTAGCTTGGCACCCAAGAAGTTCTTGTACATGCGCCCATCCCTGTCAATCCTTCCATCCAGGTCATTCCTCCTCACCATTTGGGGTTCAATTTGGCTCATAGTCTGACTATAGTTCCCTTCATCAGATTGCTCAATGTTCAGCTCGGTTTGTTCAACAGGCATAGTAGGCTCGTCACTATTTTGTTGAAGTAAACGCCTCGTGTCATCCATCTGACGATCCAACATCATTTGGATCATCACTTGCACTCATGTCATAGTTATTGGCTCAGGTGCAGCCGCTATTTCTGGTGCATGCTCAATCACAGGCCATTGATTAACATTCCCATTGACGTTTTTGCTTCGGGTTCTTGCCATTTCGATCTATACACCAAATCATACGTTCGGTGTGTAATGACGAGAATAGGAAGATTTTATTTACAATCGACGTGTAAATCTCCTTACCACTCTGAAAAGTTATATGCCAGTTCTAATACCGTAATTAAACGTTTAGAAATCTGAAAACATAAAATTTCCAGATCCGGCCGGCAACAGACCATAGATCCGATCATATAATGCATATCGTAAATCATTTAGCACAAAAAAGCATTTTAGGCATCTTTTCTAATATAAGCTAGTGCTTGTGTCTATTCAGGTGCACTACCTAAATTATATTAGACACACTCAACTCACAATCATCGCTTAGCATTCTAAGTTTAAGTCTAGAAATAAATCCTTATTTCTAGTTCGCTTAAACTAATGCTCTGATACCAACTGTGACATCCCCATTTTTACGGCCATAAAAGACCGATTTGTTTAGAGTAAATTACATGAATGGTCCCTATGGTTTAGGGTAATATGCGTGTTTGGTGTCACACCCCAAAACCAGAATGGCGGAAATGTTCTGGGGTGGAGGACGTCATATATAGCATCACAACCAATGTGTAATAGCAACCATAGCAACGCAACCATTACATTGAATACTTAAATAAAAATGTTTACATCAATTTGGAAATCATATGAAACTTGTTTGGATTACATCATAAATATAAACATAAACTCTTATTGTTTCAACTCCTCAAAAATCCAGCAGGTACCTGTCTACTGATTTCCTGAGAATACAAGCAGTTTGAAAAATATCAGGATAAAGCTGGTGAGTTCATAAGCAGTAGTTTGTAATGAAAACTTGTTAATGAGCTAGCAGAAATGTTTGTATAGTTTCAAGAAAATCCGATATTTTCTTTAGTGAAAATGTAGCGTTATCGATTCCGTATAAAACCATGAATGTTCGTTACTGAAAACTGTAGTGATATGCGAAAATACTACCTCATGTGACTAGCTAAAACTAATCATGAAGTATAAGTATTTTTGTATGTGAAACCGTTGCATAATCAGTTCTATTTGAAAACCTTGGCTTTAGCCTGTATGCATATTGTATTTTAGTTCTATTTAGTATAAATAAAACCATTGAAGAGTGCCAAGTTGTAAACTAAGGGTGATTTATTCATAATGTGAGTCGTATAACCATTCTTGATATGACTAGAGACCTTTCCAATGTTCTTCAGGCGTCGAGTTAAATGACATTTGTCACCCTAGGCATGTCTGCCTAACTGTAGCTAGCAGTTCGGGTGTGGGATTGTCAGTCCCGAATAGATCTATTCACAAATCTCACGCTCTCCTTCCAGGAGACTCTAGTTACACTATGATAGGATTTATCCCTGTACACCGAAGGGTACAGTATTGAAGTAGTGCCTCACAGTATCGTACAATCTAGTTACATGTAGTGTAGTAGCGTTCTACCATAGTGAAAATTCGTATGTATACCGTGTATAGTGATATTTATAGTGATAACGTAGTGATGTAAACTGTAAACCATTTCTGTCTTAGTGCATGTGTTTAGAAGCGAAAATTCCTGTACTTGTTATATTTAGAGAATCCCAAACTATACCGATTATAGTTTGCATGTATAACGTAGTGAATTAGCGAATCCGGAAAACTATGCAATTTTAGTGAAAAACGACCCTTATGCTCAACACAATACAAAAGGGGTTAAAGTATGAGAATTGCATGAGTCTGAAAGCATTTATGTTTAGCTTGTATCCTCCCCCTGAAAACATTAAAAACACGGAGAAAGTAGGGGTATGAACTCACCTCGGGTAAGTGCTTTGATTGAAAGATCGATACGAAGAGTCGGGTGTTCAAGTGAAGCCTTGAACACGATTCGATCCTAATAGCATGTAATGACACATAAACGAGTCAAATGAAGGTATTTCACCACTATAAGTGATGGAAACCCACTCTAGGGACTTGAAACTATTTGCACCAAGTGATAGGACCTTGTAGGATTGAGTGTAGGGGGTGTATGGCCACCTAGAGTGTGTGTGCGGCCATGAGTGTGCGGCCCAATGGGTGTGCGGCCGTACACTCATGAAATGAGGTGTCTTTGAAGTGTTCTCAAGGTCCATACTCAGATCCACGAAGAGTTCAAGGTCTATACTCAGTTGTAGTGCAAGATAAAGGTCCTGGAAGTGGGTTTATGGTCCTAGAATAAGTGTATGGTCGCACACAAGAGTGTACGGTCGCACACTTGGGTGTGTTGCCGCACACTTGGAGTGTGCTGCTGCATAGGGGTGTGTGCGGCCGTAAATAGGTGTGTGCGGTCGTACACCCCTCAAAATGATGCCCAAATTGTCCATTCCAAGGTACAACAAGGCTAGGGGCATGTCTACATCGAATATGGAAGTTAAACTCTCACTTTGGAGGGTGTTTTTGAGGGTGTGCGGCCGCACTCACTTCCAAACACGAAGGACATGTCGTTTTTGCACACATAGAGTTTGGATAGAGTGGTCTTTCATGGATTGTAAGCTAGAGGAAGAAGTACTCACGTTCTTGAAGCTTTGGAAGGTTCAAAGTTGGAGAAACTTGAGGGAAATGATGTTGTGTGCTACCAAGGTGCTAAAGGAATGAAAGGAAGGGGTCTACCCTTTATATAGGGGTAAGGGTGATGCCCAAAAGAGTGTGTGCTGCCAAGGGAGTTGGTGTGCGGCCGCACACCCATGTGTACGGCCGTACACTCCTCCAAGAGGTGTGTATGGCCCGATCTTCTCGCTATTCAACACTCTGACTCATTCCTAAACTCAACCTTGGTTATATACAAGCTTAGAACACTTAAATGAACCCTTAAATAGCACCAGAAATCAACAAAACAAGTTGAATATTGATTGAATTGATTAAGCGTACAAGATTAAAGTTTCCGGGTTGTCACATTTGGTACCTAACTTATTTTTTTAACTCGGAAGGTCCCTACTATTTGTTTTTGTTACGTGCTTGGTCCATGTCTTACCTAAAAAGACTATTTTGCCATTGGTTTTTTAATTTATTTAAATAAACACACACACCCCCAACGTCATCCGTCTCATCTTACCTTACCAACCCCACCATTTTTCCCTATTTAAATAATAGTCCTTTTAGGTAAGACAGAAACCAAAGACGTAACAAAAACAAACAGTAGAGACCTTCCGAGTTAAAAAAAAATAAGTTAGGGACCAAGCGCGCAAATTACCCCAAACCATAGGGACCATTCGTGTAATTTACTCATTTGTTTATGCTTTATTTTGAAATTCAGAGTATCTTTTAAAGAAATATGTTGCGGAATTTGTTCCCAGAAAAACATGATAAATACGTTATCAAAGCATTTCTGAAGAAATTGATGGGTTTTAAGCACTATAACATCTCTATGCTGCACATACAACCGTAATGATTTGGATCTAAGTTTTCTCTAAATATACATGCAATTTCATTTTCCAAAGCATGAACCCTAACTAGCATACAACTTTGATAATTGAAACATAAAAACAAGTTAGATGATTACCTCCTTGTTGTAACTTGTAGAACTTGGCCTTACAAGAGCTTAGCACCTCAAATTTGATGCCTCAAATGTTTCACAAAATACCAAGAACAAATGGAGGATTATGAGAGAGGTTTAGGAGGCACCAAAAATCGGATATACTCTTCTTAGAATACTTGTGTGTCCGATTTTAGGGCTTAGGGGTTACATATATAATGTATAATTCCAAGGGTCACTTGTAAACCCTAATCCATCCACTTAGCCTTTTGATCCAATTATTCATTTGGACCAATCACTTCATGGACTCTCACATAAGCTTAGTCCATCACTAATCAATCATGGATCATTAGCCATAACTATATGTATCATTGATTTACATAATCAGCCCCTGTTAATTTAATCAGTCTCTTTTGATCACTAAATTAATTCCAAATCAATTTTTAATCAATACCAATTAAATAATATGATTTCTCACTTAATATATTATTCTTATAATATATTAATAAATCACAAATAACCTCTTTCTCAAATATCCTTCCTATCCAATTGCTCCGGTGAATGCAACCCAAATGGACCATGCTATTATCGGGTCAAGTACATACCAATTATAGTTATGGGCTTAGACACCTAATCCACAGTATCCCACTTGGATAAGTCTAATAACTATAACTACAAGTACGACTTCAAAACCGACTAGAAATTGTAGCTCTCAAAAGCCGTTGTCAACTCTGATAAAAAACGCGTCCTTTAGATAAGGGATCATATAATCCTCTGTTCTTCAAGATATCGTGTGGACAAATACATGGAACATAGTCATACTTATTGTCCAAGAGTTATTTGTTTGACATAGAACTTAATTGAACACATCGACTGAGTTCTGACCGGGCCCGACACATAAGTCAAAACAAAACATCGAGGGGCCCAAGATATCGCTTTTAATCCTCCTAGGATAAAAGGAACAGATAAACTTTGAATTATATGCTTGTACTAACTACTTGTTAAATTATACACAACAACACGTTTTATAACATCAAGCTACTGATGCGTTTTCGTACTATCAATGCACAACCAACTCGTAATCAACAACTCATATATCTTGGTTTGACGATCATGTGATATTATCGTCTCACAATCACTTGTGATAAATTCCATGAAGTGATTCATGTGAGAGTGGGTTTAATCCAATACTCAAATCTTATTTCAGGAGCACTCATGAATGTTGCAACAAACGTTTGCTATGTCTAAACACTTTAGACAATCTACAAACCTATTCATGACAATCTAACTTCATAACCTACTTCCAAAGTATGATCGACTGTGGAAAATTTGAATAATCTTATTACTCTGGAAGTCAAAACATGCAAAATGAAACAATAGTAAACGATTAACACAAGATAGTAACTTTAAATTAAATTCCTTTTATTTAATCATCAAATGTCAATTACATTTTATCTATTACAAGTTTCTAAATAGCTATCTAATCACTAAAACTAATATCGTTTAGCCCAATACTCCTAGTATGTTGCAAGTGCTTAACCCTACTCAGTCCCTTCGTAAGGGGATCTGCTGGATTATCCTCTGACGATATCCTCTTCACTACGAGGAATCCTTCTTCTATCTGATGTCTTATGAAGTGATATTTTCTGTCGATGTGTCTGGATCTGTCATGATCCCTTGGTTCCTTGGTTAAGGCGACCGCACTCTCGCTATCACGAAAACTCTCCATAGGCTCCTTTACAGCTGGTACAACTCCAAGGTCTCCGATGAAGTTCTTTAGCCATATGGCCTCCTTCGACGCTTCGCTTGCTGCTATGTACTCTGATTCGCACGTTGAATCAGCTACAATCTCCTGTTTGGAACTTTTCCATGTTACTGTTCCTCCATTTAGGGTAAATAACCAGCCCAACTGAGAGCGGAAATTATCATTGTCGGTCTGAAAGCTGGCGTCACTATACCCTGTCACTCTCAAGTCATTACTCCCACCGAGGGTAAGGACCCATTCCATTGTCCTTCGGAGGTACTTGAGAATGTTCTTTACCGTAGTCCAATGAGCTCTACAAGGATTCCCTTGATATCCATGTTGGATTAATGTCTAAGTCCATAACTATATTTGGTATGTACTTGACCCGACCCGACATGGTCCATTTGGGTTGCACTTCACCGACACAATTTATATGGATAGTTTTTCGAGAATAGTATATTTATGATTTATAGTTATATATTATAAGTTCTAATATATTAATATGGAATCATATTATTTAATTAGTATTGATCAAGAATTAATTTAGAATTAATTAAGTGATCAAAAAGAACTAATTAAATATGGACTCTTATATATATGGAATGGGCCAAGTTCATTTAGGTTGGGCTAAGCTTTCATGGATGGTCCATGGAGCTTTTAACCCATGGATCCTATGTAAATGAAAGTTCATGGGTATTAGGGTTTACATGGATGTAACCCTAATCCTCCATAATATATAAAGGGGTCCTTGGCTCACAAAATTGGAACACGTGTGTGAAAATAAGAGTGGGCCGATTTTAGTGTGCATAAATATTCTCTCAAGTTCTTCCAAGGTGTTTTGGTGATTTGTGATTCCATTTCAGGCTTCCACACTATTGGGGCTAAGCTTTTAAAGCTTGAAGACATCAAGCTACATCAAAAGGTATGTCATCTAACTAGAACTTTGTAGTATAGGTGCTTCATAATATGCTAGTTAGGATGAAACCTTGGAATAGTTAATATTTGCATGTATAATAGAGAAAACATAGATCCAAGGTTTATAGGGTTGCATGTACACCATAGGAGTGTTAGAATGCTCAAAACCCAACAGTGGTATCAGAGCCATGGGTTGCTTTCTGTTATATTGATGCAAATGTTTTATTTTCAAGTTGGAAAAAAAATGAAAAAAACATGACGTTTGTCAAATTTTAAGATAATTACTTGTTTTGTGAAAAACGAATTATTTGTAAAATTTGAATCATTTGTTATATGAGTTGAATTAGGTCAAATTTAGTAAAAGATAAAATGATATGATTATTTTATTAGTTTTAAAAGTTTGATCTAAATGTTTCAAGGAGTTACATATTTTGTCATAAAATTTTGGAGCTCAAAAGTTTTTTAAAGTTGTGATCTTAAGGGTTTTTGAAACTTCCATAAGTTATGGATATGAAAGTTTTTTTTAAAAAAAAAAAAATTTGATTCAAAGTTTTTATGGAGTTACAAAATTTGGTGTTAATGTTTTAAAGAATTCCATAACTTGTTCTTAAGTTATGGAACATGGAAAGTTTCATCATAAAACACCATTAATTCCATAAGTTATAGAATCCAAAGGTTTTCAAGAATTACAAAACTTGCCCTCAAGTTTTGGAATTTGAGAAAAGTTTTTTATGAAAAAAAGAATTGAATTCTAAAACTCTTGGGTTCATAACATAAACAATTAATTAAATGGTTTTAATTTTGAGTTTAATAATGGGAATTATGATGTTTTGTTGAATAATTCAAATTAACTCTTATGAACTTTATTAATAGTTAATCAAAGCGTTTAAGTAAAAGAGTATTATTAATCCATAAATATATGGTTTGAGTTTAATTAAATTAAAAGTCTAGTTTAATTAATAGATTAAACCACCAAGTATTTTAAATGTCTAAAATACACCCTTATACTATTATAATATTAAAAGTTTAATATATTATATGTATAAGACCAAGTCGTCTTACCATTAGTAGGCCTCATTCACGAAGCCGGTCTATAAGGGGGTATAAGGTTACTGCCTATAAAATGGCAGTTTAATGGGTGTCCACTCTCACTCACCGCTTCCTTGACCGGTGGAGGGTCGTTAGCCGAACAGGTAGGACAAGGACTATAATTCTCCCTTCATTATAAGTATAATGATAAATACTAAGTAACTAAACACTTATAAATTCCCAATCTTAGTTACTTAGGAAAAATGTGAATAAGGTGCTAATCCATGAAATTACACTTTGCACTTTGTTTAAGCTGTTAGTGGAGCATGTGTGGTTAACCGACACACTAACCTGGACTTAACAAGGTAGGCAAAGGGTAACTTAATGTTTATCATAGTATCGTTGGAGCGTGTTGATGGGTTTTGAGCATTCTAACACTCCTATGGTGTACATGCAACCCTATAAACCTTGGATCTATGTTTTCTCTATTATACATGCAAATATTAACTATTCCAAGGTTTCATCCTAACTAGCATATTATGAAGCACCTATACTACAAAGTTCTAGTTAGATGACATACCTTTTGATGTAGCTTGATGTCTTCAAGCTTTAAGAGCTTAGCCCCAATAGTGTGGAAGCCTCAAATGGAATCACAAATCACCAAAACACCTTGGAAGAACTTGAGAGAATATGTATGCACACTAAAATCGGCCCACTCTTATTTTCACACACTTGTTCCAATTTTGTGAGCCAAGGACCCCTTTATATATTATGGAGGATTAGGGTTACATCCATGTAAACCCTAATACCCATGACCTTTCATTTACATAGGATCCACGGGTTAAAAGCTCCATGGACCATCCATGAAAGCTTAGCCCAACCTAAATGAACTTGGCCCATTCCATATATATAAGAGTCCATATTTAATTAGTTCTTTTTGATCACTTAATTAATTCTAAATTAATTCTTGATCAATACTAATTAAGTAATATGATTCCATATTAATATATTAGAACTTATAATATATTAATATAAATCATAAATATACTATTCTCAAAAGACTATCCATATAAATTGTGCCGGTGAAGTGCAACCCAAATGGACCATGCCGGGTCGGGTCAAGTACATACCAAATATAGTTATGTACTTAGACATTAATCCAACAGTCTCCCACTTGGATAAGTCTAAAACTATTATTGAGTATGACTTCAAAACCTAACTGGCAATCGTAGCTCTTAAAGCCGCTGTCGAACTCTGACCTTGTCAATGACTTGTCCATTAGATAAGGGATCATATATTCCTCCATTCTAGATATCATATGGACTGAGACATGGATTATAATCATTCTCTCTGTCCATTTGTTGTTTCCCGATTTTCGATTTATGATGACTGACTGATTGAACAAATCAAATCAGTCCTGGCTTGGCCAAGCACTCACATGTGTCATCGCTAAATCATCGAGGGGCCCATAAATATCGCTTTTATCCCGAAGGTAAAAGGAATGGATAAACTTCGACTCATATGGCTTGTTCTACTACTTGTTGAATCATACACAAAGGCACGTTTTATAACATCGAGTTACCAATGCGTTTTCGTGCAATCAATGTATAACCAACTCATATCTCTAGGTTTTAAGAATATAAGATATTATCGTCTCATGATCACTCGTGATAAAATCCATGAAGTGATTCAAATGAGCGTGGGTTGAATCCAATACTCATAACTTATGAGCACTCATGAGTGTTGTAGCACCACTTTGTCCACCAACTTGGACCTCTACAAACCAACCCATGACAGTCTTGATTCATATCTACTTCCAACATATGACCGACTGTGGATGGTTTGAATAACTTAATCATTCAGGAATCAAATATGGTATCAAACCCTATAAATATAAATAAACACTTTTATTTATCACCATACTGATTACTCATTATTCATTGTTTCGGTTTTATCAACTTTATACTTGAATTAAAAACACTAGTTGTCCCATGCTCCAAGCATGTACACTATGTTTTTCTTAAACAATAGCTTTGCCATACACCAAGTATGCACTCTATGTTTGTCTATGATCCTTACTTTGTGAAATAAACCAATTGAACATAATTTCAATGATTCTAATTTCACACTCCCAAATCCTTATCGAAAAATGTGAGAATTTCAAATTCCTATCATTTATCGAAATCTGTTTAGATTTTAAACTTATATGCACTGACCCTCCTGTAATGAATATGTGCAAAGTCACAAAGACTTTTCAACAATCATTATAAGGTATTCCAATGGAAATCAACTCCATGGAAACTAAGTCTCATATTCAAAGTACATTGCTTTGGACATGCTTCTTGGATTAAGTTTTCTAATCTTACACAGATAAGTTCGACCTATGGAGACAACTCCATATTCTCATTTTGACTATCACTTCTGAATAAGAGATGCCTCTTTTCAGAATATGTCAATATGGTTCTTCCAAAATTAGCACTATACTTCCAACTGTCCCTGAGCAACCAATCTTTGGTAAACCTCAGATTGTCCTCGACAATTGCTTAATCATTTTAATCATTTTAGTCATATCCAATAGTATAGCACATGCAATCGATCCTGTACCCAAAGCAAATGGTACACGATTCATGATGTATCACATAAAGACATGATTCTAGACCAGTCTTTTGCTACAATATTTTTATTTGCCATGTTTTCAAAATTTAACTATGAAGAGGGATGTCGTAATCATAATCGAATTTTGAGAACGCAATATATAGAATTTCCTTAAGTTGAACCAATCCAACATGAAATTCATATATATATTCTTGACTAAAGATGATTAAGGTCTCAATTTAAGCTTTTAGAACTGAAATGAAGTATATCCTCTCCCTTAATTATAGCAAAACAACTTTTTCAATCCCTGCAGCCTCACGAATTGAAACTTTTGTTTTCTATAATTAACATTGCTAACTTGCAACACTAACAATAATTATCATGCTCCCACTAACATGATGATTATTAGCATAACACTTATGCTCCCACTAGCTTTGACATGTACTCAGAAATCAGTTGGACTTCTAGAAATCAATACTTTATTGACTTTCTTACCAAAGTTCAGATTTCTGATACGAGATGCTTTGATAAAACTTTATCAAAATCATACACCTTTCCTTAGATAGCATGCATGTGTGTCTAAACAATTTCAGAACTATGAAAAGGGATGCCGTAATCATAGTCTCAATTGTTTAGACCTTCTGCCATCTGCTTCAAATCTACTTGGTGGAAGTGTTTCCTCACCATCATTTTCATGAATCGGAGAGAAACCTTATGACCCTTAGATTTTATGGTGTATGTGTTTTTATCCATGTGAATCGTCAAAACCATAGTCACAAGACAAGGATAATGACAAATCCAAACTCATATGGACTGAACTTATGCAATCTTAACTTCTTGCCACCTGGCAGTACAGGGCCTGCCATTGCTTCCAAGTTGTTATGCAACCAATTGAGAACTTTCAGAACTCCTATGAAAAGCCAACTTTAACTGGAATGGGCACAGAATATGTCAACACGATAGGTTATAAACCTCAAGTCGTGTGCTAGTGAAGAACCTCAGGTTTTATTCTTGATTAGTTCTTGAAATTCTTTTTAGGATCTTTAAGACTCCCACTATCCTCTTGACATATAAGACTATCTTGCCAAATATTCAAGAGATAGTGCGGATTCTTTATCAAGACAAACACTTCACACAATTGGCCTTAGTTGGTCTTTGTTTTATCCAAAACATCACAACTTACCAATTTCAAATGTACAAGAGTAGGACACTTTTACTCTTACATTTGACAAGTGTTTTAAACCTTTCTTTAAGATATGTCACTCAAGTTACAATCTTGGAGTATGACTCTAAGAATTGTTTTGGAACGAAGTATGACTCATCTTCCTGATCTAACCATTTCAACAATTCATGACTCCTTTTCTTAGTCATAAGAATGCACTAAGATGACCTTTAGAGGACTAATTGTGATATGATTTCTAAATCATTAAGATGATCACAAGCATGATACTAAAGTACTCTCCCATCTTTTCAGATTTGAGAAACTTTTATCTTTCTGCCTAATTTGATTCTTCCCATTCGTTCTGCCATACATTGAGACTTTTCCAATGTTTTAGAATTATACTTAAACTTGTAAGTATAACCATATTTACTAAACTTTAGTAAATCAAATAGTCTTAACGAGCTTTGTGGTGGACATGACCAGTGCACAAGAATGTGTACTCGATCCCTTTAGTCCTTCACTTGACTCACACATCCATGTGAACAAGTAATTAGTCTTGATTTTCCAATGCTTGAAAGTTCTCATTCATCATACTATTCAACTTGCATGATTCCAAGTTTTGGTCCAATTGAAACTTGGGTGATGAGGAACTTTCCTAATTTGGTAAATTTAGACACTACCACAAATGAAAGAATCAAATCCATTTTCCAATATTGCTGTCAGTGGAATAATATAAGCAACAATTTTTCCACAAATGCCATTGTAAGGATACTTCAAATAAATAAAATTAAACAATTTTCTTTTATTTTAAAACTTTGCGGAAAACTTATCCTTATAATCCACATGGAAAATTGTTGTTATCTATTCCTTAGCAATATATCACAACTTCTTAAGCAACTGCTCAAAATTCTGATGCGATCGAAATCTACCTTCGCGATCAGAATTAGCATATACTTCCTTTAAGATTTCTCTCTATTCTTTGATTCTTAAAACATCAACATGTGACCCAGTCACATCATGTAATGAGGATATCAGAATAGAACTTAACAGAGTTAGATAATGGGCTCTACCTGATGTAGAGTCAAACTTATTGACTTTAACATCCTTAGGTAAATTTGGCAGCTTTGCAATCAACGCCCCTTCCTTTGGCAAAATAAACATATGGACCCTTTGGTAATGGGACTATCTCAGACTTAGCCTTTCTCTTTACCATTTGGTCAACCGGGTTGACTATGGCCAATCCCTTTCCATTGGGAAGAGAATGCTTTTTCTCGATTTCCAGTGTCACCATTGTCACTGTCCATGAAGTTTTTGGGAAGTTGATCTTCTAATCAAATTTGCTTTACTATCGTTCCAAATCATTGCAGATTCAGCAGCACCAAGCAAATAGATATGATCATTGAGGTTCATGTCATAGTCTGTTTCATAGTAGTTCCAAAGGAACTCACTATGTGACTTAGAAAGTGATTGAACATCCAACTTTCTCAAGACTTTGACACCCAACTCTCCTGGCTTGTCAATATGTGACTTCATCTCTAAGATGTGATTACACATAGACCTTGCTTGCCATTAGGGCTTGAGTGACCTTGAACTTGTGGGTTAGGGAGAATAATTGGAGGAGGTGGAGGAAGAGAAGTATGACTTCCATGAGCCAAACTCGGGAAGTCATATTCATTAGGAAAGCTTGGTTTGGGAAGATCATTGTTGTCTAAACCAGACATCAACAATGGGAGAAATTCACGTAGAGTTGATTTAAGTCCTTAATATAACACCCAATATGATATATTAAGGCTAGGACCCAACAAACTATTTTACAACTTGGAAGAGGGATGCCGTAATCCAAGCTATAAAATATTTGAAGGTAGGTGAATGACGATTCACCAATTTCCACCAAGATAAACGAAATGTATTATTAGGTTTTAATTGGTTTTGAAACTCCTAGATTCTTTTGAGATTCATTGAACTTTTCAATGGAATGTTTCAATCTCGATTGTGCCCTTCAGGTTTTGTGACTGGGATGCCGAGGATCACAAAACAAGGTGTGAAGTAACCATGCAAATATACTTGGTACCCTTAATATTTACCCCTCAATCGATGTGCCGGTTAACCACACACGCTCCAACGATACTATGATAAACATTAAGTTACCCTCTGCCTACCTTGTTAAGTCCAGGTTAGTGTGCCGGTTAACCACACACGCTCCACTAACAGCTTAAACAAAGTGCAAAGTGTAATTTCATGGATTAGCACCTTATTCACATTTTCCTAAGTAACTAAGATTGGGAATTTATAAGTGTTTAGTTACTTAGTATTTATCATTATACTTATATTGAAGGGAGAATTATAGTCCTTGTCCTACCTGTTCGGCTAACGACCCTCCACCGGTCAAGGAAGCGGTGAGTGAGAGTGGACACCCATTAAACTGCCATTTTATAGGCAGTAACCTTATACCCCCCTTATAGACCGGCTTCGTGAATGAGGCCTACTAATGGTAAGACGACTTGCTCTTATACATATAATATATTAAACTTTTAATATTATAATAGTATAAGGGTGTATTTTAGACATTTAAAATACTTGGTGGTTTAATCTATTAATTAAACTAGACTTTTAATTTAATTAAACTCAAACCATATATTTATGGATTAATAATACTCTTTTAATTAAACGCTTTCATTAACTATTAATAAAGTCCATAAGAGTTAATTTGAACTATTCAACAAAACATCATAATTCCAATTATTAAACTCAAAATTAAAACCATTTAATTAATTGTTTAAGTTATGAACCCAAGAGTTTTAGAATTCAATTCTTTTTTTTCATAAAAAACTTTTCTCAAATTCCAAAACTTGAGGGCAAGTTTTGTAATTCTTGAAAACCTTTGGATTCCATAACTTATGGAATTAATGGTGTTTTATGATGAAACTTTCCATGTTCCATAACTTAAGAACAAGTTATGGAATTCTTTAAAACATTAACACCAAGTTTTGTCACTCTATAAAAACTTTGAATCAATTTTTTTTTTAAAAAAAAAAACTTTCATATCCATAACTTATGGAAGTTTCAAAAACCCTTAAGATCACAACTTTAAAAAAAACTTTTGAGCTCCAAAATTTTATGACAAAATATGTAACTCCTGAAAACATTTAGATCAAACTTTTAAAACTAATAAAATAATCATATCATTTTATCTTTTACTAAATTTGACCTAATTCAACTCATATAACAAATGATTCAAATTTTACAAATAATTCGTTTTTCACAAAACAAGTAATTATCTTAAAATTTGACAAACGTCATGTTTTTTTTCCCTTTTTTTCCAACTTGAAAATAAAACATTTGCATCAATATAACAGAAAGCAACCCATGGCTCTGATACCACTGTTGGGTTTTGTGCATTCTAACACTCCTATGGTGTACATGCAACCCTATAAACCTTGGATCTATGTTTTCTCTATTATACATGCAAATATTAACTATTCCAAGGTTTCATCCTAACTAGCATATTATGAAGCACCTATACTACAAAGTTCTAGTTAGATGACATACCTTTTGATGTAGCTTGATGTCTTCAAGCTTTAAGAGCTTAGCCCCAATAGTGTGGAAGCCTCAAATGGAATCACAAATCACCAAAACACCTTGGAAGAACTTGAGAGAATATGTATGCACACTAAAATCGGCTCACTCTTATTTTCACACACTTGTGCCAATTTTGTGAGCCAAGGACCCCTTTATATATTGTGGAGGATTAGGGTTACATCCATGTAAACCCTAAAACCCATGACCTTTCATTTACATAGGATCCATGGGTTAAAAGCTCCATGGACCATCCATGAAAGCTTAGCCCAACCTAAATGAACTTGGCCCATTCCATATATATAAGAGTCCATATTTAATTAGTTCTTTTTGATCACTTAATTAATTCTAAATTAATTCTTGATCAATACTAATTAAATAATATGATTCCATATTAATATATTAGAACTTATAATATATTAATATAAATCATAAATATACTATTCTCAAAAGACTATCCATATAAATTGTGCCGGTGAAGTGCAACCCAAATGGACCATGCCGGGTCGGGTCAAGTACATACCAAATATAGTTATGGACTTAGACATTAATCCAACACGTGTGTGGTTAACCGGCACATCGATTGAGGGGTAAATATTAAGGGTACCAAGTATATTTGCATGGTTACTTCACACCTTCTTTTGTGATCCTCGGCATCCCAGTCACAAAACCTGAAGGGCACACTCGAGATTGAAACATGCCATTGAAAAGTTCAATGAATCTCAAAAGAATCTAGGAGTTTCAAAACCAATTAAAACCTAATAATACATTTCGTTTATCTTGGTGGAAATTGGTGAATCGTCATTCACCTACCTTCAAATATTTTATAGCTTGGATTACGACATCCCTCTTCCAAGTTATAAAATAGTTTGTTGGGTCCTAGCCTTAATATATCATATTGGGTGTTATATTAAGGACTTAAATCAACTTTACGTGAATTTCTCCCATTGTTGAGGTCTGGTTTAGACAACAATGATCTTCCCAAACCAAGCTTTCCTAATGAATATGACTTCTCGAGTTTGGCTCATGGAAGTCATACTTCTCTTCCTCCACCTCCTCCAATTATTCTCCCTAACCCACAAGTTCAAGGTCACTCAAGCCCTAATGGCAAGCAAGGTCTATGTGTGATCACATCTTAGAGATGAAGTCACATATTGACAAGCCAGGAGAGTTGGGTGTCAAAGTCTTGAGAAAGCTGGATGTTCAATCACTTTCTAAGTCACACAGTGAGTTCCTTTGGGACTCCTATGAAACAGACTATGACAAGACCCGATCTTATCTGTTTGCTTGGTACTACTGAATCAGCTATGATTTGGAAGGCTAGTAAAGCAAATTTGATTAGAAGATCGACTTCCCAAAACTTTATGGACATTGACAATTAAGACATTGGAAATCTAGAAAAAGCATTCTCTTCCCAATGGAAGGGATCGGCCATAGTCAACTCGGTTGACCAAATGGTAAAGAGAAAAGCTAAGTCTGTGATAGTCCCATGTACCATTACCAAAGGGTCCATTTGTTAAAATTGCCAAAGGAAAGGGGCACTGTTTGCGAAGCTGCCAAATTTACCTAAGGATGTTAAAGTCAATAAGTTTGACTCTACTTCAGGTAAAGTCCATTGTCTAACTCTGTTAAGCTCCTATTTGGAGATTCTTATTACATAATGTGACTGAGACACATGGTGATGTTATAAGAATCAAAGAAAAGAGAGAAAGCTTAAAGGAAGTATATGCTGCTTCTGATCGCGAAGATGGACTTCGATCGCATCAGAATTTTGAAGCAGTTACTTAGGAGTTATGACACATTACTTAGGAATATATAACAACAGGTTTTTCATATGGATTGTAAGGATAAGTTTTTCCGCAAAGTTTTTAAAATAAAAGGAAATATTTGATTTTATTGATTTTAAGTATCCTTACAATGGCATTTGTGAAAAAAATTGTTGTTTATATGATTCCATTGCTAGTAATATAGGAAAATGTTTTTAATTCTTTCATTTGTGGTAGTATCTAAATTTACCAAATAAAGAAAGTTTCTCATCACCCAAGTTTCAATTGGACCGAAACTTGGAATCATGCAAGTTGTATAGTATGATGAATGAGAACTTTCAAGCATTGGAAAATCAAGACTAATTACTTGTTCACATGGATGTGTGAGTCAAGTGAAGGACTAAAGGGATCAAGTACACATTCTTGTGCACTGGTCAAGTCCACCACAAAGCTCGTTAAGACTATTTGATTTACTAAAGTTTGTAAATATGGTTATACTTAAAAGTTTAAGTATATTTCTGAAACATTGGAAAAGTCTCAATGTATGGCAGAACGAATGGGAAGAATCAAATTAGGCAGAAAGATAAAAGTTTCTCAAATCTGAAAAGATGGGAGAGTACTTTAGTATCATGTTTGTGATCATCTTAATGATTTATAAATCATATCACAATTAGTCCTCTAAAGGTCATCTTAGTGCATTCTTATGACTAAGAAGAGGAGTCATGAATTGTTGAAATGGTTAGATCAGGAAGATGAGTCATACTTCGTTCCAAAACAATTCTTAGAGTCATACTCCAAGATTGTAACTTGAGTGATATATCTTAAAGAAAGGTTTAAAACACTTGTCAAATGTAAGAGTAAAAGTGTCCTACTCTTGTACATTTGAAATTGGTAAGTTGTGATGTTTTGGATAAAACAAAGACCAACTAAGGCCAATTGTGTGAAGTGTTTGTCTTGATAAAGAATCCGCACTATCTCTTGAATATTTGGCAAGATAGTCTTATATGTCAAGAGGATAGTGGGAGTCTTAAAGATCCTATAAAGAATTTCAAGAACTAATCAAGAATAAAACCTGAGGTTCTTCACTAGCACACGACTTGAGGTTTATAACCTATCGTGTTGACATATTATGTGCCCATTCCAGTTAAAGTTGGCTTTTCATAGGAGTTCTGAAAGTTCTCAATTGGTTGCATAACAACTTGGAAGCAATGGCAGGCCCTGTACTGCCAGGTGGCAAGAAGTTAAGATTGCATAAGTTCAGTCCATATGAGTTTGGATTTGTCATTATCCTTGTCTTGTGACTATGGTTTTGACGATTCACATGGATAAGAACACATACACCATAAAATCTAAGGGTCATAAAGTTTCTCTCCGATTCATGAAAATGATGGTGAGGAAACACTTCCACCAAGTAGATTTGAAGCAGATGGCAAAAGGTCTAAACAATTGAGACTATGATTACGGCATCCCTTTTCATAGTTCTGAAATTGTTTAGACACACATGCATGCTATCTAAGGAAAGGTGTATGATTTTGATAAAGTTTTATCAAAGCATCTCGTATTAGAAATCTAAACTTTGGTAAGAAAGTCAATAAAGTATTGATTTCTAGAAGTCCAGCTGATTTCTGAGTACATGTCAAAGCTAGTGGGAGCATAAGTGTTATGTTAATAATCATCATGTTAGTGGGAGCATGATAATTATTGTTAGTGTTGCAAGTTAGCGATGTTAATTATAGAAAACAAAAGTTTCAATTCGTGAGGCTGCAGGGATTGAAAAAGTAGTTTTGCTATAATTAAGGGAGAGGATATACTTCATTTCAGTTCTAAAGGCTTAGATTGAGACCTTAATCATCTTTAGTCAAGAATATATATATGAATTTCATGTTGGATTGGTCCAACTTAAGGAAATTCTATATATTGCGTTCTCAAAATTCGATTATGATTACGACATCCCTATTCATAGTCAAATTTTGAAAACATGGCAAATAAAAATATTGTAGCAAAAGACTGGTCTAGAATCATGTCTTTATGTGAGACATCATGAATCGTGTACCATTTGCTTTGGGTACAGAATCGATTGCATGTGCTATAATATTTGTCATTTCTAAATTTTTCCAAATGCCCAGAGGCATTAAGAAGGGAAAATGTCTAGAATTGGATATGACTAAAATGATTAAGCAAATGTCGAGGACAATCTGAGGTTTACCAAAGATTGGTTGCTCAGGGACAGTTGGAAGTATAGTGGTAATTTTGGAAGGACCATATTGACATATTCTGAAAAGAGGCATCTCTTATTCAGAAGTGATAGTCAAAATGAGAATATGGAGTTGTCTCCATAGGTGGAAGTTATTTGTGTAAGATTAGAAAACTTAATGCAAGAAGCATGTCCAAAGCAATGTACTTTGAATATGAGACTTAGTTTCCATGGAGTTGATCTCCATTGGAATACCTTATAATGACTGTTGACAAGTCTTTGAAATTCTCATATTTTTCGATAAGGATTTGGGAGTGTGAAATTAGAATCATTGAAATTATGTTCAATTGGTTTATTTCACAAAGTAAGGATCATAGACAAACATAGAGTGCATACTTGGTGTATGGCAAAGCTATTGTTTAAGAAAAACATAGTGTACATGCTTGGAGCATGGGACAACTAGTGTTTTTGATTCAAGTATAAAGTTGATAAAACCGAAACAATGAATAATGAGTAATCAGTATGGTGATAAATAAAAGTGTTTATTTATATTCATAGGGTTTGATACCATATTTGATTCCTGAATGATTAAGTTATTCAAACCATCCACAGTCGGTCATATGTTGGAAGTAGATATGAATCAGGATGTCATGGGTTGGTTTGTAGAGGTCCAAGTTGGTAGACAAAGTGGTGCTACAACACTCATGAGTGCTCATAAGTTCTGAGTATTGGATTCAACCCACGCTCATTAGAATCACTTCATGGATTTTATCACGAGTGATCATGAGACGATAATATCTTATATTCTTAAAACCTAGAGATATGAGTTGTTACTATGAGTTGGTTATACATCGATTGCACGAAAACGCATTGGTAACTCGATGTTATAAAACATGCCTTTGTGTAAGATTCAACAAGTAGTAGAACAAGCCATATGAGTCGAAGTTTATCCATTCCTTTTACCTTCGGGATATCTGTGGGCCCTTCGATGATTTAGCGATGACACATGTGAGTGCTTGGCCAAGCCAGGACTGATTTGATTTGTTCAATCAGTCAGTCATCATAAATCGAAAATCGGGAAACAACAAATGGACAGAGACAATGATTATAATCCATGTCTCAGTCCATATGATATCTAGAATGGAGGAATATATGATCCCTTATCTAATGGACAAGTCATTGACAAGGTCAGAGTTCGACAGCGGCTTTAAGAGCTACGATTGCCAGTTAGGTTTTGAAGTCATACTCAATAATAGTTTTAGACTTATCCAAGTGGGAGACTGTTGGATTAATGTCTAAGTCCATAACTATATTTGGTATGTACTTGACCCGACCCGGCATGGTCCATTTGGGTTGCACTTCACCGGCACAATTTATATGGATAGTCTTTTGAGAATAGTATATTTATGATTTATATTAATATATTATAAGTTCTAATATATTAATATGGAATCATATTATTTAATTAGTATTGATCAAGAATTAATTTAGAATTAATTAAGTGATCAAAAAGAACTAATTAAATATGGACTCTTATATATATGGAATGGGCCAAGTTCATTTAGGTTGGGCTAAGCTTTCATGGATGGTCCATGGAGCTTTTAACCCATGGATCCTATGTAAATGAAAGGTCATGGGTTTTAGGGTTTACATGGATGTAACCCTAATCCTCCACAATATATAAAGGGGTCCTTGGCTCACAAAATTGGCACAAGTGTGTGAAAATAAGAGTGAGCCGATTTTAGTGTGCATACATATTCTCTCAAGTTCTTCCAAGGTGTTTTGGTGATTTGTGATTCCATTTGAGGCTTCCACACTATTGGGGCTAAGCTCTTAAAGCTTGAAGACATCAAGCTACATGAAAAGGTATGTCATCTAACTAGAACTTTGTAGTATAGGTGCTTCATAATATGCTAGGTAGGATGAAACCTTGGAATAGTTAATATTTGCATGTATAATAGAGAAAACATAGATCCAAGGTTTATAGGGTTGCATGTACACCATAGGAGTGTTAGAATGCTCAAAACCCAACAGTGGTATCAGAGCCATGGGTTGTTTTCAGTTATATTGTTGCAAATGTTTTATTTTCAAGTTGGAAAAAAAAGGAAAAAAAAAACAAGACGTTTGTCAAATTTTAAGATAATTACTTGTTTTGTGAAAAACGAATTATTTGTAAAATTTGAATCATTTGTTATATGAGTTGAATTAGGTCAAATTTAGTAAAAGATAAAATGATATGATTATTTTATTAGTTTTAAAAGTTTGATCTAAATGTTTTAAGGAGTTACATTGTCAACCAAGTTCCAAAGTTGATTGTCATACATGGACTGAATCTCGCTGTCCATAGCCTTTTTCCATTTTGCGGACTCAGGGCCCTCCATGGCTTCCGTGTAGTTATTAGGCTCATCCAAATTTACTAGTGTACTATCACTGATAAACGTATCACCATCTGTAGTAATATGGAAGCCATAAAACACAGGTGCCATTCTAACTCTACTGGAATGTCTCAGAGGTAAGGAATCGTCAACTGGTTCAACAGGAGTTTCCTCCTCAGTTTGAGTGCTAGTGTTTGAGGTTCCTTCATCACTTAACTCTTGAAGCTCTTCAAGGTCAATTTGCCTCCCACTGTCTTTTTGACATATGAGTTCTCTTTCGGGGAAAACCCTCTCCTTGAAACGAAGACAACATTATCACTCGGTCTATAGAAGAGATATCCAAAGGATTTATGTGGGTAGCCGATGAAAATACAACGCTTACTACGAGGTTCGAGCTTGTCGCGAGTCTCTCGTCTTACGAAAGCCTCACAACCCCAAACCTTTATATGTGACAATGAGGGAACCTTCCCTGTCCACATTTCGTGAGGTGTTTTGGCAACCTTCTTAGTTGGGACTAGATTAAGAATATGGACAGTAGTTTCTAAGGCATACCCCCAGAATGAGATAGGTAACGAAGCTCGACACATCATGGAATGAACCATGTCTAACAAGGTTCGATTGCGTCTCGCAGCCACACCATTAAGTTGCGGTGTCCTAGGTGGCGTCAATTGTGAAACAATTCCACATTGCTTAAGATAGTCGTGGAACTCAATACTAAGATACTCACCACCTCGATCGGATCGGAGCATCTTTATATTCCTGCCCAGCTGATTCTCTACTTCTTGTTTAAACTCTTTGAACTTTTCAAAGGTTTCTGACTTATGCTTAATTAAGTAGATATACCCATATCTGCTATAATCATCGGTAAAAGTCACATAGAAGTGTTTTGCATCCTTGTGGCGGATCTGAAGGGCCCACACACATCGGTGTGTATGAGATCCAACAAACCCTCACCTCTTTCACAAGTACCAGTGAAAGGTGACTTGGTCATCTTTCCAAGTAAACAAGATTCGCATGTGTCATCCGATTTTAAGGCAAATGACTCCAACACTCCATCCTTTTGGAGTTGGGCTATGCGCTTCTTGTTGACATGTCCAAGACAACAATGCCACAAGCATGCCTTGTCCAAACCATTGGACGAATCAATATGCAATACATTATTTCCTAAGTTGTCTACAACCATCACAGTTTCATATACACCATTACAAGGCAATGCTTCAAAATAAACTTACCAATATAAAAAGCATTAATAGAACCAATTTCATTATTAAATTATAATCTAAAACCTTGTTTATACAAACCATGAAAAGAAATAACGTTTCTCGCCATATCAGACGAGTAGCAACAGTTATTCAAATCTAACTCTAACCCATTATTAAGCAATAAATAATAAACTCCAATCTTGGTGACAAGAGACGCTTTCCTATTCCCCATGATTAGGTTCATCTTCCCGTGCTCCACATCCCTACTTCTTTTTAGACACTTTAACTCAGAACAAATGTGAAAACCACATCCTGTATCCAGGACCCAAGAATTAGCATGTGATGAGTTATTAAACAGAATAGTATAAATACCTGCGAAAGTGGGCTTTATCTTCCCATCCTTGATGTCCTGCAGGTATTTGGGGCAACTTCATTTCCAGTGCCCTTTGTCATGAAAGTAGAAGCACTCTGCTTCTTTTGGACTGGAAGAGGGAGTAGCGGAACCACCTTTGGAGCCACTAGAAGAGGATCCATCACGAGACTTTCCCTTGTGATTATTTGTAGGATCTTTCCTTTTCTTTCCTTTACCATATCCAATTGCCAGGACTGGGGAAGCAGTGGTAGGAGTGGGTACAACATATTTGGCTTTTAAACTACTTTCAGTAGTTCTCAGAAGTCGTTGATGCTTGCTAAGAGTGACTTCCTCCTTGTTCATATGATAAGTCATACAGAACTGATCATAACAAGAAGGCAAAGAGTGTAGGATAATGTCAATAGCCAACTCTTCATCGAAGTTGACATTCAACTTCAGCAAACAGTCCACAAACCTTTGCATCTTTTGCAAGTGGGTCGTGATAGACTCTCCATCCTTCAATTTTGTTGTTATCATGGAGGAAATGATTTCATACCTTTCCTGTCGAGCACTTTGATGGTACCTTTCCATCAAGTCTTGGTGCATCTCGAAAGGATAATATTCCTCATATGACTTTTGGAGTTCAGCTGTCATAGTGGCAAGCATGATGCACGACACCTTTGTCGCGTCCTTCTCATGAGCCCTATATCCAGCAACTTCTTCAGGAGTAGCAGTCGCTTCATCAACCTCTTTTAGCTCTTTATCGAGCACATATTCCTTATCCTCGTAACGAGTGACCATCCTTATGTTTCGAGTCTAGTCATTGAAATTCAACCCATCGAAAATCACCCTCCCACACAAGTTCATGAAGGAGAAAGAGTTGGAAGGGTTGGAGCCAGCAGCGTTTAGGGTAGACATCTGAAAAGAAAGACAAAGTTTAGATTAGATAAGAATCCTTAATATAACACCCAAATGAAATATTAAGGCTAGGACCCAACATAATATTTCACAATTCGAAAGAGGGATGCCGTAATCCAATTGCAAAATATTTGAAGGTAGGTAAATGACGATTTACCAATTTCCACCATGAAAAACGAAATTGAGGATTAAGTTTTAAATGAATTGAAATTTCTAGATTCTTTTGAGATTCATTGAACTTTTCAATGGCATGTTTAAATCTCGATTATGCCCTTCAAGTTTGTGACTGGGATACCGAGGATCACAAACAACGTGTGAATAACCATGCAAATGTGCTTGGTACTCTCGATGTCATTTATCACCTAATCAATGTGTCGGTAAACCACATGCGATCCATTGATCTATGATAAACATCAAGCTACCCTTTGCCACCCTTGTTAGTCCAAGTTTCTGTGTCGGTTAAGCACACACACGCTCCACTAACGAATTGGCAAGGTCCAAAGTGCAATTTCATGGAATAGCACCAATTTCACTTTTTTCCTAAAGTAACTAAGATTGGGAATTTATAAAAACATTTAGTTACTTTTATAATTATCATTATACGTTTTAATGAGAATTAATCTCCTATCTTATCCATTCGGCTAACTACCCTCCACCAGTCAAGGAAGCGGTGGGTGAGAGTGGACACCCATTCAATCGCCATTTTATAGGAAATTTCCTTATACCCCCCTTATAGACCAGCTTCGTGAATGAGGCCTACTAATGGTAAGACTAACTTGTCTTATACATATATATAAGTATTAATCTTTTAATATTATAATAGTATAAGAGTTGAATTTTAAACTTTTAAAATTCTAGGATTTAGAATTTAATGTTTCATAAAATGAGACCTTTTAAATTCCAAAACTTGAGGACAAGTTATAAAACTCTTCAAAACCTTTTGGGTTCCAAAACTTGATGGCAAGTTTTGTAACTCTTCAAGACCTTTTGAATTCTAAAACTTGATGGCAAGTTTTGTAACTCTCTAAAGCCATTTAGATCAAATTTTAAACAAGCAAAATAATCACATATTTTATCTTTTACTAATTTGACCTAATTCAACTCACATAGCAAGGCAAATCAAATAATACAAATAATCAACTTATTATCTTAAAATTTGATAATTGTCTTTTAATTGGATGAGGATAATCATCACCACATCAGAAAAAATGAATTTTATGATACAAAACAGTTTGTGGTAATGATCCTAATCCAATTCCGGCCAAAAACCTCGAAAAACTGCAAGCAGGGGATCCTACTCGTCGAGTTCATAGCATGGACTCGACGAGTTCATCACATATGATCCAACACGTTGATTTCCCTCATGGGACTCGACGAGTCCAACAGTCAGTGGCCAGAAATGACATTTTTTTAAGCTTTGAAAATCAAACAATTGCATCAATATAACAGAAAACACCCTAGGCTTTGATACCACTGATGAGTTTTAAGCACTAAAAGATCCCTATGGTGCACAAACAACCCTAATGCTTTGGATCTAAGTTTTCTCTAAATATACATGCAATTTCATTTTCCAAAGAATGAAGCCTAACTAGCATACAAATTTTATTATTGAAACATAAAAACAAGTTAGATGATTAGCTCCTTGTTGTAGCTTGTACAACTTGGCCTTACAAGAGCTTAGCACCTCAAATGTTTCATAAAACACCAAGAACAAATGGAGGATTATGAGAGAGGTTTAGGAGGCACCAAAACTCGTCTATACTCTTCTTAGAATACTTGTGTGTCCGATTTTAGGGCTTTGAGGGTTACATATATAGTGTGTAATTCCAAGGGTCACTTGTAAACCCTAATCCATCCACGTAGCCTTTTGATCCAATAATTCATTTGGACTAATCACTTCATGGACTCTCACATAAGCTTATTCCATAACTAATCAATCATGGATCATTAGCCCGAACTATATGTATCACTGATTTACATAATCAGCCCCTGTTAATTTAATCAGTCTCTTTTGATCACTAAATTAATTCCAAATCAATTCGTGATCAATACCAATTAAATAATATGATTTCTCAATTAATATATTATTCTTATAATATATTAATAAATCACAAATAACCTCTTTCTTAAATATACTTCCTATCAAATTGCTCCGGTGAATGCAACCCAAATGGACCATGATACTATCGGGTCAAGTACATACAAATTATAGTTATGGGCTTAGAAACCTAGTCCAACATAAATGTATTTTATTTCTTTTAAAACGTTGGGATGTCATCGTCAATACAGAAACATAAGCATAAATAGACCTTACATTCATTTACACTAGTGATCTACGTCTCCTTAATCTCTCAGTGTAATGTAGCTTCATATCGACAACTGTGATACAAATAAACTGAGTGGGTCAGGTTCAGAAACCTGGTGAGTGCATAGGGATTTCAATCCCACAATGTTATATCATATATATTTTTTAGAACTCACAAGTATACAATTTCACCATATATATTTTTTAGAACTCACAAGTATACAATTTCGTCAATCCTCTCAACGACATTGTCCATACTCTCGGATCTAAAATTTACCTTTTTACTAATTTCATACTCCCGGATCAAGTATGTCTAATCCATGCTCTCAGATCAATAATTGTGCCCATTCCATACTCTCGGACTAGGGACAATTGACTATGCCTCAATCCATACTCCCGGATTAATGACAAATAACTATGTCATATCTATACTCTCGGACTAAGGACAATTGTCTATGTCTAAATCCATACTCCTGGATTAATGATAAATAACTATGTCCTATCCATACTCTCGGACTAAGGACAAATGACCATGTCTAATCCATGCTCCCAGATCAACGACATATTTTAAAAGTTCTCTTCTTCGTGTATATCTCACTCGTACTCATAAGAAGATACTACCCAATATGCCTCATAATTAATTTATGTTTACTCTTTATCCTAAATCATCATATATTATCAGGTATGTTCTTTAACACGTATTTCATGCAACATCAAATAATTCGCACATAAACATATATTTAATACTTCAACCAATACTTGTATTAAAATCATGTTCATGAAAGGGAGTATGCACTCACATGTTAAAGTGATGATTCCAAATTCGAGCAGCGCTTCGCTTCTAACAATTCTACTTTCCTTCGACGAAACCTAGCATTATTATCGCTAAGTTTTAGTCTAACCTTTATTGCGACTAATTATTAGTCTATATTAATCATTAACTCAAAGTCTACTTTCATGATCTATCAAGTAAGGAACAACCAGGTAGGATCATATCGGAGGTAGGGTCCGTTTGGTATACGAAGTATACTGTTTAGAACTCCCACTTTAAACACCTCACTAAATCACAACCTAGACATCATCCCCGTAAGTAGATCAATCAGTATAATGACTTTGAATCATTGATAAATCTTATTCATAGGTTCATAATAACGATATTATATTTAAACATAAGCTATATTTAAAGTAGGGTAGGCGTATCTCACTTACAGCGGGTTTTGCTAAAAACCGGGCTCCACTGGAGCAGAGCTTCTGAGCTGAAAAGCTCTTTTTCTCGGAGCCGTCGGGCGCTCCGGAGCTTTCTTCTAGCGCTAAGGGAGTTTCCTAGGGCCTTGGGGGGGGGTTGGGAGGTTTAGAGAGAAGTTAGAGAGAGAAAGAGAAAGGTGGAAGTGTGAAGAAATGAGGGTGGAACGTGTATAGGCTGAAATAAGGCTCAACTTGGTGCCACATGTCACCATCTGGTGTCAAGACTTGAGGAGAAAGCAATGGCCCAGATTCAGCCACGTGCCCACGTCACCCCCTTCGCAGCAGCACCCTACCGACTTCTAAACCCCGTAACTTTCGCATACGAGTTCCATTTTCAACGTTCTTCATGTCCACGCGTAGCTGGAGACATAATCTACAACATTCGTTTAGACTCCGTCGGCTAACTCTTGGCCTATTTTAAATTTAATGGTATGAGAATATTTCACTGTTAACGACCGTGTAAAATTCATAACTTCTACATACGGACTCCGTTTTCGACTGTCTTTTTATCGTTGAACTCTTATTAATGAGATCTTCAATTCTCATTTAGGTTGCGTCGGCCAAAATTTGATCGATCTAAAATTCAAATTCCGGGCTGTGCACTGCTATGCTAAATCTTAGAAAAATCATAACTTCCTCATACGAAGTCAGATTTGGACGTTCTTTTTATGCACGTTCTCGGTTTAACGTATACTACGACTTTAATTTTAGATTTCTAAGGCTAATAATTAATTTATAAAAAAATTCACTTTTTACGTTACGTGGTGCCGTGCCGGTTTAGCCGTAAAACTTCGACGGATCATAACGTTTTTGCTAAAACTCTGATTTCAGCGTTTTTTATATGTACGGAACCCTTGTTACATATATACTATAACTTACTTAAGATTATTTATTCTAAATAATCTTCTATCAAAAAGTCATTTTTGACGCTTATTGTCTCCAAATTGACTAGCTCGAATCTGCGGGCGTTACAATTATCTCCCCCTTAGGATGATTACGTTCTGAAATCATCAACGAAACAGGGCTTGTATAATGACTCCATACGTTATCTCTTCATCCTAGGTAATAACCGTAACTTGTATGTTCCTTCGAATGAGTATCTAACTCTTGGTCTTCTTTACTGCAAGCGGTGCTCGATCTTGCATCTGCTCTCTGTCTCATGTTAGACTCTTAATCATGACCTTTATGTCACAATATTGATCGTTATTGGAGACTCCTTCTTCTTACTAACTTAGGATAAGTTCTTTGATTACCACAATAGACCGATGGGTCACGTTCTAATGACCTCTCATCATATGATGTAATGCTTAGACTAAGGTCTTTTAGTCGGACTCGACATGATATGACCACTAAGGTCGGAATAATAATCATCTTCTTAGTCATTACTGAAACGATGGTAACGACATACATGAACAAAACGGAATCAACTACTAGCGCCTTGGTAACCTTGTGGTTTTCCCTGATCCAAGTGCGAGTCATGTGCTTCCGGTAGTATAGGCCTCTACTACCATTCACTACTCATACTCGTCCCAAGTATTGTCTTACAGTCCTCCAAGTCACCCTAAAAAAAATTCACATAATCATTTAACACATCTGATAACATAACGAAGCTTTATATTATTTCTCGAAACGATTACATACCCGTTCAAGTTTAACCTATACTATGCCTCTAACAGGCTACACCACATGTTACTATGGCTACTTCATATCTTGATCTTTGGATATGAAGTCCTCATCCTTGATTCCTCGCATCGTCGCCTGCTTCGTTGAGGATCATTTGGAATGCCCTTGGATTTGGCTTTGGCAGCACATTTGGCTTTGTTGCCCCTTCCCTATTCGGGTAGTCTTGCTTGAAGTGTCCTTCTCCACCACACTTAAAGTAGACTTCTCTACGGGTTGTGCAATCACGAGCATAGTGACCAGTCCTCCCGCATTTGAAGCAGGTCACCTCTTTAGGACATCTCCCCATGTGTTTCCTTCTACATTTGTCACACCACCTTTCTTCATTACTATCCCCATACCTCTTGTTGTTGGGGTCAGTCTTCAGGAACCTATTTTTATTTTTGGATCTTGAGGATCCCTCAAACTTCCTCTTCTCACTTACCTCAGCTCTTTCCAAACCCTTTTCCCTAAGCTGGATCTCCACATTCTTGGCTGCTCTAACGGCTGTCTTCACGGTAGTTGTCATTTTCACAGTTGCACCAAAGTCTGCTGGCAATCCGTTAGCAAACATATCTATCTTGGAGAGTTTAATCGGCACCAAGTAGGGACATAGCTTCATCATCTCGGTGAATGCGGTGTCATACTCATCAACACTCATCTTCCCTTTCTTCAGGTTGAGAAACTCGTTGTTTAGGTCTATCAGATCTATTTCTGAGCATTATTGCATTTTCAACTGCTCCATGAATGCTTCCCAATACATCCTCAGGGCTTCTCCCCATGACATTGTATCTGCCAACAACTTCCACCAACTTAAAACTCAAGTCTTTAGTTGTTTGACTACAAAGACGGTCTTTTGCTTATCGCTGCATTTGCGTCTTTCAAATACCATTTCCATCTCAGAGATCCAGTCCATGATCTCTATAGGCTTCGGGCTTCCAGAAAGACTTGGTGGCTTGGCACCCAAGAAGTTTTTATACATGCGTCCATCCCTATCAATCCTTCCGTCCGGGTCAATCCTCCTCACCATTTGGGGTTCAATTTGGCTCACAGTCTCACTATAGTTCCCTTCATTAGATTGCTCAATGTTCAGCTCGTGTTGTTCAACAGGCATAGTAGGATCGTCACAATTCTGTTGAAGTAAACGCCTCGTTTCCTCCATCCGATGATCCAACATCAGTTGGATCATCGCTTGCACTCATGTCATAGTTATTGGCTCAGGTGCAGCCGCTACTTCTGCTGCATGCTCAATCACAGGCCGTTGATTAACATTCCCATTGGCGTTTCCACTTCGGGTTCTTTCCACTTCTAGTACATGCTACTATGCGCGGCGTACTAGTCTGGCATGCATAAATGACCATTAAGTTCTTAATGCTTAGGATATAAACGACAAGCTTTAGATCTGAGTCCATTAAGATTTTCTAAGGCATAAAGTTGGAAACCTTATGCCCTTGCATGCTCCATATGTTCCCAACAACCCCTTATAACCCATTAAGACCTTTCGACGGGTCTTAACTCATGCATGGGGTCAAAACACTCATCAAGACAACATTTTTATGGTATGAAGGAGCTAAGGGACCTCATATCTATTCTTCCTAAGCCCTGGTGTTGCTCAAACTCCCAAGAGATGATCCTTGAACACAATTGGGACAATATAACAAACCCTAGCCCAATCTAATGAGATAGCAAGATTAAGACTTTATACCTCAAGAAGCTCCTCAAGGTCAACTAGATGCAGTATCTTGAAGCCCAATGTCACACTAAGCTTGCTTACTAAGTTCTTCCTCTTGAATAAACTCTAAAATGGCCACAAATACACTATTTAAGCTCAAGAACACTCTCACAAGGAAACTCTGGGGTAAGAGGATGAAATGAGGCTATGGAGGCTGATTAGGGTTTGGGCCAAGAGGATTAAGGATGTTTAAATAGGTGTCAAGTCCGAGAATTAGGGTTTTTCCCTTGTGTCGCGTACGCCCTGCGTACCTTTTTGTACGCGCCGCATATGCGGCCACCCTCCGCGATCATATATCCTTAGTACGCTAAGCGTACTCCTGGAGTACGCCCCGCGTACTAAGGGACCATTATGCCATATTTTTCCATTTCAATGGTCCAAAGAGTAATACCTGATTTAGAATGTTACAACTCTCTCCCACTTGGACTAGACTTCATCCTCGAAGTTTGCCGATGCAAACTGGTCCGGGTAATGCTCTCGCATCTCATCCTCCGGCTCCCATGTCCATTCGGAGCCTTTTCGGTGCTACCATTGCACATTCACTAGCTTCACCTCCTTGTTACGAAGAACCTTAAACTGTCTATCTAGAACCGCGATGGGTTTCTCAATGTAGTTCTGGCTCTCATCTACCTGAATGTTGTCCAGAGAGATAACTGCAGCCTCGTCAGTAACACACTTCCGAAGCTGGGACACATGGCAGGTGTTATGAATCTGACTCAACTTATCCGGGAGGTCCAGTCGATAAGCAACCCTGCCGCCTCGGGCAGAAATCCTGAACGGACCAATAAATCGGGGCCCAACTTTCCCCTCTTCCGAAACCTAATGATACCCTTCCATGGTGACACTTTCAATAAGATGAAATCTCCCACCTGAAACTCGAGATCCGATCGGCGCTGGTCAGCATAACTCTTCTGACGACTATGTGCGACTTGCAGCCTATCACGCACTTGCTGAATCAACTCGGTAGTCTTGAGCACCACCTTGGTGCTCCCTATGACTCGATACCCTACCTCGCCCCAGCATACGGGAGTCCTGCACCTCTGATCATACAACATCTCGAACAAGGGTCGGTCGATACTAGCATGATAACTATTGATATATGAAAACTCTGCTAGTGGGAGGAATGTATCCAAACTCCCTCTGAAGTCCACTATGTATGCCTGTTGCACATTGTCACACCCCCAAACCAGAACGGCGGAAACGTTTGGGGGCGGAGGACGTCATGTACAGTATCATAACAATGCACAATAGTAAAACAAGCAACAACATCCATTGTATTAATAGTATAGTTTATACAAGTGTGTTTTGTGTATAGTTGTAAGACACCAAAAATATGTATTTAACAAAATAAAAGACGAGTCGTGAACATGCTCCGTCTTCTCAAAAACCTGGTCATCTGTACCTGTCTACTGGTGACATGAGAATACAAGTTATTTTGAAAGAGAGTATCAACATAAAAGTTGAGTGAGTGCATAAGTATTTTTGTGTCAAATGTTTGCATTTGTTTAATGAAAATGTTTGTATACTTCCTAGAAAATCCTATATTTTCTACTAAAATGAAAAGTAGTCTTCTACAATGAATCAACTGTTTTGTATGCTCTGTTCTCTTGACTAAAGTGTAAAATGTAAGTTTGTACTTGAAATAGTATAATGTAATGTTTTCCATATTTGTAAAACTATCTTTATTCTAAAAATAGTATGAATTTCTCGTCTGAGAATATCATTGTATGAATGTAATGGAAAATGAAGATTTACAGTAGTATTGTATAAAATACACTACCAAATGCATTAACTACCTTAAAAACCAAACTGGTTAAAATGTGATAAGGTTATAACCATACTTGATAGACTAGTATAAAACACGACGTTCTTCAGGCGTCGAAAATGGTATGACATTTCTCACCCGTAGACTTGCAGGTCCTACTGTAGCTAGCAGCAAGGTGTAGAATTGTCAATCCAGTATAGATCTATACACAAACTCACGCTCTCCTTACAGGAGACTCTGGTTATAAAATGTGACATAGCAAGGATGTTGCTACACCATGAAATAGTATCTCACATTTTTGTTATCTTGTTCTTGTTATAGTATGTATGTTCCTTCTTGTTCTTGTTATGGTATGTTTTGTAATGTATAATAATAGTATGTATGTATTGACTCATGTATGTTTCTCTGTTCTAGAAGTAGTATGTATGATCCTCTAAATTATACCTATTATAGTTTACTAGTATGTTTGTTTGAATTGTTACTGATTTGTAGAAAAGACTCAATTGTTCAACATAAGCAACTGATTTAAGTATGTTTCTTAAAAATGGGGTTTAATATTCATGTATGTATTCAATAAGTATAACTATGATTTAGCCGACAGTCGGACTAGTGATCCTACCCTAAGCCCACAACCAAACAAGGAACAAGAGTTACGGTATTTAGCAATAGTCCTAAGTCCGTTAAAGCATACTTATACATAAATAGATATACGAATATGATTTTGATAAAAGTATAAATCTAAGAATAGTTTTTTTTTAATGTTTTAACAAGTGTTTGAGTATAAGAACTCCTTTTGTTTGATGTTTTCACATATAATTGGTTAACACAATTATATTGTGTTCTACTTGTATTCTCCCCCTAAAAGCATTTAAATGCATATAAAACTGTAATTTGTAGGGGTATGAACTCACCTTTCGTAGGTGATTTGATTGAATGTTCGATATAGGATGGATAGTTCTCCGAGTTAGATCCGAGACAAAACAAGTCCTAAATGGAAATTTATGCAACATAATGGCATTCAATTAGCAATTATAACCTCTAAGGCATTAGAGAAAAAACCTAGGATGTAAGAATTTCTTACAAGAGAAGTGTTATAAGCGAAGATTGGAGGCTGCAAGGAGTTCACGGTCTGATGAAGGGTTCACGACCCAAGAACACTTGATGTTCTTGAGTTCACGGCCGAAACCTGGGTGTTCACGGCCCAAAGATCTTGAAGATTGGTGAATGATTGAAGGTCCTAAGCAAGTTCCCTTGAAGAAGAAGAGAAAGAGGATGATATTTGAGAGCAAAGGGATGTTTACGGTTGAAGATCTTTGAGAGAGAAGGGAGGTGTTCACGGTCAGACGAGTAGAAGTGATGATAAAAATCAGTCAAACTTCTATATATAGGGGTGAGTCCACGGCCACAAACCGAGGTTCACGGCCCGAAGGCTCGTTTGCGGTCCTTGGTGCAAAGGGTTTTCTCACTTAACATACAACACTTTTAGAATACTAGGCTTGAACACATTCATCTCATTAATCTAATCTAACCATAGATAATTAAAGTAATAAGTTTGACCTTCGTTGACCAAGTTTGACTTTTACAGGATAGATATTTTGGGTTGTCACATCATCCCCACGTTAAAGGGAATTTCGTCCCGAAATTTAGATTTAAGAAATACACATGGGCTAAGGGAAAAGATGAGGATGCTTATGTTTCATTTGATCCTCTCGCTCCCAAGTGAATTCGGGTCCCCGTTTTGCATTCCAGCGAACCTTCACTATCGGGATACGGCTTTGTTTCGTTTGCTTGACCTCCCTATCCATGATTGCTACTGGTTCTTCCACGAAGTTGAGGCTCTCATTGATCTCGATTTCATCGAGTGGGATAACAAGAGTCTCATCAGATAAGCACTTGTTTAGGTTCGATACGTGGAAGGTAGGGTGTACGTTACTAAGTTCTTGAGGTAATTTGAGTTTGTAAGCTACAGGGCCGATTCTAGCGAGAATTTCAAAAGGCCCAATGTACCTTGGATTTAGCTTACCACGCTTTCCGAAGCATATCAAGCCCTTCCAGGGTGAGACCTTCAATAGAACAAGGTCACCAACTTGAAATTCCAAAGGTTTCCATGTCTTGTCAGCATAGCTTTTCTGTCGGTCTCTAGAGGCTTTCAATCGTTCACGAATCTGAACAATCTTCTCTGTCGTTTCCCGAATGATTTTCGGACCTGTGAGAGTGCTGTCAGGAACTTGTCCTTTAGCTAGTTGCGTGTCACCCACCTCAGCCCAGCACAGAGGGGATCTGCACTTCTGACCATAGAGGGCTTCAAATGGAGCAACTTTGATAATAGAATGGTAGTTGTTGTTGTATGAAAGCTCGACTAATGGTAAATGGATACTCCATGCTTTACCAAAGTCGATCACACAAGCTCTTAGCATGTCTTCCAACGTCTGTATTGTCCTCTCACTCTGTCCATCAGTTTGTGGGTGGTAGGTTATACTCATGTCCAGCCTAGTTCCCAGGGACTTTTGTAGCGACTGCCATAATCTTGAAGGGAATCTACTGTCTCTATCAGATATGATAGATACGGGAACACCATCCAGTCGTACAATCTCCCTAATGTATGTTCTTTTCAGTTTCTCCATTTTGTCAGTTTCGTTGATTGGCAGGAAGTGTGCGGACTTAGTTAACCTGTCTACGATCACCCAAATGATATCGAGACCACCCGTTGTCTTGGGCAAATTGGTTATGAAGTCCATTGTAATCCGCTCCCACTTCCACTCGGGTATCTCTAGTTGTTGTAGTAAACCTGAGGGTTTTTGGTATTCGACCTTAACCTTAGCGCAAGTAAGACACTTGCCCACGAAGGTAGCAATCTCTGATTTCATGTTAGGCCACCAATATAACTTTTTGAGATCCAGATACATCTTATCTGAAGCTGGATGAACGAAGTATCAAGTATTGTGCGCCTCGTTCATGACAACGTCTCTGAAACCACCGAGTTTCGGTGTCCAGATCCGATCTATAAGGTATAAGGCTCCGTCACCCTTGACTTCTAAATTCTTATCCATCCCTCTAAGGGATTCACCTGCCACATTTTTAGGTTTTAAGGCTTCCTGCTGAGCCTCCTTAATTTGTGTGGACAGATGTGAATGGATTGTCATAGTCAATGCCTTGACTCTCCGACCGGAGTATTCTTTCCGACTTAGGGCGTCAGCTACTACGTTGGCCTTACCGGGATGATAACGAAATTCGCATTCGTAGTCGTTGAGTAGCTCGACCCACCGTCGTTATCTCATGTTGAGCTCCTTCTGTTTGAATATATGTTGAAGGCTTTTGTGGTTTGTAAAGATAGTGCTTTTCGTACCATACAGGTAGTGTCTCCAGATCTTCAGAGCAAATACTACTGCTCCTAACTCAAGATCATGTGTAGTATAGTTGACTTCGTGCGTCTTAAGCTGCCTTGAGGCATAGGCGATGACCTTTCCTCGTTGCATAAGAACACAGCCAAGCCCTTGGTTGGATGCATCGCAGTAAACCACAAAATCTTCTATCCCTTCTAGGAGGAATAATAAAGGTGCGGTGCATAAGGCTTGCTTCAGCGTTTGGAATGCCTTTTCTTGTTTCTCTTCCCAGTCAAAGGTCACACCTTTCTGGGTCATTGTGGTAAGTGGTTTCGCAATCTTTGAAAAGTTCTAAATAAACCTGATAGTAGCCAGCGAGGCCTAGAAATTGACGAATTTCTGTAGGCGTCTTTGGAGCTGACCAGTTCTCAATAGCCTTTATTTTGGAAGGGTCCACGTGTATTCCCTCTTCGCTAACCACGTGACCCAAAAATTTCGACTCTTCGAATCCAAAATTTGCATTTAGAGAACTTCGCATAAAGTTGCTCTGCTCGTAGTGTTTCTAAGATTTGTCGTAGGTGTTGACTATGTTCCTCCTTACTGAGAGAATAGATGAGTATGTCGTCAATGAACACGATTACGAACTTATCTAAGTAAGGGCGTCACACCCGGTTCATTAAGTCTATGAAAACCGCGGGCACATTGGTTAATCTGAAAGGCATCACTACAAACTCGTAGTGACCATAACGAGTTCGGAAGGATGTTTTGGGAACATACTCCTCTATAACTCGTAACTGGTGATACCCGGATCTTAACTCAATCTTTGAAAAGTAGTTTACCCCTTGAAGTTGGTCGAACAAGTCGTCTATACGGGGTAGAGGGTATCGGTTCTTAATGGTAAGTTTGTTTACTTATCGGTAGTTGATGCACATACGAAACGATCCGTCCTTCTTCTTTACGAACAAGACCGGTGTTCCCCAGGGTGAGAAGCTTGGTCTAATGAATCCTTTACTTATCAGTTCGTTCAGTTGACTGGATAGTTACTGCATCTCAGCCTGGTGCTAGTCGATAAGGCGATTTGGCTACAGAAGTAGCTCCTGGAATTAAGTCGATTCTTAACTCGACTTGACGTTGTGGAGGTAATCCTGGAAGTTCTTCGGGAAATATGTCGGGAAAGTTGCGTACTTCTGGGATGTTCTTTATGTCTTTCACTTCGTGGCTCATATCAACCACGTGAGCAAGGAATGCATGACATTCCTTTTTTAAGTACTTCTGGGCTTGTATACTCGTGATGATTCAAATATTCGTGCCTAGTTTGTCGCCATAGATAACTAGGGTTTTGCTAGACGGTAGGTTAAGACGAACAGCTTTCTCAAAACACATGATGTAAGCATAATGAAGACTCAACCAATCCATGCCGATAATGACGTCGAAACTCTTAATTAAGACAGGCATGAGGTCGATTTAAAATGAATGGTTATCTAGAGAGAGAGTGCACCCTATGTATATATTGCTAGTGCTCTCAGTTTTCCCGTTAGCCATTTCTACGGTGAACGTTTCTTTTAGTGCTCGTAGTTGTTGTTTAAGCATGTGTGCAAATTTTTGGTTGACGAAACTCCTCTCCGCTCCACTATCAAATAGTATGCATGCATAAGAGTTATCGAGGAGAAACTGTCTGCCACTGCTTCCTCATGGCCTATCACCAAAACTCTTCTCACTCCGCCATTATTCCCTACCTGTGGGCAGCTCCGTTTGTAGTGCCCAACTTGGCCGCATCCGTAGCAGGCCTGGCCTGCTCCAATACTAGGGACATGGGAGATTGGTCTCGCCGGTGCCTTATAGAAACGGGCAGTGTGCCCCTTCCTGTTGTAGTTGGCACAGTTCATCTCCCTACAGGGTCCGTTGTGGTGGAAGTTGCACTTGTTGCACTTTGGCAAACTCCCAGCGTACTGTTTTGTTGGCGCAGTGACAACAGGTGCTGTTGCGGCATGAACAACCACAATCTGCTATTTCATGGCATAGCTCTGCACTGAGTTGGTCTTCTTCCTGTCCCAAAATTTCCTCTTGTTGTCGGTTGTTTTGGCTGGTTCTGGGACAGCAGGGGTTGTTGTTGGTGTGCGGACTCCATGGTCATTGAGTCGCTGTGCCAATCATTTGGCACTGTCGAAGGTAGTAGGGTTTGAAGACAATAAATCCCCTTGGAATGGAGGTACCATTCCCCAGATGTACCTCTCAATCTTCTTGCCCTCAGTGGGGACCATCCCCGGACATATAGCCACTAGATCACTGAACATGGCAGTGTAGGCTACTATGTCGGAGCCTTTCATGGTTAGGCTCCAGAGTTCCTGTTCAAGTTTCTAAACTTCGCCCCTCGGGCAGTATTCCTCTGTCATGAGGTCCTTCAGTGTTTCCCAGTTGTTGAGAGAAAAACTTGAGTAACACACTTGAACAAACGTTAGTACAAGTAATATTGCGGAATGAAGTTTAACTCAGAGGATCATAAAGCTCAACAATAATAAGTTAGAATTATATAGTTAGATAGTTAGGTGTGGAAATATAAGGAAATATAAATGACAACAAGTATTATATCAAGAAGACACATAAGTTGATTCTTAACGAGGATTGAAAACAAACCAAGTTAGTAAGTGAGATCAAACTTAGTGATTAAGTCAAGACTGACTTGCTCCGAAGAGAGATTATGATCTTAATATATCAGTTTAAGTTCTTAAGATCTTTTTAGATGAGAGAGTAAGAGAATAAGTAGGATATGATATTCAAGATAGAGACAATTGAGAGATATTTTCATTCAGAATGAGAGAGCTCTATTTATAGAGTCTCGAAGATTACAAAGTCTAATGTGTCTAAGGTGGCCATGCAAGGCACACTGGGTAAGCTAATGTAAAGACATAAGATAACATATAAACTAAGACTAAGGATTGATGACGTCGACTGCGGATACGGTTCTTGGTTGCGGTTGAGATATTGACTGCGGATCTGGAGATGGCTTCGGATCTGTTAAGTTTAAGAGGGTCACTTTTATGCTTCAACAATTTCCCCCTAAGTGACCTCTTCAACTTTCCTTTCATTTGTCAAGCTTCAGGAATTTGATGAGAATCCACCAGAACTTCCTGACTTCTCTGAGCCAAACAAATATCCTGGAGATTTTAAACTTTACTTCAGCAGTTGTGTGTTTTGAATTGTTAACTGCAGTTTGAGTGATCTCTAATTTCTTCCGGTTCAAGCGGTTCATGGCAATCATTGGAATGAAATATTTTGTTTCATCATTCTTGCGCTTGAAAATGACTCCAAGATCCGTGAAGTTAGTTGCTCCAAGGGATATCTCTTGAAAACCTTCAGTCAGCACCGGAGCTGGTTAAAGGGGAGGAAGGTTGAACTTATGTACGAGAGTAGGGTGGATATCCGATTCAATTTTAGCAAAGTCACAAACAATTTCTTTTAGAAACGTACAAGCCCTTTCATATGCAACATTCATCTATGGATGCTTCTCACACTTGTTCTGAAATACCTTAGCAATCAAAAAGATTTCCTCCGGGTTCATGCAAGGAAAGTCAGCTTGGGTTCGGACATAGTCTGAATTTATTCTTGTGAGAATCTACTGAATGAATTCTGCTTTCATAAACTTTCTGGGCTTGTAGTTCTTGACTGCGGTGGGCTTGTTGCTTGACCATATGTTTTCAATTATAGATCCATGCTTGGCATGGAGTCTGTTAAGTCTTTCAAACTCTAGTGGCAATCTCTGGTGATCGGGGAGGTTACGGTCAAACGATTCGAAGACGGTGAAGAATTTTGCGTTGGTGGAGATGGGAATGTCCCAATAACCGTCAGATGGGGGTTTCGCATAGGTGAGATAAGGCTTATAGTCGTCATCAAGTAATCTTCTGATAGGATTAATCCAGTAATTGATGAGGGATTCATCCATAGTAATGTCGAATCCGTGATCCTTCCATATCAACTCTGCAAGCTTAGCTGCTTTCCAGTCAGCTTTCCTTTGTTTGGTTTTGGGAGAGTCGTAGGAGTTTTCGGATGACATTGTTGGGGCTAAATTTATGAAGTGAGGGGGAGTCTCCGGATGCGGGGAAGAAGGATGTTGAACAACTTGGACTTATTGAACTTCTTGATGTTGCGGTGGAGACTGATGAGAGGAATGAATTTGACTTTGTTGAGGAGAGGGCACAGGAGTCTTCTTTTTGGGAGATGGTTGAGGGGAAGATTGCTGAGTAGGAACCTTTTGTTGAATGATGGGTTCTTGAAAGATCGATGGCAGTATGATTGGTTGCTGATGACTGGGACCGATTTGGATGGGAGTTTGTAAATGTTGATGCGGATGTGAATGTTGATGTGAGATGCGATCCGAGTCACGGTCTTCACTTCCCCCTCTTGAGGAAGGAACACCTGGTTCCTCCTCAAGCCATTGTTTGAGACCGTCAATCTAAGCACAGACTTCATTAAATTGGGGTTTGAGTGCATCACTAAGTTGTTGATTGTTGGGGATTGCGGTGTTAAAGAGTAGTTTGTGGATCTCCTTGGTAAATCTCAGAATCTCCTGGCCATGGAAGTTAGAAGATAAGTAAAGTTTGAGGTTGTTAATGGTTGTTTGTAAGACAGAGATAGCGGACTCATAAGCATTGTGCGTTTCCTCAACAAGCTTCTTTGAATTAGCATCTTGACCCACAGTGGTTGATTGAAGTTCAGCTTTGATTGCGGACACTTCAGTGACGGGTCACTCTGTAGTGGCTATGAATTTTTGATGATTAGCCTTTTTGTTTCTATCCAGGGCTCATATACCCATTTGACCTTGAGAGAGATTCTCTCAGCAGCGAGTCTTTCCCTTGCTTCCAAATGTTCGATTCTTTCAATAAGAGATTGCAGTCCAGGCACATCTTCAGGTTGCGGTTGGCTAGATTTCACAGCAGCTAAAATCTGATCAATCTTGTTTTTGCAGGCTTAGAAATTCTTTTCTAGAAACTGCCATTTTCTTCTTCTTTTTCTTCTCCTTGGGTTTTGATGTAGAGTGCTGGGATCCGCTTGATTCTTCTTCTTCGTCAAAGATCATCAGCATATCATCTGATGGCTCCTGTTGATTGACTTCATTCATGTCTAAGTCATCAAAGCTAAAGGTAGGTCCTGAACTAACTTCGATTGCCGGTTCGTCATCTTGGGATTCTTGAACAATTTTTGTTGGAGGGGGCTGGGATGGACCTGCACCATCGGGAATGGACTTAGCATTGCGGATGGTCTCGGCCATTGCGGTCATCCAATCTTGAACCTTGAGAATGTTGGCTACGGTGTTGGCGTTATTGATTGCGTGTGCCCAGTACTTAGCCATGGTTTGTATTTCTTTCTCCTTCTGTTGAAGCTGTTTTGTTTGCTGATCCATTCTTGCTTGAAATGCCCTGCGAAAAGCTTCATACTTTTTGACCTCGGATTCAGTAGTTGGCTTATACTGACTCCAAGATTTATCAGAATCATATCCGTCAATTCCTTGATGTCGCACCGAGGTGTCCCTCGGGTTCACGGATCCTTGCACAGTGGTGCTCACCGTGCCTAAACCACCTGATTTTAAGGTAAGCAGAGTAGGATTTACTGAGCTTCCTCGGTCTCCTTAACCCGTAGTCAAGGTTGGCCTCAACTCAGTTCTGGCAAGGACTGAAGAATTGTCCTGCGGTTGGGAAGGTGTATTTAGTGTATGGATGACAGAATCAAGTATGGAGCGCAACTCTTGTTCCTCAAAGAAATGAAGTCGGGAAGCCCTGGAGACCTTCGGGCGAGAACCAATTAAATCCTATTGGGATTTAGCTGGGGGTGAGTCTCCATGATCGGATGAAGCACACACACTTACTGTGTCTGAGTAGCTGGGGAGGGTTGAAACTATTGGGTCTGCGGGGACCCCAAGGACCACCGGAGTCTTTTGAGAGACTTTGGTATCAGTCCGGTTGCGCATATGGCTCGGACTAGGGTTTGTTTTGCATTTCTTGAGGAGGAGAATTGGGACAGAGTCATCATCAGACTCTTCTTCGATATTGACTGTGGGGGTCTGAATTGGATCAGAATCTTCATCAGAAGATACAATATGCCTGAGTTTGCATTTTTTGGATGGTTCTTCTTTCTTGGATGGTTCACCTTTCTTGGACTTTCCACGGGAGGTTTTTCTTGAGGAAAGTTTATTTTGTCTTCTTGAGAGTGGAATGGGAGATTGTGTGGTAGAAGTTGGGGCTGCTATACTTTCTATTTCATGAGGGTCTGTCGAGGCTAATATAGACTGACTAGGCAGAGGCGGGGTACAAAGGTATGGGTCAATACCTTCTGTAGCCTCTATGTGATCTGTGACTTCTTTAACTTCAAGTCCAATAGTGGTCAAAATGTGTATAGGTAAGCATCTAAGAGGTCCAAAGAGAGATTGATCTTTAGAGGGAGGGTACCTTTTGAGATCACGTGTGACAAAGAAGTTGATGTCGTTGCCCATGCTGATCTTTGCATCACGGTGGAGGTCTGAAATGCATAAGGACCAAAATCTTGCAAAAGTGAGCTCTATGGGACTTGCTCTCGAATTCTCCTTAGGGATGTATTGAAGGAAGTCATCACATAAGATCTGACCATAGTTGACATCGTGGCCAGTGAAGATGCTCCACACTAATTCGAGCAGCTTGAGGCCCATGTTATCTGTGACTCCGGTTCTTCCTGACAAACTGCGGATGACAAAGTGACAAACAAACTGCTAGACCACAGGCAATTGATTCTTCTTGAATTCACCTATCCCCTTGAGCTTTTTCTGATACCCCATCTGGTAGAGTGAAGTGATGATGTCTGTCACACTGGGAGAGAAGAACATTGTAGAAGGATGCACCAAAAGGTTGATTGCATTCAAAAATTTATCTTTGGTCAAGATGACCAAAGAATCATCAACTAATTTCAGATGAACTTCTTGCAGGTTGTTAAGGGGACGAAATGCCGAGAATGCACACTTGAAAAGGGCTGATATTGGAACCACATCGGTGAATGAGTCAAAGCGTCTAAACAGAGGGTGATTTGAGATGAACTTGATCGTGAGACGAATGGATTCATTGTAGGCTATTGGTCTTCAAAGATAGCCTTAAAATTGCTTGAAGCAATTGATTTCTTGTGGCGGAATCAGAACCAGCGGGTTGAGTGAAACCAGAAGATTTGGATTGCTTCTTTGAAATGCCAGACTTCACCATTTTTGAAAAAGGTTTGAAGAACTTGCAGAAAAATTTGAGTGCAAGAGGGTGAAGATGATGAAGATCGTCGAAGTAAGTTCAGAAAGCGTAAAGCTTTCTTGGGGAGGGAAAAAAGGTTTATATAGTGTCGGATCTCAAAATCTTATTGTTTTTACCCTATATGTGGCGGTTAAAGATAAAAACCCTTGGGTTTTATTCATTATCAGCCACAAATAATATAAATAAAAAGAAGTTTAAATTTTTTGATTTTTCCAAAGATGTAGCATTTAATGAAATGCCAGGCCCATTATCACACTTTTGAAGAACGTGTGGTGAGGGGCGTTAGTCCGTTGAAAAAATTTGAAATTTGAACGGATTAGACATCTTGGGGCAAGAAGAATTGACAGTTTAAGGAAAAAGATTTCTAAAAAGATTTCTTTTATGGGAAACTGATTTATTTGGAATCAAACCAAAAATAGGTCTGACAAAAGATTATTTGAAAAGAAATTGAAACATGATGTGCTACACAACGAATGTTTTTTTTAGAATGTTTTTCTTATTTAATGAAGGATCATTAAATAGCACACAAAGTTCCGGGGAATTATGAAGTAGTTGAAGGTGCATTCAATGCAACTGCGGATTGAAAAGCCATTGCGGATTGGATCATCATTGCGGATAGATTCATCATTGCGGTGGATGGTAAAGAGACTGCGGTAGAAGGAACTAAGAGGAACACTTGAACAAAATCAGAAATAACAAACAATAAGGACCTTTTAAAAATATAGGTATGATATATGGTTGCGGTACACAAGGTATACTGCGGTACACAAAGTATATTGAAACCATGTATGATAGATATATTCAACTAGGACCGCAACGGAGACCAGAAGTGGTCTGCGGTACCTATCAATTCAAAAAGAATTACGGGTCCGGATTCATCATTCCTAACATTTGTAGAAAAATGTTGAGTTTTGTTGAGTCAAGTGCTTTAGTAAACACATCAGCAATCTCTTCATGAGTGTTAACAAAAATTAGTTCAATGTTACCTTTCAGAATGTGGTCTTTGATAAAATGATATTGTAGTTCAATATGCTCCGTCTTAGAGTGATGAATAGGATTGTAGGAAATCGCTATAGCACTCTTTGAGTCACACTAAATCGGTATCCGCAACATTCTGTACCCGTAGTCCATAAGTTAAGTTTTCATCCACAAAACTTGTGAACAACAGCTGACTGTTGCCACATATTCAGCTTCTGCGGTAGAGAATGACACACAATTTTGTTTCCTTGATGACCAACTGACGAGTCTTCCACCAAGAAATTGACAGCCAACGGAAGTGCTTTTTCTATCCAATCTGCATCCAGCATGATCCGCATCAGTGAATACTTGAAGACTGACGTCGTTCCCTGCGGGATACCAGAGACCTAGAGCTTCGCTTCCCTTTAAGTATCTGAGAATTTGCTTAACTACGGTCATATGTGATACTTTCGGATCGGCCTGGTATCTTGCGCATAAGCCTGTTCCGAAGACAATGTCTGGTCTGCTTGCGGTGAGGTACATCAATGAGCTAATCATTCCTCTATAAGTTTTGTGGTCTACTGAGTCTCCAGAAGGATCAGCAGAAAATCTTATATCCGAAGGCCATAGGGACCTTGGAAGAGGAACAGTTGTCCATTGAGTATTTCTTCAGCAGTTCAGAGGTGTATTTCTCCTGATGGATGAATATCCCATGAGGGACTTGTTTCACTTGATGTAACATACACGTTCAGTTATTGTGTTATGTATTTTTAAAAGTGAAAAATATAATGAAATATTATATGAATTCGAGCGTTGAGATCTAACAGAAAGTTTTTACTATAAATAAAGTAAAAACTATGTTTAGAATCACTCGGAAAATATTGGAAGTCTTATGAGATTCCAATCAAAAGTCAAATATTGAAAATTAAGTAAAATTATATTATTGAAAGTTGTAAATAATCTCGTTAGAAACATTTAGGCGAAAACCTCATCGAAATCCGAGTTATAACGAATAAGTTATGACTTATTTGAAGTTTCGCGACAGAACCGGCACGACGCCATATGACGTAAAAAGTGAGTTTTCGATAAACTACTTTTTAGCTTTATTGATCTAAACGAAATTCGTAGTATCCGTTAAACCGAGAATTTTCGTAAAAAGAACGTCCAAATATGACTTCGAATAAGGAAGTTATGATTTTTCCAAGATTCGGTACCGCAGTAGACAACTAAAAACTCGAAATAATGATCGATTGAGTTTTAGCCGACACAACCTAAACGAGAATCGAAGGTCTCGTCAATAGTAGTACACCGGTAAAAACACAGACGAAAAAGGACATTATATGAAGAAGTGATGAATTTTTAACGGAATTTTCCTGTCCCGGCCCGTTAAAAATATAATATTAAAAATGAATTCAAAACTAACCAACGAAGTCTAAACGAAAGTTGTAGAGCATAAATTCACCCACGCGTGGATATAAAGAACGTCAGAAACGGAGCTCGTATGCAAAAGATATGAATTTTTGAAGTTTTTAAATAAAAATAAATGAGAATTCGAGACGTATCTGAAGGGTACGCCCAACGTACTTCGCTTCGTACGCCCAGCGTACTTCGCACGTATGTGACCCGGAGTCGGCCACGTCACCCTCTTCTTCACATGCAAACACGTATCATACCTCTTGACACGTCCGAGGCTCGGGTTCCGATCAGACGACACCTCGCAGGTACGCCCCGCGTACGAGGGGTACGGTCAGCATGGTGGACCGCCTCGCAGTACGCCCAGCGTACCGAGGAACTACGCCCCGCGTAGTGAGCTGCTTCGGACCCTATATAAGCGATGTGAAGGTTGCCGTATTTATGTTACAAATTCTCTCATTTTACACCTTATATTCTCTCTAAATTTACCCTAACACCCCTCGAAGTCCCGGTATCATTCCCGACACCCGAAGCAAGTCCCGACACTCCGAAGTTCCCGAGAAAATTATATTTTCGAGTCGAAACTCTGCCCAAGTAAGGCCGGTTTTCAACTAAAATCCCCGGTTTCGTCACAGAAAGTCATATTTAAAGTCGAAGTGCTGCCCAAATTAATACTTTAATCCCCGGTCATTTCACGGTGAGTTCAATATATAGGAACAATTGTATGTTATGTGTTATATGTGCTATGTGCTTTTCCGTGTTATCATCTCGTATTATTATTTCCACTATTATGGTAGCAAAGTTGTACCTTTGACCATGTAATCAGTGAAAGGACTTAGATTTACGGTGGTACTGGTATGTAGCCTCTGTCCATGTAGAGCATGTCTCGTAAGAGAATGACTTCTATTCTATGGCATTGGCTGAAGGTGTCACACCCCAAAACCGAGAACGGCGGAATACGTTCTGGGGTGGAGGACGTCATGTACAATATCATAACAATGCATAATAGTAAAGACAAGCAACAACATCCATTGCATTAATATAATAATTGTAATACAAGCGTGTTCTGTATAGTTTGTTAGACACTAAAAGTATAATCAAAATAAAGATGAGTCTTGTATGTGCTCCATCTTCTCAAAAGTTGCATCTGTACCTGTCTACTGATGACCTGAGAATACAAGTTATTTTGAAAGAGTTTATCAGCATAAAGCTGGTGAGTTCATAAGCATTTAGTGTCATTGCTTGAATAAAAATGTTTACAACAAGGTGGTATAATAACTGGTTTCAATGTTTGAAAATAGTACATTCCCTAGAAAACCCTATGTTTTCCAGTAAAAAGTAGCCTTCTACCAAGACTCAACTATTTGTATATTTGTTCTTTCATAAATGTAGAGATTTTCCTAGTGAAACTATTATTAAGAAAATATAGTTTTTGACCTCATTAATGTAAAGAAGTGGGAAAATAATGTTTTACCCCAGCAATGTCACTGCCGGCTGAATGTAATGAAAATGCAGACTCCAGGTGGTATTAAATGTACAATACGCCTCGGGGAGTCTGTTTTGCCTTTAATTCTTAAAGTGTTAATTAAAGGTCTGAATGTGAACTTGTATGTAACCATGCTGATTGACAATCGAATAACTGATGACCCTCCAGGTCACACGTAGTATGGTGACATTTTGTCACCCCTGGGCCTATTCGGCTCGGACTGTAGCTAGCAGTCGGGATGTGGGAGTGTCTATCCCGTATAGATCTATACACATAATGCCCGCTCTCCCTCCAGGAGACTCTGGTTACACGGGGATAAAACAGTGAAGTGTCGTATCGAGAAGTAGTATGTCACATTCTATTTTAGTATATTCTCTCGTATATCGTATAATGTACTTTCTGGTATAATGTATAGAGTGTTCTCTTGTATAGTATATAGTATTCTCTTTGTATAGTACTTAGTATTCTCTTTGTATAGTTTTTAGCATGTATTGACTCATAACTGTGCTGACTCTGGTAGTTGTCATAGCCATAGTAGTAATGAGTAGTAATCCTTAACTATACCTATTATAGTTAAATAGTAATGTTGGTTGCATGTCTTTAATACACAAAGGCACTGAACTGAAATGGAGACTTTTATATCTAACACAAATATAGATGATATATAACTAAGAATTAAACGACAGTCGGACAAATAACAAAATACCCTAAGCCCACAATCAAACAAGAACAGGAAGTAAGGTGAGCTATTAGTCCTAAGTCCTTCAAGTCTTACTTATATATATATATTGGTGTAGATATGGTTTGGGAATAAAAGAAGTTTAAAAGAGTTTGGAAATAGTTTTATAATAATTTAATACGAAAATGAGTTTGATAAACATTTGAAGCAGTTTTGTTGGCAAAGCAGTTGAAAATATAGAAAATCCTCTTGGTTGCAAGTTATAAATCACATGTGATTGATACTATAACTTGTTTGATTCAACTTGTATTCCCCCCCATAAAAGCATTTAAAAACATTTGAAAGGTTAATTAAGGGGTATGAACTCACCTGCCGTGAGTAGTTTGAATGGAAGTGTCGGGTAGGATGCTAGGTGTCCAGTGAGGACTTGAACGCACCAATGGACCCTATGTAACATGTAGTGATACACACATGTATCTAATTAGTTAATTAATCACTAATTAAGTAATTAAAGACACTCTAATGCATGAAAACACTTTGTTTCGAGTGCTAGGAGTGCTAAGGGTTTCTTCTAAGGAGTGTATGACCTCACCATGGAGTTTACACTTCAAATGGCCACCCTATATGTGTTTACGGTTGGTGGACCATTTCCCCCATGAGTTTACGGTCGTAAACTCATGGGAATGGTGTATTTGGGTGTTTCAAGGTCTCATGTTTCACAAAGAAGTGTCCTAGGGTCGAAACAAAGGCTTAGGAAGGGGTTAGGGTTCGAAATGGCATTCCCTTGGAGTTTACGGTCCTTGGACCACTCCTTGGGAGTTTATGGTCCTTGGACCACTCCTTGGGAGTTTACGGTCGTAAACCCTAGAGTTTACAGCCGTAAACCCTTTGCCACTTCATTCTTTTCGTGTTTTGTGGTCCTTAGTTCATGCATGCAAGTTTCTAGCCTCTTGTCCAAGCATTAGAAGGTGTTAGGGGCATCAAAACACCCTTTGGGGGTGTTTACGGTTTTGGGAGGTCCCCAAACCGTAAACACATGTTCTTGGGGGTTTTGGGTGTTCATTCCATGGATTAGCAAGCACACCAAGCAAATAACTAGTTAGGGAGAGGATACTTACTTAAAGGAAGCTTGTAAGAGTGTTTAGGACCCCAAAACACTAGGGTGTGTTCTTGGTGTTTTGAAGAACACTTGAAGATCTATGTAAAAATCAAAAATCCATGGATGAAATGATGTATAAACACTAGATTAAGTGTTGTATGGACGAATTTAGGAAGGAAAACTTACACTTTTGGCGGATTTGGAAGAATGGACTTATGATACTTGAGAGAAAAAAAGCCTTGTGTTCTTGAGGTGGGAAGTGAAGAATGAGAAAAAGATGTGTAAACTCATGCTATATGCATGAGTCTTGGGAAAATGGTGTTTACGGCCCAAACACCCCTTGTTTGGCCGTAAACACCAAACTAAGGTGTTTATTGTTTTGTTTTCTACACATCGCTAATAACGTCACTTCCTTTTATTTAGTCGTTTGACGAAAATAAAATAAAACACCCAAACGGGTTTAAATCCGGCCAAAAATGTACTGAAATGTTTTTGACTAATTTTTGAAGTGTTTGACTGTGGAAATTATACAAATGAAAATTTCGGGTTGTCACAGAAGGTTAGACAGGGCTGAAAGCCTGAAATCTACCAAAATGTTTAAATCAGAAATTGTATGTCTTCCGTGCCATTTGGGCCGAAGCGTTATTGATGTATATCAAGTATTGAAATTGTTATGTCTTATTGATTAATATGGAAAGCTTGTCGCATGATTCACATATGCCTTTGTTGTTCCTTACTCCCTTTGTTTCTATCATATTGGTATATATATGACATAACGTTATATTGTATCTATTATTGAACTCACTAAGGGTCACCGCTTACCCTCTCAGTGCTTAACAATTGCAGGTAATGAGAATCCAGTATAGTCATATAATGTTGGAAGATTTAGAAAAGTTTATACTATTACTTTTGTACTCTGGTTTATGTTGTATAAAAATTATAATATCCTGGGTAGTTATGTAATATACTAAAACTTAGTCGGTTTGTATCCAGTATTTTGTAATCACACTATCAATGTAAAATATTATTTATAAATATGCATGTGGCATGTTTTGGAGTAACTTGGAGTGATAATAATGTCTATAGTATGAAAGTTAGGGTCTTTCAATCATGGTATCAGAGAGGTAGTTTAAGTGAATTAAATACCACATATTGGTATTTAGACTTAAACCGTTGGAAGTTCAATATATGAACGGATTCATTGTAAGTATATGGATACAAAACATAGGAAATATTTAAGTAAACGTATTATGTAATAATAAATCCTAATATTCTAAAATACTATGTTGCTCCAAATTTTCAGAAGAATGGTTGAACAGGAAGGTAGCCATACACCAGAAGTGGGTGGAGATCCTCGTCCTGAGGAAGTAAATACTCCAGTATCCCCTCATGAGGAGCGACTCTTGGGTAAACATACTGGTATTATTCGGAAAACTCTCGAAGAACACAAAAAGAATGGTGAGAAAGGAAAAGAAAAAGCCATTGTAGAATCTTCAAAAGGGGAGGCGAAACGTCCCTCGTTCAAAGATTTCAAGAGTAGTGGTGCTACAGAGTTTTCTGGTGTCCTTAATCTCATAGTTATTCTAACCTGGATTCAGAACACAGAGAAAGTATTTCATATCTCTCATGTGGATAATGAAGACAAGGTAAATTATGCTTCTGCAATGATCATCGGAGAAGCCTTAGTCTGGTGGTAAGCAACATATGAAGCTCTCAACGAGTATGACCAGGAGAATTTATCCTGGGAGACGTTCAAAACTCGCTTGCTAGGAAAGTATGGGCCGAAGCGTTATTGATGTATATCAAGTATTGAAATTGTTATGTCTTATTGATTAATATGGAAAGCTTGTCGCATGATTCACATATGCCTTTGTTGTTCCTTACTCCCTTTGTTTCTATCATATTGGTATATATATATGACATAACGTTATATTGTATCTATTATTGAACTCACTAAGCGTCACCGCTTACCCTATCAGTGCTTAACAATTGCAGGTAATGAGAATCCAGTATAGTCATATAATGTTGGAAGATTTAGAAAAGTTTATACTATTACTTTTGTACTCTGGTTTATGTTGTATAAAAATTATAATATCCTGGGTAGTTATGTAATATACTAAAACTTAGTCGGTTTGTATCCAGTATTTTGTAATCACACTATCAATGTAAAATATTATTTATAAATATGCATGTGGCATGTTTTGGAGTAACTTGGAGTGATAATAATGTCTATAGTATGAAAGTTAGGGTCTTTCAATCATGGTATCAGAGAGGTAGTTTAAGTGAATTAAATACCACATATTGGTATTTAGACTTAAACCGTTGGAAGTTCAATATATGAACGGATTCATTGTAAGTATATGGATACAAAACATAGGAAATATTTAAGTAAACGTATTATGCAATAATAAATCCTAATATTCTAAAATACTATGTTGCTCCAAATTTTCAGAAGAATGGTTGAACAGGTGGGTAGCCATACACCAGAAGTGGGTGGAGATCCTCGTCCTGAGGAAGTAAATACTCCAGTATCCCCTCGTGAGGAGCGACTCTTGGGTAAACATACTGGTATTATTCGGAAAACTCTCGAAGAACACAAAAAGAATGGTGAGAAAGGCAAAGAAAAAGCCATTGTAGAATCTTCAAAAGGGGAGGCGAAACGTCCCTCGTTCAAAGATTTCAAGAGTAGTGGTGCTACAGAGTTTTCTGGTGTCCTTAATCTCATAGTTATTCTAACCTGGATTCAGAACACAGAGAAAGTATTTCATATCTCTCATGTGGATAATGAAGACAAGGTAAATTATGCTTCTGCAATGATCATCGGAGAAGCCTTAGTCTGGTGGTAAGCAACATATGAAGCTCTCAACGAGTATGACCAGGAGAATTTATCCTGGGAGACGTTCAAAACTCGCTTGCTAGGAAAGTATTGTCCTCTTGACATGAGGAGGAGATTGGTGAAAGAATTTCTTGAGCTTAAGCAAGAAGGAATGACCGTGAATGAGTATGAAACTCAATTCAATCAAAGATCACGGTTTGCTACAAAGTATATCCCAACTGAAGACGATAAAATTCAGTTATTCTTGGATGGACTGCGGTATGAAATCCGTGATTTCGTAGCTAATCGGGATCTTATGTCCTTTGACAAAGCTGTTGAGTATGCTCGAAAGCGCGAGCATGACTTAGAGATACGTGGTGCCACTCTTTCTGTTCTAAAGCATCCACGCATCGATCAAACTATTCTTGTTTCCTCTATTCCACCAGCTCAATCTGTTCGATCTGATTCTAATACAAGAGAGCAATATCAGAGCGTCGTTCGTGGTCACGATAGATCACAATCTTTTTCTATTCAATCGCCATCATGTCGCATTTGTGGAAAGAATCATCCGGGCCAATGCAGAATAGAAAAGGAATCTGTGGTCTGCTATGGATGTGGAGAAGCGGGTCACATAAATCCAGCTTGCCCAAGGAAGGACGTTACTTGCTATGCATGTGGTATTACTGGCCACAAGAAGCATTTTGACCTACTCTTACTAGTCAAATGGCGGGGAGTCAAGCTTCCGTTTAACAACCAAAGAATACTCCAAAGGAGGAGGTGCCAAAAGCTAAGGGTCGTGCATTCCAGATTACCACAGAAGAGGCACGTGAGGACCCGAATGTTGTGACGGGTACATTTCTTATCAACTCTAGACCTACTCTCATCTTACTTGATTCTGATGCCTCAGATTCTTTTGTGTCTCATGAATTTGAACATTCTTTTCAAATTGCTTGCTATGCAATAGCGCAACCATTTCACGTAGATACCATAGGAAGTGTATCATTACTTGCTGGTAAAGTCCATAGAGATTTTGTCATAGAAACTGAAGGTTATAGTTTTCTAGCCAATCTGATTCCTATCTCCTTACCTAACTTTGAAATTATTCTCGGCATGAATTGGTTGTCAAAGAACCACGCAGAACTCTGGTGTTATGAAAAGATGGTATGCAACCCTATCGAAGGGAAGGATCCTATTTATGTCTATAGTGAACAAAGACTTAAAAAATCTTAAAGATAAATTCTTTCTTAAAAACTTGTAAATTTATATCGAAGAGGTGTTCTATCTATCTGGTCTATACAGTTGATATCTCAAAGAGGAGAAGAAAACTATAAATGATGTGTACCACTGAAGATTATTTCTGATCGTAATACTCGCTTCACTTCTCATTTTTGGGCGAGTATGCAACATGAATTGGGATCTCATGTTGCTCTTAGCACAACTTATCATCTCCAGACAGATGGTCAGATGGAGAGAACAATCCAAACAGTAGAAGATATGCTTTATGCACATGTTTTGGAGTTGGTGCGCGTCAAGTGGAAACACCATCGAGGCCAAATTATACTTGGGAAAAGAAGAATGAGATAAGAATGAAATATCACCATTTCTTTAAATCGTTATGATTTCAGGGACGAAATCCTCAAAAGAAGGAGGTATTTTTAACATACACGTTCAGTTATCGTGTTATGTATTTTTAAAAGTGAAAAATATAATGAAATATTATATGAATTCGAGCGTTGAGTTCTAACAGAAAGTTTTTACTAGAAATGAAGTAAAAACTATGTTTAGAATCACTCGGAAAATATTGGAAGTCTTATGAGATTCCAATCAAAAGTCAAGTATTGAAAATTAACGAAAATATGAAGTTGAAAATAAGTAAAATTATATTATTGAAAGTTGTAAATAATCTCTTTAGAAACATTTAGGCGAAAATCTCATCGAAATCCGAGTTATAACGAATAAGTTATGACTTATTTGAAGTTTCGCGGCAGAACCGGCACGACGCCGTATGACGTAAAAAGTGAGTTTTCGATAAACTACTTTTTAGCTTTAGTGATCTAAACAAAAGTCGTAGTATTCGTTAAACCGAGAATTTTCATAAAAAGAACGTCCAAATCTGAATTCGTATAAGGAAGTTATGATTTTTCCAAGATTCGGTATAGTAGTAGACAACTAAAAACTCGAAATAAAGATCGAGTGAGTTTTAGCCAACACAACCTAAACGAGAATCGAATGTCTCGTTAATTGTAGTACAACGGTAAAAAGACAGACGAAAACGGACGTTAGATGAAGAAGTTATGAATTTTTAACGGACTTTTCTTGTCCCGGCCCGTTAAAAATATAATATTAAAAATGAATTCAAAATTAGCCAACGGAGTCTAAACGAAAGTTGTAGAGCATAATTTCACCTACGTGTGGATATAAATAATGTCAAAAACGGAGCTCGTATGCAAAAGATATGAATTTTTGAAAATTTTAAATAAAAATACATAAAAATTCGAGACTTATCCGAAGGGTACGCCCAGCGTACTTCGCTTCGTACGCCCAGCGTACTTTGCACGTATGCGACGTAGAGTCGGCCACGTCCCCCTCTTCTTCGCATGCAAACACGTATCATACCTCTTGACACATCCGAGGCTCGGATTCCGAGTAGACGACACCTCGCAGGTACGCCCCGCCTACGAGGGGTACGCTCAGCATAATGGACCGCCTCACAGTACGGCCAGCATACCGAGGAACTACGCCCCGCGTAGTAAGCTACTTCAGACCCTATATAAGGGTTGCAAAGGCTGCCGTATTTATGTTACAAATTCTCTCAATTTCACCTTATATTCTCTCTAAATTTACCCTAACACCCCTCGAAGTCCCGGTATCATTCCCAACACCCGAAGCAAGTCCCGACACTCCGAAGTTCCCGAGAAAATTATATTTTCGAGTCGAAACTCTGCCCAAGTAAGGTTGGTTTTCAACTAAAATCCTCGGTTTCGTCACAGAAAGTCATATTTAAAGTCGAAGTGCTGCCCAAATTAATACTTTAATCCCCGGTTATTTCACGGTGAGTTCAATATATAAGAACAGTTGTATGTTATGTGTTATATGTGCTATGTGCTTTTCCGTGTTATCATCTCATGTTATTATTTCCGCTATTATGGTAGCAAAGTTGTACCTTTGACCATGTGATCAGTAAAAGGACTTAAATTCATGGTGGTACTGGTATGTAGCCTCTGGCCATGTAGAGCATGTCTCGTAAGAGAATGACTTCTATTCTATGGCATTGGCAGAAGGTTAGACAGGGCTGAAAGCCTGAAATCTACCAAAATGTTTAAATCATAAACTGTATGTCTTCTGTGCCATTCGGGCCGAAGCGTTATTGATGTATATCAACTATTGAAATTGTTATGTCTTATTGATTAATATGGAAAGCTTGGCGTATGATTCACATATGCCTTTGTTGTTCCTTGCTCCCTTTATTTCTGTCATATTGGTATATATATGCCATAACGTTATATTGGATCTATTATTGAACTCACTAAGCGTCACCGCTTACCCTCTCAGTGTTTAACAATTGCAATTAATGAGAATCCAGTATAGTCATATACTATTGGAAGATTTAGAATAGTTTATACTATTACTTTTGTACTTGGGTTTATGTTGTATAAAAATTATAATATCCTGGGTAGTTATGTAATATACTAAAACTTAGTCGGTTTGTATCCAGTATTTTGTAATCAAACTATCAATGTAAAATATTATTAATAAATATGCATGTAGCATGTTTTGGAGTAACAGTATTGTGAAGTTTTGAAAGTTTGGATCTTTCAGAAATATGAAAGTTAGGGTATTTCACTTGAAGTCCTAGAAAGAAATTAATCTCTCTATTCATGCTCATTTGGAACTTGTTGGTCATGAGCTTTGAAAATTCATCCACCAACCCCTAATCATTTGATCCGAAGATGATATCATCCACATATATTTGTACAAGCTTAAGGTGATTACCGTTCGCTTTTCTAAATAAAGTGGGGTCAATCACTACTCTTTTATATCCGGACGAGACAAGAAATTCTGAGAGAGTCTCGTACCACGCCCTTGGTGCTTGCTTTAGACCATAAACTGCTTTCCCAAGCTTGTAACAGTGATCTGGGAATTCATGACTTTCGAAGCCCGGAGTTTGTTGAAGATAAACCTCCTCTTTCAATTCACCATTTAGGAAGACATTATTTACATCCATTTGATGTACTTTGATGTTCTTGTGACCAACATATGCTAAGAAGATGCGTATGGCCTCTATCCTGGCTACGGGGGTGTATGTTTCATCATAATTAACAGCTTCAAGTTGACTATACCCCTTAGGGACTAGTCTCGCTTTGTTTCTGACGACCGCACTGGATTCGTCCAATTTATTCTTGTACACCATTCTTGTACCAACAACAGTGTGACCATTTGGCTTCGGAACGAGTTGCCACACTTTGTTTCTTTCAAACTCTGCCAGTTCCTCTTGTATTACGGATATCCAGTCGGGCTCCATTAAAGCTTCTTTGATGGTTCTGGGCTCGACCGAGGACATAAATGATACATAGTGACAATGGTCAGATAAATCTTTTGAGGATCGAGTTTCGATACCTGCGGACGAGTTTTCGATGATTTGGCCGGGCGGGTGGTCTTTCGTTCATACATGAAGACGAGGTTGCAGATGATCAGCGGCTGCAGTGGAGGGAATGTCTTCAATATCTGAAGACTCTGCGGCAGAAGAGGGCAGTTCCCCCTGGACTTGTGAGCAGCCCGCAGAATTGTCTTGGACTGTGGGAGTGGGATTAGCATTTACTTGAGCAATTGAGAGAGGTTCCCCCTGGATTGCGGATGGGAGTTCCCCCTGAACCTGAGAAGGTTCCCCCTGGATTGTTGAGAGAGTGATAATCCTTGGATCGGTTCTTATGTCAATGTTCTCTAAATCTTCATCGTCTGAGTCTGAGGAGACATTTGATGGGAGAGTAAGTCGGCGGATAGGGACCGGAGCTGCTTCCTCAGGTACTGGAACCTCGATGGTTGTCACCTGATCCAGAGTGGAGCTTTCCCCCTCAACCGGCGAGGTGGAAGTATTGAGTGACATATCATCGGATAGAGTAGGACCAGAAAATTCGGCATGCTGTTGTTGAGCTTCCGGAGACACAAGAACTTCGGATAATTGAGCAGTCTCTACTGGGTCGAAAAGATCATCATAGTTTATTTCAACTATGTTTAGGGGACCCGAAGAGGCTGGGATATCACTTTCAAGGATTGCTTTTGTTTCATTTGATGGAGCAGTGTTGCGGACATAATAGTCATTGAATTTGACGTCGAAGCTTTCGACTATTAGTCTCGTGCGTCTGATGAGAACCCTATAGGCTACTTTGTTTGTTGAGTAGCCAAGGAAAATGCCTTCATCTGACTTTGGTGCAAACTTGTTAAGATGATCCTTGTTGTTGATCACAAAACATCTACACCCAAAGATGTGAGAGAATCGGACATTTGGTTTGCGGTTGTTAAGGCCCTCATGCGGAGTTTTGTTGAGACGCTTACAGACAATGCTTCGGTTTTGGACAAAGCACGTTGTCGCCACTACTTCGGCCCAGAAGTAGAGAGGAAGCTTTTTAAAGTTGAGCATAGATCTGGCTGCTTCCACCAGAGTACGGTTCCTTCTTTCTACTACTCCATTCTGCTGCGGTGTGTAAGGAGCTGAGAAATTGTGACTGATACCATTTGAAACTAGGAAGTTGTTTAAGAGATGATTCGTGAACTCAGTGCCATTATCACTTCGGATTCGCCACACTGGTAATTTGATTTGAAGTTCAATCTCTTTAATGAAGTTGATCAGGACCTGCGGTGTATCCGATTTGAGTCTTAGTAAGAAGACCCAAGTGAAACGAGTGAAGTCATCAACGATAACCAGTATGTATTTCCTGTGATGGAGACTGGCTACGGTAGATGGACCGCAAAGATCAATATGTAAGAGTTCCAGTGGTTCCGAAATTGAAGAATCAATCACCATGGGATGGATAGAATTGGACTGTTTGCCACACTCACAGGCAGAGCAAAGAGTGTCGTTTTTGAATTTGAGAATAGGGAGACCTCAGACGAGTTCTCCGGTGACCAGATTGTTGATATACCTGAAGTTAAGATGGGCTAGCTTGCGGTGCCATAGCCAGCTGACTTCAGATACTGCTTTGGATAGAAAGCACAACTGCGGTTTCCCAATGATCAGAGAGACGTCCAATGGATACATGGTACCTTCCGACTTAGATTTGATCAAGCAGGTGCTTCTATCACTTGTCATAATGTAGCAGTGTTCATTATCAAATTCAACCCGATGACCTTCTTTACATAGTTGGCCTACACTGATGAGATTGTGTTTGAGACCTTCTACGTAAGTAACCTTTTGAATAGAGAAGTTCCCTGTAGTAAGCACACCGTAACCTCATATTATTCCATTCGCATTGTTGCCGAATGTGAAGTTTCCACCATTGCATATACGCCTAAAATCCTGAAGGTATTCTAACCTTCCGGTCATGTGCAAGGGGCAGGCACTATCTACTAACCACTCCTCTTCTTGATCCTCCTTGCACATTGCCTGAAAATTACACGGTTAGTTTGGGCACCCAAACAAGTTTGGAGCCCGAGGCGACTGGTTGTTTTTTCAAAGATGCATGAACTGAGGTTGCAGGGACAGGTTTTATGTCAATCTTGAGACCTAGACCTGGGTGTTTGGGAATTTTTGAAGTGTTGTGAGATTTTGAAAAGTTATGAGGTTTTTTGAAAAGTACGAGGTTTTTGAAAAATACGAGGTTTTTGACAAGTACAAGTTTTTTGGAAAGTGTGAGTTTTTTTAGAAGAGAGAGGTGGGGCTCGAGATGATCCCTTTTGACGATGAGATCCAGATGATAGATTTTTATCATTCATCCGGATATTATGCTTGGTCAGCGGTCTGAAGGGTGTAGGATTAGTCTTGTGACCAGTCCGAGGATGAGATATGACGGTGGTGCTTTTGTTTTTTGAAACAGTGTGATTAAATGGTATGTGAGCACATGTAATTCTCCTAGGATGTGTCTCTCTAAAAGGTTGAGGTGACTTGAAATGTGTTGGAGTTGGTAAAAAATCTTTCCATTTTGGATCGTCTAAGGAATAGATCAGAAAACCATTGCATTGAAAAGACTTTACTTGCTTTTGGGTTTTGTCAGAAGACCTTGAAAAGGTTTTAGGAACTGTACATTCCTTTTTGCTCGATTTCTTGACTGCCGTGTTTTTAGAAAAATAGTTTGAGAAAACAAGTTTTTCTGGACTCTTGGGTTTTGAAATTTTTACTTGGTTTTTGTTTTTCGAAAAGATTTCCCGCTTTTTACCACGAGAATGAAGTTCCTCTTTGAAGGCCATTTTTGCCTGAGTTTTTGGAGAACCGCAGTCATTGAGATTCAACTGCGGTTTCTTAGAGTCCTTAGATTGCTTTTGAAAACGACGACTTGATTCATCTGAACTAGAAAGTTCAGGATTCTGGGAACATTGACCATACTCAAAATTTTCTATAGGCAAGTCATGATGAATTGGCTGAATGGTCACTGAACTCTTAACTGCGGTATACGGTAAGGAAGATTGGACTACCGCAGAGTAACTCTTTGTTGGTCAGACTGTAGTTCAGGATTGCAGTGAGCGGTACTGCGGTCTGAAGGCAGATATGGGAAGTTCACACGAACTTCGGATTCTTCCATAAGAATTTCTTCATCAACAACTGATGAAGTCTGAGAGTCGGGATAAATTGTGCCAGAGATAGGAATTTGATCACTTGAGTGACCCGAAAATTCAGGAAGAATTTCCTCAATAGCATAATTATTACTCAGATTATGAAGTCGACCAAAATGAGCTCTGATGTCCTCGGGAAAGGTTTTGTCATTGACTGGGAAATGGAACTCTCGGTCCGAAGGAACATAGGGACGGTCTTTGTTAAATCGGGGTGATGAATCCTTTTTGGTGGAGTACCCATTGTACCAACCCCAATTATATGTGTTATCTACGGTTCCATTATTCACAAGATTCTCAATAGCTTCACTTTCATTAAACAAATTTTCTATTAGAAGATTTAATCGTACAATTTCATTTTGAGCTAAATCTCTCTGATCTAATGCTATGCCTAATTGGGTTTCACATAACATTCTTGCATCCTTCTCTAATCCTAAGTCTCTTTCTAGCATGGTAAATTTGAGTCTTTTGTCTTCTAGACGTCCTCTAACATGGAACATTTCTTGGGATGCAATGTTCTTCTCATTTAGGGATTTGTTATAGTCTGAAAGGACGGCAACACATGTGTCATTAAGGTTGTCAATGAATGGTTGACAATCATGCATGCTATAATTAAGAGTTTGGATCATGAGTTTTACCTGCTCAACGATGCTCAGATTTCCATCCTTTGCCATGTAGCAGTAGTTCTTTTCCATCTTGGTTGACCCATCCTCATCCGCAGTTGCCATCATGCAGATTTTGCCTTTACCCTTGATGTTGTTGATATCTTCATCCTCATAATGAGAAGTTATTAGGGCTTTTCTATTATGCAGATTTTGCCTTTACCCTTGATGTTGTTGATATCTTCATCCTCATAATGAGAAGTTATCTAGCCATCCTTTGCCATGTAGCAGTAGTTCTTTTCCATCTTGGTTGACCCATCCTCATCCGCAGTTGCCATCATGCAGATTTTGCCTTTACCCTTGATGTTGTTGATATCTTCATCCTCATAATGAGAAGTTATCTAGATATCATTTGGTTAAATATTAGGGCTTTTCTAGCATAATGAGAAGTTATTCTTAGGTATGAGCTAAGATCTAAAGTTGTAACTTCAGATCTGAACTCTCTTTGGTCTCTAAGTCCATAAAGCTCTCAGCTTTAGAAAGTATGAACCTCTCCTTAATTGTGAAACTCCATTTCAAGCTTGGTTTTGACATTATAAGACTTTAGAGCCTTGCATGCACGTAAAGTTTGCAACTTTACGTGATAAACATGCCTTGGGAAGCTGGATCTGCAATATGGAACCTTAAAATGGCTTAAAAAGCATCTGAATGGATAGTGGACTAAAGGGACTCGGCGAGTCGCATGGTCAACTCGGCGAGTCCGATGAAGATTGTCGTGCAAGGACTTCTGCATGGACTCGACGAGTCAGTGGGGTGACTCGGCGAGTCAACTTGGGTTTTCCCGAAGTTTGGACACGCTTGAACTCGGCGAATTGCAGGAAAATCGACGAGTCAGTGGGGGGTTTTCCTGACTACTCGAGTTCTAGAAGGACTCGACGAGTCAGTGACTACACTCGACGAGTCGGGTCAACATGGATTGTTGACCTTGATCGTTGAATTTGACTTTGGCCAAGGGTTGTCTATTTGACTTCAGGGGCATTTTGGGAAGTTGGAAATTTATGAGTATGGATCATTAGTGGTTATAGGTGTTGGAGTTTGGGGCAGTGTTTCGGGAGCGCGACTTCGTGGTTCAGTTCGGAATTGAAAGGTGAGTTATCCTTACTATATCAACAGGGTCTAAGGCACCAATGTCCGCCCTTATCGGATTTGTATTCGGGTTTATTGCATGATAGGTTTTTATTGATTTATATCCTGGTAGTTAGGATGGTGATATGCTTATGCTTAGTGACCTGGTTAGGTCGGTGTCCTGGTTATAGAATAAGGCTATGTCAGTGACCGGTTAGGTATGTATGCCAGTTATTGGGATGTTGCTATGATTAGTGATATGTTAGATCAGTTTGACTGTTATATGATATGAGCTAGCGTATGATATTCATGTGCACACGTTTGTTTGGTTGGGGGTTGGGTTGAGGCGGTCGTGCTTTGTGTTGTAGGCCAACATACCCGGCGAGCGGTCCGGATAGGCTGTAGGCCCTGCGAGGCGGTTCAGTCATGCCGAAGGCTCGGGAGTGGACCAGAAAGGTTGTAGGCCCTGCGAGGCGGTCTAGTCAGGTTGAAGGCTCATTATGCATACTGTAGACTCAGAGAGTGGACCAGGTGGACTGAAGGCCCGGTGCGGGCGGACCAGTCACATTGTAGACCTGAGATGCATGGCTGTTATGCTTACTTATATGTTATATGTTATGGTTATATCGGTATGGCGTTGGTATTTTGGGGGTAAATCACTAAGCCTTGGAGTTTACAGTTTCAGTTTATTGTTTCAGGTTCAGCGGATGACCGCGGGATGGCGAAGGCGTGACCGTACACTTCCTCGATTGATGATTTTGATTTTTGGGAACTCTGATGTTTAAACTATTTTGAAAACAAATTGTAATATCTGAATGGTTTTAAATGATTTAAAAAGATTAAATTGGATCAAATTTTATGGATGTTACAAGGATGATATTTGAGAGCAAAGGGATGTTTACGGTTGAAGATCTTTGAGAGAAGGTAGGTGTTCACGGTCAGAAGAGTAGAAGTGATGATAAAAATCAGTCAAACTTCTATATATATGGGTGAGTTCACGGCCGCAAACCGAGGTTCACAGGCCGAAGCCTGATCACGCCCCGAAGGCTCGTTCATGGTCCGAAGGCTCGTTCACGGCCCAAGGCTCCTTTGCGGTCCTCAGTCCAAAGGGTTTTCTCACTTAACATACAACACCTTTAGAATACTAGGCATAAACACATTCATCTCATTAATCTAATCTAACCATAAGATAATTAAAGTAATAAGTTTGACCTTCGTTGACCAAGTTTGACTTTTACAAGATAGAAATTTCAGGTTGTCACACATATCCTCGAGCGTCTGGATCGTACGCTCGCTCTGGCTATCTGGGGGTGATACGCGGTGCTGAAATGTAACTGAGTTCCCAAGTCTTCGTGGAAATTCCTCCAAAACCTGGATGTAAAGCGGACATCCCGGTCAGAAACCACCGACACTGGCACCCCGTGCCTGACCACCACCTCTCGCACATAAATATCTGCTAATTTATCGGCAGAGATACTCTCGGAGATCGGAATAAAATTGGCACTCTTCGTCAACCTGTCCACAATGACCCAAATAGAATCCACGCCCCTCGCCGTCCTCGGTAACTTCGTGATGAATTCCATGGTAAAATAATGCGAATTTAATGGATATTTCGTAGCTCATTTAATGACTAGGCATCTAAGTCAGCAATGAAACCGGTAAACCAGGAAAAAAATCGTCATTTCTACAGGTAATTCATGTTTTTTCATAAACTGTAACGTCCAAAAAACCATGATAAAATTTTCATTATTATAAAACATTTTCATAAACCACAAGATAATCAATTATTGTTTCCAAATCAAATCCATGGAGTCATAGTATCAAATAATCTCTCAAGTATAGAAAAATAGGAGGATGTGTACGATCACGCCTTCGCCTTCTCTCAATCACCATTAGTACCTGAAAAACAATTACAAACAACTGGGTAAGCATGAAGCATAGTGAGTTCCCCCAAAATACCCCTCACAACAATATATATACAATGCATGCACCTCGGGCCCACAACATAAGACTGGATTGCCCCCAGCCCACAACATGGGACATGATTGCCCTTCCACGGCCCACAACCCATGACTGGCTTGCTCACGATCCCACAGCATAAGATTGGAATGCCCTTCCCAACCCTCAGCTTATGACTGGCTTGCTCCCAAGCCCACTGTATAATACTGGAATGCCCTTCCCAACCCTCATCTTATAATCGGCTTGCTCCCGGGTCTGTTGGCATACATCACAAAGCAATATCGCCTCAACCCAACCACATTATGTCGACATATGCAAACAGATAAACAATAACCAGCAATACAGGTATCCATACATATCTACCAATCTAATAGACCATTATAGCATAACAACATCCTACACACAAGGATACATAACACAATCTTGTGGGCCAGCATTGGTGCCTTCGACCCACGAGTACAGTGAGGAAAACTCACCTTAACCCTGAAGACAAGATAAACTACCCACTCGATACGATGATATCAAGCCTCCTCTTGCCAAATATATCCACAATAAAACCCTAATTAAGAATAAAGGAAATGACTGCCCACGAAAGGTCTAGGCTCACAATTAAACCTCTTTGGGATAAAAGACCATTTTGCGCTTATAATACTAAGTCCAAAAGTCAAACTGGACAAAACGTCAACGGTCAACCATCAGTTCACTTATGCCCTACATAGCTAATCTACGCCTTGCATAGAGCTACGCCATGCGTACCTAGATTGCGCCTTGCGTAGTGCCCCTGATCCCAAAAACTTCTATTAAGCCCTTAATACAGTAAGCCAAACTCTTAAACTCCCAGATCTGATCTAAATGAATGTCTTAATGGATAAATTCCCTAATTTTATCCATTTGTATGGCCAAGATGAACACACAAACGAACTCAAAATCCAAGATGACACCTTTTGCTCAAGAACTCATGCATGGATGGATGACAGTGCCCAAACTCTCATTTTTATGACTCTATAACCTCAAAAACATCAGAAGAAGGCATTTAAATAGTCTGGAGTAACCAGGGTCGGACCAAAAGACAACCATTTCTATCATTTGAATGATTTTTGAATAACGAAAGAGAATATAAGTATTGTTTTTGTAATTTGAATTCCAATTCATAAAAATAAGAAAAGTAATACATAATATAATTCAAATATAAAAGTAATACATAAAATAAAATATTACTCATTTTAGCATCTGTTTATGATAAAAAAATTAACAAAAGAAAAATAGGGTTGCTTGTATTCTCCAATATTTTAACAAAAGAAAACAAATGCATAATATTTGTAACAACCGGTTATTTCGGGTCAATGAAAATCAAAGAAAGTCAATAAAAGTCAAACAAGTCAAACCCAAGTCAAACAAGTCAACTATGTCAAACATAAGCCAAATTATTCAAAAGTTAAGAATTTAATTCAATAAACAATGAATTTATACGCCACTATAGGAGTTTTCGGTTTTTGGAATCAAATTCCCAATCAAAACCGAAAACATAAGTTATGAAACAAAAAGTAGAACCAAAATCAAGGGAGACCATAAACACTTTCAGCTGAGACCGAGATCACCTTTCGAGACCCCACCCTTCGGACCGAAAACCCTCTTGACCGCAAACCACTTGGACCGAGGACCTTGACCGAAAACTTCCCTTTTCGGTTGGACTTTTGACCAAATTCATTGATTTCGGTTTATAGGATAAGCCAAAATCTCTAACTTTTAGACGGTGGCACACAATTCAAAGAAGATAAATTACACATTTCAATGCAAAACACGTCATCCTTACCCCTTTTTTAAATTTTTAGGACCAAAAACTCACTTCATTTCTCACATTTCCACTACGAAAACTCCTAATTTTGCTTTCAAAACTCATCTGTAAACACCATATATTCATAAGTTTTGCCCAGATTATCTTCAGATCTTCATATTTCATCCAAGAACACCAAGAAAAAATACATATCTTCAAGGATACCCAAGAACAAATTCAAACATCTCTAAGGACTTTTGTAAGTATTTATACATAAACTAGTGTTATTTAACACTTAAATTGATTATTTCACTAATTTAAATACAATATCGTGTATAAATACTATTAGGATTTCGAGTAATTCACATATTCTAACACAAAGAACGTCACTACCACATCGTACCCAATCAAGAACACACACTCGAGGTGAGTTTATACCCTTGCAGTTTTCACGATTTTTCCATGTTTTTAGGGGGGGGGGGGGAATACAAGTAAAACACAAGAAAAACTTTTGTTAAAAATACAAAATTGTTTTACGCATGTTTATTTATATATTTGCGAAAATGCTAAAAATATACGAAACATCCTTATTACCAAATTAACGATACAAACCGTTACAATTTATATTTTTATAAAATATAAATTTACAATTGATTTCAATAAAACTTTAACCCTTTTGGTAACATGTCGAGCAAAAAAGGTATAATTATATAAACGAAAATATATAATTATTTTATTCCGATTTATTATGATGACAAAAATTTGATAATAGTATACAAAGGATCACATTTCAGTGAAACATTTATATAAACTATAATAGGTATAGTTTATGGAACATACACACTATTTTACCCGGTAGGGGGTACAGGAAAATAATTATTTAAAAGAATAATTATTTTATTTTTCTCACTATGTAAACATTACAAGAAAAATGGATTTCACTACACTATACGTAAACCGTTGATATAGCTTTATGAGACATTTTCTTCAAGTACTAACCTAAGTACCAACAAAAGTCTTGTATTATAACCAGAGTCTCCTGGAGGGAGAACGTGACACTTGTGTATAGATCTATACGGGACTGACAATCCCGCACCTAAATTGTTAGCTACAGTTAGACCAGCAGGTCTGGGGTGACAAATGTCGTACCATTCCGACACCTGAAGAACGTCGTAACAGGCCATCGGTCATTCAGTATGGTTATAATAACTCACAATTGGGTATTAACAATACGTTTGGTTTGCATATATAAACATATCTTCACTAGTTTTATTTAACGATAAGACTACAAAACATTACTTTTCGAGTACAATACAATTTACATTCCTGGAAACGTACATTTACAAGGTTTTACACAGATACAATTACAGAACATTATTTTCCAGTATAATACAGTTTAAAATTTTGGAAATATACAGTTACAGGGTGTAACATCCCAAGCCCCAGGTATATTATTTAATTAATATTCTTTCATTTTGGCAGGGAAACTCAACGAGTTGGGGGCACCAACTCACCGAGTAGAGTGTAATGGCCGCGAGGTTTTAGAGTCTACTCGACGAGTCGGAGGACCCCGACTCGACGAGTAGGAGCTGGGTGAGAAAACCCTAATTTTCAGGGTTTGTGTCCTATTTAAAGGACCTTAAGCCCTCATTTCCTCCTCACTTATCATTCTAACCCTCTGTGAGAAACCCTAATCGTGTGTATCCATTTGTGAGAAACCCTTTATGGAGCTTGTTTTGGCATTTTGAGCCCTAGATGTCATGCATGAACGTAAAGCTTGCAGCTTTACGCGATAAGTGAACCTTAGAAGGCTAGATCCAGAGTATGAGACATCATTTCTACCTAAAAACGTATGAATGAAGAAATGGTCTGAAGGGACTCGACGAGTCGGTGAGCTAACTCGACGAGTCGGTTAGGGTTTTCCCCGATGAGTATGGACATGTGTAACTCGGCGAGTTAATGAGACAACTCGACGAGTTAATTTGGATTTTCACGACATTTCTGAGGAAACAAGGGAACTCGACGAGTCACATAGATTTACTCAACGAGTTGGGTTAACAGGGACTGTTGACTCGAGTGTTGACTTTTGTTGACTTTTAGGGTTTGGTCAAGACATGGATTATGGAGACCATGGAGGGGTAAAATGGTCTTTTACCCATTCCAAGAGTTAGAGAGAGGTTAACTGAATTTATTTAGAGTTGTGGTTATAAGTGTTAATTGGAGATGATTATGACATGTAGGCGGGGATTAGACCGTTCGAGGGGTACGAGGTTTATTTGCTTACGTACGAGGTGAGTCTTCTCACTGTACTTACCATGAGTGGTATCATTGTATGACCAATGGGTATTGTATGCTTATATAGAGAATTGTGATATCCTACATTATGTCTTTGTAATTTATGTTGTGTATTATTCCGAGCTTTATTGAGTTAGGTCCGGAGGGTCCAACCCGAGTTGTGGGGCCGGAGGGTTCGCACTGAGACACATTGACCGGAGGGTCTTTATCGATATATAGCCATGAGAGGCTAATGTGATGTGTTTGGTATTTTGGGGAACTCACTAAGCGTTGTGCTTACCATGTTATGTGATATGTGTTTCAGGTACTTCTCAGGATCACGGGAAAGCGCCGGCTTGATTGTACACACGAGACGGAATTTATGTTTTGATGATCCTGGATTTTATCAAAAAATCTATGAATTTGTGTTTGTGATAATTTAAACAATTATGGTTTTGAAATGTGATCTTGATAATTATGTGGTTTTGAAAATGAAAAATTTGTTTGAAAATTTACGGTGTTACACAGGGTTTTACAAAGATACAACTACAAAATATTATTTTCTGGGAACATGCATTCCAAATGGATTTTATATAAGTATAAAATCACACATTAGTATTTTTAAGTATGGAAATATACTTGTACACTATGGTTTTGGAAAATTTAGACTACAGAGAAAATATTGGATTTTCTGGAAGTACACAATACTATTTTCAAGAAAACAAAGACATATATTTCTCATAAAAAAATGCTTATGAACTCACCAATTTAATTGTTGACACTCTTTTCAAAACCACTTGTATTTCTGGAAATCAGTAGACAGGTACTCATACAGGTTTTGGTGAAGAAGGAGCCTAGTATTATTGCGTCTTATATTTTGTTGTATGCTTTTGGAGTCAAACAATGATTCAAATACAATGTAAATTTTAAATTATCAGTATAATGTTTGTAATGCTTTGATCTCTATTATGCAATTGCTATGATACTGTACATGACGTCATCTGCCCCCAAACGTTTCCGCCATTCTACTTTGGGGGTGTGACAATATTTCTTATTAATTTAAAAAGCGCATATAACAGGTTTCGCAGCTGGGACTTCCAAAAAAGTAGAGCCTAAAAGCTATAACTCCTATCCAACTCAACTACCAAAACCTTGGTAAAATGATTGACAAAATGTATATATATATATATATATATATATATATATATATATATATATAAAATTTTGGGGCCCCGAGCCATAACGAGGCCCGGGACCATCGCCCAACTTGCTCACTCTATTGGGTCGGTCCTAGGAGTAACCCATACTCACAAGGACCAAGGTTAAGAGACAAAAGCATCAAAAACTCATGAGCTAATTAGATCTAACAAATGGAACATCAAAGGAACGATTTTAGGTGATGGAGGTTGGTAATGGGAAGGGTTCCAAGAAGTTAGAGCCCTAAAATATGGGTCAAAACCTTAGGATTATGGTTTTAGTCAGCAGTAGTTACTACGCCATGCGTAAATCATAAACCTTGCAATCTGATTCCAACATCTACGCCCTGCGTAGGGCAAAACCCCCAACTTCCAATTCAACTTCAAACAACCATAACTTCTTCGTTTCAACTCCGTTTTCGGCGTTCTTTATATGCACAGAAAGGTATTGAAGTTATCCACAATATTATCTAGTTACGTTTGACTAAACATATATTAATTTAAAATCCTTAATTCAAGCAAGAAACCCGAAATATTACCTTTCCAGTTTTACCCTTTGCTTTAAGGTACAAATTGAGAGCTTTAATCACTTAATCTAACATTACCAACATCTGAAAAGGGCCTAAACAATATTCCTTTGGAGCCCAACACCATCACTTGATAAAATTATGTCCCGACATCTCGAAATTAGAGTATCACTAAAACCAGGTGTTACAATTCTCCCCCACTTAAACTGGATTTAGTCCTCGAAATATGACTTGGTTAGAATTCCTTAAAACTATACCAACACTATTCCATATGCCCATCCCATCGCTTTATAATATTAACACAGCCAATTTGAAAACTCGAGAGACCATGCAAAACCCAAATGATGCCAGCAACAATCGAAACACTTGAAAACATTCAATTACAACAACCATCTCCCTCTCCCCCAACGGTACGACCCCACTCATAGCGAACAACTCAAACCAGGAAAGTCTCGAAGCTGCAAATGAACTAATTTATACTTCAAAGAATCGGGAATCCATCAACCTAAAATTCTAGGGACAAACATATTGGTTGATGATCATCCAGTCGTTATACTTATCCTAAGTCTCTGACCAAGAACGCCACCAAAACAAGTATAATAATACTCAAAATATTTCGAACAAGAATTTCAACCTAAACCAAGCTCAGAAACTTCCTAAGTGTTCTCAGATACACACTTGACTTCCTGCAAAGTCATCACCATCTCACCGTTGCCACGAGTGTATCAATGGTCAATCCAGAAAAAAATCTTGGGCAACATACATAATCCCATGCACTCTAACAATTCCTCCAAGTTTCCTATGACAAACTCTACCACTGGCGACTCAACTCACTTGAAACCGATCTTGCAACAATGAATAAAGATCCACTAAGGAACTCCATGAGGAATTGTCGATAAACTACCATGACCATTCCAATAAGTCAAAATCCTAACAAAATACGACCTATACATGTAGGCTACTGAGCCATCAACAGTATTCTCATACTGTTCAAAATATCCAATTGTGCCAAAGACCAACCGAATTACACCATGCGGATCATCACGACATAACTATCGGCCGAACACATAAGTGAAGTCCACTAGGGTCCATGACACATCGTGTAACCATCCAACCATTGGAATGAGAAGCTCACGGTTCCTTACCGTTCTTTCCATCACCCAATCTCAGCCATGAAAGTTCCCGACCAGTGCCCGGTGGCCCTATAGACATACAATCATCATCCCACTAACCTGCAAGAATCCAGTCAACGTCCCACGTAACACTTACCAAAACCACAGGAGACATACCATACTACAATATGAAACCCTTCCATAGTCTCACAACCATTCTTGGTACAACCTAACTCACCCTATAGAATGCTACGAGCCAAGTCGTAGACTTACCACACCTCCATAACCGTCTACCAACCTAGTGAATACTACGACTACCTCGTAATCTTAAAAAACTTTCACAACTGACATGGGCCCAACCCATGGTCTTGCCAACTACCCATAAGAATACCTAACCAAAGATCAATACGAGTCGAACCCCCAGCCTGTCGGATCATATCAGGCGTTTGGGTCATACTTTGAACCCTTGAGCCTTCATCAGACAAGAACAGGAAAAGAGGTACTAACACAACCTTCAACCTGAACCTAGCCACGGATCTAAATTGCGCCCCTACATCTGTTTAATGCCCCGGATGAAATAACATGAATCCTTAACCTTTGATTCCCTGATTACAACAGACCAATGAACATTATTCGTTGCATGAGCCTCGGCTCATACCATAACCAGAAACCAGCTATCCTCTTGTCCTTAGATACGAAACTCCAAGTTGATCCTCACTTGGAAATATTTTTGATATTCCGAAGCGATTCTCCCCCACATGGAATCAGCCACTCCCTAACTACTTCAATAATTCCACTATGTGTCCACAATCCATAGCAGCAACACCCTAAGATTTCCAACTAGTGATCACAATTCATATTAATAAACATTCCAACTATAAAACATTCTCAAAGCAATATCCCAATCTTAAATAATCGAGCAGATCCTACAATTGCTCAACTTATTGAACCAAACTTCTTGGTTGAAGAAAAACTCCATAATTAACCTGATTGCTAACAGAACCGAGATCAGATTAACTCCTTTCCAACCCTACTGATGCAACCCGCCAAAATTAGATTTTGTGTGGATCTGATGCCCTTCCAAAATACTAATCAACGTTTCTCCGACACCCTAACTATGGTTCCAAAATATCTATTGCTCCACACTTGAAGAAACATCGATGCACCCACAAAACTTTCAACTGATACAACTCGACAATTCTCGAACAATCTCAAACGAACAAAACCCATGCGGAAATGCATCCACCATACCCTGAAGTAGGTTGATAGATCAACAATAGCTCTACCCTTACTACTGATAAAGATCGGTTCAACGAGCTAACCAACCCTTCAACCGAACGACACATGCTCCTCTTAACTCTATTTCGTTGTCCCATAAGGGACAACTGGCTACATAGAGATCTTGTCTAGAAGCTTCCGATGCAAGGACCATGCGCAGAACCCTGAAAGTATGAACCCAACAACAACTCACCCAACACCCATATTTTGACCAATCCCTTAATACTCACCACTATAAAAGATCTCAACAATCTCGAACACCATAAATCCAATGAACTTACACTGTAACTTCCTCCGAACCATTATTGGAGCCATCAAAATCAATCTGATTGTTGATTCTTCAAGCAGAATGCTAAGCCTTCATCCACTTAGGGCTTATTCTATAATTGGTTGATGTCCCCCACATCGATACCAGAAACCGAATGACCCAAATACCTTCTAAACACGGTTCTCGGTATGCAAAATGACATATTACAATTCTTTAAATAATAACCAACAGTTACAACGAAGTACTGAGCCTTACATGGAGATGTCAGAAACTCTATCCAGCATCATCGCCTCGATCTTAACATAATCAATCAAAATACCATTGGATTGAAGGGGCCACCTTACGAACTGAGCATCGGGAAACCAAAAATTGCATTAGAGGAGTTTATCTACAACCTTACCTTCCTCTGGGATTCAAGGATCCTTTATAGATCTTCAATCAATAGCTCCGAAAAACTCAACATTTCAATAGAACTCTCTATCCCAAATTAGAACATCTCGATCCTCCCTGTATACCCCTGATCTTCTGAAAACTGTGACACACATCCTACTCGCAACATGGTCCTCACATAGGCCACCGAACCAAAAGAACAGTCGAGTATCGAACATTTCCTTGCTGGAAGACGGAAGAGATTCACCACAAATCGAATGATACCCCCTTTCATTAGAAATAGATACAGAGCACACCCTCCCTTTCTTATATCCATCAACCGACATACATCTGATCCCTTTACTCCCTCCCCCTCAACGCGGGAGGTTGGAATAACATAACCATGTCGTAGAGAACGACGTCCTAATCCATCGTCCGACCATTCATCCTCAGGCTGCAACACTTGGGTCGACCATCTCTTTCGCTTTCTACATGAGTCTCGCGACTCAAACTGGCACTACTTTGAACAAGGTCTTCAACACCTCTAGACCAACTAATTCATACGGATTTTTACCCTTCAGATCCAAACTGTCATGGCCTCTAAGGCCTGAATAAATACCATGATCTTCTTCATCCTGGACAATTACAATCGAAAAACCGACAGATACGGAAACACTACAATGAATCATGGTGCCAAACCATGCTATCTTCCCTCAACCAGCTCCTTAGAGTCCCCAGTGACTTTCCTCGATTCATGTATGGATCCTATGCTACCAGTAGTACGGGCCCAATACTATCTTACATATCTGCCCATACTTTCTTCAAGGACCACCCTGAGTCCTATAAGCCACCTACTATTAATAAAATTCCCAATACCCGCTAAAAGCATATTATCTGCACTAAAGCACTTCCTAGGCTCTCCTAGGATCCTCGCCTCACCCTTCCATCAGCTGCGAAAAGACCCCTACCAATGCCAGCTAACTACTTCATGAATAAAATTTCATGCAACAAAGCTTATATAATCCTTCGACTAAAAGATCCAACCATACAACAGTTAGACGCAAACGAGAGTTGCGCAATAGGGTCAAATCAATCACTTTACGATTATTTAACCCTTGCATCATGTAACTTAGCATATTCATTTATTAGTTAACTCACATCAATATGAGTCCTACAAAGCACAAAGCAAGAAGCACTCGAGCAGTGGAACTCTACAGGCAAAAAGGTATCAAAAGGCAGCTTCCCTAATAGGCATTCTAACATGCATTTCTAACATATCACTAATACACATAAAACAAGTGTAGGTATCTTGGGAAATAACTTTCCTTGGCTTCAGCTGATTGTACACATCGCATCCTATCCGTAGATTATTTTAGAGTTATTTTTTTGAAAAATATTTTGCAGATCCACAATTTGAGTCTGGAATCACACAAGTGTTTATCCAATTCTCTCAAACTAGGGCTCTTATACCAACTTGTAACATCCCAAAAACCATGACAAAATTTTTCATTTTTATAAAACATTTTCATAAACCATAAGATAATCAATCATTGTGTTCAAATCAAATCCATAGAGTCAGAGTATCAAATAATATCTCAAGTACAAATCATCAGGAGGATGTGTGTCACACCCCCAAACCAGAATGGCGGAAACACTCGGGGGTGGATGACTTCATGTAACAGTTGAATATTCGTAAAGAAAGTAAACACAACCATCATAAATATAATTTAAAAGTTACATTGTTGAATACAATACATGTCTCAAAATAAATTACAATATGATGATTTAAATAGTTTTAAAACTGACGTCTTAACGTCCCTTCTCCAAAAGCTGATGTTTACCTGTATTACTGAATCCATGAGAAATACAAGTAGTTTTGAAAAAGTGTCAACAATTAAGTTGGTGAGTTCATAAGCATTTTTGTATTAGAATTGTATGCCTTTCTGTATAAAATAACCGTGTTTGTTACTAGAAAATCCAATATTTTCCATAAATGTGAGGTAGTTTGAGAAGTTCCAAAGACTGGAATGCATAAGTATTTTTCATACCCAAAATAGTGTAAGTAGGTTTATATATGTATATATAATCACAAATGCGTTTGAATAGTCCCGTAAATCAAAATGTTTTAATACTCCATGTGAGTTTTACAACCATGCTATTCACCCAGACTGCCTGTAACAACATTCTTCAGGCGTTGGAGTGTTATGACGTTTGTCACCCCAGACCTGCCAGTCTAACTGTAGCTAACAGTTTAGGTGCGGGATTGTCAATCCTGTATAGATCTATACACAAGTATCACGCTCTCCCTACAAGAGATTATGGTTTATAATACAAGACTTGAAATGCGTACTTGAAAGTACGGTGAAGTCAAATGTCTCACAAAATTTAGTATCAAAGGTTTATAAATGAAAAGTCCATATTTCTTGTAAATGTAATTATTTCCTCTTTATAATGTTTATAGTGTGTAAAATACGCTGAATAGCTCGTAAACTATACCTATTATAGTTTTTCGAAAGTGTGTTCCGTTAGAATGATAAAACTTGGTGTATTACAAACTTTTCATGTAAAGTGTAATATTAGTAGTAATGTTGCTTAACATTTATAACAAATTGTAGATGAAACATTTGAAACCATATATAACGATTTGTATTTTTAACATAAGTTTTTCTTGTGTTTCACTTTTATTCCCCCCCCCCCTAAAACATAGAAAAGACGTGAAAATGTAGGGGTATGAACTCACCTGGAAAGTGTGGTGATTTGAAGAAAACGATGTTTTGCTCGGGCAGCACTTCGACCGGAAGTAAGTCGATTTCTCGGAAATCTCAGAGTTTCGGACCTTCTTCGGAGCTTGGATATGAATACGGGGTGTCGGGGTAGTCTCGAGAGGGTAGAAGTGCGAGATCTAGGAGAGAAAGTCGTGAATGTGCAATCAAAACCCGGAGCCCTTGCATCCTTTATATAGGGTGCATTTTTGGAGCTCACGTCGTGAGCATGGAGTGGCTCACGTCATGAGTTCGATCTTATCCCCTTACGTAGACTCGACGTATGATAGCCCGAGCCTGGAACCCATCAGTCACTAGCTCACGTCGTGAGCTTCAGTCTCACGTCGTGAGTTCTGACAGTTGTGGGGTTTCGTGTCCCAAACTTCAGAAATTCATATCTCTCACATACGAACTCCGATTTCGACGTTCTTTATAATCACGCGTAGGTGAGATTATGCTCTACAACTTTCGTTTATACTCCGTCGGCTAACTTTGACTTTAATTTTATTATTATATTTTTAACAGGCCGGGACAGGAAAAGTTCGTTAAAATTTATAACTTCTTCATCTGACGTCCGTTTTCGTCTGTCTTTTTACCATTGTGCTACTATTGTCGGGATCTTCGATTCTTGTTAAGGTTGTGTCGGCTAAAAGTCGCTCGATCTCTATTCCGAGTTTTTAGATGTCTACTGCTGTATCCGAAACTTAGAAAAATCATAACTTCCTCATACCAAGTCGGATTTGGACGTTCTTTTTATGCGCATTCACGGTTTAGTATAATCTACGACTTTCGTTTAGATACCTATGGATAAAAAGTATTTTATTGAAATTTCACTTTTTACGTTTAACCGTGTTTTACCGGTTTTGTCGCGGATCTTTGATTGATCATAACTTCTTCGTTATAACTCGGATTTTAGTGTTCTTTATATTTCTGAAAACCTTGTTACAATATCTATCACTTTATATATCCCAATTGAGATTTTTGAACATTTCATTTTTGACGTAATGTTTATTAATTCAAAAATAGGTTACAATACTTGACTTTAGAATATTACATTGACTTGAAATATCGGGTTGTCACATCATCCCCCCGTTAGAGGGAATTTCGTCCCGAAATTTATTCTAAGATAAGTATTTATGGACCAGGGAAAAGATGTGGGTATTTTTGTTTCATCTGATCTTCGCGCTCCCAGGTGTATTCAGGTCCTCGCTTGGCATTCCAGCGGACCTTCACAATGGGTATGTGACTTTGTTTTGTTCTTTTGATTTCCATATCCATGATATCTATTGGTTCTTCTACGAAGTGGAGACTCTCATTGATTTCAATTTCGTCCATAGGGACGACGAGGGTCTCATCTGATAAGCACTTCTTTAAGTTGGACACATGAAAGGTAGGATGTACGTTATTGAGTTCCTGCGGTAATCGAAGTTTGTATGCTACCGGGCCGATCCTGACAAGGATCTCGAATGGTCTGATATACCTTGGATTTAATTTCTCACGTTTTCCAAAACGTATTAATCCCTTCCAAGGTGAGAGTTTCAATAGCACTCGGTCCCCAACCTGGAATTCCAAGGGTTTCCGTCTTTTGTCCGCATAACTCTTTTGTCTGTCTCTTGAAGCTTTTAATCATTCTCGGATTTGGAAAATCTTCTCGGTAGTCTCCCTTATGATTTCCGGGCCAGTGAGAGTGATGTTAGGTACTTGTCCTCTAGCTAGTTGCGTGTCACCCACTTCCGCCCAGCACAGAGGTGATCTGCACTTACGGCCATAAAGGGCTTCGAATGGAGCAACCTTGATACTAGTGTGATAGCTATTGTTGTATGAGAACTCGACCAATGGTAAATGGGTATCCCATGCCTTACCAAAATCGATCACACATGCTCTTAGCATATCTTCCAAGGTTTGAATGGTTCTCTCGCTCTGGCTGTCGGTTTGTGGGTGGTAGGCGATACTCATGTCTAGTCTCGTTCCTAGAGATTTTTGTAGTGACTGTTAGAACCTCGAGGTGAATCTACTATCTCGGTCCGAGATAATGGATATTGGTACACCATGCAGTCGCACAATCTCCCTGATGTATGTTCTAGTTAGTTTCTCCAGCTTTTCTGTTTCCTTTATTGGTAGGAAGTGTGCAGATTTGGTTAACCTGTCTACGATCACCCATATGGTGTCAAGTCCACCCATTGTCTTGGGTAACTTGGTTATGAAATCCATGGTTATCCTCTCCCACTTCCACTCGGGTATTTTAGGTTGTTGTAACAATCCCGAGGGCTTTTGTTACTCTACCTTGACTTTGGCGCAAGTCAGACACTTGCCTACATAGGTAGCGATTTCGGATTTCATGTTTGGCCACCAATATAGTTTCTTGAGATCCAGATACATCTTGTCTGAACCGAGATGCATGGAGTATCGAGTCTTATGGTCCTCATTCATGACTACGTCTCTGAATCCGCCAAATTTCGGCGTCCAGATCCAATTCATGAGGTAACGAACTTCGTCATCCTTGACTTCAAGATTCTTATCCATTCCTCTTAAGACTTCACCCGCCACATATTCGGATTTCAAGGCTTCTGTTTGAGCTTCCTTGATTTGTGTGGACAGGAGTGAATGGATCGTTATGGTTAAGGATTTCACTCGGCGGCCCGCGTATTCCTTTCGGCTGAGGGCATCAGCTACTACACTAGCTTTTCCGGGATGATAACGAATTTCGCATTCGTAATCGTTTAGTAGCTCTACCCAACTTCTTTGCCTCATGTTGAGTTCCTTTTGGTTGAGGATGTGCTGAAGGCTCTTATGATCGGTGAATATTGTGCATTTCGTGCCATAGAGATAGTGTCTCCATATCTTTAGAGCGAAAACGACTGCTCCTAGTTCGAGGTCGTGTGTAGTGTAGTTGACCTCGTGCATCTTGAGCTGTCTCGAGGCGTATGCGATAACCTTCCCTCGTTGCATTAGAACACATCCTAGACCCTGGTTTGACGCATCACAGTAGACCACAAAGTCATATGTTCCTTCTGGCAAAGATAGTACCGGTGCGCTGCATAGGGCTCGCTTCAGTGTTTGGAACGCAGTGTCTTGTATTTCTCCCCGGCTGAAGGTTACACCCTTCTGAGTCAGGGTGGTAAGTGGTTTAGCAATCTTCGAGAAGTTTTGTATGCACCTTCGGTAATACCCAGCAAGGCCTAAGAATTGTTGGATTTCCGTTGGAGTTCTTGGAGCTGACTAGCTCTCGATTGCCTTGATTTTGGAAGGGTCCACGTGTATCCCTTCTTTGCTGACCACGTGCCCTAGGAAATCTACCTTCCGAATCAAAAATTCGCACTTTGAGGATTTTACGTATAGCTTCTCTACCCTTAATGTTTCCAAGACCTGTCGGAGGTGTTGACTATGTTCTTCTTTACTCCTGGAATTGATGAGTATATCATCTATGAACACGATCAAAAATTTGTCCAGGAAACAACGACATACTCGGTTCATTAAGTCCATGAACACCGCCGGTGCATTTGTCAACCCGAAGGGCATCACTACAAACTCGTAGTGACAATAGCAAGTTCGGAATGCCGTTTTAGGAACGTCTCCTTCCAGGACTCGCAGCTGGTGATACCCAGATCTTAAATCGATCTTTGAGAAGTAGCTCGCTCCTTGTAGTTGGTCGAACAGATCGTCTATGCGTGGTAAGGGATATCGGTTCTTGATCGTGAGTTTGTTCAGTTCCCGGTAATCGATGCACATGCAAAAAGACCCATCCTTCTTCTTTACGAACAGAATCGGTGCTCCCCAAGGTGAGAAGCTCGGTCTGATGAATCCTTTGCTGAGAAGCTCGTTCAGCTGGCTGAATAATTTTTGCATCTCTGTCGGTGCTAGACGGTACGACGATTTTGCTACTGGGGTAGCTCCGGGAATTAAGTCAATTCTGAACTCGACTTGACGTTCTGGTGGGACTCCTGGAAGATCTTCAGGGAAAATGTCGGGGAAGTTGCAGACCTCTGGAATGTCTTTAATGTCTTTCGTTTCTTGTTTCTTATCTACCACGTGGGCTAGGAAGACATGGTATTCCTTGCGCAGATATTTCCGGGCATTGACGCAAGAGATGATTTGTAAATTGGTATCGGGTTTGTCACCATAAATGACAAGAGTTTCGCCACTTGGAAGATTAAGGCGAACGGCCCTTTCGTGACACAGTATATCGGCATGGTGAAGGCTAAACCAATCCATACCGATGATAACATCAAAGCTGCTTATAGTGATCGGCATTAGATCGATTTGGAAAAGGTGTTCATTTAGAGCTAGTGTGCAACCTACACACAAATCGTTTGTGCTTTCTGTTTTACCGTTTGCCATTTCTACTGTACACATCTTATTGAGTGATTTGGGTTTTTGATTAAGTAAGTGTTTGAATTTATGGCTCACGAAACTTCTCTCCGCACCACAGTCAAAGAGTATGCATGCATAAATGTTGTCGAGGAGAAACGTACCCGTAACCACCGTGGGATCAGCTATTGCTTCGTTCTGCCCTATTGCCAGCACTCTTCCTACGCCGCCAGCATTCCTTGCCTTAGGGAAATCCCTCTTGTAGTGCCCAGTTTCCCGACACCCATAACACGCCTGGCCCACTCCGGCACCAAGAACTTGGGTGATTGGTCGTGCCGGTGCCTTACAGAAACGGGCAATGTGCCCCTTCATGTTGCATTTATTACAGTGCATCTCTCGGCACTTTCCGTTGTGATGGAAATTGCATTTGCCACACTTTGGTAGGTTCCCATCATATTGCTTTGCTGGCGTAGGGGTAATAGGGGCAGCAGTGGGGGCAGTAGCGGCATGGACTGCCACTAACTGTTGTTTCTTGGAAGGTTCTTGCGAAGATTGACTCTTCCTCTTATTCCAAAACTTCTTCTTGTTGTTGTTGTTGGCATTGTTGTTATTGTTGTTGCTTTCTCTGGTTGGTTCTGGGACGACGGTCATGACGCCTTGACAGATTCCATGGTCAACAAGGGACTGTGCCAGTTTTTTGGCACTATCGAATGTAACGGGCTTGGAAGCTAGCACACTTCCTCGAAGCTGGGGTGACAGCCCCAAGATATACATCTCTATATTCTTGCTCTCTAGGTCCATCTGTTGGATTAGTGTCTATGTCCATAACTATTTTGGTATGTACTTGACCTGATTGTGAGCATGGTCCTTTTGGGTTGCCTTCACCAAAGCAACTTGATAGGATGAATTATGGAGAGAGAGGATTGATTATGATTTATTAATATATTATGAGAATAATATATTAAAGGAGAAATCATATTGTTTAATTAATATTAGTCAATAATTAATTGAGAATTAATTTTGTGGCTAAAAGAGATTAATTAAACTTAGGGGACTAGAATTATCAATTGTGTGATAGTTGAATATTGGGCTAATGGACTCCATATTAGAGGAGTGGACGAATTCTATGGGGAAACCCATTAGAAATCGTCCAAGGCCTCTAAAGGAGGAGTCCATGGGTTGCTTAGGGCCTAAGCAGTCAAATTAGGGTTTCCTTGTTAGATAACCCTAATAGCCTCACAATTTAAGGACCCCTAGGGCACCAAAAACGTGGCTAAGGTTTTCTTTAGGGTTTCTAGACGTTTTTTAGTGCCTCTCCTCTTCTCCTTCTTCATCCTCTTGCTCTTGGTGTTTGTGAGCCATTAGAGGAGTGACATTTGTGACTCTAATCTTTTAGAAGCCAATTACAAGAAGGAATAGATTGTTATTGCTACATAACAATCAAGGTAAGATCCAAACCCTATTCTTATGTTTATATTGATTATCACATGCTAGATCTAGGGTTTATGGCTTTGGATGATTATTGCATGTTCATTAGAAAAACTAGATCCAAAGCTTTAGCGTTTGCATGTACACCATAGGAATGTTGTAGTGCTCATAACCCATCAGTGGTATCAGAGCCTTAGGCTGTTTGTTAATGAATTAATGCTTAATTGCTCATTGCTTGCTTGAAAAATCGAATTTTTTGGGTTCTGACTGGCAGACTCGCCGAGTCCATGAATGGACTCGACGACTAGGTCCTACTCGACGAGTTCCATTGTGGACTCGACGAGTCCAGGGCTCTGGTGCCGGGATTTTCGAATTTTCTGCCAGATTTTGTTGAGGATAATTGCCAAAACTCGTTTTTCTTGCCAAAATCCGAATTTTTAAGTTTGGAATGATTATCCTCATCAAAATCGATGGATTTGGTTAAATATGGATAATATAGGATTATTATTTGTCAAATATTTGACCTAGTAAGTTTGAAAAGTTTCAATTTACACCCCTTAGGTTTTATAGTTTAAATTTGCTCTTTAAAAGTTTTAGTTTTGAAATTTAAATAGTTAAACCCTAATATTTTGAAAGGTTTCAAAATTTGTCCTCAAGTTTTGGAATTTAAATTTTTGATTAAAAGGTTAATTTGGAAATATTTAAATTCTAAACCCTAATGTTTTGAAATGTTTCAAAACTTGCCCTCAAGTTTTGGAATTTAAATTTTTACTTAAAAGTTTAATTTTTGAAATTTTAAATTCTAAAACCCTAGTTTTGAAAAAGTTCAAATTACACCCTTATGGTTTTATTAAGTTAATTATAGGAATAATTAAAAGAAAGTTAATAAATCCATAATGATATGGTTTATATTTAATTAAATTAAAAGTGTAATTTATGAAATTAAACCACCTAGTATTTTAAAAGTGTAAAATACACCCTATACTATATATAACATTAAAAGTCTAAGATTATATATGTATAACTTAAACTGCTAGTCTTACCGTTAGTAGGCCTCATTCACGAAGCTGGTCTATAAGGGGTGTTTAAGGAAATTGCCTATAAAATGACGATTAAATGGGTATCCACTCTTACCCACCGCACTCTTGACTAGTTGAGGGTCGTTAGCCGAACGGGTAGGATAGGGCAAACCCTCTCCTCATTAAAAGTATAATGAATAAAGTAACTAAATGTTTTTACTAAACTCTCAAATCTTAGTTACTTTAGGAAAAAGTGAAATCGATGCAATTCCATGGAATTACACTTTGTACCCTTGCCGAGACAATTAGTGGAGCGTGTGTGGTTAACCGGCACACTAAGTTGGGTTTGGCATTGGTAGCGAAGGGTGACTCGATGTTTGTCATAGATCGATGGAGCGTGTGTGGTTAACCGGCACGTCGATTAGGTGACTGTAACATTGAGGGCACCACGTACATTCGCATGGTTATTCACACCTTATTTGTGATCCTCGGCATCCCAGTCACAAATGAAGGGCATAATCGAGATTAAACATGACATTGAAAAGTTCAATGAATCTCAAAAGACCTAGGAGTTTCAATTCATTTAAAACTTAAATTTCTTTTTCGTTTTTCATGGTGGAAATTGGTAAATCGTCATTTACCTACCTTCAAATATTCTGCAACTAGATTACGACATCCCTCTTCTAGGTTGTAGAGTATTTTGTTGGATCCTAGCCTTGATGTTTCGTTTGGGTGTTACATCAAGGACTCTAATCAACTTGACTTGAATTTTCTCCCGTTTCATAGATGTCAAAGTCTGACAACTATGGTCTTCCTAAATCCATTGGAAAAGGTTTTCCACGTGAAGATGATGTTCCACGATTGGATTGTGGAAATGGAAATCATGCTTCATCTTCCTCCACCTCCTCCAATAATTCTCCCTTACCCACATGTTTGAAGACTTGAAAAAGTTCAAGGTCACTCAATCGCTATTAGCAAAAGACATGAGAATGGAAAGTCTACACGTGGTCATGTCTTAGACAAAAGGTTACATATTGATAAATTGGGATTGTTAGGTGTCGATGTTTAAAGGAAGTTGGTTGTTGACTTGGTTCTGCAGTCACTTCCCGAATAATATGGTAAGTTTGTTAGAGAGTACTATATGATGGATCACGACATGACCCTTATTGATTTGACTTATTTGCTTATTGCTCCTAAATCAGAAATGATTTGGCGCACTGGTCAGCAAATATGTCTGGTAAATCAATATCCCAACCCTTTATGGGCAATGGTAACATTGGAAGTCCAAAAAAGTTTTCTCTATGCAAGAGAAAGGCTGAGTCTGAGATAGTCATGTGTACCATTCCATAAGAATCAATGTGTTTCTACTGCCAAAAGAAGGGGCATTGGTTACGAAGTTTCCCTAACTATCTGAGAGATCTAAGAGATGGGAGAGTCAAGATGTATGACTCTGCTTCAGGTAAAATCCACTATCTAACTCCATTAAGTTCCTATTTGGAGATTCTTAATACGTGATGTGATAAGATTACATTTCGATGTTTTGAAGGATCAAAGAAAGGAAAGGAAGCTTAAAGGAAGGAGCAAGCTGAGTCTGATCGCGAAGAAATGGATTTTGATCGCATGATTCAAGGATCAGATATTTAAGCTACTACTTTAGAGTTAGGAAAAATTGCTAAGTAATATTTACATAGTTTTCATTTGTAATCGCATTGTAAGGACAATATTTTTCCGCAATAAAATAAATTTTGATTTATCTTATTTATGTTTCCTTGCGATGGATTTTATGAAAATTGGTGTTTGAATAGTTCTATTGTTAGCAATATTGTGAATGGATTTGATTCTTAGTTATGCTATTTGTGGTAATGTCAGAAATTTACCAAATGAAGAAAGATTTTCATCGTCCAAGTTTCAATTGGACAGAAACTTGGAATTATGCAACTGGTATTGTGCGACGAATGAGAACCTTTGTATTTGGAAAATTGAGACTAATTCCTTGTTCACATAAGTATGTGATTCAAGTAAAGGATAATGAGATCTGGTACACAATGTTGTGCACTAGTCAAGTCCACCACAAAGAACGATAAAATGTTCGTCATGATTTGCTAAAAGATTAGTAAATATGATTATACTTAAAAGATTAAGTATGATTCTGAATCATTGAAAAGTTTCAATGAATGGAAAAACGAATAAGAAGAATCAATTAGGCAAGAAAGATAAAAGTTTCTCCAATCTAAGAAGAAGGGAGAGTACTTTTGTATCATGTTTATGATCGTCTTAAGAACCATATTACAATTCATCCTCTAAGGACACCTTAGTGCACTAGTATGGCTAAGAAGAGGAGTCGAGAATTGTCAAAAATGGGTTAAGTCAATAAGATGAATCGTACTTCATTCCAAAATCAAGTTTTAGAGTCGTACTCCAAAATTGTGATTTGAGTGACATCATCTTAAGAAATTTAACACACTCATCAATTGTAAAGTAGGAATGTTCTTACACTAGCACATTTTGGTAAGTTGTGATGTCTTGGATAAGATAAAGACCAACTAGTACCAAATTATGTGTAGGTTTGTCTTGATAAAGACACACACTAACTCTTGAGTATTTGGTTATCAAGAAATGTTTCTTGACAAGAGAATCTTATATGTCAAGAGGTCAGTGGGAGTCTAAAGATCTTGAAAAGTTTCAAGAACAAATCAAGAAGTAAACCTAATAAACACTAGCACACGACTTGAGGATTGTAACCTATCGTGTTGACAAAATTTTATTTCTGTTGAGTGATTATGCATATGAGTTCTACGAGTTCTCAATTGAATGCATAAGGGCAAACACCTTGATCAATGAAAGTACATTGACTGGCATAGGTGAGCTGCTAAATAACTTGGAAGCAATGGTGGGACCCTTGATGGCAAGAAATTAAGAATGAACAAGTTCTGTCCATAAGAGTTTGAATTTGTCACAAACATTATCTTACGATTACGCTTATGACAAATTTACATGGATAGGAACACATGCACCATAAAATCTAAGTGTCATAAGGTTTCTTTCCTTCATGAAAATGATTGTGAGGAAACGCTTTCACTAAGAGAGATTTTAAGGAGATAGCGATTATGTAAATTGCATTCTCAGATTCGATTATGATTACGGCATCCCTTTTCATAGTTCGAATTGTGAGATTTGGCAATTAGTTTGAACAATCGAGACTTATTGCTATAAGTTCTGGAATTGTTTAGACACACATGTGAGCTGTCTAAAGTAAGGTGTATCAGTTTGAAATGCTTAGATAAAAGCTTATCAAAGCATATCGTATTAGAAACAATGAACTTTGGAAGTCAATAAGTATTGTTTTCTAGAAGTTTTGTTGATTTCTGAATACGTGTCAAAGCTAGTGGGATCATAAAAGTTATGCTGGTATGGATATAATCATCATGTTAGTGGGAGCATGATTATTATTGCAAGTTAGCAATATTAATTATAGAAAAACAAAAGTTTCACTTTGCAAAGTTGCAGGGGTTGAAAAGTTGTTATGCTATAATTAAGGGAGAGAATATTATACTTCGTTTCAAATCTAAAGGTTTAGATCGAGAAATTTTAATCAAATTTAGTCAAAAAGATATATGAATGATATGTTGAAAGGATTCAACGTAAGATAATTCTATATATGGAAATATTTGTTGTGTTCTCACACTTGAATATGATTATGGCATCCCTCTTCATAGTTCGAATCGTGAGAACATGGCAAATAGAAATATTATAGCAAAAGACTAGTAAAGTATCATGTCGTTGTAATATTCGACCGTTCTAAAATTTTCCAAATAAGAGGGAAAGAGGACTAGAATCGGATTTGACTGAATTAGTTAAACAACTGTCAAGGATAATCTAAGGTTCGCAAAGGATTGGTCGCTTGTGAACAGTTGGAAGTATAGTAATGGAAGGACCATATTGACATTATTATGAATAGATAAGATTCCATTTAAAATGAGTTGTCATATGGAAAATATGGAAATGTTTCCATATTAGAAATTGGACGTTAAGAATTTATGTCTAGATTAGAAACTTTTATGCAAGAAGGATGTTCAAAGGAATGTACTTTGAATGTGAGACTTCACATCTATGGAATTGTCTTGTAACAATCTCCAATAGAGGACTTTGTAATTTCATTGGCAATAGTCTTTGTGACTTTGGTGCTATGACATTATGAAAGGACCGTTGCATAAAGTGTTAGAATCTAACATATTCTATAAGTGGCAAGAATTTGGTATTCTTACACTTGTGGTAAGGATTGGGAATTGTAAAATGAGTGTGATTGAAAATGTTATTCAATTATACTATTTCACAGAGTAAGGACCATAAGTAAACATAGTGTGCATGCTAAGAGCATGGGACAATTGTCGTTATAATTCAAGTAAGAAGTTGATTAACCGAAACAACAAATAATGAGTAATCAATATGGTGATTAAATAAAAGTGTTTTATTTATACTCAAAAGTTTGGGGCCATATAAGATTAGTATTATTCTTGTGTTTCAATTTGCATGTTTTGAATTCCTAAATAATTGAGTTATTTGAGAATAATCGAATTATTTGAACGTTCCACAGTCGCTCATACTTTGGGAGTAGGTATGAAAGAAGATTGTCATGAATTGGTGTGTAGATTGTCTAAAGTGTATTAGACATAGCAAAAGTTTGCTACAACGTTCATGAGTGCTTAAGAATATGATTTGAGCATTGTATTAAACCCACGCTCACTTCGATCGCTTCATGGATTTTATCACGAGTGATTGGTGAGACGATAATATCTTATGTTCTTGAAACTGAGATGTGTGAGTTGTATCTTGCGAGTTGGTTACACATTGATAATATGTAAACGCACCAGTAACTTGGTGTTATAAAACATATTGTTGTGTGTGATTCGGTGAGTGAGTACAAGCGAGCATTGAGTCGAAGTTTATCTGTTCCTTTTACCCAATGTAGGATAAAAGCGATATATGTGGGCCCTCGATGATTTAGTGATGACAAAGGAAAGTGCTCGGCCGGGCCAGGACTGATTTGATTTGTTCAATTAGTCAGACGTCATAAATCAGAAATCGGGAAACAACACATAGACTGAGAGAATGATTTCAATCCATGTCTCACGTCTATATGATATCTAGAATGGAGGAATATATGATCCCTTATCTAAAGGACGTGTATCTGATAAGATCAGAGTTGACAGCGGCTTTTGAAAGCTACGATTGCAGATCAGGATCTGAAGTCATACGCAGAATAGTTATTAGACTTATCCAAGTGGGAGACTGTTGGATTAGTGTCTAAGTCCATAACTATTTTGGTATGTACTTGACCCGATTGCGAGCATGGTCCTTTTGGGTTGCCTTCACCAAAGCAACTTGATAGGATGAATTATGGAGAGAGAGGATTGATTATGATTTATTAATATATTATGAGAATAATATATTAAAGGAGAAATCATATTGTTTAATTAATATTAGTCAATAAGTAATTGAGAATTAATTTTGTGGCTAAAAGAGATTAATTAAACTTAGGGGACTAGAATTATCAATTGTGTGATAGTTGAATATTGGGCTAATGGACTCCATATTAGAGGAGTGGACGAATTCTATGGGGAAACCCATTAGAAATCGTCCAAGGCCTCTAAAGGAGGAGTCCATGGGTTGCTTAGGACCTAAGCAGTCAAATTAGGGTTTCCTTGTTAGATAACCCTAATAGCCTCACAATTTAAGGACCCCTAGGGCACCAAAAACGTGGCTAAGGTTTTCCTTAGTGTTTCTAGACGTTTTTGAGTGCCTCTCCTATTCTCCTTCTTCATCCTCTTGCTCTTGGTGTTTGTGAGCCATTAGAGGAGTGACATTTGTGACACTAAGCTTTTAGAAGCCAATTACAAGAAGGAATAGATTGTTATTGCTACATAACAATCAAGGTAAGATCTAAACCCTATTCTTATGTTTATATTGATTACCACATGCTAGATCTAGGGTTTATGGCTTTGGATGATTATTGCATGTTCATTAGACAAACTAGATCCAAAGCTTTAGGGTTTGCATGTACACCATAGGAATGTTGTAGTGCTCAAAACCCATCACCATCATCCCCGGGCAAAGTATTGCTAAGTCACTGAACCTATTAGTATAGGTCGTGATGTCCGAGCCCACCATAGTAAGCCCCAAAGCTCATGTTCGAGCTTCTGAACCTCGCCCCTTGGGCAGTACTCTTGCATTAGCATTTGCTTCAGGTTCTCCCAACCCATGGAGTTAGCCACCACCAGAGTTAGTGACTTGACATGGCCATTCCACCATGTTAGGGCTCGTTCGGAGAAAGTGCAGGCATCAAATTTTACCTTCCTTCTTTCTGGGCATGAGTAGATCTCAAAGACTGCATCAGTTTTCTCTATCCATTGAGATAGAGCCATTACGCCTCCAGTCCCATTAAAGGGTATGGGTTTGCTGTTGGTGAAGTCCTTGTAAGTACATTCCCTGGTATGACCCAGGTTTTGGCCATTAGTAGAGCTATGTATTCCTCCTCCTGATCCGTTGTTACTCATTTGTGCCATTGTTGCGGTTACAACAGCTGTTACTGCAGCCTGAAAGGTAGCAGTATCAATTGATGGATGTGGTGCTCCTGTATTATTGACGCGTCGTGGGTTCCTTCTTGGCGGCATGACTCTTCCATAAGTTAAAAGACGAATTCTTGATAAGTCTTAAGAAATGGTTATAGAGAATTCTAGTATTATATGTGTTATGTTCTGAACATTATTAAATTTGTAAGTTAATTGTCAAGATGGAAAATTACCAAATAAATTCATGATTTCTTAGTGTTTTTAGACTTTAATGAAAATACCCCATGTATTAATAATGCGTGTCAATCTCATTGATATTAATATTTGATACAACGATCAGGAAAATTTGACCTTAACATAGGTCTAGGGTACATCAATGAAAACGGGAAACTTTTGACAGCAATTAGACCCCCGAATTCTGTACTCACAATCCGTCGGGTTTACATTCATGAAAGAAAGAGTAGCACCAACGCTCACTTGATACGTCTAAACTATAACATAGCGCAAGTAGTACGCGTTCTACTCCGAACGGGTGGTACGCTGCGGACCATGGTATGTGGTCGTGGAAGTCTGAGCTCGGGCTACTTGATGTTCAGCCTCGGTGATGCGCCTCTCCATTGCGGCTTGGCTTTTCCGGAACTCGCTCACTTCGGCTCTAGCAGCAGTAATATCTTTCTGAAGGGAAAAGGTGTGCTCTATTGTTCACTCATGTTCTTCGTCCAGACGACGAAGACGTACCGCAGTGACTGTAGCGGTGGCGCCAACTTCCAAGAGTTGGTTGGCGTTCACTCTTGCTTGCTCACCTTGGTTGGCGATGCGTCGAACCATGACAGGGAGTGCCCTGTCATCTGAACCTCCGTTGCTGAGGTTATAAAAGCCTTGTCCCATGTCGTAGGGTGAGCGTTGTCCTTGTTCCTTGCTCCATCGCTTCAGATCTACAGCCCAGGGGTCGCCGGGCCCGGAATGTTCCATCGGGGATTTGGTGCTTCTCGGGGAGGATTGTAGACCTCCGGTTCCGAGTCAGTGCTCCCATCATCTTCTTCCTCTTCGGAATCCTCTTCTGGGTCTTCCTCGGGATCCTCTTCTGGATCCTCCTCGGGAATCTCTTTGGGATATTCTTCTGGATCCTCCTCGATCCAGCCTCTATTTCCCTGGTTAGGGTAGTAGGGATCCTCGGGGATGTGAAATCCTGCCATTTCGTCTGATCGAGAATATAGATAAGAGAATTATATATAAAACTTGAGAGTAAGAAGAAAATTTTTGATAGGCATAATTCTATTTATTTGACGATTCCTAGTTCTAACGAAATATTGGGGTTTACATATCTAGTACAGTTTTTATGGTGCTATAAAATACTCCTATAGTATTTTAAATTTTCTAAGTTTGATTCTGATATTTCCTTTGGTAAGTTTTCGACTTGTTGCTCACTACGACTATTCCTCGACATACGTTGGTCACATCTTGAATAAATATAGTTGATCAGGCTATTATTATCCTCGATCTGATTACATACCCCGAGACCTAATCGTAGTGTCCAACTTGTCTTAGTACTTTTATATAAAAAGAATAGCATTTCAATTTGTTTAAGGTATAGTGTATGTGAAAACGTTTTGTCAGAGGGCTTTAGTCCCTTTGCATTTATAGTTTGTATTGTTGGATTAGTGTCTAAGTTCATAACTATTTTGGTATGTACTTGACCCGATTATGATCATGGTCCTTTTGGGTTGCCTTCACCATAGCAACTTGTAGGATGAATTAAGGAGAGAAAGGTTTAATTATGATTTATTAATATATTATAAGAATAATATATTAAAGGAAAAATCATATTGTTTAATTAATATTAGTCAATAATTAATTAAGAATTAATTTAGTGACTAAAAGAGATTAATTAAACTTAGGGGACTGGATTTGTAATTATAAGATAATTGCAATTGGGCTATGGATTACCTAAATAATATAGGTTGGACGAATTCTATGGGAAACCCATAAGGAATTCGTCCAAGGGATATGTTAAAGGAGTCCATGGGCTGCTTAGGGCTTAAGCAGCCAGATTAGGGTTTCCTAGTTGTAAACCCTAATAGCCTACATGTATATAAAGGACCCCTATGCCCCAAAAACGTGGTGAATACTTCCTTTAGGGTTTCCAGCCGTTTTTGGTGCCTCCTCTCTCCTCCCTCTTCATCCAAGTTGCTTAGTGGTGTTTGTGACTCCATTAGAGGTGCAACACTTGAGGCACTAAGCTTTCTGAAGCCAAGGATTGATTGTTATTGCTATATAACAATCAAAGGTAAGATCTAAACCCTGATTTCAGTTATAGTTTATTAGATCTAGGGTTTATGGCTTTGGATTATCAATTGCATGTTCATTAGACAAACTAGATCCAAAGCTATTAGGGTTTGCATGTACACCATAGGATTGATGTATTGCTCGAAACCCATCATGTATATCTTATGTGGTTCGATATGCTTAGTTCACTATAAACAATGCTCTGATACCAATCTGTCACACCCCCAAACCAGAATGGCGGAAACATTCAGGGGTGGATGACTTCATGTCGCATCATAACAGTTGAATATTCGTAAAGAAAGTAAACACCACCATCATAAATATAATTTAAAAGTTACATTGTTGAATACAATACATGTCTCAAAATAAATTAGAATATGATGATTTAAATAGTTTTAAAACTGACGTCTTAACGTCTCTTCTCCAAAAGCTTATGTTTACTTGTATTACTGAATCCCTGAGAAATACAAGTAGTTTTGAAAAAGTGTCAACAATTAAGTTGGTGAGTTCATAAGCATTTTTGTATTAGAATTGTATGCCTTTCTGTATAAAATAATCGTGTTTGTTTCTAGAAAATCCAATATTTTCCATAAATGTGAGGTAGTTTGAGAAGTTCCAAAGACTGGAATGCATAAGTATTTTTCATACCCAAAATAGTGTAAGTAGGTTTATATATGTATATATAATCACAAATGCGTTTGATAGTCCCATAAATCAAAATGCTTTAATACTCCATGTGAGTTTTATAACCATGTTATTGACCCAGACTGCCTGTAACAACGTTCTTCAGGCGTTGGAGTGTTATGACGTTTGTCACCCCAGACCTGGTGGTCTAACTGTAGCTAACAGTTTAGGTGCGGGATTGTTAATCCTGTATAGATCTATACACAAGTATCATGCTCTCCCTACAAGAGATTATGGTTTATAATACAGGACTTGAAATGCGTACTTGAAAGTACGGTGAAGTCAAATGTCTCATAAAATTTAGTATCAAAGGTTTATAAATGAAAAGTCCATATTTCTTGTAAATATAAGTATTTCCTCTTTATAATGTTTATAGTGTGTAAAATACCCTGAATAGCTCATAAACTATACCTACTATAGTTTTTCGAAAGTGTGTTCCGTTAGAATGATAAAACTTGGTGTATTACTAACTTTGCATGTAAAGTGTAATATTAGTAGTAATGTTGCTTAACATTTATAACAAAATGTAGATGAAACATTTGAAACCATATATAACGATTTGTATTTTTAACAAAAGTTTTTCTTGTGTTTCACTTGTATTCCCCCCCCCCCCCTAAAACATAGAAAAGACGTGAAAATGTAGCGGTATGAACTCACCTGGAAAGTGTGGTGATTTAAAGAAAACGATGTTTTGCTCGGGCAGCACTTCGACCGGAAGTAAGTCGATTTCTCGGATAGGAAGTTGGATTAGTCTCGAGAGGGTAGAAGTGCGAGATCTAGGAGAGAAAGTCGTGAATGTGCAATCAAAACCCGGAGCCCTTGCATCCTTTATATAGGGTGCATTTTGGAGCTCACGTCGTGAGCATGGAGTGGCTCACGTCGTGAGTTCGATCTTAACCCCTTACGTAGACTCGACGTATGATAGCCCGAGCCTGGAACCCATCAGTCACTAGCTCACGTCGTGAGCTTCAGTCTCACGTCGTGAGTTCTGACAGTTGTGGGGTTTCGTGTCCCGAACTTCAGAAATTCATATCTCTCGCATACGAACTCCGATTTTGACGTTCTTTATATCCACGCGTAGGTGAGATTATGTTCTACAACTTTCGTTTAGACTCCGTCGGCTAATTTTAAGTTTAATTTTATTATTATATTTTTAACAGGCCGGGACAGGAAAAGTCTGTTAAAAATTTATAACTTCTTCATCTGACGTCTGTTTTCATCTATCTTTTTACCGTTGTGCTACTATTGTCGGGATCTTCGATTCTTGTTAAGGTTGCGTCGGCTAAAAGTTGCTCGATCTCTATTCCGAGTTTTTAGCTGTCTACTGTTGTATCCGAAACTTAGAAAAATCATAACTTTCTCATACGAAGTCAGATTTAGACGTTTCTTTTTATGCACGTTCACGGTTTAGTATAATCTACGACTTTCGTTTAGATACCTAAGGCTAAAAAGTATTTTATTGAAATTTCACTTTTTACGCTTAACAATGTTTTACCGGTTTTGTCGCGGATCTTTAATTGATCATAGCTTCTTCGTTATAACTCGGATTTTAGTGTTCTTTATATTTCTGAAAACCTTGTTACGATATCTATCACTTTATATATCCCAATTGAGATTTTTGAACATTTCATTTTTGACGCTATTTTTATTAATTCAAAAATAGGTTACAATACTTGACTTTAGAATATTACATTGACTTGAAATATCGGGTTGTCACAATGTGTACGATCACACCTTCGCCTTCCATCAATCACTATTAGTACCTAAAAAACAATTACAAACAACTGGGTAAGCATGAAGCTTAGTGAGTTCCCACAAAATACCCCATATAAAAATACATGTACAATGCACGCACCCCAGGTGTAACAACCCGATATTTCAAGTTAATGTAATAGTCTAGGTCAACCATTGTAACTAGTTTTAAAGTAATAAAGAGAAATTATTTGACTATTATATGCATTTAATTATTTTTAAAGATGTAATTAAAATGATCGTCAAAAATAAAATGTTAAATAAACTTGATTGGGATGAATAAAGTGGTAGAGATTGTTATAAGAATTCCAAAAAGATAAAGAACACCGAAATCCGGGTTATAACGAAGAAGTTATGACCTATCAAAATTTCGCGACAAAACCAGCAAAACGCTGTGTAGCGTAAAAAGTGAGTTTACAATAGAATGCTTTTTAGCCCTAGGTATCTAAATCAAAGTCGTAGAAAACGTTAAACCGTGAACATACCTAAAAAGAACGTCCAAATCTGACTTCGTATGAAGAAGTTATGATTTTTCTAAGATTCAACATAGTAGTACACAGTCCGAAATTCGAAATAAAGATCTAGCAAGTTTTAGCCAACACAAACTAAACGAGAATCGAAGGTCTCGTCAATAGTAGTACAACGACAAAAAGACAGACGAAAACGGATGTCGGATGAAAAAGTTATGAATTTTTAACGGACTTTTCCAGTCCCGACCTGTTAAAAATATAACATTAAAAATAAATTCAAAATTAGCCGATGGAGTCTAAACAGAAGTTGTAGAGTATAATCTTACCTATGCGTGGATATAAAGAACATCAAAATGGAGTTGTATGCGAAAGTTATGAATTTTTGAAGTTCATGACACAAATTCTGAGGCTGGTCCGAAGCTGTACGCCCAACGTAGAGGGTTACGCCCAGCGTTCTGTTGCATGGCCTCGGATTGACCACGTCGACCTTCTTCGCATACAGACACATATCTCGCTTAGCTGACACGTCTGAAGCCCGGATTCCAATCTGAAGCCACGTTTCGCCTACGCCTCGCGTACGAGGGTACGCGCAGCGTACCGAAGTACGCCCAGCGTACCGAGGTACGCCCAACGTAGAGCTAGACTTCGTTCACCTATAAAAGGCATGCGAGACTCTCCGGTTTAGGTTGCTACTTTAATCATTATTTCACTCTTAAACACTCATTTAAGTCTCTCTAAACCCTCCGAAGTCCCGGGAACCTCCCTACCACCTGAAGCAAGCCCCGAAGCCCCAAAGTCCTCAAATTTTTAGCTGAAACTCTGCCCGTGTGAAGCCGGGTTTTCATCAAAAACTCTCAGTTTCGTCAAGTAAACTCCTTTCTAGAAGCGAAACGCTGCCCGAATCACCACCTATCAAGTGAGTTTATACCCCTTTATTTTCACTATCTTTATAAATATTTTAGGGGGAAAATACATGTAAAATACAAGAAATCTTGTATAAATTACACAATTATTCAAATGATTTACGATTGTTATTTTTACTAAATTAAACATACTATTTTACCAGTTCAGGATTTCATACAAAAACAAACATATAAACTATAATAGGTATAGTTTATGAGTCATGCATACTTATCAATACAGTTTATGGAACTTACATATTTCTTTACATATTCAGAATAACTTACGAAAATAACCATATAAATTATATTACATATAATTTATGAGATAATTACAGTTTATCTATTACAAAGATATTTTTCATTATTCTACATGTAACCGTCAATATAGCATTTGTGAGACACGCTTCAAGTACTTATTTAAGTATAAAACAAAAGTCATGAAAATTATAACCAGAGTCTCCTTGAGGGAGAACGTGACATTTGTGTATAGATCTATACGAGACAGACAATCCCGCACCAGAGTTGCTTGCAATAGCTAGGTTGGCAGACCTGTGGTGACAATTGTCGTACCATAATTCGACGCCTGAAGAACGTCGTGTTTCAGGCGAGGCTTAGGTCATTAAGCATGGTTATGATAACTCACAATTATGTATTAAATAATGCGTTCAGTGTAATAATAAGTAAACAACTTCACGTAGTTTTATATAAATAAAACTATAAAACAATATTTTACAAGTATAATTGGTGAATCTAGATATCTACAATTTCACAAATGTTCATACAAGTACAAATACTATTCTACTACAGATAAAACATACTTTTCATAGTTTTATGGGAATTTAAAACTATTTCAGAATACAAATACATATATAACAGAAAATATAGGATTTTCTGGGGAAAACATACTTACTTTTTTTAAAGGAACAAATAACAGATTTCAATTACCAACATGCTTATGAACTCACCAACTTAATTTTTGACACTCTTTTCAAAACTACTTGTATTTTCAAGCAATCGATAAATAGGTACCCACAAGCTTTGAGGAAGACAGAGTTTCATATAATTATGTCTTTTAAATTATACTTTTTGGTGTCAAATATACAATGATTTGAACACGAATGTAAAGTTATATTTTATCAATGTAATGGATGTTGTACTTTGATTACTATTGTGCATTGTTGTGATAATACACATGAAGTCATCTACCCCCAGACATTTCCGCCACTCCGGTTTGGGGGTGTGACAGATTGGTATCAGAGCATTGTTTATAGTGAACTCAGTATATCAATTCATAAAATATATACAACTATAAATACAACGGGGTCGGAGTGCTCTGACTACAAGTATACTTTTAAAATATAAGTATTTTATAAGAATTATACTAACACTCACACATACAGAAATAGTATCACAGTAATAACTACATAAAAGTATTTGGATGTTGGACACTGCAGTTAAACCTGGAGAGTTATGTAATCGTATATGGGATAAATATAGCTTGCTCAACTATATTTATTTGAGACATGATCAACATGTGTTTGGGAGTGATCGTAGTGTTGCGAAAAGTCTAAAACTTACCAAACTCTACTCATACAGAAGAACTCTAGAACTGAACAAAAATTTAAAATACTATAGGAGTATTTTGTAATGTTATAAAACTACATTATTTCCATGCATCTTACCTTTAATTTATCGTATAGACTTTATGGCAGGATATCCTCCACTTGGAGATCCCTACTTCCCTCGTCAAGGGAATTATGGATGGATTGAAGAAGATCCGGAGGAGGATCCAGAAGAAATAGTAGAAGAGGAAGAAGAACCAATGGAGGAAGAAGAGGATGAAGAAGAAGAAAAAAATTCTGATGGCACTAACACAGAACCTGGAGTTTACAACCCCCCAGCAGCCGTCCAACACCGCGCAATAGGACAAGATTTTCAAGGACCAACACCAACATGGGCCGCATACTTACACCACTAGAGTCGACAACAAGGACAACGCCCTCCTTACGGGATGGCAAGAGGTTTTTATGACCTCTCTGGAGGAGGTTCAGCCGACAGGGCTCTCCCTATCATAGTACACCGCATTGCTCGCCAAACTGATCAGACGTGAATTTCAATAAACCGAATCCTTGAAGTAAATGCAACTGCCCAGATTAACACTGCTGATATTCATCGTCTAGATGAAGTTCATGACCAAAACTGAACTCACACCGAAGTACTACAAGGACAAGTGGATGCTGTCCAAGATGAATTAAGAACACTAAGGGAGCATCAGATTGCCCTGGAAAGGCATTTAATGGAAACAGAACACCAGGAACAGAGTCCAGTGTTCGGCGTAGTACTCACCGCATGTAGTATTTACACTACTTCCAATTTTGATATAAGATAGGACTTCATATATATATATATATATATATATATATATATATATATATATATATATATATATATATATATATATATATATATATATGTTAATACTAATCTTATCTATGTATAACCCAACCCTGTTATTTGACTTATATACTAAACAGGGAAATGTAATGCTGTCAAGTTTTCTTTAAACTTTGATGTACTTTAGACCAGTAACAAGGTCCAACATTCTAATAACATTATGTATCAATATATATATATATATATATATATATATATATATATATATATATATATATATATATATATATATATATCAAAGTAATTGACTAGAATTTTACTTCATTGGTTATCATCATCAAAATTCATAAGTTTATCTTTTTATATATAAACTACTATTATGAATTGAATGCAAAACACATTTAAAGTCGGTTATTATGCATATAATAAACTAAAATTTTTACTTATTAACACCCGACTTACAATTATTATCAAAAACTTATCACCTATTCATTGTTAATTCTTTGGCAGAAAGATGCCTCCAAGAAAGTCCAACAGAAAGAACAACAATCCACCAAATCCACCACCGCCACCTCCCCAATATGATGTTGCTGTCCTTCAAGCAGCAGTACCTGCCGCTGTGGCAGCAGCAATAACATAGATCAATGTCAGTAGCAACAGTGGGGCAGGTAGTGGTGCCCATCATTCTAATCATGGGGATAGTCATGATCATCCGAAGGAATGTTCATACAAGGATTTCACCAATGCTAAACCTCGATCCTTTGATGGCACGGGAGGTATCATTATTTTAACTCGTTGGTTCGAGAAAATCGAATCAATATTCGAAATTTGCGCATGCCCCGAGTCTAGCAAAGTGAAATTTGCAGCATGCACCTTTACAGACAGAGCTCTCACTTGGTGGAATAGCCAAGTCAAGTCCTTGACTCTCCTGATAGCCAACAGTATGGGTTGGAATGATTTGAAAGAACTAATGCTAGCTGAATACTGCCCGAGGGGCGAAATGCAAAAACTAGAACAGGAACTCTAGAGTCTGAAGATGAAGGGCTCCGATATCATTGCTTACACTGCCAGGTTCAATGACCTGGCTTTACTGTGTTCCGGGATGGTCACCCCGAAGAGTAAAAAAGTGGAGAGAGATATATATGGGGATTAACTCCCCCAACTCAAGGAAATGTTATTGCCGCCAATCCACTTACTTTTGATAGTGCCAAACGTCTGGCACAAACATTAGTGGATCATGGAGTTATTCAAGATTCCATACCAGCCGTTCCTGAGAAACCCAAAGAAGGAAGTAACAAAAAGAAGTTCTGGAATAAACGAAAGGGGCAATCATCGCAAAAGCCTTCTAAGAAGCAAAAACGGTGGCAGTACACACTGCTATTATTCCTGCTGCCGTTCCTACTCCTACATCTACCACTATTTCTGCTACTCCAGCAACCCCGAGTCGATATGCTAGAACTTTTCCAAAGTGCGATAAGTGCAACTTCCATCACACGGGATTTTGTAGGGAAATGCACTGCAGAAACTGCAACAAGAAGGGGCATATTGCCCACTTCTGTAAAGCACCAGCACATCCCATATCTCAAGTCCCCACCACGGGAGTTAGTCAAGCTTGTTATGAGTGTGGCGAAATCGGGCATTACAAGAGAAACTGTCCAAAGACGAAGAATGTTGGGGGTACAGGAAGATTTTTAGCAATTGGCCACGAAGAAGCGATGGCAGATCCTACTGTGGTCACCGATACATTTCTTCTCAACAATTCTTACGCATACATTCTTTTTGATAGTGGTGCGGATAAAAGTTTCGTGAGCCATAAATTTAAACATCTACTAAAACAAAATCCCCAATCCTTAAAAGACATGTTCACTGTAGAGATGGCTAATGGCAAGACCGAGAGCACAAACTATATATACATAGGGTGTACACTTACTTCAAACAGTTATTCTTCCAAATAGACCTTATGTCGGTCTCCATAAAAAGCTTTGACATCATCATCGGTATGGACTGGTTAAGTCCTCATCGTGCCAATATTCTATGTTACGAAAAAGCCATTCGCCTCAATTTACCAAATGATGAATCCATTGTTATCTATGGCGACAAACCTAGTGCAAATCTTCAAATCATTTCTTGCGTCAAGGCCAAGAAGTATCTTCGCAAAGATTACTGTGCCTTCTTAGCTCACGTAGTTGATAAAACACAAGAAGTGAAAAACATCAAGGATATTCCTAAAGTCTGTGATTTCCCTGATTTATTCCTTGAAGATCTCTCAGGAGTTCCTCCTGAAGGCCAAGTCGAATTTCGAATCGACTTGATCCCTGGAGCTACCCCCATAGCTAAATCCTCGTATCGTCTTGCACCTTCAGAGATGCAGGTACTATCCATCCAATTGAACGAACTTCTCAGTAAAGGCTTTATCAGACCAAGCTTCTCACCCTAGGGAGCACCGGTCTTGTTCGTGAAAAAGAAGGATGGATCGTTTCGCATGTGTATAGACTACAGGGAATTGAATAAACTTACCATTAAAAACCAATACCCTTTTCCTCGAATTGACGACCTTTTTGATCAACTTCAGGGGCAAGTTTCTTCTCCAAGATTGATCTGAGATCAGGATACCATCAGCTACGAGTCCAGGAGGATAGTATTCCAAAGACTGCTTTCAGAACTAGCTACGGTCACTATGAATTCGTAGTAATGCCCTTTGGTCTAACGAATGTACCTGAAGTATTCATGGACCTGATGAATCGTGTGTGTCGACCTTACTTAGAAAAGTACATTATAGTTTTCATTGACGATATACTAATCTATTCCCAAATTAAGGAAGAACACAGCCAACACTTGTAACAAGTCTTGGAAACCTTAAGGGCAGAGAAATTGTACGCGAAGTTCTCAAAATGTGAATTCTGGATTCGAAGGGTGGAATTCCTAGGTCATGTAGTCAGCAAGGAAGGGATACATGTTGATCCCTCCTACATCAAAGCTATCGAAAATTGGACGACCTCACGAACCCCAACAGAGATTCGTCAGTTTCTAGGTCTCGCTGGCTACTACAGGAGATTCATTCAAAACTTTTCAAAAATTTCTAAGCCACTCACCACCTTGACCCAGAAAAGTGTGACATTCAGCTGGGAGGAGAAACAAGAAACTGCTTTCCAGACACTAAAGTAAGCCCTTTACAGCGCACCGATCTTATCCCTCCCAGAAGGGACAGAAGATTTTGTAGTTTACTGCGATGCGTCCAAACAAGGGCTAGGTTGCGTTCTTGTGCAACGAGTAAAGGTTATATCCTATGCCTCGAGACAGCTTAAGAACCACGAAGTCAACTATACCACACACGACCTAGAACTGGGAGCGGTGATTTTTGCTCTAAAGATATGGAGGCATTACCTGTATGGTACGAAATGCACAGTCTTTACTGATCACAAAAGCCTCCAACACATCTTTGATCATAACGAACTTAACATGAGACAACGACGATGGGTAGAGCTACTAAATGATTACGAATGTGAGATTCACTATCACCCCGGCAAGGCCAATGTGGTAGCAGATGCCCTTAGTCAGAAAGAGTACTCGGGCCATCGAGTAAAGTCTCTGACCATGACCATCCATTCCTACCTATCCACACAGATCAAGGAGGCTCAGCTGGAAGCTTTGAAACCTGAGAACATGACGGGTGAAGCCTTAAGGCGAATGGAAAAGACTTTGGAAATCAAGGGTGACGGAGTTCCTTATCTCATGAATCGGATCTGGACACCGAAGTTTGGTGGTTACAGAGATGTTGTCATGAATGAAGCCCATAAAACTCGATACTCCATTCACCCGGGTTCAGACAAGATGTATCTGGACCTTAAGAAACTCTATTGGTGGCCAAACATGAAAGCTGAAATTTTTACTTATGTGGGTAAGTGTTTAACTTGTGCCAAAGTTAAAGTAGAATATCAAAAGCCCTCGGGTTACTTCTGTTGGAGATAGTGTCTAAGTCCATAACTATATTTGGTATGTACTTGACCCGACCCGGCATGGTCCATTTGGGTTGCACTTCACCCGAACAATTTACGGATAATCTTTTGAGAATAGTATAAGTTATGATTTATTAATATATTATAAGTTCTAATATATTAATATAAAATCATATTATTTAATTAGTGTTGATCTATAATTAATTTAGAATTAATTTAGAGATCAAAAGTATGACTAATTAAATATGGGCTCTTGTATTTATATAGTGTGGGCTAATGCTTATTTGGAATGGGCTAGGCTTGCATGGAAAGTCCATGGATACTCCATGGAGCTTTAACCCATGGATCTCATGGAAATGAAAAGACATGGGTATTAGGGTTTACATGGATGTAACCCTAATCCACCACACTATATAAAGGAGGCTTTGGTTCTTGAAATTGCACTAGTTGATGTGTGTAAACTAAGAGGGCCGATTTCAAGAAGTTTGTGACTATTCTCTCAAGTTTCCAAGTTTGTGGTGATTTGTGACTTCCATTTGAGGCATCCACATTATTGGTGCTAGGCTCTAAAACTCCAAGCAATCAACTACAACTACAAGGTAAGTAATTCTACTAGCTTTATTTGATTCAAGTTCCCCATGCCATGCTAGATAGGATAAGAACCTTGGAAAAATAATTATTTGCATGTATCATAGTCAAACATAGATCCAAGGTTTCTAGGGTTGCATGTACACCATAGGAGCGTTAGAATGCTCAAAAACTGATCAGTAGTATCAGAGACTGGTTTGTTTATTTGATACTTGATGCAAAAAAAAAAAAAAAAAGAAAACTTGAAAATCGAAGTTTTGTTCAAAAGCTCGTATCAAAATTTCAAGTTTTGTATATGTACTTACGATTCTTGAAATTTTTGATATGAACATTCATAAACATATAAGTTTAGAAGATCATAGAAATTATGTGCTAATAATTGATTAGATTAATTCTTGATCTTTATGTGTTTTAATGGAGTCCATAACTAGTTCTTAAGTTATGGATAACCAAAAGTCACATTTATAAATAACCATTAAAAGAACACATAGGTTACAAAAAAATGAAGAGTCTTCATTTTTAATAACCATTAACTCATAAGTTATGAGAAATGAAAAGTTTTGAAAGTTTACAAAACTTGCCCTCATGTTTTGGAACATGTAAAGTCATATTAAAAACTTTAGTTCCAACCCCTAGAATTTTAAAAGTTAAAATTCAACCCTTATACTTTATAATATTATAAGTTTAATAATATTTATATATGTATAAGATCAAATCGTCTTACCGCTAGTACGCCTCATTCACGAAGCCGGTCTATAAGGGGGGTATAAGGTTGTTGCCTATAAAATGGCAACTTAATGGGTGTCCACTCTCACCCACCGCTTCCTTGATCGGTGGAGGGTCGTTAGCCGAACGGGTAGGACAAGGACTTATAAATTCTCATTAAGAGTATAATGATAATACTAAAGTAACTAAACTTTATTGAATTCCCACTCTTAGTTATTTTAGAAAAATGTGAATAAGGTGCTAATCCATGAAATTACACTTTACACTTTGTTTAAGTCGTTAGTGGAGCGTGTGTGGTTAACAGGCACACTAACTTGAACTTAACAAGGTAGGTAAAGGGTGACTTAATGTTTATCATAGTATCGATGGAGCGTGTGTGGTTAACCAGCACATCGATTGAGGGGTAATACATTAAGGGTACCAAGTAATTTGCATGGTTACTTCACACCTTGTTTTGTGATCCTCGGCATCCCAGTCACAAAACTTGAAGGGCACACTCGAGATTGAAACATGTCATTGAAGAAAGTTCAATGAATCTCAAAGAATCTAGGAGTTTCTAAACCAATTAAAACCTAATTAAATATTTCGTTTTTCATGGTGGAAATTGGTGAATCGTCATTCACCTACCTTCAAATATCTTATAGCTTAGATTACGGCATCCCTCTTCTAAGTTATAAAATATTGTGTTGGGTCCTAGCCTTAATATTACATTTGGGTGTTTTGTTAAGGACTATCTCTATATCTAATCTAATCTATTCCCTCTTCTTTTCAGATGTCTTCCAATAACAATGCTTCTGGCTCAAACCCTACAAGAGCTTGTGGGAGAGTCATCTTTGATGGGTCCAACTTTACAGATTGGATCAGAAACATCAGGATGGTCACTCGGTATGAGAACAAAGAATATGTTCTCGACAAGGAGCTGAAGGTACCCGAGCCAACTGCTACTCCTGAAGAGCTTGTTGAATATGAGGTACATGAAAGAGATGCTACAAAAGTGGCATGCATCATGATGGCCACCATGACAGCCGAGCTCCAAAAGTCCTATGAGGACTATTATCCTTTTGAGATGCACCAGGACTTGATGGACCGCTACCATCAAAGTGCTCGTCAAGAGCGATATGAAATAATCTCCTCCATGATAACAACCCGAATGAAGGATGGTGAACCCATCACAGGCCACATGCAGAAAATGTAAAGGTATGTGGACCGTTTACTGAAGCTGAATGTGAACTTCCCTGAGGAGTTAGCAAAAGATATCATTTTGCACTCCTTGCCATCGTGTTATGATCAATTCCGCATGACATATCACATGAACAAGGAAGAAGTCACCCTCAGCAAACTTCAAGGACTCTTGAAGACCGCCGAAAGTGGTCTAAAGGGTAAGTCGGTTGTTACTACTCCTACTCCTACTCCAACTGCGGCCAATGTCTTGGCAATCGGGCATGGCAAAGGGAAGAAGAGAAAGAACCCTTCTAAGGGTACCAAGGGTAAGACCCTTGAAGGCTCCTCTTCAAGCAAAACCAAGAAAGGTTTTGTCACTCCTTCTGCTAACCCTAATGAGGCTGAATGCTTCTATTGCCATGAAAAGTCGCACTGGAAGCGAAACTGCCCAAAGTACCAGCAAGATTTGAAGGATGGGAAAGTAAAACCCAACTATGCAGGTATATACACTATATTGTCTAATAACTCACCTCATTCTAAGTCTTGGGTCCTTGATACAGGTTGTGGTATTCACATATGTTGTGATTTGCAGGGACTAAAAAGAAGTGAGAATGTGGAGCAGGGAAAGATAAACTTGATCATGGGAAACAGGAAAGCTTCACCTGTCACCAAGATAGGAGTTTATTCCTTAGTGCTAAATAGTGGGTTTACATTAGATTTGAATAAATGTTATTATTCACCAGAAATGGCAAGAAATGTTATTTCCTTTCATGCATTGTATAAACAAGGTTTTACCTTTTATTTTGATAATAATAATGGTAGTATTGATGCTTTCTTTAATAATGTTCTTTATTTTAAAGCATTACCTTGTGATGGCGTGTATGAAACTGTATATGTTGTAGATAATCTAGGAAATAATGTATTGTGTATTAACTCTTCCACTAGCTTAGATAAAGCATCCTTATGGCATTGTCGTCTTGGACATGTAAGCAAGAAACGCATAGGCCAACTCCAAAAGGATGGAGTCTTTGAGTCATTTGACCTAAAGTCAGATGATAGTTGTGAATCTTGTTTGCTTGGTAAAATGACAAAGTCACCTTTTACTGGCACTTGTGCTAGGGGTGAAGGTTTGTTGGACCTCATACACACGGATGTGTGTGTGGACCCTTCAGAACCGCCACAAGAGATGCTAATCGGTTCTATGTGACTTTTACTGATTATTTAGTAGATATGGATATGTCTACCTAATCAAGCATAAGTCAGAAACCTTTGAGAAATTCAAAGAGTTTAAGCAAGAAGTGGAGAATCAGTTGGGCAGGAACATTAAGATGCTTCGATCCGATCGTGGTGGTGAGTATCTTAGTACTGAGTTCCTTGACTATCTTAAGGAATGTGGGATTGTCTCACAACTGACACCTCCTAGGACACCACAGTTGAATGGTGTAGCTGAGAGGCGCAATCGGACCTTGTTGGACATGGTTCGTTCCATGATGAGTCAAGCTTCGCTACCAATCTCATTTTGGGGGTATGCCTTAGAGACTGCCGCCCATATCCTTAATCTAGTCCCTACAAAGAAGGTTGCCAAAACACCTCACGAGGTGTGGACTGGAAAAGTTCCCAATCTAGACCACATCAAGATTTGGGGTTGCGAGGCTTTCGTGAGACGCAAGACTCACGATAAGCTCGAACCCCGAAGCGAAAGGTGTATTTTCATCGGCTACCCACAGAAATCCTTTGGTTACATCTTCTACAGACCCAGTGATAATGTGGTCTTTGTAGCAAGAAGAGGATTCTTTCAAGAGAGAGAATTCATGAGCCAAGGAGACAGTGGGAGGCAAATTGACCTTGAGGAAATTCAAGAGTCAAGTGGTGAAGGAACCTCAAACCCTAGCCCTCAACCTGAGGAGGAAACTCCTGTTGAGCCGACTGAAGAATCTATACCTCTGAGGCGTTCCACCAGAGTTAGGAATGCACCAGAGCATTATTATGGTTTTTATATTACTGCAGAAGGTGAGACACTTATCAGTGATAACACCCTGGTAAATCTGGATGAGCCTAACAGCTACACGGAAGCCATGGCAGGCCCTGAGGCTGCTAAATGGAAAGAGGCTATGGATAGCGAGATACAGTCCATGTATGACAATCAAGTTTGGAACTTGGTTGACAATGTACCTGATCGTAAGATACTTGGGTGCAAATGGATCTTCAAGAAGAAGACCGACATGGATGGTAATGTACACAGTTATAAGGCACGACTGGTTGCAAAGGGTTATTCTCAAACTCCGGGAGTTGATTATGATGAGACCTTTTCACCAGTGGCCAAGATTAAGTCTATTAGGGTTCTGTTAGCCATTGCTGCATTTCATGATTATGAAATATGGAAAATGGATGTCAAAACCGCTTTCCTTAATGGAAAGTTGGCTGAAGATGTTTACATGGTTCAGCCAGAGGGTTTTATCAGTACAGAGTACCCCAGTAGAATGTGTAAGCTCGAGAAATCCATTTATGGATTAAAACAGGCACCTCGCAGATGGAATCTTTTCTTTGATGAGAAAGTCAAAGAATTTGGCTTTTCAAGGAGTGAAGATGAATCTTGTGTCTATATCAAGGCTAGTGGGAGTATAGTCAGCTTTTTGGTACTGTATGTGGATGACATACTACTCATAGGAAATGATATCCCAACCCTGCAGGAAGTAAAGTCCTGGCTTGGGAAGTGTTTCGCTATGAAGGACCTTGGAGAAACTGCCTATATCCTAGGGATAAGGATTTTGAGAAACAGGAGTAAAAGACTAATTGGACTTAGTCAAAGCACCTATGTGGACAAAGTGTTGAAAAGGTTCAACATGCATAACTCCAAGAAAGGAGAGTTACCCATCCAGAGTAACGCCAGATTGAGTAAGACACAAAGCCCTAGTACTGAGGCTGAGATAGCAGAAATGAGTCGAATACCTTATGCTTCAGCTGTAGGATCGATCATGTATGCTATGACGTGTACTCGACCTGATGTAGCCTTTTCTTTTAGCATGGTTAGCAGGTATCAGGGGAACCCTGGCAAGGCACACTGGACTGCGGTAAAGAATATCCTCAAGTACCTACGGAGGACTAAGGACTGGGTCCTTACCCTCGGTGGCAGTGAGTGTTGGATTAATGTCTAAGTCCATAACTATATTTGGTATGTACTTGACCCGACCCGGCATGGTCCATTTGGGTTGCACTTCACCGATACAATTTATATGGATAGTCTTTTGAGAATAGTATATTTATGATTTATATTAATATATTATAAGTTCTAATATATTAATATATAATCATATTATTTAATTAGTATTGATCAAGAATTAATTTATAATTAATTAAGTGATCAAAAGGAACTAATTAAATATGGACTCTTAGATATATATATATATATATATATATATATATATATATATATATATATATATATATATGTGTGTGTGTGTGTGTGTGTGTGTAGTGGGCCAAGTTCATTTAGGTTGGGCTAAGTCTTCATGGATAGTCCATGGAGCTTTAACCCATGGATCCTAGGAAATGAAAGGTCATGGGTATTAGGGTTTAACTCTAATTCTCCACACTATATAAAGGGTCTTATGGTTCATGAAATTATGCTAGTGGCTAGTGTGGATACACTAAAGAGGGCAATAACTGATTTCATAGTGTGAGCCAAGTATCCATATTCTCTAAAGGTTTTCCAAGGTGTTTTGGTGATTTGTGATTCCACTTAAGGCTTCCACACTATTGGGGCTAAGCTCTTAAAGCTTGAAGACATCAAGCTACATCAAAAGGTATGTCATCTAACTAGAACTTTGTAGTATAGGTGCTTCATAATATGCTAGTTAGGATGAAACCTTGGAATATTTAATATTTGCATGTATAATACAGAAAACATAGATCCAAGGTTTATAGGGTTGCATGTACACCATAGGAGTGTTAGAATGCTCAAAACCCAACAGTGGTATCAGAGCCATGGGTTGTTTTCTGTTATATTGATGCAAATGTTTTATTTTCAAAGTTGGAAAAAAAAAGGAAAAAACATGACGTTTGTCAAATTTTAAGATAATTACTTGTTTTTGTGAAAAACTAATTATTTGTAAAATTTGAATCATTTGCTATATGAGTTGAATTAGGTCAAATTTAGTAAAAGATAAAATGATATGATTATTTTATTAGTTTTAAAATTTTGATCTAAAGAGTTTTTTGAAACCTCCATAAGTTATGGATATGAAAAGGTTTTTAAAAAAATTGATTCAAAGTTTTTTATGGAGTTACAAAACTTAGTCTTAATGTTTTAAAGAATTCCATAACTTGTTCTTAAGTTATGGAACATGAAAAGTTTCATCATAAAACAAGTATTTAACTCCATAAGTTATGGAATCCAAAAGTTTTCAAGAGTTACAAAACTTGCCCTCAAGTTTTGGAATTTGGAAAAAGTTTTTTTATGATAAAAAAAAAGAATTGAATTCTAAAACTCTTGGGTTCATAACTTAAACAATTAATTAAATGGTTTTAATTTTGAATTTAATAATTGGAATTATGATGTTTTTATTGAATAATTCAATTAACTCTTATGGACTTTATTAATAGATAATTAAAGTGTTTAATTAAAAGAGAATTAATAATTCCATAATGACATTGTTTAAATTTAATTAAATTAAGAGTATAGTTTAATTAATAGATTAAACCACCAAGTATTTTAAATGTCGAAAATACACCCTTATACTATTATAATATTAAAAGTTTAATATATTATATGTATAAGAGCAAGTCGTCTTACCATTAGTAGGCATCATTCACGAAGCCGGTATATAAGGGGGTATAAGGTTACCGCCTATAAAATGGCAGTTTAATGGGTGTCCACTCTCACCCACCGCTTCCTTGACTGGTGGAGGGTCGTTAGCCGAACAGGTAGGACAAGGACTATAATTCTCCCTTCATTATAATTATAATGATAAATACTAAGTAACTAAACACTTATAAATTCTCAATCTTAGTTACTTAGGAAAATGTGAATAAGGTGCTAATCCATGAAATTACACTTTGCACTTTGTTTAAGCTGTTAGTGGAGCGTGTGTGGTTAACCGGCACACTAACCTAGACTTAACAAGGTAGGCAAAGGGTAACTTAATGTTTATCATAGTATCGTTGGAGTGTGTGTGGTTAACCGGCACATTGATTGAGGGGTAAATATTAAGGGTACCAAGTATATTTGCATGGTTACTTCACACCTTGTTTTGTGATCCTCGGCATCCCAGTCACAAAACCTGAAGGGCACACTCGAGATTGAAACATGCCATTGAAAAGTTCAATGAATCTCAAAAGAATCTAGGAGTTTCAAAACCAATTAAAACCTAATAATACATTTCGTTTATCTTGGTGGAAATTGGTGAATCGTCATTCACCTACCTTCAAATATTTTATAACTTAGATTACGGCATCCCTCTTCCAAGTTATAAAATAGTTTGTTGGGTCCTAGCCTTAATATATCATATTGGGTGTAATATTAAGGACTTAAATCAACTTTACGTGAATTTCTCCCATTGTTGATGTCTGGTTTAGACAACAATGATCTTCCCAAACCAAGCTTTCCTAATGAATATGACTTCCCGAGTTTGGCTCATGGAAGCCATACTTCTCTTCCTCCACCTCCTCCAATTATTCTCCCTAACCCACAAGTTCAAGGTCACTCAAGCCCTAATGGCAAGCAAGGTCTATGTGTGATCACATCTTAGAGATGAAGTCACATATTGACAAGCCGGGAGAGTTGGGTGTCAAAGTCTTGAGAAAGTTGGATGTTCAATCACTTTCTAAGTCACATAGTGAGTTCCTTTGGGACTACTATGAAACAGACTATGACATGAACCTTAATGATCATATCTATTTGCTTGGTGCTGCTGAATCAGCAATGATTTGGAATGATAGTAAAGCAAATTTGATTAGAAGATCAACTTCCCAAAAACTTTATGGACAGTGATAATGGTGACACTGGAAATCCAGAAAAAGCATTCTCTTCCCAATGGAAAGGGATTGACCATAGTCAACCAGGTTGACCAAAAGGTAAAGAGAAAGGCTAAGTCTGAGATAGTCCCATTACCAAAGGGTCCATATGTTTATTTTGCCAAAGGAAGGGGCGTTGATTGCAAGGCTGCCAAATTTACCTAAGGATGTTAAAGTCAATAAGTTTGACTCTACATCAAGTAGAGCCCATTATCTAACTCTGTTAAGTTCTATTATGAGATCCTCATTACATGATGTGACTGGGTCACATGTTGATGTTTTAAGAATCAAAGAATAGAGAGAAATCTTAAAGGAAGTATATGCTGATTCTGATCGCGAAGGTGGATTTCGATCGCATCAGAATTTTGAGCAGTTGCATAAGAAGTTATGATATATTGCTAAGGAATAGATAACAACAATTTTCCATGTGGATTGTAAGGATAAGTTTTTCCGCAAAGTTTTAAAATAAAAGAAAATTGTTTAATTTTATTTATTTGAAGTATCCTTACAATGGTATTTGTGGAAATTTGTTGCTTATATGATTCCACTGACAGCAATATTGGAAAATGGATTTGATTCTTTCATTTGTGGTAGTGTCTAAATTTACCAAATCAGGAAAGTTCCTCATCACCCAAGTTTCAATTGGACCGAAACTTGGAATCATGCAAGTTGAATAGTATGATGAATGAGAACTTTCAAGAATTGGAAAATCAAGACTAATTACTTGTTCACATGGATGTGTGAGTCAAGTGAAGGACTAAAGGGATCGAGTACACATTCTTGTGCATTGGTCATGTCCACCACAAAGCTCGTTAAGACTATTTGATTTACTAAAGTTTAGTAAATATGGTTATACTTACAAGTTTAAGTATAATTCTGAAACATTGGAAAAGTCTCAATGTATGGCAGAACGAATGGGAAGAATCAAATTAGGCAGAAAGAAAAAAGTTTCTCAAATCTGAAAAGATGGGAGAGTACTTTAGTATCATGTTTGTGATCATCTTAATGATTTAGAAATCATATCACAATTAGTCCTCTAGAGGTCATATTAGTGCATTATTATGACTAAGAAGAGGAGTCATGAATTGTTGAAATGGTTAGATCGGGAAGATGAGTCATACTTCGTTCCAAAACAATTCTTAGAGTCATTCTCCAAGATTGTAACTTGAGTGACATATCTTAAAGAAAGGTTTAAAACACTTGTCAAATGTAAGAGTAAGAGTGTCCTACTCTTGTACATTTGAAATTGGTAAGTTGTGATGTTTTGGATAAAACAAAGACCAACTAAGGCCAATTGTGTGAAGTGTTTGTCTTGATAAAGAATCCGCACTATCTCTTGAATATTTGGCAAGATAGTCTTATATGTCAAGAGGATAGTGGGAGACTTAAAGATCCTAAAAATAATTTCAAGAACTAATCAAGAATAAAACTTGACGTTCTTCACTAGCACCAAGTATTTTAAATGTCTAAAATACACCCTTATAATATTATAATATTAAAAGTTTAATATATTATATGTATAAGAGCAAGTCGTCTTACCATCAGTAGGCCTTATTCACGAAGCCGGTATATAAGGGGGGGTATAAGGTTACTGCCTATAAACTGGCAGTTTAATGGGTGTCCACTCTCACCCACCGCTTCCTTGACTGGTGGAGGGTCGTTAGCCGAACAGGTAGGACAAGGACTATAATTCTCCCTTCATTATAAGTATAATGATAAATACTAAGTAACTAAACACTTATAAATTCCCAATCTTAGTTACTTAGGAAAATGTGAATAAGGTGCTAATCCATGAAATTACACTTTGCACTTTGTTTAAGCTGTTAGTGGAGCGTGTGTGGTTAACCGACACACTAACCTGGACTTAACAAGGTAGGCAAAGGGTAACTTAATGTTTATCATAGTATCGTTGGAGTGTGTGTGGTTAACCGGCACATCGATTGAGGGGTAAATATTAAGGGTACCAAGTATATTTGCATGGTTACTTCACACCTTGTTTTGTGATCCTCGGCATCCTAGCCACAAAACCTGAAGGGCACACTCGAGATTGAAACATGCCATTGAAAAGTTCAATGAATCTCAAAAGAATCTAGGAGTTTCAAAACCAATTAAAACCTAATAATACATTTCGTTTATCTTGGTGGAAATTGGTGAATCGTCATTCACCTACCTTCAAATATTTTATAACTTGGATTACGGCATCCCTCTTCCAAGTTATAAAATAGTTTGTTGGGTCCTAGCCTTAATATATCATATTGGGTGTAATATTAAGGACTTAAATCAACTTTACGTGAATTTCTCCCATTGTTGATGTCTGGTTTAGACAACAATGATCTTCCCAAACCAAGCTTTCCTAATGAATATGACTTCCCGAGTTTGGCTCATGGAAGCCATACTTCTCTTCCTCCACCTCCTCCAATTATTCTCCCTAACCCACAAGTTCAAGGTCACTCAAGCCCTAATGGCAAGCAAGGTCTATGTGTGATCACATCTTAGAGATGAAGTCACATATTGACAAGCCGGGAGAGTTGGGTGTCAAAGTCTTGAGAAAGTTGGATGTTCAATCACTTTCTAAGTCACATAGTGAGTTCCTTTGGGACTACTATGAAACAGACTATGACATGAACCTTAATGATCATATCTATTTGCTTGGTGCTGCTGAATCAGCAATGATTTGGAATGATAGTAAAGCAAATTTGATTAGAAGATCAACTTCCCAAAAACTTTATGGACAGTGATAATGGTGACACTGGAAATCCAGAAAAAGCATTCTCTTCCCAATGGAAAGGGATTGACCATAGTCAACCAGGTTGACCAAAAGGTAAAGAGAAAGGCTAAGTCTGAGATAGTCCCATTACCAAAGGGTCCATATGTTTATTTTGCCAAAGGAAGGGGCGTTGATTGCAAGGCTGCCAAATTTACCTAAGGATGTTAAAGTCAATAAGTTTGACTCTACATCAAGTAGAGCCCATTATCTAACTCTGTTAAGTTCTATTATGAGATCCTCATTACATGATGTGACTGGGTCACATGTTGATGTTTTAAGAATCAAAGAATAGAGAGAAATCTTAAAGGAAGTATATGCTGATTCTGATCGCGAAGGTGGATTTCGATCGCATCAGAATTTTGAGCAGTTGCATAAGAAGTTATGATATATTGCTAAGGAATAGATAACAACAATTTTCCATGTGGATTGTAAGGATAAGTTTTTCCGCAAAGTTTTAAAATAAAAGAAAATTGTTTAATTTTATTTATTTGAAGTATCCTTACAATGGTATTTGTGGAAATTTGTTGCTTATATGATTCCACTGACAGCAATATTGGAAAATGGATTTGATTCTTTCATTTGTGGTAGTGTCTAAATTTACCAAATCAGGAAAGTTCCTCATCACCCAAGTTTCAATTGGACCGAAACTTGGAATCATGCAAGTTGAATAGTATGATGAATGAGAACTTTCAAGAATTGGAAAATCAAGACTAATTACTTGTTCACATGGATGTGTGAGTCAAGTGAAGGACTAAAGGGATCGAGTACACATTCTTGTGCATTGGTCATGTCCACCACAAAGCTCGTTAAGACTATTTGATTTACTAAAGTTTAGTAAATATGGTTATACTTACAAGTTTAAGTATAATTCTGAAACATTGGAAAAGTCTCAATGTATGGCAGAACGAATGGGAAGAATCAAATTAGGCAGAAAGAAAAAAGTTTCTCAAATCTGAAAAGATGGGAGAGTACTTTAGTATCATGTTTGTGATCATCTTAATGATTTAGAAATCATATCACAATTAGTCCTCTAGAGGTCATATTAGTGCATTATTATGACTAAGAAGAGGAGTCATGAATTGTTGAAATGGTTAGATCGGGAAGATGAGTCATACTTCGTTCCAAAACAATTCTTAGAGTCATTCTCCAAGATTGTAACTTGAGTGACATATCTTAAAGAAAGGTTTAAAACACTTGTCAAATGTAAGAGTAAGAGTGTCCTACTCTTGTACATTTGAAATTGGTAAGTTGTGATGTTTTGGATAAAACAAAGACCAACTAAGGCCAATTGTGTGAAGTGTTTGTCTTGATAAAGAATCCGCACTATCTCTTGAATATTTGGCAAGATAGTCTTATATGTCAAGAGGATAGTGGGAGACTTAAAGATCCTAAAAATAATTTCAAGAACTAATCAAGAATAAAACTTGACGTTCTTCACTAGCACCAAGTATTTTAAATGTCTAAAATACACCCTTATAATATTATAATATTAAAAGTTTAATATATTATATGTATAAGAGCAAGTCGTCTTACCATCAGTAGGCCTTATTCACGAAGCCGGTATATAAGGGGGGGTATAAGGTTACTGCCTATAAACTGGCAGTTTAATGGGTGTCCACTCTCACCCACCGCTTCCTTGACTGGTGGAGGGTCGTTAGCCGAACAGGTAGGACAAGGACTATAATTCTCCCTTCATTATAAGTATAATGATAAATACTAAGTAACTAAACACTTATAAATTCCCAATCTTAGTTACTTAGGAAAATGTGAATAAGGTGCTAATCCATGAAATTACACTTTGCACTTTGTTTAAGCTGTTAGTGGAGCGTGTGTGGTTAACCGACACACTAACCTGGACTTAACAAGGTAGGCAAAGGGTAACTTAATGTTTATCATAGTATCGTTGGAGTGTGTGTGGTTAACCGGCACATCGATTGAGGGGTAAATATTAAGGGTACCAAGTATATTTGCATGGTTACTTCACACCTTGTTTTGTGATCCTCGGCATCCTAGCCACAAAACCTGAAGGGCACACTCGAGATTGAAACATGCCATTGAAAAGTTCAATGAATCTCAAAAGAATCTAGGAGTTTCAAAACCAATTAAAACCTAATAATACATTTCGTTTATCTTGGTGGAAATTGGTGAATCGTCATTCACCTACCTTCAAATATTTTATAACTTGGATTACGGCATCCCTCTTCCAAGTTATAAAATAGTTTGTTGGGTCCTAGCCTTAATATATCATATTGGGTGTAATATTAAGGACTTAAATCAACTTTACGTGAATTTCTCCCATTGTTGATGTCTGGTTTAGACAACAATGATCTTCCCAAACCAAGCTTTCCTAATGAATATGACTTCCCGAGTTTGGCTCATGGAAGCCATACTTCTCTTCCTCCACCTCCTCCAATTATTCTCCCTAACCCACAAGTTCAAGGTCACTCAAGCCCTAATGGCAAGCAAGGTCTATGTGTGATCACATCTTAGAGATGAAGTCACATATTGACAAGCCGGGAGAGTTGGGTGTCAAAGTCTTGAGAAAGTTGGATGTTCAATCACTTTCTAAGTCACATAGTGAGTTCCTTTGGGACTACTATGAAACAGACTATGACATGAACCTTAATGATCATATCTATTTGCTTGGTGCTGCTGAATCAGCAATGATTTGGAATGATAGTAAAGCAAATTTGATTAGAAGATCAACTTCCCAAAAACTTTATGGACAGTGATAATGGTGACACTGGAAATCCAGAAAAAGCATTCTCTTCCCAATGGAAAGGGATTGACCATAGTCAACCAGGTTGACCAAAAGGTAAAGAGAAAGGCTAAGTCTGAGATAGTCCCATTACCAAAGGGTCCATATGTTTATTTTGCCAAAGGAAGGGGCGTTGATTGCAAGGCTGCCAAATTTACCTAAGGATGTTAAAGTCAATAAGTTTGACTCTACATCAAGTAGAGCCCATTATCTAACTCTGTTAAGTTCTATTATGAGATCCTCATTACATGATGTGACTGGGTCACATGTTGATGTTTTAAGAATCAAAGAATAGAGAGAAATCTTAAAGGAAGTATATGCTGATTCTGATCGCGAAGGTGGATTTCGATCGCATCAGAATTTTGAGCAGTTGCATAAGAAGTTATGATATATTGCTAAGGAATAGATAACAACAATTTTCCATGTGGATTGTAAGGATAAGTTTTTCCGCAAAGTTTTAAAATAAAAGAAAATTGTTTAATTTTATTTATTTGAAGTATCCTTACAATGGTATTTGTGGAAATTTGTTGCTTATATGATTCCACTGACAGCAATATTGGAAAATGGATTTGATTCTTTCATTTGTGGTAGTGTCTAAATTTACCAAATCAGGAAAGTTCCTCATCACCCAAGTTTCAATTGGACCGAAACTTGGAATCATGCAAGTTGAATAGTATGATGAATGAGAACTTTCAAGAATTGGAAAATCAAGACTAATTACTTGTTCACATGGATGTGTGAGTCAAGTGAAGGACTAAAGGGATCGAGTACACATTCTTGTGCATTGGTCATGTCCACCACAAAGCTCGTTAAGACTATTTGATTTACTAAAGTTTAGTAAATATGGTTATACTTACAAGTTTAAGTATAATTCTGAAACATTGGAAAAGTCTCAATGTATGGCAGAACGAATGGGAAGAATCAAATTAGGCAGAAAGAAAAAAGTTTCTCAAATCTGAAAAGATGGGAGAGTACTTTAGTATCATGTTTGTGATCATCTTAATGATTTAGAAATCATATCACAATTAGTCCTCTAAAGGTCATCTTAGTGCATTATTATGACTAAGAAGAGGAGTCATGAATTGTTGAAATGGTTAGATCAGGAAGATGAGTCATACTTCGTTCCAAAATAATTCTTAGAGTCATATTCCAAGATTGTAACTTGAGTGACATATCTTAAAGAAAGGTTTAAAACACTTGTCAAATGTAAGAGTAAAAGTGTCCTACTCTTGTACATTTGAAATTGGTAAGTTGTGATGTTTTGGATAAAACAAAGACCAACTAAGGCCAATTGTGTGAAGTGTTTGTCTTGATAAAGAATCCGCACTATCTCTTGAATATTTGGCAAGATAGTCTTATATGTCAAGAGGATAGTGGGAGACTTAAAGATCCTAAAAATAATTTCAAGAACTAATCAAGAATAAAACTTGACGTTCTTCACTAGCACCAAGTATTTTAAATGTCTAAAATACACCCTTATAATATTATAATATTAAAAGTTTAATATATTATATGTATAAGAGCAAGTCGTCTTACCATCAGTAGGCCTTATTCACGAAGCCGGTATATAAGGGGGGGTATAAGGTTACTGCCTATAAACTGGCAGTTTAATGGGTGTCCACTCTCACCCACCGCTTCCTTGACTGGTGGAGGGTCGTTAGCCGAACAGGTAGGACAAGGACTATAATTCTCCCTTCATTATAAGTATAATGATAAATACTAAGTAACTAAACACTTATAAATTCCCAATCTTAGTTACTTAGGAAAATGTGAATAAGGTGCTAATCCATGAAATTACACTTTGCACTTTGTTTAAGCTGTTAGTGGAGCGTGTGTGGTTAACCGACACACTAACCTGGACTTAACAAGGTAGGCAAAGGGTAACTTAATGTTTATCATAGTATCGTTGGAGTGTGTGTGGTTAACCGGCACATCGATTGAGGGGTAAATATTAAGGGTACCAAGTATATTTGCATGGTTACTTCACACCTTGTTTTGTGATCCTCGGCATCCTAGCCACAAAACCTGAAGGGCACACTCGAGATTGAAACATGCCATTGAAAAGTTCAATGAATCTCAAAAGAATCTAGGAGTTTCAAAACCAATTAAAACCTAATAATACATTTCGTTTATCTTGGTGGAAATTGGTGAATCGTCATTCACCTACCTTCAAATATTTTATAACTTGGATTACGGCATCCCTCTTCCAAGTTATAAAATAGTTTGTTGGGTCCTAGCCTTAATATATCATATTGGGTGTAATATTAAGGACTTAAATCAACTTTACGTGAATTTCTCCCATTGTTGATGTCTGGTTTAGACAACAATGATCTTCCCAAACCAAGCTTTCCTAATGAATATGACTTCCCGAGTTTGGCTCATGGAAGCCATACTTCTCTTCCTCCACCTCCTCCAATTATTCTCCCTAACCCACAAGTTCAAGGTCACTCAAGCCCTAATGGCAAGCAAGGTCTATGTGTGATCACATCTTAGAGATGAAGTCACATATTGACAAGCCGGGAGAGTTGGGTGTCAAAGTCTTGAGAAAGTTGGATGTTCAATCACTTTCTAAGTCACATAGTGAGTTCCTTTGGGACTACTATGAAACAGACTATGACATGAACCTTAATGATCATATCTATTTGCTTGGTGCTGCTGAATCAGCAATGATTTGGAATGATAGTAAAGCAAATTTGATTAGAAGATCAACTTCCCAAAAACTTTATGGACAGTGATAATGGTGACACTGGAAATCCAGAAAAAGCATTCTCTTCCCAATGGAAAGGGATTGACCATAGTCAACCAGGTTGACCAAAAGGTAAAGAGAAAGGCTAAGTCTGAGATAGTCCCATTACCAAAGGGTCTATATGTTTATTTTGCCAAAGGAAGGGGCGTTGATTGCAAGGCTGCCAAATTTACCTAAGGATGTTAAAGTCAATAAGTTTGACTCTACATCAAGTAGAGCCCATTATCTAACTCTGTTAAGTTCTATTATGAGATCCTCATTACATGATGTGACTGGGTCACATGTTGATGTTTTAAGAATCAAAGAATAGAGAGAAATCTTAAAGGAAGTATATGCTGATTCTGATCGCGAAGGTGGATTTCGATCGCATCAGAATTTTGAGCAGTTGCATAAGAAGTTATGATATATTGCTAAGGAATAGATAACAACAATTTTCCATGTGGATTGTAAGGATAAGTTTTTCCGCAAAGTTTTAAAATAAAAGAAAATTGTTTAATTTTATTTATTTGAAGTATCCTTACAATGGTATTTGTGGAAATTTGTTGCTTATATGATTCCACTGACAGCAATATTGGAAAATGGATTTGATTCTTTCATTTGTGGTAGTGTCTAAATTTACCAAATCAGGAAAGTTTCTCATCACCCAAGTTTCAATTGGACCGAAACTTGGAATCATGCAAGTTGAATAGTATGATGAATGAGAACTTTCAAGAATTGGAAAATCAAGACTAATTACTTGTTCACATGGATGTGTGAGTCAAGTGAAGGACTAAAGGGATCGAGTACACATTCTTGTGCATTGGTCATGTCCACCACAAAGCTCGTTAAGACTATTTGATTTACTAAAGTTTAGTAAATATGGTTATACTTACAAGTTTAAGTATAATTCTGAAACATTGGAAAAGTCTCAATGTATGGCAGAACGAATGGGAAGAATCAAATTAGGCAGAAAGAAAAAAGTTTCTCAAATCTGAAAAGATGGGAGAGTACTTTAGTATCATGTTTGTGATCATCTTAATGATTTAGAAATCATATCACAATTAGTCCTCTAAAGGTCATCTTAGTGCATTATTATGACTAAGAAGAGGAGTCATGAATTGTTGAAATGGTTAGATCAGGAAGATGAGTCATACTTCGTTCCAAAATAATTCTTAGAGTCATATTCCAAGATTGTAACTTGAGTGACATATCTTAAAGAAAGGTTTAAAACACTTGTCAAATGTAAGAGTAAAAGTGTCCTACTCTTGTACATTTGAAATTGGTAAGTTGTGATGTTTTGGATAAAACAAAGACCAACTAAGGCCAATTGTGTGAAGTGTTTGTCTTGATAAAGAATCCGCACTATCTCTTGAATATTTGGCAAGATAGTCTTATATGTCAAGAGGATAGTGGGAGTCTTAAAGATCCTAAAAATAATTTCAAGAACTAATCAAGAATAAAACTTGAGGTTCTTCACTAGCACACGACTTGAGGTTTATAACCTATCGTGTTGACATATTCTGTGCCCATTCCAGTTAAAGTTGGCTTTGCATAGGAGTTCTGAAAGTTCTCAATTGGTTGCATAACAACTTGGAAGCAATGGTAGGCCCTGTACTGCCAGGTGGCAAGAAGTTAAGATTGCATAAGTTCAGTCCATATGAGTTTGGATTTGTCATTATCGTTATCTTGTGACTATGGTTTTGACGATTCATATGGATAAGAACACATACACCATAAAATCTAAGGGTCATAAGGTTTCTCTCTGATTCATGAAAATGATGGTGAGGAAACACTTCCACCAAGTAGATTTGAAGTAGATGGCAGAAGGTCTAAACAACTGAGACTTGGGATTTTGATAAAGTTTTATCAATGCATGCATGCTATCTAAGGAAAGTGTATGATTTTGATAAAGTTTTATCAATGCATCTCGTATCAGAAATCTGAACTTTGGTAAGAAAGTCAATAAAGTATTGATTTCTAGAAGTCCAGCTTATTTCTGAGTACATGTCAAAGCTAGTGGGAGCATAAGTGTTATGCTAATAATCATCATGTTAGTGGGAGCATGATAATTATTGTTAGTGTTGCAAGTTAGCAATGTTAATTATAGAAAACAAAAGTTTCAATTCGTGAGGCTGTAGGGATTGAAAAAGCTGTTTTGCTATAATTAAGGGAGAGGATATACTTCATTTCAGTTCTAAAGGCTTAGATTGAGACCTTAATCATCCTTAGTCAAGAATATATATATGAATTTCATGTTGGATTGGTTCAACTTAAGGAAATTCTATATATTGCGTTCTCAAAATTCAATTATGATTACGGCATCCCTCTTCATAGTCAAATTTTGAAAACATGGCAAATAAAAATATTGTAGCAAAAGACTGGTCTAGAATCATGTCTTTATGTGAGACATCATGAATCGTGTACCATTTGCTTTGGGTACAGGATCGATTGCATGTGCTATAATATTTGTCATTTCTAAATTTTTCCAAATGCCCAGAGGCATTAAGAAGGGAAAAGGTCTAGAATTGGATATGACTAAAATGATTAAGCAATTGTCGAGGACAATCTGAGGTTTACCAAAGATTGGTTGCTCAGGGACAGTTGGAAGTATAGTGCTAATTTTGGAAGGACCATATTGACATATTCTGAAAAGAGGCATCTCTTATTCAGAAGTGATAGTCAAAATGAGAATATGGAGTTGTCTCCATAGGTCGAAGTTATCTGTGTAAGATTAGAAAACTTAATGCAAGAAGCATGTCCAAAGCAATGTACTTTGAATATGAGACTTAGTTTCCATGGAGTTGATCTCCATTGGAATACCTTATAATGACTATTGACAAGTCTTTGTGACTTTGTACATATTCATTACAGGAGGGTCAGTGCATATAAGTTTAAAATCTAAACAGATTTCGATAAATGATAGGAATTTGAAATTCTCACATTTTTCGATAAGGATTTGGGAGTGTGAAATTAGAATCATTGAAATTATGTTCAATTGGTTTATTTCACAAAGTAAGGATCATAGACAAACATAGAGTGCATACTTGGTGTATGGCAAAGCTATTGTTTAAGAAAAACATAGTGTACATGCTTGGAGCATGGGACAACTAGTGTTTTTAATTCAAGTATAAAGTTGATAAAACCGAAACAATGAATAATGAGTAATCAGTATGGTGATAAATAAAAGTGTTTATTTATATTCATAGGGTTTGATACCATATTTGATTCATTTATTCTTGTGTTTCACTTTGCATGTTTTGACTTCCAGAATAACTAAGTCGCTCTTCCTGAATGATTAAGTTATTCAAACCATCCACAGTCGGTCATATGTTGGAAGTAGATATGAATCAAGACTGTCATGGGTTGGTTTGTAGAGGTCCAAGTTGGTGGACAAAGTGGTGCTACAACACTCATGAGTGCTCATAAGTTCTGAGTATTGGATTCAACCCGCGCTCATTTGAATCACTTCATGGATTTTATCACGAGTGATCATGAGACGATAATATCTTATATTCTTCGAACCTAGAGATAAGAGTTGTTACTATGAGTTGGTTATACATTGATTGCACGAAAACGCATTGGTAACTCGATGTTATAAAACGTGCCTTTGTGTATGATTCAACAAGTAGTAGAACAAGCCATATGAGTCGAAGTTTATCCATTCCTTTTACCTTCGGGATAAAAGCGATATTTGTGGGCCCCTCGATGATTTAGCGATGACACATGTGAGTGCTTGGCCAAGCCAGGACTGAATTGATTTGTTCAATCAGTCAGTCATCATAAATCGAAAATCAGGAAACAACAAATGGACAGAGAGAATGATTATAATCCATGTCTCAGTCCATATGATATCTAGAATGGAGGAATATATGATCCCTTATCTAATGGACAAGTCATTGACAAAGGTCAGAGTTCATTGACAAGATCAGAGTTCGACAGCGGCTTTAAGAGCTACGATTGCCAGTTGGTTTTTGAAGTCATACTCAATAATAGTTTCAGACTTATCCAAGTGGGAGACTGTTGGATTAATGTCTAAGTCCATAACTATATTTGGTATGTACTTGACCCGACCCGGCATGGTCCATTTGGGTTGCACTTCACCGACACAATTTATATGGATAGTCTTTTGAGAATAGTATATTTATGATTTATATTAATATATTATAAGTTCTAATATATTAATATATAATCATATTATTTAATTAGTATTGATCAAGAATTAATTTATAATTAATTAAGTGATCAAAAGGAACTAATTAAATATGGACTCTTAGATATATATATATATATATATATATATATATATATATATATATATATATGTGTGTGTGTGTGTGTGTGTGTAGTGGGCCAAGTTCATTTAGGTTGGGCTAAGTCTTCATGGATAGTCCATGGAGCTTTAACCCATGGATCCTAGGAAATGAAAGGTCATGGGTATTAGGGTTTAACCCTAATCCTCCACACTATATAAAGGGTCTTATGGTTCATGAAATTATGCTAGTGGCTAGTGTGGATACACTAAAGAGGGCAATAACCGATTTCATAGTGTGAGCCAAGTATCCATATTCTCTAAAGTTTTTCCAAGGTGTTTTGGTGATTTGTGATTCCACTTGAGGCTTCCACACTATTGGGGCTAAGCTCTTAAAGCTTGAAGACATCAAGCTACATCAAAAGGTATGTCATCTAACTAGAACTTTGTAGTATAGGTGCTTCATAATATGCTAGTTAGGATGAAACCTTGGAATATTTAATATTTGCATGTATAATAGAGAAAACATAGATCCAAGGTTTATAGGGTTGCATGTACACCATAGGAGTGTTAGAATGCTCAAAACCCAACAGTGAGGACTTGAGAGTTGTAGGGTACAGTGATGCTAGCTTTCAGACTGACAGGGATAATTTCCGCTCTCAGTCGGGCTGGGTCTTTACTCTAAACGGAGGGGCAATTACTTGGAAACGTTCCAAGCAGGAGACAGTGGCTGATTCCACTTGTGAATCAGAGTATATAGCAGCAAGCGAGGCAGCAAAGGAGGCTATATGGCTAAAGAACTTCATCGGAGACCTTGGAGTTGTACCAGCTATAAAGGAGCCAATGGAGATTTTATGTGACAGCAATAGTGCGGTTGCCTTAGCCAAGGAACCAAGAGATCATGGGAGATCCAGACACATTGACAGAAAATATCACTTCATCAGACATCGAATAGAAGAAGGAATCCTCGTAGCAAAGAGGGTATCATCGGATGAGAACCCAGCAGATCCCCTCACGAAGGGACTGACTCAGGCTAAGCATCTCCAGCATGCTCGGAGCATAGGGCTGAAGGATGATATTAGTTTTAGTAGTTAGATAATCTTGAAATTTGTAAAATGTAATTGACATTTGATGATAAATAAAAGCTGTTATTTATGAGTAAAGTGTTGCTATCTCTTGTCAATCGTTTACTATTATTTCTTTTTGCATGTTTTGACTTCCAGAATAATTATGTTATGGTTTATATCATATTATTCAAACTCTCCATAGTCGGTCATTTGTTGGAAGTAGATATGAATCAAGACTGTCATGGGTTGGCTTGTAGAGGTCTAAGATGTTAGACAAAGCGGGGCTACAGCACTCATGAGTGCTCATAAGTTCTGAGTATTGGATTCAACCCACGCTCACTTGTATCACTTCATGGAATTTATCTCGAGTGATTGTGAGACGGTAATATCATATAAGTCCTCAAACCTAGAGATATGATTTGTTGCCTATGACTTGGTTATGCATTGATTGCACAAAAATGCATTGGTAACTCGATGTTATAAACCGTGCTTTTGTGTGTAATTCAACAAGTAGTAGAGCAAACATATGAGTCGAAGTTTATCTGTTCCTTCTAGGATTAGAAGCGATATTTGGGCCCCTCGATGATTTTGTTTTGACCTATGTACCGGGCCCGGTCAGAACTAAATTGATGTGTTCAGTTAAGTTCTATGTCAAACAAATCAGAAATCGGGAAACAAATGCTGGACAATAAGCAAGACCATGTTCCATGTATTTGTCCGGCTGATATCTAGAACAGAGGATTATATGATCACTTATCTAAAATGGCGCTTCATAGTTCAACAGAGTTTTAAGAGCTACGATTGCTGATCGGTTCCTGAAGTCATACTTGCAACTATAGTTATTAGACTTATCCAAGTGGGAGACTGTTGGAGATAGTGTCTAAGTCCATAACTATATTTGGTATGTACTTGACCCGACCCAGCATGGTCCATTTGGGTTGCACTTCACCCGAACAATTTACGGATAATCTTTTGAGAATAGTATAAGTTATGATTTATTAATATATTATAAGTTCTAATATATTAATATAAAATCATATTATTTAATTAGTGTTGATCTATAATTAATTTAGAATTAATTTAGAGATCAAAAGTATGACTAATTAAATATAGGCTCTTGTATTTATATAGTGTTGGCTAATGCTTATTTGGAATGGGCTAGGCCTGCATGGAAAGTCCATGGATACTCCATGGAGCTTTAACCCATGGATCTCATGGAAATGAAAAGACATGGGTATTAGGGTTTACATGGATGTAACCCTAATCCACCACACTATATAAAGGAGGCTTTGGTTCTTGAAATTGCACTAGTTGATGTGTGTAAACTAAGAGGGCCGATTTCAAGAAGTTTGTGACTATTCTCTCAAGTTTCCAAGTTTGTGGTGATTTGTGACTTCCATTTGAGGCATCCACATTATTGGTGCTAGGCTCTAAAACTCCAAGCAATCAACTACAACTACAAGGTAAGTAATTCTACTAGCTTTATTTGATTCAAGTTCCCCATGCCATGCTAGATAGGATAAGAACCTTGGAAAAATAATTATTTGCATGTATCATAGTCAAACATAGATCCAAGGTTTCTAGGGTTGCATGTACACCATAGGAGTGTTAGAATGCTCAAAAACCCATCAACTTCAACAGCCAGAAATACCTTAGTGGAAGTGGGAGCGGATTACAATGGATTTCATAACCAAGTTACCCAGGACAACGGGTGGTCATGACACCATTTGGGTTATTGTCGATAGATTAACCAAATCCGCACACTTCCTGCCAATAAAAGAAGCTGATAAAATGGAAAGTTAACAAGGACGTACCTTAAAGACATAGTACGATTGCATGGTGTGCCAATATCTATTATATCTGACTAAGATAGTAGATTTACCTCCCGGTTTTGGAAATCATTCCAAAAGTCCTTGGGAACCAATCTAGACACGAGTACAGCATACCATCCTCAGACTGATGGGCACAGCGAGAAAACCATATAAACACTGGAAGACATGTTAAGGGCTTGTGTTATAGATATTGGTAAAGCTTGGGACACCCATTTACCACTAGTTGAATTCTCCTACAACAATAGCTATCACACTAGCATCAAAGTTGCACCCTTTGAAGCTCTTTATGGCCGTAAGTGCAGATCTCCTCTGTGTTGCGCTGAAGTGGGCGATACGCAACTAGCCAAGAACCAAGTAACCGACAGTACTCTAACCGGTCCCGAAATCATTCGAGAAACCACAGAAAATATTGTACAAATCCGGGAACGATTGAAAACTTCTAGAGACAGACAGAAGAGTTATGCAGACAAATGAAGAAAACCCTTGGAATTCCAGGTTGGTGACCGCGTCTTACTAAAGATCTCACCCTGGAAAGGAACGATATGCTTTGGCAAAAGAGGAAAACTAGGTCCAAGGTATATCGGATCAATTGAGATTCTTGCTAGAATTGGTCTGGTTGCTTATAAACTCAAACTACCGCATGAACTCAGTAACATTCATCCCACTTTTCATGTCTCAAATCTCAAGAAGTGTCTGTCTGATGAGACTCTTGTAATTCCACTCAATGAAATCCAATTAAACGAGAGTCTACACTTCGTAGAAGAACCAGTGGAGGTCATGGATATGGAAATCAAAAGAACAAAACAAAGTCGTATTCCAATAGTGAAGATTCGTTGGAATGCCAAGCGGGGACCTAAATTCACTTGGGAACGGGAAGATCAGATGAAACAAAAATATCCACATCTTTTCTCTAGTTCATGAGTACCACTATAGAAACAATTTCGGGACGAAATTCCCTCTAACGGGGGGACAATGTAACAACCCGATATTTCAAGTTAATGTAATAGTTTAGGTCAACCATTATAACTAGTTTTAAAGTAATAAAGAGAAATTATTTGAATATTATATGCATTTAGTTATTTTTAAAGATGTAATAAAAATGATCGTCAAAAATAAAATGTTAAATAAACTTGATTGAGATGAATAAATTGGTAGATATTGTTATAAGGATTCCAAAAATATAAAGAACACCGAAATTCGGGTTATAACGAAGAAGTTATGACCTATCGAAATTCCGCGACAAAACCGACAAAACGTTGTGTAACGTAAAAAGTGTGTAACATCCCAATTTCAAGCCCAATTTTTTTTTTTCATTTTTAATTAAGTAATTCTCCACATAGTTTACCAAAACATTTCCCATGCCATATCATTTGCAAACAAGGTTATAACAATGTGTCTGAAAATCATAATGTCAAAGTAAAATCAATCAGAGTACAATCCCAGAAAACTCCATGCGGAAATCATGTGTGTGTGATGCGCTGCTACACTGCCGGCTCCTTCCCCAGTACGGCCATTCTGGGGTGCCGACCTACCCATGTCAAGCCATTCTGGGGTGCTGGCCTACCCACGTCAGGCCATTCTGGGGTGCTGACCTACCCTTCGGTCCTACCAACCGAACCTCGGGGACTATTCCACCCCCTACTCCTACTATCACATATATCATAACATAAACATACTGTCAGACATATCTGGGGTGTCTGACCTACCCTTCGGTCCTAACAACCGAACTTGAGGACTATTCCCTCCCTACTACCACTATCACATATAACATATCATGCCAGCATATAAACATATCATCACATACTGTCAGACATATCTGGGGTGTCTGACCTACCCTTCGGTCCTAACAACCGAACCCTGCTACTGTCACATATACATATCATGCTAGCATATAACATATCAGGTAGTAGCAAACCTAGATGATATCACAAAGACAATCATCTAACATACAACTCCTACTAGTGGGCCGGCATTGTGGCCGTAGACCCACCGCTACTGGAAGGTAACTCACCTCGAACGAGTAGCTGCTGATAATCTGTGCGGGAAATCTCTGTCTGCTGCTGCTCCGGAAATCCTCCGGCTATAATCCCCACAAAACACTCAATCAGAGTCTGATATCTATTCTTAGGGTAAAGTGACCATTTACCCCTGACCAAGTCCAAGTCAAAGTCAAAGTCAACTTCCAGTTGACCCGACTCGCCGAGTTGGGCCGCCAACTCGCCGAGTCTCTATCTCTTCAACTGTCCTTATCCACGACTCTACTCGTCGAGTTGGGTCACCAACTCGTCGAGTCCCTATCTCTTCAATTGTCCCCATCCACGACTCTACTCGTCGAGTTTAGCAACGACTCGACGAGTTCTCCTTCTAACACAACCTCAGATGAACCTTCATCCAACTCGCCGAGTGGTATGAACACTCGTCTTGTCCATCTTCATCCTATGAACACGTCCTGTCCTCGACTCGCCGAGTTGTATGAACAACTCGTCGAGTTCATCTTCAAGAGTTGGGAGATTGCCTTGGACTCGCCGAGTCGGCTCATGCACTCGCCGAGCCCTATGAACTCCAGGACTAAGGCTTATCCCAATTCATTTGGGTCACTACTCTGGACCCTCTAAAACCTTTATTTCACTCAACTGGGTCTCTTGAACCATAACAGAAAAAAGGAAGTCAAGCCTCGGACTAGCCGAGTCCCAAGAACGACTCGCCGAGTCGATACAGTCCCAAGTCTATTCCTTCGATTTTTGGTGTACAACTCTTGCCCAAATGATAGATCTAGGACCCTAAACTCGATCTAGCACGTAAAGTTACGAACTTTACGTGCATGCATGGGACTTTGAGCCAAAAAGGCTCTAAAAGAGGCTCTTAAGTTGCATGGGGGCTTCCATAGGTGCAAAATCAGCCCTTTTCTGCCTTGTATCTCTTCCATGGACCTAGATCCGAAGCCTCAACCCCCAACCATGCTTGCAATCATGGTTGGTTACCAAGAATGGCTTATAAAAGCCCTAAATCTCCCCAAAAAGGGATCTAATGAATATGCAAGCAAGGTACAGACTTTATACCTTTCAAACACTGCAAATGATGCACCAAACTCGAATCCTTCAGTCTCCTCTTGATCCTTCTATGCTCTTCCTTCTTCCTTCTGGCAAAACCCACAAAATCACTCAAAAGCCTTAGATCTTGCACCAACACACTTAGGGTTTGCTATGGAGGGTTTCTGGGAGCATAAAGGGGCGATGGAGGCTGTATAAGGTTGTTTAAATAGGGTGCAAACCCTCAGATTAGGGTTTTGTCCAGTCAGAGCCTACTCGTCGAGTCCAGGACCCGACTCGACGAGTCCCATACTTAAATCCCGCGTCTTATCCCGCTTCTACTCGGCGAGTTGGGCCTTCAACTCGCCGAGTCCCAGGCCAAAAATGCAAAATTACTTAAATAAATACATACCAGGAACCAGGTGCTACAAATCTCCCCCACTTATTTCAGACTTCGTCCTCGAAGTCTGCTGCTCGATCCTGGAACAGCTCTGGGTAATGCTCCATCATTTCATCTACCGGCTCCCAGGTCCATTCCGAGCCCTTCCGATGTTGCCATTGCACCTTCACGAGCTCCACCCTCTTGTTCCTCAGATCCTTCGACTTCCGGTCGAGGATTGCTACAAGTCGCTCAATGTAATTCAGGCTGTCATCGACCTGAATGTCCTCTAAGGGTACTACTGCTGAGTCGTCCACCAGGCACTTCCGCAGCTAAGAGACGTGGAAATTGTTGTGGATCTGGCTGAGTTCGGTTGGCAGGTCCAGCCTATACGCCACCTTGCCCACCCGGGCTATAACCCTGAAGGGTCCAATGTACCTGGGGCCCAACTTGCCCCGTTTCCTGAATCGGATGACGCCCTTCCATGGCGACACCTTCAGGAGAACCATGTCCTCGACCTGGAACTCCAGGTCTGATCGGCGCTTGTCGGCATAACTTTTCTGCCGACTCTGAGCAGTCTGAAGTCTGCTCCGAACCTGGTGAATCCTCTTCGTCGTCTTGAGCACCACTTCGGTGCTCCCCATGACCCTCTGGCCAACCTCACCCCAACATATCCGGGTCCTGCACTTCCTCCCGTATAACATCTCGAAGGGAGGACGGTCAATACTCGCATGATAGCTATTATTATACGAGAACTCTGCCAACGGAAGGTAGGTATCCCAGCTACCTCCGAAGTCTAAAACACATGCCCGCAGCATATCCTCTAGCGTCTGGATGGTCCACTCGCTCTGACCATCCGTCTGCGGGTGAAAGGCGGTGCTAAAATGCAGACGAGTACCCAGCTCGTCATGAAACTTCTTCCAAAACTTGGAAGTGAACCGCACATCCCTGTCGGAAATCACTGAAACTGGCACTCCGTGCCGAGCTACTACCTCTCGGATATAGATGTCGGCCAACTTCTCGGCCGAGATGCTCTCCTGGATTGGTATGAAATGGGCACTCTTGGTCAACCGATCCACGATTACCCAAATCGAATCCACTCCCTGTGCAGTCCTGGGAAGCTTGGTGATGAAATCCATGGTAATATCTTCCCATTTCCACATGGGAATATCTAACGGCTGCATCTTGCCGTGTGGCCTCTGGTGCTCGGCCTTGACCTTCCTGCAGGTCAAGCACCGCTCCACATACCATGCTACGTTCCGCTTCATGCAGGGTCACCAATAATCAGGACGAAGATCTCTATACATCTTTGTCGCTCCGGGATGGATAGAAAATCTGGATTTGTGTGCCTCCTCCATCAGGATCTGGCGCATGCCTCCATGATAAGGGACCCACACTCTACGGTGAAGAGTCAATAACCCTCGGCTATCAAAGTCAAAGGAGGAAACCTAACCCACTATATGTTCGCTCTTCCGATGTTCCTCCTTCATAGCCTCCTGCTGAGCCTCCCGGATCCGCTCCAACAGTGGAGTCACCACTGTCATCCTCAGACAAATGTCCCTGATTGCCGTTGCTTTGTGGCTAAGCGCATCGGCCACGACATTGGCCTTCCCCGGGTGGTAGAGGATCTCGCAATCATAATCCTTAACCACATCCAGCAACCGACGCTGCCTCATGTTCAGGTTCGGCTGATCCATGAGGTACCTCAAACTCTTGTGGTCCGTGTAAATGGTACAACGAACACCATAGAGGTAATGATGCCAAATCTTGAGGGCAAAAACAACAGCCCCCAGCTCCAAATCATGCGCCGGGTAATTCGCCTCGTGAGGCTTCAGCTGCCTCGAAGCGTATGCAATAACATGCCCTCTCTGCATCAGAACCGCGCCCAAACCTGAGATGGACGCATCACAATATACCACAAAATCATCCATGCCCTCTGGCAGGGCTAAGATTGGCGCCTCGCACAATCCCTGCCTCAAGGTCTCAAATGCCGTCTGCTGCTCAGGCCCCCATCGAAAGACCACGGCCTTTCTCGTCAGTCGGGTCAGGGGCACGGCTATCTTGGAGAAGTCCTGAATGAATCTCCGATAGTAGCCTTCCAATCCCATAAAGCTCCGAATCTCAGATGGAGACCTCGGAACTTCCCACCTCATCACGGCCTCAACCTTGGCCGGGTCCACCGATATCCCGTTCTGGTTGACAAGGTGCCCGAGAAACTGCACCTCGCACAACCAGAACTCACACTTGGAGAACTTAGCATACAAGCTCTCCCTTCTCAAAGTCTCCAGAACCTCTCGCAGATGCTCTTCGTGCTTCTCCTGCGTCTTGGAGTAAACCAAGATATCATCAATAAACACTATCACAGACCGGTCTAACATCGGTCTACACACGCGGTTCATGAGGTCCATGAACGCGGCAGGAGCATTGGTGAGCTTGAAAGGCATCACCACGAACTCATAGTGGCCATAACGCGTCCGAAACGCATTCTTTTGCACGTCCTCCTCTCTGACCCTCATCTGATGATACCCTGAACGCAAATCAATCTTGGAGAACCAAGATGCTCCCTGCAGCTGGTCAAAGAGGTCATCAATCCTCGGGAGTGGGTAACGGTTCTTCACTGTTACCTTATTCAGCTCCCTATAATCTATACACATCCGATGCGACCCGTCCTTCTTCTTCACAAACAGAATCGGGGCTCCCCAGGGTGAACTGCTCGGTCTAATGAATCCCTTGTCTAACAGCTCCTGCAGCTGTGTAGATAACTCCTGCATCTCAGGAGGAGCCAACCGATACGGTGCCTTGGCTATCGGAGCCGCACCAGGGACTAGTTCAATCCTGAACTCTACCTGTCTCTCCGGAGGTATCCCAGGAAACTCCTCGGGGAATACGTCCGCAAACTCTTGTACCACGGGCACATCGCTCACCGTTGCCTTACCCATCTCCCGGGTATCCATCACATAGTCAACAAATCATGTGCAACCCTGCTGAAGGTAACGCCTAGCTCTCGCTGCTGAACATAAAGTTGGTCCTTGCTGTGGCCTCTCGCCCTGAATCACCAGCTCTCCCCCACTTGGGGTCCTGATCCGCACCAACTGCTCCGCACAGTCAATCACTGCCCCATTGGGGCTTAGCCAATCCATACCGATAATAACCTTGTTCCCCCGCAAAGGTATGGGAACCAGATCTACCAGATAACGCTCCTCAAACAGTCGCAGGACGCAATCTCGGTAGACCTCTGATGCTCGCACTGACCGGTCGTCCGCAATCTCGACCTCTAGAGGGCAATCCAACGTGCCCGACGACTCAAGAAACTTCTTGCTAAGCGCAAGAGAGACAAACAATAGGGTAGCACCCGAATCAAACAATACCTGAACTGGGATACCGTTCACATGGAACGATCCTAAACAGAGCACATACATAACATATCAAGATCACAGCGCCATAACATAAAATCATAAGAAAGGAATCATACCCGTCACTACATCAGGTGCAGCGCGTGCCTCCTCGGCTGTCAACTGAAATGCTCGGCTCCGCACCACTGGAGCCTCTGTCTTTGGCCTTTCGGCCATCTGCAACCCGCGTTGTCGCTGAAACCGGCGCCACTGCTGACGCTGCTGTCAATCTCGGGCAGTTGGTGTGACATCCCCTAATTTCTCGGGCAGAAAAGACCGGTTTAATTTATGCTTTTTAAAATAAAATCAGAGAAATCTTTTCAAAAGATATTGCGGAATAGGTCCCCAATATAAAACATGATAATGTTTATCAAAACCTTTCTTTAAGAAATATATAATTTCCTTTTATATTAAAACCTCAGGATGTCATGTTCCGATACAGATCAAAAGCATAAACAAGACATTATAAGCCTTACAACAGTTATTTATAACTACTGGCCTATAATCTATAAATCACTCATCATCATCATCCGACTATGCTCGGGGTCCACTACCTGTAATCATAAAAAGCTGAGTGGGTCAGGCTTGGAAGCCTGGTGAGCATATAGGGTTTTCAACCCACAATAAATAAATTTATTGTACTTAAACATCAATCAATCAACCAAATTACCCCAACCCCATTATCTTATTTATTTCTTAAGGGTTTACCCTAAGAATCAACTATCACTCCTTCCTAAGGAATAGACACAAGGTCACACCATCACCAGGGTTTATACAACAGGGGCTAAATTCATAGCTCTTATTTATTGACAGTATTCACCCCTGTCATACATGTCAATGGGTTTTTAGAGTACTCCAAATGAACATATAGTTCATTACACCTACAGGTTGCAGGCCTGCTAGTGTTCCACAGACCATCTAGAATAGTCCATGGTTGTCATCCCTACTCTGCTGAATGACGGGGGTCAACATTTTGGGTAAGTGATTCTCTCAAATTTCACCACTCACCCTCAACTTAAGATCTCCTTTCACCACTCACCCTCAACTTATGATCAATATTACTGATCATCTCCTTTATCCAACTCACCTTTCATCACACACCCATTATTTCATCTACCCATGTTTGACCCAACATTTTTGTAGATAAAAATACATATACGGTTTAAATTATTTAAAAACATGTATAAATCACACCTTCAACATCCAACTCAAATAAACAAACAATAAATATTCACACAGTACGTATTTTATATAAAATACTTCATATCTATGTGTAAGGTGAAAGTAACTACACACTCACCTGATTTAATGAAAATCGGGCAGCAATTCGTTTCCTAAATCGATCGTTTCTAATAAAACCGGGAGTTTTATTGAGAAACCGGGCTCTGCGAAAGGTCGGGCTTCAAAACCGAAAAGATAAATTTTTCAGGCTTCTCGGTCACTTCGTGGCGTATTCCGGGTGTTAGAATCGATATCGGGGCTTCGGGGAATGTTAAGATGAAGAAAATATGGAAAAAGGGGCTAAATATGGCAAAATCTCAAAAGTAACCGGGAGGGTTCGCATACCCTTCTATTTATAGGGTTTGAAGCTGCTGATCGGACGGATGAGAAGAGTCCACGCGGCAGCAGATCCGAAGAGTAGTCACGTGGGCTGCGCATGCGAGGGATCAGGTGGCAGTCCCTGATTGGACCGAATTCCGGGTCCGAAGGTCGGCTAAGGAGGTGGGGTCCGCAGGCGACGGGCGCAGGTGGCTGCACGTGCGAAGGCCTCGGTGGCAGCTGCTGATTGGACCGAGGTCTAGTGGTCCATCTGCGAGGCTCAGAGGCTAAGGCGGGGCGAGGCTCGGTCCAGCTGCGAGCTTCGGATTGGGCCTCCCTTCGGTCGAATCAGAATCCGACACGCGGCTACTGTTCATGCGAGGGAAGGCAACACGTGGCTCACATGACTCACCAATTTCGGACACGTGGCACTCTTTCAGCGAAGGTGACGTGGCAAAAACGTGACTATGCGAATTTTCTCGATTTTTGTGCAAAAACTTCTAAAATCCATAACTTTCGCATACGAACTCCGTTTTTGACGTTCTTTATATGCACGCGTAGGTAAAATTACGCTCTACAACTTCCGTTTAGACCTCGTCGGCTAATTTTGACTTTAATTTTTATATTATTATTTTTAACAGACCGAGACAGGAAATCCGTTAAAAATTCATAACTTCTTCATCCGACGTCCGTTTTCGTCAGACTTTTTACCGTTGTGCTACTAATGACGAGACCTTCGATTCTCGTTTAGGTCGTGTCGGCTAAAAATCACTCGATCTAAAATTCGAGTTTTTAGCTGTCTACTGCTAAGCTGAAACTTCGAAAAATCATAACTTCCCCATACGAAGTCAGATTTGGGCGTTCTTGTTATACCTACTCTCGTTTTAACGAACACTACAAGTTTCGTTTAGATTACTAAGGCTAAAAAGTAGTTTATTAAAAACTCACTTTTTACGACATTTGGCACCGTGTCGGTTTGTCGCGAAACTAAGACAGGTCATAACTTCTTCGTTATAACTCGGATTTCGGCATGCTTTATATATCCGAAAACCTTGAGACATATACTACAACTTGATTAAGATTAATCCTTCTAAATAATCTTCCATCAAAAAGTCATTTTTGATGCTTATCGTCTCTAAATTGACTAGCCCGGATCTACGGGCGTTACAGTTGGCCTTTTTGTGGCCCCTCTGATTGCAATGGAAGCAAATCAGGTCTGTCATATATACTGTGGGGGCGGGGGCAGTACAATCCCTTCCAAAGTGCCCCGTCTTGCCGCACTTGTAGCAGCCTGACGATCCCGCTCTACAAGCTCCCTTATGCGGCCTGCCGCACTTCCTGCAGCGGCTCTGGCCCGGCTGGCCCTTTGACCTAACGTAGGATCCCTTGGGTTTCTTCCCCGAAACCCCTGTAACCTGCTCAGACTCATATTTCCTCTTCCTCACATGCTCCAAATCGAGCTCCCTCTCCCGCACCGTGGCAATCATGGACTCCATGGTCGGGTAGGCAGAGTAGCTGACGTGCTCTCGAATATCAGCCCTCAACATATCACGGTAGCGGGTCTTCCGCATCTCCTCATCCCCCGCATACTGGGGTACCAACAATGCTCTCTCCCGGAACTTGACGGTGATCTCTGCCACAGTCTCCGTAGTCTGCCTCATATCCAAAAACTCTCTGGCCAGCTGCTGAAGCTCTACAGCCGGCGCAAACTCAGCTCTGAATCTGGTCACGAAATCTGACCACGTCATGGCCTCGACGGCTGGGGCTCCCAATGAGTCACCAGTCGACTCCCACCAGTCTCTATCTCTATCCCTCAAACATCCCGCAGCAAAGCGGACCTTCGACCCTTTCAGGCAGAAGCTCGTCAACTGCGCAGACTCAATGTCTGCGATCCATCTCCTGGCAGCGATGGGGTTTTCACCCCATGATAATTCGGCGCACCACTCCAACGGAAGTTCTTAAAGGACAGTGTGTGCGTACTCGTCTAGCTAGACGCCATATCACTCTTGAATGCCCGGAGGCGATCCTCCATCAGCTCAACAATCCCCTCCTTGATCGACCCGAAAATGACCAGGGTCGACTCAAGAATGCCTCTCGTGATCTCAGCCGCGATGAACTCGCGCAGCCCGTCATCAACCTGCTCGGATCCTGCACCTGAGCCTGATCCTGATCCTGATCCGGAACCTCCTGCTCCATGTCGAGTGGTCACCATACTGAAAAATTCACGCATAAATGTCAGGGTCATACATACTCTCGAGAGGTCTAACACACTCTCCAAGTTTCCCGGTTCTATCTCAACCTTCCTTGATTCGAGTACGGATCCTCTGCTTCCAGTAGTACGGGCCCATACTACCTTTCACATCTATCAATACTTTCCTCAAGGACTGTCTCGACTTCACCAGGTCCCTTAACCAATATCTCTTTCCAACTAGTCTCATCCCAGGCTTCCCTAGGGCACTCTCCGACCTACTCTCCGCCATCAGCTGCACTAGGAGTCCCTACTTCCCTTCCCTAACTAGCTTGCGAGTACTGTTACATATCTGCTCACTAGTTAGTTAAAGTTAGCCAGGACCCCTTAAGCACAAAGCAAGCAGCATTCGTGCATCGAGTGACCGCATCAGGCATAACCTAATCAGGCTATCCTACTGCTGACTAAACAGTCCTAGCATACAGCTCATACAACAGGCATATAAGGAATCCTTCCTAGATCCTTGGCCCTACTCTAGCATGCAGTTCTCAGAATCATATATATCAGGCACACAAGGCATCCTCCTAGACCCTCAGCCCTAATCTAGCATGCAGTTCTCAGAATCATATATCATATAACTTATTATAACATGTATGGGTATCTTGGGGAAAACTTACTTGAGCTCGGCTGGTCGCACGCATCACACACCTTGTTCTTTCTCAAAACCCTTTGACTCAGATTTTAGAAAACCATTTTCTTTGTAAAAATCTTTTAAATCCCTCGGTTTGAGTCCAGACACTCCCGAGGGTGTGTCCGAATCCCTCAAACCAGGGCTCTGATACCAACTTGTAACATCCCAATTTCAAGCCCAATTTTTTTTTTCATTTTTAATTAAGTAATTCTCAACATATTTTACCAAAACATTTCCCATGCCATATCATTTGCAAACAAGTTTATAACAATGTGTCTGAAAATCATAATGTCAAAGTAAAATCAATCAGAGTACAATCCCAGAAAACTCCATGCGGAAATCATGTGTGTGTGTGATGCGCTGCTACACTGCCGGCTCCTTCCCCTTAGACGAAGAGGTACCTGAAACCAAAACTAAAACTGTAAGCACAAAGCTTAGTGAGTTCCCCCATCATACCACATACCATACAGACATATCGCATACATACTGCCGGGCAATTCTGGGGTGCCCGACCTACCCAGTACGGCCATTCTGGGGTGCCGACCTACCCATGTCAAGCCATTCTGGGGTTTTGGCCTACCCACATCAAGCCATTCTGGGGTGCTGACCTACCCTTCGGTCCTACCAACCGAACCTCGGGGACTATTCCACCCCCTACTGCTACTATCACATATATCATAACATAAACATACTGTCAGACATATCTGGGGTGTCTGACCTACCCTTCGGTCCTAACAACCGAACTTGAGGACTATTCCCTCCCTACTACCACTATCACATATAACATATCATGCCAGCATATAAACATATCATCACATACTGTCATACATATCTGGGGTGTCTGACCTACCCTTCGGTCCTAACAACCGAACCCTGCTACTGTCACATATACATATCATGCTAGCATATAACATATCAGGTAGTAGCAAACCTAGATGAATATCACAAAGAAATCATCTAACATACAACTCCTACTAGTGGGCCGGCATTGTGGCCGTAGACCCACCGCTACTGGAAGGTAACTCACCTCGACCGAGTAGCTGCTGATAATCTGTGCGGGAAATCTCTGTATGTTGCTGCTCCAGAAATCCTCCGGCTATAATCCCCACAAAACACTCAATCAGAGTCTAATATCTATTCTTAGGGTAAAGTGACCATTTTACCCCTGACCAAGTCCAAGTCAAAGTCAAAGTCAACTTCCAGTTGACCTGACTCGCCGAGTTGGGCCGCCAACTCGCCGAGTCCCTATCTCTTCAACTGTCCTTATCCACGACTCTACTCGTCGAGTTGGGCCGCCAACTCGTCGAGTCCCTATCTCTTCAACTGTCCCCATCCACGACTCTACTCGTCGAGTTTAGTAACTACTCGACGAGTTCTCCTTCTAACACAACCTCGGATGAACCTTCATCCGACTCGTCGAGTGGTATGAACACTCGTCGAGTCCATCTTCATCCTATGATCACGTCCTGTCCTCGACTCGCCGAGTTGTATGAACAACTCATCGAGTTCATCTTCAAGAGTTGGGAGATTGCCTTGGACTCGTCGAGTCGGCTCATGCACTCGCCGAGTCCAATGAACTCTAGGACTACGGCTTAACCCAATTCGTTTGGGTCACTCCCCTGGACCCTCTAAAACCTTTCTTTCACTCAACTGGGTCTCTTGAACCATAACAGAAAAAGGGAAGTCAAGCCTCGGATTCGCCGAGTCCCAAGAAGGACTCGCCGAGTCGATACAGTCCCAAGTCTATTCCTTCGATTTCTGGTGTACAACTATTGCCCAAATGATAGATCTAGGCCCCTAAACTCGATCTAGCACGTAAAGTTACGAACTTTACGTGCATGCATGGGACTTTGAGCCAAAAAGGCTCTAAAAGAGGCTCTTAAGTTGCATGGGGGCTTCCATGGGTTCAAAAGCAGCCCTTTTCTGCCTTGTATCTCTTCCATGGACATAGATCCGAAGCCTCAACCCCCAACCATGCTTGCAATCATGGTTGGTTACCAAGAATGGCTTATAAAAGCCCTAAATCTCCCCAAAAAGGGATCTAACGAATAAGCAACCAAGGTACAGACTTTATACCTTTCAAACACTGCAAATGATGCACCAAACTCGAATCCGTCAGTCTCCTCTTGATCCTTCTATGCTCTTCCTTCTTCCTTCTGGTCAAAACCCACAAATCACTCAAAAGCCTTAGATCTTGCACCAACACACTTAGGGTTTGCTATGGAGGGTTTCTGGGAGCATAAAGGGGCGATGGAGGCTGTATAAGGTTGTTTAAATAGGGTGCAAACCCTCAGATTAGGGTTTTGTCCAGTCAGAGCCTACTCGTCGAGTCCAGGACCCGACTCGACGAGTCCCATACTTAAATCCCGCGTCTCATCCCTCTTCTACTCGGCGAGTTGGGCCTTCAACTCGCCGAGTCCCAGGCCAAAAATGCAAAATTACTTAAATAATTACATACCAGGAACCAGGTGCTACAAAGTGAGTTTACAATAAAATGCTTTTTAGCCTTAGATATCTAAACGAAAGTCGTAGAATACATTAAACCATGAACATACCTAAAAAGAACGTCAAAATCTGACTTCGTATGAAGAAGTTGTGATTTTTCTAAGATTCAATATAGCAGTACACAGCCTGAAATTCGAAATAAAGATCGAGCATTTTTTAGCCGACACAACCTAAACGAGAATCGAAGGTCTCGTCAATAGTAGTACAACGATAAAAAGGCAAACGAAAATGGATGTCGGATGAAGAAGTTATGAATCTTTTTAACCGACTTATCCAGTCCCGGCCTGTTAAAAATATAACATTAAAAATAAATTCAAAATTAGCCGACGGAGTCTAAACGAAAGTTGTAGAGTATAATCTCATCTACGCGTGGATATAAATAACATCAAAAACGGAGCTTGTATGCGAAAGTTATGAATTTTTGAAGTTCATGACACAAATTCTGAGGCTGGACCGAAGTTGTATGCCCAGCGTTCTGTTGCATGGCCTCGGATTGACCACGTCGATCTTCTTCGCATACAGACACGTATCTCGCTTAGCTAACACGTGTGAAGCCCGGATTCCGATCTGAAACCACGTTTCGCCTACGCCTCAAGTACGAGGGTACGCGCAACGTACCGAAGTACGCCCAGCGTACCGAGGTAGGCCCAGCCTAGAGCGAGACTTTGTTCACCTATAAAAGGCATGCGAGACTCTCCGGTTTAGGATGCTACTTTAATCATTTGTTCACTATTAAACACTCATTTAAGCCTCTCTAAACCCTCTAAAGTCCCGGGAACCTCCCTACCACCTGAAGCAAGCCCCGAAGTCTTCAATTTTTTAGCTTAAACTCTGTCCGCGTGAAGTCGGGTTTTCATCAAAAACTCTCAGTTTCGTCAAGTAAACTCCTTTTTAGAAACGAAACGCTGCCCGAATCACCACCTATTAAGTGAGTTTATACCCCTTTATTTTCACTATCTTTATAAATATTTTAGGGGGAAATACAGGTAAAATACAAGAAATCTTGTTTAAATTACACAATTATTCAAATGATTTACGATTGTTATTTTTACTAAAATAAACATACTATTTTACCAGTTCGGGATTTCATACAAAAACAAACATATAAACTATAATAGGTATAGTTTATGAGTCATGCATACTTATCAATACAGTTTATGGAACTTACATATTTCTTTACATATTCAGAATAACTTACGAAAATAACCATATAAATTATATTACATATAATTTATGAGATAATTACAGTTTATCTATTACAAAGATATTTTTCATTATTCTACATGTAACCGTCAATATAGCATTTGTGATACACGCTTCAAGTACTTATTTAAGTATAAAACAAAAGTCAAGAAAATTATAACCAGAGTCTCCTTGAGGGAGAGCATGACATTTGTGTATAGATCTATACGGGACTGACAATCCCGCACCAGAGTTGCTTGCAACAGCTAGGTCGGCAGATCTGTGGTGACAATTGTCGTACCATAATTCGACGCCTGGAGAACTTCGTGTTTCAGGCGAGGCTTAGGTCATCAAGCATGGTTATGATAACTCACAATTTGGTATTGAATAATGCGTTTAGTGTAAGAATAAGTAAACAACTTCACATAGTTTTATATAAATAAAACTATAATACAATATTTTACAAGTATAACTGGTGAATGTAGATATTTACAATTTCACAAATGTTCATACAAGTACAAATACTGAATACTATTCTAGTACAGAGAAAACATATTTTTCATAGTTTTATGGGAATTTAAAACTATTTCAGAATACAAATACATATACAACATAAAATATAGGATTTTCTGGGGAAAACATACTTACATTTTTCAAAGGAACAAATAACAGATTTCAATTACCAACATGCTTATGAACTCACCAACTTAATTGTTGACACTCTTTTCAAAACAACTTGTATTTTCAGGCAATCGATAAACAGGTACCCACAAGGAAGACAGAGTTTCATATAATTATGTCTTTTAAATTATACTTTTTGGTGTCAACTATACAATGATTTGAACACGAATGTAAAGTTATATTTTATCAATGTAATGGATGTTGTACTTTGATTAATATTGTGCATTGTTGTGATACTACACATGAAGTCATCCACCCCCGGACTTTTCCGCCGCTCCAGTTTGGGGTTGTGACACCAGGCCCACAGCATAAGACTAGATTGCCCCCGAGCCCACAGTGTGGGACTGGATTACCCTTCATTGGCCCACAACCCATGACTGGCTTGCTCCCAAGCCCACACCATAAGACTGGAATGCCCTTCCCAACCCTCAACTTATGCCTAGATTTCTCCCACGTCCACAACATAAGACTGGAATGCCATTCCTGGCCCTCAGCTTATGACTGGATTACTCCCGGGTTTGTTGGCGTCCAACACAAAGATGTACCGCCTCAAACCAACCACACTATGTTGACACATGCAAACAAATAAATAATGACCAACAATACAGGTAATCATACAGATCCACCAATCTAACAGACCACTATAGCATAGCAGCATCCTATACACATGGATACATAAAACAATCTAGTGGGCCGACATTGATGCCTTCGATCCACGGTTACAGTGAGGAAAACTCACCTCAACCCTAAAGACAAGCTAAACTAGCCACTCCATCCGACAATATCAAGCCGCCTAGGCTCGAAATTAAACCTCCTTTGGACAAAAGACCATTTTGCCCTTCTAATACTAAGTCCAAATGTAACATCCACAAAAATCATGCCAATTTAAAACTTTTTAAATCATTCAAAAACCAATCATTATTACAAATTTGTTTTCAAAATGGTTTAGTGTCAGAGTATCCCAGAATCAAATCATAAAAACATAAGGAGGTGCACGATCACGCCTTCGCCTTCCCGCGATCATCAGAAGTACCTGAAACATAATCAAAAACTATAAGCCCGAAGCTTAGTTAGTTCCCCCAAAATAACAATGCCAAACAAACCATATCAATAGCATATAAACAAACATCATGCATAATGAGCCATCAGCCTGACCGGACCGCCTCGCAGGGCCATCAGTCTATCTGGACCGCTCTCCGAGCCTTCGGTACGTCTGGATCGTCTCTCAGGGCCTTCAGCCTATCCGGACCGCTAGCCGGGCCTTCGGCCTGACTGATATGCCCTAACCGGGTCTGCAGTATATCCGCTCCGCCCTGGGTATGTTGGCCTTCAGCACAAAGCAGGTCCGCCTCAACCCAACCCCCAAACCAAACAATCATGTGCACATAAATATCACACGCTAGCATATATAACAGTCAAACCAATATAACAGATCATTAATCATAGCAACATCCTATAACAAGGATACCGACCTAACCGGTCACTAACATAGCATTATCCTACATACCAGGATACCGACCTACCAGGTCACTAAGCATATCACCATCCTAACTACCAGGATGCAAATCAATAAGCATAACATGCAATAAACCTGAATACAAATCCGAAAAGGGTCAGCATTGGTGCTTTCGACCCTGTTGGTATAGTGAGGACAACTCACCTCACAAGTAGCTCGGGATGATAAATGGCAAACTCACCGAATGCAGCTCCAAACTCAATCACCTACATCCACCAATGATCCACTTTTATAAATTCCTAAATTACTAAAATACCCCCAGAAGTCAAACTGGTCAAACCTTGGTCAAAGTCAAAGTCAACAGTCAAGGTCAACAGTCCATGTTGACCCAACTCGTCGAGTGTAGCCCACTGATTCGTCGAGTCCTTCCAGAACTCGAGAAATCGTGAAAACCCTAGTTGACTCGCCGAGTTCCCAGGAAACTCGTCGAGTCCATGCGATGTCCAAATGTCGGGAAAAACCCTAACTAACTCGTCGAATCTTCTCACTGACTCGCCGAGTCCATGCAGAACTAATACAGGCAATCTTCAGCCGAATCGTCGAGTTGGCAATGCAACTCGTCGAGTCCCTTCAGTCCATTTCTCATCCAGACGTTTGTAAGCTACCCCAAAGCTCTAAATTGCAGATCTAACCTCCTAGGGCATGGTTTCCACGTAAAGTTGCAAACTTTACGTACATGCAAGGTCCTAAATGCCAAAACCAAGATAAGGGGGAGGTTTAAGACAAAGAGAAGGGCTAAAGCTTGCTAAATTCGATAACTTTATGACTATAAGGACTTAGAGGAGTCCAGATCTAAAGTTACGACTTCAGATCTTGCCCAATACCCGAAATGATCCACAAATATGATAAAAATGGCCCTAACCTATGCATGAAGAGATCTAGCTAGAGGGAAGTCAAGCTAACGACTTGTTACCTTCAAGATGATGCCAAGATGAAGTAGAATCAGATCCACAAGCTTCTCCTTGCTTCAAGCTCCTTAGACTTTAAGTTCTCTTTACAAGATCCACCTTCCAAGCTTCTTAACACACAAAAATAGAGAGTAGGCGCAATTAGGGTTTTCTGAGCTCAAGGGGGCGGTAAAGGAGGCAGATGGAGGCTAATGACCCTTTAAATAGGGTGTAAAACCCTGGAAATCAGGGTTTCATTTTCTAGCTCCTACTCGTCAAGTAGACCTCATAAATTACGCGGGCTGACTAATCCCTACACGATGAGTTGGGGGCCTCCAACTCGTCGAGTAGGCTTCTTTAATTGCATAAAATCCCTGAAATCTCATTCTCGGAAATCGGGATGTTATAACTCTCCGCCACTTGAACTAGGCTTCGTCCTCGAAGCCTATTGCAGAGGACAAATCCGGACAATGCTTTAGCATTCCAGCCTCCGGTTCCCAAACCTACTCGGATCCCCTCCGATGTTGCCACTTGTACCTTTACAAAAGGTACCTCCTTGCTATACAGAACCCTTACCTCTTATTCCAAGATGACCACCGGCCTTTCGATGTAGTTCAGGCGCTCATCGTCCTGAAGATCACCCAATGATTCCACGACATCCTCGCCTGACACGCACTTTCGCAACTGCAAGACATAGGAAGTGTTATGAATCTGACTGAGCTCCTCCGGGAGACCCATTCGATACGATGCCTTGCCAACCTTGGCAAAACCCAAAATAGCCTGATATATCGGGAACCCAATTTCCCTTCTTCTTGAAGCGGATCATTCCCTGAAACCTGGTGTCCTTCCCCGAACACAATCATGGATCATACGCGGCTGCCGATAATTCTCTACTAGAGAAGAGATTATACATTCTTTCAAGGGAACTCATTCAATGACCGATTTTTCAGAGATAACATGGGCTACAAGAGGCAAACTAGGAGAAGAACCCTTATTGTGCTGAAAGGATAATGCTTCATTCAGCTCCCGAATCTACATACAGTAGCAGTTAACTGCTAACGCATAACCACAACATCTATGACTGGCCCGATCAGCCTGGGGCTGGAAAATCAATATATCGAATCCAATCAACCACCGGATTGAAATTCTCAAGGTTTGTCGACCTACCGCCTCAACCCTACCGCTCCTCCTGGCCTTTGTGCCTACGACTTACAGTCGCAACCGTACTGTTCTGATCGAGTCTCCATGCCTACGACTTACAGTCGGCCCGCACCGGGTATCTTGGCCTACTTTCGCAACCCTACTGTTCTGATCGAGTCTCCATGCCTACGACTTACAGTCGGCCCGCACCAGGTATCTTGGCCTACTGCCGCAACCCTACTGCTCCTATCGAGTCTTCGTGCCTACGACTTACAATCGGCCCACACCGGGTATCTTGGCCTACTGCATCGAGCAAGACCGTCTCAACCCTCCCAACACAATGTGTTGCCATAGATAATCAGGAGCAAGATCTAACCCGGTTGTCAGAACCTAACAAACAGGGACGCTCTAACCCAGCAACCCTCGACTTCCCGTTGATGACATTATACCTTTCTCCTGTAACTCGCGATTCACCCCACGAACCAAAAGTTTCCCCCATTTACCTTACTGACCTCCAGAGTGCATGCCTCACACAGATACACTTGTGATCCCTAACGCAAGTTTCCACTATAAGCCATCCCAAGATGGCCGTCCATGAATCCACCCTAAGTTTCTAACTGAAACTACCACAATCATGCAGAGAAGACCCTCAAACAGGTCAATAGCGAACCTTTCACAATCTGAATCCATATGATACCCAAAACCTTAGTATAACATGTGACTCTTTACCATGCCATTACCATTCTACGGAGCGACGAAAGAAGGTGATCAACCAAGAAATTCCACATTACATCCGCTCCCTAACAACAACTTGTGAATATGCAGGAATACGGGGAAAACATTTCCCCGGATTCATTCTGATATCTAACCGATACTCCCCTCAATTCTTACTGCTTCCGATAACCTATCGACACTGTCGTCTTCTCGTCAGTGGCCCATTCCTTCGGCCTACAGGTATCCACTTTCCTCCGCTGACCGAAGGGCCTAATCAACATTCCTCACATCACCATACAAGCATCACAATACTGAAACTCTACCACACATGATTCCCTTCTTGGAGCAAGTTGCTACTCAAGAGTTTCCAGGCTCTCCTACATGACCACCGACGGTTCCTAAGGGCACTCCATAGGTGATAACCAGCAAGCACATATAACATACAGTTCCATAGGTTATTATCAAAAAGCAGTATGCTCAATACCAGGAGACAGACCTACTGATTGCTATAGCATAGCAGCACACTCAATTCCTGAACGTATTTCTAACAGATCTCATACAGAGTCTTCAGCATGACTGGACCGCCTCACCAGGCCTTCAGCCAATCTGGACCACTCTCAGAACCTTCAGCATGTCTGGACCGCCTCTCCGGGCCTTCAGTCTGTCTGGACCGTTCTCTGGGCCTTCGGCCTGACTGGTACTCCCTGCTGGTCTTTAGTCTATCCGGACCGCCCTAAGTCTGTTGAGCATAACCTTGGACCCATCCTGGTGCCCTCTCCCATATATCCAGTTCTCCCCCACTTGGGGTTTCGAACTCCTGATTCAATCTGTAGACTATAATCTCGGCCTAACTCTAGACCTCATGTTGATCGCCCACCCTCTTGGGAAACCGTGGTCTGATCCTTGACCCGCGTATCCACCACATACGCTAAATAACCCGCACACCCGTGCTGAATGTACTGCCGAGCCCTAGCAGCTAAACAAAACCCTCAATGGATGATGCTCCACCAATGATCCACTTTCATAAATTCCCAAATTACTAAAATGCCCCCAGTAGTCAAACTGGTCAACCCTTGGTCAAAGTCAAAGTAAACGGTCAAGTTCAACAGTCCATGTTGACCCAACTCGTCGAGTGTAGCCTATTGACTCGTCGAGTCCTTCCAGAACTCGAGATATCGTGAAAATCCTAGTTGACTCGCCGAGTTCCCAGGAAATTCGTCGAGTCTATGAGATGTCCAAATGTCAGGAAAAACCCTAACTAACTCGTCAAGTCTTCTCACTGACTCGCCGAGTCCATGAGAACCAATACAGGAAATCTTCATCCGACTCGTCGAGTTGGCCATGCAACTCGTCGAGTCCCTTCAGTCCATTTCTCATCCAGATGTTTTTAAGCTACCCCAAAGCTCCAAATTGCATATCTAACCTCCTACGGCATGGTTTCCACGTAAAGTTGCAAACTTTAGGTACATGCAAGGTCCTAAATGCAAAAATCAAGCTAAGGGAGAGGTTTAAGCCAAAGAGAAAGGCCAAAGCTTGCTAAATTCGATAACTTTATGACTGTAAGGACTTAGAGGAGTCCAGATCTGAAGTTACAACTTCAGATCATGCCCAATACCCGAAATGATCCACAAATATGCTAAGAATAGCCCTAACATATGCATGAAGAGATCTAGCTAGAGAGAAGTCAAGGTAACGACTTGTTGCCTTCAAGATGATGCCAATATGAAGTCGAATCAGATCCACAAGCTTCTTCTTGCTTCAAGCTCCTTAGACTTCAAGTTCTCTTTACCAGATCCACCTTCCAAGCTTCTTAACACACAAAAATGGAGAGTAGGCACGATTAGGGTTTTTTGAGCTCAAGGGGGACGGAAAGGGAGGCAGATGGAGGCTAATGACCCTTTAAATAGGTGTAAAACCCTGGAAATTATGGTTTCATTTTCTAGCTCCTACTCGTCGAGTTGGGATCCTCCGACTCGTCGAGTAGACCTCATAAATCACGCGGGCTGACTAATCCCTACACGACGAGTTTGGGGCCTCCAACTCGTCAAGTAGGCTTCTTTAATTGCATGAAATCCCTGAAATCTCATTCTCGAAAATTGGGATGTTACACCAAATGTCAAACTTGCCAAAAAGTCAACGGTCAACCTCCAGTTGACTTACGCACTGCGTAACTAATCTACGCCCTGCAAAGAGCTACACTATGCGTACCTAGATTACGCCCCGTGTAGTGCCTCTAATCCCAAAAACTTTTATTAAGCTCTTAATACAACAAACCAAACTCTCAAACTCCCATATCTGATCTAAATAAATGTGTTAATGGATATAGTCCCTAACTTTATCCATTTACATGGCCATGATGAATACACAACCAAACTCTAAGTCCAAGATGACACCTTTTGCTCAAGAACTCATGTATGGATGGATGAGAGTGCCCAAGCTCTCATTTTTATGACTTTATAACCTCAATAACATCAGAAGGAGGTCTAGAGTAACCCATACTCATAAGGTTAAGGGAAAAAAGCATAAAAACTCATAAGCTAATTAGATCTAACAAATGGAACATCGAGATGAAAGCTTTATACCTTTTGGAGACTAGTGATGAAGTGCAAAGTCTGGATCTACAAACCTTGGAGCTTACACTTGCTTCTCCAATGGACTCCTTCTTCGAGAATGCACCCAAAAATCACACTAATGCTTCCAAAACTCACAATTGGTGGCTAAGGTTTCAAAGGAACAATTTGAGGTGATGGAGGCTGGTAATGGGGAGGGTTCCAAGAAGTTAGAGCCCTTAAATATGGGTCAAAACCTTAGGATTAGGGTTTTGGTCAGTAGTAGCTACGCCCTACATAACATAAATTACGCCATGCATAAATCATTAACCTCGCGATCTGATTTCAGCATCTATGCCATGCGTAACTTGCGTACGCCCTGCGTATGGCAAAACCATTCCAATTCAACTTCAAACAACCATAACTTCTTCGTTTCAACTCCGTTTTCGGCGTTCTTTATATGCGTGCAAAGGTATTTAAGTGATCCAAAATCTTATCTAGTTACTTTTGACTAAAAACATATTGAACTAAAATCCTTCATTCATGCAAGAAACCCGAGATATCATCTTTCCAATTTTACCCTTTGCTTTAAGGCACAAATCGAGGGGCGTTAATCACTTAATCCAACATTACCAATATCCGAAAAGGGCAGAAACCATATTCCTTTGAAGCCCAACACCATCACTTGATCAAATTCCGGTCTGGCGTCTCAAAATTAGAACATCATTAAAACCAGGTGTTACATAAACAAATTTTAATTTGGATTTATTCGTAAATTAGGATAAAATAATTGGACTTAAATAGAGATTTCTCTATAAAAATATATAAAAATGTATTTACATATATGATACTTATTTTATATTATAATTTATACATATAATATGTATTTTGCATCTATAATTTATATAAAAATGTATTTTATTTGTATAAATTTGTATAAAAACATAATTTACTTTTATTTTTTAGAAAACTGAGTGAGTTAAGAAGATTAAAAAAGATAGGTTCCATATGTAGGGAGTTGGTAATTATAGAAGATAGAGGAGAGGAAAAGCACATGTGATATCTACATGACAAGTGAGCGGGGGGGAGGGGGGGGGGAATGATTTCGTCCAACCTTATTGGCAAGATATCAAGTTTAAGAATGCTTATGTTGATAAAAGACACGTTGCAAATGTATGTGGTGTTTAAATGCTATTATCATTTGATCGACAAAACAAAAAACTCTTAGGTGCTTTTTGTTTTTTGTCTGCAAATCTTCTTGGCCTCTTGTGTTTGCATCGCGCAAACATTAGGCTTTATAGACTGTTTGTTTTTTTGAAGACTGCAGACCTAAAAGGTTTGCGCGTCCTCTTTTTGGCGCAGACCAGAGTCTTCAAACCTCTTCAGACATCTTCTAGTCTAGAAAACACATATATCTTAGTTTTTTTTTAAACTTAGATTTATTCCAACTTTATCTATGATAAACAATTTGAAAAAAAAAATTTACAGTACTTAAAGAAAAAAGGTTCGACGACACAATCATGACTCTTGTGACAAATTTATAAATAAAAATTTAATTACAATAATGGTCGTTAGAGCTGTTTATATAGATTGAAAAAAATCGTAATATTGTCTTATATTTTTTGTGCCAAATTTTATAAAATATTATTTAATGCTATATCATTCATTTCTTGAAATAAATATTTATGGTCAGTTTTTAATTGATTTAATTGAAAATGTAAAATGAAAATTTTGAAAATTTCATTTAAAATCAAGGTTTCTTTCCATCAATTTTACATGTTAAATTCTTTTATCATTAATTACAATGTTTAGGTATATCTTTGCAACCAAAGTTTGTTGGTTTTTATCAAATATATACGTTAATACATACCATTTTATTTTCATTTTTGATACAATAATACATAAAAGTCGATCTACATTTGTTAATTATCTATAATAAAGTCATAAAATTATTGAAAAACTCTTTTAAGTTTAAAAAAATCGGTTTAATTAGATTTTAGTTTATTCTAGCAGCCTGCAAATATTAAAAAACAAACAGTCTTCTTCTTTCAGACTGCAGACGTTTGGTTCATCGCTTCTACTACAGAGATCTACAGATGTGGTCTGCAGACTGCAAACATTTTGACTCAGAAAAAACAAACAATATCTTAGATCTTAAAGAAGGCTTATTCCACATGGATATGGAAAACACAATTGTAGATGACAAAATTGAAAAAAGATTAGATAGAAATGTCATCATATACCAACCGATGTTCAATAAACCGATGAAGACTTCATCACCTACAGCCAAGAACGAAATGCAAAATTGCGTAGCAAATACATTTTCTAACGCCAGCCATAGCTAAAAATACACATATAGCAACAACACTTACGATTATTGAAATTTCCTTCGGAATATGTCGTTTTAATGATATGTTTATGTTTAACAACTTATGTAATTTTTTTCGGCAATTTTTAACTTTTTAAAATTAATGGAATATTGAAGATTTATAAGGTTGAAGGGAGTGGTGCAACCGAAACCGCACTCCCTACACTGCCACATATGCGACACGTCACTTTTTACCACACAAGTGTGGTTTCTTGCCACACCTAGGGAGTGGTGCCACACTTTTTTTTAACTATTTTAATTTAATAAAACTTCTTTTTTAATAAAAAAAACATAATTTTTCATTACTTGAAAATTAAAAAAACATTACATTGCATTACTAAAAACACACACACACACATGACATCAAAAAAATCCTAGAAACTTAAGAAAAACACAACTAAAATAACTTAAGCATACTACATAAAGTCGTTTTCCGAGAACTCGTCTTCCGAGTCATCCGGTGGATCCAAATTAAGGTTAATGTGTTGAATCCCGTAAATGTGTTCCACCAAGTCCGTGCGAAGATTGTGAAATGTTTCGGTGCAACGTATCTCTGGTCTCCTGTTCATATACTATTCGCCACCAATTTTTATTGGTTGTGTCTCGGGTATGGTTTCTTCCTCGTCAAACGTACATATCGCTCTTCCTTCGTCTTCAATAATCATGTTATGCAATATGAGACATGTATACATGATTTCTTGAAGTTTTTCCTCGCCAAAATAAATTGCTGGTTTTTTTGATATGAACCAACGTTTCTTAAGAGCTCCAAAAGCACACTCGACATCCTTCCTAGCTCTTTCTTGAGCTCTCTCGGATTTTTTTTTGTCTAGAACCATGAGGACACGTAAACGATTTTACAAACACAACATACTCATGATAGATTCCATCGACCAGATAATAATCATACTTATATGGCGTTCCACGCACTTCAAAAGAAGAATCTAGTGCAGATACATCATATATGTTGTTAAATATAGGTGAACGATTAAGAACGTTGATGTCGTTAATCGAACCAGGAGAACCAAAAAAAGCATGCCAAATCCACAGATCCTGTGATGCAACTGCTTCAAGTATGACTGTTGGATGACCATGATCACCTCGGGTAAAATGCCCATGGTATGAGGTAGGGCAATTTTCCCATGCCCAATGGAGACAATCTAAACTTCCTAGCATTCCAGGAAACTCATGCACACTAGCATGATGAGCTTGCAATTGTAAGATGTCATTACGTGTAGGCTTACGTAAATATTTTGGACTATAAAATTGAATCACAGTTTTGCAGAAATAGTGGAGACTGTCTCGTGCGGTCCTAGCAGACATCCTAAAACTCTCGTCTAACGCATCAGGCGTAATGTCATATGCTAACTAACGAAGTGCGACCGTGCATTTTTGTAAGGGAGTGAAACCGAGTGTACCTCTAGCATCGTAACGTTGTTGAAAAAAAATTGCACTCACTCATTACATCTTCAACTATACGTTCGTATAAACGTTTGAACATTTTGAAGCGCCTACGAAAATAGTACCCTTGATAAGTAGCATTCTCTTGAAAGTAGTCTTGTACCAAACATTGGTTGGCTTCTTCACGATTTCTGAAAATATATTTTCGTGTTTTCTCCGTTGAGAACTTTCAGCTGCATTATTGCATAAAACATCATATGTTTGTTCCGCCATTTGAACACACACAGCAACGGCATCAAAAATTGAGAAGATGACATTTTGAGAGAGAATAGTGAAATTTTTTTCTATTAATTTTGAGAGAGAATGGTGATTTTTGTTTGAAAAATAATGAAGTGTATAGTATAATTTATAGGAAAGAAAGGAAAAAGAATATATATATATATATATATATATATATATATATATATATATATATATATATATATATATATATATATTAAATGTTCGAAAATTTGACCGTTCAACGGTCCTTTCCCCATCAACCAATCACAATGCACGGTTAGAAAGCGCCACACTACGGCCTAAACCGCAGGAGACCGCGGTCAGGGGGCAGTGGGCGCGGTACACGTGGCAAAACCGCGGCCACTCCCACAGGCCTAAGTTAATATCACGAGACAAAACCTTCCCAAAAAAAGACCATACCATAGGATAAAACAAAACTCCCGAAACCGGACCAAAATAATAACTAAAACCCAACCGAAAAAACCTAAAACTGAACAAAAAAAAGCCATATTAAATACCAAAACAAAATAATAAGCACCTTACATGTATTCATGTCGTTCCCTATATAGTCTTTGAAACTTGAATTTTAAATTCTAACCAAAACGAAAAAAAAAAAATCCAAAGGATTTATTGCAGTAATCAAAGCACCACTACTACAATAGAGAATTCAGTTGCACATATCAAAATACAACATATGGATTTAGTAAGACCAATTTTGAGTCTACACATCTGCCATTTGAGTGTCTTCTGCCATTATAATTTCCATATCTCTTATGTCTCGCTTCAACACATTTCCCAACCTACCAACCGCTTCCGTTTGCTGTTGTAATACCTGAAAATTTAACTCAATTATAGCATTCTACTTTCAATTTTTTTTTCTTACTTCAAAATTTTAACCAATTACAGTAATAAAAATTGTTTCGTAACCCTAATGATATGGGTAAATAAGTCATTTTATCATCAAATCTATATAGTAACTGTCATGGGATACTTACCTCATGCATATCTGAAAGACTCTGTTCATGTATTTTGGTAGATCCCGGTAAAAAGACTGAACTAACCCCATGGCCATTTGCTTGAACGCGAGCTACAGTCAGCAGATTCTGAACCCTCCTCGAGAGTTCAGCTCCAGATCCTTTCAACTGTAAGGGTATTTTTGTAATTTCAACCCAAAGTCTGGTAAAAAAAAGCATGCAGAAGATGAAACTATTAAGTATACTATACCTGTCTGATTATAGCAGCCAGCTTCTCGGCTAATTCAACTTCTCCTTTGGTCAAAGGCAACCGAAATCCCTTGGCCTCTAATGCCTCCAATATTCTCATTAACTTTTGCAAGAAAAGTAAAAATGTATACAATTATAAATTAATTAACTCTGTAAAATATAAAAATTATATATTCTGTGTACCCTTAAGAGGCGCCTTTGTAGAGCTTTCTCTGATTGTCTCAGTCTCTCTATTCTAGGAAAAGTATCAGCTTGGAAATGCCTCTGAAGCTGTAAATTTGTTTTAACCATTAATATGTAGCATAAAAGGTGTGTTTTTGCACAGGTGTCATAGATTATAGAATAGAAAAGATTACCACTTTCACATTGGTTTGAGTCATTTGCAATCTCTCAGCATCTGAAAGTATGACTTCATCTTGAAGCTAAATAAAATAAATATCAATGAATACAAGCTCATAAGTTATAACCACATCTAATATTGTTTGTATATTAAACTAACACTGATTGCTAAAAGAATAAAGGTTTTGACATTTGTTTTGATTAAGAATAAGAAAAGTGATATCAAATACCTTCAAGCGCTCAGAAAGATCTTTGAAACCCTTAATAAGTTGGGGCCAAAGACGTTCACGGTTGGAACTTTCCATACCTTCTAGCTTTCCCATTGCCTCTGCCCACATTATCTGGAAATCACAAACTATCTACCAATCTTAGCAAGGTATAATTTGTGAAGGAAAAAACTCCATGGAAGGGGTTTATAGATTCAAAACAAGGAAGAAGGAATGAAGGATGCGAGTAAACTTACATCTGATACACCAGCAGGCTTTGTCCTAAGTTGTGGTTCAGTCACACTGAACAGCAAGTGCTGCAGAACATAAACATAGTTCAATATCACTACAACTTAAAGATGACAACTTCTGCAATTGCATCTGGAATTCTATGTAAAAACTTTCAATTGAAGATGCTAAAAGCAAAAGGACTCCAACCTTGAACGCATACTTAGGGTTAGCAATTTCATCCTTGTACGCATCAAGTATCGCCTGATGGGAGACACAGAAAACAAGTCAATTCACTACATAAAGAGTGTAATGCAGATAATTGATGAACAACTAGGGTTAGGGTTTCAATTGTTGAAGGCGTAATGTAAATATGTATATACTTGAATGTCTCGATCAGCAAGAGAGAATGGAAGCTGGGCAACGGGAGCCATCTGAGTGGTTAACTGAGCATTAAACGGGGTTGCAGCAGGGGTTGTCTGCCCGAAAGGATTAACATTGGATTGCGTCGTTGCCCCAAACGGAGTCGAAAATCCGAAAGGGCTTGAGCTTTGTTGCTGAAACGGAGACGTTTGTTGCTGCTGTTGCTGAGAGAAAGGAGTGGAGAAGAGTGATGTACCGAAGCCTGTGGCAAATGATGGCGTTGACGGCGTTCCGAAGGCTGGCGTTGAGGAAGGGGTGCCAAATGCGGGGGTGGATGCGGGAGTGCCAAAGGTGGAGGATGGAGTGCCGAATGCTGGCATGGCGGACGGAGTGCCAAAGGGGGAGGAAGATGCCTGAGCTCCGAACATTGTGGCGGAGCACGGCGGAGACTGTGGGAGGAGACCTAGAAAGAATAGTGTATATTGCCGCCAATTTTTTGAGACTTTATTATTATTGTGATTTCGCCGTTCTCTTGTACATTAACAAAATTGATTTTATATATAAATATGATACGAACGAAATAACAAAAATAGCATATTTTTAGGACTCATTTAACAAAAACAGTATATTTTTACAAATATCAAGGCTAACAAATTCATATCATTAAATATATATTATTAATATATTACACAATAAATGACATGAACTAAACTATGCATCTATATATATCAATTATCTTATAAAACCTTTATTTTAACATGATCTTTATCTTCACACCCTATACAAGCATTTGTATTTTAACTTGTTGCATGTCAATATCAATCACAAATTATGGTATACAAAGCTAAGTAATCAACATATAATCTTTCTATTAAAACATAAAATTCATATGACTTCATTCATTTATGAGAATTCACATTTTATTCACAATAATACTATTCCGAATCATTCGTAGTTCATAACAATCCAATAATTATATAGCATTTTTTTCGTATCACATGTATACCTACTAGCATATACTCATCACGTGTGGATATTTAAACACAACATAATTATTTATTTCATAAGTAACCTAAGAAACTTATTAATGACATTAATCTTATTTATACCCATCAAAGTATTAGAAACAATATTACTTTCATAAGTTTACATCACACATACATAATGTTATCATCCTTCCTTTTTGTTACACAAATATCTTATATAACTTCCCCAAATGAACATTATACAAGTAATTTCATAGATCATATTGGCTTAATAAGAGTATTAGCTTTCCTTATCTCTTATATGATCGAGAAGAACATAATCTTCCATATCATCTTCAAAGCACGATGGGAGTAACATCTTCTTGTTACTCGTCAAGCCCACTAGAAGCATCATATTCATATTATAGAATGATTATTTATTTTATGAAACTTGCCGATTCCCATATAATAGTACATCTATTATTCATAGTTATTTCAAAACTATAGATACAAATCGCATATTGTTACCAATATCAAGACTAATAAGTTCATATCATTAAATATATTATAATATATTGTAGAATAAATGACATGAACTAAAGTACATATATGAACATATCAATTATCTTCTAAATTTGATCTTTATCTTTAACATAGTCCTTATCTTGCACATCATATACATTAATTTGTATTTTAACTTGTTACATGTCAATATCAAATCACAAATTATGGTATACAAAGCTAATTGAGCAACCTAAATCTTTCCATTAAAACATAAAGTACATATGATTTCATCATTTATGAATTCGCATGATCATTACAAATAATACTATTCTGAATCATAGTTGTTCGTAACAACCCAGTAATTATATAACATTCTTTCGTAATAAATATATTCCCACTAGGGTATACTCATCCCATGTGTATATTTAAAGATAACTTAATTATTTCCATCATAAGTAACTCAATAAACTTATTAATGACATTAATCTTATTTATACCCATCAAAGTATTACAAACAATATTACTTTCAGAAGTTTACATCACACATTTATACATAAGTTATCATCATTCCCTTTTCGTCACACGTCATAAAATTATCTTATATAACTTCCTCACATGAACAATATACAAGAATCACCATATCTCATATTAGCTAAATAAGATAAATATTTTCTTTATCTTCTATATGCTCGAGAAGTGCATAATCTTAAAAAACACACAAATGGACTTTCTCAACATCATCATCCATTATATCATTTGAAGATAAACAGACAGATGGTTTTCAACGTACTTACATATAAAACCTCACTACAATAAACCTAATCTACTATTTGTTTATCACTCAACCTAATCTATAAGTAGAATCAAGAACAACAATGAAACACGAAACCCTAATTCTATACAGGAAGAGAGAAAATGACAGAATAAACGTCTGATAGAGTGTAGAGAGAAAAAATGAATCGATTCCAGCTGCAATGAACCAACTACACCTTTAAGTACCTGGGTAAACGGATCTCCTCAACCCACGTGTCAACCCGAACACAAAACGAAGAAAGTACATCGCAACCCCCAAGAATCAACCATAATACACAAACTTCCCACAACACAATAAATAACAAAATCAACAATAAATAAACTTACATTTTCAACCCTACAAGAACAAAGAATGTTAAGTTTGTATACTCAAACATATTTTTTAGCATCCCTTCTCAAACTTAACATTCAAAACAAATATTGACCACTACTAAAAGGATTAACCAAACCAATTTCACTTACTAAAAAATTATGTTGTACAGTATTTAAAAACTTGGTTAAAATATCAGCTCTTTGTTTTGTAGACTTTAGTTTCTCAACTTTTAAAACTCCATTAGCAATTTTTTTTCTCTAACAAAATACAGGTCAACCTTAAAGTGCTTTGTTTTCTCATGGAAAACTAGATTCAAAGCAAGCTTTATAGCAGACTCATTATCACAGAAACAGGAGTTAAATCTTTAATACCCTAATCAAATAAAAGTTTCAAAATCCATATTATTTCACAGGTTACAGAACCTAAGGCTATGTACTCAGACTCAGTAGATGATCTTGAAACAGTTACATGTTTCTTACTCTTCCAAGACACTAAAGAGTTACCAACATAAACAAAATAACCAGTAATTGACTTTCTAGAAGAAAGACATTTGGCCCAGTCAGCATCTACAAAACCCATTAAGTCAAATTTATCTGACTTAACTATAGAAACACCTTTTCCAGGACTACCCTTCAAATATCTAAGTAGCCTGAATGTTATATCCAGATGAGATTTATGAGGTTTATGCATGAACGGACTGAGCATTTACATACAATATGATATGTCAGGTATGGTAATAGTAAGGTATATCAACTTTCCAACTAATTTTTGAAACTCATTGACATTTTTTAACAAGGGATCACTTGTATCAGAACTCCTTTTAGGAACAAAAATTGCTTCTAAAGGAGTTGAAGCAGGTTTGCAAATTAACATACCAAACTCATGAAAAAGTTCATGACAATATTTCCTTAGATTTAAACAAATTCCTTTATCTACACTTAAAACTTCAATACCAATAAAATAACTCAACTTTCCTAAATCTTTTATCAAAAACTTTGAGTTTAAAAAAGATTTTACACTTTGAAGTTCAGCTTCAATATTACATGTCAAAATTATATAATCAACATAAACCAATAGAACAATAATAGAGTTTTTTTATTCCTAACAAACTAGGAATAGTCATTTATACTTTGTAAAAAACCATAACTAAACAATTCAGTGCAAAGTTTTTCATTCCACTTTCTAGGGGATGTTTTAGTCCATACAAAGACTTAACTAACTTGCAAACTCCTGTATCTCCTTCTGAATGATAGCCTTGAGTAAGACTCATAAAAACTTCCTCAGACAAATCTCCATAAAGGAAAGCATTATTTATGTCTAGTTGATACAAAGGCCAACATCTATTTATAGATAAAGATATAACAACACGAATAGTAACAATTTTGGCCACAAGAGAGAAGGTTTCTTGATAGTCTATACATTCTCTCTGATTATATCACTTGGCTACAAGACGAGCATTATATTGTCAACCACACCATCATGTATGTATTTAATTCTATATACCCACTTACAACCAATTGGCTTTCTATTTTTAGGTAAATCAACAATGTCCTAAGTGTGATTTCGATACAAAGCTTCCATTTCTTTATTCATTGCCTCTATCCAATTAGGATCAGAAGAGGATTCATTAAAATCCTTTGGTTCAATAGTTTTGTTAAGATTAGAAACAAAACACTTATTTTCATTACTAAGAACAGAATAGTTAAGAGTACGTTCTATACCATATCTATGCGTACCCTCAACTATATAATCATTAAATTTGATTGGCATGCGATATTCTCTTCTAGACCTAGAAGCACTTACAGACTATCCCAAAGAAGGCAAGGAATCTAAATGACTACTTTCCTCAAACAAATTTGAAGGTCCTGGCATAGTCTCACCAGATGAAGGCACAGATGCCTTGCTAGTCTGATTGTCACCAGGTGTAGTATCAGAAAAGGTTTCATTCAGAGTCTCAGCTGCACTAGAACCATCCATCTGGTGGTTAACACTCAAGTCATCCAAATTAATAACATCATTCACATATTCATAAATGTTTAAATCATCATAGGAAAATAGGTCTACAAAATTATCAAAAACAGACTGTTTATCAACAGTTATTGACTTCAGCTTAAAAGGAAATAGCGATTCGTAAAACTTCACATCCCTGGAAACAAAATCATAATTTATATCAAGACTCAGCAACTTGTAGCCTTTTTTTAGAAGAATAACCCAATAAAATACACTTTTCAGCTCTTTCAGAAAATTTATCTTGATTATTAAGTTTGGCAGCAAAGCACAAGCTACCAAATACTCTTAAATGTTCAAAAAACAGGTGGTTTTTTTAAAAACAAGTTAATATGGAGACAAGCCTTTCAAAATAGAAGTAGGCATTCTATTTATTAAAAAACAGAAGTAAGAACAGCTTATCCCCAATACTTAATAGGAAGAGCAGATTGAAATAATAAAGACCTAGCAACATTTAGAATATGTTTATGTTTCCTTTCAACCACCCCATTTTGTTGTGGTGTGTAGACACAAGAGGTTTGATGCAAAATTCCATTAAGCTCAAAAAAAAGACTTCATCTTAAAATTTAAAAACTCAGTTCCATTATCTGAGCGAACAATTTTAATTTTTGAATCAAACTAATTTAATAAAATATTAAAGAAAGAAGTAAAACAGTTATAAACTTCATCTTTACTTTTTAAAAGATAAACCCAAGTAGCCCTTGTGAAATCATCCACAACAGTCAAAAAGAACCTATAGCCTTCCCTAGTAGTCACTCTATAGGGACCCCATACATCCAGATAAACTAACTCTCCAAGTTTGGAAGAACTATGAAGACTAAGAGGAAAGGGTTCACGAGTTTGCTTAGCCTTGTGACAGACATCACAAGGAGGAAGATCAGTATTAACAAAATTAAGCTTATCTCTTAAACAATTCAAAGCTTGTTCAGCTGGATGACCTAATCTACTATGCCATGTTAGTTTAGACACAAAACACTCAAAGAAATTAGCTTTGTAAGAACTGATACGTGAGGCAAAAGAATTAAGATAATATAATCCCCCAATTTCTCTATCATTCTCCACCACCTTCATTGATTGTAAATCCTGAATTTTACATTCATGTTCATTAAAAATAACTTCACAATATGTGTCTTTACATAATTTATGTACAGAAAGAAAGTTCACATTAAAATCAGGAACAGCAAAGACATCAGACAGTGTACAGTTTTCAGAAAACTGTAAATTTCCAATTTTGTTAATTTTAGCAAAAGATCCATTAGGATGATTTGCAAGAAGAATTAATTTGGAAACATTAACAGTATCATGAAGAAGTGACTCGGCTGAAGACATGTTGATTTGCACCTGAGTCAACAACCCATTTTTGGTGGCTAATGGTAGAATTATAAGACCTAAAAAGAGGGATACCTGCCATATTGCATTCACAAAAGTATCCTCAGAGACAGAAGACTTTCCATTACTAAGACTCAACAACTTATTGTATTGCTCACTTGTAAGATAGTAAGCATTACCACTCCCAGTGACATCTGAAGTAACACTAGAAGAAGAAGAACTACTGGAAGGAACAGATGAGGAGTTACAAGATAAGGACTTATTTTGACTCCTCGTGTTATCATTATTAGTCTCATTCCTGAACTTAAAATATTTTGGATAACCAATTAGTTTATAGCACCTTTCAATAAGGTGTCCCTTAAGACCACCGTTTCTACACTATAAGTTCTGATTTCTTCCCTTATTTGAGTTAGTATTTTGATTTCTTTTATCACTAACTCTGGTATTAAATGTAGATGACTGAGTTCTGGTGACATTAGAAGAAGATGAGAGAGCCCCATTCTTTTGATGAGATTCCTCTCTAGAAACAATAGAAAAAACATATTTAACATTAGGAAGAGGATCCATCAAAAGTATGTGACTCTTCACTTGATTAAAAGAGTCATCAAGACCACTTAGCAACTGCATTAACTTTATTAGTTTAGAGTGATCATTACAACATCCTCACAAGTGCACTCAGCAAGATTGGTAAGACCATCAAATTCCTTCCAGAGAGTATCAAGTTTATTAAAATATTCAGACAACGAATATCCATTTTGACCAAGAGAAGTAATACGTTGATGAACATTAAAAATAACAGACCCATCTACTTTATTGTAAGTTTCAAAAAGTTCATCCCAAATTTCTTTAGCAGATTCAGAATATGCATGACCAGAGTAGATAGACTCGGACAAAGAACCAAGAATCCAGGAGCAGACAACTGTATTGGCACGCTCCCACTTCCAAGATTGAAGTTTATCATTGGAATACTTAGTAACTTTACCTTCAAAAAACCCTAATTTTTTCTTAGCCTTAAGACTTCTAGTCATAGAATTATGCCAAACATGGAAATTTTGGTTCCAGATAGTTTAAAGTTCACTATCGTAGTAATAGTATTATCTGAAGGATGTATGAACAAAGGATCATCGTAGTTCACAGACTCGGTCCTTGAACCACTACCAGATTCAGAACTAGGTGCAGGTCTAGTTATGATGCACAAACAAAGAAACTAACAACAAGTAAAAAAATCAACAGAAAACATAGAAAACTGTGACTCCTATAAGTCCAGATGGTCACCACGGTATGTTAGGGCCCAAGACAAGAATCACAGAGTCACAAAAAACAATCAACAATAAAGTAATTGGTGTATGCAAGATAACCAGGATCTCCTAGAATCTAATGCTAAAACAAAGGTAAAAGGGAACAAGAAAGAGCTCACAAAGCAATCGAGTAGAGAAGAAACGAGATCGACTCTCGTTACTCCGTTCCCTACAAGAGTTAACGGTGATGAAATCCGTTCTCAAGAGGGTTATTTCAGAGAACTATATTGGTCGAACATAGAAGACGAAGTTCTTTAATCAAGGATCTCCACTCGTAGACAACCAATCAAACAAGGATCTCCACTTGACGACAGATTTGCATGAATAGACAGGAACTCGCAATACCAAGATCTTAAAAGATAAAAAACAACAGAATTTTTTTTCACGATCTAGATGATAACCCAAAGGAAAACCTAGATCGGAAAAACAACCAAACCCTAGACGTTCATAGGTGGGTTCAACCAACTAGATAATCCAACAGAGATCTCTAGGATAACCTACTGTGAAGATCTAAAGGAATCGAATCAACAAAAAAGATCAACAAAGGATCTCAATCAGGAATACGAACAGAGAAGAAAGTACCTCGAACAAAAACGTCGATGATCGTCGGAAAACAAGATCGGAGCCTCACTGCTCTGATACCATCTTAAAAAACACACAAACAGACTTTCCCAACATCATCATCCATTATATCATTTGAAGATAAACAGGCAGACGGTTTTCAATGTACTTACATATAAAACCTCACTACAATAAACCTAATCTACTCTTTGTTTATCACTCAACCTAATCTACAAGTAGAATCAAGAACAACAATGAATCACAAAACCCTAATTCTATACAGGAAGAGAGAAAATGAGAGAATAAATTTTTGATAGAGTGTAGAGAGAAAAAAAATGAATCGATTACAGCTGTAATGAACCAACTACACCTTTAAGTACCCGGGTAAACGGATCTCCTCAACCCGCGTGTCAACCTGAACACAAAGCGAAGAAAGTACATCGCAACCCACAATAATCAACCACAATACACAAACTTCCCACAACACAATAAATAACAAAATCAACAATAAATAAACTTACCTTTTCAACCCTGCAAGAACAAAGAATGTTAAGTTTGTATACTCAAACATATTTTTAAACAAATATCATCTTCAAATCCCAACAAGAGTACCATCTTCTGGTTACTCTTCAAGCCCACTAGGAGCATAATCTTCTTAGTCTTATTTAAGCCTGATAGGATCATCATTTTTTTTAAGGATAATATAATCATCATCTTTTTATTCTTCTCTAGACCTTCTTTTAAGCTTGCTAATGTCATCATCTTCTTATTCTTTTTTAATCCCACTGGGAGCATCATCTTCTTAATTTTCATTAAACTCATCAAGATCATGAACTTCAGAGCTCTTCTATAACCCTCACATATGAAAATGTTTTCATGAATGATGTAGGGATCAAAAAACATTAGTTGACAGTTAAAACTAGATCGATGATCATGTTTTTAGACATTTTTTAAAAACTAATTGGTACCTAAAAACCAAAGCAACCTAAATCATAGACTAACAAAAGGTCGAATGAACCATATGTGTTGGCAACTTCAATGATGTTAAGTTTGGTGGTAGAATCTTGTATCAATCTAGCATACTATTATGCCACACTTATTTGGTGTGGTGGACAATGTAAAACCATGTTAACTTTGAAACCTTTTGGACAATAACAAAAGGTTCAATATAGACAGGTGTCGTGCCTAGCAAAGTTGTATACTCCTCATGCATTGTAGTATTATCAATTTTTAATTTAACTATACAAAAAAAGGTTAACCATGCATTGTCCTATTATAACATAACCCAGTACGTATGATCCAACCAACTTGGCATGGAAACATTTATCCACACACACACACACACATACACACACACATATATATATATATATATATATATATATATATATATATATATATATATATATATATGACTATAAAAGATAAAAATATATCTAAAATATTTTTAAGAAAAGAAAAAATAAGCATACATCCATGCTCATGAAAATGGTGTGCCCTAATCAATCAAGATCCTTAGCAGCAGTGAAGTCCTCCGAGTTAATCATGGAGATCATAGGGGAAAGATGTCAATAGAGATTTGGGTAAAAAGAAATATAGATAATGAAGTTACGAGCTAACGTTTAGACGATCACAAGAGTAAAAAAGGGATGAGTCTAGAATGTTGTAGGATTGATGGTTTTATTGTTAGGGTTGATATTTATGTCTTGGACAAACTCCATATGGCATACTATGCTAGCCGAACAAGCATACTTAAAATTAGTGGTGGACCCAAGTAAAAGTTGCTCAAAGAATTTATAAGCACCATTATGGCCTTGCGACCGCAATAACCACTAATTGAAGTTAGTGCATAAAACAATGTGGATAATGCACAAAAACTATTATCTTCTAATATCAATGATTTCAAATCGTTGAATGCACCACTCATATTATTTGATCCATCATAACCTTGCCCTCTCACCTATTTGTTTCAAATAATCAATAAAAGATATATGACATAAAGCAAAAAAAATATTTAATATAGTAATAAAGAAATAAAGAGTTTATGATTTCTCACCTGAGCCATACTCAAGTTGTTGTCGGTAAATACATAATAGATGGCAACTTTAAGAGTCAAAGAAGATGTATTCATCACGTAAACAACTCCAATAAATTTTCCTTCACAATTCCAAGTCTATCAGCATATTTCAAAACTATAACCATTTGTTCTTTACTTGATACATTACTAGACCCATCAACTAATATACCGAACACATTCTTACCAATTTCATCACAAAAAGAATTGATTATCTCTTTTAAAAAGTAATTGACAATATATTTCTGGATCTTCAGAGAAGTCAAATTTTCATTTTTAGGAGTTGTTTTGGTCAAAAATTACTTGAATGAATATCAACCGAATTGAATGAGAGGTTATGGTGTTGTAGGTAAAGTGATTATCGAAACTACAGCAAGATTGCACAAGTGATATACAAGGAAAGCCCTTGATCATTGCTAGGATCTCCGGTATAAAACCTTGGGAGGTGATAATGATCACCTACCTTGTTAATTTGTAGTAATTGAAAGATGGATTACAGAAATGAAAGTAAGTAAACGAGTACAAGTATTGTAGTGAGTCTAGATGCCTATAGTAGGCAAAATATATGTGTATTTATAGACTAGTCTAAGTAACAATAAGTCTGGTATTTTCAGGATCCTCTCGAATAAAAATGAACACGTTGGCTTGACTTGGTATTCTCGGGTCTTCTTCCTGGTAAAAATGTTTCTCCATTCGAGAATTAGTCTTATGTTGACTAGTTCTGCACATGTGAGAAAAAGACTAGAAATATATTCGTTAAAAATGTTAGAAAATAATAATAATGATAATGGTCAGGATCCTGAGATAGGGTCGGGATCCTAAAAATTGCCCTAACAATTGCCCCCAAATTATACCTGCGAAAATTTTAAGTTAATTTCTGAATATTTAAAGGTATAATTTAATTTAAACGAAGATAAGGTTTTTAAATTTCAAACCCTAACGGATAGAATTTTATCTGTTTAACCCTCATGATGGCACAGTAAAATCAATCATCTCTCTCCTGTTTCCCATATAAATAGGGGTAAATAGTGAGAAATTCCTTCACTTGTTCCTTGATCATCTCCGGCTATCCCAAATGTATCCTTCTTCCTCCTCCTCTTTGGTTTTTTTCAATTTCTTAAGCATGGGTAAAAAGATGGTTCGCTCTCGTGCTAGCATCATTTCCCCTTCCGACGACGACTTTATCGATCAAAAGCTCATCACCTATAGGGAGACTTGTTCGTTTGATGAAGAAGATATTGGGTTCCTGAAATCCAATGGGGCTTTTCCCATAGACACAATTTTTAGGTCTTTTGATGCTTCAGTTAAGCCAGATTTCATTTCTTCCTTTTGGATATGCTTTTTCCGAATACCCACTTTCTTTGGGTTTAAAGTACCCTTTTTCTGGAATCAATTTTGAGTTTTTTGAAACCACAAAAATCTCATATATCCAATCCATGCCTGTCATATGAAGGATCCTATTTCGGATTAATCAGTTGAACCAATCTAACGATCTAGGCATATGTGTCGCTGAACTGGCTCATGTTTATGATCTCTCCACCTTTGGGAATGCTCGTTTTTTTCTCAAGCTCAAACCCAACAAATCTCCACTCATTCTGAAATCAAAACACAATGACGGAGCCTGGAAAGAGAAGTACTTTTTGTGAAGCATGGCACTATTCTCAGCGGGGATCTCCTGCCAAATACCTAGGTAAAAAAGGGTAGGGTGTACTCATTAGTTGCAAGGATCCTTGAATTCACTTTCTTATTATGTATATTGTGACGTAGGGTTCAAATTTGAAGAGATCTATCCTGGCGCTGAGGATACTGAAGACAAGGTTGAAAACTTTCTCACTCTATCTGCAGCCGATAGATCTTTCAAGCTCGAACACTCCAGTATCCAAGAAGCCTCTTCCACCACTACTTTAATGGCCACCGGTAAGGATCATGCTTTCCTTTTATTATCTGATTTTTGGGATCTTGGACTAATGGGGATCCTATGTGACATACAGAATCCAAAGCTACTAGCTCTAGTGCTCGATTTGGCCATTCTGATTTGGAATATGACATGTTCAGTGGTTTGATCGTGGTCAAGAAGGAAAAATTTGTCTCCTCTGTTCCTCCAAAGAGGGCTCATATTGATCTCACCGTTAAGACCCTAGGATCCCGAAAGAGGAAAACTGTTGAGATCACAGATCTGAGCCTGGAAAACTTTGGAGTTGAGGAAGCACTCAGGAAGTTGGTCTCTTTTTCTCAAGCAGTAAGTATTTCTCAAACTCTGATCCGGGTTTTTCCGGTTTCACCCTTACTGATGTCGTTTTGTTTCAGGTTTCTGACAACATATTTCGGTCTACTGCTGACTTGAAGGCTAGGGCTGAGAAGGCTGAGTTATACTTAAAGGAGCAGGAGGAGGTGTAGAAGGCCACTAACGAGGATCTCCTGATGAGGGTAGAGCTACTGATCAAAGAGAAGGCTGAGAAAGAGGAGGAGCATGCTGTAGACATTGCGGATGTGATTGCTGAGGTGAAAGACAGCGATGTTGTGGCTGTTTCGGAAGCTAAAATCAAACTCGCAGAGAACGTGGCCAATGCGGGATCCTAGAATGTAGCTGTTTGGCATGAAGCCCTAGCTAAATTAACCGGTGAGCCTGTTAACACCAGTCAGGATCCTACAGGGCAGCTGAAGGTGGGAGGAGAGGAGGAAGAAGCATAGAAGGTTCCAGGTGGTGATGATCAATCTGTGGTTTAAGTTTGATTAATTAAAAACAATTTTAGTATTTGGGTCTGTAAAGCAATTAACCTTTTTTCTTTTTTTTGTGGGGTTAGTGGGCAACCCCTTTTTATTTGACGCCATGGTTGCTTTACTTCTTCTTGCATGATTTTTGTGGTTGTAGTAGTAGGTTTATTGAGGACCCATGGATGATTAGGATCCTAAAGAGTTCAGATTTTACAAGAACTCTAGGGATCTTAATAATCTGAAATGGTTAGTCACCTGTTTAGGACCTTAAAACAGTTAGGATCCTTAGAAAGATAAATCTTTAGTTATAACATAGAAAGATAATTTTTAAGAAAAAATGATAGATAGAACCTGATGATCCTCAGGTTTAATTTTGATCTTGAAGCTTGTGTATGGAAGGATCCCTCTCAATATAATCCAACTTAGAATTTTCTAGGGAAAACCCCTTGTTTAGCTTTAGGGCAGATCCCAACTTAGAAAAATAACTTGGGAAGATCCCAACTTAGAAAAGCAATTGGGGAAGATCCCAACTTAGAAATTAACTGGGGAAGATCTCAACTTAGAATTCACTGGGGAAAATCCCAACTTAGAAATTCACTGGGGAAAATCCCATCTTAGAAATTCACTGGGGAAAGTCCCAACTTAAGATAACATGACAATGTTATAAACCTTTGATTAAGTGTTAGGATCTTAATATATGTTCAAAAATAAGAGGGTTGCCAAGTCACTAAGCGTGAAATGATCCCCTTACTCACAACCCATGGTAAGATATCGTGCATCCAAGCGAGTTGTAGAATCCTAAACTCGTGAGAAAGAGGTTATTAACTTTTTAAACCTTAGAGGAGATTAAGTACCCTTAGTCAGGGGAGAGATGAGCAGTATCTATTCGTAGCGTCTAAGATCCTTGAATTTATGCGAATTCTAAACGTTAGCTTGGGGTGGGAGTTAGCCTAGCTAATGCCCCTCCGATGCTTAAGTTAGTAATGGTTTTCAAAAAGATAAAAAAAAAGAATAAAAGTGAAGGGTAAAGAATGTGTACCTTGGATCTTATTGAGAAACGAAAGATCTAACTTACATGAAATATGCTTTTAGATGTATGGCATTCCAGGATCTTGGCAAGATATCTCCTTCTATGGTAGCCAACCAATATGCCCCCTTTCCTGCTTTTGAATCAATGAGATATGGCCCTTCCCATTTGGGTGCCAACTTGCGTACATTAGGATCCTTGGTATTTTGGAATGCTTTCCTTAGAACCAAGTCACCTACCTGGAATCTCCTAATTTTGATGTTTTTATTGTATGCTTTAGGGATTCTTTGTTGATGAGCAGCAATGCGGATCCTGGCAAGATCCCTGAGTTCATCAATAGTGTCGAGATCCTGAGCAAGGATCTCATTATTGTTCTCTTGATTTTGAAGTTGGTATCTTGCCGTAGGGATTACCACTTCAGTTGGGATCACTGACTTTATCCCAAATACCAAGGAATAGATAGTTTGACCTGTGGCTACTTTTGATGTAGTTCTATCTGCCCATAGAACGAAAGGAGGTTCCTCAGCCCATCTTCCTTTCTTCTCATCTAATCTTTTCTTCAAATTGTTGACTATTATCTTATTGTTAGATTCTGCTTGACAATTGGCTTGAGGATGAGCAGAAGTGGATGTTATCATTTTAATTCCCCAACTGGTGCAAAAGTCTCTAGTCCTTTTGCTTATGAATTGGGACCCGTTATCACATATGATTTCGGTTGGGATCCCGAACTTGGTCAAGATATTACATTTAATGAATGAGACTACATCTTTGTCTCTCACCTGAACAAAGGCTTCAACCTCTATCCACTTTCAGAAATATTTCATCATTACTAGCATGAAAACCTTTCCACCAGGAGCCTTCGGTAATTTGCCAACTATATCCATTCCCCACTTCATGAATGGCTAGGAGGAGATGATAGGGTGTAGAGGTTCTGTCAGTTGATGCAGGATGTTGATATGTCTTTGACAAGCATCACACTTTTGTGCATGTAAGAAGGCATCATTTTTCATTGTTGGCCAGTAGTAACCCTTTCCTTAGTATCTTGGAGCATAAGGATCTTCCCCAGTATGATTGCCACAATCTCCTCCATGTATGTCTTTTAGGACTTCTGCAGCTTCGTGATCTTCCAAACATCTTAGGTATGGACCTACCATGGACTTTCTCTATAACTTCCCTTGGATTATCACAAAGCGTGAGACCCTCATCTTGAATGCTTTGACGCTTCTTTCTTCTTTTGGGATTGTGCCATCTCGTAGGTATTCCATAATGGGCTTGATCCAAGATCTCTGAGGATACTGATTATTTGGATCAAGATTATGTTCACTGGGATCCTGGTGAGCGGGTTGAGGATTAGGATCCTGAACTGTTGTGATGTTGGTTGTCTGATCATGATCGTCGGGATCTTATGATCTTTTGGCAGGCTCCTCAATTGTTGGGATTATTACATGGATTATTGGAATCCTCTTCTCTGGTGGGATCCTAAGGGAAGATCCCAAATTGGCCAATGCATCTGCTTCGTCATTATCTTCCTTGGGAACTTGGTTTAGGCTAAAGGCTTCAAATTCGGAGGCTAATTTTTTTAAGAATTTGAAGGTATGATGCTAGCCTTTCTTCTTTAACTGCATAGGATCCATTAAAGTGGTTAGAAATTAATAATGAATCGACGAATCCTTGAAGATCATTGGCTAGTTTTAGTCCCACAATCAGTGCTTTGTATTCCGCTTCATTGTTGGTCGCATGAAACTCACAGCTAAGGGTATGGGATAGTATGTCCCTTTGTGGCGATTTTAGTATGATCCTAAGGCCGGTTCCTCTTTGTTTGGATGCTCCGTCCATGAAAAGCGTCCATCTTCCCAATGTTTTTTCTTCTTCGAGAAGTTGTCAAGTCTCTATTTTCACTTCGGCTTGTAGATCATCACTAAAGTCAGCCACAAAGTTTGCTAGTGCTTGTGACTTTATTGCGGATCTTGGCTCATACTTTAAATCGAATGTGTTGAGCTTTACCGACCATTTGGCCATCCTTCCTGACATCTATGGCTTTCTCATAACATTTTTAACTGGATAATTAGTTTTTACATGTATGGTAGGAGTCTCAAAATAGTGTCCTAATTTAGTAGAAGCCGTAACTATTTCTAGTATTAGTTTTTTGAGATGAGAATACATGGTTTCAGCATCTATGAGACTTTTACTACATAGTAGATGAGATGTTGGTCCCCATCAAGATCCTTGGCCAGGACTGCATTCACAGCATTTGAGCATACTGAAAGGTATAGGAGGAGTGGCTCTCCATCTAATGGTTTTACTAGTAGGGGTGCTGAACTTAAGTACTTTTTAAGTTCTTGGAAGGTGTTTTCATGCTCCTCGTTCCATTTGAACCTCTTTTTTTCTTTAGGATGTCGTAGAAAGGTTTACACCTCTTTGAGGATCTTGAAATGAACCTGTTTGGAGCCGCTACTCTTCCAGTCAGCCTTTGGATATCTTTGGTCGTAGTTTTGGGATCTTAGATCAATTATGGATTTGATCTGCTCATGGCTAGCTTCTATCCGTCTCTTAGTGACTATATATCCAAGAAACCTTCCTGCCTTCATTCCAAATTCTAAATTAAACAGTGGTTACAAACTCAAAAGTCACACTAATTAAACATACCTAATAAAGGCTTATTGAAAGCTAATCATAAAGACATAGTTAAAGTTTATTAAATACACCAAGTAGATGCCTTAAAAAGTTTTTAAAAGAAGTAGAATATGCAACCTTTAATATACTAAGGTCACCGTGTAAACCCCACGCGTCATTGATCCCAAGTAGCCTTCGAATCCAACAATAAGCACCAACCCATCACATTTTGGACCCTCTTGATCCATATATGTATCAGAACCGATTCGTTCGGAATCGAGTGCATGAGAGTCCAATGGCTTCCGAGGTTCGCAACCAATCACAAGTGAATCTGATGTCTTCCTAGGTTCGCGACCGTTCACAAGTGAATCTTATGTCTTCCTAGGTTCGCAACCATTCACAAGTGAATCTGATGTATTCCATGGTTTGCAACCGATCACAAGTAATTCTGATGGCTTCTAAGATTCGCAACCATTCACAAGTAAACCTGATGGCTTCTGAGATTCGCAATCGATCAAAAGGGAATCTGATGGCTTTCGACGTTTGCACCCAGTCAATTTTGACGTTCGCAACCAATTGCAATCGAGTTGGAGTTTGAAGTTACTGTTGAAGAATCGCCTTCCACGCATGTATCATGATAAGGAACTTGTTAGAGTAGGCCACACTCCTAAGAAACAGAAAGAAGAAGACGCAGAACCTTGAAGCAATTTTCTCTATTTTTTAATTCATGCAACCAAAAAGGAATTACATCTGTTTAAATTAAGCTAAGAAAAGTAACTAAAAGTTGGAAAGGAAATGGTCAAAGATCTTATGCATGCATAACGTGAGCTATTATCTAGCCACTTCTACTAGAAATAAGGAAAAGACTAATTCAAATAACGTTATTTCTCATGCAAATTAATCACATGGTTTAGTGGGTTGACGGGTTTGGATCAGCTAGTTTCTGGATCGTATCAATATCCCGCCCATGAGTAGAGGTGGCAAAAATTGACACGACACGAAACCCGACACGAAATAAACGGGTTTGGGTAAGATATTTCAACCCGTTTAAATAAACGGGTTGACACGAAACGACACGAAAATTAAACGGGTAAGGTTAGGGTTGAGAATTTCAACTCGAATATGACTCGAAAATGACCCGTTTATTTATATGCAAGTTTTTTGAATTATTTAAATAAACTAGAAAGATACAAAACCAAAACCATAAGTAAAAGAAAACCTTCGAATTGAGTCGTTTTGTAATGTTGAAATGACTTAGCCGTCGAGATCAAGACTTCATTTCAGTTTTTCCATTCTCTCCCAAACTACCCAGTCTCTTTCACCACTCTCACATCCTCATGACCTTGTCATCCGCCTCCCCAACTCCCACTCTTTTAATTTTGTCATCTGAACTTGCTATGACTTCATCTATTTTGCCTCCAAACTATTGATTTTTCCTTTCTGCCTGCCCAACTCATACTCTTTCAACATTCTCAATGTTTTAACATCACATGACACGACATATTTCAAGGTATAGCCCTAACCCGAAACCCGACACGAACTCGACACGAAAATAAACGGGTTGACACGACACGACACGTTAATTAAATGGGTCGGGTTAGGGTCAAGAACTTTCAACCCGTTTAGTGTTTCGACACGACACGACACGATTGCCACCTCTACCCATGAGACTTAACCTTGTCCTCATGGTCTGAGATCTTTACTGCAACTGGGCGAACCGGGAATGGACATGACCCCTGCAAGGTGATGGTGTTGTTGCCATGCTGAAAGGTGATTGAAGGAACTAAAAAGTCGGTTGTAATCAGACCTAAGGATTGTAACCAATCAAACCTAAGAATAACATTGAATCCTTTGAATGGAAAAATAAACAACTGGACCTTAAAAAAAGCCTCATTGAGTGTGAGGGGGCATCTGGGCAATAACTGTTGCAAAGTAGTGGTTCACCATTGCCGATGAGGACTGGGAAGGGTGATGCAGTCTGGATCGGAAGGTGAAATTCAACAGCTATGCGAGGCTGAATCTGGTTGTGAGTGCTGCCGGAATCAACGAGAATTTGAAGTGGTTTGTGGTTGACGGATCTCGTGAGATGTAAGGCAGTATTAGGTGCAATACCATAAAATGTTGATGGGGATAGATCCAAAAGTGTGAATGTTGTGGGGCCTCCTCGACAATATTAATGTGTTGTTGTACAGGAGGGTGGGAAGCTTCCAAGTAATTGTCGGCTATGAGCAAGAACTATGGTGGAACACATTTGTGGTTTGGGTGGTACTTGGCGAGGCAACGAAAGAAAAGACCCGAGGCACGACGTTGTTGGAGTTTCTTAGGCGACAAGCGGGTAGTAGGTAAGGTGGTGGTTGAGGACACGAGAGTCGGTAGTAGAGGGAGGTTGTGTGAGGCTTTGGGGAAAGAGGCGGGCGATTGGACTATAGAGGACATACTACCTCCCACACTTATCCGTATTTGTCTTAGAAGATCATCACAACAACCCTAACAGCACACACTAGAATACACATACATCCTATTCTCACTTCCTAGAGAAAGGCTAGACATTCCTCAACTGGCCGGCTGACCCTACATAACTCATCCATGAAACTTCCACCAACCCTGCATCACTCCGTATTTGTCTTAGAAGATCATCACAACAACCCTAACATCACACACTAGAATACGCATACATCCTATTCTCACTTCCTAGAGAAAGGCTAGACATTCCTCAACTGGCCGGCTGACCCTACATAACTCATCCATGAAACTTCCACCAACCCTGCATCACTCATGTATGCTAATCATACATAACATTGGATCCTATAGACAGTCGAATACCTGATTGTACCCTAAGCCCTTCATTAAACAAGAATGGGAAATAAGGCTAAACCAAACATTCTCAGCCTATAGAATCTTAGTTATGCACAACTATGATGCATACACTAAGCAACTACAATAATCATGTCAATTCCATACAAGAAAGAAACCCTAGGCTATCAGGCAATTATATCATGCAATTCCTGAAGATCTTTATCCTATTACTAACATGATGTTCTATCATAAACATAATAGCAAATAACAATGTGGGTAATTTGGGGTATACTTTCTTGCTCCAACTGATTGTATACATCACATCCTTCCTTGTTTACTTTCGAAAACAATTTTTGAAAAATCAATTAAAACCCTTTGTAGTTCCCTAATTTGAGTCTGGATTCACACGAATGCTCATCCAATTCACTCAAACCAATGCTCTTATACCAACTTGTAACACTCAAAAATCACAAAAATTTTAAAATTTTAAAATCAACCATTCATCATCATTGTTTATAAAATAGTCATTGTTTTCAAAGTATTATTTCAAATCAAAGTTTTTCCCCAAGATCCAGTGACAAAACAGGAAGTTGTGTACAATCACGCCTTCGCCTTCTCACGATCCTCAGAAGTACCTGAAACCACAAACTAAAACTGTAAGCTAAAGCTTAGTGGCTTCCCCCAAAGTACCACTACACAAACATATAATCAAACAGATATCGGGTCTACAACCTCCTGGTTGGATTACCCCTGGCCCACAACCTTACGGTTGGAATGCCCCGGCCAAAAACCTTACGGTTGGAATGCCCAATACATAATGAGTCCACAACCTCCTGGTTGGATTACCCCCGACCCACAACCTTCTGGTTGGAATGCCCTGGTCCGTTGACTTACAACACAAAGCAGTACTGTCTCAACCCCCACCATACCATGTCGACATGCACATAACAAATAACATATATCCAACAACAAATAAGTGAAATAACCATATAATCAGTTAACAAACTAACAGTCAGATCTACATATCACTATTGTATAGCAACATCTTATATACCAAGATTAATAACTCAAGGGGTCGGCATTGGTGTCTTCGACCCACAAGAACAGTGAGGAAACTCACCTCACAGTCTGACGAATAGTTGAACAAGATACTGCTCCAAATACCGGCTCTACAGGTCACTTATTCAAAATATAGAGACCAAGGCTTAACTATATCTCAAAAGACCTAAAATACCTTTAAGTCAAACTTGGTCAACCCAGGTCAAAGTCAAAGTCAAAGTCAACGAGTCAATGAGTCCATTTGGTCAACTCAGCTGAGTATGCGGGGTGTACTCAGCCCTTACGTTGGGCGTAATCCTGCCTTGACCGGAGTCAGGAGTTTGACTGTGTATGTGCGGCATACGCACGACGTACGCCCAAAATCTTCTTTTCTCAATAAGAGCTTAATGCATTAAGCTCTTACGTCCAAACTTCAGATCCAAGGCTAAAATACCACTAAGAGTCATAAATTTCCAACTTTATGACTCTGCATGTCCATTAAGTGCTTAATACATAAAATCCCAACATCTTAATGCCTTAAGACCTTTTAGAGCATGCCTGGAGAAAAACCAACCATCAAGACCACATTTTTATGACTCAAGACCCGTCATAAGGTCTGAAAGTACGACTTAAATGAAGAAATGGCTAGATCTATAACGTAGAGTGATCAAGTTATGAACTTTTTACCTCCTGGAGGTTGCTAGCAAGGTGATAATCTCATATCCAAGTGCTTCCAAGCTCCAAGCTCTTCTCACCACCTTCTACTTCTTCAAGAATGCCACAAAACACAAAGATAAGCTCAAGATGCACTCTTCTTACTTAGGGTTAGCTTGGGAGTCGTTTTTCTTAGATGGAGGCTGGTGAGGGAATGAGAAATGAGAGATAATGATGCTTAAATATAGACAAAACCCTAAAAGTTAGGGTTTGAAGGTTAACCACGTATGCCCTGCATACGAGGTGTACACTCAGCGTACTAGGGTCCGCCCTAGTACGCCTAACGTACTAGGGTCCGCCCTAGTACGCCTAACGTACGCTCAACGTACTAATCCTGGCCAAAATTACCAAAATGCCACTATGGGCCATTCTTGCAATCTTTTCAAACCCAAGGGTCAAATATGCAATGATTTTTCATACTGAAGGTTAAAATTGAAAATATCTCATCATTGGGACTCCCAAAACGAGTCCGGCTCCACCTCTGACACCACCAAGGCCACACCCGATAACCCCAATGCCGCCCACCAAGATCAGTTATAGGTTTTGATCCATCTCTCCACCGCCACTAACTGTAATTGATAAGGGACCTGTTAGAGTAGGTCACACTCCAGGAAACACAAAGAAGAAGACGCAAGACCTTGAAGCAATTTTCTCTATTTTTTAATTCATGCAACCAAAAGGGAATTACATCTGTTTAAATAAAGCTAAGAAAAAGTAACTAAAAGCTAGGAAAAGAAATGATCAAAGACCTTATGCATGCATCACGTGATCTATTATCTAGCCACTTCCACTAGAAATAAGGAAAAGACAAATTCAGTTAAGGTTATTTCTCATGCAAATTAATCACATGGTTTAGCGGGTTTACGGGTTTTGGATCAGCTAGCTAGTTTTTGGATCGTATCATATCACCACAAGGACCAGATTTTAGTAATTTGTTAAAAAAAATATAATTACATAACATATTTATTTATCATATTAGTATGTCTTACATATGCTTATCAAACTATCTAATCGAACGTATAAACTAACTAATCACAAGCAAAATAGTCTTTGCTTTGGGTAGCTTTGGTCTCGTTCGATGTACTGATTAATTCAAAAATATATCAAATATAAACATGTTTGTTTAATTATGAACATGGGTTATTGAGAAGATCCTATAACTTGATGTATGTTGAACCAAACTTTCAAACACAAACACGAGATTCAAAAAAAAAAATTAAAAAAAAAAAAAAACGATTACACACAATTAGTTAAATATAGTCATCTACTTTTAGATGGGACCAAATGATTAGAAACAGTTTCCAATAAAAATATATAAATACTTATACAACAGTTTCTCCTTCCCACGTTCAAAATAATGTATTCTTGCAAATAACTAATTTCATAAAACCGATGAAAAGATTGTAAATAAATCCAAATACGATGAATGTTGTTATGCCTTAATTGTGACACAGCACAAGCACAAACCAGAGGGCTTAATATTTGAAGTCTGCCATTCTGAACCAGGAGGTGCTTTTGGATCATACAGCAAAGTGTTATAACCTCCCTCCTCTTCTTCCAATGAGAAAAGCAACAACTTTTCTTCCATTATTCCAAACCGGAATCCCACACTTGAGCTTCCGATCACAGGCACAGACGCCATCTTCCACGAGTTATCCTCCGGGTTAAATATCGCCAATTTTCTTTGGTTCTTCCATTCCATACAAAACAGCTTCTTCCCCACCACCGCATGAGCCGTCACCATCACACACCCGTTTTTTATCTCCCACCATTTGTGATTTACCGGGTCGTACACGTCCACAAACCTAGTTTCAAATATATCAAAACAAATCATTACTTACAGGTCCCCGTTTGTTACACAGGTTGTACTGCGTTTGACATGCATTGGACTGAGACCGGTACTCGTATCAGTACCAGTACCGATGCCAATGAAACAAAAATCTAAACTTTTTGTCCCACCCAAAATGATGGGACATTGACTCGCTCTCATTCTCTTGTTTGTGCAAAAGACATAAATGCCCTCCTCGTCCTCGCCATCGAAAATAGCCCAATAAAGCTTTTCCAGTCCCATCCAGTCTTGTGTACTAAACACAGTCTACGACTGTGTTTGTTGCATGAGACAAGACTAGATGGGGCAGGACAAGCTTTGTCAGGCTATTTTCGACGATGAGGATGAGGAGGGCATTCACGTCTTTTACACACACGAGAGATGGAAAGCGTGTCCATGTCCCACATTTTTGGGTGGGACAAAAAGTTTAGATTTTTGTTTCACTAGCGACGGTACTGTACTGGTATCAGTCCAATGCATGTCAAACGCAGTACAATCTGTTCTGTTCTGTCATTTGTAACAAACGCAGATTATCTTATATGAGTGTGTGGTGGGACGAACGAACCTTGAATTTCCGATTGTGAAACTTGACCGACCGCCCATAACGTAGAGCTTACCCTCGAAAGCACACGCAAAGCAACCCCAGCGTGGGCGGCGAATAGACTCGATCGGCGTCCATTTGTTGGTTTCAGGGTTATAAGCCTCGGCACATGAGAGAGACTCTCCATCCACTCCATAACCCCCAACCGCATAAATCACACCATTAACTTCAGCACAAGCAAAATCATATCGGGGCACATTCATGTTTGCAATCTTGCTCCAGCTGCAATCATAGAATTATAACTCATATTAAAACAACAAAATTATGAATTGTTCTTTGTTTATATATTAAGCATCTATATGGATATAGATATAGATATAGATATAGATATATGGATATATGGATAAAGATAGAAAGAAGATACCTGTTAAGGCAAGAATCATACTGATAGACATCAGAGGAGACAGATCCAACACCATCAATGATGGAATAGCCAGCCATGACAACAAGTTTCCCATTAAGAGCCACAACACCAAAACCAGCTTTTACAGGGCCAGGCATGGGAGACAAGACAAATCTTTTATGTCCTAAACAATCCAACACCTCCCAATGTGTCCCCTCTTCTTCACTATCCATAGTCAAAACATAAAGCCACTCTTCAACCAAACCAGCAAGTTTCCTTACAACAATAAATTCCTTACTTTTCATAAAAGACCTCCATCTCCTTGACACTCCTCCCATTGTTGGAAAATATGACCTCGGAACAAGGGCAAGACAGTACTTTGCAATATCATCGGGCAGCCCGGGCAACATCGGGCAGGCAAAATCATCATCATCATCAACAACCTCTGAACCGGTCTTCCTCACCAATTCCATCACACCAATCTTTTAAGGGGAAAAAGCTAAATTCTTCACACTTGATTAATTGATTCTTCTTGATTAGAAGAAGAAAAGAATAGGAAAGAAATTTGAGTTGATTTTACAAAAATTCATGGTACCCTTTACTTATAGGAATTTTACGAGGCCAATGCATGCACGAGGTTGCAGTACTGATGACTTGAGTTGTAAAAGCGGATGATTTTTTGTGTCTTGTCCAATCTGATTCAAATTCCATGCCAATTTTTGTGTTTCTAGAATACTTTTCTGTCTTTCTTTCACCCCGAATCACACCAACTTCTAAATTTTCTCTTTTGCTTTTAGTCCGATACAGTGACAAATCTATTTATAATAAAAAAAATAATTCACCATGAATCAAATCATATAACCAAAAAAGAGAAAGAGATGTCCATTAACTTTTAGGTAAAACTATTACTTCTCAAATTCAAGATACAAATTTACAGGACTTTTGAATTCGAAAAATATGGTGTTTGACCTTGAAAGTCAAAGTGGACATTAAAGAACAAATGGAATAATTAGAAATAGATTATACCAGTCAAGGCCATATAAATTAGCTTAACCCCCTCTGACTTCCATTTTTCCTATAATAAAAAAATTAATCACCTGCAATAGAAAAAAAAGGGGGAGGGAGTTAATTAGATTATAATCCAAGCAATTAAATTTTAACATTTGAAAAGGTATATGTCATATTTAGCAAGAAGCAAGTGTTATGTATGTAGGTTGTTATGATGGATTCACAAATTATGTCAGACAATTATCATGTGTGCAATTTATTTTGCTCTGTTTAGGTGCTTTATCAAGATTAATCTATGAGATTGGCAATTGGGAGTTGATTAAAACTGTTGTGTTCGAATCATCTCCTTTGGCAATTGGTCAAAGTCAATTAATGATTAGCACTTAATTGAATAAACACTACACATGATTGATCTATTACAGCACTAAATTTACAGATAAAACATTCTAAAAGGGCAATACCTAGAAACACACCTACCCACCAGATACCACCCCCACCTACCCCACCAAACACCCAATAATGAATTCAAGAAAAAGGGAGAAGCATTAGATTCACATGTTCATAAAGCTTTATACCACAACTTGACAATAGGCATGATTAGGTTTACCAAATTGCATCAATTATTAGTTTAATGCGACAAAACAAAGCAATTTCTTGAAAAGGAAAAAGATAATGAGTTTGGCCATAGCTTTGACAATTACGGCAGATTTATTCTTCATAATTTGACTATCGGAACCTAATAGTAATCATTTGACAGCAAAAGTCAAACCTTATGATTATCTTCAGAAGCCAAAAACCAGCAGGTGATCCACAAACGTTGAGTATGGATGATTGAATTCATGAAAAGGAACACAATTAGAAAGAAATTTTCTCCTAAAGATAATGGCGATCAATTGTTTCTTTCACACAGGGTAATTAATCAACAGCATTGAGTTCATCCTCAATAGACAAGAAAGAAATTTAGGGTTTACCCAAAAGGCGGGGGAGAAAAGGGAGTATGAATCTAAAAGAAAAGAAAATTCCAGATATTTTGCAGAGATATACAAAATAAAATAAAATAATTAGATCTATCAACAAAATCTATTAAAGCAAGAAAAAAACATGCGCCTAATTTCGATCTTACGTCAATATTTCCACAAGAATCATGAAAAGCAAGTAAGCACAAAATACCCAGATTGAGTTAATTTTGAGAAAACATCCATTTAGATCTTACAATGGCATGAGGAAATCAGAACAAACTGTAAACAATCGAACAAAATGGCAAAGAAAACCGCATCAAATTACGTCGAAACCTAAACGTATGAACAAAAACATGCGAATATCTTACCTGAAGAGACGAGAGTTTGAGTGGATTAGATGCTGTTGTTGCGATAGGAGTGGATGATTGATAGCAATGTAGCGGATTGATATAGAGACCCTAAAATCAAGGTGAAGGGATAAAATTTTGACAGAATCAGACCCACGTCAGTCAATGTCGGGATGATAAATTGGATGAGATTTCGAATATCGACCCATGCGGTGACGAAAGTGACCAGAATTTGCTTGTGCAATTTAATCCATTTCTTTTTTAATCTGCCAATAAAAAAGTAGCAGTTCGTGGTGCTGGATAAAATTATTAATTCGTGGTGCTAGATTAAATTATAAAGCAAAATAATAGATAATTATATATTGTAAACTTGTAGTTGCATGTGTATATGAGTCAGATAGGTAGCATAATTAGTTGAAACCAGTTGGATAGAAATGAATAATTCATTGTTAAAATAAAACTGTTAGCATATGAGGGTTATATTTTGTATTTATCAACAGTTAGAGGTAGTTTTTGTAATTAATCCTAAGTAGCTACTATAATACCAAGTGTATTGTATTTTGACAAAATTGCAAAAATGGTCCCTGTGTTTGTCAAAATTCTGCGATTATGGTCCAAAAAAGGTTGGTGGTGCATCAGTGGTCCAATTTTGGATACCTCGTGTGCTTTTGGTCCTTATGATTGACATTTTTGTGCGGTTTTGGTCCATGGCCTACCTGAAATGACAAAAACACCCTTAACTGATTTTTTTTTTATTTCTTTTGATTTTATTCTTACTATATAATTAAAAAATAAATATAAAATAAAATTTCATCACTCTTAAAGATATTAAATCTCTCTCTCTCTCTCTCTCTCTCTCTCTCTATCTCTCTCTTCATTGTGTTAGAGACTGGACCACCATCGTTATTGAGCCACTACCACCTGTTAGACTTCCATCGCTACCGTCACTTACCTAAACGACCTAGCACCCCTTCCGGAAAAACGAGATATGTAATGGAAAGTCAGAAAAATAGGATATGATGTTGTGGTAGAAGATGGTGGAGCTCGATGAAACTTTTGAGTTTTCTGCCGTCGTTCTTCATCTTTCAGTGATGAGGGTTTTCTGCCGCCACCACCACATTTTTCAGCTTCTGTAAATCTCCTTCCGCCGCCACCATTCTCATTTTCTGAAACCCTAACGTCGCCGCCCGTGGATAAGGGTTTTGGTGCGAGGTCTGGTTAGGGTTCTCCATAGGGATGTGATGGTACCTGGTGGGGATAGTCATCGACGGAGATTTACGACAACCTAGCGCCGCCGATCTGTTCTTTAAAACTGTTGATTTGTTCGATTTAGACTGGGATGGGATGCAAACTCAGGTCTTCGTGAATGGTGAGAAGATGGTGAATCTCGACGAATAGTGGCGGTAGAGGGTCATCAGGTTAAGGAAAGAGAGGTGAGGGTGAATGTGGGGTATGAAGGTGGTTGACGACGAATGGTGGTGACGAACGACATTGGGGTGGGGTTTAATTTTTTGGGTTTGAGCACCCCTTACACTAATTTGGGCACTGAGTACGTTTATGATCACTTGATTTAGATCTAAGCAAGAAAGGGAGTTGTTAATAGTGGTTTTCATCTTTCTTAGTGGTTTTCTACGAGGCAGGGCGAGAAAGGACGATATGGGTGGGGTGGATTACGAAAAATAGCGGTGGTGAACGATGGTATGGTGGCCGCCGGTGAACTTTTACTGGTTTAATGATTGAGAGATGGAGGTACGGGTGATGAAAATTGAGGTGGTTGGCGGCAGATGGTGGTGGTTGGCGGCGAATGGTGGTGGTTGGTGGCGAATGATGGTGGTTGGCATCCATTAGGGGTGACGTTTCTAGTGAGTGTGTGTGTATGTTTCTGTTGAGATTGATGGAAGAGAAAAAGGGTGGGTGGGTCCTTTTTTATTTTTTTATAAGTTAAAAAAATATAAATTAAATTATTTTTGTATTTCAACAATTGAAGAAAATGAAAAATAAAAATTATGAGGGCATAATCGTCTTTTTAAGTGTATAGGGACCAAAAACAATAGAAAGATTCAATTTTAGACCAGTGGTGCACCAACATTTCGTTTTGGACCAAAATCACATAAAATTGTCAACCACAGGGACCATTTTTGCAATTTTGTCTTGTATTTTCTTTGTATGTTTTTTTAATCTAATATAGAGGCATCGGCTGCAGTTTTTACAACATATCCAAACTTCATCGCCTTGATATATATATATATATATATATATATATATATATATATATATATATATATATATATATATATATATATATATATATATATATATATATATATATATATATATATATATATATAAGGGTTCAATTTAGAAAAAAAAAGGTTGAGAATGGGGGAATCATTCTCAGCCACTCATTTATTTTTGCCGCAAAAGCCTCCGTCGTACCAGCGGAAATGGGAAAGGAATAGACATGTGTTTTCCAACAAAACATGTTTCCTTAAACTATGCTAAGCATTACCTTAATATATACAAAAACATAGTTTTTTCGTTTTTTTAATTTTTAAGAAGCTATTTTTATCGAAAAATGATTTTAAATATACCAAAATTCATGATTTTTTATTCTCTACAAATAGACATCCATATTGATATAGTTTTAAGATAAAATAAAAAATTTATTTTTTTTTATATTTTCAGTTATCGTTATTCATAAGTGAATAAAAATGAATCAGATTTTTACTACAGTACATTCGTTATTCACTTATGAATAAAAACTATGATTAATTTTTTTTACAATTTAAGTATCATTCATATATGAATATAGCATATAATAAACATAGTATATTCATATTTAAATATTAGACGATGCATTCACTTGTGAATATTACATAGTTAATTCACTTGTGAATATTAGATGATATATTCACTTATGAATATTAGATAATATTTTCATATCTGAATATTACGTAGTATTACATGGTATATCACATGTGAATATTACATAGTATATTCACTTGTGAATATTAGATGATATATTCACTTATGAATATTACACAGTATATTCACATATGAATATTACAAGGTATTTTCACAAATATATATAATTTTTATATATTATTCATATATGAATAACATACAGACTTGCATATTTGTTTTTTTGTTTTAATAATCATATACTGATTCAGGTGAGAAAACATATTCATATATGAATATAACGTGGTAATTTAGTTTATGCATTTCATCAAACAGTTAGAGTGCATACAATTTAACTTTTTTAAAAATGTTAAAAACATGATACTTTGACTATTTAAATCTTACAAAATAGTAGATTGATAGAGAATTATATGAAATTTTTCAAAAAAAAAACGATTTGATCTTTTTCTAACCTCGATTTTGAAGTTTTATTTGATAATCGATGTTGAATGAATGATATGAAGTGGATTTTTTGTTGATTATCGATGATGTTGATCTAATGACGTTGGGAGTATAATTAATCGTAGATGTTGAAGATCTGATCGTATTCAAGTAGAATTGAAGGTTGGATTAAAAGAACCAAAAATGAATTTTTGTTGTTAACTGTTGAAGCGTGTTGATAAACATGTTATTGACGAAGATCGATGATTGATTAGCACTGGATGATGTTGATGATGGTTTAATTGAAGAAATCTGGATGATTGTTGAAGGTTGGAGAAGAAATTTGGATGATGAACGATGAATGGGTTTGAACTGTAATCTAATTCTCTACAGATACATATTTGAGATTGAAGGTTGTTATCATATTTACAAGTTTGCCACCGTGTCTTTTTATGCTTAGATTAAATGAGTGGCTGAGAATGATTCCCCCATTCTCAACCTTTTTTATTTTCTCAATTGAACCCACCTCTATATATATATATATATATATATATATATATATATATATATATATATATATATATATATATATATATATATATATATATACTAGCCGTTTACCCGCACCAAGCGACGGGTACGAATAGTGTTTGTTAAAAACTTGATTCAATACAATCTTAAAACTCTCATACTTAATGCACAATGCACCTGGATATAGTTCGATGTTCAGTAAATATATGACAATCAATTCAATTTAGACTAAATAATACTAAAATGCTTTCGTTTATTGTTATAATTTAGAAATTGTTACTGAATCTTATATCAATAAAAGTACAATGTGTTAATGAAATTTTTTATATCAAGTATTTGAATTAAAAAAAGCCTTTGACTTAAAAAAAATAATGAGTGTTGGTTAAAAAGAACGTTAGACAAAATCCACATAACAAACATAAGTCACCTGAGCATGATTAGGAGTAATAATCCAAAATATATTTTATATGGATTTACATGTATATATTGATGAAGATCCATAGATTAAAGATAAAAAAAAAATGATAAGCTACATCGGATATGCATGTTATTAGAAATAGAAAAATAAATTCATATATCGAAACCAACAGATAATTTTAATAATATAAATTCCAACAATTATACACAAACCAACACTAAATAAATCAACAATGGATGGCCTTCAAAAAAAATTTACACAAAGATCAAAATTATTTTAATAATAAGGAAAACAAAGCTCTGTCTTTTATTTTTCATCGCATTTCAAAGTTTTTTGGAGATAGATTTTTAATCTGGAAGCCTTGCATTCTGGATGAATTTTACAGTACAACCACAAAATGACATCTAGAATTTGGTCTTATTAGCTTTGTTTACTTGTACAACACATACACGTATATGGATTTAGAGGGCTTTCCATCACATGTTATTGCTACCACAACTTTCCTTGATGGCATCAACTTGTCACACCCCCAAACCAAGGATGGCGGAAACGTCCGGAGGTGGGAATGACTTCATGTATAGTATCACAACAACGAGTATAACAATGCTCATAGTAAATACAACCATCATAATTATAATTGAAAAAGTTACATCGTAGTATGAGTTTACATGTTTCAAAATCAATTACACTATGATGACCAAAAATGAATTGTTTGACGATTTAACGTCCCATCCTCAAAAGCTGTTGATTTCCTGTTTCACTGATTTCCTGAGAATACAAGTAATTTCGAAAAAGTGTCAACAGTTAAATTGGTGAGTTCATAAACTTTTAGATATAGAGTTTGAAAACCTTTGTTTGTAATGGTAATGTATGCACAAGAAAAATCCAATAGTTTCCTTATAAAATGTTAAGTAGTCTTAAATCCCAAGACCGAATGTATGAGTGCGTTTCGAAATTTTAACAAAGAATGCTATTTCAAATAGATGAAACCCTTTTTAGAAAATAATTTCCTGTAAACTTTAAGTGATGTTAACTCCCTATGTGAGTCGTTATAACCATACTACGACTAGCTGACATGTTACAACGTTTGTCAGACGCTTAGAATTTGTTATGACATTTGTCACCCGTAGACCTGCAGGTCCCGCTGTAGCTAGCAGCAAGGTGTGTGGTATCAATCCCAATATAGATCTATACACAATTATCACGCTCTCCCTACAAGAGACTCTGGTTATAACTTACAGGAATTTTAACCCGTACTCTAAGAGTACAATGAGGACGTGTCTCACAATTTACGATAACGAGTTTACGTGTAGTATGTTTAGCAATGCATAACTATGCTTCTTATGTTTCATCTTGTATGTTTGTAATGCTAAATGACCTTTACAATTCAATAGTAATTTCTGTTATTTAGATGTAACTTAACAGAAAACACATGTAAAATATGAAGTCATCAAAGACAAACACTTTGCTCAACATGTTACAAAGTGTTATGAAAGTTGTAAGCTGTGAATTAGTTTTTAACCTTTCTGCACTGTTTTAGAAAAATCATACGAAGTCGAAAACTGAATCCGTAAGCTCTGAGAGCTAGAAATTATGTCTAGTTTATCCACAATTTTTATTATGATTTTTAGAAGTCTCTAACTTGTGAGAAAATGCTCGTATTCACAGACTGGTCCGAATTCGTTTCTGAATTGATAGACAGTTTTATAAAAATCACCATAAATTGTAGAAAAATCGTATGGAGATGTTCAAGTAGTCATTAGAAAGGTATAAACCTTAACTACTTGAATATAAAATGGTTTTGAAAGAGATTAAGTTTAAGATGGTCAAAACAGTCGGTGAATAGGACTAAACTTTTCTATGAAAAGCTGAAGTATGAGTTTGAGTTATATTAAGGTGTGTTAACTTGTATCCCCCCCCCCCCTAAAACTTGAAGAAAACATGAAAATGTAGGGGTATGAACTCACCTTGAGTGATTTCCTTAGATGAATGCTGAAGAGAAAAGGGTTCCTAAGTCAAGATCACTTGGTAGTAGCTTGGAGAGTTGAAGATCTAAGAACAATTATGGTGGCCTTTGTTATGAGAGATTCATAATCTGAGTGAAGGAGTGAAAAATGTTCAATGTAGGATGAGAATACTTACTGAATGAGGGTGAAAAGCTTAAAGGCAGCCTTGGAGTCTCGAGTTCTTAGAGAGGGAAATGAGAGAGAAGTGTTTGTTTCTTGGTGAGAGAGTGAGTAAAGTGGAAGGAGAGATGGGGCTTTCCAACTTTTGATCAAGTTACCAGCTGAAGGAGAGGTGTGAGAGGACAATTAGTTGACTGGGTATGGGTGAATAGTGATTGGGGGTTGTCCTAAGTGGGTATGGGGGATAGCTTGTGTCACACTCTATGGGAAATTAACACTCTAACACAATATCTCACCCAATAGATATTGTCCTTGGTTTACGATCCTCTCCCAAAATGTGGTTTAAAATGTGATAATATAGAGTCTTATATATATCAAAGTATGAGTTTGGAGTGTTTAAAGTATGAAAAATAAAAGTCTGAGAAAATTTCCGGAGTAAAAATCACTTAAAAACACTAAAAAGTCCGAAATTGATGAAAATCCGGAGTGAAGGGGTGAAATCCGAAGTCCACAATGAAATTCCGGAGCATAGGTTGATGTTCCGAAGCAAACATAGGAGTGCCGGAGTCAAATCTAGCAATTCCGGAGTCATAGGCGAAGTTCCGAAGTCAGGAGGCGGAATCAGTGGTCCGGTCCGAGGTGCGAAGCCGGCTGGCCCTTCCGGAGTGATGCGAGGCGAGATCTTCCGGGGCTCATCCTTCCGGAGTCATGCGGAATCGTCCAGATGGGAGGCTTCCGAGATGTGAGGTACGAAGTAAGGGTATAGGTTCCGAAAATGTGCTTCCTCTTGGCTCCTTAGAAGGCATTCCGGACTAAGAGGGTTCCGGACCAAGAGGTTCAGGACCAAGAGGGTTCCGAACCAAAAGGGTCCTTTTGGGTTTTCTCCTTCGGTTTTGGGCTGTTTTCGACTGAGGAAGGTACATAGAGAGATTTGGGAGAGATTCCACATACTTGGAGAGATTTGGGAGAGATTTCATATTTTTGGAGAGATTTGGGAGAGATTTCATATTCTTGGAGAGATTTGGGAGAGAGAGATATATAGTGGGAGAGATTGAGAGAGACTTTGTCGGGAGCCTTTATTAATGTTTTTCTTCGTAGAGCAAGGACTTTAGACTTAGTTACATCCCATTTTGAGTGCCATACACCCCCGAAGGGTACTTATTAGTACCTTATAGAATTGATACTTCCCTAAATCAGATTAGGGTTTTAAATTTTGAACATTTGGGACTTTCAAGTGTTACTTTGCATTAGGATTTATAGTTGTACATTTGTAAACATAAAGAAATCCCTAACATATAACACTAGTTGAGTTGACCAGATTGACTTGATGACCTTGACTTGACTTTGACTTGACCCGAAGCTTTCCGGTTGTCACATCATCTCCCCGTTAGAAGGAATTTCGTCCCGAAATTAGCGTTTTGACTGGGACTTCAGGCGTTTGGGAAGAGATGTGGGTATTTTTGTTTCATCTGATCTTCGCGTTCCCAGGTGAACTCGGGTCCTCGTTTAGCGTTCCAACGGACCTTCACTATAGGGATGCGACTCTGTTTTGTTCTCTTGATCTCCCGATCCATGATTTCTACCGGTTCTTCTACGATGTGGAGACTCTCGTTAACCTCGATTTCCTTGAGTAGGATCACAAGAGTCTCGTCGGACAGGCACTTCTTTAGATTTGATACGTGGAAGGTCGGGTGTACGTTGCTAAGTTCTTGGGGTAGCCGAAGTTTGTATGCCACCGGGCCAATCCTGGCAAGGATTTCGAACGGCCCGATGTACCTTGGATTTAGTTTACCACGTTTACCAAAACGTACAGTTCCTTTCCATGGTGAGACCTTCAATAGCACGCGGTCTCCAACCTGGAATTCCAAGGGTTTGCGTCGCTTATCGGCATAGCTCTTTTGTCGATCGTGAGATGCTTTCAATATTTCTCGAATATGTACGATCTTTTCCGTAGTCTCTCTTATGATTTCAGGGCCAGTGAGGGTGCTGTTAGGGACTTGCCCCTTTGCTAACTGTGTATCTCCCACTTCAGCCCAGCACAGGGGTGATCTGCACTTGCGGCCGTAAAGAGCTTCAAATGGTGCGACCTTGATGCTAGTATGGTAGTTGTTGTTGTACGAGAATTCAATAAGTGGTAAGTGGGTATCCCACGTTTTACCGAAGTCAATGACGCAAGCTCTTAGCATATCCTCCAAGGTTTGAATAGTTCTTTCGTTGTGTCTGTCGGTTTGTGGGTGGTAGGCCGTACTCATGTCTAACTTGGTCCCTAGAGCTTTCTGTAAGTACTGCCAGAATCGTGAAGTGAATCTAATATCTCTGTCAGAGATAATGGATATCGGCACACCATGTAGTCGCACAATCTATTTGATGTACGTCCTAGTCAATTTTTCCATCTTTTCGGTCTCCTTTATTGGCAGGAAGTGTGCGGATTTGGTCAATCTATCGACGATTACCCAAATGGTATCAAAACCACCCGTTGTATTAGGCAGTTTTGTTATGAAATCCATGGTTATTCGTTCCCACTTCCATTCTGGTATCGCAGGTTGTTGTAGTAAACCCAAAGGATTTTGGTACTCTACCTTAACCTTGACGCAAGTCAGACACTTGCTCATGTATGTAGCGATCTCGGCTTTCATGTTCGGCCACCAGTAGAGTTTCTTTAGGTCCAGGTACATCTTGTCCGAACCGGGATGTACAGAGTATTGAGTTTTGTGTGCTTCATTCAGGACGACGTCCCTGAACCCGCCGAATTTTGGTGTCCAAATTGGGTTCATGAGATAACGAGCTCCGTCGTCCTTGACTTCTAGATTCTTATCCATTCCTCTTAATGCCTCACCTGCCACATTCTCAGGTTTTAAAGCTTCCAGCTGGGCCTCTTTGATTTGCATGGACAGGTGCGAATGGATTGTCATGGTTAATGACTTTACTCGGTGACCCGAGTATTCTTTTCGACTTAAGGCGTCAGCTACCACATTGGCTTTCCCTGGGTGATAACGAATCTCACACTCGTAATCATTCAGTAGTTCTACCCATCGTCTCTGCCTCATGTTGAGCTCTTTTTGATTGAGGATGTGTTGAAGGCTTTTGTGATCGGTAAAGATAATACACTTTGTTCCGTAAAGATAGTGCCTCCAGATCTTTAGGGCGAATACTACTGCTCCCAATTCAAGGTCATGCGTGGCATAGTTGACCTCGTGCGTTTTTAATTGCCTCGATGCATAGGCAATGACCTTTCCTCGTTGCATTAACACACACCCAAGACCCTGGTTTGATGCGTCGCAGTAGACCACAAAGTCTTCGGTTCCCTCGGGTAGGGATAAAATCGGGGCACTGCATAGGGCCAGTTTTAATGTTTGGAAGACGGTTTCTTGTTGCTCTCCCCAGCTGAAAGTTACACTCTTTTGGGTTAAGGTAGTAAGTGCTTTGGCAATCTTGGAGAAGTTTTGGATGAACCTTCGGTAGTAGCCAGCGAGGCCTAAGAATTGGCGGATTTTTGTAGGCGTCCTTGGTGCCGACCAGTTCTCGATCACCTTGATTTTGGAGGGATCCACGTGTATCACTTTCTCGCTAACCACATGACCGAGGAAGTCAACTTCTCGGATCCAAAATTCACATTTCGAAAATTTTGCATATAATTTCTCTCCCTTAGTGTCTCCAATACCTGTCGTAGATGTCGGCTATGCTCTTCCTTACTTCTTGAATAGACTAGGATGTCATCTATGAAAACAATCACAAACTTGTCTAGGTAAGGCCGACACACCCGGTTCATTAGATCCATGAACACTGTGGGTGCGTTTGTTAATCCGAAGGGCATTACTACAAACTCGTAGTGACCGTACCGAGTTCTGAACGCCGTTTTGGGGACATCCTCCTCCTGAACTCGTAGCTGATGGTATCCCGACCTCAGGTCGATCTTTGAGAAGTAAGATGCTCCTTGGAGTTGGTCAAAAAGGTCGTCGATTCGGGGTAAAGGGTATCGGTTTTTGATGGTAAGCTTATTTAGCTTGCGGTAGTCGATGCACATGCGAAACGATCCATCCTTCTTTTTCACAAACATAACTGGTGCTCCCCAAGGCGAGAAGCTGGGTCTAATGAACCCTTTGCTCAGCAGTTCGTTTAGTTGGCTGGATAGTTCTTGCATCTCGGTTGGCGCTAGACGGTAGGGCGCTTTGGCTATGGGGGTAGCTCCGGGGATTAAGTCGATTCGGAATTCGACTTGTCGAGCAGGTGGAACTCCGGGAAGGTCTTATGGGAATACGTCAGGGAAATTACAGACTTCTGGAATGTCCTTGACGTTCTTCACCTCTTGTTTCTTATCCACTACGTGGGCTAATAAGGCGTGGTATTCCTTGCGGAGGTACTTTTGGGGTTTGGCGCAAGAGATGATTTGTAGGTTTGCATTAGGTTTTTTGCCGTAGACGACAAGAATTTCGCCACTCGGCAGATTAATGCGTACAGCCTTTTCGTAACACAGAATGTCAGCACGATTTGAACTTAACCAATCCATGCCAATGATGATGTCAAAGCTTTTTATTGATACCGACAATAGGTCGATTTTGAACGAGTGATTGTCTAGAGTGAGGGTACACCCTGAGTATATGTCGTTGGTGCTTTATGTTTTTCCATTATCCATTTCTACGACGTATGTATCTTTTAATGATTGGGGATTTTGTTTTAATAATTGTTTGAATTTGTGGCTAACGAAACTCCTCTCCGCTCCACTATCGAATAATATGCATGAATATGAGTTATTGAGGAGAAACGTACCGGTAACCACCGTGGGGTCCTCCCTTGCTTCTCCCTGCCCTAAGGCCAAGATCCTTCCGACACCGCCGGTGTTTGCGCTTTTAGCTTTTGGGCAGTCCCTCTTGTAGTGCCCAGTTTCCCCGCATCCGTAACAGGCTCGGCTTGCTCCGGCGTTGGTGGCCGGGTTGGCTTGTTGGGCAGACGCCCTACAGAAACGGGCGGTATTCCCCTTTTTGTTATAGTTGTTGCAGTGCATTTACCGATAAGGACCGTTGTGGTGAAAGTTGCACTTGTTGCACTTGGGAAGGGTTCCAGCATATTGTCTCAGTGGTGCTGGAGTGGAAGGAGTAGTGGCAGCATGGATGGTAACAGTTTGTTGCTTTTTGGCGGGGTCCTGCGCCGGTTGCTTCTTTTTATTGCTCCAGAACTTCCTCTTGTTGTTTCCTCCTTTTGCTTGATCGAAGGTGGTTGTCACATTGACATGGCTGGCTCGATGATCGATGAGTTGTTGTGCCAACTCCTTGGCACTGTCAAAGGTGGTTGGGCTTGAGGCCAACACGCTATCTTGAATCTGGGAAGATAGTCCCCAGAGGTATCGTTCCACCTTCTTGCTTTCCGGAGTAACCATCGCCGGACAGAGGAGTGCTAGATCATTGAATCGGGCGGTGTAAGCTGCAAGGTCAGAGCCCGTCATCTTGAGACTCCACAGTTCTTGCTCCAATTTTTGCACCTCACCCCTTGGGCAATACTCATTCAGCATCATAGTTTTCAAATCTTCCCAGCTTATCAAATTAGCCACGGTGAGAGTTAGAGATTTTACGTGGTCGTTCCACCAAGTAAGGGCCCTGCCGGTGAAAGTGCAAGCTGCGAATTTGACATTGTTTGCTTCGGGGCATGCATAGATTTCGAAGACAGATTCAGTTTTCTCGAACCACTGCATCAAGGCGATGACGCCCTCGCTACCATTGAAAGAATCGGGTTTGCCATTAGTGAAGTCCTTATAGGAACACTCTCTCGAACGCCCTTGGCTATCTCCTTGAGTGGAGTTATTAGTGTCGCTCCCTGTCCTCCTAGCACCCTCAGTGCTGATTTGGGACATAGCAGCTGCCACTGCGGCCGTAACCGCAACCTGGAAAATAACAGGATCATACTGGGGAGGCGGCGGTGGTGGATTTGTTTGCGTTCTGCCAGTGCGTCTAGCAGATCTACGAGGCGGCATTTTTCTGTCATAGAATTTTAAGGACGAAACGAGTATAAGTATTTTAGTAATGGTTATAAGTCGGGTGTCGTAAAACTAGGTTATTAGTTTTCAAGTATAGTATTTCCTGACTTCCAAATGTTTGCAATCAATTCATAGTATGAGTCTATATAAATAAACTTATGAATTTAGTAGTAATGACTTCAAATGAGATCTTGTAATCTTTGTTCCATGCCTGATCCACTCATAAGACTACTTGATGTATACTAGTTGTGTGCAACTAAGGTTCAATAGACCGTCGAACTTAATGAGTCTGCCCTGAGCCCACAACCAAACAAGGAACGGGATCCAAGGCGGACTCACCATTTCTAAGTCGATCGCCTCTTAATCACATATAACCTCGAGGTATATATTAAATAATCTCAGAGTTATTATAAGCAAATCGTTTGTAATGTTATGTTATGCAATCTGAGGTGAACTCCCAATAAAATAACATGCATGCCAATTTTCATTGATATAATTTAGTACATGTTTTCAGGAAAAATTGACCTTATAGAAGGTCTACATTATATCATTGTAATAGAAAATTTTGACGGCACATAGACCCTTTGACTAGTGTAATCACTTAGACGCAGGGTCAAAACTACTTGCAAGAAAGAGTAGCCCCAACGCATACCCATAACCTAGTTTATAACAAAATGTGAGTAGTGCAAACACTACTCGAGGCGGGTGGTATCAGCTGGTCCCTTGCAGGCCTTGAGACGAGGTCGAGGCTCCCTGTAGCTCCGCAATTCGGCGTTCGGCCGCGATCACTCTCTCCTCGAGAGCCGCGTGCCTTAATTGGTACTCCCTTACCTCCGCCCGAGCGGTGGTAAGGTCCTCGATGAGTTGGTCCATGAGATAGAAGTCTCTTTCCAAGTCCCTGGTACGAGCATCCGAGGCTTCTACAGCAGCGTTGAGATCCCGAACTTGATTCGCCACTTCCCTATTCTGGTCCCCAAGGTTCGTGATCTGCTGGATCATGACTGGGAGGGCTCTGTCAGCCGGTCCCCCATGACTGAGGTCGTAGTAACCCCGTTGATCGCCAAATGGTGATCGTTGTCGTTATTGATGGCTCCATCTCTCGATCACTGTTTCCCAACGGGGCTCGGGCTCGTTGTAGCCTAAACGATTCGCAGGCACCCTGTCGTTGTAAGGATGGTTGATGACTTCCTCCTCCAACTCCTCCTCTTCTTCTTCGTCCTCCAATTCCTCTTCTTCTTCGTCCTCTTCGGGGTCTTCTTCAGGCTCCTCCTTGAATACTTCCTCGGGATCCTCCTCCGGTTCTGCTTCCAACCAACCACCGTTCCCCTGGTTCGGAAAGTAGGGGTCTCCGGGTAAATGAAATCCTGCCATGTCGTCTGTATGAGAATAGGGGTGTAAGAGGCACATAATGAATCTTAGAGATATTGTGCTTAGTTAACATAAAATACTCCTATAGTATTTTAACGGTTGTGTTTGATTCTTAACGTGTTTCTTGTATGGGTGTTGGTAAGTCGATAGACTTGTTGTCCACTATGACTACCCCCCGGCATATACTAGTCACTTCTCGGACGAATATAGTTGATCAAGCTATATTCCTCCCAGACTTGATTGCATATCCCAAGGCATATTCACATTGCACAACTCCTCTATTTTTAACTTTCACGTTTTCCTTAGACGTGACACTATACCGGTATGCATGTATATACTTATACTTTTTCATAAAATTAACGCTTTTATTATTTTTAAAAGCATATTTGAAGGGAAAACCTTTAAATCAGAGAATCTTAGTCCCTTTATGTTTATAGTTTGTATATCTTATGTGGTTTGATATACTATGTTCACTATAAACAATGCTCTAATACCAATCTGTCACACCCCCAAACCAAGGATGGCGGAAACGTCCGGAGGTGGGAATGACTTCATGTATAGTATCACAACAACGAGTATAACAGTGCTCATTGTAAATACAACCATCATAATTATAATTGAAAAAGTTACATCGTAGTATGAGTTTACATGTTTCAAAATCAATTACACTATGATGACCAAAAATGAATTGTTTGACGATTTAACGTTCCATCCTCAAAAGCTGTTGATTTCCTGTTTCACTGATTTCCTGAGAATACAAGTAATTTCGAAAAAGTGTCAACAGTTAAGTTGGTGAGTTCATAAACTTTTAGATATAGAGTTTGAAAACCTTTGTTTGTAATGGTAATGTATGCACAAGAAAAATCCAATAGTTTCCTTATAAAATGTTAAGTAGTCTTAAATCCCAAGACCGAATGTATGAGTGCGTTTCGAAATTTTAACGAAGTATGCTATTTCAAATAGATGAAACCCTTTTTAGAAAATAATTTCCTGTAAACTTTAAGTGTTGTTAACTCCCTATGTGAGTCGTTATAACCATACTACGACTAGCTGATCTGTTACAACGTTTGTCAGATGTTTAGAATTTGTTATGACATTTGTCACCCGTAGACCTGCAGGTCCCGCTGTAGCTAGCAGCAAGGTGTGTGGTGTCAATCTCAATATAGATCTATACACAATTATCACGCTCTCCCTACAAGAGACTCTGGTTATAACTTACAGGAATTTTAACCCGTACTCTAAGAGTACAATGAGGACGTGTCTCACAATTTACGATAACGAGTTTACGTGTAGTATGTTTAGCAATGCATAACTATGCTTCTTATGTCTCATCTTGTATGTTTGTAATGCTAAATGACCTTTACAATTCAAGAGTAATTTCTGTTATTTAGATGTAACTTAACAGAAAACACATGTAAAATATGAAGTCATCAAAGACAAACACTTTGCTCAACATGTTACAAAGTGTTATGAAAGTTGTAAGCTGTGAATTAGTTTTTAACCTTTCTGCACTGTTTTAGAAAAATCATAGAAAAATCATACGAAGTCGAAAACTGAATCCGTAAGCTCTGAGAGCTAGAAATTGTGTCTAGTTTATCCACAATTTTTATTATGATTTTTAGAAGTCTCTAACTTGTGAGAAAATGCTCGTATTCACAGACTGGTCAGAATTCGTTTCTGAATTGATAGACAGTTTTATAAAAATCACCATAAATTGTAGAAAAATCGTATGGAGATGTGCAAGTAGTCATTAGAAATGTATAAACCTGAATTACTTGCATATAAAACGGTTTTGAAAGATATTAAGTTTAAGATGGTCAAAACAGTCGGTGAATAGGACTCAACTTTTCTGTGAAAAGCTGAAGTATGAGTTTGAGTTATATTAAGGTGTGTTAAATTGTATTCCCCCCCCCCTAAAACTTGAAGAAAACATGAAAATGTAGGGGTATGAACTCACCTTGAGTGATTTCCTTAGATGAATGCTGAAGAGAAAAGGGTTCCTAAGTCAAGATCACTTGGTAGTAGCTTGGAGAGTTGAAGATCTAAGAACAATTATGGTGACCTTGGTTATGAGAGATTCATAATCTGAGTGAAGGAGTGAAAAATGTTCAATGTAGGATGAGAATACTTACTGAATGAGGGTGAAAAGCTCAAAGGCAGCCTTGGAGTCTCAAGTTCTTAGAGAGGGAAATGAGAGAGAAGTGTTTGTTTCTTGGTGAGAGAGTGAGTAAAGTGGAAGGAGAGATGGGGCTTTCCAACTTTTGATCAAGTTACCAGCTGAAGGAGAGGTGTTAGAGGACAATTAGTTGACTGGGTATGGGTGAATAGTGACTGGGGGTTGTCCTAAGTGGGTATGGGGGATAGCTTGTGTCACACTCTATGGGAAATCAACACTCTAACACAATATCTCACCCAATAGATATTGTCCTTGGTTTACGATCCTCTCCCAAAATGTGGTTTAAAATGTGATAATATAGAGTCTTATATATATCAAAATATGAGTTTGGAGTGTTTAAAGTATGAAAAATAAAAGTCTGAGAAAATTTCCGGAGTAAAAATCACTTAAAAACACTAAAAAGTCCGAAATTGATGAAAATCCGGAATGAAGGGGTGAAATCCGAAGTCCACAATGAAATTCCGGAGCATAGGTGGATTTCCAAAGCAAACAGAGGAGTTCCGGAGTCAAATCTAGCAATTCCGGAGTCACAGGCGAAGTTCCGAAGTCAGGAGGCGGAATCAGTGGTCCGATCCGAGGTGCGAAGCCGGCTGGCCCTTCCGGAGTGATGCAAGGCGAGATCTTCCGGAGCTCATCCTTCCGGAGTCATGCGGAATCGTCCGGATGGGAGGATTCCGAGATGCGAGGTCTGAAGTAAGGGTATAGGTTCCGAAAATGTGCTTCCTCTTGGCTCCTTAGAAGGCATTCCGGACCAAGAGGTTCAGGACCAAGAGGGTTCCGAACCAAAAGGGTCCTTTTGGGTTTTCTCCTTCGGTTTTGGGTTGTTTTCGACTGAGGAAGGTACATAGAGAGATTTGGGAGAGATTCCACATACTTGGAGAGATTTGGGAGAGATTTCATATTCTTGGAGAGATTTGGGAGAGATTTCATATTCTTGGAGAGATTTGGGAGAGAGAGATATATAGTGGGAGAGATTGAGAGAGACTTTGCCGGGAGCCTTTATTAATGTTTTTCTTCGTAGAGCAAGGACTTTAGACTTAGTTACATCCCATTTTGAGTGTCATACACCCCCGAAGGGTACTTATTAGTACCTTATAGAATTGATACTTCGCTAAATCAGATTAGGGTTTTAAATTTTGAACATTTGGGACTTTCAAGTGTTACTTTGCATTAGGATTTATAGTTGTACATTTGTAAACATAAAGAAATCCCTAACATATAACACTAGTTGAGTTGACCAGATTGACTTGATGACCTTGACTTGACTTTGACTTGACCCGAAGCTTGCCGGTTGTCACACAACTGCATTATGCATTAGATATTTTCATGGTTAAAAAATGAAATGTGGCTATAAATGTGTGTCAAGTCTAAAGCTTACAACACCTGCACCAATGTTTACATGGTCATTTAGGCTTAGACAGTCATAATCACCAATATTTACATGGTCATTTAGGCTTAGACGGTCATAATCACCGGTGAGAATAAATAACCACAAAAATAACTCCTTGTGATATTTAAGAAGAAATCAAAGTCTGGCATTGACCATGTAAAAGCTTCATTACCCACCACACTACCTTCAATATCGAGATGATGGAAGCTTTCCTGACCAACTAAATTTCAAGATATCTAGTGTTAACAAACATTATCCACACCGGTAACTGCAACTTAAAGTTGAATAAGAAATTAATATTAGTCTGTGCACATCAAACATATTAAAGAATGTAAATGATCACTAAAAATGTCATAATTATGTCAAAGACCACAATATTAGCCTTTAATACGACCAAAGGAAAAATCCCAAAAATATGCCGGTTGATTTACCTCGATCCAATCACTACTACAATACTTTACAGTCGGTAAAAGAATATCCTCTCATTGCTGATTACACATTTGTCTGCGGCCCAATTTTCTAGATCTAAGATTTCACAATGGAAGACAAATTCAATCTTAAAACTCCTTAAAAAATAAGTAATTGTTTTCAACATAGTTTTCGTAACTAAATACATCACATAAAGCTAAAGTTAACAATTATACACAAAAGTAACAATTTAACTTTTTAAACCTACGTTTATCTTAGAAATTAAACATTATTAAACTCAACCATAAAATATAATTACATATTAAAATATATCTAGAGGTTACATCCGAAAAACCTTGCTTCTTGGTGTGGGTACAAATAATTGTTTCTTGAATCCAAAGCTCCCATGGAAGTTGCATCCTATCAACCATTATCTTTTCCTTCTTCCACCTGAATTGTAAGTTACACAATATCACAAACGAATGTACGATTTAATCAACTTCTGATAAATATATTAAAAGGAAGTGAACTACAGAAGAGACAAAGATCTTTAACCACTTTTGGACCAAACTAAATGAGCAATGAACATACCACCCACATATCTCCATTAACTTGCTGCAATACATTGGACTTTGTCCTTCTACCTAGAAAAGGCAATATACGTTCCCCTCTACCAAGTACCAAACCACCCATATATTTCCATTATCTTTATAAAAATCCTGTTTGGAACATAGAATCAAGAGCCTAGAAGCCAATATTACCCTCTACCCTATACTTTCTTACAACTTTTCATTGTCTTTTGGTCATTGTTAAAAACCGAGAAAAACATATGTTAAGACTTTTCATAGTTTTACTTTCTTTCCTTTTATGCTAATTGAGATGTCCCTTTGTATATATATATATATATATATATATATATATATATATATATATATATATGTAAGGGTCGAATTGTTGTAATTAGTCGAAGTATGTTTTGTACTCTTCGAATATTTTGTAATGTATTTTACTAGGGCACTTTTATTCGAAGCTTTAGTGTCTATGCCTTAGTATATTTTTTGTACGCTTTCAGTTCCCTATAAATATGGTTATTTACTAGAGTTAGATAAGAACTTTTACAGACTTGTCTCTTGTACTCTGTAAAGAATTCGAAAGCGTAATAGAGCATAACATATCATATTTACATTCCGTGTTCAAATCTCGCACTCTTACTTGAATTCATACTCTGATTAATTCATTACTCGATTCTTTGATTCATCAATATATATATATATATATATATATATATATATATATATATATATATAAGTACATGCTAAAAATATCCATTTGCTTGTGGGCATCAGACCTATCAATTATGTTTTCAATAAAAAATTACATCATAAGGCTCAAAGTATCTGATTCTGCAATTCTTGAGAACATCGACTTGATTCACACTAAAATCCCATTTTAAAGCATTGCACAACCCACAAAAACATTAGCTTTTACATACAATGCTAGTAGTTGTATGATACATTACACAAATGCTTATGATGTATAATTTATTAAATGACTAATGAGGTAAGAAGGCCAGAAAGTAACATGTCGTATAAAAATGCTAAGTCAAATCTAAAAAAAAAAGTAGTGTCATACCTGTCAAATATGTTGTGACTAAAAACTACGACATCTTCTCCAAGCCCCATGGAACCGGTTCCAAAGCCATTCCCATATAAATGTCAACAGAGCATCAAATTAAACAACCAAAGAAAAAACAAACTGATAACAACTTTAATAAGAAGACCATGTGCAAAAACTTTACAATTGAATATTTTGAATTTTTTTATGAAAACCAAGAACACATACCAATATTACATTTATCATTCAAACACAAAGATTCTCCGACAAAACCTACAAAAAACTGTTGGAATTAACCCCAAGGAACATTGAATTAAAGCAATAACATGAACATTACGTATCAGAGAAGAGAGATGTTTATATGTGCACTAAGTATAGCCTTTATTGATCAAGCATCAGTTACATATACAAATAAAATTCATACACACATATATATACGTACTAATCATCACAATATTTAGTGAACCATTGTGACTTTTGACCAATATAACGGTTCCTAACTTTAACTTCCTTCCTAACTATAACTGACATCCTAACTGCATTAATTACTTGTTAAAAAAAAATACTAAAATAACCCTAAGTCTAGATTATATTTCCAACATTCCCCCTTAATCTAGACTTTTACCAACATGGGTATTTCTGGAATTTCACTTCTCCCATCATCTTTCTTAGTTTTTTGTTGCCGTTCATCATCTGCTTGTGTCTTATGGTGTGAATTTCCACTGTCAACATACGTAGTAGAAGACCATCTTCCTTCTCATATTTTGTTGCTAGTTCATGAAAAGAAACTGTTGTGTTTTCCATAGGTTCCATAATCATCTTTTCTTCCTCAAGCATACACTTGATATCCTTCACAAAACTAACCACAAACCCAGAGAAAGTCGGAGAAAACTCATCATCATGTTCATTTGGTTTCATTCGGAAACCCTCAAAACCATCAGTATATATGTCCAGAATCTTTTCATCAGAGACATTTACATAATCATCCACTAAATCTTCATCATCAATCATCATCATATCACAGAAAAACTTGCCCATAATCTTTTCATCTGGATCAAGAATCATACAATCACTAACATCAAAAAAAACTTTAACATTACCGAGATCTTTTCAACCCGGTCATCAATCCAAACTTCATCCATTTGATCACCTATTTTCTTCAGTGATTTTTCTTGTCTTTTCTCCCCCTCCCCTCTGATATTTCTTCCTGTTTCCTGCATAATCCTTTAAATCTGGAACCTTACTCTGATACCACTTTGTTGGAATTAACCCCAAGAAACATTGAATTAAAGCAATAACATGAACATTACGTATCAGAGAAGAGAGATGTTTATATGTGCACTAAATATAGCCTTTATTGATCAAGCATCAGTTACATATACAAATACAATTCATACACACACACACACACACACATATATATATATATATATATATATATACACGTACTAATCATCACAATATTTAGTGAACCATTGTGACTTTTGACCAATATAACGGTTCCTAACTTCAACTTCCTTCCTAACTATAACTGACATCCTAACTGCATTAATTACTTGTTAAAAATACTAAAATAACCCTAAGTCTAGATTATATTTCCAACAAAAACATCATAGTCCAAGAAATCAATAAATTAGAACAGTGAAGTATTGAAACGTCAAATATAAAAAGAGAGGTTAGATCAAAAGGAAATAGAAAAAAATCAAGAAGATAAAGATCGACAAAAATCTAGAGCCATATGTCGATAAATCCAATAAATTTATGGAACAAACAAATGTTCTTGCGTCATTTAGGGTTATTAATAGGTTTCTTGTCAAAGTAAGAAAACCTATATCTTGAAATTCTCTCTGAGCAAGAAAAAGAGAGGAATCGGGGGTGAAAGAGATAGAGAGAGCGAGAGAGTGAGAGTGAGAGAATGTTTACCTAGATTTTATCAGAGCAAGTAATAGAGAGGACGACACAATTAAGGTGCGTCGAACAGATCCGACTGTTTGTCTTCTTCATCATCACGATGAATCGACCCTCAACAACTGTTAAATCAAATAAAAACCCAACTTTGTTGAGTAGTATGGTTTTTGTTTTCTGGATCGAGAGAAAGTGAGATCGTAGGTTTTCTTCCGTGGTCGTGAATGGTGTAGACCAACAAATATATAACATTATAGGGCAAAAAAAAGGAAGACATAAAAGGTGGATCTAACCGATTCAAATGATTTTAACCAATTCAATCCGACTGAAATTCAGGGAATGGAGGTTTAGTTTTGACGTTTTCACTTGTTTGACCGCCAGATAAGATTTAGTTTTTTGTATTCATTAACTGATTTGTAAATATGTAATGCATAAAATTGTTGTAAATAATGCAATAAGCCTTGTACCTCTTAAAATTCAGCAAAATATGGTAAATGCTTATTAAGGTATATATATATATATATATATATATATATATATATATATATATATATATATATATATATATATATATATATATATATATATATATATATATATATATATATATATATATTAGTTATAACCCGTGGAAATCACGGTTACAAAATTAATTAAAATTTTATAGTAAAAAGTTAAAATTATTAATCAGTTATTTTAAATAAATTATTAATTAAGAAATGTTTTTAGTTATATAAAATTATAATCATTGATTTAAATAAATATGTAAAATTATATCATTTTATAATTTTTATTAAATTTTATTTTAATGTTGTTAATTTAATATAATTAAAGTGGAAATTTTAAAATTTGAAATTTGAAATGAAAAATCAATAGGTTGACAAGTGACATTCATTAATTAGGAGACATAATATGGTGACACATGGCAAAAGAATAATAAACTATGCATTAATTAAAAGGCCTAATAGGGTGACACATGTCAAAAGGAGAATAAAACTATTGTTTTATTAGAATAGGGATATATATATATATATATATATATATATATATATATATATATATATATATATATATATATATATACATACTAGGTGTAAGACCCATGTATTACATGAGTTTATTTAAAAGAAAATTTAAATATAAAATTCAAAATATTTGAGAAGTTTGAATTTATAAAAAAGTGAGAAAAATATTGAATTATGAAAATTGAAGTGCTTTTTTTCTCTTTTAAATTTAAACAAATGATTTAGATAAATAAATAAAGGAATTTAATGAAACTTTAATTTAGTAATTTTGAAATTAGAAGGAAAGTCCATTAATGGAATTGATATGCATTTATTATTAGATTTAATAATAAATGGAATTTAATAAAATAGAAAAACCATAAAATGACATGTGGAATAAAAATTAATTTAAAATAACCATAAAGTTACATGTGGCAAAATGAATAAGAATGTGACATGTGGCAAAAATATGTTTATGTATTAGAGTATATATATATATATATATATATATATATATATATATATATATATATATATATATATATATATATATATATATATATATATGTTTTATTAACATGATATCAGAGCTTTATGTATACTTCAAGTAAAAATTGTTCTATCATTTTTTTTTCTTTTAATGAATCGGTATTTACATATGCATTTTATCAAGCCCTAAACCTATCTCGAATGAAGACGATGCCCTTATTTTACTTACTTGGATCACTTTGTTAAATTAGCCATAACTCACCCACCGTCCCACTTAGGGGTCGTTTGATAGTTGCTAACTGGGTTAGAAGCTCTGACTGGGTTAACTTTTGATTGAAATTTGTTGTTTGATTTTGCATCTGACTAACTGTACAAAATGACTATATTACCCTCAAACAACAATTTTTTTATAGTAATTCCTTTATGCTAACCATTTAATTTATAATTTTACCGTGTAATTTACTACCATTCTAAAAAAAAAGTTGCATATAAGAACATAACAGAAGGATAAAATGATGTAATTTACAACTATTCTTTCAAAAAAAACTAACATGGAGGTTCAACTATACATGTTAAAAACAACTATGAAGAAGCAATTCATGATTTGTATCTGCAGTAGCTTCATCGTCGTGATCTCCAATCTAATTCAGAAAGCTGGAGGGTTCTCAACTTCATCACTTTGATTCCCATATAGCTTTGAATATCCTGATTTGGAAAGAACAGTGGTTGATGCTTTGAATATTCTGATTTGTAAAAGATGTAAAGTACTTTGCTTCGGTTGCAATTGGATTATGGCACATGCTATTCATTGATGCTATAAGATTAAATCCCAACTGTAAAGTACACATAAACATCTACTGTTCCACATAACATAGGAAAAACTATAGTTCAAACTTCAAACATCCGCATCACAGACTTTCAGTAAAAAATGGTTAATGAAATATCATCATCTCTAACATCCCTATTCACAGATGATGAAAACCTTTAGGCATTGGAAATGTTGAACTTGGAATTGGATTATTCATTTTTAACATTTAGGAATTTGCTTACTAATCCGGAAAATATAAAGATATGTGATTGGTTTTAAAGCAAAAAGACATAAGTGAGTTCACTGTTACAAATAATTTGATGATATTTGAGCTCTCCCTGATATCATTATCTATGTATAGGATATGTTAGGCAGGGGCGTGAATTCATGGTGCAATCAATGATTAACCATTTTGTAAAGTAGTTATGAATGAAAATTAAAATTGCTTTGAATGTGAACATGTAGTTAAATTTGTATGCTGATAGGAATCCAGATGGATCCCTTGCTGCCCACCCAATTTCTCCTTCGCAGCATGAGATTGATATCAATAAATAATTGTAGTAATCGTATGTATGTAAAATTGGATGCCAATTGATCCATTAATTTCATAATAGATTAAGATGTGAATGTAATTAAGGTGTCGATTATAGATTAACACACAAATATACACTCTGATTACCTTAGGCATCGATAGTACAGAGGGTAGTGGACGAGAGTGGCTTTGCCGGAGGAGGGAGACACTGATGTAGGAATGCATTGGAAACGGGTGTTGCCTCACAAGGTATCGACGACATGGCTGCCTGTTGCAGTGAAGATGGTGGTCGGCGAAAGGGTTGGGGCAGAAGAACTCGATGGAGCTGTAGACTTGATTGACGATGAGGAAGAAAGGCGTGAAGAGAAGACGTGTTCTGGGATAAGGGTGTAACACCCGCAGATTTAGGCTAGTAAATATAGAGACAATGAGCATCAAAAATGAGTTTTTGATGGAAGATTATTTAGAAGGAATAATCTTAACCAAGTGGTAGTATATGTTACAAGGGTTCCGTACATATAAAGAACGCCAAAATCCGAGTTATAACGAAGAAGTTATGGCCCGTCGAAGTTTTACGGCAAAACCGGCACGGCACCGGGAGACGTAAATAGTGAATTTACGATAGAGGACATTTTAGCCTTAGTGATCTAAAAAAAAGTTGTAGTATACGTTAAACCGAGAACATACAAAAAAAGAACGCCCAAATCTGAGTTCGTATGAGGAAGTTATGAATTTTCTAAGATTTGGCATAGTAGTGCACGACCCGAAACTCGAATTTTAGTTCGAGTGGTTTTTGGCCTACGCGACCTAAATGAAAGTTGAAGATCTCATTAATAGGAGCTCAACGGTAAAAAGACAGACGAAAACGGAGTCCGTATAAAGGAGTTACGAATTTTTCGCGGTCATTTAACAATATAATATCCTCGTACTGTTAAATTTAAGATCGGTCGAGAATTAGCCAACGAAGTCAAAATTAAAGTTGAAGATCTTATTTTTACCTACGCGTGGATATAAAGAACGTCGAAAACGGAGCTCGTATGCGAAAGTTATGAATTTTTGAAAATCGGTTGATTTCCACCCTGTGTGCGATGCCACGTGTCAGCACCAGGCGAAACCTTGGAGCCTACGCAACACCACGACGTGGTGAGAGGCACCACGACATGTTGACGCCCCAGGCAACCTATAAAGAGGTCTCAGGTGAAGCTCATTCCTCACACCTTCAATCCCTTCTTTCTCTCTCTAGAACCTCTCTCTAACCCCCCAAACCCCCCAAAAAGCCTAGGGAACTCCCTAGCACGAGGCGGAAGCCCCGGGGCGCCTGACGGCTCCGAAAAGAAGAGCCTTCGGCTTAGAAACTCTGCTTCGGCGGAGCCCGGTTTTGAGAAAAACCCGCTGTAAGTGAGCTACGCCTACCCTATCTTTAGTAAAGCTTATGTTTTAATATAGTAATGTTATTAGGATCTTATAATAATTATTTGGGCTATTATTATGAGTTATATAAGTGTGTTGCTTAATGCTTATATAATAGTAATAATAGCTAGACTATTAATTAGTCGCGGTTAACTTTAGACTAAACCCTAGTGGTATTGATACTAGGTTTTGTCAAGGGAAAATTGTTTTGAGATAACGAAGTGCTGTCCGAGTACCGAGTCACCACCTTATCAGGTGAGTGCATAGTTACTTTCATCTTACACATAGATACGAAGTATTTTATATAAATTACGTGTTATGTGTGCATATTATTTGAATACTTGCTGTCTATGTTGGATAAATGATTTTAAACATGTTTTAAATGATTTAAACTGTATATTTATTTTATATCTACAAATATGTTGGGATAAAGCATGGGTAGATGAAATAGTTGGTGTGCGATGAAATAAAATGATGAGAGATAGGTGATGATAGAAAGGTGATGATAATTAGGTAAATATATGATGATGAATAGCTGATGTAGGATGAAAGGAGATACCATAACCTTAACCGGCAATGTGGCGATGTAGTCATCTACCAGAGTATAGATGGCGACCACTGACTATTCTAGATAACCCCGTGGAAACACCAGCAGGCTCATAACCTGTAGGTGATGAATTACGAGTTCAGGCGATGTTGTAACTACGTATTCATGTGATGATACTCTAACCCTTACTATGAATTACGAGTTCAGGCGATGTTGTAACTACGTATTCATGCGATGATACCCCAACCCTTACTAAGCACGTATGGAAGGAGTAATCCCCGAATCATTGCTGTCTATGGGATGTAGGAGATGATCCTTAGGAAAAGTTCTTAGGAACGAACATATAAGGAAATGCGATGTAAAGAGATGAGTGGTAAATACGATATAGGAGATGACCCTTAAGATAGTTCTTTAGGGAATATTAAATGAAGAAAATGGGGATGGGTAATCGGGTTGATTGTTTGACATGTATTATGTGAAGAAACAAATTAACTATATTATTGTGGGTTGAAAACCCTATGTACTCACCAGGTTTCCCAACCTGACCCACTCAGTTTAATTGTATCACAGGTGTCGATATAAGGCTACACTACACTGAGAGATTAAGGAGATGTAAATCACTAGTGATAATGAATGTAAGTTCTGTTTATGCTTATGTTTATGTATTGATGATGACATCCCAAATGTTTTAAAATGAATAAAAATACTTTTCTTCGAAAATGCTTTGATAACGTATTTATCATGTTTTACTGGGAACAAATTCCGCAACATTTTTATTAAAAGAGGTACTCTGATTTTTATAAAGCATAAACAAAATCGGTCTTTTCTGGCCGTGAAAATGGGGATGTCACAAAGGGCACATGAGGACAATTGACCAAAATAACCGATGTAACTTCTTTTTTTTATGTGACTGGGTCAGGAGGTCGGTCGGGAGTTTGGGACCGAGTCAGACAAAATTATAACACATCAAACAGCCTGACTACTGACCGAGTTAGCAGTCAGTTCTGACTGGGCTGGGTAAGTGCAAAACAAACAACCCCTTACATAACACCCAATTAAATTAGCCACAATTCCATCTTAACCTATTCCATTACAAACTAGTTAGGCTCAAACTCAAACTCAATCACCAACCCACTATCATTTTATTTACTCTCAATCATCCCATTCACTACCTTTTGTCAAATATAAATCTACTGGGACTCGTAGTAGATTTGTCAATGATTTGACAAAATCAATTTGGTTATTCTTGAATCATAATCTTAATCGACTACGACATCTTGATTTCATAATTTTTTTGTCTAGAGCCTCTTAGCAACAAAATCAAATTGACAGATAACAATGATGTTACAATCTTGTTACTAACATCATATCATGAGTATATCAAGCTATACCACAAATAATCATACAATAAATATTTATGTTTTATGGAGCTATTACGCAAGAATCATGATATGATGCAACAACACGTGTTGCTGCACATTGCCAATTCCGATGCAACAAATACATCTTATATCATGGAGCTATTAAGTACAAATGAATAGTTGATACAACAACTGATTCCAGGTTCTATGAGTACCCAAAAATGTTGTAACGACCTGAATTTTTCTTCACTAAATATTCTAGGGATTATCAAAGTTTTCTATAAAAATACAGAATTCTATATCTTAAAAAAACTTTACATCCCAGGCTATTTTAGGCTTACAATAAAATCATGTATACTAAAATAAAAACTACTTCTAGTCCAAGTCCTTGCACTCCTACCTCTTCTCGTACAACAGCTACTACCTGAACCTATAATATTTGAAAAATCTACAACATGGTCCAGTTCAGTGAGTATTCTGTTTTCATGCAGTAATACTCTACTCTACTTATATTCTTTCTTTCTTTTCATACTCTACCATTTTGTGATCTTCTTCTCATACTCTTACTCTATCTCACATCATGCCTTCACATCTCTTCTCATACTCATCACATACTATATCCTCATGTCTTCTCCTTCTCATTTCATGCATTATTCATACTCTATCTCAACCTTTTCCTGGGTCCTCTCATTCCTTATTCTCACCTCATATCTTACCTCTTGTTCAACTATATCTAGACCTTTACACACACCCTTCTCTCTCACCTCATATTCCTTTCTCATTTTATGACATACTTTCTCTTCTCTCTTCGTCCCTTCTTATTTTTTCTCTTGCCTCGTCTCTTCACTTTGTCGTTCTGATTTCGTTTAGACCAAACAATCTCATCACATATGATAACTTCACCTATCATGTAGGGGACAACGTATTTTGACCTTACCACTGTATAATTATCTGGACTATGTCCCTTCACTTTGATCCCACATAGATCCTTTGACAACTTTTCTTTTCTTGAATCCCTCGTGGATTACAATGATCCCTTATGGATCCTCTACACTTAATCCCTCAAAGCTTTAAGGTTCTCTAAAGAAACCTCTTACCTTGTTCCACGCATGGAACCTTTCTCAATCTTATCTAATCAACACATAATCTCGTTCCCGCATGAATCAGTTATATATATTCCCCAAGGAATCATCATCGTATTTCCGAAGGAATCATAATCTCATTCCCGAAGGAATAATAATCTCATTCCCATAGGAATCATAATCTCATTCTCGTAGGAATCATAATATCATTCCTGAAGGAATCATCTGTCTACGTTCTCATAATATTTCATGTGAAAGCTATGGTCTACCCATAGTCTTACATTCACATGTTACATAACATTCTATCTCATCATCTTATTAAGAGATCTTATACTAACAATCTAGTACTTAATTCATTAAATACTTAATCTAAATCTACATGTGCTAATATATGTGTATTTAATATAATACCCTTAATATCTAGTCATACACCATTAATCTATCTTCATATAAGCTATGATGGTTATATAACACAATACCATAAATATCTAACCACATACACATACTCTATCTTCAACAACATATGCATACTCTAAAGATGCATGCATACTAATTTACATGATTATAAACGTATAATCATAATCTGTCTCCATCTAACATCTTATGGATATTTAACATAATACCACTTACATCTAATCATACTATTCACATTCTATCGACATCTAATATCTTGGGCATTTAATACAATACCACTAACATTTAAACATGTATACATAATAACATAAACATATAAACATGCATACATAATCTAGTGAGAGAGTGAATTATAACTCACCTTGTTAATTAGTGAAACCTAACTACCCTTGGCTCGCATTCTTTAATCAATGCATCTTGATCCATCTTCTTTGCTTAAGGCATATTCATACACATTTCAAGGTCCTTGGAACTTGTCTTAGCCTATTAAGAGCTTAATCATTCTCTATATCAAAATAACCACTTAATTGATCTTAATTCTCACATATTATCTTCTAACTCTAAACTTGTCTTTATCTTAATGAATTAAGCATCTCATACTACCTAATTCATTACACTTTAATCTATATTGCATCAATTCATCATCCCCACTAGGTAGGGTTTGAAACCCTAACTTTCTAAGGATGAATTTCACTATTGAAATCACTTCCAAAGATTGATTAGAGCTTTTAAACACTCTCAATAACATCATAATCAAGACATAGGTTGATCAATTCAACCCTTCTACTCAATCTAACATTTTCATTATTAAAGCTCACAGCTTCATATAAGGGAAATCTTTACCTTAAGAGGAAGAGGATGTTAATCCTTGTAATCCACCAACTCTAGCTCATCTTGGCACCAAAATCGTCGTACCTTAGCTCTCAAACAACTTAGCGAAGAAAATGGTTCGAGAATGAGCTCTTAACTGATTTAAATCAATCTTCCGATTATGAAACCGCGACGCAAGATAATGCCTACTGCGACGTGGTGCGCACTTTTAGGATGCGGTCTCCCTCTGACCGAGCCACAATGACTTTCTTGTTTGCTCTGTTTTCTTGATTACAACATTGAACACAAAGGATACCGATGTTGGAATCCCGTTTCAAAACGACTTCGTATCTCCCGACATATCACTTTTTTAAAACATAAAAAAATCTCTTCTCTTTTTCATTTTCAAGTACTTTCTGCTACGTCCTCTTTATTCTTCACGAATGCCTTGATTTCGCTAAACTTACACAAATCAAAAACCCATGATTCTGAATCTTCACCCTATGATTCATCCTCTCCTACTTTGGTAGATCAAACGAAACATCCAAGTAGGGATGAACGTTTCGATTGAATACCTGAACCGGAACCAAAACCAAACTGAATTAGGATAGAATAAGCTATCTAGTTCGGTTCTTAGGTATGTATTTTAGGCTTATTCGGTTCTCGGATATTTCGGTCCGGGTTAACCGCATAACTGCTTAATCGATTCTAAAGGAACCATACCGATTTAGGACCGAATAAGCTATCCGGTTTGGTTCTCGGGTATGTATTTTAGGTTTATTCATATTTTAGTTTGGGTGTTTAATGTTTAATGTTTAACTTATATACTTATATATGGATTTTTGTGTGCTTAATGTTTAGTGTTTAATATATTGCTTTCATAACTATATCTCAAGATTTTGATGCATTTAATTTATAGTTACCTATAATCAATCATGATTGTTTTTTTATAAATTAATTGATCTGAATTAACATATAATTAAGTGTGTCTTGGTGAAGATATTTGTGTTGGATTAGGTGTCTAATCCATAACTATATTTGGTATGTACTTGACCCGGTTGTAGCATGGTCCTTTTGGGTTGCCTTCACCAAAGCAACTTGACTGGATGAATAATAGAGAAAGAGGTTATTATGGTTTATTAATATCTTATATGAATAATATATTAAAAGAGAAATCATATTATTTAATTAATATTGGTCAAGAATTAATTTAGAATTAATTTTGTGGTCAAAAGAGATTAATTAAATTAAGGGGACTGATATTGTAATTATGTGATAATTGCAATATGGGCTGAGGAACCCTAAGGAAGGGATGGACGAATTCTATGGGGAAGCCCACATAGAAATCGTCCATAGGAGGCCTTCTGGAAGGATCCTGTGGACTGCTTAAGGCCTAAGTAATCTAATTTGGGTTTTAACTGAAACCCTAGCAACTCACCTATATAAGGAACCCCTTGGCTTCACAATTTCGGCTACCACAACCCTAGAAGGATTCAAGAGCCGAAAATTACCTCTCCCCTCTCTCTCTAAGATTCTCGAATTGTTTTGGTGTTTGTGATTCATTAGAGGAATCGCATTTGAGGTGCTAGGTTCTCAAAAGCTCAAGGATCTTCAAGCTACAATCAAAGGTAACTTTCTAACTTCTTTATTAGATGTTAATTTCGATTTTGGTATGCTAGTTTTAGGGTTTGAGAGCTTTGGATGGTTATTTCATGTACAAATAGAAAAACCTAGATCCAAAGCTTTAGGGTTTGCATGTACACCATAGGATTGATGTTTTGCCCATAACCCAACAATTTTTTGGCTCACTATCATTTCATTCATCAAAACGTGGTTTGCAAGACCATTACTCTTCTCCCAATCTCCACCACCGATCAACATGTACATATCTTCACTAAGACAGACTTGCCTAGTCAGTTTCGGTTCTTAGTATCCAAACTCAAGTTGGATCAAAAACTCCCTACTTGAGTTTTAGGTGGGGTGTTAGCATATGTGAGGGTTATACTTTTTATTTAACAATAGTTAGAGGTAGTTTCTTTAATTGATCCTAAGTAGCTAGGTTAATACCAAATGTATTGTATTATCTTCTTACATTTTTCCTTTTTAATCGAATATAGAGGTATCGACTGCAGTCTCTACGACAACTCCAAACTTCATCTTCTTGATCTATTGATCCATATACATGTTAAATAACAAAAACATTTTTAGTCTAGTTTCTTAAAAAAATTATTAAAAACTATACAAACTTTACTTTTTTGCATGGTGCAATTTGAGTATTGAATACATGTAACACTTGAATTTGGTATGTTCCGTTCAACCCTTATATTTATGAGCACTTCACTTTTGGTCCTTATGGTTAGTACACGAGGGTACCATTGGGTACGCGGGGCGTACCATGTGTGTACGCTTAGCGTACTAGTGCAAGGTGGGATCGCGCCTTCGGCACATACGCGGGGCGTACGTGTGTCTAAATGAAACCCTAGTTTTAGGGTGTTGCACCCTATATAAGCTCCTTAAGTCCCTAGGGCTAGCCTCTTTATCAGCCTACATTGTCCTAAAACCCTAATCTCGAACCTTAATATCATCTTTGAGTGTTCTTGAGCCTTAGTCTTGATTTTTGGTGGTTTGTGCTCCTTGAAGTGATAAAAGAAGTTGGAAGACTCATTCATTGGAGGGAAGCTTAGAGATCCGGATTTAGCTCCATCTTTTGGTGACTTTTGAGGTATAAAGTTCATACTGTTGGATTAGGTGTCTAAGCCCATAACTATAATTGGTATGTACTTGAACCGAGAGTAGCATGGTCCATTTGGGTTGCATATCATCAGGATAATTTGATAGGATGGACTTTTGAGAAGTTATTTATGGTTTATTAATATATTATTAGTTCTAATATATTAATATGAAATCATATTATTTAATTAGTATTGATCAAGAATTAATTTGGAATTAATTTTGTGATTAAAAGAGACTAATTAAATATAAGGGGTTGATTTGGTAAATTATTCATTCTTATAAAGTGGGGTTATGATCCATAGTTCTTCATGTTGGGCTAAACCCATATGGTAACCCATGGATACTCCATGGAGGTTTTAACCCATGGAGCATGAGGGATATGGAAAGTCATTAGGGTTTACATGGTGTAACCCTAGTTTGCCACACTATATAAGAGACCCTAAGGCTACCAAAATTGCGACCTAAGGGCACTTAAGTGGAATACTAGAGGGCTATCCGATTTGTGTGTGCAAGGAATCTCTTCTCAAGTTATCCATTTGTTCTATATGTGTTGTTATTCCATTTGAGGCATTCATACTATTGGTGCTAAGCTCTTGAAAGTCCACGCAACAAGCTACGAAGAAAAGGTATGTTATCTAACTTGTTTTATTATCCGAGTATCAAAGTTTTGTATGCTAGTTAGGGTAATACCTTGGAAAGTTCAAGTTTGCATGTATAATAGAGAAAAAATAGATCCAAGGTATTTAGGGTTGCATGTACACCTTAGGAGTGTTAGAATGCTCAAAACCCATAAGTGGTATCAAAGCCTAGGTTTGTTTTCAATTATACTTGATGCTACTTGCTTGGAAATGCTTTAAAAATCAAAAATCTGCTGTCTGGACAATGGACTCGCCGAGTCCACTGGGGGACTCGCCGAGTCCAAGCACAATTCTGACCAACTCGTCGAGTTCCTGAGGGCAGATTTTCGAGTTTTAAGGCTGGAATTGGACTAGGATCATTACCCTAAGCCGTTTTTGAACTTATAAACATGTTTTTGATGTGGTAATGATCATGCTTATCCAATTTATAAGATAATTGTCAAAGTTTCATGTTTTGTATTAGTTTATATGGTTAGGCTAATTACATGAAATTTGTTTGATGTGAATTGTCTTGTTCTTGTGAGTTTAATTTAGATCATAGACAAATTGATTGTTTTTGTATGTTACAATTTTGATCTAAATGTTTTTTGATGAATTCCATAACTTGTCCTCAAGTTATGGAAAATGAAAAGTTTTTCTTTTAAAGAGATCATTAAAATCATAGGTTATGAACTTGAAGAGTCTTTTTTCCCATAAATGGTTTTATGAGCTTCATAACTTGTCCTCAAGTTATGGATTTTCAAGAGTCTTTTCATTTAAACCTATATTAAACTCATAAGTTATGGATTCCAAAAGTTTTTGAATAGTTCAAAACTTGCCCTCAAGTTTTGGAATTTGTAAATGTAAAGTCTAACTTTTGAAACATTTAATTCCAAACCCTAGAATTTTAAAGTTTAAAATTCTACCCTTATACAATTATAATATTATAGGTTTAATATTTATATATATGTATAAGAACAAAGTCAGTCTTACCGTTAGTAGGCCTCATTCACGAAGCCGGTCTATAAGGGGGTATAAGGTTATTGCCTATAAAATGGCAGTTTAATGGGTGTCCACTCTCACCCACCGCTTCCTTGACTGGTGGAGGGTCGTTAGCTGAACAAGTAGGATATGACTCTAATTCTCCCTTCATTAAAAGTATAATGATAAATATAAATTAACTAAACACTTATAAATTCCCAAATCTTAGTTACTTAGGAAAATGTGAATATGGTGCTAACCCATGAAATTGCACTTTGCACCTTGTTAAGTCATTAGTGGAGCGTGTGTGGTTAACCGGCACACTAATCTGGACTGACAGTGTGTGGCAAAGGGTAGCTTGATGTTAATCATAGATCAATGGAGCGTGTGTGGTTAACCGACATATTGATTAGGTGGTTGTAACATTGGGTGTACCAAGCTAATTTGCATGGTTATTCACACCTTGTTTGTGATCCTCGGCATCCCAGTCACAAACGTGAAGGGCACAATCGAGATTTAAACATGCCATTGAGTTGTTCAATGAATCTCAAAGGATCTAGGAGTTTCAATTCACTTGAAACCTAAAAAAAATTCATTTTTCGTGGTGGAAATTGGTAAATCGTCATTTACCTACCTTCAAATATTTTGCAGTTTGGATTACGGAATCTCTCTTCCAAATTGTAAAATATTGTGTTGGGTCCTAGCCTTAATATTTCATTTGGGTGTTATATTAAAGACTAAATCAACTAACTTGAATTTCTCCCATTGTAGATGTCTGGTTCAGACAACTGTGATCTTCCCAAATCCTTTGGAACAAGTTTTCCTCTTGAATATGATGCTGTTGGGTTTTGAGCATTCTAACACTCCTAAGTGTACATGCAACCCGAAATACCTTGGATCTATGTTTTCTCTATTATACATGCAAATATGAATATTCCAAGGTATTACCCTAACTAGCATACAAAACATTGATACTTCGGTAATAAACTAGATAGAAATACATACCTTGTTGATGTAGCTTGACTCCATGAAGCTCGAGAGCCTAGTGCCCCAAGTGTGACACCTCAAATGGTTCACACAACATCACCAACATATGGAATAACCATGAGAAGAAGACATTCATGCTCAAATCGGCTAGCCCTCAAATATGTATCACTAGTGCCAATTTCTTGAGCTAAAGGGGTCCTTATATAGTGTGCACATTAGGGTTACACCATGTAACCCATGACTTTACCCATTCCTTATGCTCCATGGGTTTTAACCTCCATGTAGTATCCATGGATCACCACATGGGTTAAACCCAACATAAGGAATCATGGATCATAAGCCCACATATATAAGAATGAATGATTTACACAATCAATCCCCATATATTTAATTAGTCTCTTTTTGATCACTAAATTAAGTCCAAATTAATTCTTGATCAATACTAATTAAATAACATGATTTCATATTAATATATTAGAACTTATAATATATTAATATGTCACAAATGTCCTCTTCTCACAAACGGTCTATCCAAATGTTCCGATGCCATGCAACCAAAATGGACCATGCCGAGTCGGGTCAAGTACATACCAATTATAGTTATGGACTTAGACACTAATCCAACAGTCTCCCACTTGGATAAGTCTAAAACTATTATTGCGTATGGCTTCAAGAACCAACTGGCAATCGTAGCTCTCAAAAGCCGCTGTCGAACTCTGACCTTGTCGATGAACTCTGACCTTTGTCAATGCCTTGTCCATTAGATAAGGGATCATATATTCCTCCATTATAGATATCATATGGACTGAGACATGGATTATAAATCATTCTCTCTGTCCATTTGTTGTTTCCCGATTTCTGATTTACGACGATTGACTAAGTGAACAAATCAAATCAGTCCAGGCCCGGCCGAGCACTTACATTTGTCCTCACTAAATCATCGAGGGGCCCACAAATATCGCTTTTATCCCGAAGGTAAAAGGAATGGATAAACTTCGACTCATATGGCTTGTTCTACTACTTGTTGAATCATACACAAAAGCACGTTTTATATCATCGAGTTACCAATGCGTTTTTACGCAATCAATGTACAACCAACTCATAGTAACAACTCATATCTCTAGGTTTAAAGAATATAAGATATTATCGTCTCATGATCACTCGTGATAAAATCCATGAAGTGATTCAAATGAGTGCGGGTTGAATCCAATACTCAGAACTTATGAGCACTCATGAGTGTTGTAGCACCTCTTTGCTATGTCCAACATCTTAGACATCTACAAGCCAACTCATGACATTCTTAATTCATATCTACTTCCAACATATGACCGACTGTGGATGGTTTGAATAACTTAGTCACTCGGGAAGAATGACCTAGTTTATTCTGGAAGTCAAAACATGCAAAATAAAACACAAGAATAATTGAATCTAGTATGGTATCAAAACCTATGAATATAAATAGAACACTTTTTATTTATCACCATACTGATTACTCATTATTCATTGTTTTGGTTTTTATCAACTTTATACTTGAATTAAAAACACTGGTTGTCCCATGCTCCAAGCATGTACACTATGTTTTTTTTTCTAAACAATAGCTTGTCCATACACCAAGTAAGCACTCTATGTTTGTCTATGATCTTTACTTTGTGAAATAGATCGATTGAACATAATTCCAATGATTCTCATTTCACAATCCCAAACCCTTACCGCAAATGCAAGAACTCCAAATTCCTGCCATTTGCCTAAATCTGTTAGATTCTAAACTTATATTACAGAGTATTCCAATGGATATCAACTCCATGGAAACATACTTCTTGCATTAAGTTTTCCTAATCTTACACAAATTGAATAACTTCCACCTATGGAAACATTTCCATATTCCCATTTTGACTATTACTTCTGAACAAGAATTGCCTCTTTCCAGAATATGTCAATATGGTCCTTCCAAATTAACATTATACTTCCAACTGTCCCTGAGCAACCAATCTTTGGTAAACCTTAGATTGTCCTCGACAATTGCTTAATCAGTTTAGTCATATCCAATTCTAGACTTTTCCCCTCTTAATGCCCTGAGCATTTGGAAAATTTAGAAAGGATGAATATTATAGCACATGCAATCGATCCTATATCCGAAGCATATGGGACACGATTCATGATGTTTCACATAAAAACATGATACTAGACCAGACCTTTTGCTATAATATTTCTATTTGCCAAGTTCTCATAATTCAGATTATGAAAAGGGATGCCGTAATCATAATCGGATTTTAGAACGCAAATAATGGAATCATATATAGAATTTCCTTATGTTGACCATTCCAACACAAAATTCATACATATATCCTTGACTAAAGATGATTAAAACCTCAATCTAAGCTTTTAGAATTGAAATGAAGTACAATTTCCTCTCCCTTAATTATAGCAAAACAACTTTTTTTTCCAATTGAAACTTTTGTTTTCTATAATTAACTTTGCTAACTTGCAACACTTATCATAATTATCATGATCCCACTAACATTAAAATTATTAGCATAACACTTATGCTCCCACTAGCTTTGACATGTACTCAGAAATCAGCTGGACTTCTAGAAATCAATACTGTATTGACTTTCTTACCAAAGTTCAAATTTCTGATACGAGATGCTTTGATAAAACTTTATCAAAATCATACACCTTTCCTTAGATAGCACACATGTGTGTCTAAACAATTTTAGAACTATGAAAATGGATGCTGTAATCATAGTCTCAATTGTTTAGACCTTTGCTATTTCTCACTAGTCCATGTTAGTGTGCCGGTTAACCACACACGCTCCACTAACGACTTTGAGAATGCAAATATCACAATTGATATCTACCTAAAATCTACTTGGTGAAAGCGTTTCCTCACCATCATTTTCATGAATCGGAGAGAAACCTTATGACACTTAGATTTTATGGTGTATGTGTTCCTATCCAAGTGAATTTGTCAAAACCATAATCACAAGACAAGGTTAGTGACAAATCCAAACTCATATGGATTGAACTTGTGCAGTCTTAACTTCTTGCCACCTGGCAGCACAAGGGCCTGCCATTGCTTCCAAGTTGTTATACAACCAATTAAGAACTCTCATAACTCATATGCAAAGCCAACTTTCACTGGAATGGGCACATAAATAGAAATATGTCAGCACGATAGGTTATAAACCTCGCGTCGTGTGCTAGTGATAAACTACAGGTTTTTACTCTTGATTAGATCTTGAAATACTTTCAGGATCTTTTAGACTCCCACTGTCCTCTTGACATATAAGACTTTCTTGTCAAATATTCAATAGATAGTGTGGATTCTAATCAAGACAAACACTTCACACAATTGGCCTTAGTTGGTCTTTGTTTTATCCAAAGCATCACAACTTACCAATTTCAAATGTACAAGAGTATGACACTTTTACTCTTACATTTGACAAGTGTTTTAAACCTTTCTTTAAGATATGTCACTCAACTTACAGTCTTGGAGTATGACTCTAAGACTTGTTTTGGAACGAAGTATGACTCATCTTCTTGATTTAACCATTTCAGCAATTCTTGATTCCCTTTCTTAGCCATAGGAATGCACTAAGATTTCCTTAGAGGACTAATTGTGATATGATTTCTAAATCATTAAGATGATCACAAAACCTAATACTAAAGTACTCTCCTATCTTTTCAGATTTGAGAAACTTTTATCTTTCTGCCTAATTTGATTCTTCTCATTCGTTCTGCCATACATCGAAACTTTTCCAATGTTTCAGAATTATACTTAAACTTGTAAGTATAACCATATTTACTAAACTTTAGTAAATCATGACAAATAGTCTTATCGATCTTTTGTGGTGGACTTGATCAGTGCACCAGAATGTGTACTCGATCCCTTAGTCCTTCACTTGACTCACATATACATGTGAACAAGGAATTAATCTTAATTTTCCAAAGATGAAAATTCTCATTCATCATACTATACAACTTGCATGATTTCCAAGTTTCAATCCAACTGAAACCTTGGGTGATGAGAATCTTTCCTTATTTGGTAAATTTAGACACTACCACAAATGGAAGAAACAAATCCATTTTCCAATATTGCTATCAATGGAATCATATAAGCAACAATTTTTCACAAATGCCATTGTAAGAATAAATAAAATCAAAAAATCCTTTAATTTTAAAACTCTGCGGAAAACTTATCCTTACAGTGCAAAAGCATATGAAAAACTTGTTGTTATCTATTCCTAAGCAATATATCATAACTCCTAAGTAACAGCTCAAAATTCTGAACACTGAACCATGCAATCGAGATCCATCTTCGTGATCAGAATCAGCATACACTTCCTTTAAGTTTCTTCACTTTTCTTTGATTCTTAAAACATTAACATGTGACCTAGTCACATCATGTAACAAGAATCTCAGAATAGAAACTTAACAAAGTTAGATAGTGGACTTTACCTGAAATAGAGTCAAACTTCTTGAGTAAACCTTCTCTCAGATCTTTTAGGTAGTTAAGGCAGCTTCGCAACCAATGCCCCTTCCTTTGGCAAGAGAAACATATGGACTCTTTGGGAATGGTGTACTGGACTATCACAGACTTGCCTTTCTCTTTACCATTTGGTCAACCGAGTTGACTATGACCGATCCCTTTCCATTGGGAAGAGGAAGTTTTTCTAGATGTCTAATGTTACCATTTTCAAAGTCCATAGAAGTTCGGGGAGTTGATCTTCTAATCAAATTTTCTCTACCAGTGCTTCAAGTCATAGCTGATTTAGCAGCACAAAGCAAATAGGTAAGATCATTAAGGGTCATGTCATAGTCTGTTTCATAGTAGTCCCAAAGGAACTCACTATGTGACTTAGAAAGTGATTGAACATCCAACTTTCTTAAGACTTTGACACCCAACTCTCCCAGCTTGTCAATATGTGACTTCATCTCCAAGATGCGATCACACATAGACCTTGCTTGCCAATAGGGCTTGAGTGACCTTGAACTTGTGGGTTAGGGAGAATAATCGGAGGAGGTGGAGGAAGTGAAGTTCCAAGAGATTTAGGAAGATCATAGATGTTTGAACTAGACATGTTTTGGGAGATATTCAAGATAGTTGATTTAAAGTCCTTAATATAACACCCAATATGAAATATTAAGGCTAGGACCCAACACAACATTTTATAACTTGGAAGAGGGATGCCGTAATCCAAGCTATAGAATATTTGAAGGTAGGTGAATGACGATTCACCAATTTCCACCATGAAAAACGAAATAATTTATTAGGTTTTAATTGGATTTGAAACTCCTAGATCTTTTGAGATTCATTGAACTTTTCAGTGGCATGTTTCAATCTCGATTGTGCCCTTCAGGTTTTGTGACTGAGATGCCGAGGATCACAAAACAAGGTATGAATAACCATGCAAATCTACTTGGTACCCTTATTATTTATCACTTAATCGATGTGCCGGTTAACCACACGCGCTCCACCGATCCTATGATAAACATTAAGTTACCCTTTGCCTACCTTGTTAAATCCAGCTAGCGTGCTGGTTAACCACACGCGCTCCACTAACCGACTTAAGCAAAGTGCAAAGTGTAATTTCATGGGTTAGCACCAAATTCACATTTTCCTAAGTAACTAAGATTGGGTATTAATAAGAGTTTAGTTACTTAGTATTTATCATTACTACTTTTAATGAAGGGAGAATTATAGTCCTTGACCTACCCGTTTGGCTAACGACCCTCCACCAGTCAAGGAAGCAGTGGGTGAGAGTGGACACCCATTAAACTGCCATTTTATAGGCAGTAACCTTATACCTCCCTTATAGACCGGCTTCGTGAATGAGGCCTACTAACGGTAAGACTGACTTGCTCTTATACATATATATATATATATATATATATATATATATATTATTAACTTATAATATTATAAAGTATAAGGGTTGAATTTTAACTTTTAAAATTCTAAGGGCTTAATTTGGAATTAAAGTATTCATGAAAGAAAATTTTTCAAATTCCAAAACTTGAGGGCAAGTTTTGAACTATTCAAAAACTTTTCAATTCCATAACTTATGTGTTTAAAGTAGTTTTAATACAAAAAAATCTTCAAGTTCCATAACTTGAGGACAAGTTATGAAAGACTTTAAACCATTAAAAGAATGTGACTCTTCCTTATTCATAACTTATGGAAAACTTTATGAGTTTTATGAATCTTAAATGTGACTTTTCATATTACTTGTGGACAAGTTACAAAAACACATTTTAGAATCAACTCTTAGATTAATTTGGATTGAAAACAACAATTTCACATAACTTTCCTATTAATCTAAGCAACTCATAAAAAACAAGATAATTTAATCAAACTTTTTCATGTAATTAGCCTAATCATTAAACTAATACAAAACATAAATCTATTGACATATATCTTTGAAAATTGGATTAGAATGAACATTACCACATTAAAAACAGGTTTATAGGTTCAAAAACAACTTATGGTAATGTTCCTAGTCCATTTCCAGCCAAAAAGCTCGAAGATATGCTGTCAGGGGGTCCAATTCGTCGAATGCATGAACCAACTCGACGAGTTGGATGAGTTTTGCCTTGGACTCGTCGAGTCCCTTCATGGACTCGGCGAGTCTGCTGAGCAGACAGCACAAAACTTCGATTTTTCAGCCATTTTTGCAAGTATAACAAGAAAACAAGCCTAGGCTCTGATACCACTGTTGGGTTTTGAGAATTCTAACACTCCTAAGTGTACATGCAACCCTAAATACCTTGGATCTATGTTTTCTCTATTATACATGCAAATATGAATATTCCAAGGTATTACCCTAACTAGCATACAAAACATTGATACTTGGGTAATAAACTAGATAGAAATACATACCTTATTGATGTAGCTTGACTCCATGAAGCTCGAGAGCCTAGTGCCCCAAGTGTGACACCTCAAATGGTTCACACAACATCACCAACATATGGAATAACCATGAGAAGAAGACATTCATGCTCAAATCGGCTAGCCCTCAAATATGTATCACTAGTGCTAATTTCTTGAGCTAAAGGGGTCCTTATATAGTGTGCACATTAGGGTTACACCATGTAACCCATGACTTTACCCATTCCTTATGCTCCATGGGTTTTAACCTCCATGTAGTATCCATGGATCACCACATGGGTTAAACCCAACATAAGGAATCATGGATCATAAGCCCACATATATAAGAATGAATGATTTACACAATCAATCCCCATATATTTAATTAGTCTCTTTTTGATCACTAAATTAAGTCCAAATTAATTCTTGATCAATACTAATTAAATAACATGATTTCATATTAATATATTAGAACTTATAATATATTAATATGTCACAAATGTCCTCTTCTCACAAACGGTCTATCCAAATGTTCCGATGCCATGCAACCCAAATGGACCATGCAGAGTCGGGTCAAGTACATACCAATTATAGTTATGGACTTAGACACTAATCCAACAGATGTCCCGTAGTTGGATCGTGGAAGTCATACTTCACTTCCTCCAGCTCCTCCAATAATTCTCCTTAACCCACAAGTTTAAAGACTTGAAAAGTTCAAGGTCACTCAAGACCTACTTGCAATAAAACATCAAGATGGAAGGCCTGTGTGTACTCACGTCTTGGAGATGAAGTTACATATTGACAGGCTAAGAGTATTGGGTGTCGTTGTCTCGAGGAAGTTGGCTGTTAAATGGGTTCTTCAATCATTTCCTGAGTCATATAGTGAGTACATTAAGGACTACTATGTGACAGACCACGACATGACCCTTGTTGATATTACCTATTTGCTTGTTGCTGCTGAATCGAAAATGATTTGGCGCACTGGAAAAGCAAATTTGATAGGAAGATCTACTCCCCAAACTTCCATGGACATTGACAATGGAAACATTGGAAGTCCAGAAAAGATTTCTCTGTCCAAGGGAAAGAGAAAAGCTAAGTCTGAGAGTGTCCCGTGTACAATTCCCAAAGAGTCTATATGTCTCTATTGCCAAGAGAAGGGACATTGGTTGCGAAGCTGCCCTGACTACCTGAAAGATCTGAGAAAAGGTAGAATCGAAAAGTTTGACTCTGCTTCAGGACCATGCAAAGGGAAGGAAGCTTAAAGGAAGAGTATGTTGAATCTGGTCGCGAAGATGGATTTCAATCGCATGGTTCGATGATTGGATTTTTGACCTGGTGCTTAAGAGTTGTGATAGATTGCTTAGAAATATGTAGTATAATAGTTTTCATTTGTAATTGCATTGTAAGGAAAAGTTTTTTCCGCACTTTTATAAATAAATAAAATTTTGTTTTATTTTACTATATCTCCTTGCAATGGCATTTGTGAAAATTGATGTTTGTATGTTTCTATGTTAGAAATATGAATTTGATTCTTTCGTTTGTGGTAGTGTCAGTATTTGCCAAATAAGGAAAGATTCTCATCACCCAAGTTTCAATTGGACAAAAACTTGGAATCATGCAAGTTGTATTGTATGATGAATGAGAATTTTCATCTTTGGTAAATTAAGACTAATTCCTTGTTCACATGTATATGTGAGTCAAGTGAAGGACTAGGGGATCGGGTACACTGGGTGTGCGTTGGTCAAGATCCACCACAAAGATCGATAAGACTATTCGTCATGATTTACTAAAGTTTAGTAAACATTACAAGTTTAAGTATAATTCTGAAACATTGGAAAAGGTTCAATTTATGGCAGAACGAATGAGAAGAATCAAATTAGGCAGAAAGATAAAAGTTTCTCCAATCTGAAAAGATGGGAGAGTACTTTAGTATCGTGTTTTATGATCATCTTAATGTTTATGGAAAAACCATATCACAATTGGTCCTCTAAAGACATATTAGTGCATTTTTATGGCTAAGAAGAGGAATCGTGAATTGTTGAAATCGTTTAAATCAAGAAGATGAGTCATACTTCGTTCCCAAAACAAGTGTTAGAGTCATACTCCAAGATTGAGCCTTGAGTGACATAATCTTAGGAAAGGTTTATAACACTTATCAAATGTAGAGTAAAATGTTTTCTACTCTTGTACACTTGAAATTGGTAAGTTGTGATGTTTTGGATAAAACAAAGACCAACTAAGGCCAATTGTGTGAAGTTTTTGTCTTGATAAGGATCTGCACTAACTCTTGAATATTTGTTTTGTCAAGGAATGATTCATGACAAAAGAATCTTATATGTCAAGAGGGCAGTGGGAGTCCTAAAGATCTTGGAAAATCTTCAAGAACTAATCAAGAATAAAACCTATTGTTTATCACTAGCACACGACTTGAGGTTTATAACCTATCGTGTTGACATATTCTTATTTATGTGCCCATTCCAGTTAAAGTTGACTATGCATGTGAGTTCTATGAGTTCTCAGTTGTTTGCATAACTACTTGGAAGCAATGGTAGGCCCTTGAGCTGCCAAGTGGCAAGAAATTAAGATTGAACAAGTTCAGTCCATATGAGTTTGGATTTGTCACTAACCTTGTCTTATGATTATGGTTATGAAAAATTCACATGGATAGGAACACGTACACCATAAAATCTAAGTGTCATAAGGTTTCTCTTCGATTCATGAAATGATGATGAGGAAACGCTTTCACTAAGTAGATTTTAAGGAGATAGCATTTGTGATATTTTCATTCTCAAATTTGATTATGATTAAAACATCCGTTTTCAGAATTCGAATTGTGAGGAATGGCAAAAAGGTCTAAACATTTCAGATTTATGATTCTAAGTTCTAAAATTGTTTAGACACACATATGAACTGTCTAAGGAAAGGTGTATGAGTTTGAAAAGCCTAGATAAAGTCTTATGAAAGCATCTCATATCAGAAATCTGAACTTTGGTAAAGAAAGTCAATGAAGTATTGATTTCTAGAAGTCCAGCAGATTTCTGAGCACATGGCAAAGCTGGTGGGAGCATAAGTGCTATGCTAGTATAGGTGATGATTATTATGCTAGTGGGAGCATAATCAATTATGATGAATGTTGCAAGTTAGCAATGTTCATTATAGAAAACAAAAGTTTCAATTCACAAGTTACAAGGTTTGAAAAGTTGTTTTGTTATAATTAAGGGAGAGGAATTCATACTTCATTTCAAAATCTAAAATCTTAGATTGAGTTTTTAATCAAATTTAGTCAAATATATATATATATATATATATATATATATATATATATATATATATATATGAATGTTATGTTGGAATGGTTCAACATAAGGAAATTCTATATATGGATGTGTTGATTACGTTCTCAAAATTTGATTATGATTACATCATCCCTTTTCATAATTCGAATTATGAGAACATGGCAAATAAAAAAATATATTGTAGCAAAAGACTAATCAAGTATCATGTCTTTATGTTAGACATTATGAATCGTGTCCCATATGCTTCGGGCATAGGATCGATTACATATCTAATTTTCCAAATGCCTAGGGCACTAAGAGGGAAAAAGGAATAGAACTGGATTTGACTGAAGTGGTTAAACAACTGTTAAGGACAATCTAAGGTTCGCCAAAGATTGGTCGCTTAAGGACAGTTGAAAGTATAGTAATGGATGAACCATATTGACACTATTATGAATAGACAAGAGTCTATTAATAATGAGTTGTTGTATGGCAATATGGAATGTTTCCATATTGGGAGCTGAAGAATAGAGGAGAAAGTTAGAAATTTTTATGCAAGAAGGATGTTCAAAGGAATGTACTTTGAATTTGAGACTTCATTTCCATGGAATTGTCTTGTAACAATCCCCAAAGGAATATTTTGTAATATCATTGGTCAAGTCTCTGTGACTTTTGGCACCTAGACATTATAAAAGAGTCTTTGCATGATGATTTATAATCTAACACTTTATAGCAGTGACAAGAATTTGGAATTCTTACACTTGCAATAAGGATTTGGAATTTTGAAATGAGCATCATTGAAATGTTTTTCAGTTGATCTATTTCACAAAGTAAGGACCATAGACAAACATAGTGTGCATGCTTGGTGCATGGTATAACTATTGTTTAGACAAACATAGTGTGCATGCTTGGAGCATGGCATAACTATTGTTTTTAATTCAAGTATTAAGTTGATTATTCGAAACATTATACAATGAATGATGAGTAATCAATATGGATCAAAAGTTTTGGGGCCATATAGGATTAGTATTATTCTTGTGTTTCACTTAGCATGTTTTGACTTCCCGAATAACCAGGTTATTCAAACCATCCACAGTCGATCATACTTTGGAAGTAGGTATTGAGGTAAGACTGTCATGAATGGGTCTGTAGTTTGTCTAGGACAAGGTGACTGTATTGTTTATGAGTACTCCTGGAATAAGATTCGAGTATTGGATTGAACCCACGCTCATTTGAATCACTTCATGGATTTTATCACGAGTGATCATGAGACGATAATATCTTATATTCTTGAAACGGAGACATGTGAGTTGTAGTTGTGAGTCGATTGCATATTGACATATGTAAACGCACCAGTAACTTGGATGTTATAAAACATATTGTTGTATGTAATTTAATGAGTAAGTACAAGCGAGCATTTGGGTCGAAGTTTATCCGTTCCTTTTACCCCATATGGATAAAAGCGATATCTGTGGGCCCCTCGATGATTTAGTGATGACATCAGGTCTGGACTGATTTCATTTGTTCAATTAGTCGGTCGTCATAAATCAGAAATCGGGAAACAACAGATGGACAGAGAGAATGATTATAATCCATGTCTCAGTCCATATGATATCTAGAATAAAGTAATATATGATCCCTTATCTAATGGACACGTCATTGACTAGGTCAGATTTCGACAGCGGCTTTTAAGAGATACAATTGCTAATCGGGTTGGAGTCATGCTTGCAATGATAGTTATTAGACTTATCCAAGTGGGACACTGTTGGATTAGGTGTCTAAGCCCATAACTATAATTGGTATGTACTTGACCCGAGAGTAGCATGGTCTATTTGGGTTGCATATCATCAGGACAATTTGTTAGGATGGACTTTTGAGAAGAAGTTATTTATGGTTTATTAATATATTATAAGTTCTAATATATTAATATGAAATCATATTATTTAATTAGTATTGATCAAGAATTAATTTGGAATTAATTTTGTGATCAAAAGAGACTAATTAAATTTATGGGGTTGATTTGGTAAATCATTCATTCTTATAAAGTGCGCTTATGATCCATAATTCTTCATGTTGGACTAAACCCATATGGTAACCCATGGATACTCCATGGAGGTTTTAACCCATGGAGCATGAGGGATATGGAGAGTCATTAGGGTTTACATGGTGTAACCCTAGTTTGCCACACTATATAAGAGACCCTAAGGCTACCAAAATTGGGACCTAAGAGCACTTAAGTGGAATACTAGAGGGCTAGCCGATTTGTGTGTGCAAGGAATCTCTTCTCAAGTTATCCTTTTGTTCTAGATGTGTTGTGATTCCATTTGAGGCATTCATACTATTGGTACTAAGCTCTTGAAAGTCCAAGCAACAAGCTACAAAGAAAAGGTATGTTATCTAACTTGTTTTATTATCCAAGTATCAAAGTTTTGTATGCTAGTTAGGGTAATACCTTAGAAAGTTCAAGTTTGCATGTATAATAGAGAAAATATTGATCCAAGGTATTTAGGGTTGCATGTACACCTTAGGAGTGTTAGAATGCTCAAAACCCATCACATACCTTGTCTACTCTTTGCTTTGATCTACTCTTTAGCTTGTTATGGTCCTTTTGGTTGGTCTTGATGAGTTATGACCATTTTAGAAGCTAAATCTTGTAGATCTAGATGTTTGGAGGGTTCCTTAAGCTTAAAGTTGCAAACTTTATGGTGTTTATGGTCTCTTGCATGTATTAAGTCATTCATTAAGCTTTTTTGAGCTCTAAGAGCCTCATTAAGCCATGCATGCACGTTAAGTTGGCAACTTTACGTGATATACCACCTCAGGGAAGTCAGATCTAAGTTTTGGAGTGAAGTCTTAACCATTTAAGAGCTCAATGAGAAAGTTGGCCAAACTAGTCGAGTACACTGGGTGTATAAGTTGGTTCGCACAGTGTACAAGTGTCACATCCCCAAAACAGAACGGCGAAAACGTATGGGGGCGGATGACTTCATGTACAATATCATAACAATTGAATAATAGATATCAAAGCATTACAACCATTGTATTTAATATTTGATAGGTTTACATTGTGCTCAAAACATTGTTTACATGATATCAAATGCTTATGACAAAAATGAATAACGAGATGTGACGACGTCCCATCCACCAAAAATTTCCGTGGTTACTTGTTTACTGATTTCCTGAGAATACAAGTGATTTTGCAAAGTGTCAACAATTAAGTTGGCGAGTTCATAAGCATTTTGTATGAGAAGAATTTGTAACTGTTTCGTGTAAAATGATAGTGTATATTTCTAGAAAATCCAATATTTTCTTTACAACTGAGCTGTAAGTCTTAATCCCAAGACTGAAATTGTAAGTAATGCTGTATTGAAAAGTAATGTTATGAAGTTTTATCTTTATATAAAACCACTTGAATGTATGTTAACCCGTAAATCAAATGTGTTGTCGATAACCTATGTGAGTTATTCTAACCATGCTAATGCGACTAGTTGCCTGAACGACGTGCTTCAGACGTCGGAACTGTTACGACATTTTTCACCCCAGACCTGTCGATCTAACTGTAGCTAACAGCTTAGTTGCGGGGTTGTCAATCCCGTATAGATCTATACACAAGTGTCACGCTCTCCCTACAAGAGACTCTGGTTATAATTTAGGTCTTAGTATGTGTACTCTGGTGGGTACGGTGAAGCGAAATGTCTCACAACAACTATCTATCGATTTACGTGAACTGAAAACTCCTTTTTCTTGTAGATGGACTAATTATACCTTTAAATAATTAGATGTTTCTTCTGTAATGATAGTGTAGGTTTTATGACTCCCAAACTATACTAGTTATAGTTTATCATGTTTGTTTGTCAAAAACAATTATATATTCATTTATAAAAATACATAGTAATCATCTTGTTTAGTTTCAAAATGTAAGATCCAACTTCATATTTTTGGGTTTTAACCCACAAAATAGTGAAATAACTTGAGTGTACTCCTTTTTGTTGGAAAAGCTATATTTTGGTAAAAAGCTTCCAAAAACTCTGTAGTTTTGCAAATAATAATTTTTCTCATGATTTTTATAACATAGATCATGCTTTGTTTTTGTTAGTTTTGCATTTGAAAACTAATATATCACAAATATTTGTGCAAAAGCTAGTAATAATCACATCTTATGCAAATAATGGCTTATACTTTAGCATAAAGATGAAACATGGAAGTATTTGTATGATAAACAAATTTTGACTTGTATTCCTCCCCCCCTAAAATATGGAAAATCTCGAAAATGTGGGGGTATGAACTCACCTTGAGTGGTTTTATGGGTTGTTTGAGGAGATGGTGTGAAGATTTCCAAGCCTAAACTCTTGAATAGGGTTTATGAACTCTTTGAAGATCATATTACGCTAAGAGTTTTAACACATAATATTGTGTGTAAATAGGATGAACTTAACATGAAAGGGTATAAAAAACACTACATCATCAAGAAACGCTTACCAAAATACTAAGATTAAGCTTGGAGATTTTTGAACTTGGGAGCTTGGACTTGATCTTTCGTCCAAATTTAAGGTGATAAAATGATGGGATGTTTACTTGGTTAACTGTTGGGTATTTGCTTGGATATACATTGGATATTAATTCTTATGGGAAACTGTTGAAGCATCAAGTCAAGAAGTCAACTTCCTTATCTCTTTATCCCAACGAAATCACCTTAAGAAGGATCAAATGGGTGATTTCGGCCATGGCATGACCAAAATCACCTTTGTACCCTATGTGATTTCGGTCCTAATCCCTCCACAATGTTGTTTTGGGTCTTAGTGGTTTGGATCTTAGGTGTTTTCGGCCTAGGGGTGTTCTAGGTTGGTGATTTCGGCCTCCTCACAACCGAAATCTCAAGGTGGGTGGGGTACTAGGCCAAAAACTATAAAGCAATGTTTTAAATTCATGATTTATGCTCCAACTATTTGGCTTTGCTTGACCTTTAAGTTTTTACTACAAACATGATTTTCAAAGTATATATATATATATATATATATATATATATATATATATATATATATATATACTTATACAAATAATGCCCTTTTGGATTTCAAAATTTTATTGCATCAAGGTTACATTGTGGTGGTACTTATACATAGCTACATTTTAAACCTTGCTTACACGAAATTTTCCAGTTGTCACATCATCCCCTCGTTAGAGGGAATTTCATCCCGAAATTAGCATCTTGGACGGGCTCTTGCAACTAGAGGAAAAGTTGTGGGTATTTTTGTTTCATCTGATCTTCCCTCTCCCAAGTGAATTCAGGCCCTCGCTTGGCGTTCCAACGGACCTTCACTATTGGTATACGGCTTTGTTTCGTTCTCTTGATCTCCCTGTCCATTATTTCCACATGTTCCTCTACGAAGTGTAGACTCTCGCTTACCTCGATTTCGTCGAGTGGGACTAGAAGAGTCTCGTCGGACAGACACTTCTTTAGGTTGGACACGTGAAAGGTGGGATGTACATTGTTGAGTTCTTGTGGTAGTCGGAGTTTGTTAGCTACCGGACCGATTCTAGCAAGGATCTTGAATGGCTCGATATACCTTGGATTTAGCTTCCCACGTTTGCCGAAATGTATCATTCCCTTCCAGGGTGAGACCTTCAACAGAACGCGATCACCAACCTAGAATTCCATAGGTTTTCGTCGCTTATCAACATAGCTCTTTTGCCGATCCCGGGATGCCTTTAATTATTCACGGATCTGAACGATCTTCTCCGTAGTTTCTCATATGATCTCCGGGCCGGTGAGAGTGCTATTAGGCACTTGTCCTCTTTCTAGTTATGTGTCACCCACTTCAGCCCAGCACAGAGGTGATCTGCATTTGCATCTGTAGAGGGCTTTGTATAGCGCGACCTTGATGCTAGTGTGATAGCTGTTATTGTAGGAGAATTCGACGAGTGGTAAGTGGGTATCCCAGTCCTTACCAAAGTCTATCACACATGCTCTCAACATGTCTTCCAACGTCTGAATGGTCCTTTCACTTTGACCGTCTGTTTGAGGGTGATAAGTTGTACCCATGTCGAGTTTAGTCCCTAAGGACTTCTGTAGTGATTGCCAAAACCGTCAGGTGTACCGGCTATCTCTGTCGGAGATGATAGATATTGGCACCCCATGTAGTTGCACGATCTCTTTAATGTACGTCATGGTTAGCTTCTCCATCTTGTCGGTTTCTTTTATTGGCAGGAAGTGTGCGGATTTGGTTAACCTGTCAACGATCACCCAAATGGTGTCAAGTCCACCCGTTGTCTTGGGTAACTTGGTTATGAAGTCTATGGTTATCCGTTCCCACTTCCACTCGGGTATGTCTGGTTGTTGAAGCAAACCCGAGGGCTTTTGATATTATACCTTGACCTTGGCACAAATCAAGCACTTGCCCACATAGGTAGCGATCTATGCCTTCATGTTTGGCCACCAATAAAGTTTTTTTAGGTTCAAATACATCTTGTCTGAACCGGGATGAACAAAGTATTTTGTCTTGTAAGCCTCGTTCATGACAACGTATATGTATCCGCCGAATCTCGGTGTCCAGATTCAATCCATGAAGTAACGAGCTCCGGCACCCTTGACTTCTAAGTATTTATCCATTCCCTGCAATGCCTCACCTGCGACGTTCTCGGGTTTCAGGGCTTCTAGCTGTGCCTCCTTGATCTGTACGGACAGGTGACAGTGGATAGTCATGGTTAATGACTTTACTCGGCGGCTCGAGTATTCCTTTCGACTTAGAGCGTCTGCTACTACGTTGGCCTTACCCGGATGATACCGAATTTCGCATTCGTAGTCATTTAACAGCTCGAACCATCGTCGTTGTCTCATGTTAAGCTCCTTTTGATTGAGAGTGTGCTGAAGACTTTTATGGTCTGTCAAGATGGTGCATTTGGTGCCGTAAAGGTAGTGCCTCCATATCTTCAGGGCAAACACCACTGCTCCTAGTTCGAGGTCGTGCGTGGTGTAATTGACTTCATGAGTCTTGAGTTGCCTTGAGGCATAGGCAATGACATTTCCTCGTTGCATGAGCACATACCCTAGGCCCTGCTTGGATGCATTACAGTAGACCACAAAGTCTTCAGTCCCTTCTGGGAGAGACAATATTGGAGCATTGCACAGGGCTCGCTTAAGCGTTTGGAAGGCAGTTTCTTGTTTATTCTCCCAGCTGAAGGTCACTCCCTTTTGAGTCAAGGTAGTGAGAGGCTTCGCGATCTTAGAGAAGTTTTGTATAAATCTTCGGTAGTAGCCAGCAAGGCCTAAAAACTAGCGGATCTCTGTCGGTGTTCTTGGTGTTGCCCAGTTTTCAATTGCCTTGACTTTGTAAGGGTCCACGTGTATCCCTTCCTTGCTGACTACGTGCCCTAAGAAGTCTACTTTTCGAATCTAAAACTCACACTTTAAGAACTTTGCGTATAGCTTCTCTGCCCTTAACGTCTCCAAGACCTGTCGTAGATGATGACTATGTTCCTCCTTGCTTCGTGAGTAGATTAATATGTCATCGATGAATACTATCACGAATTTATCAAGATAAGGTCGGTCCACACGGTTCATTAAGTCCATTAACACTGCTGGTGCATTAGTCAAACCAAATGGCATTACCACAAACTCATAGTGGTCGTAGCGAGTTCTGAATGCCGTCTTTGGAATATCTTCTTCCTGGAATATCTACACCACATGATGCTATCTATATGGCTTCTTTATATCTCGATCTTCCAATTTATAGATCCTTACTCCAAATCCCTTGCATCGTCGCCTGCTTCGTTAAGGATCATCTAGAATGCTCTTGCCTTTGGTTTCGGCAGCACATTTTTTCTTGCAACTTCTTTTTTCTTTGGGCAGTTCTTCGAAATATGCCCACCATCTCCACATTCATAAAATTTCTTGTTGTCGAATATATAATCTCTAGAATAGTGACCGATCCTCCCACACTTAGAACAAGTCAATTCTCCATCACATCTCCCATAGTGCTTCTTCTTGCACTTCTCACACCACTTGGTTCCACCACTACCCCCATACTTTTGGTCGTCCAGGTTAGACTTTGAGAATATTCCTTTCTTATTGGATCTTGAGGATCCCTCAAGCTTCCTCTTTTCTCATGCCTTATCTTTTTCTTGACCCTTTTCTCTTATCTGGATCTCTACTTTCTTAGCTACTCTAATGGCTGTCTTCAAAGTAGTTGCCATTTTTATCGTTGCACCAAAGTCCGCTGGCAATCTGTTAGCAAACCTATCTATCTTGGAGAGTTCAGTAGGCACTAAGTGGATGAATAACTTCATCTTCTCGGTGAATGCGGTGGCATAGTCATCAACACTCATTTTCCCTTTCTTCAGGTTCTGAAACTCGTTGTTTAGGTCTATCATATCTATCTCTGAGCAGTATTGTATTTTCAACTGTTCCATGAATCCTTCCCAAGACATTCTCAGGGCTTTTCCCCATGGCATTGTATCTGCCAACAACTTCCACCAACTTAAAACTATGGTCTTTAGTTGTCTGACTGGAAAGACAGTTTTCTGCTTGTTGCTACAGTTGCAGCTTTCAAATACCATCTCCATCTCGGATGCTTTGGGCTTTCAGAAAGACTTGGTGGTTTGGCACCCAGGAAGTTCTTATACATACGCCCATCCCTATCAATCCCTCTATCTAGGTCGTTCCTCCTGACCGCTTGGGGTTCCATGAATCCTTCCCAAGACATTCTCATAGTATCTTTTTTTGAAGAATAATATTGCGGAATTTGTTCCCAGAAAACATGATAATGATATTATCAAAGCATTTCCGAAGAAATGTATTTTATTTTATATTAAAACATTCGGATGTCATCATCAATACATAAACATAAGCATAAACAGAACTTACATTAATTTACACTAATGATCTACATCTCCTTGAATCCCTTAGCAGAATGTACCTTTAATATCGATACCTGTGATACAATAAACTGAGTGGGTCAGGTTGGGAAACCTGGTGAGTACATAGGGTTTTCAACCCACAATAATATAGTTAATTCGTTTCTTCACATATTTCATGTCAAATAATTAACCCGATTACCAATCCTCATTTTCTTTATTTATTCTTCCCTAAAGATTTACCTAAGGGTCATCTCCTACATCATATTTACCTCTTATCGCCTTACATCGCATTTCCTTATATGTTTGTTCCTAAGGACTTTTCCTAAGGATCATCGCCTACATTGCATAGACAATACTGATTCGGGGATTACTCCCCCAATACGTGTCCAGTAAGGGTTAGAGTATCATCGCATGAATACGTAGTTACTACATGGTGTGAACTCGTAATTCATCACCTACAGGTTATGAGCCTGCTGGTGTTTCCACATGACTTCTTTAGATTAGTCAGTGGTCACCATTTATACTCTGGTAGATGACTACATCACAACATCGCAGGCCAAGGTTATGACATCTCATAATCATCTCTTATCTCGCATCACCTATTCATCATCGCATATCTATCATCACCAATCTCTCATCACTCATCTACCCATCTTTACCCAATATATTTATAGGTATAAAAATACATATATAGTTTAAATCATGTAAAACATGTATAAATCGTTCATCTAGCATAGATATCAGGAACACAGATAATAAGTGCATATAGCATGTATTAATATTAAATACTTCATATCTATGTGTAAGATGAAAGTAACTACGCACTCACTTGTTAAAGTGACGATTCGAAATTCGGACAGCGCTTCGCTTCTAGCAATTGTCTTTAGACGTAACCTAGTATCATTATTACTAAGTTTTAGTTTATTATTTATTGCGACTAATTATTAGTCTAGATTCATCATTAACTCAAAGTCTACCGTCATGATCTATCAAGTAAGGAACAGCCAGGTAAGATCATATTGGAGGTAGGGTCCGTTTGGTATACGAAGTATACTATTTGGAAATCCCACTTTAAACACCTCACTAAATCATAGCCTAAACATCATCCCCATAAGTAGATGAATCAGTATAATGACTTGGAATCGCTGATAAATCTTGTTTATAGGTCCATAATAACGATAATGAACTTAAACATAAGTTATACGTAAAGTATGGTAAGCATAACTCACTTACAAGGGGGTTTAGCGAGGAACCGGGCTCTGCGCGGGAAGAACTTCTGAACTGAAAGCTCTTCTTCTTGGGTCCTTTTGGCACTCCGAGACTTGCTACTAACACCTAAGAGGTGCTAGGGAAAGGGTTAGAGGGTTTGGGGGTGTTTGGGAGAGAAATGGGTGAAGAGAAGTGAGAAAAAGAGTGAAAAACGCCACTTATTTATAGGATGGCAGCAACCCTATATGCGGGGCATACGCAAGGGTACGCTGGGCGTACTTCTAGCTACGTTGTGCGTACTCATGCCACGTGTCGCCATCTCGTGCAAAGCCGTGGGGAAGAAGTAGTGGGCTAGATCTTGCCACGTGGCACTTCGAGGTTTAATCCAAAAATTAATTATCTTCTAAAATCCGTAACTTTTGCATACGAGCTCCGCTTTTGACGTTTTTTTATATCCATGCGTAGGTAGGGACGTGATCTATAACTTTCGTTTAGACTCCGTCGGCTAATTTTTAATTTATTTTTAAGGTTATATTTTAATAGGCTTAGATAATTAAAGTCTGTTAAAAATTCATAACTTTGTTATCCGACGTCCGTTTTCGATTATCTTTATATCGTTGAGCTCCTATTAACGAGATCTTCAATTATCGTTTAGATTGGGTCGGCTAAAAATCGATCGATCTAAAATTCGATTTCCGACCTGTGTACTACTATGCTCAATCTTAGAAAATTCATAACTTCCTCAAATGAAGTCAGATTTGGACGTTCTCTGTATGCACGCTCTCGGTTTAATGGCTAATATGACTTTCGTTTAGATTACTATGGCTAAAAAGTATTTTATCAGAAATTTACCTTTTACGATATGTTGACCCGTGTCGGTTTAATAGTGAAACTTCAACGGGTCATAACTTCTTCGTTATAAGTCGGATTTCAGCGTTCTTTATATCTACGAAATCCTTGCGATATATACTATAACTTTGGTTAAGATTATTTATTCTAAATAATCTTCTATCAAAAAGTCATTTTTAATGCTTATTGTCTCTAAATCGACTAGCCCGAATCTTCGGGCATTACAGGTTGAGCTCAAAACCCTTCAATGGAGGCTAGGGTTTCATAAGGGTCGTACAAGAGGCGATGGAGGCTAATAATGACAAAAACCAAGGGGTAAATGGCCTTTAAATACCCTGAAAACCCTAAATAAAACATTCAGTCCATTGGTCAGGCGCCTCGCATCCGCATATGACAAATTAGTCGATTTGAGACTAAGTAGATCACCCCACGCCTACAACGAAAATCACAAACTTTTAGTTTTTCAACAATTGTGATAAATGGAATCCTGTTTCGCCCCTTTCGTTCTACTTTCCTTTGGACTATAAAACAACAAATCTAAGCATAGAAAACATCATCGAGACTCGAGTATAACAGTTAAAAACCTCAACGACATGAAACCTTCCAACAAACAATTTGGTAAGCGCAATAGTCCAATACTCAATTCATGATACGAGTGTTGCATCTTTCCATATAGATATTAAAAAAAAAACAAATTACGTAAAATGTAAACCATATGGACATATCATGTGAAAAAAAGTTTTTTAGAGTTTATCTTCTATCGAATAAAAAGAAATATGTGAATTCGTTATTTTTAACCTTTTTACATATTGATATTCATTTTTTTCGCATATAACGTAAAACGTGCACCATATGCACATCAGTAGAAAAATGTATTTTTTTTTGTTTTTTTTTCAACGAATCACCTTCTACATAAGCATCTTAACTTATTAAGATGATTTTAATTTGTATATTAATGTGCGTGTGTGTATATATATATATATATATATATATATATATATATATATATATATATATATATATAGGAAAAGTGAATATACCTAACAACACTTAGATACCTAAACTCCTATACCACGTCGTTTTGATTACGTTATTCATTTATTGCCAGTTTTCGCCCCTGATATCATCAGCAATCACGGTGGAGAATCGATCTTAGAACTCGAAGTTACAAACCTATCGCCAAAATCAACCAGGTTAATCTGATTCGAGTTGCAGCAGTAAGCGGTGTCGTTTATTGGGGTAGAGTAGAAGAAACTTGGGTGAAGGGCAGGTAGAAGAAACTGAGGCGAATTAAACATTTTTTCACCTGAATCGCATGTGAAATTCTTCCTCCATCTATTCGAATTTCTAAAATCTAAATGGTAAAAGCTTTTATTTGAAATTCCTTGTCAATTTGCCATTTTTCTGGTATCAATTTTCTCGCATGAAGCTGCAATTGACTTCGTAATTTGCTATTCCTCTTACATATTTAGGTGGTCAAAATTTGGGCTAAATTATGTTAATGAGAATTGCTCAATTCAACTAAGTTTTCAATGCCTATTAGGTGATCGATGAAATGCCTGATAGGTGTTTTTGACCAATGGTTGCTCAACGACCATATACATTGACTGCTATTTCTGTGTCGAGGATGTGGGGGTATTTGACATCAGTGGCTTTAATTTATGTTGCATTTTGTGAAATTTATAGAGGTGAAGATGACCTTCTTTAACCTTTTCTTGCTGGACGTAGGTAAGGTATTTTATTTAACTCTATTTCAATCGTATCATATTCCATTGTTGTGTATTTATTTATTTGTTTGTTTAAAGGAGATACATGCGACATAAAAGAACAATTAAGCCAAATGCAAAGAAGCTTGAGTGCTTCATTCTTGCAAACAGAGAAGATGTCATGGGCGAGTTTCTCAAGTAAAGTGAAATCAACTCAAAGGGGATTCATGGGGGACCCGGATGGCAGGTTAAGGTGGTCGTGAAAATCAAAAGTGAAGATTATATGCTGGTTTACAGGAAAAAGAAAAATCAATGGATATACCAACTCTCATTGGTGATGTTACTAGTGGATTGAAGCTTCTGTAAGCAGATAATGCAACAAACAAGTGGGAAGAAGCTTCAATACCAACTTAGAAGAGAAAAAAGATGATCATTTTTTGGATGGGGACTAATATTGAATAGCAAGTGTAAACCATTGTATTTGACCGATTTGTTGTCATTACAACCATTCTAATGAAAATTTTAAAACAAGAGTCTAAGAATTGTAAACCATCTCAACACTTTTGGTTATATAACAAGCTTTTTTCTATAAAGTTTGAACTTGTTCTTGTCAGTTAGGTATTTGATCTTTTTTTTTTGGTATTTGTAGCATGTAAATGTGTGAAAAGAGTAGTGTTTTTTTAGAAATGTGAGAGTTTGTTTATTGTTTTGGACTTCATGATGCCATGTTATTTGGAAGAATTAAAGAGGCAGGTTGAATGGAGCTTATATATTGACCAAATAGCTTTTGACTTGATGACGTCAATTAAGTTTTACATCCTTAGGCATTTTTTTTGTAAATGTTTGTTGAAAAGACATAAATGCCCTTTTTTTTAGCAAACACAACCTTTCTTGTTGGCCAAATTAACCAATAGCATCATTAGCATGTACCATTTTTTTTGCTATATGTTTTACAATTTCCATGATTTTGGTTATTCGTTTGTATAACTTTGATGGTTTGGTTATTTTGTTTCTTTGTATTAATTTAATAATTGAATTTAAATGTTCAGCCAATATTAGTGTATTTAAACTATTTCTTTGATGGTTTGGTTATTTTGTTTCTTTTTATTTATTCAATAATTGAAAATGGCAACCTACTTTCGTTTTTAACTCAAAATAACATCATATTTTCGTTTTTAACCCACAATGACAACTTACTTTCATTTTTAACCCAAAAGAACAACCCAAAATGGCAGTCTACTTTCGTTTTTAACCCAAAATGCCAACCTACTTTCATATTTAACACAAAATAACAACATACTTTCATTTTTAACCCAAAATATCATCCTATTTTTATTTTTAACCCAAAGTGGCAGCCTACTTTCGTTTTTAACCGAAAATGATAGCCTACTTTCATTTTTAACCCAAAATAACAGCCTACTTTCATTTTTAAACCAAAATAACAGCCTACTTTTACTTTTAACACATAATAGCATCTTAATTTCATTCCAAAACAGCAATGTACACGCTTTGTTTTAAAAAAGATAAACTATCTAGATTTTGCATACATTTTTTGTCTCCAAAACAAGAAAAAATAATGCAATTAACAAAAACAAAATGTCAAGAAAAGTCTAGATTTGCCATTTTGTCAAAGAAACTACATATCTCATCCTTCTTTCTCTTGCATCGATTCATCTTCCTGATACATGAAAAAAAATCGTTAATATGATTATCAAACTTGTAAAATCATTAATAAAATAAGTTATTTTCAAACGTACTTTTCTTTTTGAACAACTAGTAGCGTAATGACCCAATCTTTAGCAGTAAGAACACGTTCGTTTTTTCGGGGCTTCTAAAGAAGACTTAATTCTACTTGCAACTCTTGGACGCCCTTTCGTGTTAGTTGGACCAAGAGGATCCCGGACAGATAACTAATGCATCATATCTACTTGTGAAATTCTCGCATAAGAATCTTGAGATTCATTTGCTATAGGTTTCTTCCGATTTGCTTGATCATCTAAAAGACTTATCAGCAAGTTATTGAGTTTTTGTATCTCCGAAGGGGAGTCTCTTTCTTGTTCAATTAGTTTAGCAAAATTTGAACGGACACACCATAATGTGTAGGCACTAACTTCATTTTCATTGTTTATTTCTTCGAGTCCGATTCTACTATTACCCAACTTGTACCTTGCATTAAGTGTCCACCGATGTAAAATATAGTGACTAGGTAGTGTTTCAACATGTCTCTTCTTCATCACATATAGACAATTCTTGCATAAAATCTCACATGTCTCATACTTAGAACACAAACATGTGACACTGACCTCATTAGAAAAACGAAACGTAACAGTTCGCCAATATGTTTTTTCAACTTTTAGTTGCCCCACTCGATATTTGATTTCTTCGATACCCTTGCTTATAGTCTCGTGATTTAAATTGCTAGTAGCTTCTGTCCATTCTTTTTTGAACATATCAAAAATATTTCTAGTATAACACTCACCTGCTTTTTCTTCGATTGGATGAAGAGAAGAAAGTATCGGCCTTGAGTTCATAGTCTTGAAGTCTTCATCTTCTTCGGTGGCCCTTCGAGAATCAACTGCTTTGTCATATTGCATTACAAATTCATTCAACATAGTTTTCGAGTTAACAAATCCATCAAAAAATGAATTAATACTCTCACTTCGTTCGCTTGTGGTCATACCTGCCAAGAAAACATCCTTTAAGAAGGCTTTAGCCCAATGTATTCGTTGGTTATACATGTCACTTATCCAACAATTGTTTTCTAATCTATACTTATCACGCATAACCTCCCACCTAGTTTCAAATTCTTCAATGGTGTCACTATTTACCCATTTTGTATATGATTCTTTAAAATCACTATAACTTGAAACATACGGTCTAATGTGTTCATTTTCATGCTTCTTAATATGCCATGCACAAAAACGATGTTGAGTGTTTGGAAATACTTTTTTTATTGCATTGCCCATAGCTTTGTCTTGATCAATAATAATAGCCTTTGGATATTTGCCAAACATACATTTGAGGAAATTCTCAAATAACCATTCAAAAGTTTATTCTTTTTCGTTTTCTAGCAATGCTCCACCAAAAAGTATAGATTGCCCATGATGATTAACACCAACAAAGGGGGCAAAAGGCATCTTGAATTTGTTTGTCATATAAGTGACATTAAACACAACAACATCGCTAAATTTAGTATATGTGTCTCTTGATCTTCCATCAGCCCAAAAAATATTTTTAGGACTCCCATCATCACACAAATCCACAGAAAAGTATTGGTCATTATTCACTAAGGCTTTATCTTGGAAATGTTTTATAAGTCCATAGAACTCCTTTCCTTTGTATTGTTTTCGTTGCTCAGATAAGACATCAGCACACTGCTTTGAAGTAACATCAGCTACGGTTTACGTTTTCATTGCATAAATAGCCTTTCTAACTTGACAAGGTTTCAATCCTGCTTGACCTAGTTCCACCATAAGAGATTTGCATTCCGTTAAACGATGGAACTTTGCATGAGATCTATGCTTCATCACCTTCGTTGGTGTCATGCTCAATTCATGATTGTGTGTGTCATTAAACGAGTCTACAAACCATTTACCATATTTATTTTTTGAAATTCGAAGTTCTGCTTTACATCCGATTCTAACTTCTCTACGACGTTTTTTCTCGATTCCACTTGAAGCATTATCGTCTAACAGTTTAGAACCTTCTTTGTCGCATTCATATATCTTGCGATAAGGTTCCTTTGTCATCTTATGTTTAAATGTGGTATCAATACGTATACCAAATCCATGTAAAAATGCATAATCATTATAAAATGTATATGCATCATTAGGTGTATCGAAAACCTTTCCTAATATACTTTCATCCTTACCTTTACCTTCATTACATTTTTCCATTGCCGTTGCTTCATTTTCATGAATAACATGTGTTTCAATAGGTTGATCAACTTCTTCAATGTCAGCCATCATGTCCTGAATAGTTAAAGTAAATACAAAGGAATTATAAATTTATACCAATTAAGCTTATTGACATACATAAAATTAGTGAACCTATGCATAGAAGTTGATTAATTAACCTGAGCAAAACTGAAATATATGAAATCAGTTGTAACGCCCCGAACCTTGCAGGTATATCTTGAAAACCCTTCTTCCTTTTATTAGTTGTCATTGTCGGTCCTTGGAGTTGGTTGTGGTGGGTCACGAGAAGTATAAGGACTAAAGTTGCAACTCTGGAACTGGAAGTAGTACGCTGAGTGTACATAAGGGTACGCTAAGCGTACTAGGCATGCCGTAGTACGCTGGGCGTACACTCATGTACGCTGGGCGTACTTATGTCCGATGAAAACCCTAATATTGGGGGTTGAGGACTATATAAAAACCTTTATGGCTCATTCCTTTACTCATCCTCAACCTCCATACCTCAGAAAACGTCCTAACCCTAGAGTGTGTGAAGAAGTGTGAGTTAGTCTGCATTTTGGACCTTGGAAGTGAAGACATTGCTCCAAGGAGCTAGAAAAGGAGAGGAAGGCTATAGATCTGAAGTTGTGTTGTGCCATTAAAGCTCCAGAAGGTAAAAAGATTGAAACTTTGTGCTTGCTTGTTTATGGATCTAGATATTTAACCTTATGGAGGTCTTATTGTCCCAAGAGTCCCAAGAAGATGCATGTGATGTCTTAGACGAAATAAGCTGTCCTTTCAGACCTTAGGAGAGGTCCTAAGTGATAAAAATCAGTTCCCAAAGGCTAGACTTGTCCCATGCATGGAGTAAGAAGGTCTTAATGGGTTAAGACCATGAGTTAAGGACTTTCTGGACGTCCAAAGTGATAAAGTCCTGAACTTTATGGTCCCAAGGCATATTTGGTCGATGGATCTGGGATATGGGCTTAAGTGCTTAAGCCATTAAGCACTTATTAGGATTTTGGTAAAACCCTGCATACGCTCAGCGTAAATTCTGTACGCCCAGCATACGGGGTCAGCTATCTCGATGGCAGTCAGCGTAGAACGACATTACGCCCAACGTAACCAGAGAGGTACGCCACGCGTACGCTCTCTGATGAGACTCATGTCAAATGGGCTTAGGTTTGTGGGCTAAATGGATTTGGGCCTTTGTTGGATTCTGCAAATAGGATATTTTGGGCCAGGTTATGATAGTGGATCATGGGGTTAGGCCCAATAAGGAGGTTGGGCCCAATTTGGTAAATTGGGCCAATAAAGGACTTTAGAGAATGGACCCTTAAGATAAGGACTTGGTGTTGGCCTTGGCCCAACAAAAAGGAATGGACTTTATGAATCATATGGACACTTAGTCAAGGGGGTGATGTTAGGTAATAACCTAGTATTTATTATGTGTGTCAGCTCGGGATTTCCAGTGAGGCAGCGGTTAGAATTTTAGCATTTCGGCACTACTAGTCAGGTGATTTATCCTCACTATACTCAAGGATCTAAGGCACCAAGGCCGGCCCTTTGGATTGTTATCTGGTTATACGATAAATGGTAGGATCTGTTAGGTCGGTATCCTATAAAGTAGGATAATATTATGTGGTATGATCTGTTAGATTAATTGATGTCTATAGACTGTTACATGATTATCTGTTACATGTTTGTTTATTGGTTGAGGCTTATCTGCTTTGTGCGAAAGCCAATAGACCTGGGCATTCCAACCTGTTGGTTGTGGGCCTGGAGTATTCCATCCCGAGGATGACTGGACTCATAGTATATTGGCATTCCAACCGAAAGGTTGAGGGCCTGGGGTATTCCATCCCGAGGATGATTGGACCCATAATATATTGGCATTCCAATCGGAAGGTTGAGGGCCTGGGGTATTCCAACCCGATGGTTGATTGGACCCATAGTATGCTGTTTATGGTTATATGTGTATTATTGTGAGTATGGGTATTTTGGGGGAACTCACTAAGCTTTCGGGCTTACAGTTTCAGTTTATTGTTTCAGGTACATCAGGGGATCGCGGCAAGGTGAAGGCGTGATCGTACAGCTCCTCACATTTTGTTTAGGTTTCTGGGAAAACTTTGATAAAGACTATTTTGAAAACAAAAATTATAATGACTCTTGGATTTAGATGTTTTGAAAAGTTTGAAATTTGGTTTAAATTTTATGGGTGTTACAAGTTGGTATCAGAGCCTTGGTTTGAGTGAATTGGACGAACGTTCATGTGAATCTAGTCTCAAATCAAGGAAAGATTTTCAAAATAATTTTTTTAAAATGGTTTTCAAAACAAGTAAAGGAGGATGCAGAGTGTACGATTAGCCGGAGCCAGTAAGTAGACCCTAAAATACCATACATATATTGATTGTGTAATATGTTAGAACAACATGCTAGTGTTAGGCTAGGGATCTTCAGGAATTGCATGATAGAATTTCCTGATTACATGATGCCTGCTAGCCTAGGGTTTCCCTTTATATGAGATTGACATCATTACTGTAGTTGCTTTGTGTATGCATTACAGTTATACATAATTTAGATCTTATAGCCTGAGAATGTTTAATTTGGCCTTATGTTCTATTCTTGTTTGATTGGGAGCTTAGGGTAGGGTTGGATATTCGAAAGTCTATGGGGTCCAGCGTTATGTATGGCTAGCATACACTAGTGCTGCAGGGTTGGTGGAAGTTTCATGGGTGGGTTGTGTGAGGCCGATAGGTCAGTGGTGAGATAGTTATCCTTCCTCTGGGAGTGAGCTTGAGCGGTCACCATGTGCATGTATAGTGTTAGGGTGTTGTGATGATACTTGAGGCAAATATGGGTAGGTGTGGAAGGTAGTATTGGGCCCGTACTACTGAAAGCACAGGACCCATACACGTAGCAAGGAAGTCACAACCCCTAGGGTTTTGTAGGGAGTTGGTTCCCGGTTATTTATGCGGATTGTTTGATATCTTCATGTTATATAGTCAGTATGGTGGTTACGAGGCGCTTCGTGACTGGATCCGGATCGGGATCAGGAGGCCCCAACGGCGCCTGAGATTATCAGCCAAGAGGAGCCAATGATGACAGAGGATCGGGTTAGGGAGATCATCCACGAGGAGGTGGTCGAGATTGTCCGGAGTCAGATTCTGGAGTTGTTTGGGACTATTAAGTTAGCTATGATGGAGTACTTTGATGACAAATATGCAGCCCTTGCTGAGACAGCTGCCGCTGCAGCTACCTCAGCTGTAACAACGGCAGGAGGGGGAGGAGCCAGTCGGGGCTTCCAGTACCGGGACTTCGATAACACGAAGCCCCCGACATTTGATGGCGTTCAGGATCCTATCGTAGCTATGAGGTGGCTGTCTGATATGGAGAGATGTTTCTTCACGTGCTCGTGTCCTACTGACCAGAAGGTCAGGTGTGGCCTGAACTTATTGCGGGCCGGGGCAAAGGATTGGTGGAGGTTGGTGACTGGGTCATTCACGGATGATCAAAGAGCTGCGGTTACTTGGGAGCAGTTCAGGGATATGTTCTACGCTCGCTACATTCCACGGGTCGAGCGCGAGCGATTGTCATAGGAGTTCTTAGAGCTGAAGCAGGGTACTGAGTCGGTGGCGGAGATCACCCGCATGTTTACAGAGAGAGCGATGTTTTGCCCCGGAGTTTGCCTCGGAGCAAGCTCAGATGACACGTTATCTGGGCATGCTCAAGACTGACATCCGTCAGTTTGTCGCCACTCAGAGATGTGATACACTCGTGGAACTACAGGAGGCCGCTAGGCGGCGTGAGTTGGAGATTAAGCTGCAACTGAGGGAGCAACAACGGGCCCCGGTACAGTCGCAGCCGGTGCCAAAGCGGCCCAAGACCGCTGATATCAGGATTAGGGGACAGCCAGGCCGCACTTGTGGGAAGTGCGGGAAGGATCATGCAGGGACATGCCGAGCAGGGAATGGGTATCACCGTTGTGGCAAGCAGGGCCATCTGGCCAGGGATTGCAGGCAGCAGACTCCGACTTCCGGGGTCAGACTTTGTTATCATTGTGAGCAGGTGGGCCATATTAAGGCCCAGTGTCCTTTGTTAGCCGCCAAGCCGGAACAGGCTCCAGCGCCGGCTACCTTGAGGATCACGGATGGGAGGCCAGTTAGGGCGGAGCCTCCAAAGGCTCAGGGGCGTGCTTTCCAGCTTAAAGCTGAGGAGGCCAAGGCAGCACCGGATGTGGTTGCTGGTATGTTTCTATCCTTTATCTCATTTATTAGATCTGTCTTATGCTTATCTGTAGTACCTATGAATAGGTACGTTTTTGGTAAACTCCTTGCCTGCGTTGGTTTTATTCGACTCGGGGGCGAGTCGGTCTTTCGTATCTCAGACATTCAGTAGGGAGTTCAGAGTGCCTATAGGCGAGCTAGAGTGTCCGTTGCGAGTCTCTATCGCTAACGAACACGGGATTTCTGCTGCTTCAGTTTACTGAGGATGTGAGATGGAGATATTCGGGATATCCTTCCCGATAGACTTGATTCCGATTCCCATCAGGGATGTATGCGTGATTGTGGGGATGGACTAGCTCAGTCGGTTCGGTGCCATGATTGATTGCGAGGGCCAGCGGGTAGTGGTTCAAACCCCAAGTGGGGGAGAACTGGTTATTTATGGCTAGGGCTCGGCAATACATTCAACACGGGTGTGTGGGTTATTTAGCGTACGTGGTGGATATGCGGGTCAGGGATCAGACTTCAGTATCAGAGGTTCCAGTGGTTCGAGAGTTTGCTGATGTGTTTCCGGAGGAGGTGCCAGGGATACCTCCGAAGCGGCAGGTCGAGTTCCGAATCGACCTGGTGCCAAGTGCGGCTCCTATTGCCAAGGCGCCGTACCGTTTGGCGCCGCCTGAGATGCAGGAGCTGTCGTCTCAGTTGCAGGAACTGCTAGGCAAGCAGTTCATTCGTCCGAGCAGTTCTCCATGGGGAGCACCGATCCTCTTCGTCAGGAAGAAGGATGGTACGCACCGGATGTGTATTGATTATAGGGACTTGAACAAGTTGACGGTGAAGAACCGTTATCCACTCCCGAGGATAGATGATCTCTTTGATCAGTTGCAGAGAGCATCTTGGTTTTCCAAGATTGATTTGAGATCAGGGTACCATCAGGTCCGGGTCAGAGAGGAGGACGTGGAGAAGACCGCGTTTCGAACTCGTTATGGTCATTACGAGTTCGTGGTGTTGCCGTTTGGACTCACCAACGCACCAGCAGTGTTTATGGATCTGATGAATCGGGTCTGCAGACCGATGCTTGATCGCTCGGTCATTGTGTTCATTGATGATATCTTGGTGTATTCCAAGACCCGAGAGCAGCACGAGGAGCACCTCAGGGAATTGTTGGGAGTTCTGAGACAAGAACGGTTGTACGCCAAGTTCTCAAAATGTGAGTTTTGGTTACGAGAGGTCCAATTCCTCGGACACCTCATCAACCAGGAGGGGATTTTGGTCGACCCTGCCAAAATCGAGGTGGTTATGCAGTGGGAGGTGCCGAGATCTCCTTCAGAAATTAGGAGTTTCCTGGGATTAGCAGGGTACTACCGGAGATTTATTCAAGATTTCTCCAAGATTGCAGTACCCCTCACTTGTCTAACGAGGAAGGGGGTGGATTTCCGGTGGGGCCCCGAGCAGCAGAGGGCATTTGAGACCCTCCGACAGCGATTATGCGAGGCTCCAGTCTTGACCCTCCCCGAGGGAGTGGAGGATTTTGTGGTCTTCTGTGATGCGTCCATCACGGGACTGGGGGCCGTTCTTATGCATAGGGGACGGGTTGTAGCATATGCCTCGCGGCAGTTGAAGCCGCACGAGACCAGATACCCTACTCATGATTTAGAGTTGGGAGCAGTGGTTTTTGCTCTCAAGATCTGGAGATGTTGGGGTACAAAGTTTTCCTTGAATGACTTTGTAATGTTTGACTTTTGTAAAACCCACTTGCATGTAGAGTATTAGCCTTGTGACACATGAGAGATAGAGAGTGAGAGAGAGACATGTAAACACCTCTATAAATAGTGGGTTCATACCACTTGTAGAGGTGTGCTTGAGAGATGTAAAAGTGAGTGTGTAAGTGTGTGTTATTTATGTAATCTAGATCTAGATCCTTTTTGTGTAACATCATATACAATCAATACATCTCTTGAACACCCAAATCACCATGTTCATTGTGCAATCTTTAATTCTGCATTCCAAACCATGTTCTTATGTCACTACAATTGGTATCAGAGCGGGTCTTCGAAGATCAACACATATTTTTGAAGAACGATTCTCGGTTTGGCAACTTTTGTCGCAATTTGAGCAATTTTGGTGAGTCTCTCGCTATGATCTCTCTTAATTTCATTGAATTCGTGCGTTGCGTTCTTGATTGTTTGATCGCTTTGTCTCAATGGATCAAAATTTGTTTTCACCCTATTGATTGATCAATTTATTGTTGCTTAGATCAAAAATTCCAAATTAAAATCAAATTCCAAAATATATTTGTTACTGTTCATCCTCCATTATTAAGCCCAAAAGTAAAATCCGGTTACTATTCATCGATTCAAGCCCAATACATTGTTCGATTGTAATCCAAAAGAATGGATCTGGTACTGTTCTTAAACGAGCCCACTATTACCCATATGGTATCTAAACCATCAGTTGTCTTGGGTAGTTTGGTCACAAAGTCCATAGTAATCCTTTCCCATTTCCACTTGGGAATTACTGGTTGTTGTAGTAATCCCGAGGGCTTCTGATATTCCACCTTTACTTTAGCACACGTGAGGCACTTGCTAACGTAAGTGGCAATTTCTGCCTTCATGTTAGGCCACCAATAATGTTGCTTGATATCCAAGTACATTTTATCCGAACCCGGATTGATGGAGTATCGTGTCTTGTGAGCTTCATTCATGACTACTTCTCTGAATCCCCCAAGTTTAGGGATCCAAATGCGGTTCATGAAATAATATGTTCCGTCCTCCTTCACTTCGAAATTCTTTTCCATTCCACGTAACGCTTCGCTTGTTTTGTTTTCTGCCTTCATGGCATCGAACTGGGCTGCTCTGATCTGCGAGGTTAGTTGGGATTGAATGGTTATGGAGAGAGTCTTCAAACGACGATTCGAGTATTCTTTCCGACTCAAGGTATCAGCTACCACGTTAGCCTTACCTGGGTGGTACTTGATTTCGCACTCATAATCGTTCAGCAGTTCAACCCATCTTCGTTGCCTCATGTTCAACTCTTTTTGATTTAAAATGTGTTGGAGACTCTTGTGGTCCGTGAAAATAGTGCACTTGCTACCATAAAGGTGGTGCCTCCAAATTTTCAAGGCGAAGACCACAGCTCCTAATTCAAGATCATGGGTGGTATAATTCACCTCGTGGGTCTTTAGTTGTCGGGACGCATAAGCTATCACCTTTCCACGCTGCATGAGTACACAGCCTAAACCCTGATTCGACGCATCACAGTAAACTACAAAGTCCTCTGTTCCATCTGGTAGTGATAGTACCGGTGCACTGCAGAGTGCTTGCTTCAGAGTTCAGAATGCAGCTTCTTGCTTATCCGTCCATTCAAAGGGTACGCCCTTTTGCATAAGCGAGGTAAGTGGCTTGGCTGTTTTGGAGAAGTTCTGAATGAACCTCCTGTAGTAGCCTGCGAGGCCTAAAAATTGGCGAATTTCTGTGGGTGTTGTTGGGATCGCCCATCCTTCAACGGCTTTGAACTTAGAAGGATCCACATGTATCCCTTCCTGAGTAACAACATGACCCAAAAAGTTCACACTACGAAGCCAGAACTCACACTTAGAGAGTTTTGCGTATAACGTTTCGGTTCGCAGGGTTTCCAGGATTTGTCGGATATGTCGGCCGTGTTCCTCTTCGCTTCGAGAATAGACTAGGATATCGTCTATGAAAACGATGACAAAGTTGTCGAGGAATGGTCGGCAGATTCGATTCATTAGGTCCATGAATGCGGCAGGGGCATTCGTTAGACCGAATGGCATTACGACAAATTCATAATGTCCATAACGAGTTCGGAAGGCGGTTTTGGGGATATCCTCCTCCCGGACTTTGAGTTGGTGGTATTCGGATCGCAGATCTATCTTAGAGAAGTAACTTGCTCCTTGGAGTTGGTCAAACAGATCGTCGATCCACGGAAGTGGATAGCGATTTTTGATAGTGAGCTTATTAAGTTCCCTGTAGTCAATACACATCCTAAAGGTACCGTCTTTCTTCTTAACAAAGAGAACCGGAGCTCCCCAAGGTGAGAAACTGGGTCGGATGAATCCTTTGTCCAAAAGTTCGCCGAGTTGACTGGACAATTCTTGCATTTCCGCAGGAGCCAATCTGTAGGGCGATTTGGCGATGGGCGTAGCTCCTGGCACGAGGTCAATTCGGAACTCGACTTGTCTTTCCGGGGGTATCCCCGGAAGGTCTTCAGGAAATACATCCGGGAACTCACAAGCCACCGGGATATCTCGAATATGGACCTCTTCTTTGGACTTATCCACTATGTGAGCCAGAAACATCAAGTCCTTCTTTCGTAGGCACCTCTGTGCCTTAATGCACGAGATAAGACGAAGGTTCGTGCTGGGTTTGTCTCCGTATATAATTAGGGTTTCGCGATTTGGGAGGTGAAGGCGAACGACCTTCTCGTGACACATAATTTCAGCATGGTGGGGGCTTAACCAGTCCATGCCGATAATCACATCAAAACTCCTAATGGAAACAGGAATTAATTTTATTTGAAAGACGTGTTGGTTCAAGGTCAGGGTACATCCGATGTAGATTTCCCCAGTGGATTCTGTTTTCTCATTAGCCATTTCCACCGTAAAGGTTTCATTAAGCTTCTGGGGTTGGTTTTTTAACAAGTGTTTGAATTTATTACTCACAAAGCTTCGTTCTGCCCCGATATCAAACAGGATGCATGCATAAGTGTGGTTTAGGAGAAACGTACCGGTAACAACGGCGGGATCCTGAACCGCTTCTCCATGTCCCATGGTCAGCACTCTTCCTGCTCCTCCATTCCCAGGGTTGTTGATGTTGGGGCAGTTTCGACGGATATGCCCAGTCTTTCCACAGCCATAGCAGGTGGGGCTTGATCCTGCATTATTGCCGCTGTTGTTAGTGTTGTTGTTGTTGTTGTTGCGGTTGTTGTTGTTGTTGCTGGTTCTGGGGAGGATAGGTCCTGTAATATTTTGCCGTGTGACCCTTCCGATTGCAACTGGTACAATGCATTTCCCTGCATTCGCCATTATGATGGAGACTGCACTTGTTGCACTTTGGGAGATTCCCAGAATACTTCCTAGGGGCACTTGGAGTAGCTGAGACTGGAGCATGTGGTGTAGGGAACTTGGGTGGTTGCAGCATTGACTGTCACTGTTTGTTGCTTCTTTGACGACTCCGAGCCTTGTCGTCCCTTTCTCTTGTTATTCTTTCCTTTCTTGTTATCACTCTCCTTCTTGCCTTCAGTTTCCCCTGGCTTCTCGCCCTTCTTGTTGTTGTGGTCATACAGTTTCTTAGCCAACCTCTTGGCACTGTCGAAGGTTTCAGGATTTGCAGCTATCACATTTCCTTGAATTGGGGAGGTTAATCCCCAGATGAATCATTCGATTTTCTTTCCCTCTGAAGTAATCATGCCAGGGCACAACAATGACAGTTCACTAAACCTTGATATGTATGCATCTATGTCGGAGTTTCGGACGGAGAGATTCCATAACTCTTGCTCCATTTTCTGGATTTCGCCTCGCGGGCAGTACTCGGCCATCAATATTTCTTTCAACTCCGCCCATGGCATGGCGTTGGCTATGGGGAGATTCATGGCCTCTACATGTCCATTCCACCAGGTGAGAGCTTGGTCAACGAATGTGCATGCTTCAAACTTCACTTTCATCTCCTCGGGGCATTCGTATATCTCAAATACCGATTCCACCTTCTCAATCCATCTCTTTAGGGTTATCATTCCACCCGTGCCATTAAAGGTTCGTGGCTTGGCGTTGGTGAAGCCTTTGTAAGAGCATGTCTTGGTAGGTCCTTGATTTATTCCGTTGTTCGAACTTCCAGCCCCTTGTCCATTGCCTCCACCATTGTTCCCTTGGTGGATTTGCGCCATGGCTGCGGTGACCGCAGAAGATACAGCTGCTTGGAATGCAGCTGAGTTGACTTCGGGTGGGGTTGGTCCAGGGTTTCCACGGGTTGGTCGTTGTGGCATCTTTCTGTCATTGAACGGATAGATGTTGAGTGACTATGATTTTTGTGAGTTTGTGGTCCTATAAACTAGGTGTATTGCGTGTACTTAAGTAGTTTCACATGTTAACATGCAATCATGGATATATAACACATAACAGATAACAACATCACAATAGAACACATATATTTTTCCATTAATAATATCCGTACTTTGATACATGAAAATTTGCTCGAAGGAGCGTTCATAAGTGGTGCAAGTTCGGCAGCATAACGACTCTATGAGTAGTGTAATCACTTAAACATAGAGTCGATGGTACATAGCATAGATCATATAAGCATAATACTAAAGATAGATATGACTAGTCCTAGTCATGATGGGATGTGCCAGGGGGTGGTGCTGAGGAAGTGGACGCTCCCTGAAGGCGAGCCACCTGTCGTTCCGCGTCTCGGAGTCGAGTCTCCCACCTCACCTGCCTTATGTGGAATTCTCGGATAACCTCTCGCGTCTCCTGTTCTGCACGCTCAACTCTAGTCCGCATCTGGTGCATCTGATCGGTGGTGCTCTGAGCTAGGTCGCCAGTGTTCCGCAATCATCTCACCATGACTGGAAGCACGCGATCAGCCGGTCCTCCCTCCCTCAAGTCGTAGAACTCGCGTGCCATGCCAAACGGGGGTCGTTGTCCCTGTTGTCTGCTCCACCTCTAAAGGTCGATACCCCAGGGGGTGTAGGGCCAGTCGGGCCCATCCGATGAGCGGGCACCCTAGTTGGGTAAGGGGGGTTGATGACTTCGGGCTCCGCGTCCGAATCACCGTCATCGCTGGGTTCCTCCTCAAGGTCTTCTTCGGCTTCCTATTCTTCCAGGTCCACCACCGGCTCAGCAGGTCCGCCCTCAACTTTCGCCTCAGGTTCCTCTTCAGACCCCTCCTCAGGGTCTTCTTCAGGTTCCTCCTCCAGCCATCCGTTATTCCCCTGATTAGGGAAATACGGATCTCCGGGGTGATGGAAGCCGGCCATACTGTCTGCGAGAGTGTATAAATGTACTAATATTATTCCTAATATGTTTTAATTATTATGTAAATTGAGTTGATGTTCTCTTCTTGGTAACAAAGGGGTATGTTTTTAGGTTTACCGACCATCGAGGTTTCCCCGGGGAATGTAGTAGTTGTACTTCGGAGAAAATGTAGTTGATCAGGCTACATTCACCCCCTAATACAACTAAGAACAGTCCCGACTTAACCGAGATGTCAGTATTATCTTATTTGATTTGGTATTATGTTCTTTTTCCTATATCTTACAAGTAGAGGTGTTTTATCGTTGTGTTTTATTTGTTTTGTTTAGAGTTGTTTTTGTCCCTCTTTGTTTTATAGTTGCATATCAATGTGTGGTTAGATATGCCAGTTCACTATAAACAGAGCTCTGAAACCAACCTGTCACACCCCCGAACCAGACGGCGGAAACGTCCGAGGGCTCGCGTGATTCAAATTGAATATCATCACAATGATTATACATGAAACACAACATAAACTTTACCATGCATTAATACATAATGATTGACATTGTTCACATCCAGTACATTGTTTAAATATTACATATCCATAGCCTCAATTGTTTGAGAGTTTTCAAAACATAACATCCTAACGTACTTGATATTACTCTTCAGCTTACCTGTTACCTGAGAATACAAGTTATTTTGAAAACGTCAACATATGGAATGTTGGTGAGTTCATAAGCAGGGTTGTGATAAAAATGATTTGTGTAGTTTATAAAACCCAGAAAATCCGATATTTTCTGAAAAGACAATTGTTTATACCGAAGTGTGAAGATCCATAAGTTGGTGCATGAATGATTTCAAAACGTGTATAAATGGAAAGTTTTGCATTATAGTTATTGAAAATACAAGCGAGTGGTGTTGATTTCCTCGAAAAACCCGATGTTGTCCGATAACATAATATAATTGGTTCAAATTGTTATACCGCCACACGAGTGATTTTGATTACTCTTCCTTGATTACTCGGATAGTATTGGATTTATTTAATTATGTGAGTCGTTATAACCATGCATAATAATGACTAGTTCGTCTGTCTTGGCATCCTAATGAACGCCAGAATTGATATTAAGATTTTGTCACCCTAGACTGGCCGAGTCTAACTGTAGCGAACAACTGAGGTGTGGGGGAGTCACCCCCGTATAGATCTATACACAAACTTTCGCTATCCTTCCAGAAGACTTTGATTATAACTACATACTACGAACGACACTTAGAGGTGTCGCCCGTTATTACTCACTTAATCCAAACAAAATTGATTACTATTTATTAACGACCTGAATTTGTTTACTTTGATTTCATGTAAGCCTAACAAACGAGGAGAAGAGGATTACAAAGTCCTGCTAATTACGTGAGTTATTTTAGGCTGTTGTTTAAACGAAGAACGCGTTGGCCCATTTCACATATGATTTAATTGGACCTTACTAGCAACGCTAATGGGCCACTGGGGTCCAATAGTACATAGAAGCCATTGAGGGTCCATTAAACATGTAATTTGGGTCACAGGAGGCTTAATTGACATGTATTATTATCGTTAGGCCCAAAAGTCATGCCAACGGGTCACGAAGGCCCAATAAGCATGATTAAGATCTTTCAAGCCCAACTATTTGAATATTTACTTGTTTTAGGTATAGTATAATGGTCGGAAGTTTGATTAAACAATTGTTAAATTCTCAACGGCACGAAACTTGTCGGTTGTTTATAACGATATTTGAAAATGTATGTCTATTCTTCATTCTATTTTCATAAGTTGTAATTTGGTATTCTTTTGACCCAAATATATTAAAACCAGAATAATTGATTCAAAATATTGGTTTGACCCATTCAGCCCTTCTTTAATAAAAATGAAAATTTTAGTCCCTTACATAAAGAAAAAGACATTTTTGGCCCTTAACTCATTTTCTTGACATTTTTTACCCATAGACTTGTTTAAATAAATGTTTTTAGCTCAAAATTTAATCTTTAGCAGTTTCAGCCCTTCCAACAAGGAGTCTTTCGGTTAAAGTCCAACTTTTTCGCAACTTTTACAATTTTGGCCCAAATTCCAAAAACTTTACATTTTTGATCCTTTTTGGAAAAGAAAAGCATTTTAACCCTTGAAATAGTTTTGTTTACCCCTTTTACTCCCTGTTTCGAGAATTGTACCATTTCAGCCCTTTAAAATCGTATTTTTGCAATTTTTGGGCATATGGGCCGAAAAGCCCAAAAATTATCCCATTAAGCTACAAATTACATTTCTAGTCCTTTAAAGAGTACAATATTCATAAAAACATTTATTTTTACTGTTTTGACTCTTTTAGTCCTTAAGAAAACCGTAAACGACAAATTTCAACCCAACTTTTGTTTATTTGACAATTATAGCCCAGAAATGAGTTTTATGTTGCATTATGTTTATTATGACTTTAGATAGAAACTTTTCTTGACTTGTTCAATGAAAAGTATATTAGATCATGTTTGTTTCCCCTCTTGTGCCATAGATCTCGAGATTTCTTCCCTTTTTGTTACATATTTACCACATAAACACATAAAATCACACATACACATAGATCTACACATTTTACTTGTATTCTTCCCCATAAAACTTGTGAAAACCGAAAATAGAGGGGTATGAACTCACCTTTTCTTGTTGATCACGGTTTTGAAGAAGAAATGGAAGAAAATGAGGCGATTTTTCGGCCCTAGCAACACTTTGATGATGATCTCGAGCTTGAGGTGTTTTTAAGAGTATGATTACCACAATTTGTTTAAGAGAAGGGATCTCATCATGAGAAAAGAGTTATAAAATCATAGGATATGTGTAACTTACCAAGAAGTGATGATAATCTCTTGAAATCCTCTTGTTGCACAAGTAAAATTTCGAGACTTTTGGAGTGGGAAGGAGGAGAATTTAGAGAGAGTTTAGAAGAGTTTTGGTGTTGTGTGGGTGTGGTTTGGCTCTTTCTTTTGGCCGAGAATTAAGAAGAAGAAAGGAGAAGAGAGAGAGGTGAAGAGATGGTGCATGGAGACATGTGAGGTTTGCTTGGAAGTCCATGGTGTAATAAGGAGGTGGCTAACCCTCCTTATTTCATGAGTTTCTATTTTTTTTTGTTTTCCTCTTGGGCCGAGAAAGAGAGAAGAGAGAAGAGAATTTGGGCCTTTTGTGCTTAAGTCCATAATTTGAAGCCCAAGTTAATGGTTTTCGGCCCAATGGGCCCTTAAGAGGTTTTACGGCCCAATTAGGTTAATTAGATTTGTTATGGCCCAATAAGGGTATTTTATTTCATTCTAGGCCCATTATGGCCCAAAATATAAAAATAAATGAAAGTAGGTCCAATTAGAGCCCATTTAAGATTTCTAAGCCCAAAATAGTCAAATTGGAAGCTTATTGGTCCATTAGGCCCAATAAGAAAATCCTAGTCTAAAATGGACTTAAACCGGGATTTTTAGGGTTTCCAACTTTTGTTGACTATTTGAAAGTTTGTATAGGGTATTTGATGGAATTTTGTGGTCATTGAATAAACACCATACATGTTTTCTAGTTTTAGCTACAATGTCATTCTTTGTTAAGTGTTTACAACGTATCAGAATTCCTAGTTGTGACAGTGAGTTCCCCCCATCATACCACATACCATACAAGTAACATAATGTCAGACATATATGGGTGCCCGACCTACCCCTTCGGTCTCTTTCAACCGGTAAGGGCCTAGCATATCTGGGTGTTGGCCTACCCCTTCGGTCACTTTCAACCGGTAACCGCCTAGCATATCTGGGTGCTGGCCTACCCCTTCGGTCTCTTTCAACCAGTAACCGGGGACTATTTCACACCTACCACTACCACATAATATCCTAACATATACACATAAATGACATACTGCCTAGCATATCTGGGTGCTGTCCTACCCCTTTGGTCTCTTTCAATCGGTAACCGGGGACTATTTCACCCCTACCACTACTACATAATAACATAGCATACTAACACATAAAGCAAAACAGATAGTGGCAAACTAGACAATTATCATAAAGACAATCATCTTAAACATAATCACCTACTGGTGGGCCAATATTGGTAACGGTATACGCGGAACCCACTCCACAAGATACATCCCTCTGTAGGTTCACCAAAGGACTTTTCGGCATGCAGAAGGGCATATGACAATACTTGATAACCCAGACGATAGCAGAAAACCGACCCGAGATCTAACTTGTCCAACCTCAATCAAAATTCAAAAGTGATATGATTTCCCAATGTCCACTTTGAAGTGGCAGAGGATGAAATACTCGCGAACATCTGAAGGAATCCTGATCACCTTCTCCAGAGATACTTCGACCCTCCTGAGATCATGGTGCAAAACTCCCTTCTGATCCTGATGACAGGAACTAACAATATGATCCTCCTTCCTGGAGGATTCTAAGGATCCCCAGGCTTTGGGATCAGGGTGAGCCCCTAACTGCCCCGTGACTATTTTCGGCCCGATAGGCCCCGAGACGACTATCGAAGGCTCCAAAATCCCTTCCTTGGATGAACGAAATACCACCGAAGTCCATTTCCAAAACTCTACGAGTAATCTCCGATGAGATGAACTCCCGCGATCGCGCATCGATTGGTCCAGGTCCTGCTCCTGAGCCGTAACCAGAATCTGAATCCCATTCTTGAGTGCTCTCCACCATACCGAACTGACATTCAAGAGATCCGAATATACCCAAGAATCCTTATCCCTCATGCTTCCTGGTTTCTCAAAGACTCTCCCTGATTCGAGTATGGGTCCTGTGCTTTCAGTAGTACAGGCCCAATACTACCTTCCACACCTATCCATACTTTCCTCAACAATCATCCCGAATCCTCCAAGTCACCTTCTCGAACTGATACCTTGAATGCTCGCTAACAGCGCAACCAAGTCCACTAAATCATTTCCTACGCTTCCCTAGGTTCCTGTACCCACCCAGTCCTCAACTACTGAAAGATTCCTAGTAATGTCAACTAGCTACCTCACGAATATAGCCACATGCAACAGAGATCAGATAATCCTTCGAGTAAAAGACTCAACCCTAGAACGGTTGGACTCAGACAAGAGCTGCGCAATAGGGTCAAATCTATCACTTTGAGATTATCCAGCCTGTGCCACATGTGACCTAGCATATTCACTTAATAGCTAGCTCACATTACTAAGAGTCCTACAAAGCACAAAGCAAGAAGCATTCATGTCACAACTAGCAAATTTGGCTAGGAAGTTCTATCCTTATGTAAGCATTATCAATGGCAACAATTGTTACGATGACTTGAAAACATGATGTTTATTCAATAACAACAAAATTCCGTCAAACACTCTATACAAACACTTCAAATAGTCAACAAAAGATTGGAAACCCTAAAAATCCCGGTTTAAGTCCAATATGGACTAGGATTTTCTTATTGGGCCTAATGGACCAATAAGTCTCCAATTTGACTAGTTTGGGCTTAGAACTCGTAATTAGGCTCTAATTCAACCCACTTTCATGAAACTTAACATTTTGGGCCATAATGGGCCTAAAATGGATTAGTTTACCTTTAATGGGCCTTGTTGGGCCATAACAAATCCAATAAGCCCTAATGGGCCATAAAACTCATTCTTTTATGCGAATTGGGCCGTAAACTACCCTACAGGCCCAATGGGCCGAAAAACTTCTTTATGGACCTAATAATTTCGAACCAAGATAATAAGTGGGCCAAATCAAATTTCCTCCTTCCTTCTAGCCCAAATATCGACCCAAGTATATATAAAAAAAGGGAAAAGAAGTAATATAGGGAGAGTTGACTTTGGGAGATGCCGCCTCCATATTACCCTTCATATCTCCATGCATGATCCAACATACATCCACAATAGTCATTTCAATCCTTTCTCTCCTCTCTCTTCTCTTATTCACGGCCGAGAGGAACACACCCACACACACATTACACAAATTCTCTCCATTACTCTCAAAGATCATCTTCTTTCTTCATTCAAAGAAATCTCGAAAATTTAGCGTGGATTCAAGGATCTTCATCAAGTGTTGTCAATCTTTGGTAAGTGCTACCAAACACAAACATCTTCTTCCATTTTAAACTCTTTCTTACAAAGTTTTATTCCATGAACACCTTAGAAGCTTCTTAAGTTCGAAATCAACCCAAGGAGGCTTGCTAGGACCAAAAATCTTCTTCACATCTTCTTCAAAACCGAAAAAACTAAGCAAGGTAAGTTCATACGCCTTTTTTTTCGGTTTTTACTTGTTTTTGGGGGGAGAATACAAGTATTATGTGATGATCTATGTGTGTTTGCATGTTATATGTGATTTCTTTAGTTTTTGGTTGTGATAATATGCAATATTTGATATATTTCGAGATCTATAGCAAAAAGGGTGAAAGAATCATAAACAAAAATATAATAAACAACATACATCATGGATCTAAGGGTCCTTAAGTTTAAAAAGTGAAAAACAAAACCAAAAGAACCTTACAAGTGTCATTTTTTGCAAAAATAACAAAGATTGGGTATAAATTGTAAATTGTAGGTTTTATGAGGGTTATAAGTTGTTTATTTGTATAAAAGCTTATTTCTATGAAAATAACACTTTTCAAAGGGCAGAAAACATAAATTTTAGCTTAATGGGCTTAAAATTGGGCCTAATGGGTTTTGGGCCCAAGGTTGCGAAAAAACGAGGTTTTGAGGGGCTGAATTGGAAAATTTAACAAACTATGGGTCTAAAATGTAAATAAACTTTTTCAGGGGTTAAAATGAGTTTATTTCCAAATTTGGACTAAAATTGCAAACTTTTTGAATTTGGGGTCAAAACTGTAAAACTTACGGAATTCCGGCCAAAAATGTAAACTTTTTATAAATAAAGGCTGGAATTGACAAATGCAATAGTTTTGGGCTAAAATTACTATTCAAATAATGTTTGGATGGAAAATGTCAAGAAAAATGGTTTAAGGACCAAAAATGTAAATTTTCATAAAAAGGGACTAAAAGTGCCATTTTTATAGAAAAAGGGGCCACAATGATCAATCTAAATGTTTTTGGGCCAAATAAACAATTATAAATGTTTGCGTTAAAAATATCAAGTTTAGAATGCATGATTTTAAAAAAATATATATAATTAAAGCTTCGTTATAATTCGAACGTTAAGTTATTTCTTTTTAAACATTGTGAACAAACATTTAGTAGACAACAAAAATATCAACAATACGAACTTAAACTCGATAAAACATAAACGATCCAATGGTTGGACTCAAATACCTTCTTTTCGTGTTATTGGGCCTTTGTGGCCCAATATCATGATTTTTGGGCCCAACATAAATACACATGTTTATTGGGCCTCAGGTGACCCAATTACATGCCTAATGGACCCTCAATGGCTTTTACATGCTATTGGGCCGTAGTGGCCCATTTGCATTGCTAGTAAGGTCCAAATAAATCATATGCGTGATGGGCGAACGTGTCCTTCGCATACTCGACAGCCTTTAATAACATACGCGATTAGTGGGCCCCCGTAGTCCTCTTCTCTTCGTCTGTTTGGCTTATCTTCTATTCAAGTAAACAAAAATCAGGTCGTTAACCAAGGTTATTCAATTTCATTTGGATTTAGTGAGTAATAACGGGCGACACCAATAAGTGTCGGTCGTAGTCTGTAGTTATAATCAAAGTCTCCTGGAGGGAGAGCGAGAGTTTGTGTATAGATCTATACGGGGGTGACTCCCCCACACCTAAGCTGTTCGCTACAGTTGGACTCCGCCAGTCTAGGGTGACAAAATCTTAATTTCAATACCAGCATTCGCAAGAATGCCAAGACAGACGAACTAGTCATTATTATGCACGGTTATAATGACTCACATAGAGATCCAATACCATCTAAGTAATCATGGGAAATCATATTCATTCGTTGTGACGATATAATAATAGAAAACGAACATACTATTTTATCGGAAAACATCGGGTTTTCCGGGGAAACAACATTATTCACTTGCACTTTCAATACAAGAATTCATTATGAGAAACATATCACTTTTTCACGTTTTGAAATCATTCACGCATATACTTATGGATCATCACACCTATTGTATAGACAATTGTCGTTTCAGAAAATATCGGATTTTCTGGGTTTTACAAACTATACAAAACATTTACATATCAAATCTACTTATGAACTCACCAACATTATATATGTTGACCGTTTTCAAAATAACTTGTATTCTCAGGTAACAGATAAGCTGAAGAAAATTTCCAAGTGTGTTAGGATGTTATGTTATGTGACTCTCAAACAATTTATGCTATGGATATGTAATATTTAGACAATGTACTTGATGTGAACAAAGTCAGTTGTAATGTATTAATGCATGGTGATGTTTATGTTATGTTTCATGTATATTCATTGTGATGATATTTCAATTTAAGTCACGCGAGCCCTCGGACGTTTCCGCCGTCTGGTTCGGGGGTGTGACAGTTTGGTATCAGAGCTCTGTTTATAGTGAACTGACATATCTAACCACACATTGATATGCAACTATAAACCTAAAAGAGGGACTAAATAACTCTGAACAAAACAAATAAAATATACTAATAGACACTCTTATTTGTGCGACTTAGAAAAATGAACATAATAACAAATCAAAGAAGATGATTGGGAAAACCTAACGTCTCGGTTAAGCCAGGACTGTTTACAGTTGTATTAGGGATGAATGTAGCCTGATCAACTACATTTCTTTAGAATACAACTATCACATGCCCTGGGGCGATCGCGATGGTCAGTAAACCTAAGGTATACCCTCTTGTTAAACAAGAGGAGAACATCAACCCAATTTTTATAACAACTAAAAAAAAATATCTTAGGAAATGCTAATGGCTGAGTACTGCCCGCGTGGCGAAGTTCAAAAAATGGAGCAAGAGTTATGGGACCTCACAGTCCGAAACTCCGACATTGATGCCTACATATCAAGGTTTAGTGAACTGTATCTGTTGTGCCCTGACATGATTTCCTCGGAAGGAAAGAAGATCGAACGATTTATCTGGGGATTTAACCCCCCCCCCCCCCCCCGATTCAAGAAAACGTGATACCCGCAAACCCTGAAACCTTCGACAGTGCCAAGAGGTTGGCCAAGAAGCTGTACGACCACAACAACAAGAAGGGAGAGAAAGCAGGGGAAACTGAAAGCAAGAAGGAGAATGATAACAAGAAGGGAAAGAATAACAAGCGGAAGGGACGACAAGGCACCGAGTCATCAAAGAAACAACAGACAGTGACAGTTCATGCTGCAACCACCCAAGTTCCCTCCACATCACATGCTCCAGCCTCATCCACCCAAGTGCCCCTAAGCAGTATTCCGGGAATCTCCCAAAGTGCAATCTTCATCACAATGGTGAATGCAGGGAGATGCATTGTACTAGTTTCAACCGAAAGGGTCACACGGCAAAATACTGTAGGACCTATCCTCCCCAGAACCAGCAACAAGGAAACAACAACAACAACCGCAACAACAACAACAACACCAACAACAACAATGGCAACAACGCTGGGGCTAGCCACACCTGTTATGGATGTGGAAGGACTGGGCATTTCCGTCGAAATTGCCCCAATATCAACAACCAAGGGAACAGAGGAGCAGGGAGAGTGCTGACCATGGGTCAAGGAGAAGCGGTTCAGGATCCCGCTGTTGTCACTGGTACGTTCCTCCTTAACCACGCATATGCATGCATCCTGTTTGACACCGGGGCAGAGCGAAGTTTTGTGAGTAATAAATTCAAACATTTGCTAAAACAACAACCCCAGAAGCTTAATGAAACCTTTACGGTGGAAATGGATAATGGGAAAACAGAATCAACCGGGGAAATCTACGTAGGATGTACCCTAACCTTAAATCACCACGCCTTTCAAATAAACTTGATGCCTGTAACTATTAGGAGTTTCGATGTGATTATCGGCATGGATTGGTTGAGCCCCCATCATGCCGAAATTATGTGTCGCGAGAAGGTCGTTCGCCTTCATCTCCCTAACCACGAAACCCTAGTTATATACGGAGACAAACCTAGTACAAACCTTCGTCTCATCTCGTGCATTAAGGCATAGAAGTGTCTACAAAAGAAGGACTTGGCGTTTCTGGCTCACATAATGGATAAGTCCAAGGAAGAGGTCAATATTCGAGACATCCCAGTGGCTTGCGATTTCCCGGATGTCTTTCCTGAATATCTTTCGGGGATACCCCCAGAAAGACAAGTCGAGTTCCGAATTGACCTTGTGCCGGGAGCTACACCCATTGCCAAATCGACCTATAGGTTGGCTCCTGCAGAGATGCAAGAACTGTCAAGCCAACTCAGCGAACTCTTGAGCAAAGGATTCATCCGACCTAGCTTCTCACCCTGGGGAGCTCCGGTCCTTTTTGTTAAGAAGAAGGACGGATCCTTTAGGATGTGTATCGATTATAGAGAACTGACTAAGCTCACTATCAAAAATCGATACCCACTTCCACGAATCAACGATCTATTCGACCAGCTCCAAGGAGCAAATTACTTCTCTAAGATAGATCTGCGATCCGGCTACCACCAACTCAAGGTCTGGGAAGAGGATATCCCCAAAACCGCTTTCCGAACCCGCTATGGACATTATGAATTCGTTGTAATTCCCTTCGGTCTAACGAATGCCCCTACCGCATTCATGGACCTGATGAATCGAGTCTGCCGACCATTCCTCGACAACTTTGTCATCGTTTTCATCGACGATATCCTGGTCTATTCTCGAAGCGAAGAAGAGCATAGCCGACATCTCCGAAAAATCTTGGAAACCCTACGGACCGAAAAGTTATACGCAAAACTCTCTAAGTGTGAGTTCTGGCTCCGTAGCGTAAACTTTTTGGGTCATGTTGTCAGTCAAGAAGGGATACATGTGGACCCTTCTAAGATCAAAGCCATTGAAGGATGGGCAGTCCCAACGACACCCACAAAAATTCGTCAATTTCTGGGTCTCGCAGACTATTACAGAAGATTCATTCAGAAATTCTCCAGAACAGCCAAGCAACTTACCCTGCTTACACAGAAGGGCGTACCATTTGAATGGACGGAAAAGCAGGAGGTTGCCTTCCGAACTCTGAAACGAGCTCTCTGTAGTGCACCAGTACTATCCTTACCAGAGGGAAATGAGGACTTCTTAGTTTACTGCGATGCTTCGAGTCAGGGTTTAGGCTGTGTACTCATGCAACGTGGGAAGGTGATAGCTTATGCATCCTGACAACTAAAGACACATGAGGTGAATTATACCACCCATGATCTTGAATTAGGAGTCGTGGTTTTTGCTTTGAAGATTTGGAGGCACTACCTTTATGGTACGAAGTGCACCATTTTCACTGACCACAAGAGTCTCCAACACATTTTAAATCAAAAGGAGTTAAACATGAGGCAGCGAAGATGGGTTGAGCTGCTAAACGATTATGAGTGCGAAATCAAGTACCACCCAGGCAAGGCTAACGTGGTAGCTGATGCCTTGAGTCGGAAAGAATACTCAAATCGTCGTGTGAAAACTCTTTCAATAATCATTCAATCCCATCTATCCTCGCAAATCAAAGCAGCCCAGTTCGATGCCATGAAGACAGAAAAAAGAACAAGCGAAGCGTTAAGTGGAATGGAAAAGAACTTCGAAGTCAAGGAGGACGGAACATATTATTTCATGAACCGAATTTGGGTCCCTAAACTTGGGGGATTCAGAGAGGTAGTCATGAATGAGGCTCATAAGACACGATACTCCATCCATCCGGGATCAGATAAGATGTACCTGGATATTAAGCAATGTTATTGGTGGCCTAACATGAAGGCAGAGATTGCCATTTACGTTAGCATGTACCTCACTTGTGCTAAAGTGAAGGTAGAGTATCAAAAGCTCTCGGGACTATTACAACAGCCGGTAATACCCGAGTGGAAATGAGAAAGGATTACCATGGACTTTGTGACAAAATTACCCAAGACAACTGATGGAATGGATGCCATATGGGTAATAGTTGATAGGTTGACAAAATCCGCCCATTTCCTGCCAATAAAGGAGACATACAAGATGGAGCGACTGACAAGAATCTACATCAAGGAAATTTTGAGACTCCATGGAGTGCCAATACCTATCATCTCAGATAGGGATAGTAGGTTCACTTCACGCTTTTGGCAATCACTTCAAAAGGCTATGGGAACACAACTCGACATGAGCACTGCTTACCACCCACAAACAGATGATCAAAGTGAACGAACCATTCAAACGCTTGAAGATATGCTTCGAGCATGTGTGATAGACTTTGGAAGGTCGTGGGATACCCACTTGCCTTTAATTGAGTTTTCGTACAACAACAGTTATCACACAAGCATCAAAGTTGCCCCTTTCGAAGCATTATATGGTCGTAAATGTAGATCACCGTTGTGTTGGGGTGAGGTAGGCGACACTCAGCTAGCAAGGGGACAAACACCAAACAATCCATTAACAGGACCAGAAATCATACGCGAAACGACAGAGAAGATAGTTCAAATCAGAGCTCGACTTCAAGCATCACGGGACCGACAGAAGAGCTACGCTGATAAACGACGAAAGCCCTTGGAGTTTCAAGTCGGGGATCGGGTGTTGCTAAAGGTCTCTCCCTGGAAAGGGGTGATTCGTTTCGGGAAACGGGGAAAACTAAACCCACGGTACATTGGACCATTCGAGATTCTTGCTCGAATCGGTCCAGTGGCCTATAGGCTGCAGCTACCTGGCGAGCTCAGCAGTGTACACCCCGTGTTCCATGTTTCCAATTTGAAGAAGTGCTTATCCGACGAAACTCTTGTCATCCCATTGGAAGAAATTGAAATCAACGAGAATCTCCTGTTCATCGAGGAACCAGTTGAAATCATAGACAGGGAAGTGAAGCGTACTAAGCAAAGTCGCATTCCGATTGTGAAAGTTCGGTGGAACGCAAAACGTGGACCGAAATTCACATGGGAACGCGAAGACCAGATGAAGCAAAAGTACCCTCACCTATTCTCGCATTCTCAAATCTAGCCCCAAAAAGAATTTTGGGACAAAATTCCCTCTAACGGGGGGATGATGTCACAACTAGCAAATTTGGCTAGGAAGTTCTATCCTTATGTAAGCATTCTTAATGGCAACAATTGTAACCATGACTTGAAAACATGTTGTTTATTCAATAACAACAAAATTCCATCAAACACTCTATACAAACACTTCAAATTGTCAACAAAAGATTGGAAACCCTAAAAATCCCGGTTTAAGTCCAATATGGACTAGGATTTTCTTATTGGGCCTAATGGACCAATAAGTCTCCAATTTGACTAGTTTGGGCTTAGAACTCGTAATTGGGCTCTAATTCAACCCACTTTCATGAAACTTAACATTTTGGGCCATAATGGGCCTACAATGGATTAGTTTACCTTTAATGGGCCTTTTTGGGCCATAACAAATCCAATAAGCCCTAATGGGCCATAAAACTCATTCTTTTATGCGAATTGGGCCGTAAACTACCCTAAAGGCCCAATGGGCCGAAAACTTCTTTATGGACCTAATAATTTTGAACCAAGATAAGAAGTGGGCCAAATCAAATTTCCTCCTTCCTCCTAGCCCTAATATCGGCCCAAGTAGATATATAAAAAAAGGGAAAAGAAGTAATATGGGGAGAGTTGACTTTGGGAGGTGCCACCTCTATATTACCCTTCATATCTCCATGCATGATCCAACATACATCCACAGTAGTCATTTCAATCCTTTCTCTCCTCTCTCTTCTCTTATTCACGGCCGAGAGGAACACACCCACACACACATTACACAAATTCTCTCCATTACTCTCAAAGATCATCTTCTTTCTTCATTCAAAGAAATCTCGAAAATTTAGCTTGGATTCAAGGATCTTCATCAAGTGTTGTCAATCTTTGGTAAGTGCTACCAAACACAAACATCTTCTTCCATTTTAAACTCTTTCTTACAAAGCTTTATTCCATGAACACCTTAGAAGCTTCTTAAGTCCGAAATCAACCCAAGGAGGCTTGCTAGGACCAAAAATCTTCTTCACATCTTCTTCAGAACCGAAACAACTAAGCAAGGTGAGTTCATACCCCCTTGTTTTTGGTTTTTACTTATTTTTGGGGGGAGAATACAAGTATTATGTGATGATCTATGTGTGTTTGCATGCTATATGTGATTTCTTTAGTTTTTGGTTGTGATAATATGCAATATTTGTTATATTTCGAGATCTATGGCAAAAAGGGTGAAAGAATCATAAAAAAAACATAATAAACAACATACATAATGGATCTAAGGGTCCTTAAGTTTAAAAAGTGAAAAACAAAACCAAAAGAACCTTACAAGTGTCATTTTTTGCAAAAATAACAAAGATTGGGTATAAATTGTAAATTGTCAGTTTTGTGAGGGTTATAAGTAGTGTATTTGTATAAAAGCTGATTTCTATGAAAATAACACTTTTCAAAGGGCCAAAAACATAAATTTTAGCTTAATGGGCTTAAAATTGGGCCTAATGGGTTTTGGGCCCAAGGTTGCGAAAAAATGAGGTTTTGAGGGGCTGAATTGGAAAATTTAACAAACTATGGGTCTAAAATGTAAATAAACTTTTTCAGGGGTTAAAAATGAGTTTATTACCAAATTTGGACTAAAATTGCAAAGTTTTTGAATTTGGGGTCAAAACTGTAAAACTTACGGAATTCGGGCCAAAAATGTAAACTTTTTACAAATAAAGGCTGGAAATGACAAATGCATTATTTTTGGGCTAAAATTACTATTCAAATAAAGTTTGGATGAAAAATGTCAAGAAAAATGGTTTAAGGACCAAAAATGTAAATTTTCATAAAAAGGGACTAAAAGTGCCATTTTTATAGAAAAAGGGGCCACAATGATCAATCTAAATGTTTTTGGGCCAAATAAACAATTATAAATGTTTGGGTTAAAAATATCAAGTTTATAATGCATGATTTTAAAAATATATATATATAACTAAAACTTCGTTATAATTCGAACGTTAAGTTATTTCTTTTTAAACATTATGAATAAACATTTAGTAGACAACAAAAATATCAACAATACGAACTTAAACTCGATAAAACATAAACGATTCAATGGTTGGACTCAAATACCTTCTTTTCGTGTTATTGGGCCTTTGTGGCCCAATATCATGATTTTTGGGCCCAACATAAATACACATGTTTATTGGGCCTCAGGTGACCCAATTACATGCCTAATGGACCCTCAATGGCTTTTACATGCTATTGGGCCGTAGTGGCCCATTTATATTGCTAGTAAGGTCCAAATAAATCATATGCGTGATGGGCGAACGTGTCCTTCGCATACTCGACAGCCTTTAATAACATACGCGATTAGTGGGCCCCCGTAGTCCTCTTCTCTTCGTCTGTTTGGCTTATCTTCTATTCAAGTAAACAAAAATCAGGTCGTTAACCAAGGTTATTCAATTTCATTTGGATTTAGTGAGTAATAACGGGCGACACCAATAAGTGTCGGTCGTAGTCTGTAGTTATAATCAAAGTCTCCTGGAGGGAGAGCGAGAGTTTGTGTATAGATCTATACGGGGGTGACTCCCCCACACCTAAGCTGTTCGCTACAGTTGGACTCCGCCAGTCTAGGGTGACAAAATCTTAATTTCAATACCGGCATTCGCAAGAATGCCAAGACAGACGAACTAGTCAATATTATGCACGGTTATAACGACTCACATAGAGATCCAATACCATCTAAGTAATCATGGGAAATCATATTCATTCGTTGTGACGATACAATAATACAAAACGAACATACTATTTTATCGGAAAACATCGGGTTTTCCGGGGAAACAACATTATTCACTTGCACTTTCAATACAAGAATTCATTATGAGAAACATATCACTTTTTCACGTTTTGAAATCATTCACGCATATACTTATGGATCATCACACCTATTGTATAGACAATTGTCGTTTCAGAAAATATCGGATTTTCTGGGTTTTACAAACTATACAAAACATTTACATATCAAATCTACTTATGAACTCACCAACATTATATATGTTGACCGTTTTCAAAATAACTTGTATTCTCAGGTAACAGATAAGCTGAAGAAAATTTCCAAGTGTGTTAGGATGTTATGTTATGTGACTCTCAAACAATTTATGCTATGGATATGTAATATTTAGACAATGTACTTGATGTGAACAAAGTCAGTTGTAATGTATTAATGCATGGTGATTTTTATGTTATGTTTCATGTATATTCATTGTGATGATATTTCAATTTAAGTCACGCGAGCCCTCGGACGTTTCCGCCGTCTGGTTCGGGGGTGTGACAATTCAGACAATGGAAAATCTTACCAACATATTCCAATCAAATCATTCTATCCTCTTATCAGAAATCTATAATGGCATGAGATTCTAAGGCTCATACAATCATGCATAACCTAAACAAGTTATCCTATCACTGACTGATCAGCACTATCATGCAAGTCTACAAGCACATACAATAGGCATATAAGGCATCCTTCCTAGATCCTTAGCCCTAATCTAGCATGTAGTTCTCATAATCATATCATATCATAACATAACATGTATGTGTATCTTGGGGAAACTTACTTGAGCTCGGCTGATTGCGCGTATCACACACCTTGTTCTTTTCAAAGTTCTTTTCTCTTTTCAAATTCTTTTCAAAATTCTTTTTATAAAAATGGTTTTTCTTTTGAAAAATTTCATACCAAGTCCTTAGTTTGAGTTCAGACACACCCGAGGGTGTGCTCGAATCCCTCAAACCAAGGCTCTGATACCAACTTGTAACATCCCAAAATTTAAGACCAAAAATTTCGTTTTAATTAAGTTATTATAAAACCAATAGTATAAGAAATCATCCATAATAGCATATAATGTCAAAACCAGTATGTCAATAATCAAAGCATGTCATCATAAAACAATATCAGAGTATAATCCCAAAGATCTCATGTGTAGGAAACATAGTGTGAAGCGTTGCGATCGAGCCGACTCCTTTCCTTTGAAAACGAAGTACCTGAAACCAAAACTGTAAACCGTAAGCACGAAGCTTAGTGAGTTCCCCCCATCATACCACACACCATACAAGTAACATACTGTTAGGCATATCTGGGTGCCCGACCTACCCCTTCGGTCTCTTTCAACCGGTAAGGGCCTAGCATATCTGGGTGCTGACCTACCCCTTCGGTCTCTTTTAACCGGTAACCGCCTAACATATTTGGGTGTTGGCCTACCCCTTCGGTCTCTTTCAACCGGTAACCGGGGACTATTTCACCCCTACCACTACCACATAATATCCTAAAATATACACATAAATGATATACTGCCTAGCATATCTGGGTGTTGGCCTACCCCTTCGGTCTCTTTCAACCGGTAACCGGGGACTATTTCACCCCTACCACTACCACATAATAACATTGCATACTAACACATAAAGCATAACAGATAGTGGCAAACCAGACAATCATCACAAAGACAATCATCTCAAACATAATCACCTACTGGTGGGCCGGGATTGGTGCCTTAGACCCACCTCTACTGGAAGGTAACTCACCTCACACTGTCCAAGTCCCGCAGACAATACCCTGGCTGCTGGATGATAGATTCCCGAACTGTCAACATGAAAATAACACTCAATCAGTACTTGGGTTCCAACAAATATCCATAAGTCCTCGTTTGGGGTGAAAGACTACTTTATCCCCACCTTAGCTTGATCCCAACTCAAGGCCCAATCCAAAGGCCCAAAAGTCATACTATGAATCAAAGCCCAACATATGGCCCAATTTTCCAAATTGGGCCCAAACCTTTACATGGTCTTATTCAAAGGACCAACGATTTAGTCCAGTCCAAACATTTGACATTTCTAGTGGCCCAATATCTCATAATCATAAAGGCCCAATTATGGCCCATCTATGGCCCAATTTTCCAAATTGGGCCCGAACCTCACATGGGCCTTACCCTAAAGCCCATCCATAAATTCTTAGTCCATATGATTGTTCTTGGATAGCCCATCAATAGCCCAATCACCAACGCCCAATAGAAAGGCCCAAGTGAAATTATGGTTTTTACATAAAATGACGATTAAGGTTAAGTGTTTCTACTTAACCCATTAAGGACTTAATATATTAAGTCCATTACTCTACTAAATACATCATACGGTGTGGTCGGTTGTAATTCACAATTCAATTCCAATGACCCAAAACGCGGGTCCCGATAAGTCCAAACCAATAAGTCCAAAATTAGGGTTTCTAAACCCTAATTAGGGTTTCCAACTCAATCACAACCCAATTAGGCCCAATAGCTAAGTCTTTGGATCAGTTAGGGTTTAATTAGGCCCACTAGGGTTTCATAAGTCGGGTACCTCCCACTACAACCTCGGGTAGTGGTGGTCAACGGCAGCGGCCACCACCTCACGGTGGTGGTTATGGTTCCAGTCCATTTTTTGTCCAAGCATCCCAAACGAAATCTAAACACAAACAAAGCACACCACCACCTAACACGGCGGATGGTGGTGGCAGCCACAACTTCACGGTGGTGGTTACGAGTTTTTCTTTTGATTATTCCGACACGATTACAATTTTACAATGCAAATCCCAATAAAACACACACACCCTAAGATAAACACACACACACATCCACCCTTGTGGTGGCCGGCGGTGGTACATGGTGACAACTACTACCTCATGGTGGTTGTGGTGGCCTTTCTCGTGATTTCCGGCCAAACAACCCACACACAACACCTACTCACAGTAGAAACACACATACACACGCACCAAAACACGCACACAGCCACCTTTCATGGTGGCTAGTGGCGACAAAATAGGGTAACGACCACACCTACGCTTTGCTCCGAATCCGAAAGCAGGCACCCACCTGGTGGCGTTCAACGAATGGCGGCAACAACAACATGGCATCCGACGGCAGCTTGTTGTCAACGAAAACGGGCAGCGATGGCAATGGCGCAACGGTAGTGGTGGCGGTGCTACTCGACTGGTGGTTCCCGGTCTTGGTGTTTATTCCAGTTCCGCCTATGTCTCCGACAACCGGGTCGCTAATGGCGCTTAATGGCGGGGCAGGAGGTGGCGGCCTTGTCGTCGTCGGCAAAGGAAGATACGGAAGTGAACATTCTCGCCGACATCATCAGTTTGCGGTGGTGGCTTTGGTGGTCGGAGAAGCAAGAGAGTAGGGTGGCGGCCGGTGGTTGGAGGCATAAGGGTGGAGGTGGCGGCTGAAATGGTTCCTAGGGTTAGGGTTTTGACATATATATATATATATATATATATATATATATATATATATATATATATATATATATATATATATATATATATATATATATATATATGGAGGCTGCATGAGAGGTTGGCTGGTTATGCCCGTAACTTTCAATTCTTGTTTCATTGTTACACTTCCAGCCCTCCCCTTAAGAATCTTTTCAAATTAGCTCCAATATTTACCATTTAAACCCTGCCTTCTGAAATCCCTTACAAATCAAGTCCGAAATTTTACCAAGCAGCCCCTCCCCCTACAAATCCTTTTCAACTTAGGTCCAAAATTTACTCTTTAGCCCCTGCTTCCATAAATCCTTTCATATTAAGTCTAATACTTACCAAGCACCCCGTGACTTCTAAAAATCTTTACAAAATAAATCCCAAAATTACACTTTAACCCCCGAAAACCCAATTTATATCATTTGGCTCCCCGAAACCAACACCCTGATAACTATTATGGATTTTAGGGATTTTATCTATTTATTTATTTAATAAACAGGGTGTTACAACTCTCCCCCACTTAAATTAGATTTCGTCCTCGAAATCATTCCTGACCATTCCTTACACGCCAAACCACTCAAGTAACATGGCCACAATCCCAGGCACACCCTAGCCTTCCCAGGGTAACCGTGACCAACCTTCGCAAAGACCTAAAATTTGCAGATGAACGAATTCCTCGTAATAATCACAATTACTCAACCTGAAATCTACAGTCTCGAGATGGTCTGACTCCCTAACAAACCATCCATGCCGAGCTTTACCAAGCTTAATTATTCTCGACTAACCGACCAAATGCACACTTTCTGCTTTGGTTACCTCGATGCTACCATTAGAGCAAAATCACTAACCATAGTCAACAATAGAGCACTTATTCCTGACAGCTAACAGAAGGCTCAAATAATCCTTCGAGTAGAAGATCCATCCCTGCAACGGTTATACTCAAACGAGAGCTGCGCAACAGGATCAAATTGAATACTCTGAGATTATTTAATCCCACTGTGAGTGTCTTATCACTTCCCAATCAATCAGTTATTCCGTTCGTACTTGCGACCTAAAACCCTACTACTAATACTGCCAAAACACTGAAACTGCCCGAAACACTGAACTGCCTAAAATAGCATGATGCCTCATGTCGTTTCTTTAAAATCCACCAAGACCTCCCTGGTCTCAATTCGTTCACCAATTGTCTGAATTACCGGGTTCCGACATGGCTACGGAGCCAAAGGACTCCCACTTAGTCGCATCACACGACTTCCAAATGCAATCCTTCTTTGGATCTAGTTGCCACTAGTTATCATGCCAATGTGGCTCTAACGACCTTCTGATCCAACCGATCGGGTCCATGCATCGAATCCTTACGTCACCACATCCAAGGCTAAGATTGATTGCTACCTGACCAATCGTAGCCTGATATCACAAACGACCTTAAGCAGTCCATTGCTTCCTTGATCTCATAACTGTAGTGGCATTCCGACAGTCTTATCACTGGCTCAACCAGATCTAACCCATCTGGGTAATTCCGTAATCCAATCCGTGGATTTCCATATCCTCACTGCTGCACCCGAACTGGTGGGTACTAATGTTCCTTTCGCGATCTAACAACACTCTCATGCTATCTACCAACCTAGTAAATGCTAAGGCCACAATCGCAGCCTCACATCACTCTAACATTATTTGCCAACCTTGTGAATGCTACGGCTACACTCGCAGACTTACTGTTGGATTAATGTCTAAGTCCATAACTATAATTGGTAAGACTTGACCCGACCCGACATGGTCCATTTGGGTTGCATGGCATCATGCATTTGGATAGACTATAATGAGAGAAATAACACTTAAGGTTGGTTAATATATTATAAGTTCTAATATATTAATAAGGTTATTTAATTAGTATTGATCAAGAATTAATTTGGAATTAATTAAGTGATCAAAAGGAGACTAATTAAATATATGGGTTGATTGTGTAAATCATTCATTCTTATATATGTGGGCTTGTGATCCAAGATTCCTTATGTTAGACTAAGTCCATGGGGTGACCCATGGATACTCCATGGAGGTTAAAATCCATGGAGCATAAGGAATGGGTAAAGTTATGAGTTACATGGTGTAACCCTAATAGCCACCATATAAAAGAATCCCATGGCTCAAGAAATCGTGCACTAATGTGTGAGTGTGAGGGCTAGACGATTTCAAGGAGTGTTCAAGTTTCTCTCAAGTTATTCCAAGTGTATTTGGTGTTGTGTGAACCATTTGAGGTGTCACACTTGGGGCACTAGGCACTCAAGCTTCATGAAGACATTCTACATCAAAGAGGTATGTATTCTATCTTGTTATATTTATTATTTTGTATGCTAGATTAGGATAATACCTTGGATGTTCATAATTGTATGTATAATAGAGAAAACATAGATCCAAGGTATTTAGGGTTGCATGTACACTTAGGAGTGTTAGAATGCTCATAACCCAACAGTGGTATCAGAGACTAGGCTTGTTTTCTTGTTATACTTGCAAAAGTAGCTGAAAAAATCGAGTTGGATGCATATATTCGATTGTTTTGGCTGGAATTGGACTAGGAACATTACCCTAAGATGTTTTTGGACTTATAAACTTGTTTTTGATGTGGTAATGTTCATGCTAATCCAATTTCTAAGATAATTGTCATAATTTCAAGATTTGTATTAGTTTGTATGTTCATGCTAATTTCTTGAAGATTGATGATTTGAATTATCTTGTTCTTATGAGGTTCTTAGATTAATAGAAAAGTTGTGTGAAATAGTTGTTTTCAATCCATTTTAATCTAAGAGTTGATTCCAAAGTGTGTTTTTGTAACTTGTCCTCAAGTTATATGAAAAGTCACATTTAAGAATCATAAAACTCATAAAAGTTGGCAAAGGTTACAAAATGAAGAGTCTAGTTCTAATTAAATGGTTTTATGACTCCATAACTTGTCCTCAAGTTATGGAGGTTCAAGAGTCTCTTCATTAAATTAAAAAAAAAGTGTAACCTTAATTAGTTCCATAAGTTACAATAAAAAAAGTTATTTTTTTTATTAATTAGTTTAAAGTCTTCCATAACTTGTCCTCAAGTTATGGAACTTGAAGAGTTTTTTTTTAGTTAAAACTACTTTAAACTCATAAGTTATGGAATTAATTAGTTTTGAATAGTTTCAAAACTTGCCCTCAAGTTTTGGAATTTAAAAAGTTTTCACTTATGAATACTTTAGTTCCAAGTTAGCCCTTAGAATTTTACAAGTTAAAATTCAACCCTTATACTTTATAATATTATAAGTTAATAATATTTATATATATGTATAAGAGTAAAGTCAGTCTTACCGTTAGTAGACCTCATTCACGAAGCCGGTCTATAAGGGGGGTATAAGGTTACTGCCTATAAAATGGCAGTTTAATGGGTCTCCACTCTCACCCACCGCTTCCTTGACTAGTGGAGGGTCGTTAGCCGAACGGGTAGGACAAGGACTATAATTCTCCTTTCATTAAAAGTATTAATGATAAATACTAAGTAACTAAACTCGTATTAATACCCAATCTTAGTTACTTAGGAAAATATGAATTTGGTGCTAACCCATGAAATTTCACTTTGCACTTTGCTTAAGTCGTTAGTGGAGCGTGTGTGGTTAACCGGCACACTAACCTGGACTTAACAAGGTAGGCAAAGGGTAACTTAATATTTATCATAGTATCGGTGGAGCGTGTGTGGTTAACCGGCACACTGATTAAGGAGTAAATATTAAGGGTACCAAGTATATTTGCATGGTTATTCACACCTTGTTTTGTGATCCTCGGCATCCCAGTCACAAAACCTGAAGGGCACACTCGAGATTGAAACATGTCTTTGAACAGTTCAATGAATCTCAAAGATCTAGGACTTTCAAATCCAATTAAAACCTAATAAATTATTTCGTTTTTCATGGTGGAAATTGGTGAATCGTCATTCACCTACCTTCAAATATTTTATAGCTTGGATTACGACATCCCTCTTCTAAGTTATAAAATAGTTTGTTGGGTCCTAGCCTTAATATTTCATATTGGGTGTCATATTAAGGACTTTAAATCAACTATCTTGAATATCTCCCAAAAAGATGTCTGGTCTAGACATTTATGATCTTCCCAAATCTCTTGAAACAAGCTTTCCTAAATGAAGATGATGTCCCATGGATATCATACTTCTTTCACCTCCTCCAATTATTCTCCCTAACCCACAAGTTCCTAAAAAGTTTAAGGTCACTCAAGCCCTATTGGCAAGGCAAGGTCTAGGTGTGATCACATCTTGGAGATGTAGTCACATATTGACAAGCCGGGAGAGTTGGGTGTCAAAGTCTTGAGAAAGTTGGTGGCTCAACTACTTTCTATGTCACATAGTGAGTTCTTTTGGGAATCCTATGAAACAGACTAAGACAAGACCCTTAATGATCTTATCTATTTGCTAAGATCAACTTCCTAAAACGCTATGGACAGTGACAATGGTGACACTGGAAATCCATAAAAAGCATTCTCTTCCCAATGGAAAGGGATTGGCCATAGTCAACCCGATTGACCAAATGGTAAAGAGAAAGGCTAAGTCTGAGATAGTCCCATTAGCAAAGGGTCCATATGTTTATTTTTCCAAAGGAAAGGGCGTTGATTGCAAAGCTGCCAAATTTACCTAAGGATGTTAAAGTCAATAAGTTTGACTCTACATCAGGTAGAGCCCATTATCTAACTCTGTTAAGTTCTATTCTGAGATCCTTATTACATGATGTGACTGGGTCACATGTTGATGTTTTAAGAATCAAAGAATAGAGAGAAATCTTAAAGGAAGTATATGCTGATTCTGATCGCGAAGGTGGATTTCGATCGCATCAGAATTTTGAGCAGTTGCTTAAGAAGTTATGATATATTGCTAAGGAATAGATAACAACAATTTTCCATGTGGATTGTAAGGATAAGTTTTTCCGCAAAGTTTTAAAATAAAAGAAAATTGTTTAATTTTATTTATTTGAAGTATCCTTACAATGGCATTTGTGGAAAATTGTTGCTTATATGATTCCACTGACAGCAATATTGGAAAATGGATTTGATTCTTTCATTTGTGGTAGTGTCTAAATTTACCATATCAGGAAAGTTCCTCATCGCCCAAGTTTCAATTGGACCGAAACTTGGAATCATGCAAGTTGAATAGTATGATGAATGAGAACTTTCAAGCATTGGAAAATCAAGACTAATTACTTGTTCACATGGATGTGTGAGTCAAGTGAAGGACTAAAGGGATCAAGTACACATTCTTGTGCACTGGTCATGTCCACCACAAAGCTCGTTAAGACTATTTGATTTACTAAAGTTTAGTAAATATGGTTATACTTACAAGTTTAAGTATAATTCTGAAACATTGGAAAAGTCTCAATGTATGGCAGAACGAATGGGAAGAATCAAATTAGGCAGAAAGATAAAAGTTTCTCAAATCTGAAAAGATGGGAGAGTACTTTAGTATCATGTTTGTGATCATCTTAATGATTTAGAAATCATATCACAATTAGTCCTCTAAAGGTCATCTTAGTGCATTCTTATGACTAAGAAGAGGAGTCATGAATTGTTGAAATGGTTAGATCAGGAAGATGAGTCATACTTCGTTCCAAAACAATTCTTAGAGTCATACTCCAAGATTGTAACTTGAGTGACATATCTTAAAGAAAGGTTTAAAACACTTGTCAAATGTAAGAGTAAAAGTGTCCTACTCTTGTACATTTGAAATTGGTAAGTTGTGATGTTTTGGATAAAACAAAGACCAACTAAGGCCAATTGTGTGAAGTGTTTGTCTTGATAAAGAATCCGCACTATCTCTTGAATATTTGGCAAGATAGTCTTATATGTCAAGAGGATAGTAGGAGTCTTAAAGATCCTAAAAAGAATTTCAAGAACTAATCAAGAATAAAACATGAGGTTCTTCACTAGCACACGACTTGAGGTTTATAACCTATCGTGTTGAAATTTTTGTGCCTATTCAAGTTGGCTTTGCATAGGAGTTCTGAGAGTTCTCAATTGGTTGCACAACTACTTGGAAGCAATGGCAGGAACCTGAGCTGCCAAATGGCAAGAATTTAAGATTGCACAAGTTTAATCAATATGAGTTTGGATTTGTCACTAACCTTGTCTTGTGATTATGGTTTTGACAAATTCACATGGATAAGAACACATACACTATTAAATCTAAGTGTCATAAGGTTTCTCTCCGATTCATGAAAATGATGGTGAGGAAACACTTTCACTAAGTAGATTTTAGCTAGATAGCAATTGTGATATTTGCATTCTCAAAGTCGTTAGTGGAGCGTGTGTGGTTTACCGGCACACTAACATGGACTTGTGAGAAGTGGAAAAGGTCTAAACAATTGAGACTATGATTACGGCATCCCTTTTCATAGTTCTAAAATTGTTTAGACACACATGTGAGCTATCTAAGAGAGGTGTATGATTTTGATAAAGTTTTATCAAAACAATCTAGTATCAGAAATCTGAACTTTGGTAAGAAAGTCAGCTGATTTCTGAGTACATGTCAAAGCTAGTGGGAGCATAAGTGTTATGCTAATAATCATCATGTTAGTGGGAGCATGATAATTATGACAAAGGTTGCAAGTTAGCAATGTTAATTATAGAAAACAAAAGTTTCAATTCATGAGGTTGCAGGGGTTGAAAAAGTTGTTTTGCTATAATTAAGGGAGAGGAAATTATACTTCATTTCAATTCTAAAAGCTTAGATTGAGATTTTAATCGTATTTAATCAAGGATATATATATGAATTTCATGTTGGAATGGCTCAACATAAGGAAATTCTATATCTGGGTCCATTATTTGCGTTCTAAAATTCGATTATGATTACGGCATCCCTTTTCATAATCTGAATTTTGAGAACTTGGCAAATTGAAATGGAAATATTATAGCAAAAGACTGGTTTAGTCTTTATGTGAGACATCATGAATCGTGTCCCATATGCTTCGGATATAGGATCGATTACATGTGCTATATTCATCCTTTCTAAAATTTTCCAAATGCCTGGGGCATTATGAAGGGAAAAGGTCTAGAATTGGATATGACTAAAATGATTAAGCAATTGTCGAGGACAATCTAAGGTTTACCAAAGATTGGTTGCTCAAGGACAGTTGGAAGTATAATGTTAATTCTGGAAGGACCATATTGACATAATCTGTAAGGAGGCAACTCTTGTTCAGAAGTGATAGTCAAAATGGAATATGGAAATGTTTCAAAGTTAGAAATTATTCAATCTGTGTAAGATTAGGAAACTTAATGAAAGAAGGATGTTTCTAAGGAGCTGATCTCCTTTGGAATGCTCTGTAATGATTGTTGTCAAGTCTTTCTGACTTTGTGCATAATCATTAAGAGGATCAATGCATATAAGTTTAGAATCTAACAGATTTCAGTAAATGACATGAATTTGGAATTCTTGCATATGCAGTAAGGATTTGGGACTGTGAAAAGAGGATCATTGGAGTGATGTTCAATTGATCTATTTTACAAAGTAAAGATCATAGACAAACATAGTATGCATACTTGGTGTATGGCATGACTAGTGTTTAGAAAACATAGTGTACATGCTTGGAGCATGGGACAACTATTGTTTTAAATTCAAGTATAAAGTTGATAAAACTGAAACAATGAATAATGAGTAATCAGTATGGTGATAAATAAAAGTGTTTATTTATATTCATAGGGTTTGATACCATATTTGATTCATTTATTCTTGTGTTTCACTTTGCATGTTTTGACTTCCAGAATAACTAAGTCGCTCTTCCTGAATGATTAAGTTATTCAAACCATCCACAGTCGGTCATATGTTGGAAGTAGATATGAATCAAGACTGTCATGGGTTGGTTTGTAGAGGTCCAAGTTGGTGGACAAAGTGGTGCTACAACACTCATGAGTGCTCATAAGTTCTGGGTATTGGATTCAACCCGCGCTCATTTGAATCACTTCATGGATTTTATCACGAGTGATCATGAGACGATAATATCTTATATTCTTCAAACCTAGAGATATGAGTTGTTACTATGAGTTGGTTATACATTGATTGCACGAAAACGCATTGGTAACTCGATGTTATAAAACGTGCCTTTGTGTATGATTCAACAAGTAGTAGAACAAGCCATATGAGTCGAAGTTTATCCATTCCTTTTACCTTCGGGATAAAAGTGATATCAGTGGGCCCCTCGATGATTTAAAGATGATACATGTGAGTGCTTGGCCAAGCCAGGACTGATTTGATTTGTTCAATCAGTCAGTCATCATGAATCGGAAATCGGGAAACAACAAATGGACAGAGAGAATGATTGATAATCCATGTCTCAATCCATATGATATCTAGAATGGAGGAATATATGATCCCTTATCTAATGGACAAGTCATTGACAAAGGTCAGAGTTCATCGACAAGGTCAGAGTTCGACAGAAACATTTGAGAGCTACGATTGCTGATCGGTTCCTGAAGTCATACGCAATAATAGTTTTAGACTTATCCAAGTGGGAGACTGTTGGATTAATGTCTAAGTCCATAACTATAATTGGTAAGACTTGACCCGACCCGACATGGTCCATTTGGGTTGCATGGCATCATGCATTTGGATAGACTATAATGAGAGAAATAACACTTAAGGTTGGTTAATATATTATAAGTTCTAATATATTAATAAGGTTATTTAATTAGTATTGATCAAGAATTAATTTGGAATTAATTAAGTGATCAAAAGGAGACTAATTAAATATATCGGTTGATTGTGTAAATCATTCATTCTTATATATGTGGGCTTGTGATCCAAGATTCCTTATGTTAGACTAAGTCAATGGGGTGACCCATGGATACTCCATGGAGGTTAAAATCCATGGAGCATAAGGAATGGGTAAAGTTATGAGTTACACGGTGTAACCCTAATAGCCACTATATAAAAGAATCCCATGGCTCAAGAAATCGTGCACTAATGTGTGAGTGTGAGGGCTAGACGATTTCAAGGAGTGTTCAAGTTTCTCTCAAGTTATTCCAAGTGTATTTGGTGTTGTGTGAACCATTTGAGGTGTCACACTTGGGGCACTAGGCACTCAAGCGTCATGAAGACATTCTACATCAAAGAGGTATGTATTCTATCTTGTTATATTTATTATTTTGTATGCTAGATTAGGATAATACCTTGGATGTTCATAATTGTATGTATAATAGAGAAAACATAGATCCAAGGTATTTAGGGTTGCATGTACACTTAGGAGTGTTAGAATGCTCATAACCCAACACTTACAACACGTCCCACACTACCTGGCCGCTAGTAAATGCTACGGCTACCCCCCGCAGTCTTACAACACTTTCCATACCATCTGATCGCTAGTGAATGCTACGGCTAACCCCGCTGTCTTACAACACTTTCCATACTATCTGATCGCTAGCGAATGCTACGGTTACCCCCGCAGTCTTACAACACTTTCCATACCGGTCGAAAACGCATTCGACCTAACCCTCAACTGAACTTGAGTCCTAACTGGAGCTCTAACGTGGTTCCCGAAACCTACTATCTGATGCCAAGGAAAAGCACGAACCAAAAGTTGGAACGTTTTCTAAACTCCCAACTCACCCAATCCTCAACCTAGATGGCCACCCGACCGCCTTCCGTCCCGACGAGGATGCGAAGCTCATCCTAGTTTCACACCTATTACTGCTCTTGAATACTGTATCGATTCTCCCCCACTTAGATTCGACTAAGTCTCCACGGCACGTGAGAATTGAAGGATTCCCAATCCTTCTTGCTTTCTAACAGTCCACTGATGACAACCTGTACTTACCAATGCTAGCGGTCAATCACAGTTAAACCTTAAGATCGCCCATCCTCTGAAATCTTGAAGAGTACTCTTGAAATCTGGTCCAGTCTGACACCTCAATCCACCTCCCATGCTGACAACTGGAGGCCTTAATCCTCACCCTGGCTGATGAATCCTCGCTCACACTTCCAATATCGTAGCACCACTGAACTCTAACTGAACACAGCCCATGCGAAAATGCAATTATCTTGAACATCTAATGACCAACCACTTATGCATCTAACACCCGCAACTAGCACTACCATCTTCATGCCACCAGTCCTTTCCTAGCAACGATAGTGCCTTGAACTCCAAAGTTCTTCCATAGACAATTGTCAATCGCACCCGAATAAACGATAGAACCATTGAACTCTGACTTCACTGGGGAACTATCGCTCTAACCCTGACCTAATATCCTCTAAGTTATACTCCTGCACAGATCCCGACAAGGATCCAAAATGATAACGGTATACACGGAACCCACTCCGCAAAGATTCATCCCTCTGTAGGTTCACCAAAGGACTTTTCGGCATGCAGAATGGCATATAACAATCCTTGATAACCCAGACGATAGCAGAAAAACCGACCCGAGATATAACTTGTCCCAACTCAATCAAAATTCAAAAGTGATATGAATTCCCAATGTCCACTTTGAAGTGGCTGAGGATGAAATACTCGCGAACATCTGAAGGAATCCTGATCACCTTCTCCAGAGATACTTCGACCCTCATGAGATCCTGGTGCAAAACTCCCTTCCGATCCCGATGACAGGAACTAACAATAGGATCCTCCTTCCTGAAGGATTCTAAGGATCCCCAGGCTTTGGGATCCGGGTGAGCCCCTAACTGCCCCACGACTATTTTCGGTCCGATAGGCCCCTAGACGACTATCGAAGGCTCCAAAATCCCTTCCTTGGATGAACGAAAGACCACCGAGGTACAGTTCCAAAACTCTACGAGTAATCTCCGATGAGATGAAATCCCGCGATCGCGCATTGATTGGTCCAGGTCCTGCTCCTGAGCCGTAACCATAATCTGAATCCCATTCTTGAGTGCTCTCCACCATACCGAACTGCAATTCAAGAGATCCGAATATAACCAAGAATCCTTATCCCTCATGCTTCCTGGATTCTCAAAGACTCTCCCCAATTCGAGTATGGATCCTATGCTTTCAGTAGTACAGGCCCAATACTACCTTCCACACCTATCCATACTTTCCTCAAGAATCACCCCGAATCCTCCAAGTCACCTTCTCGCACTGATACCTTGAATGCTCGCTAACAGCGCAACCAAGTCCACTAAATCATTTCCTAGGCTTCCCTAGGTTCCTGTACCCACCCAGTCCTCAGCTGCTGAAAGATTCCCAGTAATGCCAACTAGCTACCTCACAAATATAGCCACATGCAACGGAGATAAGATAATCCTTCGAGTAAAAAGACTCAACCCTAGAACGGTTGGACTCAGACAAGAGCTGCGCAATAGGGTCAAATCTATCACTCTGAGATTATCTAGCCTGTGCCACATGTGACCTAGCATATTCACTTAATAGCTAGATCACATTACTAAGAGTCCCACAAAGCACAAAGCAAGAAGCATTCAGACAATGGAAAATCTAACCAACAAATTCCAATCAAATCATTCTATCCTCTTATCAGAAATCTATACTGGCATGAGATTCTAAGGCTCATACAATTAGGCATAACCTAAACAGGCTATCCTATCACTGACTGATCAGTACTTTCATGCAAGTCTACAAGCACATACAATAGGAATATAAGGCATCCTTCCTAGATCCTTAGCTCTAATCTAGCATGCAGTTCTCATAATCATATCATATCATAACATAACATGTATGGGTATCTTGGGGAAAAATTACTTAAGCTCGGTTGATTACGCACATCACACACCTTGTTCTTTTCATAGTTCTTTTCTCTTTTCAAATTCTTTTCAAAATTCTTTTTATAAAAATGGTTTTTCTTTTGAAAATTTTCATACCAAGTCCTTAGTTTGAGTTCAGACACACCCGAGGGTGTGCTCGAATCCCTCAAACCAAGGCTCTGATACCAACTTGTAACATCCCAAAATTTAAGACAAAAATTCCGTATTAATTAAGTTATTATAAAACCAACAATATTAGAAAACATCCATAATAGCATATCATGTCAAAACCAGAATGTCAATAATCAAAGCATGTCAATAATCAAAGCATGTCATCATAAACCAATATCAGAGTATAATCCCAAAGATCTCATGTGTAGGAAACATAGTGTGAAGCGTTGCGATCGAGCCGACTCCTTTCCTTTGAAAACGAAGTATCTCAAACCAAAACAGTAAACCGTAAGCACGAAGCTTTGTGAGTTCCCCCATCATACCACACACCATACAAGTAACATACTGTTAGGCATATCTGGGTGCCCGACCTTCCCCTTCGGTCTCTTTCAACCGGTAAGCGCCTAGCATATCTGGGTGCTGACCTACCCCTTCGGTCTCTTTTAACCGGTAACCGCCTAACATATCTGGGTGTTGGCCTACCCCTTCGGTCTCTTTCAACCGGTAACCGGGGGCTATTTCACCCCTACCACTACCACATAATATCCTAACATATACACATAAATCATATACTGCCTAGCATATCTGGGTGTTGGCCTACCCCTTCGGTCTCTTTCAACCGGTAACCGGGGACTATTTCACCCCTACCACTACCACATAATCACATTGCATACTAACACATAAAGCATAACAGATAGTTCCAAACCAGACAATTATCACAAAGACAATCATCTCAAACATAATCACCTACTGGTGGGCCGACATTGGTGCCTTAAACCCACCTCTACTGGAAGGTAACTCACCTCACACTGCTGAAGTCCCGCAGACAAAACCCTGGCTGCTGGATGACAGATTCCCGAACTGTGAACATCAAAATAACACTCAATCAGTAATTGGGTTCCAACATATATCCATAAGTCCATGTTTGGAGTAAAAGACTACTTTATCCCCACTTTAGCTTGATTCCAACTCAAGGCCCAATCTAAAGGCCCAAAAGTCATACTATGAATCAAAGCCCAACATATGGCCCAATTTTCCAAATTGGGCCTAAACATTTACATGGTCTTATTCTAAGGCCCAACCATTTAGTCCAGTCCAAACGTTTGGCATTTCTAATGGCCCAATATCTCATAATCATAAAGGCCCAATTATGGCCCATCTATGGCCCAATTTTCCAAATTGGGCCCGAACCTCACATGGGCCTTACCTTAAAGCCCATCCATAAATTCTTAGTCCATATGATTGTTCTTGGATAGCCCATCAATAACCCAATCACCAAATCCCAATAGAAAGGCCCAACTTAGGGCCCAAGTGAAATTAGGGTTTTCACATAAAATGACGAATAGGGTTAAGTGTTTTTACTTAACCCATTAAGGACGTAATCCATTAAGTCCATTACTCTACTAAATACATCATACGATGTGGTCGGTTGTAATTCACAATTCAATTCCAATGACCCAAAACGTGGGTTCCGATAAGTCCAAACCAATAACTCCAAAATTAAGGTTTTCTAAACCCTAATTTGGGTTTCCAACCTAAATAGGCCCAATAGCTAAGTCTTTGGATCAGTTAGGGTTTCATTAGGCCCACTAGGGTTTCATAAGTCGGGCACCTCCCACTACCACCTCGGGTAGTGGCGGTCAACGGCGGCTCACGGCGGCGGCCACCACCTCTCGGTGGTTGTTATGGTTCTAGTCCATTTTTTGTCCAAGCATCCCAAACGAAATCTAAACACAAACAAAGCACACCGCTACCCAACACAGCGGTTTGTGGTGGCGGGAGGCGGCAGCCACCACCTCACGGTGGTGGTTACGAGTTTTTCTTTTGATTATTCCGACACGTTACAATTTTACAATGCAAATCCCAAATAACACACACACACCCTAAGATACAAACACACAGCCACCCTTGTGGTGGCCGGTGGTGGTACATGGTGGCAGCCACCACCTTACGGTGGTGGTGGTGGCCTTTCTCGCGATTTCCGGCCAAACAACCCACACATAACACCCACTCACAATAGAAACACACACACACTCACCAAAACACGCTCACAGCCACCTTTCACGGTGGCTAGTGGCGGCAGAATAGGGTAGCGACCACACCTACGCTTTGCTCGGGATCCGAAAGAAGCCACCCACCTGGTGGCGTTCAACAAACGACGACAACAACATGGGATCCGGCGGCAGCTTGTCGTCAACGAAAACGGGCAGCGACAACAATGGCGCAACGACAGTGGTGGCGGTGCTACTCGACTAGTGGTTCCTGGTCTTGGTGTTTATTCTAGTTCCGCCTACGTCTCCGACAACCGGGTCGCGAATGGCGCTTAATGGCGAGGTAGGAGGCGGCGGCCTTGTCGTCATCGACAAAGGAAGATACGGCAGTGAACATTCTCGCCTGCATCAGCGGTTTGCGGTGGTGGCTTCGGTGGTCGGAGAAGCAAGAGAGTAGGGTGGTGGCCGGTGGTGGGAGGCATAAGGGTGGAGGTGGCGGCTGATATGGTTCCTAGGGTTAGGGTTTTGACATATATATATATATATATATATATATATATATATATATATATATATATATATATATATATATATATATATATATATATATATATATATATATATATATATAAGGGTGGAGGTGGCGGCTGATATGGTTCCTAGGGTTAGGGTTTTGACATATATATATATATATATATATATATATATATATATATATTTATATATATATATATATATATATATATATATATATATATATATATATATATATATATATATATATATATATATATATATATATATATGGAGGCTGCATGAGAGGGTGGCGGGTTATGCCCGTAACTTTCAATTCTTGTTTCATTGTTACACTTCCAGCCCTCCCCTTAAGAATCTTTTCAAATTAGCTCCGATATTTACCATTTAAATCCTGCCTTCTGAAATCACTTACAAATCAAGTCCGAAATTTTACCAAGCAGCCCCTCCCCCTACAAATCCTTTTCAACTTAGTTCCAGAATTTACTCTTTAGCCCCTGATTCCATAAATCCTTTCATATTAAGTCCAATACTTACCAAACACCACCTGACTTCTAAAAATCTTTACAAAATAAATCCTGAAATTACACTTTAACCCTCGAAAACCCAATTTATATCATTTGGCTCCCCGAAACCAACACCCCGTTAACTATTATGGATTTTAGGGCTTTTATCTATTTATTTATTTAATAAACGGGGTGTTACAATCGTTGTCAAATTCAGATACATTTTCAACATTAGGAGTATTTTTTGAACTCTAACTTAGTGCATAATGAGCCAAATTTCAATACAGTATCAAATTTAATTTGCTCTTTATCTTTTTCGGTCAAAATTTGTTTCGGCATGTCTTTATGTTCTTTGGACTGTATGTAAGCTTCAATTTTGTCTAGTCCAACTCTGTAAGAGTCAGAGACATCGTCTAAAGAGACAATGGATTCACACTTGTAGCAGTCTGCATCGATTTCTCCCTATTTTAATTTGAAGAAGGGCAAAATCATTTTATGGATATTCTTGCCTATTTCATAGTCAATATGCAGCTGAGTGATATTAAAATAAAGACATTTAGTAATTAAACAGAAATTGTTTCACTGTTTCAAAAGACCTAAATTGTCTCGTTGCAAATAAATCAAATCATACCTAGACATAGACAAATTCGACTCCAACTTCTCAATCCATATCCGTCTCTCTTCACTCTTTGATGTTATCCTGCTGATTTGATCAGTTAAGTTATTATTACTTAAACGGGTCCTTTTTAAACTATCACTTAAACTAGAGACCAAGGTTGTAAAAAACGCTCGACGTTAGCTAGTCGGTGGACTAGGGTCAAGGGATTAATCGGCTAGGCGGAGATTTATCGGGGGATTAATCGGGGGCCATTAATTGCTAATTTGTTGAATTTTAAAAAATTAAATATGACTAATATCATATCAATGTTCATAAATACCACTAATATGATAACAAAATAGGTTAATATGATTAATGCAACACTAATCATGCATCAAATAGTTTCCATTGAAATAAAACTTCTTCAAAATGTTAAAATTTCATCGTTTTATAATGTTTCACTCATTATGTATACATAGGTTAATCGTTAGGCGCCCTCTAATCGGTCGAGTAGCGCCTAGGGATTAATCGGGACCTAGTCGGGATTTTCAAAATAGTGCTAGAGAATGTTAATTTTAAATCATCTAATTCAGTTTCATATCGTGACACGGGAATATTAAGAGATTCGAGAATTGAATGTACCTTGCTGATCACTTTATCACATTCACTGATCTGTTTGGAGACGGGTTTAGCAGCGAAGCAGTTGTCTGAAGTCTTGCCGCCATCAGTGGAGTATCCTCTTTGCTTCGAAACGTCATTGCGAACCATCATACACTTTCCCTTGTACTTAGGGAACTAAGCCTTCGCAACAAAACACTCGCCATGTGTGGGTCTACGAACCTCTTTATCCTCCGAATCGGTCGACCACACTTCAACTCTTCCGAACTCGTCATTATCTTCCTGCACAATCAAAGCAGGCTTAGCATTGTCAACACTTATCTTCTTTCTGATCTCCTCAATTTTTCGGAGATAATAAGCTTCATCTTTATCTTCTGCATCTTTCTTTTCACTCATTCTGCACAACATACACTCCTTGGATAGATAATTCTTCCCATGACAATAATTATAATCATATCCAGAGTCTCCCATCAGCTTTTTCTCTTTCTTCGCCTCATCCTTCTGCGAATCTATGGGGTCTTCGTCTTTAACCTTTTCGGAGCTATAGTTACCTTTCCTGTTCCTGTTTTTGGAACGCCCAAAATTCTTCTTTGCAAACTTTCTTGGGTTAGAGATAATCAAAGCGTATTCATCTTTCGTAAGCTCGCAATCTGAAAGATCAGACTCCGAGTCTTCTTCAGCTACAGTCTTGCCATTCGCAACAAGGGCCAAAGATCCCATTCCAGAAACAACCTTTCCGTCCTTTTTACTTCATCTTCGTGGGACCTGAGAATTCCCACTAGCTTTGCCAATGAATAGTTCTTAAACTGTTCATGTGCTTTAACAGTTGAAACCACTGCTTTCCATTCCGAACGTAACCCATTCATAAACGTGATCTTTTGTTCTATTAATTCACGTTTTATTTTGTGCTTCATCATCCTGCTTAAAAGATGGTTGTAACGGTTGAATGTTTGATCAAACTTTTCCTCTGGCTTCTGAACAGAGGCACCAAACTCTGAAAGAAGCAACGTCGTAATGGAGTGTTCCAGATCTGCATCACTTGAATAGAGATCTTTTAATCTATCCCGGATCTTATTCGCTGTTTCACAAGAACTCACCAATCGAAATGTATCTGATGGTAGAGCGAATCTGATAATTCTTATAGCCTTGATATTGCTTAAAATCTTATCCTTTTCATCTTGAGGAACATTTGTAACCTCAAGAAGAAGAGCATTATAGTCGGCTTCAATTTTAATAACTTCCCTTGTACCAATATATGAGAACGTTTGTTGGTTCATTGCTTCCCATATCAACATACCATGATCGTCAAGACCGAGCACATACTCTTCAAAATGTAGCGCCCATACTTCATAATCTTGTGGAAATAAAATAGGTATTCTGGTTGTGGAACCAATACTACTGGAGAGGTTGAAGGATAGAGTATGAGGATCTTCTAAATGCATGATGTCGATTCACTAAAACCTGTAAAGAATCAGATGTGTAAAACTGAAATAGAGTTTAGGGCGTAATAAGGATCAAGATCCAACGTTAATAATCGATCAAAACGATGAAGACGGCTAGAACAGATCCAATAAAAGCAGAAAAACCCTAGAACACTCGACCGAAGAGTTGCGTATGGTTTACACAATCTCTTGCTCCGATACCAATTGTTAAAATAAATAAGAGTTGATCGAAAGATTCTTGACATAAAAGTAAATCAAACAAACTGGTGTCGAATGATTAATAATAATTTCCTTAGAAGAACTCGATGAAGAACTTCTACTGTAAAGGCAAGTAGGGAAAAATACAATCGATAACCCTAATACGGTGCATGCATGCACTATATCTAACCCTACAAACATTAAAGACCGGGTGGACAGGCCCAACGCGTTACAAATGGACTATTATAGTACATAACATTATTGACACAACACAAAATATCCCAACACAAATCTATCACTCTAAGATTATTTAACCTTTGCAACATGTGACTTGACATATTCACTTAATAGTTAACTCGTATTACTAAGAGTTCCACAAAGCAGAAAGAAAGGAGCATTCAAGCAGTAACACTCCAAGCCATAGAATAACCAAAGAACATCCAAGCTCACATACCACAACTCATGCTAGAAACTCCAACTCTTACTAACGATTGCCTTATGCATGCAAACTGTACACAATACATGATCAAACAGACTGTCGAATAAAAGACTATTCCCTAGGACAACAACCAAACATGGAACAGGAAATATGGCCAAATCAACCTTTCAAGGGCTATATGATCCTAATCGTATACAAATTTTAAAGCATACACTTAGCAATTACTGCTACCATTACATATTCCCACTCTAGCATCCAATGCTTCCTAGGCTACAAAGCATCACATATCATGGCAATCTATCATGCAATTCCTGAAAGTATCCCTAGCCTTCCTAGCATGTAAACGTTCATATCATATAACATTTTAACTTGTATGGGTATTCTGGGAATCACTTACTTGAGCTCGGCCGATTGCATGCATCACACCCCTTTGTCTTTATAAAAATCCTTTTAGACATTTATTCCCTTTACAAAATCTTTTTAGAAACTCATTTTGTTTTTAAGAAAAATTACCAATTCCTCAGTTTGAGTTCAATCACACCCGAGAGTGTGCCCGAATCCCTGAAACCAAGGCTCTGATACCAACTTGTAACGTCCCAAAAATTACGAGGTAAAAATTTCATCTTTAATTCAATCACAACAATAATTATCTTTTATTCAAACATCCAAAAGTATTTCATAATAAAACAATCATCAGAGTAAAATCCCAAAATCATCACAATGCAGAAACATGGGTGGATGCGTTGCGATCACACCGGGCCCTTCCATTTCGAACCGAAAGTACCTAATATTAGATAAGGTGTCTAAGTCCATAACTTTATTTGGTATATACTTGACCCGACCCGGCATGGTCCATTTGGGTTGCACTTCACCCGAACTATTTGTATGGTTAAACCTTTGAGAATTGTATGTTTATGATTTGTTAATATATTATAAGTTATGATATATTAATATGAAATCATATTATTTAATTAGTATTGATCATAAATTAATTTAGAATTAATTTGGTGATAAAAAAGGTGACTAATTAAATATGGGCTCTTGTATTTTATAAGTGTGGGCTAATACTCATTTGGAAAGGGCTTGGCATGCATGGGAGTCCATGGATAGTCCATGGAGCTTTTAACCCATGGATCCTTGGAAAGGAAGAGTCATGGGTATTAGGGTTTACATGGATGTAACCCTAATTCCCCACACTATATAAATGAGTTTGTGATGCTTGAAATGGTACTAGTTGTTTGTGTGCAAGGTGGTGGCCGATTTCTATCAGCTAACATACACTCTCATAAGTTTTTCCAAGTTTGTGGTGATTTGTGATTTCCATTTGAGGCATCCACATTATTGGTGCTTGGCTCTCAAACTCCAAGGAATCAACTCACTATTCAAAGGTATGTAATTCTTCTAGCTTTTATGTTTAATGTTCCCCATGCCATGCTAGATAGGTTATGAACCTTGGAAAAAAAAAGTTGCATGTATTCATAGTAAAACATAGATCCAAGGTTTCTAGGGTTGCATGTACACCATAGGAGTGTTAGGATGCTCAAAACCCAACAGTGGTATCAGAGCCTAGGATTGTTTTCTTGAATACTTGATGCAAACTGTGAAAAAATCGAAAAATTGAGCTGTCTGGACAGTGGACTCGCCGAGTCCATGGGGGGACTCGACGATTCCAAGTGAAAATTCATCCTACTCGTCGAGTAGGTTCCTGCACTCGACGAGTAGGAGGCACAGACTGCAGTTTTTCGACTTTTGCTGCTGGAAATGGACTAGAAACATTACCCTAAATTGTTTTGATGTTTTAAAACTTGTTTTAAATGGTGTAATGGTTGTACTAATCCATTTACAATGGCTTATATCAAAATTCCATGTTTTATATGTGTTCATATGATTCTTGAAATTTTGATATGATATTCATGTTCTTATGAGTTATTGTTAGATCATAGGAATTACTTGCTAAATTGTTTAATGATTAATTCTTGATCAATTATGTGTTTTAATGGAATCCATAATTTGTCCTTAAGTTATGGATTTCCAAAGGTCACCTCCTTTTAATGAACATTTAAAATACATAAGTTACTTAAAAATGAAGAGTCTTCACTTTTATGAACCCTTAACTCATAAGTTATGAAATGAAAAGTTTTGAAGAGTTTCAAAACTTGCCCTCAAGTTTTGGAATTTGTAAAGACACACACACTTTGAATTCCAACCCTTAGGATTTTAAAAGTTAAAATTCAACCCTTATACTATTATAAGATTAATGGTTAATATTTATATATATGTATAAGATCAAGTTGTTTTACCGTTAGTAGGCCTCCTTCACGAAGCTAGTCTATAAGGGGGGTATAAGGTTGTTGCCTATAAAATGGTAGTTTAATGGATGTCCACTCTCACCCACCGCTTCCTTGATCTGTGGAGGGTCGTTAGCCGAATGGGTAGGACAATGACTTTAATTCTCATTAAAAGTATAATGATTATTATAAAGTAACTAAATGTTTTAATAATTCCCAATCTTAGTTACTTTAGGAATATGTGAAATGGTGCTAACCCATGAAATTCACACTTTGTACCTTACCAAGTCGTTGGTGGAGCGTGTGTGGTTAACTGGCACACTAACTTGGACTAGTAAGGATAACAAAGGGTGACTTAATGTTCATCATAGATCGGTGGAGCGTGTGTGGTTAACCGGCACATCGATTAGGTGATAATATTAAGGGTACCAAGTGAATTTGCATGGTTATTCACACCTTGTTTTGTGATCCTCGGCATCCCAGTCACAAAACTTGAAGGGCACAATCGAGATTGAAACATGCCATTGAAAAGTTCAATGAATCTCAAAAGAATCTAGGAATTTCAAAAACCAATTAAACCTAATAATTTATTCGTTTTCATGGTGGAAATTGTTGAATCGTCATTCACCTACCTTCAAATATGTTATAGATTAGATTACGACATCCCTCTTCTAAGTTATAATATATTGTGTTGGGTCCTAGCCTTAATATTACATTTGGGTGTCTTATTAAGGACTCTATATATCTAATCTAAACTTGTCTTTCTTATTTTCAGATGTCTTCCAACAATGCTTTAGGTTCTAACCCTACTGGCTCCTTCTCTCTCAAGAACCTTTGTGGGAGAGTCATCTTCGATGGTTCCAACTTTATGGATTGGATCCGAAACATCAGGATGGTCACTCGTTACGAGGACAAGGAATATGTCCTCGACAAGGAGCTTAAGGATCTTGAGCCGTCTGATACTCATGAGGAGATCGCTGCATATGAGGCACATGAAAGAGATGCTACCAAAGTGGCATGCATCATGTTGGCCACCATGACAGCCGAGCTCCAAAAGTCCTATGAGGACTACTATCCTTTTGAGATGCACCAGGATTTGATGGACTGCTACCATCAGAGTGCTCGTCAAGAGCGATATGAAATCATCTCCTCCATGATAACAACCCAAATGAAGGATGGTGAACCCATCACGGGCCACATGCAGAAAATGCAAATGTATGTGGACCGTTTGCAGAAATTGAACGTGAACTTCCCTGAGGAGTTGGCAATTGACATCATTTTGCACTCCCTACCCTCGTGTTATGATCAATTCCGCATGACATACCATATGAACAAGGATGAAGTTACACTCAGCAAGCTTCAAGTACTTCTGAAGACCGCCGAAAGTGGTCTTAAAGGTAAGTCGGTTGTTACTACTCCTACTCCTATAGCTACCCCTGTTTTGGCTATCGGGCAAGGCAAAGGGAAGAAGAGGAAGACCCGTTCGAAGGGTACCAAGGGAAATTCTCTTGATGGCTCCTCATCGAGTGGAACCAAAGGTGGTTCTGCTACTCCTTCTGCCATCCCTAAGGATGCTGATTGCTTCTATTGCCAGAATAAGGGGCACAGGAAGCGAAACTGCCCAAAGTACTTGCAGGATGTCAACGATGGGAAAGTGAAACCATCCCATGCAGGTATTTACACTATGTTGTCTAATAACTCACCATATTCTAACTCTTGGGTCCTTGATACAGGTTGTGGTATTCACATATGTTCTTATTTGCAGGGCCTAAGAAGAAGTGAGGATGTGGAGCACGGGAAGATAAACTTAATCATGGGGAATAGGAAGATTTCACCTGTTACCAAGATTGGAGTTTATATTTTGTTGCTAAGTAGTGGGTTAAAGTTAGATTTGAATAAATGTGTTTACTCGTCTGAAATGGCGAGGAATATTATTTCCTTTCATAGTTTGTACAAACAAGGGTTTACCTTTTCTTTTGATAATGAAGTTGGTAGTATTAATGCTTTCTTTAATAATGTTCTTTATTTTAAAGCATTACCTTGTGATGGTGTGTATGAAACTGTTTCGGTTGTAGATAACCTAGGAAATAATGTGTTGTGTATTGATTCTTCTACTAGCTTGGATAAAGCATCATTATGGTATTTTCATCTTGGACATGTAAACAAGAAACGCATAGGCCAACTCCAAAAGGATGGAGTCTTGGAGTCATTTGATCTAAAGTCAGACGATAGTTGTGAATCTTGTTTACTTGGGAAAATGACAAAATCACCCTTCACTGGTTCTTGTGAAAGGGGTGAGGGTTTGTTGGACCTTATACATACTGATGTATGTGGACCTTTCAAAACCGCCACAAGGGATGCTAATCGCTATTATCTGACTTTTACTGATGATTATAGTAGATATGGTTATGTCTACTTAATCAAGCATAAGTCAAAAACTTTTGAAAGGTTTAAAGAATTTAAACAGGAAGTAGAAAATCAATTGGGCAGGAACGTTAAGATGCTTCGATCCGATCTAGGTGGTGAGTATCCTAGCACAGAGTTCCTCGACTATCTTAAGGAGTGTGGGATTTTCTCACAATTGACACCTCCCAGGACAACACAGCTGAATGGTGTGGCTGAGAGGCGTAATCGGACCTTGTTGGACATGGTTTGCTCCATGATGAGTCGAGCTTCGCTACCAATCTCGTTTTGGGGGTATGCCTTAGAGACTACCGCCCATATCCTTAATCTAGTCCCTACAAAGAAGGTTGCCAAAACACCTCATGAGATGTGGACTGGGAAAGTTCCCAACTTGGAGCACATCAAGATTTGGGGTTGCGAGGCTTTTGTGAGATGCGAGACTCACGATAAGCTCAAACCTCGAAGTGAGAGGTGTATTTTCATCGGCTACCCACAAAAATCCTTTGGTTACCTCTTCTACAGACCCAGTGAGAATGTGGTCTTTGTGGCAAGGAGAGGGGTCTTTCGTGAAAGAGAGTTCATGAGCCAAGGAAATAGTGGGAGAAAAATTGACCTTAAAGAACTTCAAGAGTCAAGTGGTGAAGGAACCTCAAATCCTAGCAATCAACCTGAGGAGGAAACTCCTGTTGATCCGACCGACGAGTCTGTATCTCTGAGGTGTTCCACGAGAGTTAGGAATGCACCTGAGCATTACTATGGTTTCCATATTACTGCGGAAGGTGATACACTTATCAGTGATAGTACACTGGTAAATTTGGATGAACCTAACAGCTACATGGAAGCCATGGCAGGCCCTGAGGCTGCTAAATGGAAAGAGGCTATGGATAGTGAGATACAGTCCATGTATGACAATCAAGTTTGGAACTTGGTTGACAATGTACTAGGTCGTAAGACAGTCGGGTGTAAATGGATCTTCAAGAAGAAGACCGACATGGATGGTAATGTACACACTTATAAGGCGCGACTGGTTGCAAAGGGCTTTTCTCAAACTCCGGGAGTTGATTATGATGAGACCTTTTCACCGGTAGCAAAGATTAAGTCTATTAGGGTTATGTTAGCCATTGCTGCATTTCATGACTATGAAATATGGAAAATGGATGTCAAAACCGCTATCCTTAATGGGAAGTTGGTTGAGGATGTTTATATGAGTCAGCCAGAGGGTTTTGTCAGTACAGAGCACCCGAATAGAGTGTGTAAGCTTGAGAAATCCATCTATGGATTGAAACAAGCACCTCGCAGATGGAATCTTTGTTTCAATGAGAAAGTCAAAGAGTTTGGCTTTTCGAGAAGTGAAGATGAGTCCTGTGTATATGTCAGAGCTAGTGGGAGTATAGTTAGCTTCTTGGTGCTGTATGTGGATGACATACTGCTCATAGGAAACGACATCCCAACTTTGCAGGAAGTGAAGTCCTGGCTTGGGAGGTGTTTTGCTATGAAGGATCTTGGAGAGGCTGTCTATATCCTAAGGATAAGGATATTAAGAGACATGAGTAAAAGACTAATTGGACTTAGTCAGAGTACCTACTTGGATAAGGTGTTGAAAAGGTTCAACATGCAGAATTCCAAGAAAGGAGAATTACCGATCCAAAGCAATGCCAAACTGAGCAAGGCTCAGAGCCCGAGTACAGAGGCTGAGATAGCTGAGATGAGTCGATTACCATATGCTTCCGCTGTTGGCTCGATCATGTATGCTATGACTTGTACCCGCCCTGATGTGGCCTTCGCTTTGAGCATGGTCAGTAGATATCAGGGGAACCCTGGCAAGGCTCACTGGACTGCGGTAAAGAATATTCTCAAGTACCTGCGGAGGACTAAGGATTGGATTCCTACCCTTGGTGGGAGTGATGACTTGAGAGTAGTAGGGTATAGTGATGCTAGCTTTCAGACTGATAGGGATAACTTCCGCTCTCAGTCGGGCTGGGTCTTTACCCTAAATGGAGGGGCAATCACTTGGAAGAGTTCCAAGCAGGAGACGGTAGCTGATTCGACCTGTGAATCAGAGTACATAGCAGCGAGTGAAGCGGCAAAGGAGGCGATATGGCTGAAGAACTTCATCGGAGACCTTGGAGTTGTACCAGCTATTAAGGAGCCTATGGAGATTTTCTGTGACAGCAATAGTGCGGTTGCCTTAGCCAAGGAACCGAGAGATCATGGCAGATCCAGACACATTGACAGAAAATATCACTTCATAAGACACAAGATAGAAGAAGGATTCCTCGTGGCAAAGAGGCTATCATCAGAAGAGAATCCTGCAGACCCCCTTACGAAGGGGCTGACGAGGGTTAGGCACCTACAACATGCGAGGCGCATTGGGCTGAAGGATGATATTAGTTTTACAGATTAGATAGCTATTTATGAAACTTGTAAAATGTAATCGAAATTTGATGATGAATAAATGGTGTGTTTATTTATGAGTAAGGTGTTACTGTCTTTTGTCAATTATATACTATTGTTTCAGCTTTGCATGTTTTGACTTCCAGAATAAATTACTATATTCAAACTTCCACAGTCGGTCATACGTCATAAGTAGGTATGAATTAAGACTGTCATGAATTGGGCTTGTAGATGACTAAAGGTGTTTAGCCATAGCAATGGTTGCTACAACATTCATGAGTGCTCATAAGTTCTGAGTATTGGAATAAACCCACGCTCACTTGCATCACTTCATGGAATTTATCTCGAGTGATCGTGAGACGGTAATATCATATAAATCTTCAAACCTAGAGATATGAGTTGTTGCCTATGAGTTGGTTATGCATTGATTGCATGAAAACGCATCAGTAACTTGATGTTATAAAACGTGCCTTTGTGTATAATTCAACAAGTAGTAGAAACAAGTATATAAGTCGAAGTTTATTTGTTCCTTCTAGTCCTTGGAGGATTAGAAGCGATATCTGGGCCCCTCGATGATTTTGTTTTGACCTATGTATATGGCCCGGTCAGAACCTAATTGATGTGTTCAATTTAGTTCTATGTCAAACAATCGAAAATCGGGAAACAAACTGCTGGACAATAAGTACGACGTTGTTCCATGTATTTGTCCGGCTGATATCTTGAGAACAGAGGATTATATGATCACTTATCTAAAATGGCGCTTCATAGTTCAACAGAGTTTTAAGAGTTACGATTGCCGGTTGGTTCTTGAAGTAATATAGGCAAATATAGTTATTAGACTTATCCAAGTGGGAGACTGTTGGATAAGGTGTCTAAGTCCATAACTTTATTTGGTATATACTTGACCCGACCCGGCATGGTCCATTTGGGTTGCACTTCACCCGAACTATTTGTATGGTTAAACCTTTGAGAATTGTATGTTTATGATTTGTTAATATATTATAAGTTATGATATATTAATATGAAATCATATTATTTAATTAGTATTTATCATAAATTAATTTAGAATTAATTTGGTGATAAAAAAGGTGACTAATTAAATATGGGCTCTTGTATTTATATAAGTGTGGGCTAATACTCATTTGGAATGGGCTTGGCATGCATGGGAGTCCATGGATAGTCCATGGAGCTTTTAACCCATGGATCCTTGGAAAGGAAGAGTCATGGGTATTAGGGTTTACATGGTTGTAACCCTAATTCCCCACACTATATAAAGGAGCTTGTAATGCTTGAAATGGTACTAGTTGTGTGTGTGCAAGGTGGTGGCTGATTTCTATAAGCTAACATACACTCTCATAAGTTTTTCCAAGTTTTTGGTGATTTGTGATTTCCATTTGAGGCATCCACAGTATTGGTGCTTGGCTCTCAAACTCGAAGGAATCAACTCACTATTCAAAGGTATGTAATTCTTCTAGCTTTTATGTTTAATGTTCCCCATGCCATGCTAGATATGTTATGAACCTTGGAAAAACAAAGTTGCATGTATTCATAGTAAAACATAGATCCAAGGTTTCTAGGGTTGCATGTACACCATAGGAGTGTTAGGATGCTCAAAACCCATCACCTAAAACCATAACCATAAAAATCGTAAGCACAAATCTTAGCAAGTTCCCCAAAATACCACATACCATACTTATCATTGGGCCTGACCCGCATATTGGGCCCATCCCACCATAATGGGTCTAGCCCTGCAAAACCAATAGGCCCTGCCCGATCATCCAAATGCAAAAGTCACAAAGACAGTTAACACCTACATAACATACAATGGGCCAAACCCTTCCTGATCCATGGGCCTAGCCCTACATATATATGGGCCTAATCCGTCATACAATAGGCCTAGCCCATCATACAAATACGCCTAGCCCAACATACCATGCAAGAGTTATAAAGAAATCTAACATAACAGAACCTTGTGGTCCGACATTGGTTCCTTCGAACCAAACGTACAATGAGGAGACTTACCTCAATCTGTTGATAATCAAATAACTGCTTGGGTCACTGGACCCCCAGATCATCTAACCGATATTACCCACACCCAAAAGGGTCTAAGTCTGTCTTTCCCGAAGGCCCTAAGCCTTATGATATTTGATCCTCGAGTCACGACCCCGAATTAGGAAACGATTCGGAATAGGGTGTTACAAAATCGTGATCCTAATCATAGGATCGTACCATCCTAATTGTAGAATCGTACGATCCTACGATTCTAGGTATGAAAAACAAGTCTGATCGTAAACAGATCGTATTTGGGGTAGGATCGCAGGTAAGATCATAATATCGTAGGTAGGATCGTAGGAGAGGGATCCGATCCGATCCTACCTTCCCTTGATTTTTTTTCTTTTTTCAAATAAATTTATTTTAACACTTTATGTCTTTTACCCTTTGTCAATTTACCGTTTATTATTTTTTGTTGTGACATATGACTAATATTTTAAAGTTTTTATAAGTTTTGAACGAAAATTTGAATTTTTGAAATATTTTTCATGTTTTAAAATTATAAATTAAAATTATGTTTTATTTTGTGGGATCTTAGTATCCCGATCTTACGATCTCGATCTTGCAAACCCAAAGACGATCCTTCGTAGGATCCCAATCTTGAAAACCTTATATATATATATATATATATATATATATATATATATATATATATATATATATATATATATATATCACTAAGTGTTAAGTGACACTTATCTAAAGTATGATTATAATAATATCACGTGACATCCTTAAAAATTTATTCACATTTAATACTTTAAAAAAAATATAAATATCAATATTCATATTTTGAATTTTAAAAGCCAAATTAGGATTTGAATTTTGAAATCATTAATCATTATTTTTTTACATACTTCTATATCTTATAAAAGTACAATATTTTCTTTTTGTATCTCAAATGTCCTTCACCTTAAGGAAAAAGTTCACATATTTTGAGCCACTTTTGAGCCACTAACTTCAAAGTTACAACTTATGTTTGTGAAGTATTGATCTTTTACTATATTTGGAAGACATAATTCTATACAAATCATATACAAATATTTGTTGAAGTAACTAATTATTTTCTTAGATCTATTGGATGTTTATTTTTTTCTGTCATCAAAAGGTGATATTTTTTTTATTTAGATTATATTATCTTACAATAATCTTAACCATCTTCTGTTAAAAAATAAAAAACAAACTAAAATTATGAATCATTCAAGTCTTATTTATTAAAGTACAATATTATCTTATATTTACAATCATACTTCAATATAGTTTAGTATTAAATTCTTAATTTTTTTTTATTTTATCAATCTATATTTATTGTCTATCTTATAAACTTGTGGTTTCTTAGGTCTCTAACGTAGTGTGTGTGTGTATATATATATATATATATATATATATATATATATATATATATATATAAGCTCAATTGAAAAAATAAATAATGTTGAGAATGGAGGAATTATTCTAATGATATAATTTATTTTTGCCGCAAAACGTTCTGGCATACTGTCACGCGGGAGGATGAGTATTATTCATATATGAATATAAATGTAAGTGTATTCATATATGAATACACCACCAACCACAACCACCACCAACCACCATAGCCTCCTCCGCCGCCATCACCACCTCCGCCACCAACCATCGCTACCGCCACCTCCACCACCAACAACCACCACTTCTGCTACTAACCGTCGCCGTCATATTCATATGTGAATAATCACTTCCTCTGTACTTATTAATATATGAATATGTGTATTTATATTCAAATACACTTATATATATATATATATATATATATATATATATATATATATATATATATATGATTATACATATCCATATATGTATTCATATATGAATATGATCTGTTTCATTAGCCCGATACGCTGGAACGATTAAGTGGAATATTTAAAATAAGTGGACCAGATTCATTCTCTCATTCTCAACCTTTTTTTCTTCTTAATTGAACCTTCATATATATATATATATATATATATATATATATATATATATATATATATATATATATATATATATATATATATATATATAGACTTAGGTTCAAATGAGAACAATTATATAATTGAGAACGTAAGAACAAATCTGAGACACATATTTTTTTGCCACAAAACCCTCCCGCGTACTGGCACGACAGAGTAATGTAATATTCATATGTGAATATTAACCACCACTACCGCAACCACCACTAGGCCACATATTTCTTTTTGCCGCAAAACCATCCAGCGTACCACCGCGACAGAGGATTGTAATATTCATATGTGAATATGAAAGGTCTTTCACAACCTCCAATCACGACACATTTGCCTATTCCTATCGATTTCTACCGGGATTGATTTGACGAAGTTGTTCTGGCGGGAGCTCTAAACAGTCGCCAAACTATGAATTGTCACCAAGATCCGACGGGAGCTCACCGTGAGGTTTCTGCAGTTTTGGATCTCGTCTGGGATTTCTTCGACGAGGTCATCGTTTCCTTCTTCTTCTCTCAAAATCAATTACAGATGTCCTATCCCCCCCCCCCCCCCCCCCCCCCGTTCGAGTTGTAGTTTTGATGGATGACAAATGGAGAAGGGTCTGTGGGTTGACAGGGTTTATAGAGAAAACGACTCAATAAACATTCTCATTAATTCTTATTCATTTTTGTTCTCGCAGATCATTTTTCACTCATTCTCATTCTTACAGAATACGACTCAATAAACATTTTGACAACATTCTGACGGAATGAGAATAATAATAAAAAGTCTATAATAACCTTATAGACGATTTAATTAGTGAGAATGCGTGATAATGACAATAGTTATGTAAGATTGAATGTATTCATAATATCAAACAACATATTTTCTGTCATTCTCACATAATAGCATTCTCCACACGTCCGCATAATAGATGTCAATGCACATTTGAACCTAGCTCTCTCTCTCTCTATATATATATATATATATATATATATATATATATATATATATATATATATATATATATATATATATGAATATATGAATATACATATCCATATACGTACTCATATATGAATATGATCTGTTTCATTAGCCCGATACGCTGGAACGATTAAGTGGAATATTTAAAATAAGTAGACCAGGTTCATTCTCTCATTCTCAACCTTTTTTTCTTCTCAATTGAACCTTCATATATATATATATATATATATATATATATATATATATATATATATATATATATATAGACTTAGATTCAAATGAAAACAATTATATAATTGAGAACGTAAGAACAAATCTGAGACACATATTTTTTTGCCACAAAACCCTCCCGCATACTGGCACGACAGAGTAATGTAATATTCATATGTGAATATTAACCACCACTACCGCAACCACCACTAGGCCACATATTTCTTTTTGCCGCAAAACCATCCAGCGTATCACCGCGACAGAGGATTGTAATATTCATATGTGAATATGAATGGCCTTTCACAACCTCCAATCACGACACATTTGCCTATTCCTATCAATTTCTACCGGGATTGATTTGACGAAGTTGTTCTGGCGGGAGCTCTAAACAGTCGCCAAGCTATGAATTGTCACCAAGATCCGACGGGAGCTCACCGTGAGGTTTCTGCAGTTTTGGATCTCGTCTGGGATTTCTTCGACGAGGTCATCGTTTCCTTCTTCTTCTCTCAAAATTGATTACAGACGTCCTATCCCCCCCCCCCCCCCCCCCCCGTTCGAGTTGTAGTTTTGATGGATGACAAATGGAGAAGGGTCTGTGGGTTGACAGGGTTTATAGAGAAAACGACTCAATAAACATTCTCATTAATTCTTATTCATTTTTGTTCTCGCACATCATTTTTCACTCATTCTCGTTCTTACAGAATACGACTCAATAAACATTTCGACAACATTCTGACGGAATGAAAATAATAATAAAAAGTCTATAATAACCTTATAGACGATTTAATTAGTGAGAATGTGTGATAATGACAATAGTTATGTAAGATTGAATGTATTCATAATATCAAACAACATATTTTCTGTCATTCTCACATAATAGCATTGTCCACACGTCCGCATAAAAGATGTCAATCCACATTTGAACCTAGCTCTCTCTCTCTCTCTCTCTCTCTCTCTATATATATATATATATATATATATATATATATATATATATATATATATATATATATATATAAAAGGTTAGGTTCATGTGAGACCACTATATTTTGTGAGACGAAGAGACACAATCGTAGCCACTCATTTTGTAGATAAAAACACATTTTCAAAATGCAAAATAAATGAAAATTTTTGAATTTTTTTTAAATATTATTTTCGTCATATATATTTTCAAAAAAAAAATAATAAATAAAAAGAATTACCGTTTTTTGAAATATCTGTGAAATATTCTAGTATAATATTAGAATATTTTATATATCTGACAAATCTAGTAGAATAATAGAATATTTTGACATTCTAAAAATCATATTAGAATATTTACAGTGTAATATATTATTAGAATATGATGCGACATCGACCTCCGACGATGCTTCTGGTCTTCTGCTGCGGCGGAGATCTGGATATCACAGTGAAAAGTCGTTAGAGCCGACCCAGGGACTGTGCCCCGGGAGCGGGCTCCGACGGTCAAGTTAGATCAGCTAGAAGATTTGAGATGGTCCTCCATAGCTGGAGAGAACCATCTTGGTGCTAGTGGTGGTGTATAGTGGCTGACGGCGGCTGAGCCACCCGGCCGGAGTATAGTGTGGCGGCTGAGCCATGGGGAAGGTCTATGGGAAAGGTCTTTAGTGGTGGCTGAACCACTTGGGAAAGAGTCCTCCTCCATGGAGGAGGTACTGTTCATTATATAGGGGACAATTAGGTCAGGCCTTGGACCAGCCCAATTCAGGCCCAGCTAGCAAGGAGCTGGGCGAGGCCGCCCGGAGGCGTCGAGCGAGGCTGGCGGGCGCGCACCAGGCAAGGCTGGCGGGCGCGCACCAGGAAAGGTTGGCAAGGGAGCGCCAGGCTAGGCCAGCAGGAGAGTCCCCAGCAGGGCTGGCAAGGGAGAGTCAGGCCGGGCCGGCGGGAGAGTCCCCAGCAAGGCTGGCAAGGGAGCGCCAGGCGAGGCTGGCGTGCCGGAGCTGTTTAGGCCATGCTAGTGGACCATATATCATCAAGTCCCCCCAGTCTGGTGTTATTGGTACGCGACCAATGACATCGGACTGGAGCTAGTCATATAAACTGTGTGTCGTCAAGTCCCCCTAGTCTGATGCGATTGGGTTGCTGACAATCGGATCGGACTAGATAAAGCACCAAAGCATTTAAATAATAGAGAGAATGACCAAACCTCGCCCACGAGAGCCGTGGGGTTATGCGATGAGCCAAACGTTGCTTATGCGGCTTGAGCTGACTTGATGCTCCTTCATTGAGAGGAGTGCGAGCTGATCGGTGTGATGCAACGTAACTGTTATTAAGATCATGCGGACCGAGGTTGCTAAAGAGCGTTACGCGACACTGATGTCGGTAAAATGTCGGGGCGGGGTAGCTAAGAAGCATAACTTTTCCATACAGTCTCTAAGACCGTTGTTCAACACGATTGTTGTGGTAGTCATGCGCATATGGAATGTCACCAATATCTGTCTACATAGTCTGCATTAATAACCGCCTTGAAGGTATTTCTTGTTTGGGCTACACCTAGCTGGATTCCCCCCAGTCTGATGTGGGTAGCGTAGGTAGCCGCATCAGACTATGTTGTCAAACCAATAAACCGTTAGGTTGTTGACCACAATATAAGTGGCAGATATTCCGAGAGTTGTGCGATTAGGTTGCTAGCGAGGGTCACGCAGCGAGACTATTGTCGATAGCCAAACAACAGAATTCTTGAGGAACAGGTGGTGAGGCTATAGGTTGGGGTTGCACAGCAAGACCGTTTCCGAGAGCCAGGAAACAGAGGTGCTGTGGGATACGCGACGGGGCTACAGGTAGGGTTGCACAGCAAGACCGTTTCCGAGAGCCAGGAAACAGAGGTGATATGGGATACCAGACGAGCCTACAGGTAGGGTTGCATAGCAAGACCATTTCCGAGAGCCAGGAAACAGAGATGATGTGGGGTACGCGGCGAGGCTACAGGCAGGGTTGCACAGCGAGACCATTTCCGAGAGCCAGGAAACAGAGATGTCGTGGGGTACGCGGCGAGACTACAGGTAGGGTTACGCGGCAGGACTGTTTCCGAGAGCCAGGAAACAGAGATGCCGTGGGGTACGCGGCGAGGCTACAGTTAGGGTTACGCAGCAGGACTGTTTCCGAGAGCCAGAAAACAGAGGTCTATGGGGTCGTAGGTAGCAGGGCCGCTGTCGGGATGACCTTCTTGCTGGAGAGTATCCTCACTATAGCAGGTTGTAATGTGGATAACACTTCATCGATCGTCCGAGCACAAGAGAATCATGATGACTGTGAGAGAGGAAGCACCAAGATCATGGTGTGGAAGAAGCTTGTGATGCGCGACTTATGATGCGCGACTTAGGAGAATAGCTTGGGCTTAGCAGCCAATGATCATGGAGGTGTTACGCGGCAGAGCATCGCGCGGAATGGATCGGGCTTGGCTACTAGTGATCGTAGATAGATCACGTGAGAGAGCATCGCGTGGAATGGTCGGGGCATGTTGCTATACTGGAGTCGGGCTGAGAAGGCAGGTGACATATTTCAAGTCTGCCGCTCTAACCCTCCGGCGTACCAGTGCGGCAGCCTGTTATAATATAAATGATTATATAGCGTCGCTCGTTCCTTTTGTCCTCCGCCACCATCCCTACCACCATAACCGTCACTGCCACCACTACTACCACCACCTCACACCAGTCGACCCCACCACTATCACATCCGTTATTTATACTATTGCCACCTCTGTCACTACCACCTTTTCTGCCACTAACTATCATAATCATATATGATTACTTAGTCTATGAACAAACATATATATATATATATATATATATATATATATATATATATATATATATATATATATATATATATATATATATATAATCATTTATGATTACGCATACACTGCTGCTGTCGGTACATTGGAGAGTTAGAGCGACAAATGAGAAATGTATGGCTCATGTTGAATTTCAAGATCTCTATTTTTTTTTAATCTCAAGTGAACCGTCACCTATATATATATATATATATATATATATATATATATATATATATATATATATATATATATATATATATATATATATTAAACGGTACAAGTCATATAACCACAAAGACAAACGATTTAAGTAGTTGACTTGACTCTATTTTGCCGTTTACGCATTCTCAAAGGTGCACCAAAAGTCTACTTAACCTAGAGAATATAGGACTCCATTAAGCTATATATTTATCTGTTCATACATATTAACATTAACATATATAAAAAGAAAGTTGATAAGAACAAAATGAGAGTTCGTATATCACCAAAATCATTATTTTGGTGGTCCATGACTGTTTCTTATATTCGTCATAGCAATAAAATTTAGTTGAATTATTCTAAATCGAATATAATAATTTTCTTATATTTCTAATTCATTTCATTTATTAAAAAATTGTTATGGTTATAGAAAGAGTGATACTATAGGTACCCCTCACTCACATAAATTATCAAATCATGGGATATGCATACAAACATATGTAGAAATATCCATTAACATAGTAATAATTGGGTCATTGACCCGATTGAACTCTTGGGGCTTCGTGTTGTTGAATTTCCGGTACTGCATTGAATCACCCCCATGTGGTCTTGCTGCGGCAATGGCTGTGGTTGTTACGGCAGCGGCAACCTCTGTTACGGTTGTGTTGCGCTCATCAAACAACTCAATCAGCATGGTCTTGATAGACCCAAATATCTCAGAGACAGCCTCCCTATTCGTCGTGTCCACTTCGGTAGCAATGATCCTACGAATATCCTTATCTCTAGCACTCGGCCTCTTCAGACCGCTAGTGCCAGAACCTCGGGTAATCACCACCATACTGAAACAGGCAAGGAAAAAGGCCAAAACCAGGCCACATCGTACACACACACGCACTATATGTAACACCCACTTTATGGAAAGGATTGGTTTAGGGCTTCAAGGAATCAAAAGCATTGTTTATGGGTAAAACCAAGTGTCATAGCGTGACCATAGAGAGGTCACGACGTGACAAGTGATTAAATGAAAAATGCTGATTTAACCGAGCTCACGACGTGAGACATAAGTGCTCACTACGTGAGATGCGTTGCACCCTAAGCCCATAATCTTTTAGGGTTTTCTTCGTATTTAAACCTCATAAACCTCATTTTTTGGTTCATTAACAGCCCCAGTCGTCCTCAAACATAGAAAAACCCAAACCCTGGTCTCTCCTTGTGATTTTTGAGCTTTTGATGGTATTTTGGTGGCTTGAAAAAGAAGGGATCACCATTGGAGCATAGATCCAACTTGGAAGCTTCATTTGCACCTTCTAACAACCTCTCTAAACCTTTATGAGTAACCAAGATTCAACCTGTAAGATTTCTTGTTGCTAGATCTAAGGTGTTATGCATGATTATCCATCGTTAGATGTAGTAGAGTGTTGGGACTCCATAAAGTTAGCAACTTTATTGGTCCTTAGAGTCCCTTGTTGATTATATGTGATGGATATAAGGTTTGGGTTATGTTTGAGCTCATGCTTCAGTTTGACCTCCTTTTTCTTCATGAATTCCCTAATTTGAGCTCAAGTCTTGCATTGGACATGTAAGACCTTAAAGCATCAATTTTTATGGTTATTGGGATGTTAGGAAGCCTTCTGGAAAAGATGGAATAGTGGCTTAATGGATTAAGGGGTTTTATTCATCAAAATTTCATTCAGACGGATCTCGCGGCCTGAGGTTATGCCTGTCATGTAATGAGGATCAAAGAGTCTCAACTATTTTCTCTTTTAGTGGCTCACGACGTGACCAATGGATTGTCACGTCCTGAGGGCAGTTGGCTGTTAACTTTTGTTGACCGTTGACCGTTGACTTTTTGACCAGTTTGACTTGGGGTCCAACTTGAAGGATTTGGGTTGTTGATTAAGATTCTCCCATGTTTTGGTGCTAGAGGGCTCCTGGGAGCAAGCAATATAGAAATAGGAGTGTGTCGTAGTCTTTCTGGGTTCTTCGTTTCAGGTGAGTTTTCCTCACTATACCCATAGGTCGAAGATACCAATACCGGCCTAGGGACTGTATGTAGTCACGTAGGATAGACCGAGGACTATTGATATAGGCTTTCTTGCATGTTTCTTGTTTGGTTATGATTCTAGAATAGGATCATCTGTCTTGGTGTCTATCTCACCTCTAGGTACATATGGTTATGCATTCCTTGGAGTTTTGGTTATGTATCCTTGTGTATAGGATGTTGTTGTGCTGTAGTGATCTGCTATGTTTATATATATATGTTATATATATATATATATATATATATATATATATATATATATATATATATATATATATATATATATATATATATATATATATATTGATGTGACTTCGGCTCCGACCACCTGCTCTGAGGATGTGCTTCTACCTCGGAGACGGATCTGCGAGGTCACAACAGACAATGCCGTTAGAGCCGCCCCAGGGACTGTGCCCCGGGAGCGGGCTCCGACGGTCAAGTTAGATCAGCTGGTAGATCTGAGATGGATCTCTTTAGCTAGAGAGGACCATCTTGGTGCTGGTGGTGATGTATGGTGGCTGACGGCGGCGGAGTATAGGGCGGCGGCTGAGCCAAGGGGAAGACCCCCCCTGCATGGAGGAGATACTATTCATTATATAGGGGACAATTAGGTCAAGGGAAATTAGGTCAGGCCTTGGGCCAGCCCAATTTAGGCCCAGCTAGCAAGGAGCTAGGCGAGGCCGCCCGGAGGCGTCGGGCGAGGCTGGCGGGCGCGCACCAGGAAAGGCTGGCAAGGGAGTGCCAGGCCAGGGAGCGCCAGGCCGGGTCGACGGGAGAGTCCCCAGCAAGGCTGGAAAGGGAGAACCCCATCAAGGCTGGCAAGGGAGAGCCAGGCAGGGCTGGCGGGAGCGCACCAGGCAAGGATGACACGCTAGAGTGGTCTATGCCATGCTATTGGACCATATATCAACAAGTCCCCCCAGTCCGATGTTATTGGTACGCGGCCAATGACATTGGACTGGACTTAGTCATATAAATCAGCAGGAGAGTCCCCAGCGAGGATGGAAAGGGAGCGCCAGGCGAGGCTGGCGCGCCAGAGCTCTCTAGGCCATGCTAATGGACCATATATGAACAAGTCCCCCCAGTCCGATGTTATTGGTATGCGGCCAATGATATTGGACTGGACTTAGTCGTATAAGCCATGTGTCATCAAGTCCCCCTAGTCCGATGTGATTGAATTGCTAACAATCGGATCGGACTAGATAAAGCACCAATACATTAAATAGTAGAGAGAATGACCGAACCTCGCCCACGAGAGTCGTGGGGTTGTGCGATGAGCCAAGTACTGCTTGAGGTGACTTGATACTCCTTTCTTGAGAGGAGTGCGAGCCAGTTGGTGCGACGCAACATAACTATTGTTGCGATAATGCAGACCGAGGCTGCTAAAGAGTGTTACGTGACACTGATGTCGATAAAATATCGGCCCGGGGTAGCTAAGAAACGTAAGCTTGCCATTCAGTCCCTGAGACTGTAATCTGACACAGTTATTGTTGTAGTCACGCGCAGATGGAATGTCACCGATAACCATCTAATAGTCTGCATTAATAACCTTCTTGAAGGTATTTCTTGCTTGGGCTACACTTAGCTGGATTCCCCCCAGTCTGATGTGGGTAGCGTAGGTAGCCGCATCAGACTATTTTGTTAAACCAATAAACCGTAAGGTTGTTGATCATAATATAAGTGGCAGAGATTCTGAGAGCTGTGCGATTAGGTTGCTAGCGAGAGTCACGCAGTGAGACTATTGCCGATAGCCAGACAACAAAATTCTTGAGAGACAAGCAGTGAGGCTATTGGTAGGAAATATGCAGCGAGACTGTTGTCGAGAGCCAGGCAGCAAAGATGTTGAGGGATACGCGGTGAGGCCAGAGGTAGAGGTTGCGCAGAAAGAACGCTGCTGAGGGCCAGGCATCAAAGGTGCTGAGGGATATGCGGTGGGGCCAGAGCTATGGGTTGTGCAGCAAGACCGCTGTCGGGATAACCTTCTTGCTGGAGAGTAACCTTACTATAGCAGGATGCAATGTGGAAAACGCTTCATCGATCGTCCGAGCACAAGAGAACCATGATGATTGTGAGAGAAGAAACACCAAGAGCATAGTGTTAGGTGTAGAATAAGCTTGCGATGCGCGAATTAGGGTGACGATGCGAGACTTATGTTGTGCGACTTAGAAGAATAGCTTACGCTTAGCAGTCAGCGATCATGGAGATGTTAAGCGAGAGAGTGTCGCGTGGAACAGATCGGGCTTAGCTACCAACCATCGTAGATACATCATGCGAGAGAGCATAGCATGGAATGGATCGGGCTTGACTGCCAGCAATCGTAGACAAGTCACGCGGGAGAGCATCGAGTGGAATCGATCGGGCTTGGCTGCCATCGATCATAGATAAATCATGCGGGAGAGCATCACGTGGAATGGATCGGGCTTGGCTGCCATCGATCATAGATACATCACGCGGGAGAGCATCGCGTGGAATCATATAGGCAAAGGTTGCAAGCATTTGAGCCTCGTTGGTGGAGCATGTCGCTGATGGAGTCGAGCTGAGAAGCCAGCCGACCCAAGGCGAGGGTGCTGAACCTCGCATGTGGAGCTTGCCGCTATAATGGAGTCGGGCTGAGAAGCCAGACGAGGGTGCTGAACCTCGCATGCAGAGATTTCTGAGAAGCCATGCGAATCAAGGCAAGGATGTTGAACCTCGCATGCGGAGCTTGCCGCTGTAACAGAATCGGACCGAGAAGCCAGATGACTCAATGCGAGGGTATTGAACCTCGTATGCGGAGCTTGCCACTATAATAGAGTCGGGATGAGAAGCCAGACGACTCAATGCGAGGGTATTGAACCTCGCATGTGGAGCTTGCCGCTATAATGGAGTCGGGCTGAGAATCCAGACGACTCAAGGCGAGTGTATTGAACCTCGTATGCGGATCTTGCCGTTATAATGGAGTCGGGCTGAGAAGCCAGACGACTCATGGCGAGGGTATGAAACCTCGCATGCGGTGCTTGCCGCTATAATGGAGTCGGGCCGAGAAGCCAGACGACTCAAGGCGAGGGTATTGAACCTTGCATGCGGAGCTTGCCGCTATAATGGAGTCGGGCTGAGAAGCCAGGCGACTCAAGGAAAGGGTGCTAAACCTCGTATGCGGAGCTTGCCACTATAATGGAGTCAGGCTGAGAAGCCAGGCGACTCAAGGCAAAGGTACTGAACTTTGCAGAATTGGGCATAGCGTCCGACAATCTATGTGTCCGGACCAAATCGAAGTATGATGGCACCTGATGCATTGTTGCTTCATTAGCTGTAGTGGCGACTGGTGCCTCTTCTTCTGATGACTTTGTCGAGAGTCATGCAGCGAGGCTACTGGGAACCGGATGGTTGAACTGTTGTCAAGAGGTATGTAGCGAGACTGCCGTCGAGAGCTGGTCAACAGGTCCGCTGAGAACTGAGCATCGAGCTGCTAGCGATAGATGAGCAGCATGACCATTGAGAGCTGGGTGACGAGGCTACCGAGGGTTGAACCACGAGGCTAATCTTTCGACCCGGAATATTAATGTTACCTCGATAGTGCACTATCATGCATAGCATCAACTCTTCATGTACTTTAATTATGCCCCTTCGGAATAAAAACCACTTCTGCATAGTGTCGTACCAACCCTTCCCCCCCCCCTTTTTGAGGAGGCGAAGAAAGGGAAAGGCGGATGTATAGTCGCTGAAAGCTGAGATGCATAGCTGCTGGAAAGAGCTAGGCGACCCATGTACTAACAAAAACTGGGGTGCATGGCTGGCACGACTGCTGAGAGTCAGGCAACGTAAATGCTGATGACTGGGCTTTGCGGCTGCTGAGCTGGGTCGCATGGTTGCTGAGGGTCGGGCAGCGCAACTGCGAGATGTTGGCCAACACGACTGATGAGAGATGAGCAGCGAGACAGTATGGCGCTGGTCAATGCGACTTTCTGATAGCCGGGCAGCGCAGTTGTTGGCGGTTATTTCGAAATGCTCTAATAATAGTAGTAGTAGGAATGTACTACTCTTCTCCTCCCCCTTTTTTTTTCTCTTGAAAACATTGAGATAGTTGGACCGCATCTTATAGAATCAGATTTAGATTTAGCTTGACTGGATTGGAGCGTACGAGCTTTGATTTTTTTTTTTTTTAAATTTTCTCTTGCGAAGGTGACCCATTTATGCTATTTATATGGCCCGACGGAATGGACTAGCCCAATTCCTTTTCGTTTTTTTTTTGAAAATTTCGAGTTGATCCAGGCTGTAAAGAGTTTTCTGAGAAGATATTTTGTTGGGCGGGATCACAACACACGAGCTTTAAGTGGCTGATCTTGTTTTGCAAAATTAGCCTGCATACGAGATGGCCCATAAAAAGCTTAAATGGAATCCAAGGTAATTTACTGCAGCCTATTTAGAAGCTGGGAGCCCACAATAAATATATGAGTACGAATTATCAGCCCACTTATTCATTAATCAGCCCAGCTGAAAATAATGGTCCATATCCGAGTTATGAGCCCAAGACAATAATAACCCAATTGCAAGTTGTGAACCCACTTAATAAATGATTAACCTAACTGCCTCCATCCCTTTTATTTTTCGAGTCTCGTACTAAATTATGAGGCCATTCGTCTCTCATCAGTTTTAGGTCCAGGCTTCCAGGGTAGCCTATGATTCCACGACATCAAAAGAGGAAAACACAGGAGATTGTCGATCGTAATGTGAGGTCGGAAAAGCGAGATCGCTGGCGACGTTGGGCTGTTGGAAGTCGCCGGAGGTGTTCGATGGTGACCAAGGCGATGATTTTGGTGGTTCTCGTTGGAGAATCATCACCTGGAGGCTAGATCGTCTAGATCGTTTAGGCGGTGTGGCTTCACTTGCGGCGCCGATGAATCGCGTCATCTGGTGTTGACAACGACGAATGGCAACCAGGTTCTACTTGTTGCGATCGGAAACGCTTGGTTGTAGGGCAGCAGTATCTTATGGCGATTGGAGGTTGGTTGGAAACTGATTCCGATTGGCAGTGACATCTAGTTGAGGTGCTTGGTTTGATGAGGAGGTCGAATAGCTTGGTGTGACCGGAGGTTACGATCGTGCTCTACTCGCCGGAGTCTGAAGTGCCAAGTGATGGAGTAGCGATGGACATCTGGTGGCGACGATGGTTGTTAACGTTGTGCAGGAGGCGACCGGTGGTGAAGCTGTAACGGGAGATGTGTATAGGTTTGCAGGTTCTTGGTTCGATGGGTTGTGTTTTCCAGAGAATGGATGACCAGAGCTGCTATCGCTAGGGTTGCTATTGGTGGTTCATCGGGAAACGAAGAGGCCATTACTCCCTTGAGAGAAAGCCAAGTGGGGCCCAGTTTTTCTTTTGACTTCTGTGCAGTTTTTGTGTGTGTGGGATTGGACCAGGTGGGTCCTGATGCTTTTGTTTTTTTTTTCTTAGATGAAAACACAACGAGCTTGAGGCCAACAGAGGCTTTTGCTTGTTGCTCGAATCTGGGATGGCGCCAAATGATGCGACTTCGGCTCTGACCACCTGCTCTGAGGATGTGCTTCTATGCCAGGGACGGGTCTGCGAAGTCACAACAGACAAGGCCGTTAGAGCCGCCCCAGGGACTGTGCCTCGGGAGCGGGCTCCGACGGTCAAGTTAGATCAGCTGGTAGATTTGAGATGGCTCTCTTTAGCTAGAGAGGACCATATTGGTGCTGGTGGTGGTGTATGGTGGCTGACGGCGGTGGGTGGCGGCTGAGCCACCCCGCCGGAGTATAGGTCGAAGACTGAGCCAAGGGGAAGATCCCCTCTCCATGTAGGAGATACTATTCATTATATAGGGGACGATTAGGTCAGGCCTTGGGCCAGCCCAATTTAGGCCCAGCTAGCAGGGAGCTAGGCGAGGCTGGCGGGCGCGCACCAGGAAAGGCTAGCAAGAGAGTGCTAGGCCAGGGAGCGCCAGGCCGGGCCGGTGGGAGAGTCCCCAGCAAGGTTGGCAAGGGAGTCCCCAGCAAGGCTGGCAAGGGAGAGCCAGGCCAGGGAGCACCAGGCTAGGGCCGGCTGCAGAACCCCAACAAGGCTGGCAAGAGAGAGCTAGGCAGGGCTGGCGGGAGCGCACCAGGCAAGACTGGCACGCTAGAGCGGTCTATGCCACGCTAATGGACCAAATATCAACAAGTCCCCCCAGTCCGATATTATTCGTATGCGGCCAATGACACTGGACTGGAGTTAGTCATATAAACCAGCAGGAGAGTCCCCAGCGAGGTTGGCAAGGGAGTTCCAGGCGAGGCTGGCGCGCCAGAGCTGTCTAGGCCATGCTAATGGACCATATATCAACATATATATATATATATATATATATATATATATATATATATATATATATATATATCCTTGTGTGTTAGGATGCAACAGTAGTTGTATGCTGGTTAAAGTACCAGTAGGTTGGTTATCTTCTAGTGTAGTGTTGTAGGGGTTGTATGTAGTCATGTAGGATAGCCTGAGAACTCCTGATCTAGGCTTTCATGCATGTTCCCTGTTTGGTTGTGGCTATGCATTCCATGGAGATTAGATGGTAGTGGAGCAGTGTGCTGTGAGGGGTGTAGTAGGGGGTAGTGAGTTTTATGATTGGGAATTTCTTGCATTATGTGCCTACTTGATTCTTGATTGTTTATATGTACACATATGGTGGAAGATGAGGTCGGCAGTCCTACTGTGTGTTGTAGGCAAAGATACGAGGTGTCGGTCGGTTGTAAGCAGTAGGCATAGAGGCTCAGGAAGAGCAGTTGGGTTGAGGCGGCATGCCAACAAACCCGGGGTATTCCAGTCCGATGACTGAGGACCCGATATGCATGCTTGTTTTTTTTATAGTGTGGGGTATTTTTGGGGAACTCACTAAGCTTCGTGCTTACCCAATTGTTATTGTTTTTCAGGTATCATCGGTTATCGTGGGAAGACGAAGGCGTGATTGTACACATTCATCAGCAATAATGAAGATTCCGCGTTATTATATTACTCTTATTTTCAACAAATGTAATTTGGAACAAACGATTTTCTTAATACGTAATATAATATGGAGATTCACCTTAATAAAACCAAATTTTTGGGTTGTGAAAATGAGACGTTATACTATACACACTCATACTAGTTCCTTAGTAGCCGCATGACTCTTCCTGATTCTCGTATGGATCATGTGCTTTCAGTAGTATGGGCCCATACTGTAATGCCCGTGTTTCTAGGCTAGGCATTAATATTGACTTGATAGTCTAGGTTAACCTTTGTAACTCATTTAGAAGAAATGAAAAGGAATTATGTGAATATTATGTGAATTATGTGTTTTATGCTTAATTATTAGGGTTTAATTAATTAAGAATAAAACTGAGCGTCAAAAATTAAATTTTAGATAAAGCAGATATTTATTAAGAAACTTGTAGTGGGCGTGACAAGGATTACGGATATATAAAGAATGCCGAAATCCGAGTTATAACGAAGAAGTTATGACCTGTCGAAGTTTCGCGATAAACCGGCACGGTGCTGAATGTCGTAAAAAGTGAGTTTTCGATAAACTCCTTTTTAGCCTTAGTGATCTAAACGAAACTCGTACTGTTCGTTAAACCGAGAGTAGGTATAAAAAGAACGCCCAAATCTGACTTCGTATGAGGAAGTTATGATTTTTCGAAGTTTCAGCTTAGCAGTAGACAACTAAAAACTTGAATTTTAGATCGAGTGATTTTTAGCCGACACGACCTAAACGAGAATCGAAGGTCTCGTCATTAGTAGCACAACGGTAAAAATTCTGACGAAAACGGACGTCGGATGAAGAAGTTATGAATTTTTAACGGATTTCCTGTCCCGGTCTGTTAAAAATAATAATATAAAAATTAAAGTCAAAATTAGCCGACGAAGTCTAAACGGAAGTTGTAGAGCGAAATTTTACCTACGCGTGCATATAAAGAACGTCAAAAACGGAGTTCGTATACGAAAGTTATGGATTTTAGAAGTTTTTGCACAAAAATCGAGAAAATTTGCATAGTCACGTTTTTGCCACGTCACCTTCGCTGAAAGAGTGCCACGCGTCCGAAATTCGTGAGTCATGCGAGCCATGTGTCGCCTTCCCTCGCATGAACAGTAGCCGCGTGTCGGATTCTGATTCGACCGAAGGGAGGCCCAATCTGAACCTCGCAGCTGGTCCGAGCCTCGCACCGCCTTAGCCTCCGAACCTCGCAGATTGTAACACGTGTCTTCTCTTCGCTGCTTCGGATCTGAACCCTCGCCTGCGGACCCCACCTCCTTAGCCGACCTTCGGACCCGGACTTCGGTCCAATCAGGGACTGCCACCTGCTCCCTCGCATGCGCAGCCCACGTGACTACTCTTCGGATCTGCTGTCGCGTGGACTCTTCTCATCCGTCCGATCAGCAGCTTCGGACCCTATAAATAGAAGGGTATGCGAACCCTCCCGATTACTTTTGAGATTTTGCCATATTTAGCCCCTTTTTCCATATTTTCTTCATCTTAACATTCCCCGAAGCCCCGATATCGATTCTAACACCCAGAATACGCCACGAAGTGCCCGAGAAGCCCGAAAAATTTATCTTTTCGGTTTTGAAGCCCGACCTTTCGTAGAGCCCGGTTTCTCAATAAAACTCCCGATTTTATTAGAAACGATCCTTTTATGAAACGAATTGTTGCCCGATTTTCATTAAATCAGGTGAGTGTGTAGTTATTTTCACCTTACACATAGATATGAAGTATTTTATATAAAATACGTGCTGTGTGAATATTTATTGTTTGGTTATTTGAGTTGGATGTTGAAGGTGTGATTTATACATGTTTTTAAATAATTTAAACCGTATATGTATTTTTATCTACAAAAATGTTGGGTCAAACATGGGTAGATGAAATAATGGGTGTGTGATGAAAGGTGAGTTGGATAAAGGAGATGATCAGTAATATTGATCATAAGTTGAGGGTGAGTGGTGAAAGGAGATCATAAGTTGAGGGTGAGTGGTGAAATATGAGATAAGCCCTTACCCAAACGGTGACCCCTGTCATTCAGCAGAGTAGAGATGACAACCATGGACTATTCTAGATGGTCTGTGGAACACTAGAAGGCCCGCAACCTGTAGGTGTAATGAACTATATGTTCATTTGGAGTACTCTAAAAACCCATTGACATGTAGGACAGGGGTGAATACTATCAATAATACTATCAATAAATAAGAGCTATGAATTTAGCCCCTGTTAACCCTGGTGATGGTGTGACCTTGTGCCTATTCCTTAGGATGAATCCTTAGGAAGGAGTGATAGTTGAATCTTAGGGTAAACCCTTAAGAAATTAATAAGATAATGGGGTTGGGGTAATTTGGTTGATTGATTGATGTTTAAGTACAATAAATTTATTTATTGTGGGTTGAAAACCCTATATGCTCACCAGGCTTCCAAGCCTGACCCACTCAGCTTTTTATGATTACAGGTAGTGGACCCCGAGCATAGTCGGATGATGATGATGAGTGATTTATGGATTATAGGCTAGTAGTTATAAGTAACTGTTGTAAGGCTTATAATGTCTTGTTTATGCTTTTGATCTGTATCGGAACATGACATCCCGAGGTTTTAATATAAAAGGAAATTATATATTTCTTAAAGAAAGGTTTTGATAAACATTATCATGTTTTATATTGGGGACCTATTCTGCAATATCTTTTGAAAAGATTTCTCTGATTTTATTTTAAAAAGCATAAATTAAATCGGTCTTTTCTGGCCGAGAAATTAGGGGATGTCACAGTTGGTATCAGAGCATTAGTTTAAGCGAACTAAGAAATTGTAGGATTTCTAGACTTAAACTTAGAATGCTAAGTGATGATTGTGAGATGAGTGTCTACCATATTTTAGACACGAGCACTAGTTTATTTTAGGAAAGGTGCCTAAAATGCCTTTATGTGCTAAATGCTATATGTTGCCATATATGCCATTATTTGTTCGGATCTATGGTCTGTTGCCGACCGGATCTGGGAACCTTATGTGTATAGGATTCTAAGAATATGATTTCGAGATTAGAACTAACATGTAAATGTTTCGGAGTGATAAGGGAATTGACACGTCTAACAAGGATAAAGACCTAAATTCGCCTTATTCAATATATAGATTGTAATGGCAAGAACTCGAAGTGGAGCAGGAAATGCAAACAGAAACCAACAACCTCAACCTCAAGTGGTGGAACAGGTGCCTATAGTAGGAACTGCACCCGAACCCATCACCATGGCTGGAGTACGAGCTGTGATTCAGACCATGATGGCTGAACAGAGGGAGGAGTTGAGGCAAATGTTGCTGAACAACAGGGATGAACCTTCAGTTCCTGTTGAACAACGTGAACTAAATGACGATCGATCTGAAGAAGGGAACGACAGCAGATCGGTTGGTCATAGTGAACCGCTCGTGGTTGGAAGGAATAACCACGAGGGTAGAGTGGAGAGAAATGGGTGCAAGTATAAGGACTTTATGACTTGCAAGCCATCGACCTTCACTGGAAAAGAAGATCCTGTCGGAGTAATGGACTGGATCTCGGAAATGGAGTTGGCTTTCATGACTTGTGATTGCCAAGGCAAGTTACAAACTACCTTTGCAGTGCGTCAGTTCAGGGGTAGTGCTGCTCGTTGGTGGAATACATTGGGGAAAACCTTAAGCCCTAATGAGCCATTGCAAATGACTTGGGCAGAGTTCTTGGTGCACTTTAAGCGCAAGTACTGCTCGGCCCAAAACGTACTTGAGTTAGAAAACCAATTTCTAACGTTGAAGAAGGAGAGTATGACCGTTGACGAGTATACGAATAACTTCACAGACAAAATGGAGTTTGCTTTGCGTATTGTCCCAGATGAGCTGGCGAAAATTGACAGGTACGCAAAGGGACTTCCATGGGAGTATGCGGTGCCAATACGTCAGGCACTTACTTTGGAGGCAGCTATCTGGGCTGCCAAGTCTATTGAAGATATGATAAAGGGGAGAGCCGCCAGCAAGGCTGAAGTTGGTGAAAAGAGAAAGTTTGAAGGAACTTCAGGTTCCAATAAGAAGAACAAATTCTCGAAGACTGGTTCGAGAAAATTCGGAGGTGAAGCCGAAGCCAAGTGGTGTGACAGGTGCAAGAAGAAACATGCTGGGAAATGCAGCGTGGAACTCACTTGTTACAAATATGGAAAGCCAGGGCATTATGCCAATAAATGCACCTTCACTAATAATGTCTGTCATGGGTGCCATGAAGAAGGGCATATTTTGAGGGATTTCCCAAAGAAGAAGGAGGCAGCAATGCCCAATGTTCCACCAAAACCAAAACCAAAACCAAAGGCATTCCAAATGATCCTTAATGAAGCAGATGGAAATATAAGGGATCATGAGTAAGGACCTTATGTTCCCAAAACTAAGACATAAAGTAGCAATGTAGTTAGTAACTTGTAGTTTAGCCTATTAGAGGCATAGTATAGGGTAAACTTGAACCTTTGTGTAATCGTTTCAAGGAAATAATATAAACCCTGGTTTTGTCATCTGATGAATGGAATGGTTGGTGTAATTTTTGAAGTTGTCCCAATCGTCTGGAATTTCCATCACCAACCAAGTTGAAGCAGAATTGATGATTGAAGATACGCATGGAAGAAGTCCTAGTAGAGTCTAGGAAAATTTTATGATTAATTGGACACATTCGTATGTGTTAAATTGTTTTGTGATTTTAGGACTTGGGGACTGCGAGACAGTACTTGGGACGAGTATGAGTAGGTGTGAATAGTAGTAGAGATCTATACTACTGGAAGCACATGACTCACACTTGGATCAGGGAAAGTCACAAGGTTACCAAGGAACTCGTAATTGATTCCGTCTTATTCTAGTCTATCGTTACCATCGTTTCGGTAATGACTAAGAAGATGATTGTTATTCTGACCCTAGTGGTCATATCGAATTGAGTCCGACTACGATGAGTTTGTTATGTGGTTCAAAGAACCAAGTTCGATGTAGCAGTTGACTTAAGCCGAATTGAAGTAAAGGCTGATCAAAGCGATCAATAGAAGTATCGCGTTCGTTGTTAAAGAAGTTGGGTTAGGTTGTGTTCTGACCCAAAGGGAATAAAGTGATAGCGTATGCATTGAGGCAATTGAAGGAGCATGAAAAGAACTACCCCACTCATGATCTGGAGTTGGCAGCGGTAGTATTCGCCTTAAAGGTATGGAGAAGGAATTAAACATGAGGCAACGACGCTGACTAGAGTTACTCAAGGACTACGACTGTGAGATACTTTACCACCCTGGTAAAGCAAATCTTGTTGCTAATGCTCTTAGTCGGAAGGTAAATCTTGAAAAGAAAAGGCCAAGAGCGTTGAGAATTGAAGTTGTCTCGACAATTGTGAAAGCTCAAGAGGAAGCTTTAGAGAGAAATGACCGAAAGGAGGAACGTTTGGGCAAAACGTTGGTGTTTGATACAAACGGTCAAGGACTGAAGGTATTCAAAGATAGGATTTGGGTACCTAAGGCTGGGAGGAGTAAGAGGTCTTCTGATGGAAGAAGCTCACAAAACCATGTACTCGATTCATCCCGGCAGTACGAAAATGTATAGGGATCTAAAACCCTATTACTAGTGGCCGACGATGAAGCTCGATGTTGCTAAGTATGTGGCCGAGTGTGTAACTTGTGCTAGGGTTAAGGCACAACATCAGAAACCGTATGGGAGTTTAGAACCTTTACCTGTACCCATGGGTAAATGGGAAAATATCACTATGGATTTTGTGACTAAACTGCCCAGAACAAGGAACGGTCACGACATGATTTGGGTGGTCGTTGATCGCTTCACTAAGAGTGCGCATTTCATAGCCGCTAACGAGAAATGGTCTATGGATAAACTTGCGAATTCTTACGTGAAGGAAATTGTGAGGCTTCACGGTGTTCCGTTAACGATTGTATCCGATCGTGACAGCCGTTTTACCTCAAGGTGTTGGAGGAGTCTGTAAGAGGAATTGGGTACCAAGTTGTGTTTGAATACAGCTTACCATCCGCAAACCGATGGTCAGAGCGAATAAACGATTCAAACGTTGAAGGATATGCTGAGAGCATGTACCCTGGAATTCCAAGGTAACTGGGATGAACATTTACCTTTAGTAGAATTTTCCTATAATAACAGTTTCCACTCGAACATCTAGATGACACCTTATCACGCTTTGTACGGAGAAAAGTGTCGAGCGCCGTCATGTTGGCTGGAAGCTGAGGAAAAGCAGTTTATGGGACTTGAAATAGTCCATCAGACTGCTGAAAAGTTGAAAGTGATTAGGGAAAGGATGTTAGCTGCTCAAAAGAGCTATGCTGACAAGAAAAGACAACGGATATCATTCGAAGTTGGAGATTCGGTTTTACTTAAAGTCTCGTCGTGGAAGGGACTTATAAGGTTTGGTAGAAGGGGAAAGTTGAGTCCAAGGTTTATTGGACCATTTAAAGTTCTTCGGAGGATCGGGAATCAAGCTTACAAGCTAGAATTACCGGAAGAAATGGAGGGTATTCATAACACATTTCATGTGTGTTATTTGAGGAAGTTCACGGGAGATGTGCCCGACATAATTCCGATTTCTGAGTTAAGGTTGGATGAAAAAAAGAGGTTAATTGGAGAACCTGAGGCAATCGTTGACCGTAAGAATAAGAAGTTGTAACGTAAGATAGTCGATTTAGTGCTTGTGCGTTGGAAACATATAAATGGGCCAAATCTCACCTGGGGAAAAACGGAGAGTGACATGGTGAGTCGCTACCCGTGGTTGTTTGTCGATGTGTGATTCCGGGGACGGAATCATCCTAAGGGGGAGAGAATTGTAATGCATGTGTTTCTAGGCTAGGCATTAATATTGACTTGATAGTCTAGGTTAACCTTTGTAACTCATTTAGAAGAAATGAAAAGGAATTATGTGAATATTATGTGAATTATGTGTTTTATGCTTAATTATTAGGGTTTAATTAATTAAGAATAAAAATGAGCGTCAAAAATTAAATTTTAGATAAAGCAGATATCTATTAAGAAACTTGTAGTGGGCGTGACAAGGATTACAGATATATAAAGAATGCCGAAATCCGAGTTATAACGAAGAAGTTATGACCTGTCGAAGTTTTGCGATAAACCGGCACGGTGCTGAATGTCGTAAAAAGTGAGTTTTCGACAAACTCCTTTTTAGCCTTAGTGATCTAAACGAAACGCGTAGTGTTCGTTAAACCGAGAGTAGGTATAAAAAGAACGCCCAAATCTGACTTCGTATGAGGAAGTTATGATTTTTCGAAGTTTCAGCTTAGTAGTAGACAGCTAAAAACTCGAATTTTAGATTGAGTGATTTTTAGCCGACACGACCTAAACGAGAATCGAAGGTCTCGTCATTAGTAGCAGAACGGTAAAAAGTCTGACGAAAACGGACGTCGGATGAAGAAGTTATGAATTTTTAACGGATTTCCTGTCCCGGACTGTTAAAAATAATAATATAAAAATTCAAGTCAAAATTAGCCAACGAAGTCTAAACGGAAGTTGTAGAGCGTAATTTTACCTACGCGTGCATATAAAGAACGTCAAAAACGGATTTCGTATGCGAAAGTTATGGATTTTAGAAGTTTTTGCACAAAAATCGAGAAAATTCGCATAGTCACGTTTTTGCCACGTCACCTTCGCTGAAAGAGTGCCACGTGTCCGAAATTGGTGAGTCATGCGAGCCATGTGTCGCCTTCCCTCGCATGAACAGTAGCCGCGTGTCGGATTCTGATTCGACCGAAGGGAGGCCCAATCCGAACCTCGCAGCTGGTCCGAGCCTCACACCGCCTTAGCCTCCGAACCTCGCAGATTGTAACACGTGTCTTCTCTTCGCTGCTTCGGATCCGAACCCTCACCTGCGGACCCCACCTCCTTAGCCGACCTTCGGACCCGGACTTCTGTCCAATCGAGGACTGCCACCTGCTCCCTCGCATGCGCAGCCCACGTGACTACTCTTCGGATCTGCTGCCGCGTGGACTCTTCTCATCCGTCCGATCAGCAGCTTTGGACCCTATAAATAGAAGGGTATGCGAACCCTCCCGGTTACTTTTGAGATTTTGCCATATTTAGCCCCTTTTTCCATATTTTCTTCATCTTAACATTCCCCGAAGCCCCGGTATTGATTCTAACACCCAGAATACGCCACGAAGTGCCCGAGAAGCCCGGAAAATTTATCTTTTCGGTTTTGAAGCCCGACCTTTCGCAGAGCCCGGTTTCTCAATAAAACTCCCGGTTTTATTAGAAACGATCGTTTTAGGAAACGAATTGCTGCCCGATTTTCATTAAATCAGGTGAGTGTGTAGTTACTTTCACCTTACACATAGATATGAAGTATTTTATATAAAATACGTGCTGTGTGAATTTTTATTGTTTGTTTATTTGAGTTGGATGTTGAAGGTGTGATTTATACATGTTTTTAAATAATTTAAACCGTATATGTATTTTTATCTACAAAAATGTTGGGTCAAACATGGGTAGATGAAATAATGGGTGTGTGATGAAAGGTGAGTTGGATAAAGGAGATGATCAGTAATATTGATCATAAGTTGAGGGTGAGTGGTGAAAGGAGATCATAAGTTGAGGGTGAGTGGTGAAATATGAGATAAGCCCTTACCCAAACGGTGACCCCCGTCATTCAGCAGAGTAGGGATGACAACCATGGACTATTCTTGATGGTCTGTGGAACACTAGCAGGCCCACAACCTGTAGGTGTAATGAACTATATGTTCATTTGGAGTACTCTAAAATTCCATTGACATGTATGACAGGGGTGAATATTGTCAATAATACTGTCAATAAATAAGAGCTATGAATTTAGCCCCTGTTGTATAAACCCTGGTGATGGTGTGACCTTGTGCCTATTCCTTAGGATGAATCCTTAGGAAGGAGTGATAGTTGAATCTTAGGGTAAACCCTTAAGAAATTAATAAGATAATGGGGTTGGGGTAATTTGGCTGATTGATTGATGTTTAAGTACAATAAATTTATTTATTGTGGGTTGAAAACCCTATATGCTCACCAGGCTTCCAAGCCTGACCCACTCAGCTTTTTATGATTACAGGTAGTGGACCCCGAGCATAGTCGGATGATGATGATGAGTGATTTATGGATTATAGGCCAGTAGTTATAAATAAATGTTGTAAGGCTTATAATGTCTTGTTTATGCTTTTGATCTGTATCGGAACATGACATCCCGAGGTTTTAATATAAAAGGAAATTATATATTTATTAAAGAAAGGTTTTGATAAACATTATCATGTTTTATATTGGGGACCTATTCCGCAATATCTTTTGAAAAGATTTCTCTGATTTTATTTTAAAAAGCATAAATTAAATCGGTCTTTTCTGGCCGAGAAATTAGGGGATGTCACACATACTACCTTCCATACCTATCTGTGGTTGACTCAAAATTTATCCCAAGGTTTTAAGTCACTAAGCTACATCACAATAGGTGTACCAACACACACACACACACACACCCCTACATCCTCTGAAGAGCCACATCTAAAATCCTAGGTACTCATCCTAGGTTTCTCCCCGACCACGTTCCCAAACCGCTAGAAGTCTCCACTAATCTTGTCAATTTCTTTTTGTATACCAATCATACATAATCCATGATCCAATAGATGGTCGAATAAATTATTCCACCCTAAGTCCACAACTACACAAGGAATAGGAAGTAAGGTTAAACCAGACACTCTAGGGCTGTAAAATCCTAGTTATGTACAACTATATAGTATACACATAACAATTAATGATTTCAACTTTTAACTCCCAGTAAGGAAACACTAGAAATCTCCTAGGCTACAAGGCATCACAAAATCAGGTAACTGATCCTTAGCCTATCAACCAACACACATATCTACTAGTTCAAATAACAACATATATAATGAGTATGCATATTTTGGGAGATCAATTTCCTCGAGCTCGGGTTGAATGTATACATCACATATTCTCTTTCTTTGCTTAATAATTAATCTTTTTGACAAAAGGCTTGTAAAAACTCTCAGATCCTTAGTTTGAGTCTGGAATGACACATGTGTTCATCCAAATCCCTCACACCAGGGCTTTGATACCAACTTGTAACGTCCCATTTTCACAACCAAAATTTTCATTTTTAATTTAGGTAAAACGTCATTTTCATAAAAACCCAAGTCAAGAAAATCATAAGTATCAAATACAGTCACCCCAAAATCAGAGTATCATAATAATGCAGAATCACAAAAGTTGTCGGTGAGTGTGTACAGTCAAGCCTCGGCATTCCCCGATCATCTTAAGTACCTGAAACACATTTAATCGACAACTGTAAGCACTAAGCTTAGTGAGTTTCCCAAAATATCATGTACGTAACAACATAAATAAACAACTATTGGTTATCAGCAACCCTATGGACTATTAGCAACCCTAAGGCCTATCAGCAACCCTATGGGTTATCAACAACCCTATGGACTATTAGCAGTCCTGGAGTTATCAACAACTCAACAACATATAACATCAAACAACAAATGAGACTCAACTAGTTTATCATGCACACATAGATAATATACTGAGAATACTCACCTCGCAAAGAGCAGACAAACATAACAACTCTCAGACAGTGAAGGATGGCGCTCCGAAACACCTAAGATCAAATAGAGGTACATTATCAATCCTCACCCTAAAACCCTCAAGTTGAACAAAAGTCAACTTGCTCAAAAGTGAATGGTCAAATTCAATTGTCAAATTCAACCTCATCCGACCTCCACGTCGTGGCCATCCATAGGCCATGATGTAGCAGCTTCATGACAAAATAGACGTGGTAACACCAGCCACCACGTCATGGAATCCGGATCTCATAGCTTAGTGGATTAAGCTCTTAACCCTTAATCCATAGAGCTCCAAAGCTCAGATCTGAACCTTCTCAGGGACTTGATGGAGAAAGTTTCCAGCTATATCCATTGACACATCCCGATAAGCCAAGATCTTTAAACCTAAGCTCTTAATAGTTGCACCAAAGGCATGGATATCAAACTAATTCATGCAGGTTATCTTTCTAACGACCATCGTGGTCTAGAAGCCAATGAATTCACTCAGAGGTTCTGGAGTTCACTTAGACTCCAAGCATAAGAAAATTTAGACCAAAAATATCATAAAGTGACATAGAACAAGATTCATAGAATTAATGAGTAAGGTAGAGACTTTATACCTCTAAGTGATTAGAAATGTGATGATTTATTGTTTTACAAATGAAAAAAATTTACCTTGGATTTTCAGGACCTTACAAGTTGGTATGAGAGCCTTTGTTTGAGGGATTCAGGCACACTTTTGGGTATGTTTGAACTCAAACCAAGGAAGGTAATCTTTTGAAAGAAAATAAATTTCTAAAAAGATTTTTATAAATAAAATAAGTTTCTGAAAAAAAATTTATAAATAAAAAGGGGGTGTGATGCGTGCAATCATCTGAGCTCAAGTAAGTGATTCCCAGAAAACCCATACATGTTGATATGAAATATGATATGAATGTTCACGTGCTAGGATAAGGCTAGGGATACTTTCAGGAATTACATGATAGATCGGCCTGATATGTGATGCCTTGTAGCCTAGGAAGCATTGGATGCTATGATTGGGAATATGTATTGGTAACAGTTAGGATCTTATAGCCCTAGAATGACTGATTTGGCCTTATTTCATGTTCCTTGTCTCGTTGCGGTCCTAGGGTAGAATCTTTTATTCGATAGTCTATTTGATCCTAGATTCTGTATAATTTGCATGCATAAGGCAACCGAAAGTGAGAGTAGAAGTTCCTAGCATGGTAGTAGCAAGTGACTGTCGGATGCCCTTTGTTTGTTTTATGGCTTGGAGTATTGCTGCACGAATGCTGCTTGCTTTGTGCTTTGTGGAGCTGTTAGTAATGTGAGTTAACTATTAAGTGAATATGTTAAGCCACATGTTGAAAAGGTTAAATAATCTCAGAGTGATGGATTTGACTCTATTGTGTAGCTCTTGTCTGAGTCCAACCGTTGTAGGGTTAAGTCCTTTACTCGACGGATTATCTAAGCTTTGTTGCATGTGATTGTATTCATCAAGTGGTTATCTGACATTATTGGGAGTTTTTCAGCAGCTGATGGTAGGGTGAGCTCGGGAACCTATAAGGGCCTTGAAGTGATTTAGTGGGTTGGGTTGTGATGTTTAGTAGGTAGTTGGAGTACCGATTTGAGAAGGTGACTTGGAGGATTCGGGATAACTCTTGAGGAAAGTATGTGTAGGTGTGGAAGGTAGTTTTGGGCTCGTACTACTGAAAGCATAGATCCATACTTGAATCGAGGAGAGTCACAGAGAATCTAGGAAGCCTGTGGGGAGAGGATTCTTTGAGTATGTTCCAATTATTGTATGGTTGCTTTTCAGTATGGTGATGGGCACTGGTGGTTCAGGCTTAGGTGTTGGCATTGAACCGATGGATGAGCAGACGTGGGACTTCGTCTCGTCGGAGATCACCCGCTACAATTTGGATCAGACTCCTGTGATATTTGGTTTGGTCAAGGAAGGGATTATGGAGATTTTGGATGAGTGCCTGGGCACGTTATGTACGGAGATTTATGCTATTGTGGGGCCTCACACTCTTTCCTTCAGCAAGTTTTGTGCATGTGGAGCTCCCGAGTTCTTTGGGTAGAAGTACCACATTTCTATTAAGCGGTGGTTAGCGGACATGGTCAACGCTTTCTGGTCAAGCTTCTACCCCGATGGGTCGACGGATAGATTGTTTCTTTTCTTCTAAAAAACAGTGTCTAAGAATTATGGGAGGAGGTTGACTTTGCTTTGGGAGGCAATGTCATTAAGACGACGACTTAGGAGGAGTTTATGACCCGATTTAAGGCAGAGTTTGCACTAGCTATCGAGGTGCAGCAGTTGGCAAGGGAGTTTCAAGACCTTTGCTAGACGATTGAGACTGTGGCAGAGATCACTACCAATTTTAGGGAGAAGGCTCTTTTGGTTTCGCAGTATGCCATAGATGAGGAGATGAAGAAGACAAGGTAGCATGATATGTTGCGAGATGGTATAAGGGAGTTTGTCAGCTTTTTAGCTTGTCGGCTTTAGAGGGCATCATAGCTAGAGCCCGAGAGCAGGAGATTGATTTGGTGCACTGTGGAAAACAATAATTACTAGGATTGATAGATTCTATAAGAAAAGTAAATTAAATAACAAGAACAATGCAGATCAAAGTAGTGTCGAATGCTTTAATTATAATAGCTCCAGAAGAGTTCAACATGAACTTATATGTGAGAGCTAGGTAGGGTGGTACAATCGTTAACCCTAAAAAGATACATGCATGCACAATAAATAGCCTAACCCCTGAAAGAAATAACCGCGAATGGACAGGCCCAAACCGGTATAGATGAGACTATTCTAGCACATACATTTGACACAATACAATAATAAGCCCAACAATCTCCCCCTTTGTGTCAAATAAGAAAGGAGATTCTTCATTTTTGTTTCTTCTGAACTTTGAACAGTCTCGAAATCAAATTAGAAGTGTGTTTCTGACTACAAGGTACTACTAAATCATATCTGAAAAGCATTTCTGATCAGCAGTGTTGTTGGCGTTGCAAGCTTCAGTCAGTCCGAGGATAGAGTCCAGAGCAACAGTCGAGTATAAATATTTGTCTTGCAAGAAGAACATGCTCTTTAGAACCTTCTGATTTTACTTCCTTTAGTACACCACACACCAGTTGTCTTTTAAGATTTTTCCTAGTTTGAACTGATGAAGATCCTTCGGTTCTGGCTCAGGCTTCATAATTGGCCTTTTCTTCAGTACAGACGCTATTCTACATCCATTTTGGCAAGTTCATGAATGTAGCAAATCAACATTCTCTTCAGATGAGCAATGATTGGCTCGTACTTCTGTTCATCTTTGGACAAAGTCAGGAACAAAGAGATCCAATCGTATGGATTCATGCAAGGCAAATTAGTAAGTGTGAACTCATCTTCAGTACGACTTGCCCCTCTGAATCCTTTGAACTTGACGTTTATGAAGTCTTCAGTCGGAATAGGAGCATAAAACTTCAGAGGAATAATCTTCTGAGAACTCCAAGTATGGAATTGAGGTTTGGCATATTTAAGGTTGAAAGAGAAGAGCTTATGATTGACATCATAGTCTGAGAGAGGTGCCTTCTCAATCTTCTCAAAGCATCTAAACAGAAATGCCCTCGGAGTTATAGGGAATTCGATTTGAGATTTCGAAGAGTTGTCCAAATCAAATGAAACCGAAAGCTCTAGCCAGTGGATGTTCGGATCATTGATAGCCTCCTTCTGAATTTGCTCCATGGTCCACAAAGGAAAGAGCGGATTCAGAGTCTCAAGAGTTACTTTGGAGATTTCAGCTTTGATTTCCTTATCTTCTAACTCTTTGCGAAGATGCAACAAATTATCAAGCTCCATATCATGCTTCTTTCTAACTAGCTTTTTGCCTTCTGAAAGTTCTTCTTCTTCGTCATCAAACACAACTTTCTCTTTGCCTTTTGTTGATGCAGAAGCTTCATTATCCTTCTGATCATTAGGCTTCAGTTTTGCTTCATGTTGTTCACCGGTTGGTTTCTTTGGTTGAGGTTCTTCTTTGTTTGCTTTGTCTCCCCCTTGTTTCGGAAGAGCATTGCAATCCGAAACACCCTCAAGCTGATTCAGCATCGCAAAAACAGGCAGAAGTTTTTCTGTAAGATGTTGGCGACCTGAGACTGTGAGCAAGGAATCACGAGTCTCCATAATCTTGTGCAAGTACTGGTTTATCTCAGACACACAGCTTTTGACGACTGTTTTCTCAGATTCCAGATCATCAAGGTGCTTGTTCGTATACTGCAGCTTTACTGTGAGAACCTTGGCTTTCACAGTCTTCTCAGCCAATTTATCCATAAGTTTGTTCTCTGTTGCAAGATCACACTGAAGCTTCTCACTCTTGGATACAACTGATGCATTCAATTCAGTGTTGTCTTGTTTGATCTCGGAACGGACAAGGGAAAGAGATTCCTTTTCAGCCTGCAAGCAAGTCTGAAACCCTGCAATAACCTTGTTCATGGCTTTAGTGTTGCAGTCAGTAGAGGATCTGAACTAAGACATAAAGGATCGAACATCTTGGAGTAGTTTTTTGACTTTTTCGGTCGTTTCTGAAATGGTCTTCTCGTAAGCTTGAATTGCCTTGGTCAAGTCTTCAAGGACTTTCGCATTAGCCTTCGTGAGCATCTCAACCGTTGCCTGATGGGACTTCAACATAAACTCATAATTAGATGAGGATTGAGATGACTCCAAAATAGAATACAACTTCTCATTTAACTCTTTAAATTGCCTTTTAGTCATCGGGACTTCATCATCATCACTATTCAGATTGATGGTGAAAGGGCTATAAACAAAATCTGAAAATTCTCTTGATCATCCCTAAACAGAATGTCAAGATCAGAATCAAAAGTGGGAGAAGTTGTAGAAGTGACTGGTTCCTTAGTCACACCAATATTGGCATCTGCCCCCATATCAGATACGTTGACATAAATACCTAAAGTGTGTACCTCCTCTGAAACGTACTTTGTAACAGTGACTTCTGGTGTGCTTGTGAATGTAGAAGTAGAAGGAATAGTGGAATCAGTAAAGATAGGGGTAGAAAAAGGAATAGATATCTATGGAAGAGGAACACCCATAGAAATCTTCGGTGGTAGTGGAGCAATGGTGATTGGAGTTGTAGTGGTAATCAGAGAGGATGGATGAGTGTTCATCTGAAAGAAATCAATGAAGGGAGTAGAAGATGTAGGTGGAGTGGATACCTTCGGAATTGAAGTGATTGTATGTGGTTCCGAAGTAGCAGCTGTGTCATCAACATCGTTCCGAACTGAATCCTCCTGAATATCAGTGTTAGTTCTAGAATCCAAAGCTTCCTGAACAACTGGAGATGTGGATCTTGGTTTGCGAGCTTGCTTCTTGATCTTCTTTTTCAGAGTTTTGACCACCTCAGAAGGACCACCTTTTCCCTTTCGCCTTACACCCATCTTCGGTTTGTTGGCCTCCTCAATCACCTTTCGCAAGTCATCTGGCATAGGGCGAGCACCAGAAGCAGGTTGCTTGCAATACTCATTCACTATTGCATTGTCATAAGGCACCTTCTCAAACATCACCTTAGGAATCGAACCATCAAAGCTAAACTTGCTTGGGTCATACATCATAAATGTCGACGTCTGAAGGATCAGAATAGAAGTAACAACGGAATCATTCGAGATTGGAACTTTGAAATGAACTAGGGCTCTTTTGACAACGATCGACCAAAAACGTGCGCATGAGATCTCAGTGTTGTGAGTAGAAGAGGCAGTACTATGAATGAGATGTGTCCAAAGGATAGAGCCATAATCCATATTTATGCCATGGTAGAGGCCATAGATAATGGTACAAAAGAGCTTACTTGCACTGTTTGAGCCTGCTACTCATTCCAAAAAGCTCTTGAACAGCAACGTGAACAGTTCGTTCCATATTGGAGGAAGATTAGGCTTCCTGAACTTAGACAACAACGAGATATCCCCAATATAACCCATCTGGTAAAACATGTTGATGAGAACAATGGATGAAATCGAATATGGATCCAAAAGGCCTTCAGATGAATCAAGCCCTAACATTCTGCAGAAATGGGCTTTGTTGATAGAGGTCCTGTTTGTAGCAACCTCGAAGGTTATGACTCCATCAGCCTGAATGTATGTTGCAGAAGAAAACGCCGATAAACCTGAGGAATTGATTCTGCCATTGTCAAAGCTTGTGCAAGTGGAGAATACCTCAGACATTTAATCATCGACCTTAGGGTTTCATTGTATCAAGATGAGTCAAGATCAAGAATGACATTTTGACCAGGCTTCAAGTTCAGCATGATGACGGATGTTGATTGATCAGCAAAAGAGGTGGTTTCAGATGATCCCGCCATGGTAGCAACGAAGAAGATGATGAACAGTAAGTGGAGAGAGAAAGGGATTTTTTCCTTGAGAGTTTTTGTGAGTTGTGAGAGAATTAATCGTCAAAAACCTTTTTATACGTCATTAGAGGTGAGAGAAGATTGACGTTTGACGTTCCCATATCCCATAAAAGTAGCCTGGGATAGCGTGATAGCTAATCATGTGTTAGACCTGTTGTAACTGACATGCGTGATGTCAGGGATTTGAAATAAACGCGCCTAATTTGAATCCTTATCCCGAAGATACCACCGTTTCAGTTTTGACTTATTCGGAATAAGATGTCACTCCACCATAACTTGTTTTGTGAATAACATTAAGAAATCAGAATAATAACCAGACGTGGAAAAATCATAAAGATTTTTGTGCAAGAGTGTGCCAAAGAAAAAGAAGTAAAGCAAATTAAATTTTTGGGATTCTGTGATGTCAAATAAATAAGACATGAAATTCAGATGGATCCCGGGAAACGATCTCTTCCTTCTGAGTCAAGACAGACTCGAAAGTGCTTGTGTGGCATCCCGTTAAATTATGATCATCTATTTAGTAAGAAATAGTGAAAGGCTTCTTTTAAGTAGGCTGCAAGGGTGGCTTGAGCTTCAATCAAATTCCGAAACTCAACATAAGTTCGAAGATTTGAAAGAAGTACTTGTTTGACCGGTGTAGCCATAAGAACAAGTATGCTTTGGATATTATGTAAGTGGCTGGATATGAAGGAAATCTCAAGAAAAATAAAAATATGGATCTTGTGGGAAGAAACGTCTTAGGGCGAGAACATTTCATTAAGATCATGTAAAAAAAATGAGATTTCATACAATAATGGTACAAAGAGGTTTTAATTATCAATTCTTTGGTGAAAATTCTAGAACATTTAATTGTTCACCGTCAATTCAGAAATGGTTTTGGATTTTGGGTTTTACTCAAATTATGGTAATAACGATTTTAAGATCATCAACACAGATGTTGTGTAACCATAAACCTCAGTGGTAATTGCTGAGAGTCTCAAGGGTTACGTTTATGAATGTGAAATCGATGGAGAAATAGGAGGTTGGTTCCGAAGGAGAAAGTGTACCTATGCTATAAATTAGTGACAAAGCAGTCAACTCTTAACTCAGTGTGAGAAGACTAAGGTAGCTCAATGACTTAAGGCTTCAAACATAGAGTCTCAGAGGCTTGGGACAACATGCAACAACATGCTTCTAGGGACACTTAACTAGTATATAGGTTCGGAATAATACCTGCCACATCATTCTGAATTGAGGTAACAAGGATTTGTACCTAAATCATGAACATATTCTGAAAATAACACACAAAAGATGAAGAAAAATATTTTTGTAATTTTTGGATTTTCTAAAAAAGATAAAGTAAAAATAAAGAAAAATATTTTGTGAGTTTTGATTTTTCTGAAAAACAAAAGAAAAATAGAAAATAAAGAGAAAATATTTTGGGAGTTTGGATTTTCTGAAAATAAATGAAAAAACAGAAAATAAATAGAAAATATTAAAGAAAATAAATTCAGAAGCATAAATGAACAGTAACTTCCGAAGCATTCCAAAGCTCGGAATCAATCGGAAGACACTTAATGTACAAAGTAAACAGAAGCATTCTGAAACCCGGATGAACAGTAGAATCTGAACCACTCCGAAGCTCAGAACCTGAACAGTAAATTCTGATTACGAAAGGGATTTTTGAACTGAGTCATCTTTTATCGTTCTGAGCCCTTATAAAATACGATTGAACGTAGCTTCAGGTAAGGCCTTTGTGAGGATATCAGCCAAATGATTAGAGGATCTAACAAAATGTACTTCAACGTTTCCATCTTCAATGTGATCCTTTATAAAAATGATATCATAGTGCTATATGTTTCGTATTTGAGTGTTGCACTGGATTATGGCAGATTCTGATTACACTTTCTGAATCACAATATAGTGGAATCCTCTTTATGTTGATCCCATAGTCCCTAAGGTGATTTTGAATCCATACAACTTGGGAGGTGCACGATGCAGCTGCGATGTATTCGACTTCTACAGTAGATAAGTAAACACAGGTCTGCTTCTTAGATTGCCAACTAACAAGTTTGTCATCCAAAAACTGACACCCCCAGAAGTGCTTTTGCGATCGGGACCACATCCACTAAGATCAACATCGGAATATGCTTGCACAAAGAAACCGGAGTTAGAAGGATACTAAATTCTGAGAGAGGTAGTTCTTTTGAGGTATCAGGATATGTTCTTCATAGCAATCATATGAGGTTGACGTAGATTCTCCTGAAGCCTATCACAATAACAAACAACACACATGATATCTGGACGACTCGATGTTAGATACATTAAAGACCCAATCATCTGTCGATATAGAGTGATATATGTTGCCGACTTGTCCAAGGATGGTGTAAGCTTCGTTCCGAACGCCATTGGAACCTTGACCTTTGAATCACCCACCATACCAAATTTTGCTAGCAAGGTCTTCGTGTAAGCTTCTTGGTTGATGAATATCCCCTCTGAACTCTGTCTAATGTTTAAACCAAGGAAAAAGTTAATAGGACCCATTGAGCTCATTTCAAATTTAGTTTCCATCAGTTTTTAGAATTAAGCAGTTAATTTAGGATTAGTGGATCCGAAAATGATGTCATCAACATAAATATGAATGATCATTAAGTGGTCACCATCTTTCTTGCGAAAGAAGGTTGGGTCAACCGAACCTTGTTTAAATTTTGATTGTTTTAGAAATCGAATAAGGGTTTCATACCTTGCCCTTGGAGCTTGTTTCAAACCATACACAACCTTGTCCAAAACATAACAATGATTTGGATATTTCTCATTAACAAAACGTGGTGGTTGTTCCACGTATACCGTTTCCTCGAGTTCTCCGTTCAGAAATGCACATTTCACATCCATCTGAAAGACTTCAAAATTCTTGTGAGCGACGTATGCAAGGAAAATCCGAATAGATTCCAACCTGGCAACCGGTGTGAACGTATCTTCATAGTCTATACCTTCCTTTTAGCAGTATCCTTTCACAACTAGTCATGCCTTGTTGCGATTCACGTTGCCTTCGTTATCCATTTTGTTGCGAAACACCCATTTCAATCCGACGACTGAAGCATCCTTCGGAGTGGGAACAAATCTCCAAAATTGATTTCTCTCAAATTCATTGAGTTCTTCCTGCATAGCTTGAACCCAATCAACATGATCAAGAGCAATCTTTATGGATTTAGGCTCGATTTTAGAGATGAACGAATTAAACATGCAAACTTCCATTTTTGAAAATAATGCAATTTGATTTGCTTTTTGTTGTTCCCTTGTAAGAACTCCTGAAGATGCTTCTCCGATAACTTGAGATTTTGGATGATCCTGAGTCCAATTTGTCATAGGTGGATAACGTGGATCATAGGATGGATCGACTTCAGCAAAAACTTCCTCATATTCCGATTGCACATCAGAATCATTGTTTTCATTCTCCCCCTGGAAATTTACATGTGCGTCTTCATTTGGAATCGGATTTCCCCCTGGATAGGAACATCACGGTTTGAGGTTTAAGAGGATCTCTCCCCTGGAATAAAGCATCAGAAGGTGCTGGTTGAGAAGGTAGACCAGAAGCTTTCGGAATTGGTGTCTCTTGAGAGGTTTCGATGTTTTTGGCAGCTCCATCGACAATTTTCTTTAACTCATCCCCTTGATTGTCCTTTGCCTTTGATTCAGAAGAGATGGCTTTTTCAGGCTCATTAATCAGATTCATAAATTCCTCATAGAGATTTGAAAGAGGAATTATCATAGGATTCGTTGAAGGAAAGATCTCCTCAGATTGACAACATGCTCTCTGAAACTTCTTCATATAGTTATCATCAAAGGTGACATAATAGGTCTCTTCAATCTTTCTTGATTTCTTTTTCAGAACCCTATATGCTTTCGAAGTTAACGAATAACCCAGAAAAATGCCCTCATTAGCTTTCACATTGAATTTGCTCCTTTGTTCTTTAGAATTGAAAATGAAGCACCTAGAACCAAACACATGGAAAAAATTAACGTTAGGTTTTCTTTTGTTCGGTATATCATAAGGTGTAATCAAGAATATTTTGTTGATGAAAGAATGGTTCTGCGTGAAACAAGCAGTTGCAATAGCATCAACCCAGAAGTAGTTAGCTATCCCTTTGTCAGTTAAGAATTCTTCAAACGCTTGGATTTGAATTCCGAACCATTATCACTGTGAATGTTCTGAATAGGCTTTCATAATTGAAGCTCTATCTGCTTGATGAAATCTTTCAGCTTCGGAGTTGCATCTGATTTCTGTCTAAGAAAGAACACCCAGGTAAATCTAAAAAAATCATCAACAACAACCAATATATATTTATTCCCACCAATACTTTCGATGCAGATGGTCCACACAAGTCAATATGCATTAATTTAAGTGGTTCGATTATTTTGGTATTGATGATGGTTGATTCTTTTCCTACTTTGCTTTCCCAGCTCACAAGCAGCACTTTAACACCCCAAAATTCCAGACCAAAAATTTCATTTTTAATTTAATAATTCATAAAACAGATTATTGAAAACATCATGAAGTTATCTCATATGATACAAACCCATACGTCATATGTCTAAAAACATATCATAATATAATAATGTTATAGTACAAAATCCCAAGAACAACATAGTGCGGAAAATCATGGTGTAATGCGCTGCTATCGTGCCGGCTCCTTTCCCTTCGAAGAAGAAGGACCTGAAACAAAAACTGAAAACCGTAAGCACAAAGCTTAGTGAGTTCCCCCATCATACCACATATCATACAATAAACATACTTTCTAACATGTCTGAGTACTGGCCTACCCCTTCGGTCTCTTTCAACCAGTAACTTGCCTAGCATATCAGGGCGCTGGCCTACCCCTTTGGTCTCTTTCAGCAGGTACCTTGCCTAGCATATCAGGGTGATAGCCTACCCCTTCGGTGCTTTCGACGGTACCGAGGACTATTTCACCCCTACTTCTACCATGTAATCTCCTAGTACATAAACACATAAGTCACATACTGCCTAGCATATCAGGGTGTTGGCCTACCCCTTCTGTCCTTTCGACCGGTACTGGGGCCTATCATACCCCTCCTACTACTTCACATAATGTCATAGCATACTAGCACATAAAGCATAACATATAGTGGCATACCAGATAATTATGACAAAGAAAATCATCTCTACTATAACTCTTACTAATGGGCCGTCATTGGTGCCTTCGGCCCACTTCTAGTGGAAGGTAACCCACCTCAAATGCTGTCAAGTAGCTGAACTGTCCTCGACTCTGAAATCTGCCCCACTTAAACTCCTACACATAAAGATTTCTTGTAGTTACCCCTTTTCATGCTCATAACCCCGACCTTAAGGGTCAACTTTGGTCAAAGTCGAAGTCAAGGTCAACACCCTGGTCAAAGTCAACATCTGGTCAATGTCAACGTTCCGAGTCGACTCAACTCGCCGAGTTGACCCATCAACTCTTCGAGTTCCGTAAATCCAAAAACTCTGAACTCGTGATCCAAATCGTCAAGTTCTTTCACAACTCGTCGAGTTGCTCCTATCCATGGTATCGGGACTTTCCCATTCTACTCGTCGAGTCATCCTTGAACTCGTCGAGTTTTCCCTTTTACAAAATCGGGACATTTCAACCCAACTCGTCGAGTTCCTCTATGGACTCGACGAGTTCTTCAGTCTGTTGAGCCATGTGAAAAGATTAAGCTCCTATCCTTCAGATCTAGACTCCACACTTCTTCTACACACTGAAAATGTCCTTTTAAGGGTAAAGTTTCCAACTTTACACGTTAATAGATTCCTTTAATGGGTTTAGATCAAACCCTAATTCTTCAAGATCTAGATATTGATCCAAAATCCATATATACTTCGAACTAAGGCATACAAACTGAGATCTAGACCCTAGACATCATTTAAACACTTAAAGTTTCTACCTTTATCTCCATGCATGGCCTTTTGGGGCTTAAAAGGCCAAAATGACACCTTAGAGCTTATATGGGGGCTCCAATAGCCATAAAGTTTGCACCTTTATGACATAATAGCACTTCAAGGTCCTAGATCTGGAAGTACACATACTTGGGACGTCCATTTCCTAAAAGCTAACATTCTTGGACACAAAACCCCCATAAAAGTGAAATGAAGAGATCTAAGAAATCATTGAGAAAGTTTGAGACTTGCTTACCCGAAAATGTTGCAAAAGGAGTGAAGTTTCGGGATCTACTCTCTTCTTCTTGAGTCCTCTAGCTTCCCCTTCTTCCACAAGCTTCAAAAGCACAAGTGTTCTCTCAAAAAAGTCTCACAAGCTCACACAAGGCTCTTGGGTTTCGTGGCTAGGGTTTTGGGACTTGGAGGCTGTAAATGAGGACAGCGTTTAGGGATTAATGTGTTTAAATAGGGTACAAAACCCTAAAATTAGGGTTTCACTCTGCCATCCCTACTCGTCGAGTTGGGGCTCCCAACTCGTCGAGTAGGTTTGTTAACCTGCGTCCCAAAAATAATTCCTACTGGACGAGTTTAGGGCCTCCAACTCGTCGAGTTCTCATATAAAAGTGAATAAATTTTATTTAAAATACATAACAGGAACCGGGCGTTACAAATCTCTCCCACTTATTTTAGAATTCGTCCTCAAAGTCTGCTGTGTCTGGAAATAGCTCAGGGTAGTGCTCCCTCATCTCGTCCTCTGGCTCCCACGTCCATTTTAAGCCCTTGTGGTGCTGCCGTTACACCTTCACCAACTCTACCCTCTTATTCCTCAGATCCTTCATCTTCCTGTCGAGGATGGCTACTGGTCGCTCGATATAGTTCAGGCTATCATCCACCTGAATATCCTCTAGAGGCACCGCTGCAGATTCATCTACCAAGCACTTCCGCAGCTAGGAGACATGAAATGTACTCTGGATCTGACTTAACTTGGCTAGATGATCCAGTCGATACGCCACCCGGCCCACCCGGGCCAATACCCTGAACGGAACAATGTATCTGGGGCCCAACTTGCCCCACTTCTTGAACCTGATGACACCTTTCCAAGGTGATACCTTCAGGAGGACCATATTTCCTATCTGAAACTCCAGGTCTAATCGTCGTCTGTCGGCGTAGTTCTTCTGCCGACTCTGGGTCGTCCGGAGTCGACTCCGGACCTATTGGATCCTCTCTGTCGTCTTGAGTACCTCTTCGGTACTCCCCATGACCCTCTATCCAGCCTCACCCCAACATATCGGGGTTCTACACTTCCTCCCATAAAGCATCTCGAAGGGAGGACTGTCGATGCTGGCGTGGTAGCTATTATTGTAGGAAAACTCTGCCAGAGGAAGATAGGTATCCCAGCTACCACTAAAGTCTAGAACACATGCCCACATCATATCCTCCAGGGTTATGATGGTCCGCTCGCTCTGACCATCCATTTGCAGTTGAAAAGCCTTGCTAAAGTGCAGACGAGTACCCAACTCGTCATGAAATCTCTTTTAGAATCTGGAAGTGAACCGTACATCTTGGTCAGAAATCATGGAGACTGGCACTCCGTGTCGAGCTACTACCTCTTTGATGTAGGTGTCAGCCAGCTTCTCGGCCGAAATGCTCTCCTGGATCGGGATGAAATGGGCACTCTTGGTCAATCGATCCATGATGACCCAAATTGAATCCAATCCCCGTGCGGTCCTGGGAAGCTTCGTGATGAAATCCATAGTAATATCCTCCCATTTTCCACACAGGGATATACAACGCTTGTATCTTGCCGTGAGGCCTCTAGTGCTCGACCTTGACGTTTCTGCAGGTTAGGCATCTCTCGATGTACAAGGCTACATCCCGCTTCATGCAGGGCCACCAATAATCAGGATGAAGATCTTTGTACATCTTCGTTTCCCCGAGATGGATGGAAAATCTGGACTTGTGCGTCTCCTCCATCAGGATCTGGCACACACCGCTTGCGTACGGAACCCACACTTTGCGGTGAAGTGTCAATAGCCCGCGACTATCATAGTCGAAGGGGGGAATCTAGACCACGAAATGCTCACTCTTCCGATGTTCCTCCTTCATAGCCTCCTGCTGGGCCTCTCGGATCTGCTCCAGAAGTGGAGTCACTATTGTCATCCTCTGACAAATGTCTCTAATTGGGGCTGCGAATGCCTTACGGATAAGTGCATCAGCCACAACATTTTCATTCCCCGAGTGGTAGAGGATCTCACAGTCGTAATCCTTCACCACATCTGACCACCGACGTTGTCACATGTTCAAATTCGGCTGATCCATGAGGTACCTCAAACTCTTATGGTTCGTGTAAATGGCACAACAAATCCCATATAGGTAATGCCGCAAAATATTGAGGGCAAAAACTACAGCCCCCAGCTCCAAATCGTGCGTCGGGTAGTTCGCCTCGTGAGGCTTCAGCTGCCTCGAGGCGTAGGTGATGACGTTCCCTCTCTGCCTCAACACTGCGCCCAAACCCGAGATGGACGCATCGCAGTATACCACAAAATACTCAACGCCCTATGGCAGGGCTAAGATCGGCGCCTCACACAAGCTCTGCCTCAAATTCTCGAACGCTGCCCGCTGCTCGGGCCCCCAGCAAAATACAATGGCCTTCTTCGTCAGTCGGGTTAGGTGTACTGCTATCTTGGAGAAATCCTGAATGAATCTCTGATAATAGCCTGCTCACCCGAGGAAACTTCGAATCTCGGATGGAGACTTCGGAACCTCCTATCTCATCACGGCCTCCACTTTGGCCGGGTCGACCAAAATACCGTTCTGGTTGACAAGGTGCCTCAGAAACTGCACCTCGCGCAACCAGAACTCATATTTGGAGAAATTGGCGTACAAGCTCTCCCTCCTTAGGGTATCCAACACCTCCTGTAAGTGCTCCTCATGTTGCTCATGCGTCTTGGAGTAAACCAAGATGTCATCAATAAAGACTATCATAGACCGATCCAACATCGGTCTGCATACGCGGTTCATGAGGTCCATGAATGCGGCAGGGGCATTGGTGAGCCCAAAGGGCATCACCACGAACTCGTAGTGGCCATAACGAGTCCGGAAAGCAGTCTTCTATACATCCTCATCTCTGACTTGCATCTGGTGGTAGCCTGAACGCAAATCTATCTTGGAAAACCAAGATGCCCCCTATATATGGTCGAAGAGATCATCAATCCTTGGGAGTGGGTAACGGTTCTTCACCGTTACTTTGTTCAGCTCCCGGTAATCTATACACATCCGATGCGACCCGTCCTTCTTCTTCTCAAACAGGATCAAGGCTCCCTAAGGTGAACTACTCAGCCTAATGAATCCCTTGTCTAACAGCTCCTCCGACTGTGTAGACAACTCCTGCATCTCGGGAGGAGCCAACCAATATGGTGCCTTGGCTATCGGAGCCGCACCAGGGACTAGCTCGATCCTAAACTCCACTTGTCTCTCCGGAGGTATCCCATGCAACTCCTCTGGAAACACATCCGGGTACTCTCGCACCACTGGAACATTACTCACGGTCGCCTTACCCGCCTCCCGGGTATCCATAACGTAGGCGACATACCCTGCGGAACCCTGATGGAGGAAGCGCCTAGCCCTCGCTGCCGAACACAAAGCTGGTCCACGCTGCGGCCTCTCGCCCTGAATCACCAGCTCTCCCCCACTTAGGGTCCTGACACGTACCAACTGTTGCGCCCAGTAGATCACCGCCCCATTATGGCTCAACCAATCCATGCCTATGATAACCTTGTTCCCCCTCAAAGGAATGGGAACCAAATCCACAAGATACCGCTCATCGTACAATCTCAAGACGCAATCTCTGAAGACCTCCGATGCCCGGACAGATCGGTCGTCAGCAATCTCAACCTCTAAAGGACAATCCAACATGGCCGATGACTCAGAAAACCTCTTGCTAAGTGCGAGAGAGACAAATAATCGGGTAGCCCTCGAGTCGAATAACATCTGTACTGGGATGACGTTCACATGGAACGTTCCTAAAAAAACATATAAAACATAGAACATAAATAACATAACCGACATGTAATAAGAGTTAGGGAGAAGAAAACATACCTGTCACCACATCCGGTGCGACACGCGCCTCCTCGGCGGTCAGCTGGAAGGTTCGGCTCCTCACCACAGAAGCATCTGTCTTGCCCTGTCGGACATCCGTGATCCACATGGTCGCTGGAGCTAGCGCCACAACTGGTGCTCCTGATGTCAATCTCGGGCAGTTGGCCTTTTTATGGCCCTTCTGATTGCAATGAAAGCAAATCAGATCTCATGTCTGAAGGGTGGGGGTAGGGGCAATACAATCCCTTCCAAAGTGCCCAAGATTGTCGCACTTATAGCAGCCCGATGACCCTAATCTACAAACTCCCTCATGCGTCTTTCCACATTTCCCACAGCGGCTCTGGCCCTGCTGGCCCTTCGACCTAGAGTTGGATCCCTTGGGTTTCTTCCCTGAAACCCCAGTCATCTGCCCAGCCTCCGCCTTCCTCTTCCTGATGTGCTCTATATCAATCTCCCTATCTCTCGCCCTGGCTATCATATCCTCAAAAGTCGGGCATGCTGAGTAGCTGACATGTTTCCGGATGTCGGCTCTCAACATATCGTAGTACCGGGTCTTCCTCATCTCCTCATCCCCCGCGTATTGAGGCACCAGTAAGGCCCTCTCCCTGAATTTGGCAGTAATTTCCGCCACTGAATCAGTCGTCTGTCTTATGTCAAGAAACTCGCTGGCCAGCTGCTGAATCTCCATAGCTGGTGCAAACTCAGCCCTAAACCTGGTCACAAAGTCCGACCAAGTCATAGCCTCAATGATTGGGGATCCCAACGAATCACTGACTGCCTCCCACCAGTCTCTAGCTCTGTCTCTCAAACATCCCGCAACATACTGAACCTTCGACCCCTCGGGGCAGAAGCTCGTCAACTGTGCAGACTCGATGTCTGCAATCCATCGCCTAGCCACAATGGGGTCTTTCACCCCGCTGAAGTCTGGTGCTCCGCATCCCCTGAAATCCTTGAAGGAGAGTGTGCGAGTCCCTGACTGGCCAGATGCCATGTCGCTCTGGAATGACCTAAGGCGATCCTCCATCAGCTCGATAATCCCCTACTTGATCGACCCGAAAATCACCGGTTCGCCTCAAGGATGCCTCTCGTAATCTTATATGCGATGAACTCTCGCAATCCATCATCAACCGGCTCGGAACCTATACCCGAACCTGACCCAAAGCCTGAACCTCCTGATCTGTGATGTGTCACCACCATTCTGAAACAAAACACATAATCATCAGGGTCATATATAACCTCGAGAGGTTTCACACACTACATGTTCTCTGGCCTAATCTTATCTCTCCTTGATTCGAGTACGGATCCTATGCTTTTAGTAGTACGGGCCCATACTACCTTACATATTGATCCGTACTTTCCTCAAGAATTGCCTTAACTCCACCAAGTCCCTTTCACTACTACTTCTCTCAGCGCTAATCTCATCCTAGGCTTTCCCTAGGGTAATCTCCGACCCACTCTCCGCCATCAGTTGCATAAGAAGTCCCTGCTATCTCTCCCTAGCTAGCTCACGAATACCATTACATATTACTAAGACCAGATAATTCTTCGAATGAGAGGTCCTACCCTATAACGGTTGGACTCAGACAAGAGCTGCAAAATAGGGCTAGACCTAACCTTCTGAAATTATTTAGTCCTCGTAATATGTAACTTAACGTATTCATTTACTAGCTAATTAAAGATAACTAGGACTCCTAAAAGCACAAAGAAAGTAGAATTCAGGCATTAAGTAACAAAAACCAAGCATCTCCTAATCAGGCTATCATATCACTGACTAGTCAGTCCTATCATGCAGTTCAATAAGCACATACAGTAGGCATATCAGGCATCTTCCTAGATCCTTATCCCTAATCTAGCATGTAGTTCTCATAATCATACAATAGGCATATAAGGCATCCTTCCTAGATCCTTAGCCCTAATCTAGCATGCAGTTCTCATAATCATATCATATATCATAACAAACATGTATGACTATCTTGGGGAAAACTTACTTGTGCTCGGCTGATTGCACGCATCACACACCTAGTTCTTTCTCAAAACTCTTAACTTTAATTTTTGAAAAATTATTTTTCTTGTAAAACTCTTTCAAAACCTCGATTTCAGTCCAGACACCCCCGAAGGTGTGTCCGAATCCCTCAAACCAAGGCTCTGATACCAACTTTTAACATCCCAAAATTCAAGACCAAAAGTTTCATTTTTAATTTAATAATTCATAAAACTTACTTGTGCTCGGCCGATTGCACACATCACACACCTTGTTCTTTCTCAAAACTCTTAACATTAATTTTTGAAACATTATTTTTCTTGTAAAACTCTTTCAAAACCTCGATTTGAGTCCGGACACCCCCGAAGGTGTGTCCGAATCCCTCAAATCAAGGCTCTGATACCAACTTTTAACATCCCAAAATTCAAGACCAAAAATTTCATTTTTAATTTAATAATTCATAAAACAGATTATTGAAAACATCATGAAGTTATCTTATATCATAAAAACCCATAAGTCATATGTCTCAAAACATATCATAATATAATAATGTCAGAGTGCAAAATCCCAAGAACATCATAGTGCAGAAAATCATGGTGTGATGCGGTGCTATCGTGCCGGCTCCTTTCCCTTCGAAGAAGAAGGACCTGAAACAAAAACTGAAAACCGTAAGCACAAATCTTAGTGAGTTCCCCCATCATACCACATACCATACAATAAACATACTGTCTAACATGTCCGGGACTGGCCTACCCCTTCGGTCTCTTTCAACCGGTAACTTGCCTAGCATATCAGGGCGTTGGCCTACCCCTTCGGTCTCTTTCAACCGGTAACTTGCCTAGCATATCAGGGTGCTAGCCTACCCCTTCGGTCCTTTCGACCGGTACCTTGCCTAGCATATCAGGGTGCTGGCCTACCCCTTCGGTCCTTTCGACCGTAACAGGGGATTATTTCCCCCTACTTCTACCATGTAATCTCCTAGTACATAAACACATAAGTCACATATTGTCTCGCATATCAGGGTGTTGGCCTACCCCTTCGGTCCTTTCGACCAGTACTGGGGCCTATCCTACCCCTCCTACTACTTTCACATAATGCCATAGCATACTAGCAAATAAAGCATAACAAATAGTGGCATGCCAGATAATTATCACAAAGACAATCATCTCTACTATAACTCTTACTAGCAGGCCGACATTGGTGCCTTCGACCCACTTCTACAAGAAGGTAACTCACCTCAAATGCTGTGAAGTAGCTGCACTGTCCTCAGCTCTGAAATCTTGCCCACTCAAACTCCTACACATAAAGATTTCCTTTAGTTACCACTTTTCATGCTCATAACCATTTAAGGGTCAACTTTGGTCAAAGTCAAAGTCAAGGTCAACAACCTGGTCAAAGTCAACATTTTGAGTTGACTCAACTCGCAGAGTTGACCCATCAACTCGTCGAGTTCCATAAATCTGAAAACTCTGAACTTGTGATCCAAATCATCGAGTTCTTTCAGAACTCGTCGAGTTCCTCCTATCCATGGTATCAGGACTTTCCCATTCTACTCGTCGAGTCATCCTTGAACTCGTCGAGTTTTCTCTTTTACAAAATCTGGACATTTCAACCCAACTCGTCGAGTTCCTTTATGGACTCGACGAGTTCTTTAGTCTGTTGAGCCATCTTAAAAGATTAAGCTCCTATCCTTCAGATCTGGACTCCACATTGAAAATGTCCTTTTAAGGGTAAAGTTTCCAACTTTACCCGTTAATAGCTTCCTTTGATGGGTTTAGCTCAAACCCAAATTCTTCACGATCTAGATCTTGATCCAAAAGCCATATATACTTCGAACTAAGGCATACAAACTGAGATCTAGACCCTAGACATCATTTGAACACGTAAAGTTTCTGCCTTTATCTCCATGCATGGCCTTTTGGGGCTTAAAAGGCCAAAATGACACCTTAGATCTTACAGGGGCTCCAATGGCCATAAAGTTTGCACCTTTATGCCATAACAGCCGTTCAAGATCCTAGATCTGGAAGTACACATACTTGGGACGTCCATTTCCCAAAAGCTAACATTCTTGGACCAAAAACCCCCATAAAAGTGAAATGAAGAGATCTAAGAAATCATTGATCAAGTTTGAGACTTGCTTACCCGAAAATGCTGCAAATGGAGTGAAGTTTCTGGATCTACTCTCTTCTTCTTGAGCCTCTAGCTTCCTCTTCTTCCACAAGCTTCAAAAGCCCAAGTTTTATCTTAAAAAGGTCTCACAAGCTCACATAAGGCTCTAGGGTGTCGTGGCTAGGGTTTTCGGAATTAGAGCCTGTAAATGAGGCTAGCCTTTAGGGATTAATGTGTTTAAATAGGGTGCAAAACCCTGAAATTAAGGTTTCACTCTGCCAACACTACTCGTCGAGTTGGGGCTCCCAACTCGTCGAGTAGGTTTCTTAACCCGCGTCCCAAAAATAATTCCCACTCGACGAGTTTGGGGCCTCCAACTCGTCGAGTTCTCATATAAAAGTGAATAAATTTTGTTTAAAATACATACCAGGAACCGGGCTTTACAAGCACACAAATGTTCCTTCTCGAATTTCAGAAGAGGAAGACCACGTACAAGATCGCCAAGTACGAGTTTGTTTATATCCTTGAAATTCAGGTGGGAGAGCCTTCAGTGCCATAGGCAACTATCATCCAAAGATGCTTTCATAAGAAGGAAAATGGCTAGCTTCGCGTTGATTGGTTTCAAGTTCAGTGGATACATTTCTCCGTTTCTTTTAGATTTCAGAAGTACTGCCTTAGATTTCTTCTCAATAATATTGGAACCCTCGTCATCAAACGAAACCTTTAGCTCAGTACCTACAACCAATTGTGAAACACTTATTATATTATGTTGTAGGCCTTATACATAAGCTACCTTCCGAATAGAGAATTCGCCATTCGTAATCATCCTATAGCCTTTGATTTCCCTTGTGGCGTTGTTACCAAATTTTACTCTACCGCCATCCTTCAACGATCTATACTCTCTCAATTCTTCTCTTCTCCAAGTCATGTGACGTGAACAACTGTTGTCGATATACCATTCTAAATCGTACTGTTCGTCATACATAATCTATGAAATTCAGAGAGATTTTGGAACCCAAACCCTCTTGGATCCTTGTGAGGATTTCTTAAGACCAGGAAAAATTTTAGTCTTGTCAACCCAAAAGGATCTTTTTATCAAAACACTATTATTCTCTTTTATTATGTTGAAAACCTCCATTTTATCACCATAAAGATTAATTTCAACTGTATTAGTTTTTCGTTGAATAAATTCCTTGTGTTTCTGAGCCATCTTTTTTCCCAAATCCCTTTTTCTCATTTTTCAAGTTTTCTTTGTATTCCTTGAGTGAAATCTCTGGTTCCGAAACAACTTTACTTTTTCCCTTAACTTCTTTTGATGTGTTGACAAAATTGGAAAATTTTGTTTTTGGAGGACAATTGGATTTTGGCTTTTCAATAGGTTTTGAAACTTGTGGTTTTGAAAAAGGTTTTGATTTTGGTTTATGAATTGGAGAAGAATTCGTATTTTGAACTGAAAATATTTCTGAATTAACAAAATTTTGAATGGAATTCTTATTTTTCCAAAAATGCTTTCTTTCTTGTAAGTTTTTCCTATATCTAGCATTCATCTGCATTTTCTTAGCAACAATTTCTTCCGCAGACATATGAACGTTAAACTTAGGTTTTTCTTTTCTGGTGTTTCATGTTGTTCAGAAGATGTTTCACTGGGAACATTCTTCATGCCACTTGTCCCTGCTTGATCGTAACGAAGGTCAACACGACTATGTGTTTCCGAAACGTATTTTCCTTTCGTTTTCCATGAGGTCATTTCGGAAAGACCTTTTGTTTCATTTGCGTTGTCAATTGGCCCGGACCAGAAGAATTCATCACAACCATCAACATTATCGTTATTAACAAGGGATGTTAATTCTAATGTATCCTTTTTGTTGAGTCCGGTTTTCACAAAAACTTGATTCGGAACTGTTTGTACCTTCGGAAAAACTGTGGCTTTTTCATTTAAAACTTTAGAGCTGTTATTTTCAAAAATAATAATGAATTCGATTGAATTTTCAGAAATCAAATTTTTCTTAGGCTCTTCGGTATTTTGAACAAAAGCAGAACAATCTATTTCATCCTCTACATAAATTTCACTCATATCGCTTTCATCAAATTCAGAAACGTTTTCGGTATTAAAAGTATTTTCTGAATTTAATTAATTGCATAATGAGTCAAATTTTTTTATAAATCAGATTTGATTTGGTCTTTATCCTTATCATTCAACATTTGTTTCAACATATTCTTGTGTTCTTTGGACTTAATGTATTCTTCTATTTTCTCGAGTCCAATTTTATATGAATCTGAAACATCATCAAAAGAAACGATGGATTCCTACTTATAACAATCAACATCGATTTCTTCCTCTTTCAATTCAAGAAAGGGCAAAATCATTTTGTGCAATCATTTTCCTATTTCACAATCAAGATGCAATTGAGTAGTGTTGAAATATAAATGCTTGGCAATTAAACAAAAAATGTTTCTTTGTTTTAAAAAAGCACAACTGTCTCTCTTAAGATAAATAATGTCATCTCTCAATCTATTGAGCTTAACTTCCAACTTCTCTATCCTTAACCTCCTCTATTCACATTTAAATGTTACCCTGTTGAGTTGATCATTTAGATTAGCATTACTTAGACGAGTTCTTTTCAGGCTATCACTAAAATTAGAAACAATATATTTTAAATCATCTAGTTCTGAATCATAAAGAGACTCATGTATGTTAAGAGATTTATGTATAGAGTGTACCTTACCGATGACCCTCTCACATTCTGCCACCTGCTTTGAAACAGTCTTTGCAGCAAAACAACTTTTGGATGCTTGACCACCGTCAGTAGCATACCCTCTTGATTCCGAGATGTTGTTCTGAACAATTAAAAATTTCCCTTCAACACTCTGAATTTCTGAATTCACTACAAAACTGTCACACCCCCAAACCAGAAGGCGAAAACGTCCGGGGGTGGAGGACTTCATTTGTAGTATCACAACACATGCATCATAGTAATCAAAGTACAAACAACCATTGTATTTAAAAAGTATAAGTATTTACATTTGTTCAATCAATGTATATTGAAACCAAATTAGTTATACAATAGAAGAAGATATGACTCAAAATAGCTCCATCTTCTCAAAAAGCTCGGGGAGTACCTGTTTATTATTTCCCTGAGAATACAAGTAATTTGAAAAGAGATTATCAACATAAAGTTGAGTGAGTGCATAAGTCTTTATGTTTGAAAGGATGTCTCTATATCTTGAATATGAAAACTGTTCCAGAAAATCCCATATTTTCGGTTGTATATGAAAAGTAGTTTTATTCCCATAAAACCGTTCTATTTGTAAACCAATGTTCTGTATTTGTAAAACTTGTAACTGGGAGTGTGCCTGGTTTCACCAGCTGTTATTGAAAACTGTAATATACCATTGTAGTTTGTATTTTGTAAACTAGTACTTTGAAGATGTACTTACGTTTAGTTGTTTATATACTAACGTATTGTTAATATCTTTTTAATGAGTTATTATAACCATACTGTGACTGAATGGTCTGAAACAAACGCTTTATAGACGTTCAAGCTGTTGATAACAATTGTCACTCATTGGCGTGTATGCCTGACTGTAGCTAGCAGTCTGAGTGCGGGTTGTCAATCCGAATATAGATCTACACACAACTTGTTTCGATCCCTTGGCTGGAGACTCTGGTTATAATTATCAGGACTTTAACTTGGTTGTCTAAATAAAATTAAACAACCTGAATCGAATGTCTCATAAAAAGCATATAAACGTTACATGTATAATGAAAACCCAATCATTCTGAAATAAATGATTGATTGTATGTCAGTGAATTAGTATTCTTGACATGTATTTGAAAACTGTAAACCCTTGATTTGCTTTGAATCAAACCTTTGTTTCTTGTAAAACGGTGTATTCTAGTATACTTGAATCATAAATTATTGTTCTATGTATCATAAATTATACCTATTATAATTTATATGTACTTTATGAATTGGTATTTAACTATTTTTACATGTAACCCCTTGCTCAACATGTTACAAAGGGTAATTAAACTGATGAAATAACTTTTATATTTATATACATATATAATTTTATATAAGTAAAATTTAAACGACATTCGGACAAATAACCGGTACTATAAGTCCACATCCAAACAAGGAAAATGACCTAGAATGAGTTATTAGTCCTAAGCCTTTTAAATCTTATTTATATTAATATATATATATATATATATATATATATATATATATATATATATATATATATATATATATATATATATATATATATATATATATAAATGAATTGTTGGGAAATATATAAGTTTATAAAAGAGTTCAATATTTGGAGTATTTTTGATGCCTTAAAGTCGCTTTATCGTGATTTGAAATCATTTATTTGTAACACAAAGTTCTTGTGTTATACTTGTATTTCCCCCCTTAAAACAGTAAAAATTATGAAAATACGGGGGTATGAACTCACTTGATAAGTGGTGATTTGGATAGCGTTTCGTTTCCTGGAAAGGAGTTAATTTGGTGAAAAAACGGCTTGAATTGGGCAGAGTTTCGACTGGAGAGAGGTTGTTTTTATCGGGAATCTCGGGGCTTCGAGGCTTGCTTTGGGTTTTAGACTTGATACCGGGGCTTTAGGGGTTGTATATAAGTTTGTGGAAGTGAAAGAAGCGAAAAGATATGGAAAATGGGGTGAAATATGTGAAAAATCCAAGAAGTCTCGCACCCTTTATATAGGGGTGCGAGGGTGCGGTCCGAAGGATGAGTCAGCAGCGACACGCGTCGTCAGCAGCGAGGGCCACGAGGCCGAGGTCTGGATACGAGACAGGGAGGCGAGGGGTGTCGGATCCGGAGTGGACCAAACTTTGGTCCAATAAGAAGGTGCCACACGCAACTGCGGTCCAATCAGCAGACGACAAGTAGCGGACACGGGGAGGCCTCGCATGCGAGGTAACGTGGCAGAAGGGTGACCATGCGAATTTTCCCGGTTTTCAACATTTTTCGATTTTTGTGCCAAAAACTTGCGAAATTCATAACTTTCGCATACGAACTCCGTTTTTAACGTTCTTTATATGCATGCGTAGGTAAAATTATACTCTACGACTTTCGTTTAGACTTCGTCGGCTAATTTTGAATTTATTTTTAATATTATTATGAACCGACCGGAATTGGAAAATCCGTTAAAAATTCATAACTTCTTCATCTGACGTCCGTTTTTGTCTGTCTTTTTAACGTTGTACTACTATTGACGAGACCTTCAATTCTCGTTTAGGTTGTGTCGGCTAAAAATCACTCGATCTTTATTTCGAGTTTTTAGCTGTACACTACTATACTAAAACTTAGAAAAATCATAACTTCCTCGTACGAAGTCAGATTTTGGCGTTCTTTTTATGAAAGTTCTCGGTTTAACATAAACTACAACTTTCATTTAGATTGCTAAGGCTAAAAAGCCTTTTATTGAAAATTCAGTTTTTACACTGAACAGTGGTTTGCCGGTTTTGTCGCGGATCTTCGATTGGTCATAACTTCTTCGTTATAACTCGGATTTTAGTGTTATTTATATTTTTGGAAACCTTATTACAATATCTACCACTTGGTTCATCCCAATAGAGATTGCTTAATACTTTATTTTTGAGGGTCAATTATGTAAATATACACAGTATGCTAAAATTTCTCTTTATTATTTTAAAAAGAAGTACAAATTGACCTACATCATTCTATAGGTTTGAAATAACGGTTTGTTACATTATCCCCCCGTTAGAGAGAATTTTGTCTCGAAATTTACATTACAGATAGACTAGGGAAAAAGATGTGGATATTTCTGTTGCATTTGATCCTCCCGCTCCCAAGTGAATTCAGGTCCCCGTTTTGCATTCCAGCGAACCTTCACTATCGGGATACGACTTTGTTTGGTTTTCTTAACTTCCCTGTCTAGTATCTCTACGGGTTCTTCCACAAAATTGAGGCTCTCGTTTAACTCGATTTCCTCGAGTGGTATCACAAGAGTCTCGTCGGATAGACACTTTTTTATGTTCGGAACGTGGAAGGTAGGATGATTGTTACTTAGTTCTTGGGGTAATCGAAGTTTGTAAGCTACAGGACCGATTCTGGCAAGAATCTCGAATGGGCCTATATACCTTGGATTCAGTTTGTCATGCTTTCCAAAGCGTATCATGCCCTTCCAGGGTGAGACCTTTACCAAGACGCGGTCACCAACCTGGAATTCCAAGGGTTTTCTCCTTTTGTCAGCGTAGCTTTTCTGTCTATCTCTGGAAGCTTTAAGTTGCTCCCGAATTTGTACGATCTTCTCGGTAGTTTCTCGAATAATTTCCGGACCAGTGAGAGCACTGTCAGGAGTTTGACCTGTAGCTAGCTGCGTGTCACCCACTTCTGCCCATCACAGAGGGGATCTGCACTTGCGGCCATAGAGGGCATCGAATGGAGCAGCCTTTATTAGTGTGATAACTGTTGTTATAAGAGAACTCAACAAGGGGTAAATGAATATCCCATGCCTTTCCAAAGTCTATCACGCAAGCTCGTAACATATCTTCTAATGTTTGAATTGTCCTCTCACTTTGTCCGTCGGTTTGTGGATGGTAGGCTGTACTCATGTCCAGCCTAGTTCCCAGAGAGTTTTGTAAAGACTGCCAAAAACGAGAGGTGAATATACTTTCTCGGTCCGAAATAATAGATATTGACACACCATGCAGTCTAACAATCTCCTTGAGGTAAGTTCTTATTAGCTTCTCCATCTTGTCGGTCTCCTTGATTGGTAAGAAGTGTGCGGATTTGGTTAATCTGTCGACGATTACCCAAATAGTATCATAACCACCCGATGTCTTGGGTAACTTGGTTATGAAATCCATTGTAATCCGCTCCCACTTCCATTCAGGGATTTCAGGTTGTTGTAATAAACTTGAAGGTTTCTGGTACTCTACCTTAACTTTGGCACAAGTAAGGCACTTGCCCACAATGGTAGCGATTTCGGCCTTCATGTTAGGCCACCAGTATAGTTTCTTAAGGTCCAGATACATCTTGTCCGAACCTGGGTGGATGGAGTATCGGGTTTTGTGTGCTTCATTCATAATCACGTCTCTGTAACCACCGAACTTTGGTGTCCAGATCCGGTTCATGAAATAATAGACTCCATCATCCCTGACTTCGAAGTTCTTATCCATTCCGCTCAGGGTTTCACCTGCCACATTTTCGGGTTTCAAGGCTTCAAGTTGAGCTTCCTTGATCTGCGTGGACAGATGCGAATGGATTGTCATGGTCAACGACTTTACCCGGCGTCCCGAGTATTCTTTTCTACTAAGGGCGTCAGCTACTACGTTTGCTTTACCAGGGTGATAAAGAATTTCACATTCGTAGTCGTTCAGTAGCTCCACCCCTCGTCGTTGTCTCATGTTCAACTCTTTCTGATCGAAGATGTACTAGAGACTTTTATGGTCCGTGAATATTGTGCATTTCGTGCCATATAAGTAATGTCTCCAGATCTTCAGAGCAAACACCACTGCTCCTAGTTCAAGATCATGTGTTGTATAGTTGACTTCATGTGTCTTTAGCTGTCTTGAGGTGTAGGATATAACCTTTCCTCTTTGCATAAGAACACATCCAAGCCCTTGATTAGAAGCATCACAGTACACTACGAAATCCTCTGTCCCTTCAGGGAGAGACAGGATCGATGCACTACACAAAGCTCGCTTCAGCGTTTGGAACACTGTTTCTTGCTTTTCTCCCCAGCTAAAGGTTATACCCTTTTGGGTTAGGGTAGTAAGAGGATTAGCTATTCGACAGAAATTTTGAATGAATTTGCGATAATAGCCAGCAAGACCTAAGAATTGACGAATTTCTGTAGGTGTTTTGGGTGCTGACCAGTTTTCAATTGCCTTTATTTTGGACGGGTCAACGTGTATTCCTTCTGAACTGACCACATGACCTAGGAAATCAACCTTCCTGATCCAAAATTCACACTTTGAAAACTTCGCATAGAGCTTCTCTGATCTAAGAGTTTGTAATATTTGACGAAGATGTTGGCCATGTTCCTCTTTGCTTTTTGAGTAGATAAGGATGTCGCCAATGAAGACTATGACGAATTTTTCCAGGAATGGACGACACACTTTGTTCATTAGGTCCATGAACATTGCAGGTGCATTCGTCAATCCGACTGGCATCACTATAAACTCGTAATGACCATAACGAGTTCTGAACGCGGTTTTGGGAACGTCTTCCTCCAAAATTCGTAACTGGTGATACCCGGATCTTAAGTCTATCTTCGAGAAGTAGTTCGCACCTTGAAGTTGGTCGAACAGATCGTCAATGCGAGGCAGAAGATATCGATTCTTGATGGTAAATTTATTCAGCTCGCGGTAGTCTATACACATGCGGAATGATCCATCTTTCTTCTTTACGAACAAAACCGGTGCTCCCCAGGGTGAGAAGCTTGGTCTTATGAAACCTTTGCTTAGGAGTTCGTTAAGCTGACTGGATAATTCCTGCATTTCAGAAGGTGCAAGACGATAGGGGGATTTGGCTACGGGGGTAGCTCCGGGAATTAAGTCAATTCAGAATTCGACTTGTCGTTCAGGAGGCACCCCTGGAAGATCATCGGGAAATACATCGGGAAAGTTGCAGACCTCTGGAATGCTCACGATATCTTTCACTTCTTGCTTTTTGTCTACCACGTGAGCTAAGAATGGACAGTACTCCTTGGGAAGGTATTTCTGTGCCTTGATGCAAGAAATGATTTGAAGGTTCCTTCCGGGTTTGTCGCCGTAAATAATAAGAGTTTCACTAGTTGGTAAGTTCAAGCGAATAGCTCTTTCATAGCATAGGATGTCGGCATGGTTGGGGCACAACCAATCCATACCTATTATGACGTCAAAACTTTTGATAGAGACCGGCATAAGGTCTATTGGGAAAGATAAGTCATTCAAGGTAAGGGTACATCCTATGTATATATCGTTGGTGGATTCGGATTTCCCGTTAGCCATTTCTACTGTAAAAGTTTCATTTAGTGGTTGGGAGTTTTGATTTAGTAGATGTTTAAAATTATGGCTCACGAAGCTCCTCTCAACACCATAATCAAATAGAATGCATGCATAAGTATTGTTGAGAAGGAACGTACCCGTGACCACTGCAGGGTCTGCCACCGCTTCTTCGTGACCCAGTGCTAAAATTCTCCCAACCCCACCGACATTTCCAGCTTTTGGAAAATCTCTCTTGAAATGCCCCACATCACCGCATTGGTAGCATGCTCGACCTACTCCAGCGGCAGGTACTTGGTTAAGTGGTTGAGGTGGTGTTCTACAGAATCGGGCAGTATGCCCTTTCCTGTTGCAGTTACGACACTGCATTTCTTGGCAATTTCCGGTGTAGTGAAAATTGCACTTGTTGCATTTAGGGAGGCTACCAGCATAGGGCTTAGTTGGTGCTGGTTATTAGGGGCAACAACAGGCATAGTAGCAGGTACAGTAGTGGCATGGACTGCCACTATTTGTTGCTTCTTTGAAGGTTCCAGAGGAGATTTTCCCTTCCTTTTGTTCCAACCCTTGTTGTTGTTGTTGTTGTTGTTCTCCTTAGGTTGTTCTGGGGCAGTAACCACAAAGTTTGATGCTTTCTGTGGTCAATAAGTGACTGTGCCAGTTCCTTGGCACTGTCAAAGGTAACAGGTCTAGAGGCAATGACACTTGCCTGTATCTGGGACGACAGTCCCCAAATATACCTTTCAATCTTTTTGCTCTCTAGAGCAACCATTTCTGGACACAGAATCGCCAAGTCACAGAACCGATTCGTGTAAGTTGTTATGTCTGCACCGGCCATGGTAAGATCCCAGAGCTCTTGCTCCAGTTTTTGAATTTCCCCTCGCGGACAGTATTCCCGCATCAACATGGTTTTTAAGTTCTCCCAGCTTATAGTATTAGCCACTATCAAAGTCAGTGACTTAACATGGCCATTCCACCATGTTAGGGCCCTATCTGAAAAAGTACAGGCTGCAGATTTAACTTTGCTATCCTCTGCACGGGAGCAAATTTCAAAGATTTCTTCTGTCTTCTCAATCCATTGCCTTAAAACCATCACTCCTCCAGTTCCATTAAAGGTCCTGGGTTTGGCATTCGAGAAGTCTTTATAAGTTCACTCTCGCGAGTGCTCATGACTCTCGCCATGGTTAGAAGGATGTGCACCAGCTCCCGACCCACTAGCACCAGGAGTATTGATATGAGACATGGCAGCCGCTACAGCTGCCGTGACCGCTGCTTGAAACATAGCAATGTCGAATTGAGGGGGTGGTGGTGGAGGTGGCGTCGATGCTTCATTTCTATGTCTTGGATTTCTACGAGGAGACATCTTTTCCTATAAGAATTAAAAGGTAAAAAGATGGTAAGATATTAAGAAAGAATATGAATTTGATATCTCTGAACTAAACACTTAATTCAGTATGGCTCTTGTAAAGGATTGGAAATAGAAATCTATTGCCAATACAACTTGCAATAGGATGATATGACTTTGAGTGGTTATTTTTCAAAGAGTATGAAAATATATGTCGATTGTGTTGGTATATTAAGTATATGTAATCTGGATACTTGACCTTGAAGCAGGTCTATAATATACCACAATACTGCGAAAGTATCGACATCAAACCGACCTACCGAAAATAAAATTTTCGCGGTCGTACTGAAAAAGCATGAAAAATAACACTGGAACATATCCGTAATCCAAAACTTTGGAATGGGATGTTTATGAAAATTGTAATAACTCTTGTTGAAGTAAAGTGCTTGTTACTTTATTGATACTCGGTTTGTACATATCGTGAAAAGTAGTACATACATTCGATACATAAAAATATAAAGTAGAAGTAGTGTAAACACTACTTGCGGCAGGTGTGGCTCCTAGTACTGGGCTCTGCCTTATGGGATTCTGACTCCCTCAAACACCTCTCTAGAGCAGTCTGACGCTCTTGGAGTGCTCTCATTTCAATCTGAGCCGCAATCATTTCCACATGGAGCATATCAGTGTGGTGTCTCGTTTCATCATGATCTCTGTCTAGATGATGAATATTTGCGGCGTTTTGTTGAGAGGCAGTCGTGACTTCCAGTATTCGGTTGATCGAAACTCTCGCCTGATCAATTTGACGAGCTATACGATGAACGATGACAGGAAGGGCCCTGTCGACTGTGCCTCCGTTACTAAGGTCATAGAAATCTCGGCACATTCCAAAAGGTGGGCGTTGGCCCTGTTGTCTGCTCCAGTGGTGTATATGCTCTCCCCAAACTGTCGTCGGCCCTTGATACCCTTGTCTGACTGGGGGAGGTGGGATGGCTTGTGGGGGATTGTATACTGCAGGTTCCGTATCCGTACCACTTGATTCGCTGTCTTCAAATGGTTCTTCATCTGAGTCTTCTTCTGGATCCTCTTCCGGATCCTCCACTACCCATCCTTCGTTGCCATGGTTTGGATAATAAGGGTCCCCTGGTAGATGATATCCAGCGATTGTGTCTGTATGAGAATAAGGTCATGATAAATGCATGAAAAACTAAAGCATATCGATGTTTAAAATATTCTTATAGTATTTTATGTTCTGCTCTAGAGTTTCTTCTGTAGTTGGTAAGTTTTAGACATGTCACAACACTACTATCACTCCCAAACACATGTTGGTCATATCTGAAATCAATATAGTTGATCAGGCTATATTAATTCTAGATATGATTACATAACTGCCCAGGTTTGACTGTAATGTTCAACATCCAAATACTTTTAAGTTCTTATGACTATGTACTTGTAGGTATGAGTGTTAGTATACTTCTTGTAAAAATACTTAAAGTTTTAAAAAGTATACTTGTAGTCAGAGCTCCTAGCCCCAATGTATTTATAATTTGTATATCTTTTATGGATTGATATACTGAGTTCACTATAAACAATGCTCTGATACCAATCTGTCACACCCCCAAACCAGACGGCGGAAACGTCCAGGGGTGGAGGACTTCCTTTGTAGTATCACAACACATGCATCATAGTAATCAAAATACAAACAACCATTGTATTTAAAAAGTATAAGTATTTACATGTGTTCAACCAATGTATATTGAAACCAAAATAGTTATACAATAGAAGAAGATATGACATAAAATAGCTCCATCTTCTCAAAAAGCTCGGGGAGTACCTGTTTATTATTTCCCTGAGAATACAAGTAATTTGAAAAGAGAGTATCAACATAAAGTTGAGTGAGTGCATAAGTCTTTATGTTTGAAAGGATGTCTCTGTATCTTGAATATGAAAACTGTTCCAGAAAATCCCATATTTTCTGTTGTATATGAAAAGTAGTTTTATTCCCATAAAACCGTTCTATTTGTAAACCAATGTTCTTTATTTGTAAAACTTGTAACTGAGAGTGTGCCTGGTTTCACCAGCTGTTATTGAAAACTGTAATATACCATTGTAGTTTGTATTTTGTAAACTAGTACTTTGAAGATGTACTTACGTTTAGTTGTTTATACACTAACGTATTGTTAATATCTTTTTAATGAGTTATTATAACCATACTGTGACTGAATGGCCTGAAACAAATGCTTTATAGACGTTCAAACTGTTGATAACAATTGTCACTCATTGGCGTGTATGCCTGACTATAGCTAGCAGTCTGAGTGCGGGGTTGTCAATCCGAATATAGATCTACACACAACTTGTTTCGATCCCTTGGCTGGAGACTCTGGTTATAATTATCAGGACTTTAACTTGGTTGTCTAAATAATATTAAACAACCTGAATCGAATGTCTCATAAAAAGCATATAAATGTTACATGTATAATGAAAACCCAATCATTCTGAAATAAATGATTGATTGTATGTCAGTGAATTAGTATTCTTGACATGTATTTGAAAACTGTAAACCCTTGATTTGCTTTGAATCAAACCTTTGTTTCTTGTAAAACGGTGTATTCTAGTATACTTGAATCATAAATTATTGTTCTATGTATCATAAATTATACCTATTATAATTTATATGTACTTTATGAATTGGTATTTAACTATTTTTACATGTAACCCCTTGCTCAACATGTTACAAAGGGTAATTAAACTGATGAAATAACTTTTATATTTATATACATATATAATTTTATATAAGTAAAATTTAAACGACATTCGGACAAATAACCGGTACTATAAGTCCACATCCAAACAAGGAAAAGGACCTAGAATGAGTTATTAGTCCTAAGCCTTTTAAATCTTATTTATATATATATATATATATATATATATATATATATATATATATATATATATATATATATATATATATATAAATGAATTGTTGGGAAATATATAAGTTTATAAAAGAGTTCAATATTTGGAGTATTTTTGATGCCTTAAAGTCGCTTTATCGTGATTTGAAATCATTTATTTGTAACACAAAGTTCTTGTGTTATACTTGTATTTCCCCCCTTAAAACAGTAAAAATTATGAAAATACGGGGGTATGAACTCACTTGATAAGTGGTGATTTGGATAGCGTTTTGTTTCCTGGAAAGGAGTTAATTTGGTGAAAAACCGGCTTTAATTGGGCAGAGTTTCGACTGGAGAGAGGTTGTTTTTCTCGGGAATCTCGGGGCTTCGAGGCTTGCTTAGGGTTTTAGACTTGATATCGGGGCTTTAGGGGTTGTATATAAGTTTGTGGAAGTGAAAGAAGTGAAAAGATATGGAAAATTGGGTGAAATATGTGAAAAATCCGAGAAGTATCGCACCCTTTATATAGGGGTGCGAGGGTGCGGTCTGAAGGATGAGTCAGCTGCGACACGCGTCGTCAGCAGCGAGGGCCACGAGGCCGAGGTCCGGATGCGAGACAGCGAGGCGAGGGGTGTCGGATCCGCAGTGGACCGAACTTCGGTCCAATAAGAAGGTGCCACGCGCATCTTTGGTCCAATCAGCAGACGACACGTAGCGGACACGGGGAGGCCTCGCATGCGAGGTGACGTGGCAGAAGGGTGACCATGCGAATTTTCCTGGTTTTCAACATTTTTCGATTTTTGTGCCAAAAACTTGCGAAATTCATAACTTTCGCATACGAACTCCGTTTTTGACGTTCTTTATATGCACGCATAGGTAAAATTATACTCTACGACTTCGTTTAGACTTCGTCGGCTAATTTTGACTTTATGTTTAATATTATTATTTTTAACAGACCGGGACAGGAAAATCCGTTAAAAATTCATAACTTCTTCATCTGACGTTCGTTTCTGTCTGTCTTTTTACCGTTGTACTACTATTGACGAGACCTTCAATTCTCGTTTAGGTTGTGTCGGCTAAAAATCACTCGATCTTTATTTCGAGTTTTTAGTTGTACACTGCTATACTGAAACTTAGAAAAATCATAACTTCCTCATACGAAGTCAGATTTTGGCGTTCTTTTTATGAAAGTTCTCGGTTTAACATAAAATACAACTTTCATTTAGATTGTTAAGGCTAAAAAGCATTTTATTGAAAATTCAGTTTTTACACTGAACATTGTTTTGCCGGTTTTGTCGTGGATCTTCGATTGGTCAAAACTTCTTCGTTATAACTCGGATTTTAGTGTTCTTTATATTTTTGGAAACCTTGTTACAATCTCTACCACTTGGTTCATCCCAATCGAGATTGATTAATACTTTATTTTTGAGGGTCAATTATGTAAATATACACAGTATGCTAAAATTTCTCTTTATTATTTTAAAAAGAAGTACAAATTGACCTATATTATTACATAGGTTTGAAATAACGGTTTGTTACAAAAACACCCTCCATGGGTTAGCTTTCTGACTTCTTCATCTTCCGAGTCCGTTGACCATACCTTGACTCGCCCATATTCGTCACTTCCTTCTTGCACGATCAATGTTGGCTTGGAATTTGATGCATTCCTCTTCCGAAGCTCCTCAATCTTCTGAAGATAGTAAGCTTCATCCTTCTCAGATTCTTTCTTCTCATTCAACCTCCTAAGCATGCATTCTTTGGAAAAATGGTTTTTGCCATGATAATAATTGCAGTCGTAGCCTGAATCACCCATAACCTTTTTCTCCCTTTTCTCTTCATCAGTTTAAGAGTTCTTGAAATCATCATCTCTAACCTTTTCGGAACTGGAATTGCCACCTTGCTTGTATTTGTTTCGAAAATGAGAGAAAATTTTCTTGTAGAACTTCGTAGGGTTTGAAACCAACAAAGCTTTGTCTTCTTTTGGAGATCTCACTATCTGAAAGATAAGATTCTGAATCTTCTTTAGTTTCCTTCTTTCCCTTTTTCCACCAATGCTAGGGATCCCATGCCAGAAACAATCTTCATCTCCTTCGTAACTTCATCTTTGTGGGATCTCTGAATTCCCACAAGCTTTGCTAAAGAGTAGCTCTTAAACTGTTCATGTGCCTTCACAGTAGACACAATAGCTTTCCACCCGGATCTTAGTCTGTTCATGAACATGAATTTTTTCTCAATAACTTCACACCTGAGATTGTGCTTAAGGATTCTGCTTAACAGATGATTAAACTGTTTGAAAGTTTGATCTAGTTTTTCATCAGACTTTTATGCAAAGGCTCCAAACTTTGATAGAAGCAATGTTTGCACAGAGTGTTCTAAATCAACGTCACTCGAATAAAGTTCCTTTAGCCTATCCCAGATCTCCTTGGAAGTGTTACATGCACTCACGAGACGAAAGGTATCCGGTGGAAGAGCAAATCGTATAATTCTCGTTGCCTTTATGTTGCTCAATAGTTTATCCTTTTCATCCTGAGGAACATTAGTTTGTTCAACAAGAAGTGCATTGTATTCAACATTAGTCTTGATAACCTTCCTGGTTGCAGTGTGCAAAAACGTCTCTTGATTCAACGCTTGCCATATTGTCGAACCATGTTCTTCAATACCTAGAACATAGTCTTCAAAGTGAAACACCCAGACTTCATAATCCTGAGGGAAGAGGATTGGAATCCTTGTAGTAGATCCAATACTACTATAAATATTGAACGATAAAGAATGAGGATCTTCGTGCTGCATGATGTCAAAAATTCACAAAAACACGGATATAGAATCAGATGTGTAAAACGGAACTTCTCCTTTTAGGGTAAAAACCAAAGATTTAGATCTGACATCTACAATCGACAATAAATATAGAGACGACGAGAAAATATCCAAGAAAAACGTAAAACCCTATTTGAACTCTACATAAGAGTAGTGACTGTGTTACACTATCTCCTGCTTTGATACCAATTGTGGAAAACAATAATTACTAGGATCGACAGATTCTATAACAAAACCGAATTAAATAACAAGAACAATGAAGATCAAAGTAGTGCCGAATGCTTTAATTATAATAGCTCTGGAAGAGCTCAACGTGAACTTCTCTGTGAGAGCTAGGTAGGGCGATACAATCGTTAACCCTAAAAAGATACATGCATGCACAATAAATAGCCTAACCCTCGAAAGCAATAACAACGAATGGATAGGCCCAAACTGGTATAAATGAGACTATTCTAGCACATACATTTAACACAATACAATAATAAGCCCAACATGCACCTCAGGAAGAGGAAACCAAATCGGGTGCAGACAGTTGGGGGTCCAGCGAAGTGACCCAAAACTTTTGATCAACGAGTGAGAGGCTAGCATGGCCGAGGTCAGTGCAGCACGTGCGGGAAGTAACACGATGGAGTTTTTTGATTTACGGGTTCGGGTTGCTATAAGTGTGGGAGGCTTGTTCGGGTCAGCAGGGATCGTCCCCGGGGGACGAGTCCGTTTTGTTTCCACTGCAACTAGGTGGGACACGAGAAGGCCGACCGTCCGATGTTGTGGGAGGGAGTAATATATGTACCTGCTCAAGTTACTTGGAGGATCACTAATCGTCGCGAGGGAATAGTGGATGTTCCCATGGTGAGGAGTCGAGCATTGTAGTCACGGGCCGAGATGATCGAGTTCCACCAGTTGACGTCGCATACATTTTATTTTTAGAATCTTCATATGCCATTTTGCATACCGAGGGACGTACTTAGAAGATATTCGAGTGAGCCGGTTTAGGATTTTGATGTGGGAGGCATTGACCACCATCAGAGCAAGCTTTAAGTAGGAGAAGACCAACATCCGGTTTGATCTTTGATGGCATTAGCAAGGAACTCAAGGAATTTGCAAGGTCGGCATGTTGGGTTTGAATGTAGGAATTATAGGGGTCATTCAGGAATACGAGGCAATAAGGAATTGGTTTGATCATGGGTGTAAGATTGGTAATTGTCAAGTTCATACCTTCGAAGTGTGGTCAGTTGCAACTTCACATGGGAATTACTCTAGTGCACGTAGGTCGTTGAATTGGTTGGGTACCCATTTCGATAGTTGAGATTTTCTTCTTCGTCATTAGATAAAGTCATCGAGGACTTATAGTGGATTTAGTGGAAAGTGATCGGGAATATTGAACTTGTTGAGATTTCGGGGAGTATTCATTCAATTCTGGCAAGTGTATGTTCGCTAGGATTTGCTAGTAATGGAATGCTAGTACATGTGGGCTCAGGTTGTCGGCAACTTCGAGTAGTCAGGTTGCGAGATAGATTGGAAATCTATAAATTTTGTGGTTGGAAGAGCGCAGTTGAATCCAAGTGGGGGAGAATCACTTGGACTAAGGGATTGCACAAGGAATGAGATTTCAGGTTACCTTGTGCATTAGTAGTGTCGCATGGATGGTATGTGATTAGTTTCAGGTGGAGGGATTGTGTTAGGGCCTCTTTTCCTATTCTTGTCTAATGAAGGCTTTGGGGTTCAAAGCATAACCCAAACACCTGATTTGGGGTATAGCCGGATGAGGTTTCGTCTCATGATGATTATGGTTGGTATGATAGATGCACAGTAAGACCATGGGTTGAGTCCATGGCAGTGTAGAAGTGTTGTAAGACTGCGGGGTGGTCGTAGCATTCACTAGGTCAACATGTAGTGATAGAAGTGTTGTAAGGCTGTGGGGTGGCCATAGCATTCACTAGGTTGGCAGGTAGTATTAGAGGTGTTGTGAGACTGTGGGAAGGCCACAACATTCGTGGGATCAAGGAAGGATGTGGGCAGTATGGGGTCGGTCGTTATGTAAGACTACAGATAGACATGTAACATTTATTTAGAGCAAAGTAAGTTTCATTGCATCAGTGTTATGGTTGGTTATGATATCCCTAGTTGGAGCAGGAGGGCTGTTGAAGCCTTATATACAAGTAGGCTAGGGTAGCTTGGCCAGACAGACTCTTGGATAGAGCGTGGTACAGTCGTTTGAAAGGATGTCGGTTTCAGCGACCGGACGGGAATCCGGCGCTTCAGATCATTGGTAGATTAGCTCGGAGCTCAAAATATCTTGGATAGATCGAAAATGTGAATGTGGGTCAGCAGGATAATTTCAGGTCGTAAGGATTTTGTTCGTATTAGATTGAGAAGTGGAGCAATATTTGTTGTGTTCTCGAATGGTTTTGTATGTCGGGAAGTCAAATAAGGTATTGGGTTCCTGGTTTTGTGTTGAGTAGTGATGGTTGTCCTTTGTTGGTTAAGGTCAACAGGAGCAAGGATTTGTCCATCGTCAATATGTAAGTTCTGCTAAGGATGGGTGACCCCTGGGAAGTTTTTGTGTCGGGAGCCCTAAGCGGAGAATATTGTGATACGTGCCAGAGGGGAGTGTTTAAATGATATCAGAGCTGGGGCACGGTTCGATGTGTTCAACGGGGACATCGAACCCTATAATGAGGGGTGAAGGTGGGCTGCACTTGATCCTACATCGGCTTGGAAGGAGAACGAAACATTTCCTTATAAGGGGTGTGGACACCTTCCATGTCATAACGAGTTTTAAAGCCATGAGGGCAGCAAATCCCATAAGAACTCTGCAGTTAAGTGTGCTCGGGCAAGAGTAGTACTGGGATGGGGGACCCTCTGGAAAATTTTCGTGCCGGGAGCCCAAAGTGGACAATATTGTGATATGTGTTGGATATAGTGTCTAAGTCCATAACTTTATTTGGTATGTACTTGACCCGACCCGGCATGGTCCATTTGGGTTGCATGGCATTGCAATACTTGGATAGACTAAATGAGAGAAAGGACACTTGTGATTATTAATATATTATAAGTTCTAATATATTAATAATAGTATTATTTAATTAGTATTGATCAAGTATTAATTTAGAATTAATTTGGTGATCAAAATGAGACTAATTAAATACATAGGGTTGATTATGACAATCATCTAATCTTTTATGGTGGATTCATGATCCATGGTTTATTTTGATTTGGAGCTCCATGGATATGGGAGTTACAAACCCATGGATCATTAGAAATCAAGAGTCATGACAATTAAGGGCATTCATGTGTAAACCCTAATTGTGACAACACTATAAAAGGAACCCTATAGCTAGCAAAATCGGACACTAGTTGATTCTAAGAGGGCATAACCAATTTTGAGTGTTAGTGACATTCTCTCAAGTTATTCCAAGTCTTGTGGTGTTGTGTGAAGCATTTGAGGCACAACATTTGGGGTGCTAGGGTCACAAAGTCTTCAAGGAATCTAAGCAACAAGAAAGGTTTGTACTTCTACTAGTTTTTATATTACATATCCCCATGCCATGCTAGTTAGGAAGTAAACCTTGAAAAATCAAATTTGCATGTATATTAGAGAAAACATAGATTCAAGGTTTATAGGGTTGCATGTACAGCATAGGAGTGTTAGAATGCTCAAAACCCATCAGTGGTATCAGAGCCTAGGATTGTTTTCTGTATATTTGATGCAAACTGCTTGAAAAATCGAAAAACTGTTCACTATTCGACTGGACTCGCCGAGTGCAAGGGGAGAACTCGACGATTCCAAGACAAAATTCATCCTACTCGTCGAGTAGGATCATGCACTCGACAAGTAGGTGCGTGTTGGGCAGTTTTCCGAGTTTTGTTGCTGGAAATGGGCTAGAATCATTATCCCAAACTGTTTTGGACTTGTAAAATCTGTTTTTAAAAGTGGTAATGATTATGTTAACCCATTTCAAATGACTATTATCAATTTTCAAGTTTTATATGTGATTTCTTGAAATTGCTTGATATGAATATTTGTTCTTATGAGTTTTAGAAGATCATAGGAATTGTGTGTAACATACATGCTAGATTAATTCATGATCTTAATGCTTATGATGGTGTTCATAACTTGTCCTCAAGTTATGGATAACCAAAAGTCACTTCTTTAAAAGTTGTCATTAAAGAATAGTAGGTTTCATAAAATGAAGAGTCTTCAACTTTATGAACCATTAAAACTCATAAGTTACAAATTTGAAGAGTCTTGAAATAGTTTCAAAAACTTGCCCTCAAGTTTTGGAATTTGTAAAGTCTTACACTTTAATACTTTAATTCCAAATTAAACCTTAGATTTTTAAAAGTTTAAAAATCAACACTGATACTATTATTATAATCTTATTTATATAGATATGTATAAGAATAAGTCATTCTTACCGCAAGTAGTCCTCATTCACGAAGCCGGTCTATAAGGGGGGTATAAGTTTGTTGCCTATAAAATGGCAGCTTAATGGGTGTCTACTCTCACCCACCGCTTCCTTGATTGGTGGAGGGTCGTTAGTCGAACGGGTAGGATAAGACTTTAACTCTCATTAAAAGTTTAATGAATTATAAAGTAACTATACATTATTAATTCCCAATCTTAGTTACTTTAGGAAAATGTGAAATAGGTGCTAGCCCATAAAATTACACTTTGTACCTTACCAAGTCGTAAGTGGAGCGTGTGTGGTTAACCGGCACACCAACAAGGACTAGTAAGTGTGGCAAAGGGTAACTTGACTTTATTATAGATCGGTGGAGCGTGTGTGGTTAACCGGCACATCGATTAGGTAATATAGTTAAGGGTACCAAGTCAATTTGTATGGTTATTCACACCTTGTTTGTGATCCTCGGCATCCCAGTCACAAACTTGAGAGGGCACAATCGAGATTTAAACATGCCATTGAAAAGTTCAATGTATCTCAAACGATCTAGGAGTTTCAAATCCAATAAAACCTAATAATAAAATATTTCGTTCTTATGGTGGAAATTGGTAAATCGTCATTTACCTACCTTCAAATATTTTATAGCTTGGATTACGGCATCCCTCTTCCAACTATAAATAGTTTGTTGGATCCTAGCCTTAATATTTCATTTGGGTGACTTATTAAGGACTCTTAATCTAATGAAACTTGTCTTTCTTTTCCTTCAGATGTCTTCCAACAATGCTTCTGGCTCAAACCCAACAGGCTCTTTTTCCCTTATGAACTTGTGAGGGAAAGTCACTTTTGATGGATCCAACTTCAATGAATGGATCAGAAACATCAGGATGATTACCCGCTATGAGGACAAGGAGTATGTCCTCGATAGGGAGCTTAAGGTTGTGAATGAAGCCACTGCTACTCCTGAAGAGTTTGTGGAGTTTGTTGCACATGAAAAGGATGCTACTAAGGTAGCATGCATCATGATGGCTACCATGACTCCTGAACTTCAAAAATCCTATGAAGATTTCTACCCCTATGAGATGCACCAAGATCTGATGGAAAGATACCATCAGAGCGCGCGTCAGGAGAGGTACGAAATCATCTCCTCCATGATAACAACCAGAATGAAAGATGGTGAACCCATCACCGGTCACATGCAGAAAATGCAAAGGTTCGTTGACCGGTTATTGAAGCTCAATGTGGAATTTCCTGAAGAAATGGCGATTGATATCATTCTCCATTCTTTACCTCCAAGTTATGATCAGTTTCGTATGACTTATCATATGAACAAGGAGGAAGTCACACTGAGTAAAATTCAAGGACTTTTAAGGACAGCTGAAAATGGCCTTAAGAGTAAAGCGGTTGGTACTTCTACTTCTACTCCTTCAGGAGCCCCTGTTCTTGCGATTGGGCAGGGAAAGGGTAAGAAGAGGAAAACCCCTTCGAAGGGTACCAAGGGTAAGCCCCTTGATGGTTCCTCTTCTAGTGGGACAAAGAAAGGTCCCATTACTCCTTCCTCAAACTCAAAGGAAGCACAATGCTTCTATTGTCAAGAAAAGGGGCACTGGAAGCGAAGCTGCCCCAAATACTTGCAAGATGTAAAGGATGGGAAGGTTAAACCCACCCATGCAGGTATCTATATAATATTGTCTAATAACTCATCTAATGCTAATTCTTGGGTGCTTGATACAGGTTGTGGTATTCACATTTGTACTGATTTGTAGGGCCTAAGAAGAAGTGAGCAAGTGGAGCACGGGAAGATAAACTTAGTCATGGGCAACAAGAAAGCATCACCTGTCACCAAGATAGGAGTTTATTCTTTATTGCTAAATAATGGGTTAATGTTAGATTTGAATAAATGTTGTTACTCGTCAGAAATGGCGAGAAATATTATTTCCTTTCATGGCTTGTACAAACAAGGGTTTACATTTTTATTTGATAATAATAATGGTGCTATTAATGTTTATTACAATGATGTATTTTACTTTAAAGCATTACCTTGTGAAGGTGTATATGAAGCTGTGAATGTTGTAGACAATCTAGGAAATAATGTGTTGTATATTGATTCTTCGAATAGCTTGGATAAAGCATCCTTGTGGCATTGTCGTCTTGGACATGTCAACAAGAAGCGCATAGGCCAACTCCAAAAGGCTGGAGTCTTGGAATCATTTGACCTAAAGTCGGATGATAGTTGCGAGTCTTGTTTACTTGGAAAAATGACGAAGTCACCCTTCACAGGTACTTGTGATAGGGGTGAAGGTTTGTTGGACCTGGTACACACAGATGTGTGTGGGCCCTTCAAAGTTGCTACAAGAGATGCTAATCGCTATTATGTGACTTTTACAGATGATTATAGCAGATATGGATATATCTACTTAATCAAGCATAAGTCAGAAACCTTTGAAAAGTTCAAAGAGTTTATGCAGGAAGTTGAGAATCAATTGGGCAGGAACATCAAGATGCTCCGATCCGATCGGGGAGGAGAGTATCTTAGCATTGAGTTCCTTGACCATCTTAAGGAATCTGGGATTGTCTCACAATTGAAACCTCCCAGAACACCACAGTTGAATGGTGTAGCTGAGAGGCGCAATCGAACCTTGTTGGATACGGTTCGTTCCATGATGAGTCGAGCTTCGTTACCAATCTCTTTCTGGGGATATTCCTTAGAGACTGCCGCCCATATCCTTAATCTTGTCCCTACTAAAAAGGTTGCTAAAACACCTCACGAGATGTGGACTGGGAAAGTTCTCAATTTCGACCACATCAAGATTTGGGGTTGTGAAGCTTTCGTGAGGCGTGAGACTCATGATAAGCTTGAACCTCGAAGTGAGAGATGTATTTTCATCGGCTACCCACAGAGATCCTTTGGTTACCTCTTCTACAGACCCAGTGATAATGTGGTCTTTGTAGCAAGAAGAGGAGTCTTTCGTGAGAGAGAATTTATAAGCCAAGGGGACAGTGGGAGGCAAATTGACCTTGAAGAGCTTCAAGAGTCAAGCGATGAAGGAACCTCAAATGCTATCAACCAACCTGAGGAGCAAACTCCTGTTGATCCGATAGATGAGTCTGTACCTCCGAGGCGTTCCACTAGGGTGAGGAACGCACCTGATTTTTATTATGGTTATCACATCACCACTGAAGGTGATACATTTATTAGTGATAGTACACTAATAGATTTGGATGAACCTAATAATTACAGGGAAGCCATGGCAGGCCCCGAGTCTGCTAAATGGAAGGAGGCTATGGACAGCGAGATTCAGTCCATGTATGACAATCAAGTGTGGAACTTGGTTGACAATGTACCAGGTCGTAAGACAGTTGGGTGCAAATGGATCTTCAAGAAGAAGACCGACATGGATGGGAAGGTACACACTTACAAAGAGCGACTGGTTGCGAAGGGCTTTACTCAAACTCCGGGAGTTGACTATGATGAGACCTTCTCACCAGTAGCGAAAATTAAGTCTATTAGGGTCTTACTGGCCATAGCTGCATTTCATGATTACGAAATATGGCAAATGGATGTCAAAACCGCTTTCCTTAATGGAAAGTTGGCTGAGGATGTTTACATGGCTCAGCCAGAGGGTTTTGTAGATGCAAAGTACCCTAATAGAGTGTGTAAGCTTGAGAAATCCATTTATGGATTGAAACAAGCATCTCGTAGATGGAATCTTTGCTTCGACGAGAAAGTCAAAGAGTTTGGTTTCTCGAGGAGCGAAGATGAGTCATGTGTATATGTCAGGGCTAGTGGGAGTATAGTCAGCTTTTTGGTATTATATGTGGATGACATACTACTCATAGGAAATGACGTCCCAACCTTTCAGGAAGTGAAGTCATGGCTTGGGAAGTGTTTCGCTATGAAGGACCTTGGAGAAGCTGCCTATATCCTAGGGATAAGGATATTAAGAGATAGGAGTAAGAGACTAATTGGACTTAGTCAAAGTACTTACTTGGATAAGGTGTTGAAGAGGTTCAGCATGCAAGAATCCAAGAAAGGGGAATTACCCATCCAGAGTAATGCCAAGCTGAGTAAGACTCAGAGTCCGAGTACTGAGGCTGAGATAGCTGAGATGAGTCATATACCATATGCTTCCGCTGTGGGCTCTATCATGTATGCTATGACTTGTACTCGCCCTGATGTGGCCTATGCTTTGAGCATGGTCAGTAGATATCAAGGGAACCCTGTCAAGGCTCACTGGACTGCGGTAAAGAATATTCTCAAGTATCTGCGGGGGACTAAGGACTGGGTCCTTACCCTCGGAGGCAGTGATGACTTGAGAGTGGAAGGATATAGCGATGCTAGATTTCAGGCTGATAGGGATAATTTCCGCTCTCAGTCAGGCTGGGTCTTTAACCTAAATGGAGGGGTAATTATTTGGAAAAGTTCCAAGCAGGAGACAGTAGCTGATTCTACTTGTGAATCAGAGTACATAGCAGCGAGTGAAGCAGCTAAGGAGGCGATATGGCTAAAGAACTTCATCGGAGACCTTGGAATTGTACCAGCTATAAAGGAGCCAATGGAGATTTTCTGTGACAGCGAAAGTGCGGTTGCTTTGGCTAAGGAACCAAGAGATCACGGGAGATCTAGGCACATTGACAGAAAATACCATTTCATCAGACATCGAATAGAAGAAGGACTCCTCGTGGCTAAGAGGGTATCATCAGATGAGAACCCAGCAGATCCCCTCACGAAGGGACTGAGTAGGGTTAAGCATTTACAGCATGCGAGGCGCATCGGGCTGAAGGATGATATTAGTTTCAATAATTAGATTTCTGAAACTTGTAAAATGTAATTGACATTTTGATGATTAAATAAAAGTTGTTATTTATTTATGAGTAAAGTGTTACTATCTTATGTTAATCGTTTACTATGGTTTCAATTTTGCATGTTTTGACTTCCAGAATAATTATTTTCGAACTCTCCACAATCGGTCATATGTCGGAAGTAGATATGAATCAAGACTGTCATGAATTTGGTTTGTATGATATGTCTAAAGGGTATTAGACATAGCAATAGTTGCTGCAACATTCATGAGTGCTCATAAGTTCTGAGTATTGGATTCAACCCACGCTCACTTGCATCACTTCATGGAATTTATCTCGAGTGATCGTGAGACGGTAATATCATATAAATCTTTAAACCTAGAGATATGAGTTGTTGACTATGAGTTGGTTATCCATTGATTGTACGAAAACGCATTGGTAATTCGATGTTATAAAACGTGCTTTTGTGCATAATTCAACAAGTGGTCAGTACAAGCATATGAGTCGAAGTTTATCTGTTCCTTCTAGAAATAGAAGCGATATATGGGCCCTCGATGATTTGGTTTTGACTTATGTACCGAGCCCGGTCAGAACCTAATTGATGTGTTCAATTTAGTTCTATGTCGAAACAAATCAGAGATCGAGAAACAAATGTTGGACAATAAGTAAGACCATGTTCCATGTGTTTGTCCGGCTGATATCTTGAGAGCAGAGGATTATATGATCACTTATCTTAAATGGCATATCATTATTATCTCAGTTCCGAGAGACTTTGAAAGAGCTACGATTGCTAGTCGGATCCTGAAGTCATATCTGCAAATATAGTTATTAGACTTATCCAAGTGGGAGACTGTTGTATATAGTGTCTAAGTCCATAACTTTATTTGGTATGTACTTGACCCGACCAGGCATGGTCCATTTGGGTTGCATGACATTGCAATACTTGGATAGACTAAATGAGAGAAAGGACACTTGTGATTATTAATATATTATAAGTTCTAATATATTAATAATAGTATTATTTAATTAGTATTGATCAAGTATTAATTTAGAATTAATTTGGTGATCAAAATGAGACTAATTAAATACATAGGGTTGATTATGACAATCATCTAATCTTTTATGGTGGATTCATGATCCATGGTTTATTGTGATTTGGAGCTCCGTGGATATGGGAGTTACAAACCCATGGATCATTAGAAATCAAGGGTCATGACAATTAAGGGCATTCATGTGTAAACCCTAATTGTGACAACACTATAAAAGGAACCCTATAGCTAGCAAAATCGGACACTAGTTGATTCTAAGAGGGCATAACCCATTTTGAGTGTTAGTGACATTCTCTAAAGTTATTCCAAGTCTTGTGGTGTTGTGTGAAGCATTTGAGGCACAAAATTTGGGGTGCTAGGCTCACAAAGTCTTCAAGGAATCCAAGCAACAAGAAAGGTTTGTACTTCTACTAGTTTTTATATTACATATCCCCATGCCATGCTAGTTAGGAAGTAAACCTTGAAAAATCAAATTTGCATGTATATTAGAGAAAACATAGATTCAAGGTTTATAGGGTTGCATGTACACCATAGGAGTGTTAGAATGCTCAAAACCCATCAATATGTTCCAGAGGGGGGTGTTTCATGGAGCCATTAGATCGGGCCGTGGTTATTGGGCCAAGTAAGGAAGGGGTAAAATGGTCTTTTACCCTAGGAGTTGGACAAATGAAATTGATTCCTAATTATGGTTTATGGCGCAATTATTAATTGGGGTTTTATTTGATTAATTAGCGTGGGGACTTTCCTAATAAGCAGTCCGAGCATTTATCTGATTTTCAGCAGTTTGAGGTGAGCCTCTTCAATAAGCTTGGCGGTTCGGAGGCACCAGTGTTGGCCCATGATTTATTATTATTCAGATGCTAGTTGTCTGTGTGACTCTTGCATGTGGAGTATGTGATATGTCTACAGGGCGGGGTCTGATGCCAGGTGTATTGTATGCTATTTATCTTAGTGATTCTTGCATGTATTCATGTGTCTGTACGAATGTCGGGCGGGGCCTGATGAATGTGATGGGCTGGGGCCCATCTTATGTTCTGACAAATTTGTTCTGAGTGGGGCTCGATGCCGGGCGGGCCCGATGGTTGTCGGCCATGGCACATCGTATGTTGATATGTATGGTATACAGTGTTTTGGGGAACTCACTAAGCTTCATGCTTACGATTTTCAGTTTATGTTTCAGGTACTTCCGGATCGAAGGGGAAGAGCTCAGGATGATCGCATTGCACACACCATGACCTCCATTTATGTGACTCTGATGTCTTGAGAAGAATGCTTGACATACTCTGATTTTATATTACGGTTTTATGAACACGTTTTGGATGATGGTTTTATTATTATTAAAATGAATTTTTTGGTCTTAAATTTTGGGACGTTACAAGTTGGTATTATAGCCTTGGTTTGAGGGACTCTGGCACACTTTCGGGTGTGTCTAAACTCAAACTAAGGATTTGGTAGATTTTTCGTAAAAGGAATGTTTTATAAAAAGAATTTTCTAACAAAAGAAAGGGGTGGGGTGCATGCAATCGACTGAGCTCAAATAATTTTTCCCCAAATACCCATACATGTTTTATGTTATACACTGAATTGTGAATCTGTGAATCGCATGCTAGATTAAGGCTAATGATCTACTCAGGATTGCATGATAGACGGGTAGTAAAGATGTCTTTGTATGCATGTTGTATGAGCTTGTAGACTTGCATGTTACTAGTGATCAGTCAATGATAGGATGGTCTGATTAGCTTATGCTTGATTCCGATTACTCGATGCTCGAATGCTACTTGCTTTGTGCTTTTAGGAGTTCCCATTAACTTTAGCTAGCTAGTAAGCGAATATTCTAAGTTACATATTATTTTGACTAGATAATTTTAGAAGGTTAGGTTTTAACTCTATTGTGCAGCTCTTGTTTGAGTCTAACCGTTGTAGTGTGAGACTTTTCATTTGAAGAATTATCTGGTGTCGGTGATATGTAATTGTATTCGTGAGCTAGTTAGAGGGTGTTAGGGGGAGTTCCTTCTATAGCTGATGGCAGAGAGTAGTGTAAGGGTTGCCCTAGGAAGACATAGGAGGTGATTCGGTACTGAGAACCTTATCTTATTGAGAATTGTTGGTTTGATAAGAAAGTGACCCAGAGGACTTAGGGCGATCCTTGAGGAAAGTATGAATAGATGTGGAAGATAGTATGGGCCCGTACTACTGGAAGCAGAGGATCCGTACTCGAGTCAAGGAAAGCTGCGATGATACCAGGAGGCTTGTTGAGTATGGATACCTTGATGTATGTGTGTGTGTGTGTGTATATATATATATATATATAATATATATATATATATATATATATATATATATATATATATATATATTTGTGTTCTATAGGTTTGAATGGTCTATTTTCAGTATGGTGGTCACTCGAGGAGGATCTGGTAGTGGTTCTAGTGCCGGTGAGGGTTAAGGTTTGGGCTCTAGGTTCGGACATTTGGATGATCAGATATGGGAGTTCATTTCATCAGATATTACCCACATCATTCTAGAGCGGGCTCCTGTGATCTTTGGTACGATCAAGGAGGGTATCATGGAGATTCTGGATGAGCGCATGGGCGCTTTTCGTTCTGAGATGGTGGCGATGATGGGAGCGCACACTTTGACTTTCCATGAGTTCCGGGCATGTGGAGCCCCGAAGTTCTTTGAGAAGAAGGAGTCGATTGTGAGCAGGCGTTGGTTGGAAGATGTCGGGGACGCCTTCTGATCTAGCCTTTGTCCTGAGGAGGTGAAGGTCCGACTTGCATCCGGTCTTCTGAAGGACAGAGCTCGAGACTGTTGGGAGGAGGGTGGGCACACCTGGGGAGGCAAGGCGATTGAGTTGATGACTTGGGGAGGATTTTGTGACGAGATTTCAGGCTGAGTTCGCTCCTGAGATTGAGGTCCAGTAGTTGGCGAGGGAGTTTCATGACCTTCACTGGACTACTGAGACGATAGCGGAGATCACTGATATGTTCTATAAGAGGCGTTACTGGTTCTACATTGTGTGCCAGACGAAGAGAAGAAGAAGTCTAGGTACAACGAGATATTGAGGAGAGATATCCAACAGTTTGTGAGTCGTTCAAGTTGCAAGAGACTGGAGGATATGATAGCGCGAGCCAAAGAGAGGGCGATTGAGTTGGAGATGGAGAGGAAGAGGAAGCCGAATCAGGTTCAAAGTTCAGAGGGTCCGGGTAAGAGGCCCAAAGTTTTTTGACTCGAGATTGAGGAGCCAGCAGGGTCGGGGCCGCTATGGTAAGTGAGGTAATATACACGATGGGGTGTACATGGTGGGTGGTTTTGGCTGCTTCAAGTGTAGCAAGATGGGTCATTTCAGCGGGGATTGCACTGCCACCACCACCACCCATGTATCTGGTCTGATTTGCTTTCATTCCAATTAGAGGGCCCATAAGAAGGCCAACTTCCCGAGTTTAGCAGCAACGGGACCACTTGTAGCACCTGGTCCGGAGACCTTGCAGATTACATATGCTCGTCAGGGCAATATATAGGCGCTTGTTGTGAGGAGCAGGGCTTTCCAGCTGATAGCTGAGGAGGGTCGTGCAGCACCAGATGTGGTGACAAGTATCTATCTTCTCCTTATCTCTTTATTTATGTTGATTTTCTTTTTATATATGTATGTTTTGTTTTAGGATCGCTCCTTGTGAACGCTATCTCTGCTTTGGTATTGTTTAATTTGTGGGCTACCCGATCCTTTGTATCTCTTGCCCTCAGCAAGAGGTTTGCTGATGCTCCGGGGGAGTTGGATTGTCCAATAGAGGTTGTGATTGCTAACGATCGTCCTGTTGGAGTATCTTGGGTTCATCAAGGTAGTGTCCTTGACTTGTTCAATGGGTGGTATCCGATCGATTTGGTTCCTATTACCATATATGAGAGCAAGGTTATAGTGGGGATGGATTGGCTGAGACCCAATGGGGCAATGATTGATAGCGAGCAGGAGTTGGTGCGTATCCACGCTCCAAGTGGGGGAGAGTTGGTGATTCAGGGAGAGGGTGTTCAACACGGGCTGGTTTTATGTTCAGCAGCTAGGGCCAGATGCTATCTTAAGCAAGGTTTTTCTAGATTTGTTTCCTATCTTATGGATACCGAAGAGAAGGGTAAGGCGACCGTGGTTGATGTTCCGATTGTTCGGGAATATCAAGATGTGTTTCCGGATGATTTTCCTAGAGCGCCTTCGGAGGGGCGGGTGGAGTTTCGGATTTACTTGGTTCCCGGTGCGGCTCCGATATCCAAAGCACCTTATCGATTAGCTCCCCGAGAGATGCAGGAGCTGTCTATATTGTTGCAGGAGCTGTTGGACAAAGGATTTATTCGGCAGAGCAGTTCTCCATGGGGAGCGCCGATCTTGTTTGTGAAGAAAAAGGATGGGCCACATCGGATTTGTATCGATTACCGGGAGTTGAATAAGCTAATGGTAAAGAACCGTTATCCACTCCCAAGGATTGACGATTTATTTGACCAGCTTCATGGTGCATGTTGGTTTTCCAAAATTGATCTACATTGAGGTTATCATCAAATGAGGGTCACAGAGCAGGATACACAGAAGACGGCCTTCCAGACTTGTTATGGTCATTACGAGTTCGTGGTGATGCCCTTCGGGCTCACCAATGCTCCAACCATAGCCACGGATCATTAATCGTGTATGCAGACCCATGTTAGATCGGTCTGTGATTGTGTTTATCGATGAAATCCTGGTCTATTCTAAGACCCAAGACCCAGGAGCTGCATGAGGATCATCTGAGAGAGGTATTGGAGACCTTGAGGACGGAGATACTGTATGCGAAGTTCTCAAAGTGTGAGTTCTGGTTGCGAGAGGTGTATTTTATGGGGCACCTTGTCAACCAAAACGGTATTCTGGTCGATTCGGCCAAGGTCGAGGCATTGATGAGATGGGAAGTTCCAGAGTCTCCATCTGAGATTCGAAGTTTCCTTGGTTTGGCAGGTTACTATCAGAGATTCATTATGGATTTGTCCAAGATAGCGGTTCCTTTGACTTGGTTAACAAAGGAGACTGGCACGTTTCGTTGGGGGCCTAAGCAGCAGGCAGCTTTTGAGACCTTGAGGCAGAAATCGTGTGAGGCGCTGATTCTGATCATGCCATAGGATGTTGAGGATTTTGTGGTTTATTGTGATGTGTCGATCATGGGTTTGGGTGCAGTTCTGATGTAGAGGGGCCGCGTCATTACTTACGCTATGAGGCAGCTAAAGCCTCATGAGTCGAATTATCCTACGCATGATTTGGAGTTGGGGGATGTGGTGTTTGCCCCCAAGATTTGGCGACACTACCTCTACGGGGTTCGTTGTACTATCTACACGGATCACAAGAGCCTGAGGTATATGATGGATCTGCCGAATCTGAACATGAGGTGGAATTGGTGGTTGGATGTGGTGAAGGATTTTGATTGTGAGATCCTTTACCATCTAGGGAAGGCCAATGTAGTGGCCGATGCTCTCATCCGCAAGGCGGTCGCGGCTCCGATCAAATATATGTGTTTGAGGATGACAGTGATTACTCCACTCTTGAAGTAAAAGCATCGAAAGAGTGAGCGCATAGTGGGACAGGTAGCTTCCATCGATTATGATAGCCAGGGGTTATTGACCCTTCATTGAAGGGTGTGGGTTCCATATTTGGGCGGTGCCCACCAAGTTTTGATGAAGGATGCACACGATTCGAGGTTTTCTATTCATCCTGGAGCAACAATGATGTATAAAGATCTTTGGCTTGATTATTGGTGGCCATGTATGAAGCAAGATGTGGCCTAGTATGTGGAGAGGTGCTTGACTTGTAGGAAAGTCAAGACTGGGCATCAGCGACCTCACGACAAGATGCAACCATTAGACATTCTCGTTTGAAAATGGAATGAGATTAATATGGATTTCATCATGAAGTTGCCATGGATAGCACGCGAAGAGTATTCGATATGGGTCATAGTGGACCTACTGACCAAGAGCGCATATTTCATTCCGATTCAGGAGAGTATCTTTGCAGAGAGGTTGGATGGCATTTACATCAGGGAGGTTGTAGCACGACATGGGGTGCCGTTTTCAGTGGTTTCAGACAGGGATGTCCGGTTAACTTCCAGGTTTTGGAGAGGTTAAAGAGAAGCTGGGTACTCGTCTGCATTTCACCACGACTTTCCACCCGCAGACTGATAGACAGAGTGAGCGGACTATCCAGACCCTAGAGGATATGCTTCGAGCATGTGTATTTGATTTTATTAGGAGTTGGGATACATTTCTCCCTTTGGCGAAGTTATCGTCTAACAACAGTTATCACACCAGCATTAATCGACCTCCTTTTGAGATGCTTTATGGGAGGGAGTACAGGACACCGATATATAGGGGTGAAGTTGGTAAGCGAGTCATGGGGAGTACTGAGGTGGTACTCAAAACAACTGAGTTGATTCAGCAGGTCCAAGGTAGACTTCAGATAGCACAGACTCGGCAGAAAATCTATGCTGACAATCGTCGATCAGATCTAGAGTTTCAGGTTTGAGACATGGTACTCCTGAAGGTGTCACCTTGGAAAGGTGCCATCCGATTCAGGAAGGGGGGCAAGCTGGGCCCCAAGTATATCATACCTTTTAGGGTTTTTGCCGGGGTGGGCCGGGTTGCTTATTTTTTAGATCTACCCGAGGATCTTAGTCAGATCCAGAGCTTGTTTCACGTCTCTCAGCTGTGGAGATGTTTAGTTGATGATTCTACATTGGTTCCAAATGGAGGATATTCAGGTGGATGATCGCTTGAATTATATTGAGAGACCGATTTCCATCCTTGACAAGAAGACGAAAACCTTGAGGAACAAGGTTGTGGAGTTAGTGAATGTGTATTGGCCGCACCGAAAGGGGTCTAAATGGACGTGGGAACCTAAGGACGAGATGAGGGAGCATTACCCAGAGTTATTTACGGCAGCACCGAAAGGGGTCTTGAAGTTGGAATATGTGAATGCCATTTATATAATAAAGATAACAATGTCAAAGATTAGTTTGATTTAAAACAAGTTTAAGTCAAAAGTGCTTGCATATAGAACTTAATTTTATTTATAAAAATGTTGATATTTACTTTATAATTCTATTAAGAGATCTAGTCTCATAAATAGAAGTTAATCATTTCAGAATATGAATATTATCGTTATGAAAAAACGATTAAGTAAATTATCAAACAGTTGAATAAAATAACTGAGACATAAATTTGGACATGCTAAATTAAAACATACATTGTTCCAAAACAAATATTGTTTTACATTACAAGTAATTTATGTTCTAAGCATAAATAATAAACTAAACTCCGAGAGTGTAGTTCCAAATTGGTTGTGCTCAGCTGGTTACTCTTTAGTAAATATCTGCAAGCCATTTACAAATATTTGGTTAACATTTAAGTACCAAGTACCTAAGTGTGATATGAAAAGTTTGAGTTCTATCTAGTAGATACTATAAGTACTAGTCTCTGCCAGACTTTCTTTCCAAATAAGAGGAGTAAATCCTCTTCTAGTGTCTAGTTTCTTCACAAAAGAAACAAGATCCATCTATGTGGGCTTTAGTAGATTTCTTGGGCTTAAAGGTGTTCGGTCCATAAAACATGGGCCTCTTAGATCACACTAGGTGACTCTTTTAGCCTTGCATTATTCCAATGTTTAAACTAGCTTTAAAAAATGTCATTGTATTTATTGGAATATTGCTCGACCTGTTATATCATCAGATATATGTTCAAATGATTCAATACTTCCTAGAAGTCATGAATAACTATTCCTAGCTTGATGTTAGAAGCATCTTTAGCATCACAGTGATGCCTTTACTAGGTATCATGTTCAGGTTCATTGCTCAAAGCAAATAGTTTACGACTAGGGCCTTTAAGTGTATAAAATTTCATATCTCTTACGAGATTGTCTCTTAAGACATGAACCCAATCATTGAAGTTGTATCTATTGAATGTTTTTGTTTCATTAAGTCATTAAAGAAAATGACAATTCATGATAATGAGAATGGATTATATAACTACAAAATTTTAGCAAAATTCATTTAGTATTTTCAATATTTAATCTTTAATAATTAATACCCTTTTAGTTTCCAAAAACATTAATTATCAAAGTCTAGGATCCAAGTTGCAAAACAAATAAATGGTTAGGTATCTTTTATCCCATCTATTTGAATTCAACTCGGTACATATCGATTATCAATTATATCTTATTATATAATTCCTAGATTTACGGGATCGCTAATAACTAATTTAATTAGACATGTTTGATCCCATCTATGCCTCAGAACTCTATAGCTTAGGTATCCTTTATCACAAAAGATTTCCAATCAAATCGTCCAATTTGGAAAACTTGTGTAATCGGCCTATAACTTGGTTATAGAAATCGCGAAGACACCCCGACCATCAAAAGACAACACTAAGCGGTTAGATATCATTTATCCCACTAGTGCATACAAGAGACGTGCAGATATTTTTCAAAAGGATTGCATATATTTGAGGTTTGTAAAAAGGGTCTTTATATGTTTTATATTTCTAGTTTAAAAACATATGATATCATGGTTATTACATGCATATAATAAACCATGGTATCAATTTTCAAAAGAAAATCACTTTTAAAGGTTCTATATAAAAAACTAGTTTTTATATAATTTGACGTAACTCAATTTTAATAATCTGCATTAAGTTTGAATGCATTTGAACCCTTTATATCTTTAATAAAACATCATTTTATTACTTATATATTTGGAGTTTGTATAAGTTACAAAAATCACCATTTTAAAACTTATAATGAAGTATTTCAAAATTTGTCGTTATTAACGATTTTATAAAATCGGGTTTTATTTTTAAAATAATAACTTGTTATATCTTATGTCCAATTTTGAAAACTCAAACTCCATGTGATGTTTAATTGTCCAAAATTATTTTAGCATGTGAAAAAACTAATTTTATCAACCACACAAAATAACGCAATAAATAAACAACACAAACATGCATAAAAAGATATGTGCATAAACATATCCAACTAATGACATTTTTGTGAGGCAACACAAAAATGCCAAGTCCATTCCTAAAGGGACATTTAAGGGGACCAAAAAACTTCTTGTAATGTTGTTGTAGAAGCTCCCACTTCAGTAAACACCCATTGCTTGCAAAAGATAGGAAAAACTTATTGAAGACTAAAATTCAGCAACTGTCGCTAAAAGTCCAACAACCCTTTGTAAAGAGCATTAGTGACACTTTTCAGAAAATGTCACTAAAAATATTGCACACCTTTTAGACTCGAAAATTGCTCTTTGCCTTAAAAAATGGTTCCAACTTTATTTCTTGTTACAATTTTTTACAAATAAATTATATCCAAAAACTAATCTATTACTTTACAAAAATAAACAAGAAAACTAATCTATTTAATTTATTACATACCATATGAATAAATAAATTATTATAACCATTTTTATAAAACAACCAACACAGCAACATAACTAACACAATGGTCCTTGGCTAGTTTATGCACATCATATACATCAACATACATATAAAACAACCTTTGTTTTTCTAAGACAGCTTTAAATGATAAAGGATGCATGAAACTTTTGTCACATAAAATAACAAATATAAAGTTGTCATAGAAAATATGTATAAACTTATTTTTATACAAAAAGAAGTTATCCATATTTTCCAAAAACTAAGATTTTCAAAAATCAAAAATCTAACCAAACTTGCAAGGTGGCTCTGATACCAATTGTTGGGTTTTAGTTCAAAAATAGTTTCATAAACTTTAAAAAATATGACAACGGAAGACTTTAATTTTGAAATAACTTAAACATTTTATACCCACCAAGGATCTTCTTGCAAGTTATAGAAACATTTAAACAACCAAAGAAATGATGAAGAAATAACAACCTTTGTAGTTCTTTGGGTCCTCTGGGGAGGCTTGGAAATTGATGAAGAATGTGGAACCACCAACAATGACTCAACTTGATGTAGATGCTATTTCAAAACTGTTAAACCCTTAGGCTTTAAGTTCATAACCAATATGAACTTAAAGAGGTCATAAAGATGCAAGTGTTCTTCAAGTTTTCTAACCAAAACTAGAGAGAATGAGGGAGAAGGAAGAACTTTCGGCCACTTGCATCAAGAAGAATGATGAATCAACTAGGCAAATACAAGCCCCTTATTTATATGCATAAAGTGAAAGTATTAACCTTAGGTCTTAACACTTTAAGCACTTATGTCCCCATGTCATAAACATGTCTCCCATGCTTCATTACTTTTGAATAAACTAATGGAAAGCCCATCCTTTTCTTCCTTTTATCAATTTCCGAAAAATGATACAAAAAGAGGAAAGTTAGTTTAAAAACTTATAAACTCAAGGTTTATAAAATATAAACTCTGTCTTTTGAGTAAAAGACAAAAGGTTTTCAACTAGTCCAAAATGTTGTGCATGACTTATTAATTCATACCATATGAAATAATATAATGTTACTTGCTAATAAAAATTATCATTTCCATGAAATAAATAGTTTCCAATTTAATTATAAGAGTTTTATTGAATATTTATTAAAATCAATTTCTAATAAATAATCAATTGTATCAAGTTGTTGTTAGTGTGACCCATTAGTATCATATGTTATTTAGCAATATCACTTTTAATATGACCCTTGAGAATACTAGACCTTTCAGTTGGTTGTATGTCTGGTACGCACAACATACCTGACCTGGTCTTTGGGCTTCGCGGTTTCGGCTGTTTCTAGGATATTAGGGGTTGTGAGCCTTGTTGGGCCACTAGCCTTTCTGAATTTGGGTCGTTGTTAGACTTTGGGCCTTACTGGATTTGGGCCTATAATAGGCTTTGGTCATCATTTAGGATTTTGGGCCATATTAGGCTTTTGGAGCCATTGGATTGGGCCTCGGTTATTGGGCCAACTAAGGAAGGGGTAAAATGGTCTTTTACCCTAGGAGTTCGACAAATGAAATAAATTCCTAATTGTAGATTATGGCCTAATTTTTGCAAATTGGGCCCATGTCCATTCTTGGGCCTCCAACCAAAGGTCCAATAAAATATCATTAGCCCAAAATAATATTCTGATGGCCCAAAAAGGCCCTAATCATCTAGAGTCCAAACATGGCCCAACACCAAATGGCCCAAAAGCTCTGAAGCCCACTGGTGAGTACGCGGGGTGTACTCAGCTCGTGCGCTTAGTGTACTCGCTTTGGGGCTTGTACGTGCAACATACTCCATAGCTTAGCCAACTTCCATTATTCATCTCTTAATCGATTAAGACTTCACCCAACACTCAGATTTGACTTCCTTAAGGTGGTTTATCACGTAAAGTTGGCAACTTTACGTGCATGCATGGCTTAATGAGGCTCTAGAGCTCAAAAGAGATTAACAAATGACTTAACACATGTATGAGTCCATAAATACCATAAAGTTTGCATTTTTATGCTAAAGGAAACCTTAAAACGTCCATGTCTACAAGGTTTAGCTCCTAAAACGGCCTTAGCTGACAAGACCAACCAAAAAGGGACCAAAATAGCCAAAAACAAGTCAAGGAATAGATCTACGAGGTGAGTTAATGAAGCTTAAATAGGGCACAAACTTTATACCTCAAGAGTGCCCCCTTGCCTGGCGCTCCCTTTCCAACCTTTCCTGGTGCGCGCCCGACAACCTTTCTTGGTGCGCGCCCGCCAGCCTCCCCCCCCCCCCCCGGGCAGCCTTGCCTAGCTTCTTGCTTGTTGGGCCTGAATTGGGTTGGTTTAGTTACTTTATCATTATACTTTTAATGAGGATTAATTGTCATATCGATCCCGTTCGGCTAACGACCCTCCACCATTAAAGAGAGCGGTGGGTAAGAATGGATACCCAATGGCGGTCATTTTATAAGTCGCTTCCTTAAAATCCACTTATAGTATGACTTCGTGAATGAGGCTTACTAGCGATTCGACTGACTTTTCTTATACGTATAATATATATTAAACTATTAATTATATATATAGTATAAGGTGAATTTTAAACATTTTAAAGTTTCAAGGGTTTAATCTTTTAATAAATTAAACTTTTAATTTAATTAAATTTAAACCATATATGGATTTATTAATTATCCTTTAATTAATCATTTAATTAAATTATTAACAAAATCCATAAGAATGTAATTTAGGGTTTAAATTTTAAATTTCAAAAATTAAACCTTTTATTGTAAATTTCAAACAACCCTAAAAATAACTTTAGTTGATAATCAAATTAATTATTTAGTAACCAATTTTGGATTTATAAATTATCCTTTAATTAAACAATTAATTAAATTATTAATCATATCCATAAGGATAATTATAATCGAATAAAATCAACATTATCTAATTCATAATTATCTCCTAACATTTAGGTCTATTTAATTATCTAACATTACCAAAAATCGGACTACGGCGGATTTAATAAAAGATAATTACCAAATATTAACCAAATAAATCAAGTTAGGCAAGAAAATCCGAAATCAGGATCTGACGCACAAACTCGCTGAGTTGGAGAACCAACTCGTCAAGTTGAAGAACCAACTCGTCGAGTTGCAATCCAACACGTCGAGTCCGAAGACACAACTCGACGAGTTCGAAGAACAGAATGACGATTCTGTTTTCTCCTCCTTGTTCAAGTTCATATTAGTATCAATTCAATAGAAAACTAAACTAAGGCTCTGATACAACTAATGGGTTTTGAGCATAGCAAACAATCCTATGTGTGCATGCAACCCTAATTGAAGATCTACGTTTTCTCTAATTGAACATACAATAATGAAAAATAAAGTATAAACCCTAGATCCCTAGTTTATAATCAAAAATTCACATAAGAAGGGTTATAATACATACCTTTACGATTGTTATTGTAAACAATCTTGAATCCTTGCTTGAAAGACCTTTGGTAGCAAAGTGTCGCGCATCTAATGGTTCACAAACAAACTCAAGAAACAAAGGAATACTATAGAGAGAGAGAGAGAGAGAGAGAGAGTAATAGAAAAGAAATTTCGGCCCTTAGGCTCTTGGAGAGTCATAACCGAAATTTAATCCTAAGGAGGGTTTATATATGTGTTAGGAAGGTATTGGATAAGGCAGGTGTATCCAAGATAACCCTAATCCCTTAACATCCTCCATGAGGCATTAAAGGCACCCTTAGAGCCCAAGGAACCCTAGGATCATCTAGAATTCATTCCCCATACTATAGGGAGGTTCTAGAGTTGCCCAATGCTCAACTATTGAGCATTGTCACCTTTAGTCCCTGCAGTTTTAATTAATTCCTCTAATTCCAAATTAATTTTTTATTAAATATTAATTAAACAATATGATTTCTAATTAAGATATTATTTCCATAATACATTAATAAATCATTTATTTTGACTTCTAATTAATTCATTAACCAAGTAATAAATTAATAAATCATTCTTCTCTCTCTAACAGTCATCCTACTCAATTTCCAGGTTTGAAGGCAACCCAAAAGGACTGTGCTACTATCAATTCAAGTTTATACTGATTATAGTTATGTGCTTAGACACTTAATCCAACAATATTGAGGCGTCGATTGATGATGCTTCGATTCTGAGTGAAGCAAGCAGTGGACATGGCTTCAGCCCATAGAGTGGAAGATTTGGAAAGTTAAGCATCGATCGAGCAACTTTAACGAGGGATCTATTATGTATTTCGACTACATTGTTTTGTTGTGGAGTGTAGGGAGCTGATAAATTGTGGTCAATACCTTTCTTGGAGAGGAATTTCTCAATGGTGACATTGGTAAACTCCGAACCATTATCACATCGGATTCTTCGAACAGGCAGTTTGATGACAACATCAATTCCTTTGATAAAGTCGATAAGTTTCAAGGTTGTTTCTGACTTGAGCCTGAGGAAGAAACCCATTTGAACCTTGTAAAATCATCCACAATCACAAGAATGTATTTCTTGTTGTGTAGCCTTTCTACAGTAGAGGGTCCATACAGATCTATATGAAGCAGTTCCAATGATTCGAGATTGATTTTTCGATGATGACAGGATAACCTTCCTTCGATTTCTTCGCACATTCACATGCAGCACAAAGATGATCATTTTCAAACTTGACGAGAGGCATACCTCTGACAATTTCTCCGGAAACAAGATCATTCATATATCGAAAGTTTAAATGAGCAAGCCTTCGATGCAATAACCAATTAACATCAAGAACTGCCTTTGAGAGTAGACAAAGTTGAGGTTTGCCAATGATCATGTTGATGTCAAGAGGATACATGTTCTTGTTATGATTTGAATTGATTAGACATTCTTTCCGGTCTTCGGTCATGACATAGTTGTGTTTCTTGCATAATTCAACTCGATGATTTTCATCAGTAAGTTGAGCCACACTGATTAGATTATGCTTCAGGTCAGGTACATATGCCACATTTGAGACAGAGAAGCTTCCCTTGGTGAGAATGGCATAACCTCGGATCTGAGAGTTGGAGTTGTTGCCATACGTCACATAGCCAACATTTGGTGAAAGTTTGAGATCACTCATAAAATCTTTCTACCCCGTCATGTACATGGAACAAGCACTATCAATATACCATATTGTATCTTGTTCCGAAGCAAAAAGTGCCTGCAAAAATTAGTGAATTTTGGAGTTTTTAGGCTCCGAGTTAGGTTTTGGGACTTGGGCACGGGCTCTGGACTTGGATTGTGACTTTTGAGAAACAAATGTCTTGGAGGGCTTGTTCCGAGATCCTTTGGGAAAGAAGCAAAATGCCAAAGTCTTTTCATTGATCCAAAAATCATATTCAACAACAGGGTGTTTCGGAACAACTTTTCTCGGACCATCAATTTTTTGAGCTGTAGGAATCACAGTGTTACTTGGAGTTGCAATTTCTTTTTCAACACTTATAGCTCTCCACTCAAATTTTTGTTTTGAATTATTTGAAATTTTTTGAATGTCAGTGTCTTTAGCAAATCGTTATTTGTTTATTCCTTTTGAAGATACATTTGGTTTTGAAAGCTTTTGAGATTTAAGATCATACGATCAGATTTAGCAATGAACACTGTAGAAACTGTCTGAGAAGAGTTAGTATTAGCAAGATGAGTATCAACAAACTTTTTCGGAATAGGACTGACAACTTTGTTTTGAACTACTGAACTAGGAGGAATGGATGGCCTTTTAAGAATCTTAACAGCCACAAATGTATTATGGTTCCTAGTGGTCGGGCTAACAGTTAGAGATACTTTCTTTTTCGAATTCTCAATGAACCTCGAGTCTTCTCTTGACATAATTTCCTTTTTGAGTGAATTTTTGGCGTCTATATTAGGATCGACGACATCTTTTCAGTTTAATGAAGGTTTCTTCCGAGATTCAGATGATGACTAGGAAGTTTGGCCATCATATGGGTTGTTGAACTTGGGTTTGATTGGCACTAATGTGGTTTTTGAAATCACTTGAGAATCAGAAATACAAGAATCAAACGAGTATTCAACTATGATTTCTTCTTCAACGTCGCTATCAAAAGATGCCCAGACAAAATTTGATGTATTCTAGTCAGATCCAGTTGTCTTCGGAATAATTTCCTCAATAACACAATTGTGAGGAGGAATGTGGTTCAGAATTAGAACTACAGTGTTGGAAATGCTAGGAAAAGATTTTGAGGTCTGATTCAGGTCCAGGGGTATCGGAGGCGGAAGAGGCGTGGAATTAGGATATTTGACAACTATTTGGTTGAAACTCAGGAATCAGAGATGAGAATCGGTCTGAAGTCTCAGGAAGGGGTGATGGTGGTGAGACGGGGTATCTGAATGTTGGCGGTTCGGAATGTCTCCCATAAAAGTTAGATTTTGTAACTTCTTCAAGGGACGAGCAATAGGTTTCAGAAACTCGCTTCCGAGACCAGGTGCTTTAGACCAAGGATGACGAAAATTGTTAGTCATCCGTTCATTTGCTTCAATAATATCTATGGCATTATGCAAAGCATCTATTTTGTCATTGAGATGTTTGTTATCATAAATTAGAACATTCCTTTCAGAATAAGTGATTTCACATTTGTCCTTGAGAATGATACATTCATCTTTTTGAAGGGTTTTGAGCATCCTAACAACCTTAAGGTGCACATACAACCCTAAATGCTTCAGATCTATATTTTATCTAATTATACATGCAAAATGATTCTCCAAAGCATTACCCTAACTAGCATACAATCATGGGTACTTGTATAACAAAATCTAGTTAGAAGACATACCTTTTCTTGTAGCTTGATTCCTTGGACCTTTAAGAGCCTAGCACCCCAAATGTGATGCCTCAAATGCTTCACACAACACCACCAACAATGGAGTACTTGAGAGACAATACTTGCACTCAAAATCGGCTATAGCTCTTCCAAGAACACTAGGTGCCGATTTTAGGTGCCATGGGGTCTCTTATATAGTGTGGCAAAACTAGGGTTAAACCATGTAAACCCTAATGGGCATGACCTTCCATATTCCTTAGGCTCCATGGGTTTAAACCTCCATGGATCATCCATGGGTTGTCACATGGGTTTAGCCCAACCTAAGGAATCATGGATCATTGGCCCACACCATAAGAATGAATGATTTACCAAATCAACCCCTTATATTTAATTAGTCTCTTTTGATCAGAAAATTAATTCCAAATTAATTCTTGATCAATACTAATTAAACAATATGATTTCATATTAATATATAAGAACTTATAATATATTAATAAATCATGAATATCCTCTTCTCAAAATTCCATCCTTACAAATTGTTCCGGTGCCATGCAACCCAAATGGACCATGCTACTCTCGGGTCAAGTACATACCAATTATAGTTATGGGCTTAGACACTAAATCCAACACATCAATTTAGTTCTGACCGGGCCCGACACATAGGTCAAAACAAAATCATCGAGGGGCCCAAGATATTGCTTTTAATACTCCAAGGACTAAAATGAACAGATAAACTTCGACTCATATGCTTGTACTAACTACTCATCAATTGTACACAACAGCACGTTTTATAACATCAAGTTACTGAAGCGGTTTCGTACTATCAATGCACAACCAACTCATAGTCAACAACTCATATCTCTTGGTTTGAAGACTTATATGATATTATCGTCTCATGATCACTCGAGATAAATTCCATGAAGTGATACAAGTGAGCGTGGTTTTAATCCAATACTCATACCTTATGAGCACTCATGAATGTTGCAGCAAACATTGTTATGTCTAATACAATTCAGACAATCTACAAGACAAATTCATGACAGTCTTGCCTCAATACCTACTTCCAACGTATGATCTATTGTGGACCATTTGAATTATATAATTATTTTGGAAGTCAAAACATGCAAAGTGAAACAATAGTAAATGATTGACACAAGCTAGTAACATTACTTATAAATAAAAAACACCTTTTATTTAAATCATCAAATGTCAATTACATTTCAACTATTACAAGTTTCAAAACCTATCTAATCATTAAAACTAATATCGTCCTTCAGCCCAATGCGCCTCGCATGCTGTAAGTTCTTAACCCTACTCAGTCCCATCATGAGGGGATCTGTTGGGTTCTCCTCAGACGATACCCTCTTTGCCACGAGGAGTCCTTCTTCTATTCGATGTCTTATGAAGTGGTATTTTCTGTCGATGTGTCTGGATCTGCCATGATCCCTTGGTTCCTTGGTTAAGGTAACTGTACTCTCGCTATCACAGAAAATCTCCATAGGCTCCTTTATAGCTGGCACAACTCCAAGGTCTCCGATGAAGTTCTTCAGCCATATTGCCTCCTTCGCCGCCTCACTTGCTGCTATGTACTCTGATTCGCACGTTGAATCAGCTACTGTCTCCTGCTTGGAACTTTTCCAAGTTATTGCTCCTCCATTTAGGGTAAAGACCCAGCCCAACTGAGAGCGGAAATTATCTCTGTCGGTCTGAAAGCTGGCGTCACTATACCCCACCACTCTCAAGTCATCACTCCACCGAGGGTAAGGACCCAGTCCTTAGTCCTCCGCAGGTGCTTGAGAATGTTCTTTACCGCAGTCCGGTGAGCATTGCCAGGATTCCCTTGATATCTGCTGACCATGCTCAAAGCAAAAGCCACATCAGGGCGAGTACAAGTCATAGCATACATGATCGAGCCAACAGCGGAAGCATATGGTATTCGACTCATCTCAACTATCTCAGCCTCGGTACTCGGACTCTGAACTTTACTCAGTTTGGCATTGCTCTGCATCGGTAAGTCACCCTTCATGGAATCCTGCATGCTGAATCTTTTCAACACCTTATCCAAGTAGGTACTTTGACTAAGTCCAATTAGTCTCTTACTCCTGTCTCTCAATATCCTTATTCCCAGAATATAGGCAGCTTCTCCGAGGTCCTTCATATCGAAACACTTCCCAAGCCAGGACTTAACGTCCTACAAGGTAGGGATGTAATTTCCTATGAGTAGTATGTCATCCACGTATAACACCAGAAAGCTAACTATGCTCCCACTAGCCTTGACATATACACAGGAATCATCCTCGCTTCTAGAAAAGCCAAACTCTTTGACTTTCTCATCGAAACAAAGATTCCATCTCCGAGATGCTTGTTTCAATCCATAAATGGATTTCTCAAGCTTACACAATCTATTAGGGTACTTTGCATCGACAAAACCCTCTGGCTGGCTCATGTAAACATCCTCAGCCAACTTTCCATTAAGGAAAGCGGTTTTGACATCCATTTTCCATATTTCATAATCATGAAATGCATCTATGGCTAGCATAACCCTAATAGACTTAATCTTCTCTACTGGCGAGAAGGTCTCATAATAGTCAACTCCCGGAGTTTGATTAAAGCCCTTCGTAACCAGTCGCGCCTTATAAGTGTGTACTTTCCCATCCATGTCGGTCTTCTTCTTGAAGATCCATTTACACCCGACTGTCTTACGACCCGGTACATTGTCAACCAAGTTCCAAACTTGATTCTCATACATGGACTGAATCTCGCTGTCCATCGTTTCTTTCCATTTAGCAGACTCGGGGCCTGCCATGGCTTCCTTGTTGTTGTTAGGTTCATCCAAATTTACCAGTGTGCTATCACTGATAAATGTATCACCTTCTGCAGTAATATGAAAGCCATAAAACTCAGGTGGAACTCTAACTCTACTGGAACGCCTCAGAGGTACGGACTCGTCAATCGGCTCAACAGGAGTTTCCTCCTTAGGTTGATCGCTAGTGTTTGAGGTTCCTTCACCGCTTGGCCTAAGAGCTTTCTCTCGCGAAAGACTCCTCTCCTCGCAACGAAGACAAAATTGTCACTCGGTCTGTAGAAGAGATAACCAAAGGATTTTTGTGGGTAGCCGATGAAAATACACCGCTCACTCCGAGGTTCGAGCTTGTCGTGAGTCTTGCGTCTCACGAAGGCCTCGCAACCCCAAACCTTGATGTGTGATAACGAGGGAGCCTTCCCTGTCCACATATCGTGAGGTGTTTTGGCAACCTTCTTTGTTGGGACTAAATTAAGGATTTGGGCAGCAGTCTCTAAGGCATACCCCCAGAACGAGATAGGTAACAAAGCCTGACTCATCATGGAACGAACCATGTCCAACAAGGTTCGATTGCGCCTCTCAGCCACACCAATAAGCTGTGGTGTACTAGGTGGAGTCAACTGTGAAACAATTCCATATTCCTTAAGATAGTCAAGGAACTCGATACTAAGATACTCACCACCCCGATCGGATCGGAGCATCTTTATCTTCCTGCCCTGCAGATTCTCTACTTCATGTTTAAACTCTTTGGATTTCTCAAAGGTTTCTGATTTATGCTTGATTAAGTAGACATAGCCATATCTTTGGTAATCATCAGTAAAAGTCACATAGAAGCGGTTAGCATCCCTTGTGGCGGTTCTGAAGGGCCCACACACATCGGTGTGTATTAGATCCAACAAACCTTCACCCCTTTCACAAGTACCAATGAAGGGTGACTTGGTCATCTTTCCAAGTAATCAATATTCGCAAGTGTCATCCGACCATAAGTCGAATGACTCCAAAACTCTAGCCTTTTGGATTTGGCCTATGTGCTTCTTGCTGACATGTCCAACACGACAATGCCACAAGCATGCCTTATCCAATTCATTGGAAGAATCAATGTGCAACACATTATTTCCTATAAGCATTAATAGCACCAATTTCATTATCTACAACCATCACAGTTTCATATACACCGTTACAAGGTAATGCTTTAAAATAAAAAACACTATTATAATAAGCATTAATAGCACCAATTTCATTATCAAATGAAAAACTAAAGCCTTGTTTGTACAAACCATGAAAGGAAATAATATTTCTCGCCATTTTAGACGAGTAGCAACAATTATTCAAATCTAACTCTAACCCACTACTAAGCAATAAAGAGTAAACTCCAATCTTGGTGACAGGTGAAACCTTCCTATTCCTCATGATCAAGTTTATCTTCCTGTGCTCTACATCCTTACTTCCTTTTAGGCCCTGCACATAAGAACATATGTGAAATCCACAACCTGTATCAAGGACCCAAGAGTTATAATGTGATGAGTTTCTAGATAGAATAGTATAAATACCTGCATGGGTGGGTTTAACCTTCCCACCCTTGACATCCTGCAAGTATTTGGGGCAGCTTCGCTTCCAGTGCCCTTTCTCGTAATAGTAGAAACACTCTGATTCCTTAGGAATGGAAGAGGGAGCAGCAGAACCAGACTTGGTCCCACTTGAAGAGGATCCATCAAGAGACTTTCCCTTGCGACTCTTTGAGGGTGCCTTCCTCTTCTTCCCTTTCCCTTGTCCAATTTCCAGAATAGGGGCAGTTGCGGTAGGAGTAGAAACAACATTTTTACCTTTGAGACCACTTTCAGCAGTCCTCAAAAGCCCTTGAAGTTTGCTAAGTGTGACCTCCTCCTTGCTCATATGATAGGTCATGCGGAACTGATCATAACATGGAGGTAAGGAGTGTAGAATGATATCTATAGCTAGCTCCTTAGGAAAGTTCACATTCAATTTCAGCAAACGGTCCACAAACCTTTGCATTTTCTGCAAGTGGCCCGTGATGGGTTCACCATCCTTCATCTTATTTGTTATCATGGAAGAGATGATTTCATACCTCTCTTGACGAGCACTCTGATGGTATCTTTCCATCAGGTCCTGGTACATATCAAAAGGGTAGAAGTCCTCATAGGACTTTTGGAGTTCAGCTGTCATGGTGGCCAACATGATACATGACACCTTGGTGGCATACTTCTCATGAGTCCTAAACTTAGCGATCTCCTCAGGAGTAGCAGAAGACTCATCGATTTCCTTAAGCTCCTTGTCAAGGACATATTCCTTGTCCTCATAGCGAGTGACCATCCTGAAGTTCCTAATCTAGTCATTGAAGTTGGACCCATCAAAGATGACTCTCCCACACAAGTTCATGAGAGAGAAGGAGCCAGTAGGGTTTGAGCCAGAAGCAGTGTTGGAAGACATCTGAAAAGAAAGAAAGACAAAGTTTGATTAGATAAAGAGTCCTTAATATAACACCCAAAATGAAATATTAAGGCTAGGACCCAACACAATATTTTACAATTTGGAAGAGGGATGTCGTAATCCAACTTGCAAAATATTTGAAGGTAGGTAAATGACGATTTACCAATTTCCACCATGAAAAACGAAATTGTTATTAAGTTTTAATTGGATTGAAATTCCTAGATGCTTTGAGATTCATTGAACAATTCATTGGTATGTTTAAATCTCGATTATGCCCTTCAGGTTTGAGACTGGGATACCGAGGATCACAAACAAGGTGTGAATAACCATGTAAATGTGCTTGGAACTCTCGATGTCATTTATCACCCAATCAATGTGTCGATTAACCACACACACTCCATTGATCTTATGATAAACATCGAGCCACACTTTGCCACCCTTACTAGTCCAATTTAATGTGTCGATTAACCACACACGCTCCATTAACGACTTGGGAAGGTCCAAAGTGCAATTTCATGGATTAGCATCAATTTCACATTTTCCTAAAGTAACTAAGATCGGGAATTTTAATAAAACATTTAGCTACTTTATTATTATCATTATACTTTTAATGAGAATTATAGTCCTATCCTACTCGTTCGGCTAACGACCCTCCACTAGTCAAGGAAGCGGTGGGTGAGAGTGGACACCTATTAAACCACCATTTTATAGGCAGTAACCTTATACCCCCCCTTATAGACCGACTTCGTGAATGAGCCCTACTAACGGTAAGACTGACTTGATCTTATACATATATATTATTAAACTTATAATACTATAAAGTATACGGGTCGAATTTTAAAGTTTTAAATTTCTAGGGTTTGAAATTAAAGAATCTTAAGTGTGACTTTACAAATTCCAAATTTTGAGGACAAGTTTTGACACTATTCAAAACTTTTCATTTTCTTAACTTATGAGTTTAATGAATTTTATGAAAAAGACTTTTGGTTTTCCATAACTTGAGGACAAGTTATGGAGTAAATTAAAAGACATTTAGATCAACAATTAAACTAACAAGAAGTGTCAAATAGTATCTATGATCTAGACAAACTCATAAGCAAAGATAATTCACATCAATAATTTTCAAGAAATCATATAAACTAATATAATTCTTGAAACTTTGACAGTTATCTTTTAATTGGACAAGCGTGATCATTACCTTATGAAAAAAAATGGTTTCATGGTTCAAAAAACAGTTTGGGGGTAATTATCCTAATCCAATTTCTGGCCAAAAGTCGAAAATCTGCCCACTGGAGCACCAACTCGGCGAGTACATGAACTGGACTCGTCGAGTTGGTCATTTTACAAGGGGACTCGGCGATTCACCCAGTGGACTCGGCGAGTTCACTAGGCAGAAGGCAGAAATTCGATTTTTTTCACTTTGAAAATCAAAATAACCTCAAGTATAATAGAAAACAACCCTAGGCTCTGATACCACTGAAGGGTTTTGACCATCCTAACAACCTTAAGGTGCACATACAACCCTAAATGCTTTAGATCTATGTTTTCTCTAATTATACATGCAAAATGATTCTCCAAAGCGTTACACTAACTAGCATACAATCATGGGTACTTGTATAACAAAAATCTAGTTAGAAGACATACCTTTTCTTGTAGCTTGATTCCTTGGACCTTTAAGAGCCTAACACCCCAAATGTGATGCCTCAAATGCTTCACACAACCCAGCCAACAATGGAGGACTTGAGAGAGAATACTTGCACTCAAAAATCGGCTATAGCTCTTCCAAGAACACTAGGTGCCGATTTTAGGAGCCATGGGGTCTCTTATATAGTGTGGCAAAACTAGAGTTACACCATGTAAACCCTAATGGGCATGAACTTCCATATTCCTTAGGCTCCATGGGTTTAAACCTCCATGGATCATCCATGGGTTATCACATAGGTTTAGCCCAACCTAATGAATCATGGATCATTGGCCCACAACATAAGAATGAATGATTTACCAAATCAACCCCTTATATTTAATTAGTCTCTTTTGATCATGAAATTAATTCCAAATTAAATCTTAATGAATACAAATTAAATAATATGATTTCATATTAATATATTAGAACTTATAATATATTAATAAGTCATGAATATCCTCTTGTCAAAAGTCCATCCTTACAAATTGTTCCGGTGCCATGCAACCGAAATGAACCATGCTACTCTCGGGTCAAGTACATACCAATTATAATTATGGGCTTAGAAACTAAATCCAACACTTTTGACACTACAATTTCATGTTCTAAAGACTCTATTTTAAGCTTCTTATCCTTGAAACTTAATCTAAGACGACTTAATTCACTCTCCATCCTCTCACCTGCTTCAATCGCAGACTCATAGGCTTTATAAATGATGTTCATATCTGATTGGATCTGGGTTAGATATGGTTCACAAAGAGATAAATCTAAATTATTATCAGTCATCATACATTTTACCTGTTGAACGATGCTTCTGTTGGGTGGGTCGTTGGTTACCATGTAGCAGTAGTTCGAATGAGAGGTCTCTCCCTACAACGGTTAGACTCAGATGAGAGCTGCGAAATAGGGCTAAACCTAACCTTGTGAAATTATTTAGTCTTCATAGTATGTAACTTAGCGTATTCGTTTACTAGTAAATTAAAGATAACTAGAACTCCTAATAGCACAAAGAAAGCAGCATTCGGGCATTGAGTAACCCAAACCAAGCATATCCTATCCAGGCTATCATATCACTCACTAATCAGTACTATCATATAGCTCAATAAGAACATATAACAGGCATATCAGGCATCTTTCTAGATCCTTAGCCCTAATCTAGCACGCAGTTCTCATACACATACAGTAGGCATAAAAGGCATCCTTCCTAGATCCTTAGCCCTAATCTAGCATGCAGTTCTCATTATCATATCATATTATAACATAAAATGTATGGGTATCTTGGGGAAAAACTTACTTGAGCTCGGCCGGTTGCACGCATCACACACCTTGTTCTTTCTCAAAATTCTTTACTTTAGCTTTTGGAAAAACTATTTTCTTGTGAAAATCTTTCAAACCCTCGATTTGAGTTCAGAAACTCTCGAAAGTGTGTCTGAATCCCTCAAACCAAGGCTCTGATACCAACTTGTAACATCCCAATTTTCAAGACCAAAATTTTCATTTTAATATAACGATTTACAAAAGCAATTATAAGAAAACGTCATCAACTCACTTTATTTCATAAAAGCATGGTCATATGTCTCAAAACCATATCATAAAATCGTAACAATGTCAGAGTACAATCCCAAGAATCTCATAACGCGGAAATAATGTGTGTGTGATGCGCTGCTACCGTGTCGGCTCCTTCCCCTTCGATGAAGAGGTGCCTGAAAACAAAACTAAAAACTGTAAGAACGGAGCCTAGTGAGTTCCCCCATTATACCACATACCACATAACAAACATATTGTCGGGCAATTCTAGGGTGCCTGACCTATCCTGTCTGGCAATTTTGTGGTGCCCGGCCTACCCTGTCTGGCAATTATGGGGTACCCAACCTACCCTGTCTGGCAATTCTGGGGTTCCCGACCTACCCTCCGGTTTATCTCAACCGGCTATGTGGACTATTTCGCCCCCTTACTACTACCACATAATAACATATCATAAACATACTGTCAGGCATTTATGGGGTGCCCGACTTACCCTGCGGTCCTTACGACCGTAACCCGGGGACTATTTCCCTTACTACCTACTATTACATAACATATATCATGCTAGCCCATAAACATATAAGATAACAACATACCAGATAATTATCACGAAGACAATTATCTCTACTATAACTCTTACTAGTGGGTCGGCCTTGGTGCCTTAGACACACTTCTACCTACTATTACATAACATATATCATGCTAGCCCATAAACATATAAGATAACAACATACCTAATCTAGCATGCAGTTCTCATAATCATATCATATTATAACATAAAATGTATGGGTATCTTGGGGAAAAACTTACTTGAGCTCGGTCGGTTGCATGCATCACACACCTTGTTCTTTCTCAAAACTCTTTACTTTAGCTTTTGGAAAAACTATTTTCTTGTGAAAATCTTCCAAACCCTCGATTTGAGTTCAGACACTCTCGAAAGTGTGTACGAATCGCTCAAACCAAGACTCTGATACCAACTTGTAACATCCCAATTTTCAAGACCAAAATTTTCATTTTAATATATCGATTTAAAAAAGCAATTATAAGAAAACGTCATCAAGTCACTTCATTTCATAAAACCATGGTCATATGTCTAAAACCATATCATAAAATAGTAACAATGTCAGAGTACAATCCCAAGAATCTCATAACGCGGAAACATGTGTGTGTGATGCGCTACTACCCTATCGGCTCCTTCCCCTTCGATCAAGAGGTACCTGAAAGCAAAACTGAAAACTGTAAGCACGATGCTTAGTGAGTTCCCCTATTATACCACATACCACATAACAAACATATTGTCGGGCAATTCTGGGGTGCCCGAACTACCCTGTCTGGCAATTCTAGGGTACCCGACCTACCCTGTCTGGCAATTCTGGGGTGCCCTACCTACCCTCCGGTTTATCTCAACCGGCTATGGGGTCTATTTCACCCCCTTACTACTACCACATAATAACATAGCATAAACATATTGTCAGACATTTCTAGGGTGCCCGACCTACCCTTCGGTCCTTACGACCGTTACACGGGGACTATTCCCCTTACTACCTACTATTACATAACATCATATCATGCTAACACATAAACATATCAGATAACAACATACTAGATACTTATCACGAAGACAATTATCTCTACTATAACTCTTACTAATGGGTCGGCCTTGGTGCCTTAGACCCACTTCTACTGGAAGGTAACTCACCTCAATGTCGTGTAGTGTATGGACTATCCTCGGTGCTGGGCTTAACTCCTCTCCAACTCCTACACATAAAAATCTTCCTTAATTACCCTTTCATACTCATAACCCTTACAAGGGTTAACTCAGGTCAAAGTTAAAGTCAAGGTCAACACCCTGGTCAAAGTCAACTTTTGGTTAAAGTCAACATCTTGGTTGACTCAACTCGCCAAGTTGGTCCACCAAATCGTTGAGTTCCACGAACTTCTGGAACTTTGATCCCACTCATCGAGTCTTTCAAGAACTCATCGAGTTCCCTCCTACATAGTCGGGAATTTTACTTCTAACTCGCCAAGTTCTCCTTGAACTCGTCGAGTTCTCCTTCAAACAAAATCGGGACCTTTTGCTCATTACTCGCCGAGTCCTTCATATCAGTGGGGACGTTTACCTTCAACTCGCCGAGTTCATCCTTGAACTCATCTAGTTCTTTGATCGTCAAGTATATAGCCACGTCGATCCTACTGAGTCCTCTTCTAGACTCAACCAGATTGCTTAGAAACAGATAAGGTTGGGGAACCATAACCCGACTCGCTGAGTCCTATGAACGACTCGTCGAGTCCCCCAAAGCCCAAGCCTATACAGTCGATTTCAGTCGGGCTTTTTGCATCCAAAGCATAGATCTGACCTCCTAGGGTCGATATAACACGTAAAGTTACAAACTTTACGTGCATGCATAGGTGTTATGAAGCTAGAACACCAAAACTAAGCCATAAAGGAGTTCTAATGCATGGGATAGGGCCATATCTCAATAAAGGTGGCAACTTTAAGCTTCCTAAGCTCAGATGTTCCCAGATCTTAATTCATTACTCTAATACGCATTCTAATCTTGAAAGTGACTTAGAAATGGCCCAAAAATGACAATATGTAATCCCTAAAGAAGATCTAAGTGATGGAAGGCCAAGGTTTAAGCTTTTTACCTCAAACAAACTGGAAATGCAACCTAAACTCTGGATCTACTGCCTTCTTCTTGAATCTCCAAGCCTTTCCTTCCTTTTCCAAGCTTCAAATCACTAAAATGGAAAAAAATAGCTCAAGAACACTGACAAGCTGATTAGGATATCGAGAATAGGGTCTGAAGGTGATGGAGGCCGGGGTGGAGGCCATATAAGATGTTTAAATAGGGTCCAAACCCTGAAAATTAGGGTTTCACTCAGGCAGACCTACTCGTCGAGTCGGGGGCTTCCAACTCATCGAGTAGACTCTTCCACCTGCAACCAAGATCCGCCCCTACTCGACGAGTTTGGGGCCACCAACTCGTCGAGTCCCAGTATAAAAATGCAAAAACTCATATTTAAAATACGTACCGGGAATCGGGCGTTACAAGTCTCCCCCACTTATTTTAGATTTCGTCCTCGAAGTCTGTTGCTGCATCCGGAAAAAGCTCGGGGTACTGCTCCCTCATCTCATCCTCTGGCTCCCAAGTCCATTCTGAGCCCTTGCGGTGTTTCTATTGCACCTTCACCAGCTCAACCCTCTTGTTTCTCAGATCCTTCCTCTTCATGTCAAGGATGGCTACTCACTATAGTTTAGGCTGTCATCCACCTGAATATCCTCTAGAGGCACCACCGCAGAGTCGTCTACCAGGCACTTCCGCAGCTGGGAGACATGAAAGGTGTTGTGGATCTGGCTAAACTCGGCTGGCTGATCTAACCTATACGCCACCTTGATCACCCGGGCTGCAACCCTGAAAGGTCCAATGTACCTGGGGTCCAACTTGCCCCGCTTCCTGAACCGGATGACACCTTTCCAAGGTGACACCTTCAGGAGGACCATATCCCCAACCTGGAACTCCAGGTCCGAATGGAGCTTGTCAGCATAACTTTTTTGACGACTCTGAGCAGTCTGAAGCCTGCTCCGGACCTGTTGGATCCTCTCCGTTGTCTTGAGTACCACTTCGGTACTCCCCATAACCCTTTGTCCAACCTCACCCCATCATATCGGGGTTCTGCACTTCCTCCCGTATAACATCTCGAAGGGAGGACGGTCAATACTCGTGTGGTAGCTATTATTGTAGGAAAACTCTTCCAAGGGAGGGTAGGTATCCCAGCTACCACCGAACTCCAAAACGCATGCCCGCAGCATATCCTCCAAATTTTGGATGGTCCGCTCACTCTAATCATCCGTCTGCGGGTGAAAAGCAGTTCTAAAGTGCAGACGAGTACCCAACTCGTCGTGAAACTTCTTCCATAATCTGGAAGTGAATCGCACGTCCCGGTCGGAAATCACGGAAACTGGAACTCCGTGACGAGATACTACCTCCCTGATGTAGATGTCGGCCAACTTCTCGGCCGAAATGCTCTCCTGGATCGGGATGAAATGGGCACTCTTGGTCAACCGATGCACGATGACCCAAATCGAATCTACTCCCTGTGCGGTCCTAGGAAGCTTTGTGATGAAATCTATAGTAATATCTTCCGATTTCCACATAGGGATGTCCAACGGCTGCGTCTTTCCGTGAGGCCTTTGGTGCTCGGCCTTGACCTTCCTGCAGGTCAGGAATCTCTGAACGTACCAGGCTACATCCCGTTTCATGCAGGGCCACCAATTTGTGCACCTCATCCATCAAAACTTGCCGTACCAATCCCCAGTACAGAACCCATACCCTCCCGTGCAGGGTCAGTAGCACCCAGCTATCATAGTCTAACGAGGCCACCTGGCCTATGATCCGCTCACACTTCCAGTGCTCCTCCTTCATACCCTCCACATGCGCCTCTCGGATCCACTCTAACAGTCGAGTTACTACCGTCATCCTCAAGCAAATGTCTCCGATCGGGACTGCCTTGCGACTAAGCGCATCGGCCACTACGTTGGCCTTCCCCAGGTGGTAGAGGATCTCACAATCGTAATCCTTCACCACATCTAACCATCGTCGCTGCCTCATGTTAAGATTTGGATAATCCATGAGGTACCTCAAACTCTTGTGGTCTGTGTAAATAGTACATCGGACTCCATAGAGGTAATGTCGCCAAATCTTGAGGGCGAAAACAACCGCCCCCAACTCCAGATCATGCGTCGGGTAGTTTGCCTCGTGAGGCTTCAACTGCCTCGAAGCGTAGGCGATAACATGCCATCTCTGCATCAATACCACGCCCAAACCTGAAATGGACGCATCGCAGTACACTACAAAATCCTTCACGCCCTCTGGCAGGGCGAGGATCGGCGCCTCGCACAACCTCTGCCTCAATGTCTCAAACGTTGCCTGCTGTTTAGGCCCCCAGCGGAAGACCACAACCTTCTTCGTCAACCAGGTCAAGGGTACGACTATCTTGGAGAAGTCCTGAATGAATCTACGATAATAGCCCGCCAATCCAAGAAAACTCCGAATCTCAGATGGAGACTTCGGAACCTCCCATCTCATCACGGCCTCTACTTTGTCCGGGTCAACCAAAATACCGTTCTGGTCTGACAAGGTGCCCAACAAACTGCACCTCGTACAACCATAACTCACACTTGGAGAACTTGGCGTACAAGCTCTCTCTCCTCAAGATATCCAGCACCTCTCCCAAGTGCTCCTCGTGCTGCTCCTACGTCTTGGAATAAACCAAGATGTCGTCAATGAAAACTATCACAGACCGATCCAACATCGGTCTGCATACATGTTCATAAGGTCCATGAACACGACAAGAGCGTTGGTGAGCCCGAAGGGCATCACCACGAACTCGTAGTGGCCATAGCGAGTCCGAAGAGCAGTCTTCTGTATATCCTCGTCTCTGACCCTCATCTCATGGTAGCCTGAACTTAAATCTATCTTGGAAAACCAAGATGCCCCCTGTAGCTGGTCAAAGAGATCATCAATCCTCGGGAGTGGGAAACGGTTCTTCACCATTACCTTGTTCAGCTCCCGGTAATCTATACACATCCGATGCGACCCTTCCTTCTTCTTCACAAACAGGATCGGGGCTCCCCAGGGTGAACTGCTCGGCCTAATGAATCCCTTGTCTAACAGCTCCTGCAACTGTCTAGGCAACTCCTGCATCTCAGGGGGAGCCAACCAATATGGTGCCTTGGCTATCGGAGCCGCACCAGGGACCAGGTCGATCCTAAATTCTACCTGTCTCTCTGGAGGTATTCTAGGAAACTCCTCTAGAAATATGTCTGGGTACTCTCGCACCACTGTCACATCACCCACGGTCACCATGCCCGCCTCTCGGGTATCCATAACATATGCGACATACCCTGCGCAACCCTGCTAAAGGTAGCGTCTAGCCCTCGCTGCTGAGCATAAAGCTTGTCCACGTTGTGGCCTCTCGCCCTGAATCACCAGCTCTCCCCCACTTGGGGTCCTGACACGTACCAACTGCTGTGCACAGTCGATCACCGACCCATTAGGGCTCAGCCAGTCCATGCCTGTGATAACCTTGTTCCCACGAACCGGAATGGGAACCAAGTCTACTAGATAATGCTCCTCATACAGCCTCAAAACACAATCTCTGAAAACCTCTGCTGCTCGTACTGATCAATCGTCAGCAATCTCGACCTCTAGAGGGAAATCCAACATGCATGAAGACTCAGGAAACCTCTTTCTAAGTGCAAGAGAGACAAATGATCAGGTAGCCCCCGAATCGAATAACACCTGAACTGGGATACCGTTCACATGGAACGATCCTAAACAACACATAAAACATACACATAAATATCATAACTGACATGTAATAAAAGTTAGGGAGAAGAAATCATATTCGTCACCACATCCGGTGCGGCACGCATCTCCTCGGTGGTCAGCTGGAAGGCTCGACTCCTCACTACTGGAGCATCTGACTTGCCCTATCGGCCATCTATGATCCGCAGAGTCGAGGGAGCTGGCGCTGCTGATACTAGTCTCGGGCAATCGGCCTTTTTATGGCCCTTCTGATTGTAATGGAAGCAAATCAGGTCTGATGTCTGGAATGTGGGGTTAGGGGCAGTACAATCCTTGCTAAAGTGCCCAGTCTTACCACACTTGTAGCAGCCCGATGATCCCAATCTACAAACTCCCTCACGTAGCCTGCCGCATTTCCTACAGCGGCTCTAGCCCGGCTGGCCCTTCGACCTAGTGGTGGATCCCTTGGGTTTCTTCCCTGAAACCCCAGTAACGTGTCCATCCCCTGCCTTCCTCTTCCTAAGGTGCTCTATGTCAATCTCCCTCGCCCTCGCGATCATGTAATCCAATGTCGGGCATGCCGAGTAGTTGACATGTTTCCGAATGTCAGCCCTCAACATGTCGTGGTACCAAGTCTTCCTCATCTCCTCATCCCCTACATACTATGGCACCAGTAAGGCCTTCTCCCTGAACTTGGCGGTAATATCCGCCACCGACTCAGTAGTCTGTCTCATGTCAAGAAACTCCCTGGCCACCTGCTGAAGCTCCACAGCCGGCGCAAACTCAGCCCTAAACCTGGCCACAAAATCCGACTAAGTCATAGCCTCAATAGTTGGGGCTCCCAGTGAATCACTAACCGACTCCCACCAATCTCTAGCTCTGTCTCTCAGACAACCTGCAGCATAGTGGACCTTCGACCCCTCCGGGCAGAAGCTCATCAACTGTGCAGACTCAATGTCTGCAATCCATCTCCTGGAAACAATGGGGTCCTTCACCCTATGGAAGTCTGGCACACCACATCCCCTGAAGTCCTTGAAGGAGAGTGTACATGTCCCTTCCTGGCCAGATGCCATGTCGCTCCTGAATGCCCTGAGGCGATCCTCCATCAGCTCAATAATCCCTTCCTTGATCAACCTGAATATCACTGAGGTCGCCTCAAGGATGCCTCTCATGATCTCCGACGCGATGAACTCGTGCAGTCCGTCATCAACTGGCTCGAAACCTGCCCCCGAACCTGAACCTGATCCTGTCCCAGACCCTGAACCTCCTTCTCCATGATGTGTCACCACCATTCTGAAACAAAACATACATTTGTCAGTTTCATACATACATCGAGAGGTCTCACACACTCTACAAGTTCCCCGGTTCTATCTCGACCCTCCTTGACTCGAGTACAGATTCTCTACTTTCAGTAGTATGGGACCATACTACCTTCCACATCTATCCGTACTTTCCTCAAGGATTACTTCGACTTCACCAAGTCCCTTCTACTACTGTTTCACTTTGTGCTAATCTCATCCTAGGCTTACCCTCGGGTAACTCCTCCAACCCACTCTCCGCCATCAGCTGCATAAGGAGTCCCCGTCATCCATCCCTAACTAGCTCGCGAATACCATTACATATTACTAAGACATATAATTTTTCGAATGAGAGGTCTCTCCCTACAACGGTTAGACTCATATCATATTATAACATAAAATGTATGGGTATCTTGGGGAAAAACTTACTTGATCTCGGCCGGTTGCACGCATCACACACCTTGTTCTTTCTCAAAATTCTTTACTTTAGCTTTTGGAAAAACTATTTTCTTGTGAAAATCTTTCAAACCCTCGATTTGAGTTCAGACACTCTCGAAAGTGTGTCTGAATCCCTCAAACCAAGGCTCTGATACCAACTTGTAACATCCCAATTTTCAAGACCAAAATTTTCATTTTAATATAACGATTTACAAAAGCAATTATAAGAAAACGTCATCAACTCACTTTATTTCATAAAACCATGGTCATATGTCTCAAAACCATATCATAAAATCGTAACAATGTCAGAGTACAATCCCAAGAATCTCATAACGTGGAAATAATGTGTGTGTGATGCGCTGCTACCGTGCCGGCTCCTTCCCCTTCGATGAAGAGGTGTCTGAAAACAAAACTAAAAACTGTAAGAACGGAGCCTAGTGAGTTCCCCTATTATACCACATACCACATAACAAACATATTGTCGGGCAATTCTAGGGTGCCTGACCTATCCTGTCTGTCAATTTTGTGGTGCCCGGCTTACCCTGTCTGGCAATTATGGGGTACCCAACCTACCCTGTCTGGCAATTCTGGGGTGCCCGACCTACCCTCCGGTTTATCTCAACCGGCTATGTGGACTATTTCGCCCCCTTACTACTACCACATAATAACATAGCATAAACATACTGTCAGGCATTTATGGGGTGCCCGACTTACCCTGCGGTCCTTACGACCGTAACCCGGGGACTATTTCCCTTACTACCTACTATTAAATAACATATATCATGCTAGCCCATAAACATATAAGATAACAACATACCAGATAATTATCACGAAGACAATTATCTCTACTATAACTCTTACTAGTGGGTCGGCCTTGGTGCCTTAGACACACTTCTACTGGAAGGTAACTTACCTGAATGCCGTGTAGTGTGTGGACTATCATCGGTGTTGGGCTAAACTCCTCTCAAACTCCTACACATAACAATCTTCCTTAATTACCCTTTCATTCTCATAACCCTTACAAGGGTCAACTCATGTTAAAGTCAAAGTCAAGGTCAACACCCTAGTCAAAGTCAACTTTTGGTCAAAGTCAACATCTTGGTTGACTCAACTCGCCGAGTTGGTCCACCAACTCGTCGAGTTCCACGAACTTCTGGAACTTCGATCCCACTCGTCGAGTCTTTTAAAAACTCGTCGAGTTCCCTCCCACATAGTCGGGAATTTTACTTCTAACTCGCCGAGTTCTCCTTGAACTCTTCGAGTTCTCCTTCATACATAATCGGGATCTGTTGCTCATGACTCGCCGAGTTCATCCTTGAACTTGTCGAGTCCTGCTTCATATCAGTTGGGACGTTTACCTTCAACTCGCCGAGTTCATCCTTGAACTCGTCGAGTTCTTTGATCTTCAAGTCCATAGTCGCGTCCATCCTGCTGAGTCCTCTTCTAGACTCAACCATATTGCTTAGAAATAGATAGCGTTGGGGAAGCATGACCCGACCCGCCGAGTCCTATGAACGACTCATCGAGTCCCCCAAAGCCCAAGTCCATAGAGTCGATTTCAGTCGGGCTTATTGCATCCAAAGCATAGATTTGACCTCCTAGGGTCGATATAACACGTAAAGTTACAAACTTTACGTGCATGCATGGGTGTTATGAAGCTAGAACACCAAAACAAAGCCATAAAGGAGTTCTAATGCATGGGATAGGGCCATAGCTCAATAAAGGTGGCAACTTTAAGCTTACTGAGCTCAAATGTTCCCAGATCTGAAGGCATTACTCTAATATTCAATCAAATCTCGAAAGTGACTTAGAAATGGCCCAAAAATGACAATATGCAAGCCCTAAAGAAGATCTAAGTGATGGAAGGCCAAGGTTTAAGCTTTTTACCTCAAACAAACTAGAAATGCAACCAAAACTCTAGATCTACTGCCTTCTTCTTGAATCTCCAAGCTTTTCCTTCCTTTTCTAAGCTTCAAATCACTAAAATGGCACAAAATAGCTCAAGAACACTGACAAGCTGATTAGGGTTTCGAGAATAGGGCTTGAAGGTGATGGAGGCTGGAGTGGAGGCCATATAAGATGTTTAAATAGGGTGCAACCCCAAAAAATTAGGGTTTCACTCAGGCAGACCTACTCGTCAAGTCGGGGGCTTCCGACACATCGAGTAGACTCTTCCACCTGCGACCAAGATCCGCCCCTACTCGACGAGTTTGGGGCCACGAACTCGTCGAGTCCAAGTATAAAAATGCAAAAACTCATATTTAAAATATGTAACGGGAATCGGGCGTTACAATCATAATCTTCCTCTGATCTAGATGACCAGTAGCCTTCATCAAATTCGATTGATTGTCTTGCCATAAGATACATGTTTCTACCAGTACTCACATCATCTTCATCTCCAGATGACCAATATCCTTCCACATCTCTCGACACAGTGATAACGAATGCTTTCTCACTAGCATCCATCTCTTGGGCTCGTCGTGCATAGTATGATGAGTCCTTGTTCTTGGATTTTTGTCGTGCTTCAATCAAGCAGTCTTTGGCATAGTGATTTGCATGACCATACTTGTCACAGACGATCTTTGGTTTGTCTGACTTCGGAATCGCATGGGGTTATGAGGTATGATTTAGTGTAGAGATGTTGGGTTTATAAGCAGGTGGATTTTCTGAAGGTTTGGAAAATGGATGGGGATTACTTTGATGAGGAGCTTGGAAAAGGTTGTGATATGGTTTGTGATTGGGATTGACAGGACGCTTATATTTCATGGAAAGTAAAGCAATTTCTTGTTGAACGCAAAGTTCAGAGTCGATTGCTTCAGGGTCGAGGTCTCCATCAAACTGATAGTTTGAAATAGCAGGAGCAGGTAAAGCAAGTGGAGAGGGTTGAACAGGTGGGATAGTTGGGATAACAGCTTTGAACGGGTCCGAAACAGAGGGGTTCGAGATGTGAGTATCAAAAGAACTAACAAGAGCAAGAGGACCTCCTGAGAGTTCTCTCAAAGTTTGTGAAACATTTGATTCATGACCTTGAAGTTCGTCAAACAGATGGTAAAGCTTCAACTTCTTCTGAGATCCATTACTCTGAAGACATGATTTCACGTTTCCCCATCCTTTACCAAGACTATTGATGAAGTTGAGATTGTATTCTAGTGGAGTTCGGACAATCCCATGAGCTATCATTTTGTTGACGACTATTCGGTATTTGTTAGAGGCCGAGGCAACCGATTCACCGGGAGTTGTGGTGAAAGTATCGAAATCATGGACGATGGAAGTCAAACGTTTATCCTTCATGTTTTCTGATCCCTCGAACAGGTCTTGGAGTGTGTCCCAAATCTCTATAGCATATTTTCACAACTTAATGTGCTTAAAGAGAGAAGGAGGAACACCGAACACCATTTCGAAAAATGCAATTTGATTTGCATGCAGTTTTTCGATGTCATCAGCAGTGAGAGGTGCCTGACGCTGTTCTTCCTTTCCTATGAGAGTTGCAGTTGCATCTCTCACAGTTTGTCTTACTGGAACATGTGGACCTTCATTTACGGATCTCCAGACAACTTCACCTTTTTCTTTACCAAGTAAGAACCTTTCCATTCTGATTTTCCAGCGATCATACTCTTCAACAACTAGCAATAAGCCACGAGAAGGGCAACCCATGCTATTTTCTATTTGCGTTGAATACATTTGTTGATAATTAGGAGTAGCCATTGAAGTTAAGATATTAGAGCAGAAGCGGTATATAGAAGAACTTTTATCCTGAACACAGAATTGATCAAAATACCATGGTAATTTCAGATCAACTATAATTTGTTCTTATATATTCAAAGGACAACCACTCAAGCTCTGATACCAATTATGAGTACTAGAATCAATGTGCGAGGACAAGGTTTGAAAACTCAAACCTTGAGTTAATCTTTAATATCAATGTCTGCTCTTAATTAATGGTTCCAGTCGAGTCTGGTAACACCAGTCAAGACATGAATGAAATATTCAATAAAGTACTCAACATTAAATGAAGTAAACTAGGAGTATAATCAATGTAAAGACATTTAATGAACAAGAAGAATGTTGTGAAAGATATTTACTTGAGAGAAAATTGAAAGAGAATTAAAGAGAATTTATGCTATCTTTGGAGTAACAATGCATATTTTCTTGTCATTAAAATCACTCCTTAATAGACTAAGGAGGAACATCGTACAAACTTGGAAACATTCCTAGGACTGGTTAACAATCAGTCACTGACAACTTATTATCTAAAAGATACAAAAAGGAAAAGTCCTATGAAAAGTTACATCATTAATAAGACAAGAAACATTAAATGTTTGAATAGACAGCTAATCTCTGATCTTCACTATATCTTGGAATGGTTTCCATCTCGTACTCCATCTCTATCTCGGACTTCACCAATCTCGAACTCTGCTGACTTCAGATCTTTATTACTTTTGATTGCTAGAGGTTCACTTTTCATGTTTCAACAATACATAACTAAGATTTTATAGCATGGGAATGTTTGATTTAGCGTTATTTCATGTTCCTCGTCTGGTTTTGGGATTAATTCAGAATCAAGTATTCGACTGTCTATAGAATCCAACGTTATGTATGATTAGCATGCACGAGTGACTACAGGGTTGGTGGAAGTTCCATGAGTCAGTACAATTTATAGCAGGCCAGTGTTAGGAATGATTAGCCACTCTTGGTAGAGTACATACATGATGTATGTGTATCCTTGATGCTTGGGCCTAGTGCTCTGAAATTTGCATGTAAAGATCTGCCTGATTTTATGGTGTCTTTGAAGGGTTTTGAGCATTCTAACACTCTTATGGTGTACATGCAACCCTAGATGCTTTGGATCTATGTTTTCTCTATTATACATGCATACATTCAATATTCCAAAGCACCATCCTAACTAGCATACGATGAAGCATAAACAACATGAAATACAAGTTAGATGACATACCTTTTAGTGTAGTTGGAAGCCTTGAACCTTTAAGAGCTTAGAACCAATAGTATGAATGCTTCAAATGGAATCACAACACATCTAGGACAAAGCATGACTTAAGAGAGGAAGTCTTAGACTCAAAATCAGCTATGGCTCTCCAAGAACACATGCATGGGCCGATTTCATGAGATAGGGGTTTCTTATATACTGTGGCAATATTAGGGTTACACCATGTAAACCCTAATGTGCATGACTTTCCATATTCTTCATGCTCCATGCGTTTAAATCTCCATGCATCATCCATGGGTCACCACATGGGTTTATCCCAACATAAAGAACTATGGATCATAAGCCCACATTACAAGAATGAATGATTTACATAATCAATCCCCATATATTTAATTAGTCTCTTTTGATCACAAAATTAATTCCAAATTAATTCTTGATCAATACTAATTAAATAATATGATTTCATATTAATATATTAGAACTTATAATATATTAATAAATCATAAATAACCTCTTCTCAAAAGTCCATCCTATCAAATTGTCCTAATGATATGCAACCCAAATGGACCATGCTACTCTCGGGTCAAGTACATACCAATTATACTTATGGACTTAGACACTAATCCAATAGTCTCCCACTTGGATAAGTCTAATAACTATTATTGCAAGTACGACTCCACAACCCAACTAGCAATCATAGCTCTTAAAAGCCATTGTCGAACTCTGACCTAGTCAATGACGCGTCCATTAGATAAGGGATCATATATTCCTCCATTCTAGATATCATATGGACTGAGACATGGATTATAATCATTCTCTTTGTCCATTTGTTGTTTCCCGATTTCCGATTGATGACGACTGACTGATTGAACAAATCAATTCAGTCCAAGCTTGGCCAAGCACTTAGGGGTGTAATAACTAAATCATCGAGGGCCCCACAGATATCTCTTTTATCCGCATGGGGTAAAAGGAATAGATAAACTTCGACCCAAATGCTTGCTTGTACTTACTCACCAAATTACACACAACAATATGTTTTATAACACCATGTTACTGGTGCATTTACATACGTCAATGTGCAACCGACTCGCAACTACAACTCACATGTCTCCGTTTCAACAATATAAAATATTATCGTCTCACAATCACCCGTGATAAAATCCATGAAGTGATTCAGATGAGCGTGGGTTGAATCCAATACTCGAATCTTATTCTAGGAGCACTCATGAACAGTGCAGCTATGTCCTATACAAACTACAGACCCATTCATAACAATCTTGCCTCAATACGTACTTCCAAAGTATGATTGACTGTGGATGGTTTGAATAACCTAGTTATTCGGGAAGTCAAAAGATGCAAAGTGAAACACAAGAATAATACTAATCCTATATGGACCCAAAACTTTTGAGTCATATTGATTACTCCTTATTGTATAATGTTTCGAATGATCAACTTAATACTTGAATTAGAACAATAGGTATGCCATGCTCTAAGCATGCACACTATGTTTGTCTAAACAATAGTTATGCCATGCTCCAAAAATGCACACTATGTTTGTCTATGGTCCTTACTTTGTGAAAAAGATCAATTGAAAAACATTTCAATGATGCTCATTTCATAATTCCAAATCCTTATTGCAAGTGTAAGAATTCCAAATTCTTGTCACTGCTAGAAAGTGTTAGATTCTAAATTATCATGCAATGATTGTTTTGTAATGTATAGGTACCAAAAGGCACAGAGACTTGACCAATGATATTACAAAATGTTCCTTTGGAGGTTGTTACACGACAATTCCATGGAAATGAAGTCTCAAATTCAAAGTACATTCCTTTGAACATCCTTCTTGCATAAAAGTTTCTAACTTTCTCATCTATTCTTCAACTCCCAATATGGAAACATTCCATATTTGCCATACGACAATTAATTATTAATAGACTCCTGTCTATTCATAATAATGTCAATATGGTCTATCCATTACTATACTTCGAGTTGTACTGAAGCAACCAACCCTTGGCGAACATTAGATTGTCCTTAACAGTTGTTTAACCACTTTAGTCATATCTGGTTCTAGTCCTTTTTCCCTCTTAATGCCCTAGGCATTTGGAAAATTTTAGAATGGATAAATATTATAGCACATGTAATCGATCTTATACCTGAAGCATATTGGACACGATTCATAAAGACATGATACCTAACCAGTCTTTTGCTATAATATTTCTATTTGCCATGTTCTCATAATTCGAATTATGAAAAGGGATTTCGTAATCACAATCGAATTTTGAGAATGCAATTAACATAATCATGACTAAATTTGATTAAAATCTCACAATCTAAGCTTTTTGATTTGAAATGAAGTATAATTTTCTCTCCCTTAATTATACCAAAACAACTTTTCAAACTCTACAACTTGCAGATTAAAACTTTTGTTTTCTATAATTAACATTGCTAACTTGCAACATTTACCATAATTGATTACGCTCCCACTAGCATAATAATTATTATCTTACTAGCATAACACTTATGCTCCCACTAGCTTTGACATGTACCCAGAAATCAGATGGACTTTCAGTACTAAAGTTCAGATTTCTGATACGAGATGCTTCGATAAGAATTTATCTAGGCTTCTCAAAATCATACACCTTTCCTTAGATAGCTCACATGTGTGTCTAAACTATTTAAGAACTTACACCAATAAGTCTCAAATGTTTAGACCTTTTGCCATTGCTCACAATTCGAATTATGAAAAGGGATGCCGTAATCATAATCAAATTTGAGAATGCAAATATCACAACTGCTATCTCCTTAAAATCTACTTAGTGAAAGCGTTTCCTCACCATGATTTTCATGAATCGGAGAGAAACCTTATGACACTTAGATTTTATGGTGTATGTGTTCCTATCCATGTGAATTTGTCAAACCATAATCAAAAGACAAGATTAGTGACAAATCCAAACTCTTATGGATTGAACATGTTTTAATCTTAATTTCTTGCCACTTGGTAGCACAAGGGCCTACCATGTCTTCCAAGTTGTTAAGCTGTTTACCCTGACTGGTCAATGAAACTTTCATTGATCCAGGTGCTTTGCCTTATGCAAACAAATGAGAACTCATAGAACTCACATGCATAGTCAACTTTGACTGGAATGAGCACAGAAATAAGAATATGTCAACACGATAGGTTACAAACCTCAAGTCGTGTGCTAGTGATAAACAATAGGTTTTTATTCTTGATTAGTTCTTGAAACTTGTCAATATCTTTAAGACTCCCACTGTCCTCTTGACATATAAGACTCTCTTGTCAAGAACCATTCCTTGACAAACAAATATTCAAGAGTTAGTGCGGATTCTTATCAAGACAAAAACTTCACACAATTGGTCATAGTTGGTCTTTGTATTATCCAAGACATCACAACTTACCAATTTCAAATGTACAAGAGTAAGAAACATTTTACTCTAGATTTGACAAGTGTTTTAAACCTTTCTTAAGATTATGTCACTAAAATTACAATCTTGGAGTATGACTCTAAGAATTGTTTTGGAACGAAGTGTGACATCCCCAAAATCACGGCCAGAAAAGACCGGTTTAATTTATGCTTTTAAAACAATTTCAGAGTAATCCTTTGATTAAAAGAGTTGCGGAATTTGTTCCCAAAATGAAATATGATAAAATAAGATTTACCAAAGCATTTCATAAAGAAATGTATTTTCATTATAAAAAAAACTCGGGATGTCATGTTCCGATAAACAGACCAAAAGCATAAACATTACAATATAGACCTTACAACAGTTATATATAACAACAGGTCTATAATCCAAAAATAACTTGACAAGTCATCCAACTTATGCTCCGACGCCACCGGGGTGGTCATGTTCCGACTGAGAGCATCAGCAACAATATTAGCTTTACCGGGGTGGTAAAGTATCTCACAGTCGTAGTCCTTGAGTAACTCTAGCCGGCGTCGTTGCCTCATATTCAATTCTTTCTGATTAAAGAGATATTGGAGACTCTTATGATAAGTGAAAAGTTTGCACTTTGTGCCATAGAGGTAATGCCTCCATATTTTCAGAGCGAAAACTACCGCTGCCAACTCCAAATCATGAGTGGGGTAGTTCTTTTCATGCTCCTTCAGCTATCGAGACGCATATGCTATCACCTTTTCTCTTTGGGTCAAAACACAACCCAACCCAACACCAGACGCATCGCTATAAACAGCGAAGTCTTCAACTCCATCGGGTAGAGAAAGTATCGTGCTTCACATAGCTTCTTCTTTAGCAACTCGGATGCATCCTTATGCTTATCACTCCAAGCATAAGTAGCTCATTTATGGGTCAAAGCTGTTATTGGACTAGCGATCGAAGAAAAGCTTTGGATAAACCTTCGGTAATATCCGGCTAATCCTAAAAAGCTTCGGATCTCCGTGGGACTTTTTGGTTGTTCCCACTTCATTACAGCCTCAATCTTTGCTGGATCAACCATTATCACTTCTTGGTTGACCACGTGACCCAAGAATTGGACTTCTCGAATCCAAAAATCACATTTGGAGAACTTAGCATACAGCTTCTCCTTCTTCAAGACTTCTAACACTTCCCGCAAGTGTCTGCCATGCTCCTCTAGGTTTTTCGAGTAAATCAGAATGTCATCTATGAACACTATCACAGATTTATCAAGGAATGGATTACAGACCCTGTTCATTAAATCCATGAACGCTGCTGGTGCATTGGTTAGTCCAAACGACATAACCAAGAACTCGTAGTTTCCATATCTCGTTCTGAAAGCAGTCTTCTCTATGTCCTGCTCTCTTACTTTCAGCTGATGATATCCTGACCTTAGGTCGATCTTTGAAAAATAACTTGAACCTTGTAGTTGATCGAACAGGTCATCAATCCTCGGCAACGGATATCTATTCTTTATTGTTGCCTTGTTCAGCTCTTTGTAATCGATGCACATTCTCATACTTCCATCTTTCTTCTTCACGAATAACACCGGAGCTCCCCAGGGTGATGAACTAGGTCTAATGAAACCTTTGTCCAATAACTCCTGAAGTTGCATCATTAGCTCCTTCATCTCCGTCGGTGCTAGTCGGTACGGTGCTTTTGCTATTGGCGTGGTCCCTGGTAACAAGTCTATTCTGAACTCCACTTGTCTATCAGGCGGTAATCCAAGAAGATCTTCGGGAAATACTTCCGGATAATCACATACCACAGGAATGCTCTGCATCTCCTTCTTTTCCTACTTAGCATCAATCACGAATGCCAAATATGATGTACATCCTTTGGCCAAACACTTTCTGGCTTTCATTAGTGAAATGATCCCATAATTCACTCTGCGTTTGTCCATATACACCATAAATGACTCTTTCCAAGGCGGGTTTACTTTTACAATCTTCTTCTTGCACAGTATTTCAGCATCATTGGCGCTAAGCCAATCCATTCCCAACACGATGTCGAAACCGTTAAGTTCGATAGGCAATAATTCCTCGTGGAACTTATTCCCGTTTAGGTCGATTAAGATGTTTTTCATACGATGGCTAACAGGTATAAACTTGCCACAAGCAACTTCGACTAATAAAGCATTATCTAGTCTATCAACAGGCAAAGCTAGTTTTCTACCAAATTCATGCGATATAAAGGAGTAGTTGGCTCCAGGATCAAATAAAATTTGGGCAGGCAAATTGTTTACGAGAAAGGTACCTGAAGCGACATCAGCTTCTTCTTTAGCAGCTTCCAGTGTCATCTGGAAAGCTCTTGCTTTAGGCTTTGGGGGAATATTCGGTTTTGCTGCCTCCTTCTTTCTCGGACAGTCTTTCAAAATGTGCCCCTCTTCATTACACCCAAAGCACACTCTCTTGTTGGACGGACACTCATTGGCATAGTGCCCCGTCTTTCCACACTTGTAGCAGGTCACATCCTCGCTACATTTCCCAGAGTGCTTTTTCTTGCACTTCTCACACCATTTCGATTCGCCTCCTTTTCCTCCTCCAAACTTTTTCGAATCAGACTTCAAAATTTTGCTTTTCTTGCTGGAACCTGAAGTTCCTTCAAACTTTCTCTTTTCACCAACTTCAACTTTGTTGGCGGTTCTTCCCTTGATCATGTCCTCAACAGACTTGGCAGCCCAAATAGCTGCCCCCAGAGTAGGTGCCTGACGTACTGGCACCGCGTACTCCCATGGGAGTCCCTTTGAATATCGATCAACTTTCGTCAACTCGTCCGGAACGATGCGCAAAGCAAACTCCATTTTGTCGGTGAAGGCGTTAGTATAATCGTCGACTGACATGCTGCCTTTTGTCAATGTCAGAAACTTGTTCTCCAACTCCAGTAGATTTTGGGACAAGCAGAACTTGCGCTTGAATTGCTCTAAGAACTCTGCCCAAGTCAGTTGCAGTGGCTCATTAGGGCTTAGGGTCTTCCCTAGAGTGTTCCACCAACGAACAGCTCCACCCCTAAACTGACGCACTACGAACGTAGTCTGCAACTTGCCTCTGCAACCACATGTCATGAAGGCTAGCTCCATTTCCGATATCCAATCCATGACTCCGATCGGATCCTCCTTTCCAGTGAAGGTCGATGGTTTGCAAGTCAAGAAATATGTGTACTTGCATCCAAGTCCATCAATTTCTCCCTCCGAATGCCCTCCATTTACTCAATTCTCTACGAGTTTTCACCATGACGTTTTGTACATCCAAGCAGACGTTCGGTGTACCGGGCGAGAATTTAAGATAAGAAAGCTTTATTTACGATAGACGTATAAATCTCCTTATCACTCCGAAACGTTAACATGTTAGTTCTAATACCGTAGTCGTACGGTTAGAACCCTAAACACATAAGGTTTCCAGATCCGGTTGGCAACAAACCATAGATCCGAACAAACAATATCATATATGGCAAACATATAACATTTAGCACATAAAAGCATTTTAGGCAACTTTCCTAAAATAAACTAGTGCTCGTGTCTAAAATATAACAGACACTATCTCAAAATCTTCACTTAGCATTCTAAGTTTAAGTCTAAAAATCCTACAAATTCCTAGTTCGCTTAAACTAATGCTCTGATACCAACTGTGACATCCCCAAAATCACGGTCAGAAAAGACCGGTTTAATTTATGCTTTTAAAACAATTTCAGAGTAATCCTTTGATTAAAAGAGTTGCGGAATTTGTTCCCAAAATGAAATATGATAAAATAAGATTTACCAAAGCATTTCATAAAGAAATGTATTTTCATTATAAAACAAAACTCGGGATGTCATGTTCCGATAAACAGACCAAAAGCATAAACATTACAATATAGACCTTACAACAGTTATATATAACAGCAGGTCAATAATCCAAAAATAACTTGACAAGTCATCCAACTTATGCTCTGGCACCACTACCTGTAATACAAAGAAAAATGAGTGGGTCAGGCTTGGGAGCCTGGTGAGCATATAGGGTTTTCGACCCACAATAAATAAATATATTTAGTTCATCAACCAACAATAACCCGATTACCCATTCCCGTTATCCTCACTTTAAGTCCCTAAAACAACAGCTATTACAAGGGACCTAATCTAGGATTTTCATCGGGACGGACATTACTGCAAAGGGGTTTCCTTAACAATAGATGTCCTAAAGGCAACCATGAGGGGGATGGAGTACAGCAAATGAACACCCAAGTTCATTAACACCTACAGGTAATGAGCTTGCTAGCGTTCCACTGGACTGTCTAGAAAAGTCTGTGGTCGTCATCTAAACTCCGCTAGATGACTGAATCAGCAACAACAACGCGGCCTCTCATCTTTTTATCACAAGACAACTATCTACCCATGTTCTACCCAACATTTTAGTAGATAAAATATACATTTTTATACATAATTTAAAACCTGCATAATATGTTCATTCAAAACACATTCCAGATAAAAGATGAGACACATAAACATAACACGTATTTCATAGAGAATAAATCATATCTATGAGATTAGAAGATAACATCGATACACTCACATAACACATATACTTAGTACGTTAAATCGATACTTGTATAAAATCGTGCATTTGAAAGAGATTATGTACCCCCTTCAAATCAACACCAATATATAAACATATAACACGTATCTTATAGTAAATACTTAGTATTTATGTATTAGAAGAAAGTAACTACACACTCACCTGATCAGAAGATGATCGGACAGCACTACGGCTTGTAGAAGTAGTATTCTTTGGTAGATCTGGAAGATCTTCACAAAAACCGGGTTTCTCGCGGGCAGAGCTTTGGCTTGGAAACTCTTTTCTTCTCGGGATCTTCGGTGCTTCGGGACTCGCTTCGGGTCTCGGGATGATACCGGGGCTTCGGGGGGTTAAAATAGGGCTTAGAGAGGGTATCGGGAGTGGGAGAGTAAGAGATGAGCAACCAAACTTGGCTGACCCTCGATTTCTATTTATAGGGTGAATTTTCTGAGTTCACCTCGTGAGTTTCTAATATTCACCTCGTGAACTGGCTCACCTCGTGAGTTTCTAATATTCACCTCGTGAGCTCGATACGTCATTGCGTTCGTCACGGCCACTTGCCCTAGAAGACGTCCATCATATGTTCACCTCGTGAGTCACTAATGCTCACCTCGTGAACTGGCTCACCTCGTGAGTTTCTAATATTCACCTCGTGAGCTCTGACACAGCCTTGGGGTTCACGTCCCGAACTTCAGAAGATCATAACTTTCGTATACGAGCTCCGTTTTTGACGTTCTTTATATCCACGCGTAGGTGAGATTATGCTCTACAACTCTCATTTAGACTTCGTCGGCTAATTTTGAATTTATTTTTATTATATTATTTTTAGTAGGCCGGCACAGGAAAACTCTGTTATAAATTCTTAACTTCTTCATCCGACGTCCGTTTTCATCTGTCTTTTTACCGTTGCACTACCATTGAGAAGATCTTCAATTCTCGTTTAGATTGTTTCGGCTAAAAACCGCTCGATCTCAAATCGAGTATTCGGGCTGCACACTGCTAAGTCGAAACTTCGGAAAATCATAACTTCCGCATACGAAGTCAGATTTGGGCGTTCTTTTTTTGCACGCTCTCGGTTTAACGAACTCTACAACTGCCGTTTAGATCACTAAGGCTAGATATCGCTCTATCTTAAATTCATATTTTACGTCATTCAGCGTCGTGCCGGTTCTGTCGCGAAACTTCGACAGGTCATAACTTCTTCGTTATAACTTGGATTTCGGCGTTCTTTATATCTCCGGAAACCTCGTTTCAACCACTACAACTTTATGTAAAGATATCGGGTTTATCTCACACTTTAATTTTGACGCTTATTTTATTCTTAATTCAATTAAGCCACACAACTAAGCATAAAACGCATAATACTCAAATATTTCATCATTAATACTTCAAAAGAGTTACAAAGGTTAACCTAGACTATTACATCAACAATAATGCCTAGCCTGGAAACGCGGGCGTTACACGAAGTATGACTCATCTTCTTGATTTAACCATTTCAACAATTTATGAATCCTCGTCTTAGCCATAAGAGTGCAATAAGATGTCCTTAGAGGGTCAATTTTGATATGGGTTTTCCATAATCATTAAGATGATCATAAAACACGATACTAAAGTACTCTCCCATCTTTTCAGATTGGATAAACTTTTATGCTTCTGCCTAATTTGATTCTACTCATTCGTTCTGCTATACATTGAAACTTTTCCAATGTTTCAGAATTATGCTTAAACTTGTAAGCATAACCATATTTACTAAACTTTAGTGAATCATGAAAAATAGTCTTTTCATTCTTTGTGGTGGACTTGACCAGTGCACAAGAATGTCTACTCAATCATTTAGTCCTTCACTTGAATCACATATACATGTGATTAAGGAATTAATCTTAATTTGCCAAAGATGAAAATTCTCATTCATCATACAATACAACTTGCATGATTCCAAGTTTCTATCCAATTGAAACTTGAGTGATGAGAGTCTTTCCTTATTTGGTAAATTTTGACACTACCACAATTGAAAGAATCAAATCCATATTGCTAAAATTAGAAACATACAAACACCAATTTTCACAAATGCCATTGCAAGGAGATATAATAAAATAAAACAAAACAATTTTTTTTTCTTTATAAATTGCGGAAAAAACTTTTCCTTACAATGCAATTTCAAATGAAAACTATGCTATTACAAGTTTCTAAGAAATCTATCGTAACTCCTAAGCAACAGCTCAAAAATCTGATCTTCGAACCATGCGATCGTAATCCATCTTCGTGGTCAGATTCAGCGTACTCTTACTTTTAAGCTTCCTTCCATTTGCTTGATCCTACAAAACATCAAAATGCAGCCTTGTCATATTATGTATTAAGAATCAACAATTAGGAACTTAATAGAGTTAGACAATAGACTTACCTGGAGCAGAACCATGCAATCTGATTAAACTTCTCAGGTAGTCAGGGCAGCTTTGCTTCCAATGTCCCTTTCCTTGGCAGTAGAAACACATAGGCTCACATGGAACAGTCTCAGAATTAGCCTTTCTCTTATGATCAAAACTTTTGACCATGGCCAATTCCTTTCCTTTAGGAGAAGGAATCTTTTCTGGGATGTCCATGTCAGCTTGGGATGTTGATCTTCCAGTCAGATTTGCTTGACCATTATGCCAAATCATTGTTGATTCAGCAGCAATTAACAAATCGGTGAGATCAATTAGGGTCATGTCGTGATCTGTCACATAGTAGTCTTTAACGAACTCACTATATGATACAGGAAGTGACTGAAGAACCCAGTCAATAGCCAACTTCCATGGGAAGACGACACCCAACATCCTCAACCTATCAATATGCAGCTTCATGTCCAAGACATGAGTACATACATGCCTTCCATCGTTGTGTTTACTATTCAATAGGGATTGAGTGATCCTGATCTTTTAAAGTCTTTGAACTTGTGGGTCAAGGAGAATAATTGGAGGAGGTGGAGGAAGTGAACTATGATTTTCACTTCCACGATCCAATCATGGAACATCATCTTTGGAATGAAAGCTTGTTCTAGAAGATTTGGGAAGACCATAGTTGTCTGAGGCAGACATCTACAAGGGAGAAATTCAAGTTAGTTGATTTAGTCCTTAATATAACACCCAAATGAAAAATTAAGGCTAGGACCCAACACAATATTTTACAATTTAGAAGAGAGATGCCGTAATCCAAACTGCAAAATATTTGAAGGTAGATAAATGACGATTTACCAATTTCCACCACGAAAAACGAAAAAGAATTATAGGTTTTAAGTGAACTGAAACTCCTAGATCCTTTGAGATTCATTGAACAGTTCAATGACATGTTTAAATCTCGATTGTGCCCTTCAAGTTTGTGACTGGGATGCTGAGGATCACAAACAAGGTGTGAATAACCATGTAAATTAGCTTGGTACACTCAATGTTACAATCACCTAGTAAATGTGCCGGTTAACCACACACGCTCCATTAATCTATTATTAACATCAAGCTACCCTTTGCCATGCACTGTCAGTCCCAGATTAGTGTGTTGGTTAACCACACACGCTCCACTAATGACTTAACAAGGTGCAAAGTGCAATTTCATGGGTTAGCACCATATTTACATTTCCTAAGTAACTAAGATTGGGAATTTATAAGTGTTTAGTTACTTTATATTTATCATTATAATTTTAATGAAGGGATAATTAGAGTCCTATCATATCCGTTCAACTAACGACCCCCCACCTGTAAAGGAAGCGGTGGGTGAGAATGGACACCCATTAAACTGCCATTTTATAGGCAGTAACCTTATACCCCCTTATAGACCGGCTTTGTGAATGAGGCCAACTAACGGTAAGACTTCCTTTACTCTTATACATACATATATATATATATATATATATATATATATATATATATATATATATATATATATATTAAACCTATAATATTATAATAGTATAAGGGTTGAATTTTAAACTTTTAAAATTCTTGGGTTTGGAACTAAATGTGTCAAAAGAAGACTCTACATTTACAAATTCCAAAACTTGAGGGCAAGTTTTGAACTATTCAAAAACCTTTGTAATCCATAACATATGAGTTTAATATGGGCTTTAATGAAAAGACTCTTGGAAATCCATAACTTGAGGACAAGTTATGGAGTTCATAAAAACATTTATGGAAAAAAACTCTTCAAGTCCATAACCTATGAGTTTAATGAAGTCTTTTAAAAGAAAAACTTTTCATTTTCCATAACTTGAGGACAAGTTATGGAGTAAATTAAAGGCCATAAAGAACATCAAATAAACTAACAAGCATGTCAAATAATGTCCATGATCTAGATTAAACTCATATGAACAAGATAATTCATATCAAACAAATTTCATGTAATTATCATAATAATATAAACTACAAAACATGAAACTTTGACAATTATCTTATAAATTGGATAAGCATGATCATTACCACATTAAAAACAGGTTTATAAGTTCAAAAACAGCTTAGGGTAATCTGCATTCTGGAGCACCAACTCGTCGAGTGCAAAAACAAACTCGACGAGTTGGTCAAAATTGTGCTTGGACTCGGCGAGTCCCCCAGTGGACTCGGCGAGTCCCTCAGTGAACTCGACGAGTCCACTATCCAGAATAGCAAAAAATCGATTTTTCAAGCTTAAACAACAATTAGCATCAAGTATAATTGAAAACAAACCTTGGCTCTGATACCACTGAAGGGGTTTGAGCATTCTAACACTCCTATGGTGTACATGGAACCCTATATGCTTTGGGTCTATGTTTTCTCTATTATACATGCATACATTCAATATTTCAAAGCACCATCCTAACTAGCATACAATGAAGCATAAACAACATGAAATACAAGTTAGATGACCTACCTTTTAGTGTAGTTGGGAGCCTTGAACCTTTAAGAGCTTAGTACCAATAGTATGAATGCCTCATATCGAATCACAACACATCTAGGACAAAGGATGACTTGAGAGAGGAAGTCTTACACTCAAAATCGGCTATGGCTCTCCAAGAACACATGCATGGGCCGATTTCATGAGATAGGGGTTTCTTATATAGTGTGGCAACATTAGGGTTACACCATGTAAACCCTAATGTGCATGACTTTCCATATTCTTCATGCTCCATGGGTTTAAATCTCCATGGATCATCCATGGGTCACCACATGGGTTTAGCCCAACATAAAGAACTATGGATCTTAAGCCCACATTACAAGAATGAATGATTTACATAATCAATCCCCATATATTTAATTAGTCTCTTTTGATCACAAAATTAATTCCAAATTAATTCTTGATCAATACTAATTAAATAATATGATTTCATATTAATATATTAGAACTTATAATATATTAATAAATCATAAATAACCTCTTCTCAAAAGTTCATCCTATCAAATTGTCCTGATGATATGCAACCCAAATGGACCATGCTACTCTCGGGTCAAGTACATACCAATTATAGTTATGGAATTAGACATTAATCTAACAGTCTTAGTGCCAGATGGTTTCGCTACTCGAATGTTGCTTGCTTTGTGCTTTGTGGGACTCATATTGATGTGAGTTAACTATCAAATGAATATATTAGGTTACATTATGCAAAGGTTAAATAATTTTAGAATTATTGATTCGGCCCTATTGCGTAGCTCTCATTTGATTCTAACCGTTGTAGGATTGGTTCTTTTAGTCGAAAGATTATTTAACTTTTGTTGCATGTAACTGTATTCATGAAGTGGTTAGCTGACATTAATAGGGGTTTTCAGCAACTGATGGCAGGGTGAGGTGGGGATCCTAGGAGAGCCTAGTAAGTACATTAGTGCGGTTGTTACACTATTTAGCAGGTATTAAGAGTATTATTATGAGTAGGTGATTTAGAGGACTCGTGATGCTTCTTGAGGAAAGTATTGATAGGTGTGAAAGGTGATGGATTTTGAGCATTCTAACACTCCTAGGGTGTACATGCAACCCTAAATACCTTGGATCTATGTTTTCTCTATTATACATGCAAACTTGAACTTTCCAAAGTATTACCCTAACTAGCATACAAAACTTGATACTTGGGTAATAAAACAAGTTAGATAACATACCTCTTCTTGTAGCCTGTTGGAAACCTTGAACCTTTAGTCTTTAAGAGCGAAGCACCAATAGTATGAATGCCTCAAGTGGAATCACAACACACCTAGAACAAAAGGATAACTTGAGAAGAGATTCCTTGCACACACAAATCGGCTAGCCCTCTAGTATTCCACTTAAGTGCCGATTTCATGAGCTAGATGGGTTCTTATATAGTGTGGCAAACTAGGGTTACACCATGTAAACCCTAATGACTTTCCATATCCCTCATGCTCCATGGGTTAAAACCTCCATGGAGTATCCAGGGGTTACCACATGGGTTTAGCCCAACATGAAGAACTATGGATCATAAGCCCACTTTAGTAGAATGAATGATTTACCAAATCAACCCCTTATATTTAATTAGTCTCTTTTGATCACAGAATTAATTCCAAATCAATTATTGATCAATACTAATTAAATAATATGATTTCATATTAATATATTAGAACTTATATATATATATATATATATATATATATATATATATATATATATATATAAATATTAATAAACCATAAATAACTTCTTCTCAAAAGTCAATCCTATTAAATTGTCCTGATGATATGCAACCCAAATGGACCATGCTACTCTCGGGTCAAGTACATACCAATTATAGTTATGGACTTAGACACTGATCCAATAGTCTCCCACTTGGATAAGTCTAATAACCATTATTGCAAGTACGACTCCACAACCCGACTAGCAATTGTAGCTCTTAAAAGCCGCTGTCGAACTCTGACCTAGCCAATGATGTGTCCATTAGATAAGGGATCGTATATTCCTCCATTCTAGATATCATATGGACTGAGACATGTATTATAATCATTCTATCTGTCCAACTGTTGTTTCCCGATTTCCGATTTATGACGACCGACTAATTGAACAAATCAAATCAGTTCAGGCCTAATGTCATCACTAAATCATCGAGGGGCCCACAGATATGGCTTTTATCCCTCTAAGGGTAAAAGGAATGGATAAACTTCGACTCAAATGCTTGCTTGTATTTACTCACCAAATTACAGACAACAACATGTTTTATAACATCCAAATTACTGGTGCGTTTACATATGTCAATGTGCAACCGACTCGCAACTACAACTTACATGTCTCCGTTTCAACAATATAAGATATTATCGTCTCATGATCACTCATGATAAAATCCATGAAGTGATTCAGATGAGCGTGGGTTGGATCCAATACTCGAATCTTATTCCAGGAGAACTAATAAACACTGCAGCCACCTTGTCCTGTACAAACTACAGACCCATTCATGACAGTCTTGCCTCAGTACCTAATTCCAAAGTATGATTGACTGTGGATGGTTTGAATAACCTAGTTATTCGGGAAGTCAAAACATGCAAAATGAAACACAAGAATAATAATAATCCTCTATGGCCCCAAAACTTTTGAGCCATATTGATTACTCATCATTCATTGTATAATGTTTCGAATAATCAAATTAATTCTTCAATTAAAACAATAGTTATGCCATGCTCCAAGCATGCACACTATGTTTGTCTAAACAATAGTTATGCCATGCACCAAGCATGCACACTATGTTTTTCTATGGTCCTTAATTTGTGAAATAGATCAATTAAAGAACATTTAAATGATGCTCATTTCACAATTCGAAATCCTTATTGCAAGTGTAAGAATTCCAAATTCTTGACACTGCTAAAAAGTGTTAGATTCTAAACTCTCATGCAATGATTCTTTTGTAATGTCTAGGTGCCAAAAGTCACAGAGACTTGACGGATGATATTACAAAATATTCCTTTGGTGATTGTTACAAGACAATTCCATGGAAATGAAGTCTCAAACTCAAAGTACGTTCCTTTGAACATCCTTCTTGCATAAAGTTTCTAACTTTCTCATCTATTCTTCAACTCCCAACATGGAAACATCCCATATTTGCCATACGAAAACTCATTATTAATAGACTCCTGTCTATTCATGTCAATATGGTCCATCCATTACTATACTTCCAACTGTCCGTAAGCGACCAATCTTTGGCGAACCTTAGATTGTCCTTAATAGTTGTTTAACCACTTTAGTCAAATCCGGTTCTATTCCTTTTTCCCTCTTAATGCCCTAGGCATTTGGAAGATTAGAACACGAGAATATTATAACATATGCAATCGATCCTATACCCGAAGCATATGAGATACGATTCATAATGTCTAACATAAAGACATGATACTTGATCAGTATTTTGCTACAATATTTTTTATTTCCCATGTTCTCATAATTCGAATTATGAAAAGGGATGTTGTAATCATAATCAAATTTTGACAACGAAATTAACATTTCCATATATATAATTTCCTTATGTTGAATCATTCCAACATAACGTTCATATGTATTTGACTAAATTGATTAAAATCTCAATCTAAGCTATATATATAATTTCCTTATGTTGAACCATTCCAACATAACATTCATATATATTTGACTAAAATTAATTAAAATCTCAATCTAAGCTTTTAGATTTTGAAATGAAATATAAATTCCTCTCCCTTAATTATAGAAAACAACTTTTCAAACCCTGCAACTATGCGAATTGAAATTTTTGTTTTCGATAATTAACATTGCTAACTAGCAACCATAATAATTATGCTCCTACTAGCATAATAATTATTAACTTACCATCATAATACTTATGCTCCCACTAGCTTTGACATGTATTCAAAAATCAGCTGGACTTCTAGAAATCAATACTTTTTTACTTTCATTACCAAAGTTCAGATTTCTGATACGAGATGCTTCGATAAGACTTTATCTAGGCTTCTCAAAATCATACACCTTTCTTAGATAGCTCACATGTGTGTCTTAACAATTTTAGAACTTACAGCAATAAGTCTCAAATGTTTAGACCCTTTGCCATTTCTCACAATTCAAATTATGAATAGGGATATCGTAATCATAATTGAATTGGAGAATGCAAATATCACAATTCTATCTTCTTAAAATCTACTTAGTGAAAACGTTTCCTCACAATCATTTTCATGAATTGGAGAGAAACCTTTTGACACTTAGATTTTATGGTGTATGTGTTCCTATCCATGTGAATTTGTCATAACCATAATCATAAGACAAGGTTAGTGACAAATCCAAACTCATATGGACTGAACTTTTTCAATATTAATTTCTTGCCACCTGGTAGCACAAGGGCCTACCATTGCTTCATAGGTTGTTATGAAAACAACTGAGAACTCGTAGAACTCACATGCATAGTCAACTTTAACTGGAATGAGCACAGAAACAAGAATATGTCAACACGATAGGTTACAAACCTCAAGTCGTGTGCTAGTTTTTAACAATAGGTTCACTCTTGAATAGTTCTTGAAACTTTCAAGATCTTTAAGACTCCCACTGCCCTCTTGACATATAAGATTCTCTTGTCATGAATCATTCCTTGACAAATCAAATTTTCAAAAGTTAGTGCGGATTCTTATCAAGACAAACACTTCACACAATTGGCCTTAGTTGTTCCAAAATCATCACAACTCTTACCAATTTCAAATGTACAAGACTAGAAAACTTTTACTCTACATTTGATAAGTGTTTTAAACCTTTCTTAAGATTATGTCACTCAAGGTTATAATCTTGGAGTATGACCTTAAGACTTGTTTTGGGAACGAAGTATGACTCAACTTCTTGATTTAAACTATTTCAACAATGCACGATTCCTCTTCTTAGCCATACAAATGCACTAAGATATCCTTAGAGGATCAATTGTGATATGGTTTTCCATAACCATTAAGATGATCATAAAACATGATACTAAAGTACTCTCCCATCCTTCCAGATTCTAGAAACTTTTATCTTTCTGCCTAATTTGATTCTTCTTATTCGTCCTGCCATACATTGAAAATTTTCCAATGTTCAGAATTATACTTAAACTTGTAAGCATAACCATATTTACTAAACTTTAGTAAATCATGACGAATAGTCTTATCGTTCTTTGTGTTGGACCTAACCATCACACACCCAGTGTACCCGATCCCCTAGTCCTTCACTTGACTCACATATACATGTGACCAAGGAATTAGTCTTAATTTACCAAAGATGAAAACTCTCATTCATCATGCAATACAACTTGCATGATTCCAAGTTTCTGTCCAATTGAAACTTGGGTGATGAGAATCTTTCCTTATTTGGCAAATACTCGACATTACCACAAACAAAAGAATCAAATTCATATTGCTAACACAGAAACATACAAACATCAATTTCACAAATGCCATTGTAAGGAGATAAAAATAAAAACAAAATTTTATTTACTTATAAAATGCGGAAAAAAACTTTTCCTTACAATGCAATTACAAATGAAAACTATGTTATTACATATTTCCTAGCAATCTATCATTACTCCTAAGCAGCAGCTCAAAAATCCGATCTTCGAACCATGCGATTGAAATCCATCTTCGCGATCAGATTCAGCATACTCTTCCTTTAAGCTTCTTTCCCTTTGCTTGATCCTACAAAACATCAAAATGCAACCTTGTCACATCATGTACTAAGAATCAACAATTAGGAACTTAATAGAGTTAGATAGTAGACTTACCTGAAGTAGAGTCAAACTTTTCGATTCTACCTACTCTCAAATCTTTCAGGTAGTCAGGGCAGCTTCGCAACCAATGCCCCTTTTCTTGGCAATAGAAACATATAGACTCTTTGGGAATGGTACACGGGACTATCTCAGACTTAGCCTTTCTCTTTGCCTTTTGGTCAACCGGGTTGACCATGGTCGATCCCTTTCCATTGGGAAGAGAAAACTTTTCTGGACTTCCAATGTTTCCATTGTCAATGTCCTTGGAAGTTTAGGGAGTAGATCTTCCAAACAAATTTGCTTTTCAAGTGCGCCAAATCATTGTTGATTCAGCAGCAACAAGCAAATAGGTAAGATCAATAAGGGTCATGGTGTGGTCTGTCACATAGTAGTCCTTAATGAACTCACTATATGACTCAGGAAGTGATTGAAGAACCCAGTCAACAACCAACTTCCTTGAGACTTCGACACCCATTACTCTCAGCCTGTCAATATCTGACTTCATCTCCAAGATGTGAGTACACATAGGCCTTCTATCACACCCCAAAACCGGAACGGCGGAAACATTCGGGGGTGGAGGACGTCATGTTCAGTATCACAACAATACAAAGTAGTAAACAAGCAACAACATCATCCATTGCATTAATAATATAATTTCATACAAGTGTGTTTTGTCAAGTTATATAGACACCAAAAATATACATCAAAATAAAAGATGAGTCTTGAACATCTTCTCAAAACCTGGCATCGGTACCTGTCTACTGGTGACCTGAGAATACAAGTTATTTTGAAAGCGAGTATCAGCTTTAAAGCTGGTGAGATCATAAGTATATTAATGTCTGAGTTTGTATGAAAGTGCTTGTAAGTCTGTAATTGTATAAGTTTGTAAAATTTTGTAATTGTTTGAACTCTCCTAGAAAACCCTATGTTTCCTACTAAAAGTAGCCTTCTACCAAGGCATCTAGTATCTGTGTGTGTATCTCTTGTAAGAGTGTGTATTTTCCCAAACCCTACTATCATTAACCAAAAATATAGTTTTTACATTATTGTGTATTGTGTGAAGATCACAAAGTAAATGTAATGGGAAAATGAAATAGTATTGTAGTGTTGTATTAAGTAACTACTATTGTACTAACTACCTTAAACCAATTGTTATTTAAAGTACCATGTGATCGGCCTGTATCCTGCTACCGACTCTATAGAAAAACGACGATGTAAGACGTCGTAAGAAATGACGTTTGGCACCCGTAGATTTGGAAGTCTCACTGTAGCGAGCAGCAAGGTGTAGGATAGTCAATCCAGTATAGATCTATACACAAACTCATACGCTCCCCACTTAAGGAGATTCTGGATACAAAACGGTCATGACAGGTAGTGTCATGCCCCGTTACGTGGCTCACATAAATGTAATAATGTTCTAGTATATGTATGTGCTAGCTGTATTGTGTGTTCTCTTCCTGTCTAGCATGTGTTGTTTGTTTCTCATCATAGTATTCTATTGTTTGTTTCTCATCATAGTATCTATTGTTTGTTTCTCATCATAGTATCTACTGTTTGTTTGTTATTGACTCGTGTATGAACTGACTCGTTGTATGTTTCCCTGTTCTAGTAATAGTATTAGTATCTCCCTAAACTATACCTATTATAGTTTACTAGTAATGTTGTTTGAATGTATGAACATGTTTGTGTACCTTTGCCACCCAAAGGTATTTAACTGAATGAAGTAACCTTTTATATCTATACACATATACATGATATATAACTAGGATTCAAACGACCTTCGGACAAATAACCTGAATACCCTAAGTCCACAACCAAACAAGGAACAGGAAGTAAGGTGAGCTATCAGTCCTAAGTCCTTTTAATCCTACTTATATAACTATATCTACATAGATACACAGAATATAAGTTAAAAGAGTTTAATCAAAGTATTTGATATGAAAAAGAGTTTATAAAACAGTTTGAAGTAAAACAGTTTGGTAACACAGTTTGAAAAGTAAGAAATCCACTTGTTTGGTAGTTATTAATCACATGTGATTGATATAATAACTATAATAGTTCAACTTGTATTCCCCCCCCCCCCATAAAAGCATTTAAAACATTTAAAAGGTTAATTAAGGGGTATGAACTCACCTGTAGTGAGTGGTTTGGATGAACGGAATGTATAGGATGCTAAGTGTCAAGTGAAGACTTGAACACACGCAAGGATCCTAGTTAACATATAATAACACATATATGTATCCAATTAGTCTTTAAACAACTAATTAACAAAGTTAAGACATCCTAAGACATGCAAAACACCATATTTAAGTGCTATAAGTCCTAAGGATTGCATCTAAGGGTGGTAGGACCTTGCATTTTGTTGGATTAATGTCTAAGTCCATAACTATATTTGGTATGTACTTGACCCGACCCGGCATGGTCCATTTGGGTTGCACTTCACCGGCACAATTTATATGGATAGTCTTTTGAGAATAGTATATTTATGATTTATATTAATATATTATAAGTTCTAATATATTAATATGGAATCGTATTATTTAATTAGTATTGATCAAGAATTAATTTAGAATTAATTAAGTGATCAAAAAGAACTAATTAAATATGGACTCTTATATATATGGAATGGGCCAAGTTCATTTAGGTTGGGCTAAGCTTTCATGGATGGTCCATGGAGCTTTTAACCCATGGATCCTATGTAAATGAAAGGTCATGGGTATTAGGGTTTACATGGATGTAACCCTAATCCTCCATAATATATAAAGGGGTCCTTGGCTCACAAAATGGGCACAAGTGTGTGAAAAAAAGAGTGGGCCGATTTTAGTGTGCATACATATTCTCTCAAGTTCTTCCAAGGTGTTTTGGTGATTTGTGATTCCATTTGAGGCTTCCACACTATTGGGGCTAAGCTCTTAAAGCTTGAAGACATCAAGCTACATCAAAAGGTATGTCATCTAACTAGAACTTTGTAGTATAGGTGCTTCATAATATGCTAGTTAGGATGAAACCTTGGAATAGTTAATATTTGCATGTATAATAGAGAAAACATAGATCCAAGGTTTATAGGGTTGCATGTACACCATAGGAGTGTTAAAATGCTCAAAACCCAACAGTGGTATCAGAGCCATGGGTTGTTTTCTGTTATATTGATGCAAATGTTTTACTTTCAAGTTGAAAAAAAAGGAAAAAAAACATGACGTTTGTCAAATTTTAAGATAATTACTTGTTTTGTGAAAAACGAATTACTTGTAAAATTTGAATCATTTGTTATATGAGTTGAATTAGGTCAAATTTAGTAAAAGATAAAATGATATGATTATTCTATTAGTTTTAAAATTTTGATCTAAATGTTTTAAGGAGTTACATATTTTGTCATAAAATTTTGGAACTCAAAAGTTTTTTTTAAAGTTGTGATCTTAAGGGTTTTTGAAACTTCCATAAGTTATGGATATGAAAGTTTTTTTTTTTTAAAATATTTGATTCAAAGTTTTTATGGAGTTACAAAATTTGGTGTTAATGTTTTAAAGAATTCCATAACTTGTTCTTAAGTTATGGAACATGGAAAGTTTCATCATAAAACACCATTAATTCCATAAGTTATGGAATCCAAAGGTTTTCAAGAATTACAAAACTTGCCCTCAAGTTTTGGAATTTGAGAAAAGTTTTTTATGAAAAAAAGAATTGAATTCTAAAACTCTTGGGTTCATAACTTAAACAATTAATTAAATGGTTTTAATTTTGAGTTTAATAATTGGAATTATGATGTTTTGTTGAATAGTTCAAATTAACTCTTATGGACTTTATTAATAGTTAATTAAAGCGTTTAATTAAAAGAGTATTATTAATCCATAAATATATGGTTTGAGTTTAATTAAATTAAAAGTCTAGTTTAATTAATAGATTAAACCACCAAATATTTTAAATGTCTAAAATACACCCTTATACTATTATAATATTAAAAGTTTAATATATTATATGTATAAGAGCAAGTCGTCTTGCCATTAGTAGGCCTCATTCACGAAGCCGGTCTATAAGGGGGGTATAAGGTTACTGCCTATAAATGGCAGTTTAATGGGTGTCCACTCTCACTCACCGCTTCCTTGACCGGTGGAGGGTCGTTAGCCGAACAGGTAGGACAAGGACTATAATTCTCCCTTCATTATAAGTATAATGATAAATACTAAGTAACTAAACACTTATAAATTCCCAATCTTAGTTACTTAGGAAAATGTGAATAAGGTGCTAATCCATGAAATTACACTTTGCACTTTGTTTAAGCTGTTAGTGGAGCGTGTGTGGTTAACCGTCACACTAACCTGGACTTAACAAGGTAGGCAAAGGGTAACTTAATGTTTATCATAGTATCGTTGGAGCGTGTGTGGTTAACTGGCACATCGATTGAGGGGTAAATATTAAGGGTACCAAGTATATTTGCATGGTTACTTCACACCTTGTTTTGTGATCCTCGGCATCCCAGTCACAAAACCTGAAGGGCACACTCGAGATTGAAACATGCCATTGAGAAGTTCAATGAATCTCAAAAGAATCTAGGAGTTTCAAAACCAATTAAAACCTAATAATACATTTCGTTTATCTTGGTGGAAATTGGTGAATCGTCATTTACCTACCTTCAAATATTTTATAGCTTGGATTACGGCATCCCTCTCCCAAGTTATAAAATAGTTTGTTGGGTCCTATCCTTAATATATCATATTGGGTGTTATATTAAGGACTTAAATCAACTTTACGTGAATTTCTCCCATTGTTGATGTCTGGTTTAGACAACAATGATCTTCCCAAACCAAGCTTTCCTAATGAATATGACTTCCCGAGTTTGGCTCATGGAAGTCATACTTCTCTTCCTCCACCTCCTCCAATTATTCTCCCTAACCCACAAGTTCAAGGTCACTCAAGCCCTAATGGCAAGCAAGGTCTATGTGTGATCACATCTTAGAGATGAAGTCACATATTGACAAGCCGGGAGAGTTGGGTGTCAAAGTCTTGAGAAAGTTGGATGTTCAATCACTTTCTAAGTCACATAGTGAGTTCCTTTGGGACTACTATGAAACAGACTATGACATGAACCTTAATGATCATATCTATTTGCTTGGTGCTGCTGAATCAGCAATGATTTGGAACGATAGTAAAGCAAATTTGATTAGAAGATCAACTTCGCAAAAACTTTATGGACAATGACAATGGTGACACTGGAAATCCAGAAAAAGCATTCTCTTCCCAATGGAAAGGGATTGGCCATAGTCAACCCGGTTGACCAAATGGTAAAGAGAAAGGCTAAGTCTGAGATAGTCCCATTACCAAAGGGTCCATATGTTTATTTTGCCAAAGGAAGGGGCGTTGATTGCAAAGCTGCCAAATTTACCTAAGGATGTTAAAGTCAATAAGTTTGACTCTACATCAGGTAGAGCCCATTATCTAACTCTGTTAAGTTCTATTCTGAGATCCTCATTACATGATGTGACTGGGTCACATGTTGATGTTTTAAGAATCAAAGAATAGAGAGAAATCTTAAAGGAAGTATATGCTGATTCTGATCGCGAAGGTGGATTTCGATCGCATCAGAATTTTGAGCAGTTGCTTAAGAAGTTATGATATATTGCTAAGGAATAGATAACAACAATTTTCCATGTGGATTGTAAGGATAAGTTTTTCCGCAAAGTTTTAAAATAAAAGAAAATTGTTTAATTTTATTTATTTGAAGTATCCTTACAATGGCATTTGTGGAAAAATTGTTGCTTATATGATTCCACTGACAGCAATATTGGAAAATGGATTTGATTCTTTCATTTGTGGTAGTGTCTAAATTTACCAAATCAGGAAAGTTCCTCATCACCCAAGTTTCAATTGGACCGAAACTAGGAATCATGCAAGTTGAATAGTATGATGAATGAGAACTTTCAAGCATTGGAAAATCAAGACTAATTACTTGTTCACATGGATGTGTGAGTCAAGTGAAGGACTAAAGGGATCGAGTACACATTCTTGTGTACTGGTTATGTCCACCACAAAGCTCGTTAAGACTATTTGATTTACTAAAGTTTAGTAAATATGGTTATACTTACAAGTTTAAGTATAATTCTGAAACATTGGAAAAGTCTCAATGTATGGCAGAACGAATGGGAAGAATCAAATTAGGCAGAAAGATAAAAGTTTCTCAAATCTGAAAAGATGGGAGAGTACTTTAGTATCATGTTTGTGATCATCTTAATGATTTAGAAATCATATCACAATTAGTCCTCTAAAGGTCATCTTAGTGCATTCTTATGACTAAGAAGAGGAGTCATGAATTGTTGAAATGGTTAGATCCGGAAGATGAGTCATACTTCGTTCCAAAAAAATTCTTAGTGTCATACTCCAAGATTGTAATTTGAGTGACATATCTTAAAGAAAGGTTTAAAACACTTGTCAAATGTAAGAGTAAAAGTGTCCTACTCTTGTACATTTGAAATTGGTAAGTTGTGATGTTTTGGATAAAACAAAGACCAACTAAGGCCAATTGTGTGAAGTGTTTGTCTTGATAAAGAATCCGCACTATCTCTTGAATATTTGGCAAGATAGTCTTATATGTCAAGAGGATAGTGGGAGTCTTAAAGATCCTAAAAAGAATTTCAAGAACTAATCAAGAATAAAACCTGAGGTTCTTCACTAGCACACGACTTGAGGTTTATAACCTATCGTGTTGACATATTCTGTGCCCATTCCAGTTAAAGTTGGCTTTGCATAGGAGTTCTGAAAGTTCTCAATTGGTTGCATAACAACTTAGAAGCAATGGCAGGCCCTATACTGCCAGGTGGCAAGAAGTTAAGATTGCATAAGTTCAGTCCATATGAGTTTGGATTTGTCATTATCCTTGTCTTGTGACTATGGTTTTGACGATTCACATGGATAAGAACACATACATCATAAAATCTAAGGGTCATAAGGTTTCCCTCCGATTCATGAAAATGATGGTGAGGAAACACTTCCACCAAGTAGATTTGAAGCAGATGGCAAAAGGTCTAAACAATTGAGACTATGATTACGGCATCCCTTTTCATAGTTCTGAAATTGTTTAGACACACATGCATGCTATCTAAGGAAAGGTGTATGATTTTGATAAAGTTTTCTCAAAGCATCTCGTATCAGAAATCTGAACTTTGGTAAGAAAGTCAATAAAGTATTGATTTCTAGAAGTCCAGCTGATTTCTGAGTACATGTCAAAGCTAGTGGGAGCATAAGTGTTATGCTAATAATCATCATGTTAGTGGGAGCATGATAATTATTGTTAGTGTTGCAAGTTAGCAATGTTAGTTATAGAAAACAAAAGTTTCAATTCGTGAGGCTGCAGGGATTGAAAAAGTTGTTTTGCTATAATTAAGGGAGAGGATATACTTCATTTCAGTTCTAAAGGCTTAGATTGAGATCTTAATCATCTTTAGTCAAGAATATATATATGAATTTCATGTTGGATTGGTTCAACTTAAGGAAATTCTATATATTGCATTCTCAAAATTCGATTATGATTACGGCACCCCTCTTCATAGTCAAATTTTGAAAACATGGCAAATAAAAATATTATAGCAAAAGACTGGTCTAGAATCATGTCTTTATGTGAGACATCATGAATCGTGTACCATTTGCTTTGGGTACAGGATCGATTGCATGTGCTATAATATTTGTCATTTCTAAATTTTTCCAAATGCCCAGAGGCATTAAGAAGGGAAAAGGTCTAGAATTGGATATGACTAAAATGATTAAGCAATTGTCGAGGACAATCTGAGGTTTACCAAAGATTGGTTGCTCAGGGACAGTTGGAAGTATAGTGCTAATTTTGGAAGGACCATATTGACATATTCTAAAAAGAGGCATCTCTTATTCAGAAGTGATAGTCAAAATGAGAATATGGAGTTGTCTCCATAGGTGGAAGTTATATGTGTAAGATTAGAAAACTTAATGCAAGAAGCATGTCCAAAGCAATGTACTTTGAATATGAGACTTAGTTTCCATGGAGTTGATCTCCATTGGAATACCTTATAATGACTGTTGACAAGTCTTTGTGACTTTGTACATATTCATTACAGGAGGGTCAGTGCATATAAGTTTAAAATCTAAACAGATTTCGATAAATGATAGGAATTTGAAATTCTCACATTTTTCGATAAGGATTTGGGAGTGTGAAATTAGAATCATTGAAATTATGTTCAATTGGTTTATTTCACAAAGTAAGGATCATAGACAAACATAGAGTGCATACTTGGTGTATGACAAAACTATTGTTTAAGAAAAACATAGTGTACATGCTTGGAGCATGGGACAACTAGTGTTTTTAATTCAATTATAAAGTTGATAAAACCGAAACAATGAATAATGAGTAATCAGTATGGTGATAAATAAAACTGTTTATTTATATTCATAGGGTTTGATACCATATTTGATTCATTTATTCTTGTGTTTCACTTTGCATGTTTTGACTTCCAGAATAACTAAGTCGCTCTTCCTGAATGATTAAGTTATTCAAACCATCCACAGTCGGTCATATGTTGGAAGTAGATATGAATCAAGACTGTCATGGGTTGGTTTGTAGAGGTCCAAGTTGGTGGACAAAGTGGTGCTACAACACTCATGAGTGCTCATAAGTTCTGAGTATTGGATTCAACCCGCGCTCATTCGAATCACTTCATGGATTTTATCACGAGTGATCATGAGACGATAATATCTTATATTCTTCAAACCTAGAGATATGAGTTGTTACTATGAGTTGGTTATACATTGATTGCACGAAAACGCATTTGGTAACTCGATGTAATAAAACGTGCCTTTGTGTATGATTCAACAAGTAGTAGAACAAGCGATATGAGTTGAAGTTTATCCATTCCTTTTACCTTCGGGATAAAAGCGATATCTGTGGGCCCCTCGATGATTTAGCGATGACACATGTGAGTGCTTGGCCAAGCCAGGACTGATTTGATTTGTTCAATCAGTCAGTCATCATAAATCGAAAATCGGGAAACAACAAACGGACAGAGAGAATGATTATAATCCATGTCTCAGTCCATATGATATCTAGAATGGAGGAATATATGATCCCTTATCTAATGGACAAGTCATTGACAAGGTCAGAGTTCGACAGCGGCTTTAAGAGCTACGACTACCAGTTAGGTTTTGAAGTCATACTCAATAATAGTTTTAGACTTATCCAAGTGGGAGACTTTTGGATTAATGTCTAAGTCCATAACTATATTTGGTATGTACTTGACCCGACCCGGCATGGTCCATTTGGGTTGCACTTCACCGACACAATTTATATGGATAGTCTTTTGAGAATAGTATATTTATGATTTATATTAATATATTATAAGTTCTAATATATTAATATGGAATCATATTATTTAATTAGTATTGATCAAGAATTAATTTAGAATTAATTAAGTGATCAAAAAGAACTAATTAAATATGGACTCTTATATATATGGAATGGGCCAAGTTCATTTAGGTTGGGCTAAGCTTTCATGGATGGTCCATGGAGCTTTTAACCCATGGATTATATGTAAATGAAAGGTCATGGGTATTAGGGTTTACATGGATGTAACCCTAATCCACCATAATATATAAAGGGGTCCTTGGCTCACAAAATGGGCACAAGTGTATGAAAATAAGAGTGGGCCGATTTTAGTGTGCATACATATTCTCTCAAGTTCTTCCAAGGTGTTTTTGGTGATTTGTGATTCCATTTGAGGCTTCCACACTATTGGGGCTAAGCTCTTAAAGCTTGAAGACATCAAGCTACATCAAAAGGTATGTCATCTAACTAGAACTTTGTAGTATAGGTGCTTCATAATATGCTAGTTAGGATGAAACCTTGGAATAGTTAATATTTGCATGTATAATAGAGAAAACATAGATCCAAGGTTTATAGGGTTGCATGTACACCATAGGAGTGTTAGAATGCTCAAAACCCAACACATTTGAGTTTAGGGTTCAAGGGTGAACTCCCTTGGAGTTTACGGTTTTGTGACCATAACCCCTTGAGTTTACGGTCGTAAACCCATGAGTTTACGGCCGTAAACTCATGATACTTTGACCATTTTCTGTTTTGAAGCCTTAAAGGTCATAAGAGGCATTCCTACTTCATGTTTAAGCCTTAGGAAGTGATTAGGGCACCATTTCACTCCTTTATGGAGTTTACGGTCCTTGGACCACTTCTCTTTGGGTTTACGGCCGTAAACCCAAATGATTTATGGTCTTTTTGTTGTTTTGAGTTCCTAGCACATCAAGGAAGGGGTCTAGACTAGTTTCCAAGGCTTGGTAAGAGACTAGGGCACACTCTGGCACCCTTTTTAGGGTTTACGGTCCAAGAACATCTTGGACCGTAAACACCTTTGATCTTGTGTTTCTTGGGTGTTTTCTTGATGATTAGAAGTGTAACAAGCCTTATAATACACTAGGGTAGAAGTACTTACTAGGTAGAAGCTTGAAAAGGTGCTAAAAGTCCAAGAACACTAGTGTGTGTTCTTGGTGTTCTTGGTGCTAAAAGTCCAAGAACACTAGTGTGTGTTCTTGGTGAAACTTGAAGATCTACGCTTTTGGAATGATTTCACGGATGGAATCATGTAAGATCACTAGATTAAGTAAGATATCAACTTTTTAGGGATAGAAACACTTACAAAGTTGAAGATCTTGAAGAAAAGTCGGATGATACTTGAGAGGGAAATGGGTTTTGGATCTTGAAAATGTGAAAAGTGGTAATAATGACTAAGTGTCATATTTTATACCCCCTTTTAGGGTTTACGGCCGTAAACACCTTTATTTAGGCCGTAAACTCCAAACTCTTGGAGTTTTGGGACATTATTGTTGCACAATAAACCCTAGGGCATCCTCTCTCCTGTTATCTCCTGAAGTACTAACTTTAAAACACTCAAACTTATTCCAAAAAGCTTAAAAGTTAGCACAAACTGATCTGACTTCTATTTAATTTAATGGTTGTACAAAATAGAAATTTTGGGTTGTCACATCATCCCCCCGTTAGAAGGAATTTCGTCCCGAAATTAGAATTTAAGCAAATAAGTAGTTACAAATAACTAAGTAAAAAGAAGAGGATATTTCATTTTCAGCTGATACTCTCGCTCCCAAGTGAATTCAGGTCCTCGCTTGGCGTTCCAGCGAACCTTCACTAACGGGATACGGCTTTGTTTAGTTTGCTTGGCCTCCCGGTCCATGATCTCTACTGGTTCTTCCACGAAGTTGAGGCTCTCGTTGATCTCGATCTCGTCGAGTGGGATTACAAGAGTCTCGTCGGACATACACTTTTTCAAGTTCGAGACGTGGAAAGTAGAATGTACGTTACTGAGTTCGCGTGGTAAGTTAAGTTTGTAAGCTGTAGAGCCGATTCTTGCGAGAATCTCGAAAGGCCCTATGTACCTTGGATTTAGCTTTCCACGCTTTCCAAAGCGTATCAAGCCCTTCCAGGGTGAGACCTTCAATAGAACACGGTCGCCCACCTGGAATTCCAACGGTTTCCTTCGTTTATCAGCGTAGCTTTTCTGTCGGTCTCTAGAGGCTTTCAATCGTTCACAAATCTGAACGATCTTCTCTGTCGTTTCCCGAATGATCTCCGGACCTGTGAGAGTGCTGTCAGGAACTCGTCCTTTAGCTAACTGGGTATCACCCACCTCAGACCAGCACAGAGGGGATCTGCACTTTCGGCCATTGAGGGCCTCGAATGGAGCAGCCTTTATGCTTGTGTGATAACTGTTGTTGTAGGAAAATTCGACAAGGGGTAAATGAGTATCCCATGCTTTCCCAAAGTCGATCACACAAGCTCGCAACATATCTTCCAAGGTTTGGATAGTCCTCTCACTTTGCCTGTCAATCTGTGGATGGTAGGCTGTACTCATGTCCAACCTAGTTCCTAGGGAACTTTGTAGCGACTGCCAGAACCTTGAAGTGAATCTACTATCTCTGTCCGAGATAATGGATATGGGAACACCGTGCAGTCGTATAATCTCCCTAATGTAAGTTCTTGTAAGCTTCTCCATCTTGTCTGTTTCCTTGATAGGCAGGAAGTGTGCGGACTTGGTCAATCTATCGACGATGACCCATATGGTATCAAGTCCACCCGTTGTCTTGGGCAACTTGGTTATGAAGTCCATAGTGATCCGCTCCCACTTCCATTCCGGTATCTCCGGTTGTTGTAGAAGGCCGGAGGGTTTCTGGTATTCGACCTTGACCTTGGCACAAGTAAGGCATTTACTCACGAAGGTAGCAATCTATGCTTTCATGTTAGGCCACCAGTATAGCTTTTTAAGATCCAGATACATCTTATCTGAACCTGGGTGGACGGAATATCGAGTGTTGTGCGCCTCGTTCATGACCAAGTCTCTGAAACCACCGAGTTTCGGGGTCCAGATCCGATCCATGAAATAATAAGCTCCGCCACCCTTGACCTCCAAGTTCTTATCCATCCCTCTCAGGGATTCACCCGCCACATTTTCAGGTTTCAAAGCGTCGAGCTGAGCTTCCTTAATTTGTGTGGACAAGTGTGAATGGATTGTCATAGTCAAAGATTTGACTCTACGACCAGAGTATTCTTTCCGACTTAGGGCGTCAGCTATTACGTTGGCTTTACCCGGATGATAACGAATTTCGCATTCATAATCACTGAGTAGCTCGACCCACCGTCGTTGTCTCATGTTGAGCTCCTTCTGGTCGAATATATGTTGTAGGATTTTGTGGTCTGTAAAGATAGTGCTTTTTGTACCGTACAGGTAGTGTCTCCAGATCTTCAGAGCAAACACAACTGCCCCTAGTTCAAGATCATGAGTGGTGTAGTTGACCTCGTGTGTCTTCAGCTGTCTCGAGGCGTAGGCGATGACCTTACCTCGCTGCATCAGAACACAGCCGAGCCCTTGATTGGAAGCATCGCAATAGATAACGAAGTCTTCTATCCCTTCGGGGAGGGATAGTATCGGTACGGTGCACAAGGCTCGCTTGAGCATTTGGAACGCTCTCTCCTGCTTCTCTTCCCAATCAAAGGCCACGCCTTTCTGGGTCAGTGTTGTAAGAGGTTTCACAATGCGGGAGAAGTTCTGAATGAACCTGCGATAGTAGCCAGCGAGGCCTAGAAATTGACAAATTTCTGTAGGCGTCTTCAGTGCTGACCAGCTCTCAATGGCTTTGATTTTGGAAGGGCCCACGTGTATTCCCTCTTCGCTAACCACGTGCCCTAAGAATTCGACTCTTCAGATCCAAAATTCGCATTTCGAGAACTTCGCATAGAGCTTCTCCGAACGTAGTGTTTCTAAGACCTGTCGAAGATGTTGACTATGTTCCTCCTTACTACGAGAGTAAATAAGTATGTCATCGATGAAGACGATGACGAACTGATCCCAGTAAGGACGACACACCCTATTCATTAAGTCCATGAATACTGCGGGCGCGTTTGTTAATCCGAACGGCATCACTACGAATTCGTAGTGCCCATAACAAGTTCGGAAGGCTGTCTTTGGAACATCCTCCCCTAGCACTCCTAGTTGGTGATATCCGGATCTTAAGTCGATTTTTGAAAAGAAGTTCGCCCCTTGAAGTTGGTCAAATAAATCGTCAATACGAGGCAAAGGATAACGATTTTTGACGGTTAGCTTGTTGAGCTCCCTGTAGTCGATGCACATACGAAACGATCCGTCTTTCTTCTTGACGAACAAGACTGGAGCTCCCCAAGGTGAGAAGCTTGGTCTTATAAAGCCCTTGCTGAGAAGTTCGTTAACTTGACAGGATAGTTCTTGCATCTCTGCAGGTGCTAGACGATAGGGCGATTTGGCTACGGGGGTAGCCCCTGGAACTAAGTCGATTCTGAACTCGACTTGACGTTGCGGAGGTAATCCTGGGAGTTCTTCCGGAAAGATGTCGGGAAAGTCGCGTACTATTGGAATGTTCTGAATGTCTTTCGTTTCTTGGCTCACATCGACCACATGAGCAAGGAATGTGCGGTATTCCTTTCGCAAGAATTTCTGAGCTTGAATGCTCGAGATGATACGAAGGTTCGTGCCGGGTTTGTCGCCATAAACTACTATGGTTTCGCCAGACGGTAGATTAAGGCGTACAGTCTTCTCGTAACACATGATGTCGGCACGATGAAAACTCAACTAATCCATGCCGATAATGACGTCGAAACTTTTAATTGAGACCAGCATGAGGTCGATCGAAAATGAATGGCTATCTAGTGTTAGGGTACACCCTATGTATATATTGTTAGTGCTCTCTGTCTTTCCATTAGCCATTTCTACCGTGAACGGTTCTTTAAGTGCTCGTGATTTTTGCTTAAGTAAATGAGCAAATTTTTGGTTCACGAAACTCCTCTCCGCTCCACTATCAAACAGTATGCATGCATAAGAGTTATCGAGGAGAAACGTACCCGTGACCACTGTGGGGTCGGCAATCACTTCCTCATGGCCTATGGCCATAACTCTTCCCACTCCACCGGCATTCCCTACCTTCGGGCAGTTCCTTTTGTAGTGGCCCACCTCGCCACAACCGTAGCAAGCTTAGCCCACACCAGCGCCGGGGACTTGGGTGATTGGCCTCGCTGGAGCTTTGCAGAAACGGGCAGTGTGCCCCTTCCTGTTGCAGTTCAAACACTGCATTTCTCGGCAGGCTCCTGCATGGTGGAAGTTGTACTTGTTGCACCTAGCCAAACTTCCAGCGTACTGCTTTACCGGAGCAGCAGCGGCAGGTGCTATCGCAGCATGAACTGCCACTACCTGCTGCTTTTTGGCAGCCTTCGTCTTTCTCTTGTCATCCCAAAACTTCCGCTTGGAATCAGCGGTTCTGGCGAGTTCCGAGATGGCCAGGGTTGTTGTTGCGGCCGGGGTACGAACCCCATGGTCTATAAGCCGCTGTGCCAATCGCTTGGCACTATCGAATGTAGTGGGGTTTGAAGCCAAAACATTTCCCTGGAATGGAGGCACCAGCCCCCATATGTATCTTTCAATCTTCTTCCCCTCTGTATGAACCATGTTGGGACAGAGGGCCACCAGTTCACAGAACCTGGCGGTGTAGGAGACTATGTTGGAGCCCTTCATGGTTAGGCTCCACAGTTCTTCCTCCAGGTTTTGGATTTCGCCCCTCGGGCAGTACTCTTCAACCATTAGCTCTCTCAGGGCTTCCCAGCCCATAGCATTTGCCACTATAAGGGATAGTGACTTGACATGGCTATTCCACCATGTTAGGGCTTTTGCCTCAAAGGTGCAAGCAGCAAACTTGACCTTGCTCCCTTCTGGACAGGAGCAGATCTCGAAGACCGACTCTGTCTTTTCGAACCATTGCGAGAGGGCAATGACTCCGCCAGTCCCTTTAAAGGACAATGGCTTGCAGCTAGTGAAGTCCTTATAGGAGCACTCTCTCAAGTGCACAGGGATTTCACCATGAGTAGAGTGAACAGGGGTTCCTCCTCCAGTGGAACCAGATGAATGATATTGAGCCATGGCTGTAGCCACAGCCACAGCTACAGCAGCATTCAGGGCTGCCGTGTCGAATTGAGGAGCAGGTGGTGTTGCAGTTATCGGGGGATCGCGTCTTGTTGATCGGCGTGGAGGCATCTTTCAACTATAAGTTTAGAAAGATGAAGATATTGATAAGAATTTAATAGGAAATAGATAAGAATGACTCATGGACTAATTCTCCATAGTCCAACAGCATAAATGAATAACACGATTGATTGTAAACGAAAGCATTTGGATATAATTTCCATGCGATTAGATATCTGTCAATAATACTAGAATTACAGATGTAATGAGTTCGGGAAAAATGACCTAGAAGTAGGCCTTACATCAACCAAGATGGGAAAATTTTGACAGACTACTACCTAATCAAGACCTAACGGGTCTAAGATTTACAAAGATAGGAAATTAGACTAGAGTTTTTACACTAACTAGGTTACATCCAAAAGAGAAGTGGATGAGACTCTAACGGAGACGAGAACTACTAGAGTGAGTTCTTGAATCCGACAGTAGACGTTCAATGTCCCTCATACGCCTTTCAGACCTTGCCTGCTGAGCTCGAAGTTCCCTGACTTCAGCTTGGGTTTCAGCAAGTTCCCTCTATAGAACTGCATTGCAGACCTGAGTCCTTTCATGAGCAGACTCTAGCTGGCGAATGCGGACTGTGTTAACGCCAGAGTTAGCGTCAATCTCCACTACCCGGTCAATAGCTGCTCGACCTTGCTCGGTGTTCCGAGCAATCCTACGAACCATGATGGGTAGGACCCTGTCAGCTGAACCTCCCTTGGTGAGGTTGTAGAAGCTTCTGTCTCCATTGTAGGGAATGGGTTGACCCTGTTCCTGACTTCATCTATTCAAGTTTGTGGCCCACAGGGGTGTGGGTCCTTGAAATGCTGGACGAGGATTCAGGTTTGGGTCCTGAGTAGCTGGGGGTAGGTTGTTGATTTTTGGCTCTGAGTCAGAATCCTCAGAAAAGCCTTCAGCTTCGTGATCATCCAATGGGATTGGGTGATCATCTTCTGGCTCTCCTCCCAACCATCCTGCATTGCCGTGGTTGGGATAGTACGGGTCTCCGGGAAGATGGAATCCAGCCATTATATCTACGCGAGAAAAGGGATATAAGAAATAACTAAATAGACGAACTAATTAGATAATTATAAGATGATCTTTATCAGTTACTTCAATATTTGCGTAATGCATACCAGTCATATGTAACCAAGACATGATAGACCTTCGAATAAGTGACCCTAACTCTAAGCCCACAACTAAACAAGGAACAGGAAGTAAAGCAAAGATCACAGATTCTAAGTCTATGATATCCCAGATACATATAACCTTAGTGTATCCACTCAACAACTATTGACATACTAATAAAGATCTTTAGTTCTCAGATAAGTAATTATAGTAACACAAAATACTCATATAGTATTTTAAGTTTATGTTATGTTCTACTGTTCTCCTTGTAGTAGTGTTGGTAAGTTTTTAGACTTGTTGCAACCTCACAACCACACTTAGGCACTTGCTAATCACTCCTCGGATAATGTAGTTGATCAGGCTACATCTTCCCAGGGTTGACCATATGTCTCTAAGTCTACTTGTGCTGCCCAACAATCGTAATACTTTTGTTTTGTCCTAGTGACATTGATTTTAGTATGAATGCAGGTATGTATACTTGGTTAAATATTTTATTATTTAAAAGTATAAACTCTTTATCAGAGTATTTTAATCCCGATGTGTTTATAGTTCGTATATCTTTTATGGGTTGATACACTCGATTCACTATAAACAATGCTCTGATACCAATCTGTCACACCCCAAAACCGGAACGGCGGAAACGTTCGGGGGTGGAGGACGTCATGTTCAGTATCACAACAATGCAAAGTAGTATACAAGCAACAACATCATCCATTGCATTGATAATATAATTTCATACAAGTGTGTTTTGTCAAGTTATATAGACACCAAAAATATACATCAAAATAAAAGATGAGTCTTGAACGAGCTCCATCTTCTCAAAACCTGGCACCGGTACCTGTCTACTGGTGACCTGAGAATACAAGTTATTTTGAAAGCGAGTATCAGCTTTAAAGCTGGTGAGATCATAAGTATATTAATGTCTGAGTTTGTATGAAAGTGCTTGTAATTCTGTAATTGTATAAGTTTGTAAAAGTTTGTAATTGTTTGAACTCTCCTAGAAAACCCTATGTTTCCTACTAAAAGTAGCCTTCTACCAAGGCATCTAGTATATGTGTGTGTGTCTCTTGTAAGAGTGTGTATTTTCCCAAATTCTACTATCATTAACCAAAAATATAGTTTTTACATTATTGTGTATTGTGTGAAGATCACAAAGTAAATGTAATGGGAAAATGAAATAGTATTGTAGTGTTGTATTAAGTAACTACTGTTGTACTAACTACCTTAAACCAATTGCTATTTAAAGTACCATGTGATCGGTCTGTATCATGCTACCGACTCTATAGAAAAACGATGATGTAAGACGTCGTAAGAAATGACGTTTGGCACCCATAGACTTGCAAGTCCCACTGTAGCGAGCAGCAAGGTGTAGGATAGTCAATCCAGTATAGATCTATACACAAACTCATACGCTCCCCACTTAAGGAGATTCTGGATACAAAACGGTCATGACAGGTAGTGTCATGCCCCGTTACGTGGCTCACATAAATGTAATAATGTTCTAGTATATGTATGTGCTAGGTGTATTGTGTGTTCTCTCCCTGTCTAGCATGTATTGTTTGTTTCTCATCATAGTATTCTATTGTTTGTTTCTCATCATAGTATCTATTGTTTGTTTCTCATCATAGTATCTACTGTTTGTTTGTTATTTACTCGTGTATGAACTGACTCATTGTATGTTTCCCTGTTCTAGTAATAGTATTAGTATCTCCCTAAACTATACCTATTATAGTTTACTAGTAATGTTGTTTGAATGTATGAACATGTTTGTGTACCTTTGCTACCCAAAGGTATTGAACTGAATGAAGTAACCTTTTATATCTATACACATATACATGATATATAACTAGGATTCAAACGACCTTCGGACAAATAACCTGAATACCCTAAGTCCACAACCAAACAAGGAATAGGAAGTAAGGTGAGCTATCAGTCCTAAGTCCTTTTAATCCTACTTATATAACTATATCTACATAAATACACAGAATATAAGTTAAAAGAGTTTAATAAAAGTATTTGATATGAAAAAGAGTTTATAAAACAGTTTGAAGTAAAACAGTTTGGTAACACAGTTTGAAAAGTAAGAAATCCACTTGTTTGGTAGTTATTAATCACATGTGATTGATATAATAACTATAATAGTTCAACATGTATTCCCCCCCCCCCCCATAAAAGCATTTAAAAACATTTAAAAGGTTAATTAAGGGGTATGAACTCACCTGTAGTGAGTGGTTTGGATGAACGGTATGTATAGGATGCTAAATGTCAAGTGAAGACTTGAACACACACAAGGATCCTAGTTAACATATAATAACACATATATGTATCCAATTAGTCTTTAAACAACTAATTAACAAAGTTAAGACATCCTAAGACATGCAAAACACCTTATTTAAGTGATATAAGTCCTAAGGATTGCATCTAAGGGTGGTAGGACCTTGCATTTGAGTTTAGGGTTCAAGGGTGAACTCCCTTGGAGTTTACGGTTTTGTGACCATAACCCCTTGAGTTTACGGTCGTAAACCCATGAGTTTACTGCCGTAAACTCATGGTACTTTGACTATTTTGTGTTTTGAAGCCTTAAAGGTCATAAGAGGCATTCCTACTTCATGTTTAAGCCTTAGGAAGTGATTAGGGCACCATTTCACTCCTTTATGGAGTTTACGGTCCTTGGACCACTTCTCTTTGGGTTTACGGCCGTAAACCCAAATGATTTATGGTCTTTTTGTTGTTTTGAGTTCCTAGCACATCAAGGAAGGGGTCTAGACTAGTTTCCAAGGCTTAGTAAGAGACTAGGGCGCACTTTGGCACCCTTTTTAGGGTTTACGGTCCAAGAACATCTGGGACCATAAACACCTTTGATCTTGTGTTTCTTGGGTGTTTTCTTGATGATTAGAAGTGTAACAAGCCTTATAATACACTAGGGTAGAAGTACTTACTAGGTAAAAGCTTGAAAAGGTGCTAAAAGTTCAAGAACACTAGTGTGTGTTCTTGGTGTTCTTGGTGAAACTTGAAGATCTACACTTTTGGAATGATTTCACAGATGGAATCATGTAAGATCACTAGATTAAGTAAGATATCAACTTTTTAGGGATAGAAACACTTACAAAGTTGAAGATCTTGAAGAAAAGTCGGATGATACTTGAGAGGGAAATGGGTTTTGGATCTTGAAAATGTGAAAAGTGGTAAATAATGACTAAGTGTCATATTTATACCCCCTTTTAGGGTTTACGGCCGTAAACACCTTTGTTTAGGCCGTAAACTCCAAACTCTTGGAGTTTTGGGACATTATTGTTGCACAATAAACCCTAGGGCATCCTCTCTCCTGTTATCTCCTGAAGTACTAACTTTAAAACACTTAAACTTATTCCAAAAAGCTTGAAAGTTAGCAGAAACTGATCTGACTTCTATTGAATTGAATGGTTGTACAGAATAGAAATTTCGGGTTGTCACACCTTCCATCTTAATGCTTCATTGCAAGTAGGGCTTGAGTGACCTTGAATTTTTAAGTCTTTAAACTTGTGGGTTAGGTAGAATTATTGGAGGGGGTGGAGGGGGTGGAGGAAGTGAAGTATGACTCTCACGATCCAACCGCGGGACATCATCTTCAAGAGGAAAGCTTGTACCAAAGGATTTGGGATGACCACAGTTGTCTGAACTAGACATCTACAATGGGAGAAATTCAAGTTAGTTGATTTAAGTCCTTAATATAACACCCAAATAAAATATTAAGGCTAGGACCCAACACAATATTTTACAATTTGGAAGAGGGATGCCATAATCTAAACTGCAAAATATTTGAAGGTAGGTAAATGACGATTTACCAATTTCCATCACGAAAAACGAAAAAGAATTTTAGGTTTCAAGTGAATTGAAACTCCTAGATCCTTTGAGATTCATTGAACAATTCAATGGCATGTTTAAATCTCGATTGTGCCCTTCAAGTTTGTGACTGGGATGTCGAGGATCACAAACAAGGTGTGAATAACCATGCAAATTAGCTTGGTACACCCAATGTTACAACCACCTAATCAATGTGCCGGTTAACCACACATGCTCCATTGATCTATGATTAACATCAAGCTACCCTTTGCCACGCACTGTCAGTCCAGATTAGTGTGCCGGTTAACCACACACGCTCCACTAACGACTTAAGAAGGTGCAAAGTGCAATTTCATGGGTTAGCACCATATTCACATTTTCCTAAGTAACTAAGATCTGGGAATTTATAAGTGTTTAGTTACTTTATATTTATCATTATACTTTTAATGAAGGGAGAATTAGAGTCTTATCCTACCCGTTCGGATAACGATCATCCACCAGTCAAGAAAGCGGTGGGTGAGAGTGGACACCCATTAAACTGCCATTTTATAGGCAGTAACCTTATACCCCCCTTATAGTCCGACTTCGTGAATGAGGCCTACTAACGGTAAGACTGACTTTGTTCTTATATATATATATATATATATATATATATATATATATATATATATATATATATATATATATATATATATATATATATATATATATATATATATATATATTAAACCTATAATATTATAATAGTATAAGGGTAGAATTTTAAACTTTAAAATTCTAGGGTTTGGAATTAAATGTCTAAAAAGGTATACTTTTACATTTACAAATTCCAAAACTTAAGGGAAAGTTTTGAACTATTCAAAAACTTTTGGAATTCATAACTTATGAGTTTAATATAGGTTTAAATGAAAAGACTCTTGAAAATCCATAACTTGAGGACAAGTTATGAAGTTCATAAAACAATTTATGGGAAAAAAAACTCTTCAAGTTCATAACCTATAAGTTTAATGATCTCTTTAAAAGAAAAACTTTTCATTTTCCATAAGTTGAGGACAAGTTATGGAATTCATTAAAAACCATTTAGATCAAAAGTGTAACATACAAAACAATCAATTTGTCTATGATCTAAATTAAACTCATAAGAACAAGACAATTCATATCAAACAAATTTCATGTAATTAGCCTAACCATATAAACTAATACAAAACATGAAACTTTGACAATTATCTTATAAATTAGATAAGCATGATCTTTACTACATCAAAAACAGGTTTATAAGTTCAAAAACAGCTTGGGGTAATGATGCTAGTCTAATTCTAGCCAAAAACATCGAAAAACTGCATTCTGGAGCACCAACTCGTCGAGTGCAGGAGCTGACTCGGAGAGTTGGATGAATTTGTGCTTGGACTCGACGAGTCCCCCAGTGGACTCGGCGACTCCACTGTCCAGAAAGCTGAAATTTGACTTTTAAAGCATTTCCAACCAAGTAGCATCAAGTATAATTGAAAACAAGCCTAGGCTCTGATACCACTGATGGGTTTTGAGCATTCTAACACTCCTAAGGTGTACATGCAACCCTAAATACCTTGGATCTATGTTTTCTCTATTATACATGCAAACTTGAACTTTCCAAGGTATTACCCTAACTAGCATACAAAACTTGATACTTGGGTAATAAAACAAGTTAGATAACATACCTCTTCTTGTAGCTTGTTGGAAACCTTGAACCTTTAGCCTTAAATCTCTTAGCACCAAGAGTATGAATGCCTCAAGCGGAATTACAACACACCTAGAACAAAAGGATAACTTGAGAAGAGATTCCTTGCACACACAAATTGACTAGCCCTCTAGTATTCCACTTAAGTGCTGATTTCATGAGCTAGAGGGGTTCTTATATAGTGTGGCAAACTAGGGTTACACCATGTAAACACTAATTACTTTCCATATCCCTCATGCTCCATGGGTTAAAACCTCCATGTAGTATCCATGGGTTACCACATGGGTTTAGCCCAACATGAAGAACTATATATCATAAGCCTACTTTATAAGAATGGACGATTTACCAAATCAGCCCCTTATATTTAATTAGTCTCTTTTGATCACAGAATTAATTCCAAATTAATTCTTGATCAATACTAATTAAATAATATGATTTCATATTAATATATTAGAACTTATAATATATTAATAAAACATAAATAACTTCTTCTCAAAAGTCAATCCTATCAAATTGTCCTGATGATATGCAACCCAAATAGACCATGCTACTCTCGGGTCAAGTACATACCAAATATAGTTATAGATTTAGACACTAATCCAATAGTCTCCCACTTGGATAAGTCTAATAACTATTATTGCAAGTACGACTCCACAACCCGAGTAGCAATTGTAGCTCTTAAAAGTCGTTGTTGAACTCTGACCTAGCCAATGATGTGTCCATTAGATAAGGGATCGTATATTCCTCCATTCTAGATATTATATGGACTGAGACATGGATTATAATCATTCTATCTGTCCATCTACTGTTTCCCGATTTCCGATTTATGACTGTAGAGTCAAAATATCTTGTAATATGTCGAAGTCTGTGCATTTGTCACTTTCATATGTTTTCTATGTATTTGCTAAGGCATCTTTTTAACGAAGCGTAATGTGTAGCCTTAGTATTTTTTGTACTTTCAGCCTCCTATAAATAGGAGCTGAACATAGAGTTGATAGTAGAGTTTTCCCATCATTTACTATCAGTTTTGTACTCTTGTTCTCTGAAAGTAATATGAGCTAAACCAGACCTTATTTACTTCTTGTGTTCATCTTTTACTCTGATTTGATTCTCATACTCGATTAAACACTTCTACAACTGGTATCTGGCGCGAAAGAATTTTTTTTGGCAAGTAGTGTCAGATGAAAAGCAATCAAAAATACCAACCAAGCAAATGTCTGAAAATGGGGTGTCTAAATCAGTACAAACAAAGTTTTCAACTCGTTCGGATAAAAAGGAAAATCCCGCTCAACCAATTTCGTCTGATTCTCAAAATTAATCAACAAAGTTTTCCAAATCAACATCTTCAAAGACTTTTCAAACAAATATTCAACAAAAGAATTTTCATTCAAAAAGCCAACAAAAGTTTTCAACTTCAAATTCATCTTTTCCAAAACCAACAAACGAGCAAAACAGATTTTCTTCACATAGAACAAATTGATATTTTGCTAATGTTCGTCAATTCGACAATGTTCAAAAATTTGAGAATGTTCGAAAATTTGAGAATGTTCAAAAATTTGAGAATGTTCGAAAATTTGAACATGTTCGAAAATTTGAAAACGTTCGAAAGTTTGCAGACAATCAAACATTTGTGAATGAGAAATCCAAAACATCTGCAAAGTTTATTCCACAAAAACCAAATTTTCCGAATCCATCTGCACACGAAGCCACTAAAGTTTCGTACACAAAAGGTTCATCTGGGGTGGAAACAATCAATCATTGGCTTGAGGAAAAAGGGAAAAAGTATCAATCGGGAAAGTTTTCTCAACATCAAATCAAGAAGGCCTATGAACAGTATTTGAATGATACTTCATCTGAAAGTTCATCTTCGAAAGAGTCAAATACTCCAGTTCAAAAATGGCAACCAATCTCAAAGAACAAACACAGTGAGAAGCATAAGAAGAAAGTCAGTAAAAGTCCAAAACTATCGAAAAATTATATTTCGATATCTTTAACTGATGATGTCGACTTAATTGATACTTTGAAAACCAAAGTTCGAAATTGGGCTTTAGGCTCTAAATTTCATTCACTTATTCAAACTAATGACCAAGGACCCAAACAGCCTTGGGTACCTAAATTCTTTTAATAACTGCAGGTACTGTGTGACGAGCAATATGATGAGAAATGGTACATTGATAGTCGTTGCTCACGTCACATGACTAGAAGGAAGGAGAATTTGCGTGATTTTAGAAGTTTGGAAAATGCAGGAGTAGTGAAGTTTGGAAATAATCACAAGTGTCAAGTTAAAGGTTATGGAAAAGTAACAAATGGACAATTTACAGTGAATCGTGTTGCTTATGTTGAAGGTCTTAAACATAATTTGATAAGTGTTTCACAACTTGTTGTGGGCACTGGCAATCAAGTTGTATTTAACGAAGAAGGAAGTATCATTTCTAATGTTGAGACGAATGAAGTTTTGCTGAAATCAAAAAGATATGGCGATATGTTCACTCTTGACATTAAACCTATTGTTGGGAAACCCTCAGTTTGTTTACTTTCGAAAGCTCCATCTGATGTTAGCTGGTTGTGGCATCGACGTTTATCTCATTTAAACTTTCGAAATCTGAATAAGTTGGTAGTAGAAGATCTTGTTCGAGGTTTACCTGTTCTAAAGTTTGACAATGATACTTTATGTGCAGCTTGCGAACAAGGAAAACAGCATCGTAAAGGACATCCAATTGTCATAGATTCGAAAATTGTTGAACCGTTGGAACTTCTTCATATTGAACTTTGTAGACCATCAACTGTTGAAACTCTCAACAAGAAACGGTACATTTTGGTTATTGTTGATGATTTTTCACGATTTACTTGGGTGTATTTTCTCAGGTTAAAATCTGAAGTCGCTCAAACAATGATTGAATTTATCAAGAAAATTGAGACAAGTCTGAAAAAGAATGTTCGTAAAGTCAAAAGTGATAATGGTTCCGAGTTTAAAAACAAAATGCTTGATTCGTTCTTAACTGAGAAAGGAATTTCACATAATTTCTCATCGCCATATACACCACAACAAAATGGTGTGGTTGAAAGGATGAATAGGTCTCTTTGCGAAGCAGCAAGAACAATGTTGACATATGCGAATCTTCCTCAATATCTATGGGCAGAAGCAATTTCGACAGCATGTTTTACTCATAATCGATCCTTTATTCATCTTCGTTTCAATATAACTCCGTATGAAATCATAAATAACCGAAAACCAAATGTTAAATTCTTTCATGTGTTTGGTTGCAGGTGTTTTATCATTAATCTCAAAGATAATCTTTCAAAATTTCAAGCAAAGGCTGATGAAGGAATATTTTTGGGATATTCAAACAATTCGGTTGCATACAGAGTCTTGAATAAGCGAACAAGAAAAGTTGAAGAAGCGTTTAACCTCACTTTTGATGATTATTATGTGAAACAAGTTGAAAAACATTTAGAACAAAAACCAATTCTTAATGAATCAAATGATGAGTCTGAAATTTATAATTCATCTGATTTTGATTATGATTTAATTTTTGGTGTTCCCGATAGGGCTGCAGATGCTGAAGTCCATGCTGCAGATAATCAAACTCCTGAATCTTCGAAACATACTGATGATTCGACAATCATATCAGATACAACTGCTAATGGCGAAAGTATGCTAGATGCACAAGTGGAGGGGGAGCACTTGCATATACCCTCAAATGTTGAGGGGGAGCACCCTTTCGAGGGGGAGAATAGCAGTGTAAATGAAAGTTTCGAGGGGGAGCATCAGAATGACAATTATGTTGAGGGGGAGCATAATGATACTGAAACCATAAATCTTGATCAAAACGATGAATTTCATGAACTAAATGATAATAATTCTGTTGCAGGATCCGAAAATGAAGAAATATACGAAGATGCACCATTGGACTGTGATCCAGCATATCCACCATTGGAAAAATGGACAAGAAATCATCCAAAAGAACAAGTAATTGGGAATCCACAAGATGGAGTTTTGACTAGAGCTCAAATTCGTGCAAAGAATGAGGTACTGAATGCTCGTCAAGAATTTTACATGTTTAATGTTTTCATTTCGAAAATAGAACCAAAGACAGTTAAGGCTGCAATGGAACACTTAGATTAGGTTGTAGCAATGAGTTCGAAAGAAATAAGGTTTGGAGGTTAATTCCTAAACCTGAAAATGTTTCTATTGTCGGATTAAAATGGATTTTCAAAAACAAAACCGACAAGGATGGAAATATTGTTCGAAATAAAGCACGATTAATTGTTAAAGGATATTCGCAACAAGAAGGTATCGATTATGAAGAAACCTTTGCCCCTGTCGCAAGACTCGAGGCTGTTCGAATATTTTTGGCTTATACAGCTCACAAAGATTTTGATGTTTATCAAATGGATGTGAAGTGTTCATTCTCAATGGTGAACTCGAAGAAACAGTTTATGTTAAACAACCTCCAGGTTTCATAGATGAAAAATATATTGATCATGTTTATATTTTAGATAAAGCATTATATGGGTTAAAACAAGCACCAAGAGACTGGTATGCAACTCTTACCAATTTCTTAAAACAATCGAAATTTAAACAAGGATCAGTTCACCCCACATTATTTCGAAAGAAAGTTAGGAATCATCTAATGCTTGTTCAAATTTATGTCGATGATATTATTTTTGGCTCTACTGACCCTTCTTTGTCTAGTGAATTCGAATGTTTGATGAAAAGCCAATTCGAAATGAGCATGATGGGTAAAATCAATAATTTTCTTGGTTTAAACATTCATCAAAGCAGAGAAGGAATTTTCATCAATCAAGAAATATATACCAGAAATTTGCTCGAAAATTTTGGAATGACAAATAGCACGAAGTTAAGAGTACCAATGGCTGTTGGAACAAGGCTAACACCTTCGTTAGACACACCTGTTGTTGATCTTACTTTATATAGGAGTATGATAGGTTCATTGCTTTATCTTACAGCAAGTCGACCTGATATCATGTTTTCTGTATGTAATTGTGCTAGGTATCAAGCAAATCTAAGAGAACCACACTTGACTGCGGTGAAAAATATTTTTCGTTATCTCAAGGAAACAATTTCATTAGGATTATGGTATCCTTCGAAATCAGGATTTTTCATTCAAGTGTTTTCGGATGCAGATCTGGGAGGATGTACACTTTATCGAAAAAGTACAAGTGGAGGATGTCAATTGTTAGATGGGAAGCTTGTAAGTTGGCAATCGAAAAAGCAAACTTCTGTTGCAATTTCCACTTGTACTTTTTCGATAGGATTATGGTATCCTTCGAAATCAGGATTTTTCATTTAAGTGTTTTCGGATGCAGATCTGGGAGGATGTACACTTTATCGAAAAAGTACAAGTGGAGGATGTCAATTGTTAGATGGGAAGCTTGTAAGTTGGCAATCGAAAAAGCAAACTTGTGTTGCAATTTCCACTGCTGAAGCTGAGTATGTTGCAGTTGTTGCTTGCACTTCGCAAATCATATGGATCCAGAGTCAATTGCGCGACTATGCAATTAATATGAAAAAGATTCAATTGTATTGTGATTCACAAAGTGCTATACTCATTTGTCATAATCCAGTACAACATTTGAAAACCAAACATATTGCACTTCGTTATCATTTCATTAAAGATCATGTGGAAGATGGCAATATTGAAGTTCATTTTGTAAAAACAAATGATCAGCTTGCTAATATTTTTACAAAAGCGTTGGACGAAAAATCATTTGTTAGAATTTTGATAGGATTGGGAATGATTGAAGCAAGTTCGGTTCCAGGCCTACTTTCGAAAGAATAACAAAGAAAGAAGAAGAAAAAGTGTCGATTCAGAGGCGTTATTGAATGGTTCATAGGCGTATAGTATTAACCATTAAGAGGTTACTGTTCATATTCAACGCTTCGATATGCTTCGTTTTCGACATTTGGGAAAGAAAAGTTTTGTTAGTTTGGTACACTCTTAAATTTCTGTTTGTGTTTTATTTTGAAAAATTTTGAAAAATCCAAAAATATTTTCGTTTAGTTATGTTCTTTTTCGAAAAAATCAAAACACCAAAAATATTTTTTTTTGTTTCTCTGTTCGAAAAATTCAAAATCACAAAAATATTTTTTTTTCTTTCTTCTTTTCAAAAATGTAAAATACAAAAAGATTTTTGTTATTTTGTACTTTGTCTTTTCTTTCTTAGTGCAGATTCGAAGGAAGTTTTACAAAGGTCATGCTTGCGTTTCTAGGGTAAGGAAAATTTTCGAAACTTTGTACTAGTTACAATGTCCCTAGAAGCATGCTACAGCATGTCGACCCAAGCCTCCATTGACTCAATGTGTGATTTCGAAAGCCTTAATGAAATTTTTCATTACGAAAATTTCTTCCCAATCAGGCTTGCATTCACATTAGTCTACTGAGCTACCTAACTCTTCTCAAATGAGTTAACAGTTTTCTATTTGGTCCACACATAACAGAGGTACAATTGAATTCGTGAAACAACCTTTTTCATCTCAAACTTCTAACACATTTCATACACAATGACGTATGTCCAAGAGGTCATTGATCAAACCAATCATGACTTAGACATATCAAAATTTTGTGTTTATGATCTTGATTCATGAGACCGTGATGAAAGTGAAACCCAATTTTCTAAATTTTTAAGGAATTGACGGGGAACTATGTTCCATATTTTCACGAAACATTTGTTTCAGTACCAAATTTTCGATGCTACAAATCATATTCTTTCGTTATGAGTGATCTTGATCAAATGTTCGAAGCCCACGACATTTGTTACCCAACAGGATCCAAATGAAAATAATTTTTCTTTGAATATGATTTTCGTGTGAGTATCAATTCTTTCAATTGTCACCTTCAAATTAATCCAAAGCATACTTGTCACTGACTACACTGGTCACACAAGTAATTTCTGTTACAATTAGTCACCTTATGTTTAGGATGATATGTAACGAAAATTTTAAGCCACCCACGAAGCCTTGAAAAAGAAGCCCTTTGATACTTCTTTATAAGTATTCAATTGTAATTCACGGGAAACCACATAAGTTGTTGATTATCTCTCTTGATAATTAACGAAGCAACCTTTGCCCGGGGTTTAACTGCCTTTGTCTCGAAATTTTATTTTTCGACATCATAGATCCCAAATTTTTGTTAGTTTGCTTCTTATCTTATTCTATTGGCACACTGCACTCACGAAATCCTTGAGGTTCTGAGTATTACCAACTCAGGCTGATGATTTCGAGAGTCTGTCATATGACTTCGTTTCTAAACCTAAAGAGGAAAGAGCCTAACTTCCATGCCGAAGTTTTTCGGTCTTATCCACTTGGTACTCACGAACAGTTTGATGTGACGGTTTGGCAACGTGGTCCGACTTTCAAGGTACTTTATCTGACATGGTATAGATTACAGCTAGTGGTGTGAATTTCAAGGACAGACGTGGCTTACTCTTTAAAGAAAACGTTTGGAATTCTATTGGGGATACATATAAAAGGAAGTTATTATCTCCTTTTATAATTACGCGTTCAAATTATCAGACAATCAAAAAGCACTAAATTTCTCTGTTCTTCAAGAATTTCTCAAAACCCTAATCAATGGCTGCTGCTCCAACCGACACTACTGACGAAATTGCATTTCAACCAATTATGAAGATTCAAAGCACAAGCTATCAGGTTGAAGGAGATGTGTCAATGTATCCTAAGAACTCAAGATGCTGATTGTTGCTCTTCAACATTCAGGTCTCGCAACTGCGATGTTCAATGCTTTTGATGTCCCGATATCATGGTTATCAATGGCTGGTTCCACTGCTTCTCACAGCAAAGCCACTGATGTAATCACATTCAATCTGGTGAACGAAAATCGATTTCAAATCACGAAGAAGATGTTTACTCAAATCTTGGTGATTCTGAATTCACCTCTATTCTTTCAACCTACTTGTGATCAGATTTTGTTCATGTTTAACGAGATGGGTCATCAGCCACCACTTGTCAAGATCAGTGACTTCAAGAAGTTTGGTCTTCCTTGCATATGTAATTTCTTGTTTGGGATATACCTTTGTTGCTTAACTGGGCGAAGTGTAGGGCTTGACAAGTGGAGAAAGGAAGTCTATGCTATGATAGCAGGGTTGTACTATGATCTCAATGTTGATTATGCTATTCAGATTTGGAAAGAGATTATAAAGAACCTGGAAAACACGAATGTGGTAATAGGAATTTTGTGTGCACGTTACTGGAGTTTGGTTCTTCAGTATGTATATGAGAAAGAAGGCATTCCAATTCCTGCTGATGAGGCTAAGGCGGAATTTATGAAGTATCATTTTCCAAAGATTGTTGCAGATGATTCAGAAGTATTCCCAAATGTTGCTCGTATTCCTGAGGGGATGCTGAAGAAAGTTGATCCAACAAATTCAGTATTGGTGGCATACTTGCAACATGTTAATCCTTCAGTCGAAACTGGGATTTTGCTGAAAATAAGTGATGAAGGATCATCTAAGAAAGTTAAGAAATCGAAGAAGGGAGTTGATGATGTTGTTCACGAAAGCCCCAAGAAACAAGCTAAGTCTAAGTCTCCTAAGAAGATTACAAACGAAACTGAGAAGTCTACGGAGAAGGTTGTTACTGAATCTTCGAAGGGATTGATCCCTTCGAAATCTGGTGTATTCAAAAGGTTAAGGAAATTATCTTATAAGAAACGAACTTCATCAGAAGATCAATCTCCTACTATTCGCAAACCTCAGCTTAACAGACAAGGAGTGAAAGTTCGTGAGATTCCTGCACCAGCTTCACCATCATCAAAGAAGAGAAGAGCCGAGGATATGGCGAAGCACATCACCAAGAAGAGAAAGAAACGAAAGCTGGTGATTCATGAAGAGTCATCCATTAGTGAGATCGTCCCAGAAACACCTTTGGGTTCGAATTCCCCAAAACTCTCACAACCACTAATTCTCACAAATGTTTCATTGCCAACAAAAACAGTTCCACTCGAAATTGTTGTCACCAAATTAGTTTCTAAGGAGGTTTGGAACATATCTTCCATTGTTGCAAACGTATCTGATATGGGTGCACATGTTGTTGTGAGTGTTGATCCATCATCTCAAGGTATTCCTACTACATCTTCTTCCGAACCTATTTCAAGTACTTTTGTTCCACTTCCACCTTTTATTCAACACATTTCCACTACCACTACTTCACCCACTTTCGATCAAGTATTACAAAAACCCTTCACTACACTTTTCCCATCACAATCCACCGATCCACCAAAACCAAATTCCGATGATGAAATAGATGGAGGAGGTTTCGGAGGAACATTTGCTGATTTGGAATTTGATTCCGAAGAGGAGAACATACCTGATCATATGCTGATGCCGGGGAAGCAGTTCAAGATTCTCAATCAAAAACTCAATTCTATTCTTCAATCACAAGCTGATTCCGGAGCAAAGAATTCAGTGTCAGGGATAGAAGTTGATGTGATGCTTAAACCTATAGAACTTCGAATGCAGCATCAGTTGGATGTTATCGATAAGAACAACGAGTTGAGAGTCAAGGCTCAGGCTGATTCATTTAACTCTGAAATCAAAGATCTTCGTATGGTAACAAAAGAACGTCATGTTCTTTTTGTTAAAGATGTCAAAACCATAAGAGAAGATGTTAATCGAAAACTTGAGGAGTTGAAGGTTGATGTCTCCAAAGAGCTGAATGAGCTGAATTCCAATTATTCGATAATCAAGTCGAATATTGACACTATAGCGGCTGCAGTCAGAATGATTGTCGAATGGTATCAATCATTAACTCCCAAGTTTGACTCAAAGGCTACAGCAGATGCTCAAAATTTCGACAACATAGGTGTTTTACTTGGTGAACTGAAAGAGTTAGTGTCGAAACCGGCTCCAACTTCATTTTTAACTCCTGAGTTTTTAACTCAGAAGTTACATAGTTTGGATCAAGCCATTCAGAAGGCTGTTGCTCCAATTTCGAAATTTGCAAACATGTTGTCTGCTGGGGCCCCTCCTGTTGTCACAGGGGTGCAAGGAGGAGAAAAGAAAATTCAAGAAGGCAAATCTTCAAAAATTACAAAAGGTGTTGATAAGTCAAAAAAGATTGAGAAGATTGTAACTACTAATGAATTAACGAAATTTGTATCTACTCAAGTCCCAACACCAATAGTTTCAAAGGTGATTACAACAAAAGCCATCAAGACAACAACAAAACCTATTCTGAAGGGAATTGTTATTGGCTCTTCTACTGAAGGAGGAAGTTCAAGCTCATCTAAACCAAAACCTTCTGAAGATGATGGAAAAGGGAATGGGATTTTGGTTAAAAAATAGAAAGAAGAGAAGAAGGCCGAAATTGAAGCTGAAATGGAGAAACAAAGGCAGATACAGAGCATACTAAGACTTCGTAAAAGTGATACACCTTGTATGGATAAGGGAGATCCAAAGAAGTTGTACAGCTATGAGAATATTGAAGCAAGATTTGCTTTCAATCACATGTATGCATTTGAGAAAAAGCCTAAGAAAAGCTATTCTATCACTAACACTGATATAAGTTAGCTTGATTTTCCGGTGAATGAAATGATGTTTATCATGGCTCAGTACAAGATAGTTGAGAAGTTCGACAACGAGGATGATTTTATTCATATGAAACTTAGGTTTCATGCGGTTGTTGGAAAAGAACCAGAAGAAACATGGTCATTAGTGAAGATCAAGAAGGTTATTAGTATAACAAAAGATGTAATGTTCGAGAATATGATACAGAATTTTCGGTATCATGTTGTAAGAGCGAGCAATCAAGTATGTGGTATCTCGGTTGCTGAGTTTCCTCTAATGAACTTGAATGACCTTATTCAAGTTGCATTAATCTTGAAATACATGGAGGCTTTGCAACTTCAAGGGACTGAAAAAGATGTATTGAGGCTTGGTCTTGCCCATATCAAAATCTTCATAGACAATTACTATGATTGTCTAGCATTGACTGATGTGGAGTTAGCATCAGCAATGGGAAAGGAAGTGAAAGTTTCTATGGAAATGTCGAAGACCCAAGCTGAACTGAAGAAATATGTTGATGGGGAGATTTGCTTAAAGCCTTTTGGATTGGTCTTTGCAGGAAAAGATAAGAATGGCAAAGCTAAGAGGTTTTTATTTCAGTCTTCAGAGATAGAAAGATATACTACTTCGCAACATACGAACTTCATTGTTCATATGAGTAATTGCATGAAGAATAATGATGGAGATAAAGTTCAGTTAAGGAAGTTAATGACATGGTACTCGGAAATACGAAGGATGATGCACTTTGCTGCACAGATTCTCACGAATTGAGAAGTTTGACATGATTACGAAGGGGGAGATTGTAGAGTCAAAATATCTTGTAATATGTCGAAGTCTGTGTATTTGTCACTTTCGTATGTTTTCTATGTATTTGCTAAGTCATCTTTTTAACGAAGCGTAATGTCTAGCCTTAGTATTTTTTTACTTTCAGCCTCCTATAAATAGGAGTTGAACATAGAGTTGATAGCAGAGTTTTCCCATCATTTACTATCAGTTTTGTACTCTTGTTCTCTAAAAGTAATATGAGCTAAACCATACCTTATTTACTTCTTGTGTTCATCTTTTACTCTGATTTGATTCTCATACTCGATTAACACTTCTACAATGACGACCGACTAATTGAACAAATCAAATCAGTTCAGGCCTGATGTCATCACTAAATCATCGAGGGGCCCACAGATATGGCTTTTATCCCTCTAAGGATAAAAGGAATGGATAAACTTCAACTCAAATGCTTGCTTGTATTTACTCACCAAATTATACACAACAACATGTTTTATAACATCCAAATTACTGGTGTGTTTACATATGTCAATGTGCAACCGACTCGCAACTATAACTCACATGTCTCCATTTCAAGAATATAAGATATTATCGTCTCATGATCACTCGTGATAAAATCCATGAAGTGATTCAGATGAGCGTGGGTTGAATCCAATACTCGAATCTTATTCCAGGAGTACTAATGAACACTGCAGCCACCTTGTCCTCGACAAACTACAGACCCATTCATGACAGTCTTGCCTCAATACCTACTTCCAAAGTATCATTGACTGTGGATGGTTTGAATAACCTAGTTATTCGGGAAGTCAAAACATGCAAAATGAAACACAAGATTAATACTAATCCTCTATGGCGCCAAAACTTTTAAGCCATATTGATTACTCATCATTCATTGTATAATGTTTCGAATAATCAAATTAATTCTTGATTAAAACAATAGTTATGCCATGCTCCAAGCATGCACACTATGTTTGTCTAAACAATAGTTATGCCATGCACCAAGCATGCACACCATGATTCGTGGCAGTTTTTCCGTATCTTTCGATCTTTTGCTTATGGTTGTTCAGGCTAACGATGGGTCTGGTGATTGTTTCGGCCTTAGTGGCTATGTCAGGTTAGGTATGAATAGTGAAAAACTAGGTGACTTAGTTGGTTTTGTGGTCTCGAGGGCCTTGCTCGAAGTATTGCTAGTTGAGTCGTGGGACTAAAGAAAGAAGCTATTGTTATGATCGGCTCGAGGATTATAGCCAGAGGCTAAGTGATTGGCAGATTGATTGGAATGTCACTATCTATGGTGGGGGCTATGTTCTTCTAGCTTTTCGTGTTCAGAGCAGAGCAGAGAGAGAGAGAGAGAGAGAGAGAGATGTTGGAGATTTAAACCCATGTGGTGACCCATGGATGATCCATGGAGATTTAAACCTTGGAGCATGATGGAAAGTCATGCATATTAGGGTTTACATGGTGTAACCCTAATGTTGCCACACTATATAAGAAACCCCTATCTCATGAAATCGGCTCATGCATGTGTTCTTGGAGATCCATAGCCGATTTTGAGTTTAAGGCTTCCACTCTCAAGTTATCCATTGTCCTAGATGTGATGTGATTCCATTAGGGCATTCATACTATTGGTGCTAAGCTCTTAAAGGTTCAAGGCTTCCAACTACACTAAAATGTATGTCATCTAACTTGTATTTCATGTTCTTTATGCTTCTTTGTATGCTAGTTAGCATGATGCTTTGGAACATTTAATGTGTGCATGTATAATAGAGAAAACATAGATCCAAAGCATGAAGGGTTGCATGTACACCATAGGAGTGTTAGAATGCTCAAAACCCTTCAGTGGTATCAGAACCTAGGGTTGTTTTCAAATATACTTGATGATACTTGTTTTGTTTAAGCTTGAAAAATCGATTTTCTGTTGTTCTGGACAGTGGACTCGCCGAGTCCACTGGGGGACTCGCCGAGTCCAAGCACAATTCTGACCAACTCGCTGAGTTTTTTCTTGCACTCGACGAGTTGGTGTTCCAGAATGCAGATTTTCGATGTTTTTGGCTAGAATTGGACTAGGATCATTACCCTAAGCTTTTTTTGAACTTATAAACATGTTTTTGATGTGGTAATGATCATGCTTATCCAATTCATAAGATAATTGTCAAAGTTTCATGTTTTGTATTAGTTTATATGATTATGCTAATTACATGAAATTTGTTTGATATGAATTATCTTGTTCATATGAGTTTAATCTAGATCATGGACAATATTTGACATGCTTGTTAGTTTATTTGATGATCTTTATGGCCTTGAATGTACTCCATAACTTGTCCTCAACTTAGGGAAAATGAAAAGTTTTTCTTTTAAAACACTTCATTAAACTCATAGGTTATAGTCTTGAAGAGTTCTTTCCATAAATGTTTTTATGAACTCCATAACTTGTCCTCAAGTTATGGATTTCCAAGAGTCTTTTCATTAAAGCCCATATTAAACTCATATGTTATGGATTCCAATGGCTTTTGAATAGTTCAAAACTTGCCCTCAAGTTTTGGAATTTGTAAATGTAGAGTCTTCTTTTAACACATTTAGTTCCAAACCCTAGAATTTTAAAAGTTTAAAATTCAACCCTTATACTATTATAATATTATAGGTTTAATATTTATATATATGTATAAGAGTAAAGTCAGTCTTACCGTCACTAGGCCTCATTCATGAAGCCGGTCTATAAGGGGGGTATAAGGTTACTGCCTATAAAATGGTAGTTTAATGGGTGTTCATTCTCACCCACCGCTTCCTTGACTGGTGGAGGGTCGTTAGTCGAACGGGTAGGATAGGACTCTAATTGTCCCTTCATTGAAAGTATAATGATAAATATAAAGTAACTAAATACTTATAAATTCCCAATCTTAGTTATATAGGAAAATGTGAATATGGTGTTATCCAATGAAATTGCACTTTGCACCTTGTTAAGTCGTTAGTGGAGTGTGTGTGGTTAACCGGGACACTAATATGGGACTGACAGTGCGTGGAAAAGGGTAGCTTGATGTTAATCATAGATCAATGAAGCGTGGGTGGTTAACCGGCACATTGATTAGGTGATTGTAACATTGAGTGTACCAAGCTAATTTGCATGGTTATTCACACCTTGTTTGTGATCCACGGCATCCCAGTCACAAACTTGAAGGGCACAATCGAGATTTAAACATCCCATTGAATTGTTTCAATTAATCTCAAAGGATCTAGGAATTTCAATTCACTTAAAACCTAAAATTCTTTTTCGTTTTTCGTTATGGAAATTGGTAAATCGTCATTTACCTACCTTCAAATAGTTTACAATCGGATTACGGCATCCCTCTTCCGAATTGTAAATTATTGTGTTGGGTACTAGTCTTAATATTTCATTTGGGTGATATATTAAGGACTTAAATCAACTAACTTGAATTTCTCCCTTGTAGATGTCTGCCTCAGACAACTATGGTCTTCCCAAATCGTCTAGAACAAGCTTTCATTCCGAAGATGATGTTCCACGATTGGACCGTGGAAGTGAAAATCATACTTCACTTCCTCCACCCCCTCCAATTATTATCCCTGACCCACAAGCTCGAAGACTTGAAAAGTTCAGGATCACTCAATCCCTATTGAATAGTATACACAAAGATGAAAGGCCTGTATGTACTCATGTCTTGGACAAGAAGCTGCGTATTGATAGGATGAGGATGTTGGGTGTCGTCTTCCCAAGGAAGTTAGCTATTAACTAGTTTCTTCAGTCACTTCTTGAGTCATATAGTGAGTTCGTTAAAGACTACTATGTGACAGATCACGACATTACCCTAATTGATCTCACCTATTTGCTAATTGCTGCTGAATCAGCAATGATTTGGCGCAATGGTCAAGCAAATCTGACTGGAAGATCAACATCCCAAGCTGACATGGACATCCCAGAAACGATTCCTTCTCCTAAAGGAAAGGAATTGGCCATGGTCAAAAGTTTTGATAATAAGAGAAAGGCCAATTCTGAGATTGTTCCATGTGAGCCTGTGTGTTTCTACTGCCAAGGAAAGGAACATTGGAAGTGAAGCTGCCTTGACTACCTGAGAAGTTTAATCAGATTGTATGGTTCTGCTCCAGGTAAGTCTACTGTCTAACTCTATTAAGTTCCTAACTGTTGATTCATAATACATAATGTGACAAGGTTGCATTTTGATGTTTTGTAGGATCAAGCAAAAGGAAGGAAGCTGAAAAGTAAGATTATGCTGAATCTGACCACGAAGATGGATTTCGATCGCATGCTTCGAAGATCGGATTTTTGAGCTGCTGCTTAGGAGTTATGATAGATTGCTTAGAAACTTGTAATAGCATAGTTTTCATTTGAAATTGCATTGTAAGGAAAAGTTTTTTCCGCGCTTTATAAAGAAATAAAAAAATTTGTTTTGTTTTGTTTTGTTTTATTTTATTATATCCCCTTGCAATGGCATTTGTGAAAATTGGTGTTTGTATGTTTCTAATTTTAGCAATATGGATTTGATTCTTTCAATTGTGGTAGTGTCAAAATTTACCAAATAAGGAAAGAATCTCATCACCCAAGTTTCAATTGGACAGAAACTTGGAATCATGCAAGTTGTATTGTATGATGAATGAGAATTTTCATCTTTGGAAAATTAAGATTAATTCCTTGATCACATGTATATGTGAGTCAAGTGAAGGACTAAAGGATCGAGTACACATTCTTGTGCACTGGTCAAGTCTACCACAAGGAATGAAAAGACTATTCGTCATGATTTACTAAAGTTTAATAAATATGGTTATGCTTACAAGTTTAAGCATAATTCTGAAACATTGGAAAAGTTTCAATGCATAGCAGAACGAATGAGTAGAATCAAATTAGGAAGAAGGATAAAATTTTCTTCAATCTGAAAAGATGGGAGAGTACTTTAGTATCGTGTTTTATGATCATCTTAATGATTATGGAAAACCATATCACAATTGACCCTCTAAGGACATCTTAGTGCACTCTTATGTCTAAGAAGAGGATTCATAAATTGTTGAAATGGTTAAATTAAGAAGATGAGTCATACTTCGTTCCAAAACAATTCTTAGAGTCATACTCCAAGATTGTAATTTGAGTGACATAATCTTTAGAAAGGTTTAAAACACTTGTCAAATGTAGAGTAAAATGTTTCTTACTCTTGTACATTTGAAATTGGTAAGTTGTGATGTCTTGGATAAGAAAAAGACCAACTATGACCAATTGTGTGAAGTTTTTGTCTTGATAAAAATCCGCACTAACTCTTGAATATTTTTTTGTCAAGGAATGGTTCTAGACAAGAGAGTCTTATATGTCAAGAGGACAGTGGGAGTCTTAAAGATCTTGACAAGTTTCAAGAACTAATTAAGAATAAAAACCTATTGTTTATCACTAGCACACGACTTGAGGTTTGTAACCTATCGTGTTGACATATTCTGATTTCTGTGCTCATTCCAGTCAAAGTTGACTATGCATGTGAGTTCTATGAGTTCTCATTTGTTTGCATAAGGCAAAGCACCTGGATCAATGAAAGTTTCATTGATCAGTCAGGGTAAACTGCTTAACAACATGGAAGACATGGTAGGCCCTTGTGCTACCAAGTGGCAAGAAATTAAGATTATTATATGTTCAATCCATAAGAGTTTGGATTTGTCACTAGTCTTTTCTTTTGATTATGGTTTGACAAATTCACATGGATAGGAACATATACACCATAAAATCTAAGTGTCATAAGGTTTCTCTCCGATTCATGAAAATCATGGTGAGGAAACTCTTTCACTAAGTAGATTTTAAGGAGATAGCAGTTGTGATATTTTCATTCTCAAATTTGATTATGATTACGGCATCCCTTTTCATAATTCGAATTGTGAGCAATGGCAAAAGGTCTAAACATTTGAGACTTATTGGTGTAAGTTCTTAAATAGTTTAGACACACATATGAGCTATCTAAGGAAAGGCGTATGAGCTTGAGAGGCCTAGATAAAGTCTTATCAAAGCATATCATGTCAGAAATCTGGACTTTGGTAATGAAGTCAATAAGTATTGATTTCTAGAAGTCCGGCTAATTTCTGACTACATCTCAAAGCTAGTGGGAGCATAAGTATTATGCTAGTAAGATAATAATTATTATGCTAGTGGGAGCATAATCAATTATGGTAAATGTTACAAGTTAGCAATGTTAATTATAGAAAACAAAAGTTTCAATTTGCAAGTTGTAGAGTTTGAAAAGTTGTTTTGCTATAATTAAGGGAGAGGAAATTATACTTCATTTCAAATCTAAAAGCTTAGATTGTGAGATTTTCATCAAATTTAGTCATGATTATGTTAATTGCGTTCTCAAAATTCAATTATGATTAAGGCATCCCTTTTCATAATTCGAATTTTCCAAATACCTAGGCATTAAAAGGGAAAAGGGACTAGAACCGGATATGACTAAAGTGGTTAAACAACTGTTAAGGACAATCTAAGGTTCGCCAAGGGTTGGTTGCTTAAGTACAGTTGGAAGTATAGTAATGGATGGACCATATTGACATTATTATGAATAGACAGGAGTCTATTAATAATGAATTGTCGTATGGAAAATATGGAATGTTTCCATATTGGGAGTTGAAGAATAGATGAGAAAGTTAGAAATTTTTTATGCAAGAAGGATGTTCAAAGGAATGTACTTTGAATTTGATACTTCATTTCCATGGAATTGTCGTGTTTCAATCTCCAAAGGAACATTTTGTAATATCATTGGTCAAGTCTCTGTAACTTTTTGGTACCTAGACATTACAAAAGAAGCATTGCATGATGGTTTAGAATCTAATACTTTCTAGCAGTGACAAGAATTTGGAATTCTTACACTTGCAATAAGGATTTGGAATTGTGAAATGAGCATCACTGTAATGTTTTTCAATTGATCAATTTCACAAAGTAAGGACCATAGACAAACATAGTGTGCATGCTTGGAGCATGGCATAACTATTATTTAGATAAACATAGTGTGCATATTTGGAGCATGGCATAACTATTGTTTAAATTCAAGTATTAAGTTGATCATTCGAAACATTATACAATGAATAATGAGTAATCAATATGACTCAAAAGTTTTGGGGCCATATAGAATTAGTATTATTCTTTTGTTTCACTTTGCATGTTTTGACTTCCCGAATAACTAGGTTATTCAAACCATCCACAGTCGATCATACTTTGGAAGTAGGTATTGAGGCAAGACTGTCATAAATGGGTCTATAGTTTGTCTAGGACATAGCTGCAGTGTTCCTGAGTGCTCCTGGAATAAGATTCGAGTATTGGATTCAACCCACGCTCATCTGAATCATTTCATGGATTTTATCACGAGTGATTGTGAGATGATAATATCTTATATTCTTGAAACGGAGACATGTGAGTTGTAGTTGCGAGTCGGTTGCACATTGACGTATGTAAACGCACCAGTAACATGGTGTTATAAAACATATTGTTGTGTGTAATTTGGTAAGTAAGTACAAGCAAGCATTTGGGTCAAAGTTTATCCATTCCTTTTACCCCATGTGGATAAAAGCGATATATGTGGGCCCTCGATGATTTAGTGATGACACTGCTAAGTGCTTGGCCAAGCCTGGACTGATTTGATTTGTTCAATTAGTCAGTCGTCATAAATCAGAAATCGGGAAACAACAGATGGACGTAGAGAATGATTATAATCCATGTCTTAGTCCATATGATATCTAGAATGGAGGAATATATGATCCCTTATCTAATGGACATGTCATTGACTAGGTCAGAGTTCAACAGCGGCTTTTAAGAGCTACAATTGCTAGTCGGGTTGTGGAGTCGTACTTGCAATAATAGTTATTAGACTTATCCAAGTGGGAGACTATTGGATTAGTGTCTAAGTCTATAACTATAATTGGTATGTACTTGACCCGAGAGTAGCGTGGTCCATTTGGGTTGCATATCATCACAACAATTTGATAGGATGGACTTTTGAGAAGAGGTTATTTATGATTTATTAATATATTATAATTTCTAATATATTAATATGAAATCATATTATTTAATTAGTATTGATCAATAATTAATTTAGAATTAATTTTGTGATCAGAAGAGACTAATTAAATATATGGGGGTTGATTATGTAAATCATTCATTCTTGTAATGTGGGCATATGATCCATAGTTTTTATGTTGGGCTAAACCCATGTGAACATGGTGACCCATGGATGATCCATGTAGATTTAAACCCATGGAGCATGAAGAATATAGAATGGCATGCACATTAGGGTTTACATGGTGTAACCCTAATGTTGCTACACTATATAAGAAAATCCTATCTCATGAAATCGGCTCATGCATGTATTCTTGGAGAGTCATAGCCGATTTTGAGTATAAGACTTCCACTCTCAAGTTATCCTTTGTCCTAGATGGGTTGTGATTCCATTTGAGGCATTCATACTGTTGGTGCTAAGCTCTTAAAGGTTCAACGCTTCCAACTACACTAAAAGGTATGTCATCTAACTTGTATTTCATGTTGTTTATGCTTCTTTGTATGCTAGTTAGCATGATGCCTTGGAATATTAAATATGTGCATGTATAACTGAGAAAACATAGATCCAAAGCATCTGGGGTTGGATGTACACCATAGGAGTGTTAGAATGCTCAAAACCCTTCAAGAGAGAGAAAGAGAGAGAGAGAGTAGACATGTGATTCTCAGAGTTAGGATGTAGACCCAACATGGGGCTAGATGGTTGTGGTTTTTGGAGGCAGTATGGAAGTGTGGGAATGAACAAGAGGATTCTTGTGGTATGGTTGCCTTGAGATGAGATCAAGGGTCTACTTTCCTTGGATATAGGCAGGTCAAGTGCTAGCTAATGGTTTCAGGTGATCAGGGAAGTGAATCGGGAGAGACAAATTTTGTTGTCTCTAATGTATATCGACCATGAGAATGATTCCTTTTGTGTTTATGAATGATTATCATGATGAATTGATGGTTAGGGATTTGTAGGTGAGAAGTGTGGTAGTCCATTTGTTTCTAGATAGGAAGCTGTTGTTATGAATGGACTGTCAAAATTGTTGCTTGTGCATCTGCATGGGATTCTTGATGATTAAAGGCAGTCACGATTGGGGGTTCACGAGGTCTCCATCTGATATTCAGAATCTCTTTGAGTTTTTTTGGTCTTTATCGTGAAGATCATCTTGCATTGTGTTACACATTCCAAGGGTTAGGGATGATATGTATCTGAGTGAGCCGGTTTGAGGTTTGGTCTGTTTGCAATGTTAGTTTGTGGTACTTCGAACCCTAAGTAGGGGAGATATGGATATTATGCTTGGAGGATCATCGATATGTTCGAGTTATGGATTTAGAAGAATGGTCATAGGGATTTGTCGTTTAGGTATGCGAAACTTTGGTTCAGGATTTGGTCAAGACGGGGATGCAGAGCCAGTTGCCATCAAATGTATATGTTGAGGAATGCAAGAGTTGTCTTTGCAGCAAGAAATTGTTGGACAAGGAGCTCGTTGTAGCCAGTGGTTCCTTTCGAGAATGCCAGGGGATAGGCCAAGAGACGTTTAGGGTGCTCAGGTTGAGTATTGATTGTTGAGGGATTTATCAGCTTGTTGTACAGATTTATATATATATATATATATATATATATATATATATATATATATATATATATATATATATATATATATATAAGGATGGGCACTTGCTAATCGTTCAATCAGTTTCAGAGTTTGGTATGTTTAGTTCCTCATGGTCTTTTTCCAGTAGTGTATTGGATCAATGGATTAGTTTTCAATGCACTCTCGATCATTGGTCTTTTTGTTTATCATCAATAGCAGAGGTTCTTCAGAAGTTTATAGTTGTATTAGTTGGAGTTCAATGGATGCATCAACCTATTATTAAAATCTGTATATTATACATTTTGGTTTCTGGGTATGGGTACCCTCAATGGTTGGTTGTGGAATTAATGTTCATAGAAGGCTCGAGTTTGGTAGATGCCCTTGGTTATTGGAATTTCGGATGTTGGGGCAGCGTTGTTTAGTTTTTCAGGTGTGGCTTTGGATCTGTGCAGAATCCAATTTTGGCATGTCGCGTCGGCAGGGTTGATATCTGGATTGACCCGACCAGGGTTTTGACAATATTTCTTATAACTTTGGAAGTTTTATCAAGCTAGTTGTGTATTGGAAGGATCTATTTGGTTTCAATCAAGGTGTGGGATCTTAATTTCGACCATTCATGAGGATGTTTCTGTTAGCGGTTGAGGTTTATCATTTTGGTTAGATATACTAGCACCACACCCTATGGGTAAGGTTATGAGGAAAGAAGAAGTGCAGTAGATCTAGGGTTTAGTTATGTGTTTCCCTTGGGGATATATGTAGGCTGAGTAAGATAGCATGAGAACACTTGAATTGAGTTATTTGCATGGTTCTTAATTGGTTTGTAGCCCTTTGGAACAAGAGTGAAACCACCTATTTCACTCTCTGGTTGTGTGCGACCATGTTTTCGTATGATTTTGCATTGGTAGCAGCATGTACTGTGAAAGGAATTATGTGTCATAGAAAGGTATGGCCCATGTTGTGTTCGGTTAGCTTTGAGAGGGATGTTGATTGGGTTCCTGCAAGTTGGTGGATTGATGGTTGAGTATCTGTACGCCCCTGTGGTGTTGGCCGTGAGTCTTTAGGCCAGTGATGGGATGATGGCAAGATCGGCATAGTACCGTGAGCTTATCGTTTAGTTGTTAGAAGGTGTCACGATGTATCGTGAACCAGTGGATGTATGATTCATATGGGTTGGACCCGATAGGCATTTGATTGAGACTCTTAGGTCTCGAATCGTTAGCCTTCTTGGCATATTTGGGTGATAGTGCATTGTTAGGAGTCGAGAGACTCAGTGACCAGTTGGTTTGGTTCATGTAGGCAGTTAAAGATTGTTGCGAGTAATACTTGTGCATCAGAAGTCTCTTGCGGAGTGTTTGCTTTATGCACCTCGTTTTCTCGCGGTCTGTTTATTAGGAGTGTGGTTACCAATGTTGGGTATCGGTTATGGAATCTCGAGTCATGAAGTTCATTGTAAATGTCTCGAGTGATTTGTCAGGTGGATGTACACCTCAACTGATAAGGGATTCAGATGCAACGTGAAATTCTTGGATGGACCATCAGTATGCTCGTGGGAGCAGTGGGTTGGTGATGGCTTGTCAGGAAGTCAAGTGGGTATTTAAGGTTTTTGGGCACAACTTTCAGATTTAGGAGTGGTTGAAATTCACGATCAGTATGTTTTGAGTGTTCTTTCCGCATGTTTTGGTGGTGTTCCTAGTCAGGGACTAGGGGTAGGTACGATGAATGGATGATCATCAGTCTTAGAGTATGGTTTTTGAAGTTTAGAACTGATGGTTTCTTGGTTACAAGAAGTATATTGATGGAGTTAGTTTGTGGTTGTAGTTTTAAGAGTTCCTAGTTGAGTGGTTCTCACTCGAAGTTGGGTCTTACATTTAGGGAGAGAAAGATAGTCGTTGCGATTGAGTACTTTCAATTTATTGGGTTGTTTGTTTGTTGTTGTGGGTTTCCGAGTGGTCTCTCGAGTTTTCTTTAAAAGATTCCTTGATTTCGAAGTGGTTAAAGGGAGTTTGTAGAATATGTTGACGTTGTTCGTGTTCCACTACAACGGTTATTTAGTTGAGACTGGTGTTAGGAGTCGCTTTTGTTTTCAAGTGGAGGGTTCAACAACATTGAATAGTCAGAGGTTCTGTTTTTTAGTGGTACTAGATTGAAAAGTGAATTCATATTGACTGTGTTCCGGGATGGTTTTGCCTGATCGTGAGTCAGACAAGGTATTGGATTTCCTGATTTCAGGCACAGTAATGATGGTTATTCTTCATTGGTTAAATTCAGTTGTTCAAGGATTAATTATTAGTCAGGGTATGTGAGTTTCACTAAGATTGGGTTTTGATTGTAGTATAGGAAGACAGTCGCCTGTATAAGTTGACTTCTTAGTTCGAATCGGGAGTCTGGAAGGATTGTCCGAATAGCCTGGGGTGTAGGAGGGAGTGATTTCAAGGACGAAATCTAATTTAAGTGGGGGAGAATTGTAACACTTGTGTTCTAGATTGGTTAAGCCTACTTTTGGAGGAAATCCTATGCCACGACGTGGTTATGGAGGGCCACGACGTGGCAATTATTTAATGGATTGTGTGTATTATTGGATCGCCACGATGTGGCCAGAGGTTGCCACAGTGTGGCAGCTGTCCTGGCCCAAGCCCATGATTCTTTTAGGGTTTGCTTCGTATTTAAACCCCTCTAAGTCATTTTTAGGGTTCCTTATCAGCTTCCATAACCCTCAAGTTTCAGAAACCCTAACTCTAATTCCTCCTTGGTTGCTTAGGAAGAAAGAAGAGGCATTGGAAGAAAGAAGAGGCATTGGAAAGGATTGTGGGGCTTCTTGGCTGAAGTGAAGATATCTTTTGGGCATCTTTGGACCTTTATAATTGTCTAAGTTTCTTTCTTTATGGCTTAAAGTGGTTAGATCTCGAATATTGTCCCATGTTCTTCATGCTTTAGCAATTTTGGAAGGAAGGAACACATAAATTTGGCAACTTTATGACTTTCCTGAGTCCTATGAGCAACATATATTGTAGATCTAGGTTTTGGTTGATATTTCTTGATCCTACAAGATTTTTGGTCATTTTTAACCCATTTAGACCATATAATGGACCAGATCTGAGCTTTGGAGCTCTTGGAATCGAAGAAAACAGCTTAATCCATTAAGTTGTTGGAATTTTAGCTCCCACGGCGTGGCCATAGGTCGCCACAGCATGGCAACTGGGAATTTCCTGTCTGTTTGATCGCTTGAGGGCCACGATGTGGCCAAGGAAGGCCACGACATGGCGGTTGACTAAAGTCAACTTTGGCCGTTGACTTTTCGTATGGAACTTTAGGTCAAATTTCTATTTTTAGAAGGTAGACTTAAGGTTTACCTTGTGTGGATTGTCAGGAGGTGTTTAACACCCATCTTTAGTAGAGAGAGTTGTTAATCGTGGTCAGTGCGATATTTAGCTGGGTCTTAGTTGGCTTTATGATTCAGGTGACACTTGTCACTATATGTGACAACTGTCAATTTTGGATCCAACAAACGTCAACAAGTCAACGAAAGTCAACTCGACCCGTATTAAAGTTTTAGGTGAACCTTGATGGTTCCTAATGTACAAATTATGAGTATTAATACGAAATACCTCTCTTTTTGCCAATTATTGAATAAAAATCCTATTTTGGATTAACAACGTTTTTCAATAATTCCAACATAGATTATTTTGGTATAAATAATATTTTTAACACATTGTGCTATTATCTTTATTGATAATAATTCCTTTATAATTATTTGAATTTTTATAATTCAAAAGTAAGTAATTATACATTATTCTACCACTCTTTTTATAAAAATGCCTACATTTTTATAAAGAAAACAAGAGTTGACTTTTGAGTTTTATAAAACCCATAAGAGACAAGGATGTCTCCCCTTTCCCCCACAAAAATCTTTACCCAACAAATAACTAGTCATTATCCAACATATAACCATGCAACACCCCAACCCCCCACCCACCCCCTTCTACCATCCCATAAAAGTTGCGGCCGAGAGGCCACTTACTACCTTCATCATCTTCATCTTTTCAACTTCCCTCTCTAGAACAAGCTCCAATCTCCATAGATCATTCCCTCCAAGTTGGTCCTTAGATATTTGGTAAGCATTTCTTTGATTATCTAGTGATTTTACACACATTCATACTAGTTTTGTGACTTTTACACACATTAACATGTGTTAAAATCCATAGGATAATACCATCTTCAAGTGTTCTTCAACCACCTTCAAGTGTTTTAAGCTTGAAGATCTTCATTTTCATCTCTTTATCGAACCACAAACACACTCAAGGTGAGTTCATACCCCCATATTTTCGAGTTTTTCATGTTTTAGGGGGGGGGGATACAAGAAAAGTTTTGATTTATAACACAAATGTTTGCATGTTTCATTTCTATGTTGTGTATAAAGCATTATTTTTCATGAAATGTGGTTATTACTTGTTTGTAGAACATTTATTTGTGGTATGTTAGTTAGTGATGCAAAACTAAGAAAAACAAACATAAACTATGTTGTATGTTCTTTAGAAAAGGTTAAAGCTACAAAGCTACAAGGATTAAGATTTTTATGGACAAAATATGGCTTTTCTAGCAAAAATGGTTAGATCCTAGTTATTTCACCATTTCCGTGGGATATAACCCAAAATATGTTGTTTTGGACATGTATTTTGAAACTAGACAAAAATACCAAGGAGTTAGCTTTACAAAAAGAAAACTCAAAAATCTATCATTTTATGTAAAAATGGATTTTTAAACAAAAGTGGTCATAACAAGTTTATGACATCATTTTGTGGGTTTTAACTAAAAATATATGGTTTTAAAACCTATAAAGTTATTTTGAGTTAAAAATCCCAAAAAGGGTACAAATAAGTTTTACAAAATTATATTTTTTCTAGTTACCGGTAAATATCGTTAAAAAGGGCAAAAACTAAAAATTGACTTTTTCATACCAAATGTTCTCATACTTGTGTTAGATGTAAGTTTATATGATATAATCTTTTAAAACATCTAGACATGATAACTTATATGTATTTATATATAAATGATTATATAAATGGACTTAACAAAACATTCATAATAAACTATAATTGGTATAGTTTGGGGATCACAAATACTACTTTATCATTTTGCTCGGAACCATTGCGTTAGAGCAATGATTCCTCCATTCCCATTAAAGGTCTGGGGTTTACAGTTGACGAAATCCTTGTATGAACACTCCCTAGGGTTTCCATGTCTATCTCCATGATGCGAGTTGGTACCGGTTCTAGCCCCACTGGTGCCACTAGCGTTGATTTGGGTTAGGGTTGCTGTCATAGCCGCGGATACTGCAGCTTGGAAAACTACAGGATCGAATTACGGTGGCGGCGGCGGAGTTGAAGTTATTGGAGGATTATTGTTGAAACGTCTATTTGATTTACGTGGTGGAATCTTTTAGCTATAAAGTTTTTAAAGATGAAAATGATGGTAAGACTTCATTAGTGATTATAAATCGGATGCCTATGAACTAATTTACACTATTTCGTCATGTAATCTTTTAAGGGGTTTATAATAGATGCCTACCACAAGTAATAACTTGTAAGGTAGTAATATGAAATTAAATAGTAATTTTTCAAAGAAAATAAGATGCGTGTCAATTCCATGGTATATTACATTCATAGAGTTCGGAAAATTTGACCTTGAAGTAGGTCTACAACATACCAACTTAATGGGAAAACTTTGACAGCATGCCGACCTATCAAAAAATGAAATTTCGAGGTCGAACTATAGACATGAACAATAACACTAGTGCATATACGTAGACTTAATCTATATCCAAAAGAGTGAGTATAGTATTCCCTACTCGCGAGGAGTGTTGTTCTGTCTCGTACTAGCTTCAGCTCTGGACTTAGCCAACTAGAATTCTATTTCAAACACACGCCTTTATAATGTTACTTGGTGTTTACGAAGTTCTCTAACATCAGCTCTGTTTGCTGCTAGTTCCCTCTACAGGGTTTCGGTGTGATTCCTGGTTATCTCCTGGTCTTTGTTCTGGTGGCGGAGGTGAACTGTGACTCGGTTGATGGCTGTTCTTGCTTGTTCATCATTACGAGCAACTCAACGTACTACAACTGGGAGGGCTTTGTGTGCTGAGCCTCCCTCATCAAGGTTGTAGAAGCTTCGGTCCCCATTATAGGGAAGGTGTTGACCCTGTTCATGACTCCACCTCTCTAAGTTTACTGCCCACTGAGGTGTCGGGCCTTGGAAGTTCTGCTGGGGATTGGGATTTTGGGCAACTTGAGGTGGATCATAGACTTCTGGTTCTGATTCGGAGTCTTCCTGAAATTCTTCTTCATCCTTTTCTTCAATTAGAACTTCCTTGAAGTCTCCTTCTACTGGAGCCACAGGGTCGTCTTCAGGTCCCTCTTCGAGCCATCATCCGTTCCCCTGGTTGGGAAAGTACGGGTCTCCCAGCAGATGAAATCCAACCATGTTATCTAAGCGAGAATAGGGGTGTAAGTGATATTAATAAATCTATAAATGGTGTTATAGTGCTATAAATACACCTATAGTACTTAAATTTATGTAAAGTTCTAGCGTTCCTTTGTAGTGAGAGTTAGTAAGTTTTTAGACTTGTTACAACCCCACGACCATTCCTTGGCATATGGTAATCACCTCTCGAATAGATATAGTTGATCAGGCTATATCAATTCCAGACCTGATTATATATCCCAAAGCCTACTCGTGCTGTTCAGCAATCGTAATACTTTTGTTTTGTTCCGGTTATAATACTGATCTAGTATGTATGTATGTATGCATGTTAGTATACTTTTTATAAAACACTTAGATTTTAAAAGTATACTTTTAGTCAGAGCGCTTCAGTCCCATTGTATTCATAGTTGTATGTCTTTCATGGTTTGATATACTTAGTTCCTATAAACAATGCTCTGATACCAATTTGTCACACCCCCAAACCGAGATCACGGAAACATTCGGGGGCGGAGGACGTCATGTGTAGTATCATAACAATTGCATAATAGTAAAACAAGCAACACATCCATTTCATTAAAAATATAGTTAATACATTTGTGTTCTTAGTATTGATTGTATGACACCAAAATATATAGCAAAATAAAGACAAGTCTAGAATATCCTCCGTCTTCTCAAAAACCAGAGTGAGTGTACCTGTCTACTGGTTCCCTGAGAATACAAGTTATTTTGAAAAGAGAGTATCAATATTTAAGTTGGTGAGTTCATAAGCATTTAGTATTTAGAAATCTGACTTTGTTTCATGAAAAATGTTAAAAATCCAATATTTTCTATAATTAATGAAGTGTAGTCTTAGGCCTTAAGACCCAAAATGTTTGTATGTTATTGTACTCTGAAATAGTATAAGTGTAAGTTTTCCTTAAATGTATGCTTGTAATGGAAAATAGTGATGTGTAGTATTATTCAATTAAAACCACCGAAGTGGTGTTTGTTTGGTAAACCAAAATGTTTAGTTAATGTTTAATGTGAGTGAGATTATAACCATACTAAAATGACTAGTGGCCTGCACGACGTTCTTCAGCCGTCGAAATGTTATGACATTTGTCACCCCAGAACTTTCGTTCCAACTATAGCTAACAGTCAGGGGGCGGGATTGTCAGTCCCGTATAGATCTATACACAAATTCACGCTCTCCCTCCAGGAGACTCTGGTTATAATTTAGGACTTTTAGTATGTACTCTAGTAGGTACCATGAAGTACTGGCTCACATTCTAGTATTAACTTGTTTACGTATAGTGTGTATTTGTTTTCTTGTTCTTGTAAATGAATAGTGTACTTGTAGTGAAAAGTAATTTATACTTATGTAATGATTCAAGTAATGTATCTTTGAACTTATAAAATAGTGTGAAGTGATTTCAACTATACCTATTATAGTTTACATGTTGTTATGTTCGTACTGAAATGATATAAGGAAATATACCCCTTTGCTCGGCATGTTACAAAAGGTTTAGAAATAGTTGTTGAAATAAGTTTTATACTTATATATATATATATATATATATATATATATATATATATATATATATATATATATATATATATATATATATATATCTTGCATATATGATTATAATTTAAAAGACAGTCGGACAAGCATTCCTATCCTAAGCCCACAACCAAACAAGGAACAGAAATTAAGGCAGAAACACTGGTACTAAGCCTGTTAAATCATATATATATATATATATATATATATATATATATATATATATATATATATATATATATATATATATATATATATGAATATAGTTTGATAAAAACAGTAATTTAAGTATTTGAAGAACAGTTTAAAATGGTTTGTCAAAGTTTATAAAAGCATTAGTATTTGGAGATGATTTGTAACCGCATTTAAGTGTTAACACAAATACTTTGTGTTTGGCTTGTATTCTCCCCCTAAAAGCATTTAAAAATGGTAAAACATATGGGTATGAACTCACCTTTAAGTCAGTGCTCGCGAGGGATACAGAGTAGTAGTGATAATTCCACAAGTTAGAACCCGTACAAATATATGTATCCTAGTAGTATTTCACGCATAATATGTATAATTAGTGAAAATAGTGGTAAACATGCTATGGAATAGCATATTATGTAAGAATTACTTACAAAAAGGAGTCTTATGTCACAACTAGCATTTTAGCTAGGAAATTCTATTCTCGTCTAATCATTCAACTATTGTAAAACATATACTCTAAGTAAATATCACTCAGTGCTCATTTAAATTCACCTCTCTTGTTCAACAAAGAGTCTGAAAACCCTAAGAATCCCGGTTTAAGTCCATATTAGACTAGGATTTCCCTATTGGGCCTAATGGACCAACAAGCATTCAATTCAACTATTTTGGGCTTGGAAACCCTATTTGGATTCTAAATGTACCCAATTCATAAATCTATAAGATTTTGGACTATTTGGGCCTAGAATGATTCATTCTAACCTTAATGGGCCTTATTGGGCCATAACTAATCCAATCAACCCTAGTAAGCCATAAATCCATTCTTTTAAGCCATTTTGGGCCGTGAACTACCCTAAAGGCCCAATGGGCCGAAAAGTAATTATTGGGCCTCATAATTTCGAACCAAGGCTAGAAATGGGCCAAGCTAATCTACCTCCCTTCTCTTTAGCCCATTTTCGGCCCAAGTAAAATAAAAAAAAAGGATTTAATGGCTAATTACCCAAGCCATGACACATCATTATTACTTGGAGGATAACCAAGTTTAATACACCACATACATCTACACAAGCCCATATATCCATGCGCACCCTTCTCCTTCCCCTCTTCTTCTACTCACGTCCGAGAGGCAAACCACACACATACACATACTTCATTTTCAAACACTCTCCAATCTCTGAAGATCATCCTCCTTCCTCCAAGATCAAGAAATTTTGCTTGAGTTCTAACGAACTTCATCAAGTATTTCCCATCTTTGGTAACTTATTATCAAACACAAATATCTCCTTTCATTTTAACATGAAAAACTCCTTCTTACATAGCTTTATTCCATGATCACACTCTTGGAAACTTCTTAAGCTCGAAATCTACTCAAGGAGCTTGCTAGAGCCAAAAATCACATCAACTTCTTCCACTTCTTCTTCAAACCGAAACATCAAAGCAAAGGTGAGTTTATACCCCCTTTTTTCGGTTTTTACATGATTTTTGGGGGAGAATACAAGTAAAATGTGGAGATCTATGTGTTATATGCATGTCTTGTGTGATTTCTTAGTTTATTTTGTAAAAATGTGTTAGATCTTAACAAATCTCGACATCTTAAGTAACATTGAGTAAAGATCCATGAACTAAGACACCCTATACATCATATTATCAAGTTAAAAGTGTTTATATGTTGAAGATATAAAAATTTAAGGCAAAAACCTTGTTAAGGGTCAAAATTGTCAAGAAAACAAAAGATAAGGGCAAAAAGTGACATTTATGTTTTTATAAGGATCAAACAGGTCCTACTTGTATAAAAATGGATTTTTATGATAAACATGCTTTCCAAAGGGACAAAAATGTAAATTTTAGCTTAATGGGCCAAACATTTGGGCCTCACGGTTTTGGGCCCAAATTTGCGAAAAAATGAAAGTTTTGGGATTAAAAATGTTATTTGACCAAAGTTTGAGTCATAAATGTAAATAAACCAAATTTAGGGGTGAAAATAACATTTATTTCTAAATGGGACCAAAAATGTAACTTTTATCAAAATTGGGCCGAAAGTGTCAATTTTTACAAACAAGGGGCTGAAAATGCACTTTTCTGCAAAACTGGGCCAAAAATGTCAAAATATATAGATTTTTGGACTAAATCCGTGAATTTCTAAACATTTGGGACGAAATTACAAATTTTTATAAATTATGGACTAAAGTGTTATTTTTACAAAACTTTGGGCCTTAATTGAAAATTTGAGGCTTATTGACCAAGAATGTCGTTTTTACAAAAAGAAGACTTTTTATAATCAATTTGGTAAACCTCGAGTTAAATATAAACAACGAAACAATAACGAATGGACGAAATACATCGATAACAATTTTATTGGGCCTAATATTCACATTACATGGCCAATGGGCCTTAAAGACCCATTCAAGTGTATATTGAGCCCAATTTCTTCCATGACATGTTTATTGGGCCTTCTGACCCATTTAGATGTTAATTTGGGCCTGAGCTATGGGTCACATGTTTGTCGGGCCTTGGTGGTCCATTTACATGCCTATTGGGCTCAAATTACCCTCTTACATGTTATTGGGCCTTTGTGGACCATTTACATGCTAATTGGGCTTGGACTAAATTCCACATGCTTAGTAGATCGTAACTCTATCCCTTACATAATTATTGAACTTCGTATACTTATATATGTACCTTTGGATATGAAAACATGCAACATACACGTAAACAGTAAACATAGTGAAAAACATAACGAACATGAAAGGTTGAGAATCTAGTGAGACTTGTCGGTTGGAACCTTTGAGTGTACAATCGTAGCCTGTAGTTATAACCAAAGTTTCCTGGAGGGAGAGCGGGATTTTGTGTATAGATCTATACGGGGTGACCCCCCACGCCTTAGCTGTTCGCTACAGCTAGACTAGGCCAGTCTAGGGCGACAAAACCTTGAGCAAATACCGGCATTTGGAAAAATGCCAAGACAGGCAACCTAGTCATTATCATGTATGGTTATAACAGCTCATATAGAGATCCAATACCAATTTAACCTTTCGAAGATTAACCCTTCGATTGTGTCAATACGAAATAACTTAATTAATTATCCAAGAACCTCGACATTATTATAAATCAGAAAATATCAGATTTTCTGGGGAAATACTATTATTCAATTATCGCTTACTTACAGTACAAAGAAATCTAAACTGCATTCATAAATGTTACTACTGCGAAATTCACACATGCATCTATACTTGATTTTCACATCATTTTCAGACATTTTACAGAGAATATCGGATTTTCTGGGTTTTTACAAAAGATACAAAGACTTTTATTCAAACATACTTATGAACTCACCAACATTATATATGTTGACCGTTTTCAAAATAACTTGTATTCTCAGGTAAGCGTTAAGCAGTTTGATTTTCAAGTGTGTATGGATTTATTTTGTGTAACATCACTCATCGTACTATTAATACTTTGAATTTATGTAATTTATAACAATGTACTTGATGTGAACAATGATGGTTGTTATATGTAATGTTGGATGAATGTGTTATGTTTCATGAATATTCATTGTGGTGATAATTCAATTGTTAGTCACACGAGCCCCCGGACGTTTCCGCCGTCTGGTTCGGGGGTGTGACATCTTAGACATGAACCGAGGGTATGAAGGACGTTTTCGGTGAGCCTTGGGTAATTTCGGTTGCTTGAAGATGTGATGTGTTCTTGGTGTAAACAATGAGATAGGGGTGTTTTCGGTTGGAAAGAAGGAGATTGGATGGTGATTTCGGTCAGATCTTATGAAGATCCAAGAGTTTTCGGATGATACTTGAGAGAAAATGATGAGATTATTGGTTGTGTTCTTGAGAGAAAAGGGTGATTTCGGTCAAGAGGTGTAATAGTGAGGAAGAGATTTTGGTCCAGCTTATAAGTAAGGAAGAAAATCTGATGTGATGTTTGCATTGGAACTCGCATTTTCTCTTGAATTACGTGACAATCGGATGGGATTTAGGGGTTTTCGGTTTAGATGGATAGAACTTGCGAGATTTCGACCGAGAACTCTACCCGAGGAAAAGAGTCTTCGGTCCGAGCTGTTTGCGGTCTAAGAGGAATGCGGTCCGAAGGGTGTTTGCGGCCGAGAACTCGTTTTTGGTCTGAGGGTTTTGACTTATGCGAGGGTTTTCGGTCCTCGCATTTGGATCATCATTTTGCAACACTTATCAATTAAAAGGTTTAGTTATTTGAAAACATTGGATAAGCTTCTAATAAATAAATAAATCAACAAGTTTGTAACACCCAAAAAAATTCAAGCCAATTTAAAACTTTTTCAAAACATTTAAAACCAGTAGTTATTATAAATTTGTTTACAAATTAGTCTAATATCATAGTTTTCCCAAAGACATAAATAAAACATGAGGAACTGTAAGATCACGCCTTCGCCTTGTCGCGATCCCCTGATGTACCTGAAACAACAAACTGAAACTGTAAGCCCGAAAGCTTAGTGAGTTCCCCCAAAATACCAACCTCATCGAACCATAATCATATCATAACAACAAATACAGAACAGCATGCATAATGAGCCTTCAGCATGACTGGACCGCCTCGCAGGGCCTACAGCCTATCTGGACCGCTCCCGAGCCTTCGGCATGACTGGACCGCCTCGCAAGGCCTACAGCCTATCCGGACCGCTCCCCGGGTATGTTGGCCTACAGCACAAAGCAGGACCGCCTCAATCCAACCCCCAATCAAACAAACATGTGCACATACATATCATACACTAGCTTATACATATAACAGTCAAATCGATCTAACAGATCACTAATCATAGCAACATCCCAATAACCGGGATACAAACCTAACCGGTCACTATCATAGTATCATCTTATAACCAGGACACCGACCTAACCAGGTCACTAAGCATAAGCATATAACCATCCTAACTACCAGGATGTAATCAATAAACATATCATGCCATAATCCAGATACAAACCATAAAGGGTCGGCCTTGGTGCCTTAGACCCTATTGATATAGTGAGGATAACTCACCTCACACTGTCGACTCGAAGATAACTCAAACTCTCGGATCGCCGGCACAAACTCCACCACCTATATCCACCATAGAACCATGCTTGTAAACTTCCAATTTCCCAAAATGTCCCCAGAAGTCAACTCGTCAACCCTTGGTCAAAGTCAAAGGTCAAGGTCAACAGTCCATGTTGACCTCAACTCGGCGAGTACAATCAGTCACTCGCCGAGTTCCTTGCATAACTCTCCAACTCGCCGAGTCACTAGAGTGACTCGTCGAGTTCCTAAGGTTTGCGGCCGTGAACTCCTTGGCCAACTTGTCGAGTTTCTCTTGCAACTCGCCAAGTTCATCAGTGCCCAAAGGTTGGGGAAAACCCTAGCCGACTCGCCGAGTCACTCAGCTGACTCGCCGAGCCCACGACAATCTTCATCGGACTCGCCGAGTTGACCATGCAACTCGCCAACTCCCTTCAGTCTTTCATCCATACAGATGCTTTTTAAGCCATGCTAAGGTTCCATATAGTAGATCCGGATTCCTAAGGCATGTTTATCACGTAAAGTTGCAAACTTTACGTGCATGCAAAGCTCTAAAGTCTTAAAATGACAAAACCAAGCTTGTAAAGAAGTCTTACACTTGAGGGGAGGCTCATACTTGCCAAAGCTGACCACTTTATGGACTTAGAGACCAAAGAGAGCTCAAATCTGAAGTTGCAACTTCAGATCTTAGCTCAAACACATGAAAAGCTTCCTAAAATCCAACCAAATGAGATATAGAATGAAATGAGGCCAAGATAACAACTTAATACCTTCCAAAGGATGCCAACTGAGGTAGATCTCTGATTCCCACTCGTTCCTTGCTTCTAGATACTTGTTTCCCCAAGCTTTTCTCACCAAAAATCCTTCTTCAAAACTTAAGACATACAAATGGAGTACACTCACACGAGTTAGGGTTATGGAGTATCAAGAGGCTGTAAAGGGGAAGCTGGGGAGGCCAATGATCCCTTAAATAGGGTGCAAAACCCCGGGAATTAGGGTTTCATCCTCCAGCTCCTACTCGTCGAGTCCCCCCTTGGACTCGGCAAGTAGGTCACTTAAACACGTGGACCAACCTGCTGCTACTCGACGAGTCGGGCAACAAACTCGTCGAGTAGACCTAGAAATCAAGAAAATCTTATATCAAAATCAATACCTGAGAATCAGGGCGTTACAAAGTTTGACTTTTATTTAACAAGTTTTGACTTTTGTTGACTTTGGTTGACTGTTACAGACTTGAAAATAACGGGTTGTCACAGATTTAAACATACACAAATACCAAAATCAAAGTTTAATGTTTATGGAACAATAGGCATAAAAACATAGCAGAGAACGACTGGAACCAGTGGTGGCTGGTTTATTCACCAGCCAAGTTCCACAGGGAAAATCATAATATATGTTGGTTGTTTGGATTCGAGCATTGAGTTGTGTCGATTTGTAGAAGTCACCAGAATCCCAGTCCTGATCATTCTCTTTATTCGACAATTAAATTTCCAAATTGTAGGCAAAAGAGAGCACCTGATAACATTTCGATTTCGTGGTGATGGAGAATCACTAACAAATAGAGTTATGTCTCTAGTTTTGAGGATTAATAACACATACATACCTGCGAAACTCATAATATGTTTGTGAGTGAGTTACGACATGGGGTTGTTAAAGGAGGTCGACGAGAGTTAAAAGATTACCGGTAAATGCGACGGAGGTGGTCACAAGAGAGGCTTGAGACGGGAGATGTGGCAGTGACTAAGGGTTAAGAAGAGAGAAATGGCCGTGGAGATGATGGGAGTAGTTCGGTGGTGGCCGACGACGGCTGGATACTAGCAGAAGCTTGAGAAGACGATCTCTATAATAGAATCGGGGATGGGGGTTTACCTGTTTAGGAGAACCAATGAGAGATGAAAGTGTGGAATTTGCAATTTTAAGTTGTTTGAGGTGGGGCTGTTGTTTTCGATAGAGGCAAGGTCGATGAAAATTAGGTATAATCAGGAGAGAGAGAGAGAGAGAGAGAGAGAGAGAGAGAGGATAGGGTATAATGGGGGTGGGTGGACCCGCTTCTTATTTTTAATTTAAAAAAAAATTAGTAATATAAAAATAATTTGAAAAAGGAATTAAAAGGGTAATACAGTCATTTCAAGTTTTTCAGGGACTGAAACCACAAAAAGTTTCGGTTTTTGGACTATTGGTGCAAGTTGAAAACCTTTCGGTTTTTTACAGTTTAGTCAAACTCTTATGAACTCACCAACTTAATTGTTGACACTTTTTCAAAACCACTTGTATTCTCAGGAAATCAGTAGACAGGTAACCAAAAAAAAGGTTTTCAGGATGGGGCGTCGCAACATCACGCCATTTACTTTTGTCATATGTATTTGGTATCAAGTAAACAATGTTTTGGATACAATGTAAACTTTTTAATTATCATTATGATGGTTTTATGGCTTGATCACTTTTATTCATTATGTTATGATACTGTACATGAAGTCATCCACCCTCATATGTTTCCGCCGTTCTGGTTTGCGGGTGTGACAGATTGGTATCAGAGCATTATTTATAGTGAATTAAGTGATATGAGCATATTTAGTCATATAATTCCTGCATTATCTTAATACTTTATGTTGATTTTATCTCATTTAATGAACAAAAGATGCTTAATTAGTTTTAAATTTTCATTTTCAGAAATAAAGACATGATCGGAAGGAAAAGGAAGCGGAATTGGCGATTGGAAGCTTGGATCTTGGATTTTGAAGAAAGAAGAATGTTGTTGGACAGCTTAACCCCTCCTCAGTGTTTTGGCCATATCTCATTAACCGTAACTCCGATTGATGAGATTCAAAATGTTCTGAAAACTAGACACAATTTCAGACGACTTTCGTGTTTTCAGAAAATGTTGATTCCAAAGGAACCCGACGAGTTGGGCCTCAACTCGACGAGTTGATCAGAAAGTTCGCGATTCTCAAGGCTGACTTGCCGTACACTGGATTTTAATGACCAACTCGACGATTTGGGTCACAAACTCGTCGAGTTGGACCTGTTTTCAGAATTTATATATAAAAACGCTTCTCATTCGAACCCTAATTAATTGGGGAAGCTTTGGACGATTTTTGGAGGCCAAAAGGGTTCTTAGAGCTGTGGTTTTCGAGATTTCAACTTAGATATCAATTTGGAAGAAGATCAAAGGCAATAACACGTTACTTTTATCTTAATCTTTTGCATGAACCATGTTTCAATCAATAGATTTCGTTTTTAGTTTGTTATTTGTTGTAGATATGAGCTAAAAACTCATTACTTCTGTTTAGATTAGATGAGTTTATGAATATGGTGTGATTTTATGGCTTGGATTAATTTGATTTGGTGAATTTTGTTTTGTTAAGCTTGTTAAAGATCCTTATGTGTTGACAATAACTATTTTCTGTTAATTATCAAGTCTATTAAGTTGCATGAACATCTCTTAATTGCTTGTCTCATATAATTTATGTGAAAACAATATTATATGCCTAGGAATAGTGAACATGAAACTAGGGGTTAATTAGAAAATAGGTAAGTCAATGTGTGAGCTTGTGTGATGAACAACCATACAAGACGTTAATTGAATTAGTAATTTAATTAACTAACTACAAGTCTTACTTAACCCGAATCAATAAACTAGGAAACTCATTAGTTTAACCAATTGGCCACTGTTTGAATTGATTTGTTTTCTAAGGATTAGTAATAGTGAACATGAACCTAATCACATTAATCGGTAGCCAATGACAAATTGATCCATTGCACTTTCCATAAAATCAACCATAGGAATAAGTGAATCGAATCTAAACGGAAGTCTCTTTAAATTAATTGAATCTAGTTGTCTTTTGTTTCTCCTTAGTTGTTAATTGTCCTTTGTTAAAGAGTTTAAGTAGTTGCTTAAGTTTCTAGTCTTGTAAAACTAGAGAAAAACCCTTCTTTTTACTTGTTTTATTTAGATAATATTAGTAATAATCTTAATTGTTTACCGTTCCCTGTGTTCGATATCCTACTTACCTGAACTAAGCTGCTAATCGATAGGTACATTGCCTTTTGTATGTTTGTTTATGTGTCAAAGTTAGTAGGATTAAAACTAGTTCGTTTAACACACATCACTAAGTATATCGAACCATGTAAGATATACAACTATAAATACAATGGGGCCAAAACACTCTGACTAAGAAGTATACTTTTAAAATATAATAGTGTTTTTTTATATAAAAGTATACGTACATGCATACATACTAGAACAGTGTCATAATAAGAACCATATAAAAAGTATTAAGATAAGTTGGACACTACGATTAAACCTAGATAGTGTGTAATCATATATGGGATAAATATGGCCTGATCAACCATATTTATGAGCTATATGACTAACATGTGTTTGGGAATGGTCGTGGTGAACAATGAATCTAAACTTACCAACCCCCCCCCCATACAAAGAAACTCTAGAATCAAACATAAATTTTAAAATACTATAGGAGTATTTTATGATACTATAGAACAATACACCTAGATTCTTTATGTTTCTCTTACACCCCTATTCTCGCATAGACATCATGGCAGGATTTCATTTTCCGGGAGACCCATACTTCTTAAACCAGGGGAACGGGGGATGGATAGAGGAGGATCCAGAAGAGGATTGTCACAACTAGCATTTTTGCTAGGAAATTCCACTCTCATGTAATCATGCACCTAGTGTAATAACTTGTACTCTAAGAGAATATCATACTCTATGCTCATTCAAATACATCTCATGTGTTCAACTAAGGGTTGAAAACCTTAGAAATCTCGGTTCAAGTTCATTATGGACTAGGACCCTCCTATTGGACCCAATGGACCAATAAACTTTCAACTTGACTACATTGGGCCTAGGAACCCTAATTGGGCTCTAAATGGACCATATTCATAAAACTTTAACATTTTGGGCCATGTGGGCCTTAAATAATCCATTTTATCCCTATTAGGCCTTGTTGGACCATAACAACTTCAATAGCCCTAATGGGCCACAAACTCCACTCCTTTTATTCTAATGGGCTGTGAACTCCCATAATGGGGCCCAATGGGTCGAGAGCTAATTATTTGGGCTACATAGGATCATGACCAAGCATGTAAGGCCCAAGCTACTCATCCTTCCTCTCTTCTTAGCCTCTCTCTACCCAACTATGTAAAAAAAAGAGAGAAAATGATTAATTAACCTAATGCATGACACCTCATTTTTATTTAGAGGGTAACCAAGCTATTTACACACCATGTAACAATGCCATCTCATATCTCCATGCAAAATCCCCTCTTCTCCTTTCTTCTTATTACTCTCGGCCAAACCACCCTTCTCACCACCTCATTTCTTTCAAAAATCTCTTAAGAAACTCTCTCTAGAAAACCTCCTGCCTTCTCCAAATTTTCAAAGATTTAGAGTGTGTTCAAGGGAATTTTCATCAAAAATCATCATTTCTTGGTAAGTCCCTACATATCCAAGTTATATAACTTTATTCTTATGTTAGATCACTCCTTCTAAACATTTGTTTGTGATCATATTCTTGAAATCTTCATAGAACTCGAGATCTACTCAAGGAAGGCTTGCTAAAGCCGAAACTTATCTCTTATCTTCACCAAACCGAGAACAAACAAGCAAGGTGAGTTCATACCCCCTTGTTTTCAGTTTTTACATGTTTTTGGGGGAGAATACAAGTGTTTATGTGTAGATCTATGTATTTATGCATGTTATGTGTGATTTTATTGGTTTATGTTGTGATTATGTGATGAATCTTGATGAATCTCGAATACTCTAACAAAATGGGCGAGATTCATAAACTAAAACACTCTAAACATCATACTACAAGGATAAAAGTGTTATACATGCCTAAGATGTGAAAAACAAAACAAAGATCTTGTATAAGGATCATTTTTGACAAGTAAACAAAAGATTTGGGAAAATTTTGCCACTTACGTTTTTATAAAGATCAAAAAGGTCATATTTGCATAAAATTGGGTTTTTATGATAATCACACTTTTCAAAGGACCAAAGGGGTAAATTTTAGCATAATGGGCTTAAAAAAATTGGGCCTCACGGTTTTTGGGCCTAAAATGCGAAAAATGTGAGTTTTTTGGGGTTAAAATGTTATTTAATCAAAACATGAGCCAAAAACAAGAAATTAACAAAAATATAGGCTAAAAATGACACCTATTTCTAAATTGGGCCAAAAATGTAAAGTTTTCGGAAATTGGGCCAAAAATGTTAATTTTTACAAAACAAGGGCTGGAAATGCCAATAAATGTATTTTTGGACCGGAATTGTAAAACAAATTTATAATTGGGCCGAAAATGCTAGGTTTGATGGTCTAATGGGCTAAAAATGTTATTTTCACCAAAAAAAATGTGACTAAAATGTATATTTTCGATCTAGTGGGCTAAAAGTGTCACTATTGCAAAAATTAGATATTTTTGTTGTCTTGGTAAACCTTGAGCTAAAATAAACAACGAAATAATAACGAATGGACGAAATGCATCGATAACAATTTTGTTGGGCCTAATACTCTCGTTACATGGCCAATGGGCCTTAAGGGCCCAATTAAGTGTATATTGGGCCTAATATTTTCCATGACATGTTTATTGGGCCTTGCGGCCCATTTACATGTTAATTTGGGCCTGAACTATGGATCACATGTTTATTGGGCCTTAGTGGCCCATTTACATGCCTATTGGGCCTTAGTGGTCCATTTACATGCTAATTGGGCTTGGACTGAAAATCACATGCTTAGTGGATCTTAGCTATACCTCTACATATTTATTGAACTTCATATATTCATATACATACTTTTGAATTTGAAAACTTAAAACATACACGTAAACATTATACTTGGTGAAATACATTACTCGTGAACTAGTTGAGAATCTAGTGAGATTTGTCGGTTGACACATTTGAGTGTATGATCGTAGCCTGTAGTTATAACCAGAGTTTCCTGGAGGGAGAGCGGGAGTTTGTGTATAGATCTATACGGGGTGACCCCCCACACCTTAGTTGTTCGCTACAACTAGACTAGGCCAGTCTAGGGCGACAAACCTTACCTACATCAAAATCGGCGCCTGAAAACACCAAGACAGGTGAATTAGTCATTATCAAGCATGGTTGTAACGGCTCACCTAGAGACTAACTTCATCAAAGATTTCAGTATATTTATGCAAATCTTGACTATACTAAAAAGATACATCGATACTCGGTCTTGGGATTTTATGATTACGATACTTTTATAAGTAGAAAATATCGGATTTTCTGGGATAAATACATTTATACATTGCCTTCTAATTACAATAGAAAATACAGGATTTTTATCTGGATTACATTTTTGTTTATCTATACATTCCAAAAGCTGCAAACACACATGCATTAATACTTGATTTTGACACCTTACTTTCAAACTACTTTACAGAAAATATCGGATTTTCTGGTGTTTTACGAACCATACAAAACTTTTCATTCAAACATGCTTATGAACTCACCAACATTATATATGTTGACGTTTTCAAAATAACTTGTATTCTCAGGGACTCGTTAAGCGGAAGAATCAACAAGAATATGGGATTTCGTTTTGTGTACTGTTAAACATCATACACTGAATGTTTTGATCATGTAATTTAAAAGATTGTACTTGATGTAAACAATGCCAGTTGTATTATATTATGCATGGTGATGATGATGTTATGTTTCATTTATATTCACTGTAATGATATTTCAAGATGAAGTCACGCACAAGCCCCCGGACGTTTCGGCCGTCTAGTTCGGGTGTGTGACAAGGACCCTGAAGTACAGATGGGGGAGGATCCTGAAGATCAGGTGGAGGACGTTGAGGAGGAGGATGATGACTCAGACGAGGAGGACGACTCCGACGCGGAGTCCGAAGTCATTAGCCCGCCATATGTCGCCTATGTTCCCGCGCACCGACAGGGTTACCAGGGTCCCACGCCCCATTCGGCGGAGGATTTACAGAAGTGGAGCAGCCAGCAGGGCCATCTTTCTTCGTATGGTATGGAGCGAGGCTACTACGACCTCAGCCATGGAGGTCCAGTGGATAGGGCTCTCCCTGTCATGGTCCAGCAGATCACACATCTCGGTGAGCAGGCCAGAGCATCCACTAGTCAGATTTTGGATGTGGGTGCCGCCACAGAGGTCACTCTCGCTCGATTTAGACGGCTGGACGAGGACTACGACCGGTCACGAGGGATCATCGACAGCCTCCAGGAGCATCACACCACCGCCCGAGCGGAGACCAGAGAGTACCAGGAGAGACACACGGCCCTCGAACAGAGGGTGATCGAGGCTGAGCGCCGAGTAGAGGAGATTCAGGCCTTCATGGCTTCACTCCAGGGCTCACCAAAGACCACACGCCGCGAGTAGGGCTTATACTACTCACATTTTGTTATAGATTAGGTTTACGAGTAACGGTTGGTGCTACTCTTTCCTGTATGTAGGTTCGACCCTACGAATAAGTGACTACACTATTCGAGGGGTCGTTATGCTGTCAAAATTTTTCTTTATTTCGATGTATTGTAGACCTTCTCAAATGTCAATTTTCCCAAAACTATGTACTAATATATGTTATCAATGAAATTGGCATGCATTTTATTTCATTAGGTATGGCAATTAAATTCATAAATTGTTATGCAGTTGCTTAGTTATTATAGTAGATTTCCATTTATGAATTGTTTGTAAGCTATAATAAAGGCGGGTATAACACCTACATAACTGAGACATTCCATTTCGATAATGCCCGATTCATGACCATTATCGAGGACTTACCGTCATTCCACCTTTAAACTTTATGGCATAAGAATGCCACCACGAAAGAGTAACAGGCATGTCAACAACACACCAACAGCCACACCAACACCAACACAACCAATAGATCCCGCTATGTTCCAAGCTGTTGTGACAGCCGCGGTGGCATCCGCCATGGCTCAAATCAGCGGTAATGGTACGAATGGGAACGGGAATGGAAACGGCAATGGGACGGAAGCGGGAATGGTACCAACAGTTCCAATCTTAGCGAAAGCCAAGGTCACCAGCGAGTATGCTCCAACAAAGAATTTATGAAGTGCAAGCCCATAACCTATCACGACAACGGCAGTGTCGTCACCTTGACAAGATGGTTTGAGAAAACCGAGTCCGTATTCGAAATATGTTCATGCTCGGACGAATACAAGGCCAAATACGCGGCTTGTACATTCGCAGGCTCGGCCTTATCATGGTGGAACGGTCATGTTAAAACTCTGACCCTTGTTGTGGCCAACTCCATGAGTTAGGAGGAACAAAACGTTATGATTCTGGAAGAGTACTACCCAAGAAGCGAAATGTAGAAGATGGAACAAGAACTGTGGGACCACACTATGAAGGGCTCGGATATTGCCACCTACACCACCAGTTTTAACGTATTGGCAACTTTGTGCCCCGGGATGATCATCCTATAAGCCAAGAAGGTGGAACGCTACATCTGGAGACTATCCCCTCAGATTCAGGGAATGGTCATATCCGCCAACCCAAGCACCTACAACAGTGCCAAGCGTTTGGCACAAACTCTTGTTAATCAGGGAGTCCGCCAGGGCATTGTAACCCCCACACCCGAACAACCAAAAAGAGGATACAACAAGCGAAAGCCCTGGAATAAGAAAAAGGGGCAACCGCTCAAGAGCCTGTCAAGAAAAAACAAACTGTGGTCGTTCATGCCGCCACCGCCCCTACTGCCCCTACACCAGCCAAGCAATATGTTGGAACTCTTCCAAAATGTAACAAGTGCAACTTCCATCACTATGGAGCCTTCTGAGAGATGCACTGCAATAATTACAACAGGAAGGAGCATACCGCCCATTTTTGTAAAGCGGCGGCACAACAAACCACCCAAGCCGCTAATGCTGGGGTGAGTCAGGCATGCTACGGATGTGGTGAGGCGGGGCATTTCAAGAAGGAGTGCCCAAAGGCAAATAACAGAAATGGCGGAGGAGTGGGAAGGTTTTTAGCAATAGGGTATGAGGAGGCCATGAAGGATCCTACCGTGGTTACTGGTACGTTTCTCCTCGATAATTCATATGCATGCATACTTTTCGATAATGGTGCGGAGAAACGTTTCGTGAGCCACAAGTTTAAACACTTACTCAAACAGAAGCCCCAATCGCTAAATAAAACATTCACCGTAGAAATGGAAAATGGAAAAACAGAAAGCACAAAAGATATATACATAGGATGTACCCTAACTCTAAACAACCATTCTTTCCAAATCGACCTGATGTCGGTCACAATAAGTAGTTTTGACATTATCATTGGCATGGATTGGTTAAGTCCTCACCATGCCGATATCCTGTGTTACGAAAAGGTTGTTTTCCATAACCTGCCAAGTAGCGAAATCCTCGTCATTTATGGCGACAAACCCGACGCAAATCTACAAATCGTCTCTTGCACCAAGGCTCAAAAGTATCTACGCAAGGAATACCACGCCTTCTTAGCCCACGTTGTTGGTGGGAAACAAAAGGTGAAAGACATCAAGGATATTCTGGAAGTCTGTAACTTCCCAATGTGTTCCCAAAAGACCTTCCGGGAATGCCACCCGTACCCCAAGTCGAGTTCAAAATCGACTTGATCTATGGATCCACACCTATAGCCAAATTCCCATACTGTTTAGCATCGGCAGAAAAGCAAGAATTATCCAGTCAACCGAACGAACTACTGAGCAAGGGATTCATCAGACCAAGTTGCTCACCTAGGGGAGCACCGGTCTTGTTCATGAAGAAGAAGGACGGGTCATTCCGCATGTGCATAGACTATCGGGAACTGAACAAACTCACCATCAAGAACCGTTATCCCCTACCCCGAATCGACGACCTTTTCGATCAACTACAAGGACCGAGCTACTTCTTAAAAATTGATCTAAGGTCGGGGTACCATCAGTTGTGAGTCTAGGAGGGAGATATCCCTAAAACGGCATTCAGAACTTGCTACAGACACTACGAGTTTGTGGTGATGCACTTCGGATTGACTAGTGGGCCATCGGTGTTCATGGACCTAATGAACCGTGTATGTCGACCTTACTTAGATAAATTTGTGATAGTATTCATCGATGACATACTAATCTATTCACGAAGTAAGGAAGAACATAGTCAGCACCTACGACAAGTCTTGGAGACGTTAAGGGCAGAGAAACTGTATGTGAATTCACGAAATGCGAATTCTGGATTCGGAGGGTGGACTTCTTGGGACACGTGGTTAGTGAGGAAGGGATACACGTGGATCCTTCTAAAGTCAAGGCAATTGAAAATTGGGCAACACCAAGAACACCGACGGAGATACGCTAGTTTTTGGATCTTGCTGGCTACTACCGAAGGTTAATACATAATTTTTCCAAAATCGCAAAGCCGCTCACTACCTTGACTCAGAAAGGAGTAACTTTCAGCTGGGAGGATAAACAAGAGATTGCCTTCCAAACACTAAAACAAGCCCTATGCAGTACTCCAATCTTGTCTCTCCCAGAAGGACCGAAGACTTTGTGGTCTACTGCGATGTATCCAATCAAGGCCTAGGATGCATGCTCATGCAACGAGGAAAGGTGATTGTGTATGCTTCGAAAAAACTTAAGACACACGAAGTCAACTACGCCACACATGACCTTGAATTAGGAGCGGTGGTTTTTGCCCTGAAGATATGGAGACACTACCTCTATGGCACGAAGTGCACAATCTTCACTCACCACAAGAGTCTCCAACACACTCTCAATCAAAAGGTGCTTAACATGTGGCAACGGCGGTGGGTAGAGCCACTAAATGACTACGAATGCGAAATTCGTTATCATCCAGGCAAGGCCAACGTAGTAGCAGATGCCCTAAGTCGAAAGAAATACTTGGGGTGCTGAGTGAAGTCGTTAACCATGACTATCCATTCACACCTGTTCACACAGATCAAGGAGGCGCAGCTTGAAGCCTTGAAACCTGAGAACGTCACAAGTGAGGCCTTGCGGGGAATGGATAAAAACCTAGAGGTCAAGGATGATGGGGCACTCATGAACCGAATCTGGACGCCAAAATTTGGTGGGTACAGAGAAGTTGTCATGAACGAGGCTTGCAAGACCAAATACTATATTCCCTAGTTCAGACAAGGTGTATCTGGACCTTAAGAAACTTTATTGGTGGCCAAACATGAAGGCAGAAATCGCTACCTATGTAGGCAAGTGCCTGACTTGCGCCAAGGTCAAGGTAGAGTACAAAAAGCCCTCGGGTTTGCTTCAGCAACCGGATATACCCGAGTGGGAGTGGTAAAGGATAACCATGGACTTAATAACCAAGTTTCCTAAGACGACAGGTGGACTAGACACCATCTGGGTGATCGTCGATAGATTAACCAAATTCGCACACTTCCTGCCAATAAAGGAGACAGAGAAGATGGAGAAACTAACAATGGCGTACATCAAAGAGATTGTATGATTGCATGGTGTGCCAATATCGATTATCTCCGACAGAGATAGTAGATTTACCTCACGGTTTTGGCAATCACTACAAAAGTCCTTGGGAACCAGACTCGACATTAGTACAACTTATCACCCTCAAACCGACGGGCAAAACGAGAGAACCATTCAGACGCTGGAAGACATGTTGAGAGCTTGTGTGATAGACTTTGGTAAGGCATGGGATACCCATTTACTGCTCATCGAATTCTCATACAATAACAGTTATCACACTAGCATTAAGGTTGCTCCATTCGAAGCCCTCTATGGGCGCAAGTGCAGATCACCTCTGTGCTGGGCTGAGGTGGGTGACACGCAACCAGCAAGAGGACAAGTGCCTAATAGCACACTCACCATCCCTGACATCATACGGTAAACTACGGAGAAGATTGTTCAGATCTGTGAACGATTAAAGGCATCTCGGGATCGACAGAAGAGTTATGCAGATAAGCGACGCAAAACCCTTGGAATTCCAAGTTGGCGACCGCGTTCTGTTGAAGGTCTCACCCTGGAAGGGAATGATACATTTTGGAAAATGTGGGAAACTGAATCCAAGGTATATCGGACCATTCGAGATCCTTTCCAGGATCGGCCCGGTAGCTTACAAACTTCGACTACCACAGGAACTCAGTAACGTACACCCCACCTTCCATGTGTCCAACCTGAAGAAGTGTCTGTCTGATGAGACTCTTGTAATCCCACTTGATGAAATCGAGGTAAACGAGATTCTACACTTCGTAGAGGAACCTGTGGAAATCATGGACAAGGAGGTCAAAAGGACGAAACAAAGTCGCATACCCATAGTGAAGGTTCGTTGGAGCGCCAAGCGAGGGCCTGAATTTACTTGGGAGCGTGAGAACCAAATGAAATAGAAGTACTCACATCCCTTCCCTAGATCATGAGTACCCACTCCAGTACTAATTTCAGGACGAAATTCCTTCTAACGGCGGGGATGATGTGACAAGTGTCAATTTTGGATCCAACAAAAGTCAACAAGTCGACAAAAGTCAAAAAGTCAACGAAAGTCAACTCGACCCATATTAAAGTTTTAGGTGAACCTTGATGGTTCCTAATGTACAACTTATGAGTATTAATACAAAATACCTCTCTTTTTGCCAATTATTGAATAAAAATCCTATTTTGGATTAACATCGTTAATTTTGATAATTCCAACATAGATTATTTTGGTATAAATAATATTTTCAACACATTGTGCTATTATCTTTATTGATAATGATTCCTTTATAATGATTTGAATTTTATAATTCAACAGTAAGTAATTATAAACAATTTTACCACACTTTTTATAAAAATGCCAACATTTTTATAAAGAAAACAAGAGTTTACTTTTGAGTTTTATAAAACCCATAAGAGACAAGGATCTCTCCCCTTTCCCCACAAAAATCTTTACCCAACAAATAACTAGGCTATACCCAACATATAACCATGCAACACCCCACCCCAGCCCCACCCCCTCCTACCCTCCTATAAAAGTTGTGGCCGAGAGGCAACTTACCACCTTCATCATCTTTATCTTTTCAACTTCCCTCTCAAGAACAAGCTCCAATCTCCATAGATCATTCCCTCCAAGTTGGTCCTTAGATATTTGGTAAGAATTTCTTTGATTATCTAGTGATTTTACACACATTCATACTAGTTTTGTGACTTTTACACACATTAACATGTGTTAAAATCCATAGGATAATACCATCTTCAAGAGTTATTCAACCACCTTCAAGTGTTCTAAGCTTGAAGATCTTCATTTTCATCTCTTTATCCAACCACAAACACACTCAAGGTGAGTTCATAGCCCCATATTTTCAAGTTTTTCATGTTTGGAGGGAGGGGGGAATAAGAAAAGTGTTGATTTATAACACAAATGTTGGCATGTTTCATTTCTATGTTGTGTATAAAGCATTATTTTTCATGAAATGTGATTATTACTTGTTTGTTGAACATTTATTTGTGGTATATTAGTTAGTGATGCAAAACTAAGAAAAACAAACATAAACTATGTTATATGTTCTTTAGAAAAGGTTAAAACTACAAAGCTACAAGGATTAAGATTTTTATGGACAAAATATGGCTTTTCTAGCAAAAATGGTTAGATCCTAGTTATTTCACCATTTTCCTGGGATATAACCCAAAATATTTTGTTTTGGACATGTATTTTGAAACTATACAAAAATACCAAGGAGTTAGCTTTACAAAAAGAAAACTCAAAAATCTATCATTTTATGTAAAAATGGATTTTTAAACAAAAGTGCTCATAACAAGTTTATGACATCATTTTGTGGGTTTTAACTAAAAATATATGGTTTTAAAACATATAAAGTTATTTTGGGTTAAAAATCCCAAAAAGGGTAAAAATAAGTTTTACAAAGTTATATTTTTTCTAGTTACCGGTAAATATCGTTAAAAAGTGGCAAAAACTAGAAATTGACTTTTTCATACCAAATATTCTCATACTTGTGTTAGATGTAAGTTTATATGATATAATCTTTTAAAACATCTAGACATGATAGCTTATATGTATTTATATATAAATGATTATATAAATGGACTTAACAAAACATTCATAATAAACTATAATTGGTATAGTTTGGGGGTCACAAATACTACTTTATCATTTTGCTCGAACCATATAATTATTTAAAGGTATAATTATTTTTACACTATGTAACCACTATGGAAGGGTAATACTTTCATTTGCAAAAAGGGTTTTCATTACACTAGAAGTAAACCTATTAATACAATTTTGTAAGACATAGCCTTCACCGTACCTACTTGAGTACATACTAAAGTTCCTGAATTATAACCAGAGTCTCGGTAAGAGAGCGTGACACTTGTGTATAGATCTATACGGGACTGACAACCCCGCACCTAAGCTGTTAGCTACAGTTACACCGGCAGGTCTAGGGTGACAAATGTCTAACATTCTGACGCCTGAAGAACATCGTAGCAGGCCAACTAGTCGTTAGCACGGTTATAATAACTCACATGGGGTATTAACGCTACATTTGATTTACGAGGCTAACATACATTCAATCAGTTTTATATAATAATAAAACTACATAACACTATTTTCCAGTACAACATTACTTACATTTTTGGTCTTCGAGTTTAAGACTTGCAGCTTATTTTTAAAGAAAATATTGGATTTTATGAAAGCACACTCTATCATTTTTTACAAGGAAAAGTTACCGATTTTTCTCATACAAAACTATTATGAACTCACCAACTTAATTGTTGACACTTTTTCAAAACCACTTGTATTCTCAGGAAATCAGTAGACAGGTAACCAAAAAAAAGGTTTTGAGGATGGGGCGTCGCAGCATCACGCCATTTACTTTTGTCATATGTATTTGGTATCATGTAAACAATGTTTTTGATACAATGTAAACTTCTTAATTATCATTATGATGGTTGTATGGCTTTGATCACTATTATTCATTATGTTATAAACAATGTTTCCGCCGTTCTCGTTTGGGGGTGTGACACTATACTTGCATGTGGGGTAGTATATACATGCTGACCAGGTGGGTCTTATTTGTTGTTACCTTGATATGTGTTACTGTGTGTGACGAGACTTTGGGTAGTCTCCATGGTTGCTGATAACCCACATGGCGTTTTGTTTGCCCATTGGGACTTCGGGTAGTCTCCAGGGTTGCTGATAACCCATCGGGCATGCTGTTTACCCACTGAGGCTTCCAGTAGTCTCCAGGGTTGCTGATAACCCATACTTGATTATTTGTGATGTGTTTTATGTGGTATTTTGGGGAACTCATTAAGCTTTGTGCTTACAGTTGTTAATTAAATGCATTTCAGGTACTTCTGATGATCGCGGGAAGGCGAAGGCTTGATTGTACACATTCTCCTGCAGTTTATGATTCCGGATATTTTGGGACACTTTGATATTTTGATGATGATTTGTATTTGATACTTGTGATTGGTTTTTATGAACAATGTTTTTAGTTAATTTAAAATGTAAATTTTTGTTTGAAAATTTGGATGTTACAGCATGGAGAGCAAATATGTCGCGACTAGTCTGTCATTACAACGACGTGACAAGCAATTGGCCACAACATGGCAGGATCAAGAATCGAGGCTGAACCCTTTTAGACTACGACGTGGCAAGCAGTTGGCCACGACATGAAAGGATCGATAATCACGACTGATCCCTTTTAGACCACGACATGGCAAGGGTCTTCCCACGACGTGGTGATCTATTGAGTTGACAAATGACCATTGACTTTTAGACTAGGTTTGACCTTGGGTCAAATGTTAGGGTTCTAGGTCATAAGCTGGGAATTAAACTTCGAATACGTGTATATGTGGACGTTGTGGCTGCCTTTTATTGTTGTGAGCTGTAGAGGTTTCTACTTGTATGCGAGGCAAGGTCTCTCACTGTGTTATATATGTCATGGTACTTGTGTTATGATAGACTAGTTGAGTCTAAGCTGATATTTGTATGTATGCATGTTGTTGAGTTGTTACAGACTCGGGGTTGATACGAAGTCGGGGTTGATGCAAACCTGTTCGGTTGTAATACATTGTTGAGTTGATGCAGACTCGGAGTTGATGTGGACTCGGGGTTGATTCGGATCCGGGATTATTACAGACCCGTAGTTGTATTGAATGGTTATCAGTGTGGTATGTGATACTATAGGGAACTCATTAAGCTTTGTCTTACAATTGTGGATTTAATTGTTTTAGGTACTTCTGAGGATCGAGGCAAGGAGAATGCATAAATATACACATCCTCCAGTGGTCTTCATGATTTTGAGAGATGTTATGTTTTGATACTCTGATTTTGATAATGATATATTGAGAAACAATGATTTTTGTGATTCTTGGTTTATGGAAACAACTTTTATCTATTTTTAAATGAAAAAATTTTACTATGGTTTTTGGGATGTTACACTTATTTTCATGAAATAACAATTTTCCCTAATTAAATACAAGAGTTGATATTATTTATTAATAATCATATTAATAATAAATATCTAATGTGTCAACTTGATTAAGGTGTGACCCTATATGATCATATGTTATTAGTAATATCATTCAATAATTATTCTTGAACATATAGATCCAACAATATTGCGTTCCTACGAGGAAGCGTACATGTTCGACATCGGTCCCTACTGGGGAAAAGTGAAAAGGTTCGGGACTAGGGCACCAGGTGGAGTTAGTGATACGTTAGTCATTGGTGGTGTATGGGAGTTTTACAAGGTGAGCATTGGTTGGAATAACGGTGTGGCTTGCATCATTGGTTAGAAGTTTTATGGGGTAAACATTGCTTGATTATTTTCGGGTGCGTTGAGGTGGCTATACACTTGGTTTGTAAAAGGACGGATAAACTTCAATAGGATGTAGGGTGAAAAAGGTTGGTGGATACATTGTGGAGACAGTTAACAACGGTTGTCACAATTGGCTGATCAGATTGACTGTAATTGCTTGAGCGAAGGTTGGGTTTGCCAATATAAGAATAGTTGGTGGTTGATGTCGATGTGAGGACGGTAACTAGTGATGTCATGGAACGTATCGGGCTGTGCGCCACCTCATTGGTTTCAACCGTTAGGCTCATTTGTCATCTATGATGATCGGGTTTTGATGGTTTTTGTTTCGATTGTCACACACCGAATGACACCAAATGATGTGATATCTTATCTCCAGGTGGTATTTAAGGAGATGATAGCTACAAAGGGATCTGCTATCACATAAGGAAGAGGAAACAACGTTAATCATTCTCCAATGGGGGATCTCAGGAAAATGATCTGATGGTCTAATTAGTCTCATGAGGTGAAAATAGTAGTGAGAGTAGAAAGTACGAGGGTGCAATCCCTTTACCAGTTTGAGTAAGGAGCCTTTATAGCAAGGCTTTGGTATCGATCTCAGTGTGAGAAACAAGGGTGTCAGATCTGACATGAGACAATAACGTTGATCGGTGGATTGTCACACCCCCAAACCGGAACGGCGGAAACGTTCGGGGGCGGAGGACGTCATGTACAGTATCACAACAATTGAATAATAGTAATCAAAGCAACAACAACCATTGTATTGATATTAAAATGTTTACATTGTATTCGAATCATCTATGACTGACTCCAAAAGTAAATAGCAAAGTAAGGACTTGAAGCTACTATGCTCCATCCTCTAGGAACCAGTGCGTGTACCTGTCTACTAATGTCCTGAAAATACAAGTGGTTTTGAAAGAGTGTCAACATTAAAGTTGGTGAGTTCATAAGCGTTTTGTTTTAGAAAACAAGTTCTTCGTTCTTTGTAAAACATGATGTGTTTCTCCAAAAAATCCTATATTTTCTGATGTAATAAATGATAAGTGAAATGACTTGTACCAGTTCCTTCTACGAGTACTTAATGTATACAAGTTATATACAATCGAGATCGAACGGACAATTGATTGTGTGGTTCTTCCCCAAGCCCACAACCAAACAAGGAACAGGAAATGAGGCGGAAGCCACACATTCCACTGCATGTCGGATTCTCATTGTATATAACCCTAACGTATTCACTAAGTACTTATAGAGTTAACTGTAATAGTCCTTGGAGATATGATGAAACTGTTCCTTAAGAAAATCCTACATTTTCTTAATAAGAATATGATAATACCAGTTTCTTCTATGACCACTTAGTTTATACTGGCTATGTATAAACCAAGATCGAACGGACAGTTCATTGTGTGGATCTGCCCTAAGCCCACAACCAAACAAGGAACAGAAAATGAGGCAGAAACCACACATTCCACTGCCTATCGAATATTCTTCATACATAACCTTGATGTATAAACTAAGGAATTCTAGAATTAACAATGATTGTTCGTTAGTTGACTGGTAAATCGTTTGCTTGTAAAATACTGATGTATGTCCTGGAAAATCCTATATTTCCCAAAAAAGTGAATTGTTGTCTTAAATGTTACAAACTGAAAAGTACAAGTATTTTCCCATACTTAAGTTGTTAATGTGTAGCTTTATTATTAAATAAAACTAGCCGAAAACGTGTTTGTCCTGTAAACTGGAAGTGATGTTAATACCCTCATGTGATCACTTAGTACATATGAGTTATAGAAATCTAGATCTAACAGACAGTCGATTGGGTGATTTTGCCCTAAGCCCACGACCAAACAAGGAAGAGGAAATGAGGCGGAAGTCACGCATCCCACTGCATGTCGGATGTTAATTTCATATCACCCTGATGTATATACTAAGTAATCACATAGTTACTAACCCTGTTGACTGTTTGTTAAGTAAATTATTACGTGAACGAGTTGTTGTTTTATCCATGTGAGTTCTTATAACCATACCGATGGACGTTAAACCCTACGACGTACTTCAGACGTCGTAAATGTTAATGACGTTTGTCACCCAGAACGACTGTAGCTAATAGTCAGGGCGCGGGATTGTCAGTTCCGTAGAGATCTATACTCAAACCCATGCTCTCCCTCCAGGAGACTCTGGTTTATAAGGTTAGAATTCCCTTGGTACTTAGGTAAGCGCTCGAAGACGTGTCTCACAAATTGGTTCCCTCAACAATTCACGAATAATACCATGAAAAATCGTTTTCTGTAAATAACATGTATCTTTGTAAAAGTAATTCATCCCTTCCATAACCTATACTTATAATAGTTTATAAGTTTGTTTTTCCGTGTTAAAATTTGTGCTTGTAAAATAGTTGTGTCTTAACATGTTTTGTAAAATAGTTTGTAAGTCTAGTAGTCACAGTGTTGCCGCATTTAATAAGTTTTACGTTCAAATGCATGTTAATGGTAATAAAATATAATAAACAAATTTATATTTTTAAACACAAGATTACTTGTGTTTTACTTGTATTCCCCCCCCCCCCCATAAAAACATTGAAAAAGCTTGGAAAGATATGGGGGTATGAACTCACCTTGAATGTGTGTTTGTGTTGGAATTTAACGAGCTGTAGAAACGGTTGTCGTACGAGCGAATAACGTTATCCTAAAATAATTATATTCGGCGTCATATTTAAATTAATAATATATTAATTTAAATAATAAATTAAATAATGTTGTAAATAATAATTAAAGTATTATACAATACTTTAATTATGTAAGAAAGACTTACAATAATTATTTGGAATTAATTGGAATGTTGAAATGGGTTCACGGTTGGAGTTTACGGTTGGAAAATGGGTTCACGATGTGTTCTTGGTGGATGTTTAAAGATTTGAAGATTTGAATAAAGGTTCTTGGTGTTCTTGGTGAATTATGAAGATCTGGGTAGGAAACTCATGAAGATATGGTGTTCACGGATGATAGTTGATAGCAAAATGTGAAGTGTTTTCGGATGGAAATGTGAGAAATGAATTGGTTCACGACTGAATAAATATATATAGGGTAGTGTTTACGGTTCATGATTGGGCTTGGGCTTTGGGGTTTACGGTTCTAAAGTGGGCTAGCCTAATGTTTTCAGCCCATTAAGGGTGTTTTCGGATTTTAGGCCAACCGTAAACACCATTCTGAATTAGATTTTCAACCGTGAACTCCTTTGGCTTTAATGTCTAAACCGTGAACACCACTTGGAAATGAATTCAAGTCCGTAAACACCTTTCCCTTAATTTTTTTGGACAGTGAACTCATTTATTCTAGACCTTTATGGACCGTGAACATATATGAGCATTGACTACATGGGCGTAAACTCCTTTAATGCATTGATTACTTTGGGTGAAAACTCATTTAATGATCATATTTATGTTTTAAACCCTTAGTCTTTTAACTTATGTTTATTTATAACACCCTAATTTAGCTTAGGTTTCAATCCAAACCTCTCTGTTAGCTTTTTAAACAAGCTCAAAGGCTATAGATGATAAAATGCAACAATGATTGCACTGTGGTTTCGCTTGTACTAGTTTAGGGTTTAGGCTTTGCTGAGTCTAAAATTTTGATTTGTGACATCATCCCCACGTTAGAGGGAATTTCGTCCTGAAATTCGAATTCTGAGTGGTTACTCATGAACTAGGGAGAGAGGTGGTTACTTTTGTTCTGATCGGTGGAGAGTGTGTGGGTTTGGCTTACTTGACTATGTTTATCCAACTGGTAGGATATCCACTCGTAGATTTGGGCAGCGTTTTTCCTGAAGTTCATGGTAGGACTCATACCTGGTCCATCCATCATCGCCTCGTGTATACAAGTCGTATCTAATTAAGATTTATAAGACGGTCGGATGGGTGACTCTGCCCCAAGTCCACAATCAAACAAGAAACAGGAGATAGGGCGGAAACACACATCCTAAGTTCGTAGAATCTTAATTATATGGCCTGATATCTCATAATCATCAAGGCCCAGTTACGGCCCATCTATGGCCCAATTTTCCAAATTGGGCCCAAGTCCCTCACATGGGCCTTACCCTAAAGCTCATCCATTTATTTTAGTCCATTTACTTGTTCTTGGATAGCCCATCAATAGCCCAATCACCAAAACCCAAAAAGGAAGGTCCAACTCAAGGCCCAAGTGAAATTAGGGTTTTCACATGAAATGACGATTAGGGTTAAGTGTTCTTACTTAATCCATTGAGTTCAATATTGACTTAGGTTAATTGCAAATGATTATTAATTAATATTTTAAGTTTAATACATAATTCTCGTGCGGTCCCGATCAAATCCCAAAATTAGGGTTTCATGGCATTAGGGTTTTCCAAACCCTAATCAGGGTTTCCAACCCAAATACTAGCCCATTTATCAAATGGTTAGGCTTTTAGATCAATTAGGGCTTCATTGGGCCCATTAGGGTTTCTTTGGGCCCACTAGGGTTCCATTGGGCCCACTAGGGTTTCTTTGGGCCCATTTTGTCCAAGCATCCTGTGACAACCCGAAGCTTCCATCTTGTGCTACTATTCAAATCAAGTAAAGTTAGACACGTTTTTGCTACTTTCTAGCTTTATTTTGAGCCATTTGGGTGTTCTAAACCTAGTAGATGCTAGTTAGAAGTTTGGATTGGAATCCCGTAAGCTCACCCGACACAAAAATTGGACAAACGCTCCAACATAAGGAGTGTACGGCCGTACACTTGGGTGTGAGGCCGCACACCCCTCCTCCGGCAGCACACACTCGTCTGGCAGCACTCTCATACCCATAAGAAAGAGTCTTGGCCTTCATTTCACCCTTTTACACCCTCTTAGTCAAGAACTCGTTTTCTCTCAAGTGGATCCCGATTTTTCACCTAGATCTTCAAGTGGTAAGTGTTTCTAGCCTTTGATCTATAGATTCTGTTGGGTATTATTGTGTTGCGTCATGGGCTTGTTTTGTATATCCGGATTGGGCCTGTCCATCCGTGTTTATCTAGTAGGGTTTAACTATAAATAGTGCATGCATGTATGCATTAGAAAGGCTATTGATTATCATTGATTATTGTTTTGTAACCCTAAGCACCTCTACAGTCAAAGTTCTTAGTCGAGCTCTTCTGAGGTGTTAACGTTTTAATCATACGACATCTTTAAAGCCATTCTTGTGTTCTTATTACGTCCTGAATTGTTTGTCTGCATAGAATCTATCGATCCTAATAGAACTTTGTTCTAACAATTGGTATCAGAGCAGGAGACTGTGTGATCAATACACATTCCTTCTGTGTTAAGAATTCTTTAGGGTTTCCGCTTTTATCGAATATATAGAAGCCGTCTTCTTCCTGTCGACGGTAACTCTGGTTTCTGATAAAACCCTAATCTCAAGTTTACAGGTCTGATTCTAGCGGCTCACCATGTCTCACGAAGACTCTCAAACAAATCCCATCAACATCTCTAACAGCATTGGATCCACTACCAGGATTCCCATTCTTTACACTCAAGACTATGAAGTATGGGCGCATCACTTTGAAGATTATGTGGTCGGATCTGAAGATAATGGTTATCTCATCTGGGAAGCCATCACGCTAGGGCCGTTTGTTCATTCTGGAACGAACACGACTATTAAGACCCAAAAAGAATATAACAAGCTGGTGGCGGACGTAGACAAGATGCCACAGGATGAGAAGGACAAATTGCTGTGTAATGTGAAGGCCATGAGAACGATCAGATTCGCCTTGCAATCTGACACTTTTCATTTAGTTGGCTCATGCACGACGGCCAAAGAAATCTGGGATAGGTTGAAATAACTTTACTCAACCGATGAAGATCTAGAACACTCTATTCAAACCTTGCTGCTCTCAGAATTTGGAGTTTTCGAACAGAAACCTGAAGAAAAACTGATACAAACTTTCGATCAGTTCAATCATCTCCTAAGTAAGATGATTAAGCATGGAATAGAAAGAAACTTGATCGATCAGAAGGTAACCTTCATGAACGGTCTGAGACCGGAATGGATGGCTGTGGTTTCAACAGTGAAAGCACATGAACAGTTTAAATCTTACTCACTAGCGAAACTTATGGGAATACTTAAGTCCCATGAGAATGTAGTAACCAAGGAGGCGAAGGTAGTTTCTGGTGTGGGATCGTTGGCCCTTGTCTCAAAAGGAAAAAGTATTGCAGAAGAAGAAGAGGAGTCGGATATGTCTGAGTGTGACCTTACAAGCGAAGAATACGCTATGATGGTCACCAATCCAAAGAAGTTTGCCAGAAGGAAATTTCCTGTCAATAAGAACCGAAACTGGCAGGGAAGTTACAGTTCTGAGAAGGTGAAAGATGAACCGAAAATTACTTCTCAAAAGGATGACGACAAGAAGGAGAGCAAGCTTGCAGGAGACTCTGGGTTTGACTGCAATTACTATCATGGCAAGAACCACTTTGACAAAGATTGCATGCTGAGGAAGATGGCTGAGAAACGAGATGGTGAAGACGATGAGGCGTACTACATGCGAAAGTTGGAAGAGATCAAGAAAAAGAAGGCATCTAACAGTTCAATGAATGCCTTGATTGCGCAGGAGAATGCAGATGAAGATGAGTTCGGTGGCGTTGAAGTTTGGTCAACCGATTCTGAGGATGAAGAGGTGAGAAAGCCCACTCATGGAAGAGCTTATGTGGCCAAGGATGCAGGTTCGGCTGGAAGATGTTTGATGGTCACAGCTGGTGGATCAACCGAAAGTGCAAGTAAGGAGTCGAACCTAACTGAGGACAAATGCTTTCCAGCCAAGCCCGTGAGCGAGAAGATCAACAACTGTGATCGGCTGATCAAAAAGGTACAATCCATCCTTGAATCACTTAAAGTTCCAGTAACAGATTATGAAGCAGAATTAAATGAATTAAAATTTAAATTTAAATTTTCTAACTTAAGTGGTAGTCTCATGCAAACTCGCTTAGCGAATTCTAACCTAACTGACCAACTCAGCAGGGTGTCTTCAAAGAGTGAGGAGAGAAGGATGTGGATTGAGCTGAAGGAGTCGGAGTTAAATAGGGCTAGGGATGAAAGTATTTATTTTCAACGAGACAATTTAAATTTTTTGAAACAAAGGAATGTTTTTTGTTTAATTGCAAAGCGCTTATATACTAATATTACTCAATTGCATTTAAATTGTGAAATAGGGAAAAAGATTCATAAAATGATTTTACCCTTCCTTGAATTGAAGGAGGATGAAGTCATAGCTGAATGTGAATCAATTGTGTCCTCAGAAGAGACATCCATCCATTACAAAATTGGACTGGACAAAATAGAAACCTTCATCGACTCTAAGGAACATAAATGTATGCTCAAAGATCTTTTAGATGAAAATGATAGGTTAAAAATTAAGTCCAAAACTATTCAATCGTTTGATTCTTCTAACGCCAAATTAATTTCAGAAAATAAAATGAACATAGAAAATACGTCTGAATTTGATGAGGAAAGTGAGATGAGCGAAATCTCAGTAGAAGACATGGTTAATTGCTTAAAGTTTATGAAGAGCGAAACTGAGAATGAGAAACCCCTCATTTCTGAAAATTCGGTTGAATACGCTCGCCTGTCAAAGGACAAGCCACAGAAACTTAAAGACAATGCTGAAGGGTGCGACTGTACCGAATCAGGTCTATGCTGTTACAGGGGTCACTACAAAACAAACGGCAGAATTGAAAATCTTGGTTGACAAAGACAATGCTGAAGGGTGCGACGATTATTTCTGGTCAGCCCCTATTGATAACGCAGATGAAACCATCGGCTTATCTGAGCAAACTTCATGGAGGGTAAAAGGAAGATACGTTGATGAACCTATCAACAAACCCTCGAGTTTCGACAAACCAAGCACAAGTGGAACAAAAGAAATCCCTAAAGAACCAATGAAAGAATCAATTGTTCCAACTAAGACAACCGAAACTCAAAAGGAGAAGCCAAAGGCTAGCTTCAATATCCACAAATCTCAGAAGGAATTAGTTGAACAGAAATGCCAAAGAAATCAAAGATACATGAAAAATCTGAATGAGCAAAAACGTTATTGGCAATCTCAAAATCCCAACTACTTACCTCCTAAGAAAGAATCAATTGACAAAGGAAAGGAAAAGCTACAAGGAAAAGAAAATTTCAGTCCAAATTCCTACTATTCCAAAGCTCAGAACTGAACGTCTACTTTCGGTTCCAAAACTAGCGCGCAGAACCGAACGTCTAGTTTCTGTCCAAACGTCAAGGCTAACAACCAAACGTCTACTTTCGGTTCTAACACCAGCACTCAGAACCGAAAGTCAAGTTTCGGTCCCAAGTCTAGTTTCGGTCCTTCCGACTCCCAAAGAAAATCAAATTCCGTGAAGGACATCAAAGGAAAGGGAAAACTTGATTCTGATTTTGATAATAAGAAAAAGTCAGCTAACCCTAGGATTCAAAAGAAAACACCAAAACCATCAAATAACACATCATCTAATACACCAAAAGTTAACCAAGATAAATCTAAAATCAAGGTGTACACCATCAAAAGAAAAGATCAATCCACTCTAATAAAAAGAACTTATTTGGTTGATATTTCTACTGCAATTCCTTTTTATGTGAAAGACTCACCAGGACCCAAGAAACTTTGGGTTCCTAAATCTGCTTGAATTTGCAGGTGATAAGTGACGAGCAGTTCGATGATGAATGGTATATAGACAGTGGCTGCTCGCGTCACATGACAGGAAGGAAGGAAGATCTGAGGGAGTTTCGGTCCCTAAAGGATGGTGGATGTGTGAAGTATGGCAATAACTCGTATCGCACAATCAAACGATATGGAATGATAACCAACGGAGACTTCTCGATTCGAAAAGTAGCTTATGTGGAAGGATTGCAGCATAACCTCATCAGTGTATCACAATTAGTTGTGGGAACAGGATTGAAGGTTTCATTTGATGATGAGGGCTCAGAAATAATTGAGAAGCAATCTAAAAAGGTTCTGTTGAAGTCTGAATGCAAGGGAGAGATGTATCCTTTAAATCTAAACCCAATTCGAGGAAAACCAGCAATATGCCTGCTATCAAAGGCGAACACAGATGAAAGCTGGCTGTGGCATCGATGCCTATCGCACCTGAACTTCAAAGACATTAATAAGTTGGTGCTTGGTGATCACGTTCGAGGCCTTCCTCTTCTCAATTTTGATAAGGAACATCTGTGTGCAGCGTGTGAGATGGACAAACAAAGCAGAAAGAGCCATCCTACACGAATCAATACAAAGATTGTTGAAGCTCTTGAACTTCTGCACATTGACTTATGTGGACCTTCGGCTATCGAAAGTTTCGGTGGTAGTAAGTTCATTCTTGTTATAGTAGATGATTTTTCACGCTTCACCTGGGTTTTCTTTCTTAAACAGAAATCAGACGCAACTCCCAAGTTGAAGACGTTCATCAAGCAAGTGGAAGTGCAGCTGCGAAAGCTGGTGAGAAACATTAGAAGCGACAATGGGCTGGAATTCAAGAATAAAGATTTTGAGGATTTTCTGGCTGACAAGGGGATATATCACAACTTTTCGGCTCCTTATACACCACAACAGAATGGGATTGTTGAAAGACGAAACCGTTCTTTATGTGAGGCAGCCAGAACCATGCTCAGCTTCGCTTCTCTACCGCTATACTTCTGGGCTGATGCAGTTGCAACCGCGTGCTACACTCAGAACCGATCCTTGCTCAACAAAAGATTCTCAATCACTCCATATGAGATTCTGAACAATCGAAAGCCCAACATCAAATTTTTCCACGTGTTCGGTTCAAGGTGTTTCATCTTTAATTCAAAAGAGCACCGAAACAAGTTTGACGTCAAAGCTGATGAGGGAATTTTTCTTGGTTATTCACTTACTTCAAAGGCATACAGATTTTTGAACAAACGCTCCAAACGAATTGAAGAAACATATTATGTAACCTTTGACGATAATTACATGAAGAAAGTTTAAAGGAGCGAAAGTGCCTTGGGGGAAATATTTCCTGACTCAGGACAAGTCTCGGTTCCTATATCCAACTTGTTTGAAGAGTACATTCGGCTATTTGATGAACCAGAGAAAGCTGCACACTCATAGGCGAAAGCAGCAGACAACAAAATCGACAATCTCAAAAAGATCATGGATGAAGCTGCAAAAGAGATGGCAAATGAACCTCTTAAATCGACTGGTGGTCAACCCTCAACTGACTCTCCAAACAACAGCTCAATGTTCAAGGGGGAGAGTTCATCTACACCAAAGACAACTGAAATGTCTTTCGAGGGGGAGAAGCCAACACCATCCCCAACCCGTAAAGGTCCAGCCGAGGGGGAGAATCCAACTCCAACACCACCCAATAATAGTCCAATCGAGGGGGAGAATCCAACTCCCACAGAAGAGGAAAACTCTGAACCTGACAAGGGATACACTTCGCCATTTGAGGGGGAGAAAGAGAACACAACTGACGAAGATGATCAATCAGAGCTTGAAGAATAAGTAAACGCAGAGTTGGATCCAACTTATGATCCTAATTATCCTCCTTTAACGAAATGGACTAAGGACCATCCAAAAACACAAATAATTAGTGAATCATCTGAGAAAGTTCTAAAACGTTCTCAATTGAAAGCGAAACAAACTGCATTATTCTCTAATGTTGAATTATGTATGTTTAATTCGTTTGTCTCCAAAGTTGAACCGAAAACAGTTAATGTTGCACTTGATCATTCTGATTGGGTTCAAGCAATGCAAGATGAGCTCCATGAGTTCGAACGAAATCGAGTTTGGAGGCTGATTCCCACACCAAAGGATGCTTCAGTGGTCGGCTTGAAATGGGTCTTCAGGAATAAATTAGACAAATAGGGGAACGTTATTCGAAACAAGGCTCGGTTGGTGGTGAAAGGATATTTCCAAGAGGAAGGAATAGATTATGAGGAAACCTTCACTCCTGTAGCAAGGTTGGAATCAGTTAGGATTTTTCTGGCATATGCTGCTCATAAAAACTTCGAAGTTTTCCAAATGGATGTAAAATGCGCTTTCTTGAATGGAGAACTAGAAGAAACGGTGTATGTTGAGCAACCACCAGGGTTCGTGAACGAGATATTCCCTGATCATTGCTATGTGTTGGATAAAGCTGTATATGGCTTGAAGCAAGCACCAAGGGCCTGGTATGAAACTTTAACTCGCTTTCTGAAAATGTCAAAATTTAAGCAAGGTTCGGTTGACCCAACCTTCTTCCGAAAGAAAGAAGGCGAACATCTAATGATAGTTCAGATTTATGTCGATGACATCATCTTCGGCTCCATGAATCCTAGCTTAACGGCTGAATTCAGGAAGTTGATGGAGACTAAATTTGAAATGAGCGCAATGGGTCCGATTAATTTTTTCCTTGGTTTGAATATTAGACAGGGACCAGAAGGTATCTTTATCAACCAGGAAGCCTACACAAAGAACTTGTTCGAAAAGTTTGGTATGATGGGAGATTCGAAAGTGAAGGTTCCTATGGCATTTGGCACTAAGTTAACACCTTCTCTGGAAAAACCTGCTGTTGACATAACACTATATCGTCAAATGATTGGTTCCCTTATGTATCTAACAGCTAGTAGACCGGGCATTATGTTTTCTGTTTGTTATTGTGCCAGGTTTCAAGCAAATCCAAGAAAGCCTCACATGGTGGCAGTGAAAAATATTTTCCGTTACCTGAAGCGAACCTCGTCTCTCGGTCTCTGGTATCCTGCTAGATCTGGATTATTTATTCAAGCTTTAACTGACGCCGATCTTGGAGGATGTGGTCTGGACCGAAAGAGCACAACTGGTGGATGCCAATTCCTTGACGGTAAACTTGTTAGCTGGCAGTCCAAGAAGCAAACCTGTGTGTCACTTTCCACAGCCGAAGCTGAGTACATAACTGCAGCATCCTGTACCTCTCAAGTAATATGGATACAAAGCCAACTAAGAGACTATGGGCTAAGTATGAAGAAGATTCCTCTCTATTGTGACTCAGAAAGTGCAATTAGAATATGTCACAATCCAGTGCAACACTCAAAGACTAAGCATATTGCACTTAGATATCATTTCATCAAGGACCATGTAGAAGATGGGAACGTGGAAGTACATTTCGTTCGGTCCTCTGATCAACTGGCTGACATATTCACTAAAGCCTTACCGGAAGCAAGCTTCAATAAAATATTACAAGGTTTGGGAATGATGGAAGCAGAGTCGGTACCGAATCCTCAAATCTCTCTCTAAAAATTAGACAAGCGAAATAGAGCGAACGCTCGGTCTATTTCGGTTCTGGATTTTTCGGGAACCGAAATGAACCGAACGCTCGGTCTATTTCGGCTCCATAATTTTTGGGAACCGAAATGAACCGAACGCTCGGTCTATTTCGGCTCCGGAATTTTAAGGAACCGAAATGAACCGAACGCTCGGCTTATTTCGCTTCATTCTTTTAAGATTTGGTTTCGGTTGTACACTTTGTTTATTCTTTTAAGTGTTTTTCTTACTCTATTTTATTTTTTTTAAAGAGTGTTTTGTGTAAATTTATTTTTCGGTATTTATTATTTTTCAGAAAACTTCAAAAATCCAAAAATATTTTCTCTTTCTGTTTTTATTATTTTTCAGAAAATCTCAAAATTCCAAAAATATTTTTCTAAACGTTTTTTTTTTGTTTGTTTGTTTGTTTTGTTTGTGTGGTGTGTTTGTTTGCTTGTTCTTTTAATTAGGTCCCAAGTATATCAGTGCAACAGAATTTGGAGATAAGGCAGGTATGAATCTCTACATTTGAACTAGTTAAGAGTCCCTAGAAGCATGCTGCTGCATGTCGACCGAAGCCTCTAAGACTAAGAGCTAGGCCCTAATGATTCGATCTATACCTATCGTTTCTTCCCAATCAGGCTGTTAAAAACCAACTCAACTCCAGAGCTACCTTACTCTTCTCAAATGAGTTAAGAGTTTTCTGCTTTGTCATGTTTATATAGCAGAGGTACTTTCGGTTCCTTAACCACCTTCCTTACCTTCTCCATCAACTTTCGGTTCACCACTGTAACCCTTGAGACTCTCGGTCTTTACCACTGAGGTTTATGGTTGCATAAAATCTGTGTTTGTGATCTTAGATACGTACACCACGTGTTGAGTGAAACCCACAATCCAACACCAACAAAGAATTGACGGTGAATCATTGTATTCAAGATTTTACTGATTACCTAATGAAATCTCATTTTATTTTTGAGTGGTCTTTTATGAAATTGTCTAACACCAAGGCATTTCTACCAAAAAAAGATCCAGTTTGTTTTTGTTTTTGAGATTTCTATCACATCTTTAGTCATAGCAAATTACATCCAACCTACTTGTTCAACAGACCACATCGGTCTCACAAGTACTTCTTCCAACGTTCGGTCTTATGTTAAGAATCGACGTTTGGTTGAAGATAAGCTACCCTTAGCCTATCAATTAAAAGAAGCCTTTCGATGTTTCTCTACAAGCACTCGATCGTATTTTCTCGGGAAACCAAGCAAGCACTTCAAGTCTCTCTTGACCTTGAAGGAAGCGATTCTTGCCCGGAATCATCTGCTTTATGTCTTCAAATAGACATCACTCACATACTATACACATTTTGCTTTATTTCTTTATCTTTTGTCACACTATTGCATGAAAATTCTTTGTGATTTTCCAACATTCTGGTTGCTATTGGTTCGCTTACCTTTTGGAGCAACAGG